>NC_139235.1:66491244-67779667 GCF_977018435.1 Lepisma saccharinum | reverse complement strand
CCCCAGCCGTTATAGTAGGTCTTCTCGACCGGATTACGCTCACTCACTCGGAGCTCCCCAATTTCCTCACGATGGTGGGTTGCCACCGGCCCTATACGCAGGCCGAATAAATTCCGACCAGAGCCGGATTCGAACCTACGCCGTCCCGCAGCGAACGATCTCAAGACGAGTGAACGCCTTAACCCGCTCGACTACGGAGGAGGACGTTCTCTCTATATATATATTTAAAAATGGATGCATGTGTGTATATGTGTGTGTTTGATCAGCAATAACACTCGAACGCCTGGAGAGATTTCAACCAAACTTGGTACACGTATCACTTGCAATCTCGAAAGGAATAATGTGAGGGTAAGATACCCCCGGCACCCCTAGGGGTGGGAAGGGAATATAAAATAGCATTCCGTTGCGTGGCATTTTCGTGTCATATCCTGCAAGTTATGCTTCCTGCAACACAGCACGGCGAAGTAGGTTGCCAAGACAGAAGGTGCGATATTGCTATCCTCGAGCAATTTCAACACACATCACTTACAATCTGGAAAGAAATACTGTGGGGGTGGGAAGGGGGGTGACATGTAAAAATAATCGAAAACGACCGATATTAGTGTGGAATCCATAGTTTTCGGGGTCACGAATTGTGACACTCCCAATGCCGTTCAACTCCAAGTTCATTTTATACTGTAGTTACAATTCATTATTTTCCTGTCTAATAGAAGATTGGGATAAATAAATACCCGGGCAACGACGGGAAATCGGCTAGTACGATTATATTTCTTTAGCATAGGATGTTCAGAAAAATTAACTCTTTAAGTCACCCGTGCCGTACGAGAAACTTACTCGCAGGTCCACATTTTTTTGTCACTTTGTTATTCAATCCCTCCTTCCTTTGTTATTTATACAGGGTGTTTCCGTGACCTTGATTCAAACTGGCAGGGTGGATGGAGATACCCAAGTACCAATATGAGAAGGAATCCCGGTCCGAAACGCGTTATAGAAAGATATAAACCAAAACTAGTTGAGGCTGCCCCTGACAGTGGAATAAGACAATGAAAGATCCGGCTTGTAGATTTGTTAGGACATTACTATATATAAAAATGTATTTTCTACTCTTAAGGCGGCCGCTCTACATGCTGGCAAGGGAAGTGGGGAGCGGGGAATACACAGCAGACCAACCAGACAACAGCGGTAGCGCAGAGAGTTACGACGTCGAGGGGAGGAACTATTACGTGCACCTCGTTCTACAGACAGCTCCTCACTTCCATTGCCAGCGTATAGAGCGTCCGCCGTAAGACTGGAAAAGAGCTTTAAATGTATCGTAGCATTCTATGACGAAAGCGTTACAGTAATTGTTCAAAATGGCGGCCTCAGCGTCGCAAGAAGCTCTGTAGCGGAACGGGGGTAGAAGTCGTTGCTAAAGCGTTTGTGTTGTGTTTCAACACGTTCCATTTCACATTAGCTAATAATGGAAAACAAACACGCAAACTATATTTTTGAAAGACAGAAAATGCATGACTAATAGCTATAATTCCTTTTGTACATACAGCATGCATATCTTTCATGTACAGCATATGTTTTACACATATGCAACACGGAGCGACGTAAAATAAGAAAATACATATGCAACATATTTACACTAAATTGTGTACCTATTCAAGGTTTCTTTAATACATATGTATAGCATACATTATTTAAATACATTACATAATTAATTCATTCATCTCATAACAAACCAAGAACAAAAATGATATAAATTCTCTCTTATATGTGCGCGCTCCTTTTCCTCAAAACAATTGTTCGTGCATTTAATACAAAACTGTTTAGCAGCAACAGTCTGAAGTACATATTTGGTCTTACTTCTCTCTCTGGTAATTTACAATGCATTACAGAAAAGGATAATATTGCGAACGAAAGGAGGAAAGAAAATTTTACGGGCCGCCATGGCATTCTATCTTTTACAACTTTTAAAATTTAGATCGTTAGTCGCTGAGGATTGACTCCCCCCGCCCCCTAGCTACGTATCTGAACTTGATGAGACTGGAAGGAAAGCAGGTACTGCGAGCGAAGCGAGCAAAAGTTTTTTACGAAATCTATTTTTACTTGCATAAAATTTGAAATCGAGGGGGTCAATTGCTCCTCTGTGCCCCTCCCCATCCTCGTGGAGGTGACTTTGACCGTCTGAAAGAAAAAAGCAAGAAATACATTAAACTAATTCTATCTTTAGAATCCTTTTGTCCTTGTACTCTTAGGTTCTACTATAGCATTGTAATTTCTTTGACTTCAATGTTTGCCCCCCCCCCCCCCTTGCCCTCTCTAGAATTGACTTCCGTCAAAGGTTAGCGGGGGCAATGCCCCCTGTGGTTGCGCCACTGAAGAGGTACCCTTTGCATCCCCTCCCATTCCCTCATATTGGTACTTGGTCAGTCTCCATCCAGCCTGCCAGTTACCTTCAAGGTCACGGAAACACCCTGTTTAGGTGCAGTTATATTTTAATTATAATTACAAAAAATGTCACCATTAATAAAAACAATAACCAATTTTTGCACGAGTGTTACACACATATTTCATCATTCACTAAATCTAAAAAAAAGGATTAATTTTGCATCAAGACTTTATACTATAGGTACCATGTGTATGTGTATATTAATTGAAGGGTTCGGGTGTAAAACATGGTGATAAAATGCAGGTTTCGAGATATTGAAAGTTGATGTCTCAAAAAAATCTGATTTACAAATTAAAATAAATTTCTAAATTATTTACAGCAAATATGATTCACTTGTATGTTTACTATCATACAAACATGATATTTCATCCAAATTATTTTTTTCTGTGGTGCTACATGCGATTTGTTTGAGGGTTGTTCAAGGAATTGTTGTACTTACCATGCTTTACATGCAACGATATTATCAAAATGAGTGATCAGACACCGCTTCATTCAAGCTAACTTGAGATGTCAGTTCAATAATAATATTTTGACATTAGACTTTTTACAGCAACCATAACAATTTGTAACACAAAAATTAAAGCATTTAATAATAATAATGTTATTCAATAAACAATAACCTGAGCTACGTGTTGTAACAAGTTTTTGCTTTCCTATGACTGAAATAAACACCATTAGAAAATTAGCTTTCATCGTTTTATTGCGTTAGTATTTTAAAAAATAAGCTCTGAATGCTTCGATACCCGGTGGAGGCACATGGTACAGTGGTTCGGATCTCACTTTAAACCGTAGGTACAGTCCCGATTAGCCTTACTGTGCATAAAATGGACTTAAAACAACCAACTCAAACAAAAAATATGTTCGTAAAAAAATGTTTATATATGAGCGGTTTTTCAGCTTCACATTACTTCACACACCCAGAGGTTCTATTTATTACCTCAGCATGCCAAGCAGAATGCGATTCACAAGTCTCTCTTGATACAAAAGCTGAGTTCCGTAGACTATCCAAATGGCATACAATGACAATATTAGATTTTTGTGATTCAATAAGCAATTTATACATAAAATATGGATGGGCTCTTTTTTTTCGCAAAATTGAAAATCTAAAAATATTTTTTCGAAAATGAAAAGTGGAAGTACGAATTTTTTTCGAAAAGCGAACTAAACCTTTTTTTTTCGAAACTTTTTTCGAAAAACTATTTTTTCCGAAAAACTATTTTTCCGAAAAAGTATTTTTTTCCGAAACTATTTTTCCCCGAAAAACTAATTTTTTTCCCCGAAAAAATATTTTTTTAAGAAAAAAGATAATATTTTTTTCGAAAAATGAAGGCCATCGCTAGTTTAAATCTCTATCTTCAAGATAACAATTTCGTTCCGGAGTGGTTAGGAAATCGCGCTACGACACCAGGGGTTCCGGGATCGAATCCCGGCCTGGGCATGGATGTTATTGAGTGCTTAATTATAAATTTCATCATATCATCACTCACCTCTATCTTCGCAAATAAACCGAAAGTGACACAAAACGCGAAGTAAAATTAGCAAATCAATGAAAACACAATCATGACCTTGTAACTGTTATTTTTCTTTAACTTGATAAGTTTCTAAAGAATGATTTAAAATGTACACAGGGCTTAAGT
Source organism: Lepisma saccharinum (assembly GCF_977018435.1). NCBI lineage: Eukaryota > Metazoa > Arthropoda > Insecta > Zygentoma > Lepismatidae > Lepisma > Lepisma saccharinum. Next base: position 67,775,593 of record NC_139235.1, on the reverse strand, counting down.
TTATAATAGTTTTCACTGATATTTAGCTGTTATGGATTAAAATAGTTATAATTTCGAACTAAGAAGAAGACACATTTGCAATATCAACAATAAAATAATTTGCTTTCATCAAAGTCACACATATCGTAAAAACGAAAGTTAATTAAATTACAAATACGTTAATAGGTCCACCATAAAGATATTATAACTTTTAAAATGCGCATTACAGATTTATGAAAGAAATATTTTATAAAAAGAACTGTTCCAAATAATTGATATGATTCAGATCAAATTACATATTCCTTAAGTGTAATACATTTTTGACGTTGCTTGGAAGGTATGGTATCTTAAAGCAGCCTTAAATGCGCATACCCAATTAAAAATCAAACGAATTTCTATGTGACTACAGTTATTTATATCTAGAAGAAGAAAAGTATGTGCTTCTCTACTAGATCGCAGTTCACATCCAGATACGAGAGTAAAATTTAATTCGAAACTGCCATTATGAGCACTGCTGCATGTAAACAATGGTATCTACAGTAGATACCACGTTTTACATGAAATAGAATGTACGTGGCCATGCACAGTTTTAGTCGCATTTTTGATTGGCAACCTCTTCATTCTCCTCATTCTTAGTCGGTGGTGCATATTCCGGGTCATTATGGACATCATATACACTTTCTAACTCGTACTCATCTTTGATGTTGCTTCAATACTCGCAAACTTTCTGAGACACGTTGCAATTCAGTAACAGCCGTTTCGCCGCCATCTTTTCTACGTACCATACTTTACATGAAACAACTGGTAGATACCATAACTTTCAACACGTCTAGCTCTGTGATCTGTTGACGAAACGAAACACTTCGAGTACGATTCGACTCCATTTACGATGGACTACACCATGCACATTGTAACTCCAAAATTACCAAAATGTCACTTACCATGTTTTACATCCGAGCCCTTCAATTATAATAATTTCGGAAATTACCATCATTATCGACGTATTGTATACTGTCACTAGCATGAGTGTCGTGAAGAACAATCATTCGAAAGGGGTAAATGAAGGACCAAAAAGTGAATTTGCCTCCCATATGTTCGTTACCTTTGTGTTTTTATGAACAAAGTGAATGCAGAAAGCTTGATAGTCTCCCCCCCCCCACACACACACATACACACTTTCGGGTAAACTAGGGTTAAGATATTGACAAGTGGATATAATATACAATATCTTAACATCTTTTTTCTCACTAAGGGAAGGTAGAAAGGTCTACCATTGAGCAAATCCATTTGTCGCGGATTTTTGTTTGTCCTCAAGTTTTGCGCTGTAAAGTTGTGTGGCTTAGTTTTCATTCCCAATTGTAACAAGGAGAACTAGTACATCAATATGTTCTTGCAGCCAAACTCACATGAACTAAAATAAAAACTTGGTAGATAAATTGAAGTGAATATGGCGTCACGGATGTTATCAAATTTGTGGACTGTCTTTAGCAGATGGAAAGCTTCAAATAAAAAGCTCTGGTTTCTGAATGAACCATATGCATTGAAATGCATACTGTGTTATGTTTTTATATTTTAAAATATTCTTAAAATTCAATATTAAAAAAACAGTCCTCTGTCACGGTTGTTACATTTTTGTTACGGGTGTTACAATTGATAAACAAATTGAAGTTTATTACCAAATAGATATGCTAAAAACAAAAGTGAAACAATAAACTCGCTGGATTCATACAATTTGGTACCTTTTAAAGGTTTAAACTAAAAAAAAAATCTGTTTTAGAAAAGAATCCAATATTCACGCACTTCATGAATTTGATCCATTGACACATTTAAATAAAAATCATGAAAAGATAGACTAAAATATTGATCTGATTTGTAGCTGAGAATCATTTTGCTGTTGTTTCAAGATTGCACGATATAAAAACAACATAACAATGTTCTTTATGTAAATAACGTATTTTAAAAATTCGCTGTAAAATTGTAACCGTTCAAAATATTCTGTCTACGGGACATTGGTGTGAATAATTAGGCTACTTGGGAACACCCTGTATAACACCATATATTTTGTAAACGTTGTTCAATGAATAAAATGTCTTCCCGTTCAGTTTGCCGCATATAAAGCTCGTGAAATTCATTCACTGTGTTTGAAGAATACGAAAAAAAATCCTCCTCTCGCTGTATATTGTCCGCCGTAGCTCTTATGAAACTTCAGTTCATCTGGATTTGAAGCCATCTACTTCATCTCGTAGAACTCCTGGCTGGAATTGCATTTGGTGTCGACATTTCTTTGTTTACAGACTCGAAACCCTCTTTTCTTCAGGAGACCGTTGGCCAATTTATTGGCAATCTACAAGACTGCGAGAGAGGAAAAAGAATCCGAAATACGGCAGTGCGAGTGTAAAGTGCAGATTTAGAGAGAAAATAATATTAGGAGAAAGGTTTCGATAGGAAGTAAGCAACATATGAGGAAAAGGGGGGGGGGGGTTCAAATACTTCCCCCTCGGAGTTCTCGTTTTGAACAAGTGGCAATTCTATGAAGTTGTTCCATATTTTTGACCAATTAAAACATTTCCACATTATTTGAACTTCGGTAAGTTTAAGGCCACTTGCTGCAAGGGCTGGAACCTACAATGTGTCGTGTCGAATGTAATTTTAAGTTTTCGGCATATTCTTATTGAACGTGCCGATCTTGCCTTCTTCACTCATCATTCCTGTTGGGAGATGACATTGTTCTAAAAACGTTTTTAACTTTTTGAGAAGAGTTGGTCTCTTCCACTGTTTGTGGGGAAGGTTTTAGTGTATTCTTACCTTTTTAATGTGATGTGCAGAGATGTGATTAAATTTCGTATTAATGTATCTCTTTTTACATATGAATGCTATATATGCTTTCATTTAAAATATTTTTAGTGGAGTACAAAAATTATAGTCCTTTTCCATATCCTTTTTTGAAGGGGAATTCCTTGAAATCCGGAAATTATGCGTGAATTATTGGCGTTGGGAATTATGCGTGAATTCTGCTTGAATTTTTCTACGTAGACTTGAAAAATTGCAATTTTTATTAGTCCAAATCCCATTGAATTAATACATATTTATTAATGATCTGAGGCAAGTTTTTTCACAGTTTAGATTTTACTTTTATCGAGGAAGGAAAAGATAAGAAAGCTGCGTGGAAAATAAAAATAATTCTCTCAGTCTGTTTGGTTTGTTACTGTCCTTTGCAGAACAATCTATCTGACATACCGCAGTGGCGAAGCGTCCTATGAGGCCAGGAGGCCGGCCCTACCCACCCCATTACGCTTTTAAAGTTGTATTTACTTATTTCGTCAAAACATATGTAATGCAATGCAAAAGTTTGGAATTTTCATTTATAATAATTACAAAAAAATTCTAACCCTGTCCAGTATACGAACTTCCACGGAGTGAGGCACATTTGCTGGGGCCTCTTCTCGTCGGTAAGCTGTTGCAAGGAAGATTTCATCGGAACGGATGGTAGGATTATTCTCTGTACCAGGGTGGCCACTCTAGGACCATGATAAAATTCAAGTATAATTCCCGGTTTTCAAGGAGAACTTTCCAAAAATTCAAGGCTACAAGCAGATGTTTTCTCTATTTTTACCTTACGTATTACAGACACACACACACACACACACACACAAATATATTAACAATGTAAAGGGTCTGTGCGACTCCAATGTGTCCAAAAATTCTAATTCAATTCAATTGAACGGTATGTAGCCTATATTTAATTTAAGGTGTGGAGTTTGCAAGAACAATTGAGTTCTTAATTGAGTGAAGATGCAATCATCGGTAAGGTAGGCCACTTTTGGTCTTTCATGTTTCCGTCTTATAACAATAATTTCTAAAATGTTTTCAACTCTATTTTCCTTTTCAAGTAGCAGTGGCAAGTGACAGCAATATTTTTAAAAAAAATTAAAAGTTGTTGAAACGTTATTTAATGCGTTAACACTGTCGTCGAATAGATACTACAAGCAGACATTTTTATGCAGCCGACACAAGCGAAGAGGTAGGCAGTTTCGTTTACCCTGAAGGGATAACAACAGAAGAGGATGCACAATGAGAGTACAATGCAAGGGAAGGCTTTTTTTGGGTTTAGGACAAAGTGTGTTATGGGTTATTGCGGGGACCATGTCTGTTTCAGGTCTGGCGGAACAGGCCAGTGTTGTCACTTTGGATAGGCAGAAAGAGCTAAATTGCGCCTAAAAATTGGGATTCTATTCTCTCAAGCAAGTATATTTATTATAACCTGTTTATATTACATAGTAATCTTTCGTGTTGCCATCATAGAATGGTCCCAAACAAGGGTCCTATGTTATATTATCACGTAAAGGTGGGTAGAATAAACTAAAATGTGAAGTATTCACACTGAATGAGATAGGTCACCTTTGCCTATGTTTTTTCTTGAAAGCCCCGTAGTGGTCATCCTAACACGTTACGAAGCCAAGTGACATAATTGTGGTCATGTCAATGTTTCCTGATCCTCTTGAATTCATTCTCCATATATTCTAATCGTCAATATTAACATAGAGCAGAACAAAGACGAAAATATCCAAAATTTAAATTATGTTTACTTGCACATACAGGTGTTACAACCATTCCTTTAGTTAGACAACATATAACAATAGTTTTTTTTTGTTTTTTTTAGCAAGATACTTCCTCGCACCGAGGAAAACACCAAGTTGGCAACAGTAGAACGTATCAAACTGACAGTCGCTGAAAGTGTGAAATTCTGTCGTCTGCTCACAGCACAAACGCCATACTGACCAGAAAATTATGGGGTTCTTCTAGCCCTTTTCACCTCATTGCAAAATAAATAAATAAATTTAGAAAAAAAGTGATGAAGAATTGACAACAGGGCTCGAGCACTATTCGTTGGATTTTCGCGATGTCTCATGATTGGTAGTTCTTTCTGGAGGTGCGTGCATAAATCAGAGGTTGAAAAAATACAAAAAAGAAAAAGAAGACGAAGTGAACAAAAATCTAGATCGACGACACCTTGTGGGCGGGAGGAGACGTCTAAAAAATAATTATCGTACTGATGGCCGGTAACAACACTTTTGAAAACGCCACACCACTGGCAAGTAAAGAAGCGGCCTGGAGAGACATTGAACCACTCTCCATGACATAGCCCCCTCCCTTTTTTTTTTACAGATTTAAGCAGGTAATGGATATTATCGCACTTTTGTACCTACCCTGCTAGCAACTCTATGCTTCGCCACTGGATATACGGAAGATTATTGCAAGATAAGATATCCTGAAGTTGATTAGGTAAATTTGAAATTCTAATACAATTTAAAATTTCTCGTAGATTACTATATCCGTAAAATTTGTGACTTGTATTTATCGATGTATTTCTAGTTTGAGTATGCGAAATGGCAAATGCAAACTCCACATCTTAAATTAAATATAGGCTACATGCCGTTCAATTGAATTGAATTAGAATTTTTGGACACATTGGAATCGCACAGACCCTTTACATTGTTAATATACAGGGTGTCCCACGAACGGCGCAACTGGGAATTAAGAGTGGCGTTACTTTGTAACCGAAACCTGTACATACATAAGTCATACACCAAATGTTAGCCCTGTCCAAGTAGATATTTTTAAACATAGAAACAACAAACGGGGTGCAGTGTTGTTCATGCAGTGTTGCCAAATGTAAGTGAAAGTGTAAATTTATTTTTCCACAAAGCATGGAAAATTGCATGTCAAACATTCGTACGGAAATTTGGACGTCAATTTCCACCTTGGGTAGGTGGACTATTTCGCCATTTATAGTTCAGAGAAGAAAACCGATCGTTTTCGCGTATACCCAATCCTGAAATGCCTCGTAAAGGCGTACCGGTCCAAATGGGTGTTTAAAAAAAAAATGAGGTACAGTGGCAACACTGTTGATGTTTGAAGGCAACAAAAGGTGTGTTTAGTGATGGTCTATGACATGGAAATACTGGAAACAGGAAAAAAATAAAATGAAAATTATGGTGAAAAAAGTGTTACTTACCTACTCCTGGCAACCATGCAATGCGATAAGAGAGCCCACCGAACGAGAACAAAAGAATCAGTTAGTTGTGTATTCAGAACTGTTTGAGCCGTGCATTTCGCATTGTTTGTAGGGGAAGATTAGAATTGTTCTGTGAAATGAAGTACTCTTTGGAAGAGAGGGTGTTCATTGTGGAACATTATTTTTGTTCAAAATCGTACGCTAGTGTAAAAACTGTGTTTCGCGAGAAATATTCGAATAAGTGTTCCAGAAAATTTGACGATATATCGATTTGTTTCCAGATTTCGTGAAACAGGATCAGTTAATGACAAACCCTACCACAGAAAACCACCAGTTTTGACACAAGGTGTGCTGCAGGATGTGGAGCAGAGAATATCACAATCTCCCAGGAAATCTGTTCGTAAACTTGCTGAACAGTCAGGTGTATCAAAAACAACAACTCACCGAGCGTTAAAACAATTGCACCTACGTGCATATAAGGTACAGGCTGTGCAAGAACTGAAGGAAGCAGACAAAGGTGCACGTGTAAGATACTGCCAGTGGTTTAGAAAATTTATTAGAGACAATGGTGTGAATATTTTGGATAAGGTTTTTTTCACGGATGAAGCATGGTTCCACTTAAATGGATATGTCAACAGTCAAAATTCTCAACACTGGTCAAGTAACAATCCCCATTTGTTACATGAACAATCACTTCATCCACAAAAGATCGGTGTGTGGTGCGCGATTTCGCGGAGAAAATCTATCATATAAGAACACTTTCAAGCCAACGGGCGTGCCACTTACAATGTGTTTGTTCCTGTGTAAGCCCAGATCGCATTGTTTCAACAATCGCTGCAATGTACTCCCAATACTCATGGAGGAAAGGGAAGGTAGAAGGCGCTTGTTCTTGAATGTTTTGTTCAGGGAAAAAACAGTCGTACAAAATATTTTATATCTTGTCAATAAAGGAACCAAGGAAGATGTTTTTCTTTAAAGGGGGGGGGGGAGGAATGTAGGCTGAAAAACTAGTCAATATAGGGACCAGAAAGGAAAGTGTTTTTAAAAAGGGGAAAATTGTCAAAACCATGTAATATTGTTGGTGGAAGATAATTATCAACATGATTCGACCAGCGTGTTGCAGTCTCTGGATTCGCCGTATTCCCGGCATCCAGTAGCGCAACGCATATTCAGACGGCTTGTGTCCTTATCTGCCAGCACAGATGTACACTTCTGTTGGGTCCCTAGCCACGTGGGCATCCAGGGGAACGAAGCAGCTGATGCTGCCGCCAAGTCTGCTGATGCAGATGGCGACGTTCTCGTCCACCTTTTGCCAGCTAGCGACCTGCAGAATGTGTTCCGTTCTCGCCTTCTTGACACTTGGCAGACCGAGTGGGATGTGGAAACGGGGAACAAGCTTCACGCTGTTAAGCCCACCATAGGTGTTTGGCGTTCCTCTTCTCGTCCCTCTCGGCGAGAAGACGTTATTCTTACCCGCCTGCGTATAGGACACAGCCGTCTCACGCATGGTCACCTACTGCAAGGGCTGGACCCTCCGTTGTGTCGTACTTGTAATGTTATTTTAAGCATCCGACACATTCTCGTTGAATGTGTCGATCTTGCTTACCTCCGGCAGACTTTTAACCTTTCCGGCTGTTTGTCATCCCTCTTGGGTGATGATAGCAGTATTTTATCACGTGTTTTTAGTTTTTTGCGAAGAGCTGGACTCTTCCACCGTCTGTAAGGAGGTTTTTAGTTTATTCTGACTTTTTAATGTGTTGTGTTTGTCTCGTGCAGGTCTTTTTACAACCTTGCACTTTTAGTTTTTCCCAAGGGGCTATCTACACCCCTTTTTTAAAATTAAGTCAGAATTTTAGATAAGGGGACATTTCCCCGTATACATAGAAGGGTGCGAAATGGCCTTAAGTGCCGACGCACCCATAAATTTTAACTCAATCAATCAATCAATCATTATTGTTATTTATTCCATGATCCGTGTTGAAAAATAAGACTTCCCTTTAAAATACGGTCTCTAGTGGTGATTGTCTTGTGCAGGTGCCTTTATAACCTTGAACTTCGAACTTTTCCCAAGGGGCTTTTTACACCCCTTTCTTAATCTTAGGTAAGAATTGTAGATATGGGGATATATCCCCGTATACACTGAAGGGTGCAAAATGACCATACGTGCCGACGCTCCCAAAAATTGTAACTCAATCATTCATTTTGGGAATATGGTAACTGCGATTTTAATAGCAAGGTAGGAAATACACTTTCATAAGCCTCCCCTATGATGCATTGGTAACGCTGTAGACTTGTATTCAGTGGGTTCCAGGTTCTTTCCCAGTGGAGGCGTATTGCAGAGCTAGTGTATACTGTTTCTGGAATCTGTGGAGCAAGGTCACGCAGAACTGAAGAGAAGGGGAGAATGCGAGTTGGCGCAGGAAAGCAGTGCGCGCTGCTACAAACGCCTGGTAGCTTCGCCTCTCACGAGTTCTGTCGAGCCCTCTCGAATCACCACTTGCGCAGAGACATGCTTTCGTTCGCTCGTTCCAGAGATTTCCCGGACAGAGGGTAGGTTTAGTCTCCATTAGCCAATAGAGCACAAAGTCGACTGAAGACAAACTTCAACGAACCTTTGGACAGTACAACAGAACGTTTCGTTTCTTCGTAAAGCAACAGTAAAAAACCTGGAAGCAGTTCAGTTTGCAATGTATACTGCGAGGAACAAATGTTGGTATTTGACTGACAAGACTACAAATATGAACTGAAAATTGATCATGTAAAGCCAAGCGAAATTAATGTGGGGGAAATATTCAATCGAAACCAAAACAAAACATTTTAAAAAGCTAGATTTACCTTCGTTTCAGTGCTAATTTTGTTAAAAATCAGATCAGTTCCAGTGACAGCACAGTCACGGACACTTCTGGGTTTTGACGTCAACATTGAAAGTAAATGCTATGTATTGTTACAACCCGGAAGCGTCCGTAACTATCCTAACTGGGAGTTACTGGTCAGTAAGCTAACAATGAAGAAGTACTTCTTTCCAGCAAAGCAAAGCTCGTTGGTTGTTTGGTTTGAAGTCCACAGAAGGGCTAATAGGGACAAGGCCTAGAGTTTAAAGTGGGATCCGAACCACTATGTTCCTCAACCGGGTAGGCCTACTATGTATTTTTTGAAAAGTTAACATTTTAAGAAAATGTTATTCTATATCTTTAAGCATACAAATCTCATCAATAATTATATCGTCTTTTTCAAGATTTACTTTGCGAAATAAAATATAGATTCAAAGCCTAACGTACAGGAGGCATGCTTCGTAATACTAAAGTAACTAAAACTAACTACCTGGTAGTTCTAAATTCGAAATTTCCTGTCGCAGCAACCCTCACTGTCCTGGGAAAGATCTTCAGTGATGTTTCTACTTTTTTTAGAGACCCATCTTCGTCTTGGCCTTTCTACAGATCTCTTACAGTCAGGATCCCTCCAAAAAGGACATGTACACACCTTAAATGTCCTCCCATCTAAGTTTTCTTGATTAAATTATACTAATACACACAACAAGTCTTTATTTATATATAAACACTTTACACGTAACATTTCAAACCTATACCAGGTTCTTCTTCAAACTAAGAACCGAACTAAAACCATTGAATTTAACTAAAATAGCATTTTAGTTCTGTTTTTAGTCTGAAGAAGACCCTTTTAGTCTGAAGAAGACCCTAATATAGTGTTGAAACGTTACGTATAAAGTGTAGACTGCCTTGGTCATCATCTTAAGTGGATTTTCTAACATGGAAACAAGGCTTAATGGTGTTACCATTGGAAATTAATTCTGGGTGTGGTGGGTGACCTTCGCTGTAGACATTCAAATGTTAACCCCTCTTCCATATAGTACACGCTCGGCTGAGTTTTTGCCGGTGGACTGGTCTCTGGTGCCTTGGCCCACAATCCAGACGATTGTTTTGTGTCGTCCTTAGGTGTTTGTCCCTTCATCGAACCCATCTCCATTGTCGCGATCAGCCAAAGGTGACGTAAAACAAATTAAATCAACAACAACAAAGTATATCATAATAGTACATCAATTGTACAAAAAAAAAACATCGTAACACTGTTATAAATAATCACAAGTAGCAAATAGGCTTTACATTTCATATCTCAAAAAGCGTACGCAGCAAATTCTGCTGCATTGAATCTCTGCAGCCATTAGCCAGACGCAAAGGTCATTCAAATTTTACGGTACACTGCGAAAGATAATGGTTCAATGGAGTTGGCATTACACGAGCCCCTCCCCCACCCCCTTCCACCCTTACCATGTTCATGAACAACATCGCACCCAGTCCGGACGTGCGTAACTCTTGACGCGATGTCCGCTATGGTTGCGTTTGTGGTTGGTTAAGCTCGTTTATGCACAGAAAGGCTAATCGGGACTGAACCTACCGTTTAAACTGGTATCGGAACCACTGGGCAATGTGCTACCACTGGATATCTAACCATTACCTTCTCTATCTGAAAGCCTGATGGCTTGCTCTGGTCACGTGACTAAGCGTCAGCAACTGGAGGCGAGATAGCCGCCATGTTTGATTTGCTTCTTGGGAATCAATGTTGGACCTTTTTAGTGAATGTGGAATTGTAATGAAAATTTATGAAATGTATTAGAGTTTACATGACGTGTAAATATGCTTAAATGTACAAAAGGTATGGTGTATAAGTGTTGTGTGCTCAATTGAAGGGACAGTTATGATGAAAAAGGTAAGAGTAACGTTCACATTTCTTTAAGATGTTGCTGAAAATGAGAAATGTGTAGGGCAATTCCATGTGATTCCTACGAAATAATGCAACTTAAGTAACAAAGGTTTCATACTCATAAATAAATAACAGAAATAGTTCATGATGTAAAGATTTCATGTGTCCAGAATAGGCATCTAATGCGAGTATACTCTTAGATTTGGTCAATTTAAATCTCTTGTCAACACGTGTTTTAGAAATATCAAATAATTTATCTAAATCTGAATTACAACGTTGAGGTGCGTTGTTGCTTATGATTGCAAAATAATTTGTTTCAAGATTTAGTCAACGTTTAAAATATTACGATCATGTCTACCAAAGCAGTTTGTTAGTGTAACTGTTATGCAAGCATTCAATAAAATATTCATATAATTTACACAGATTTTCAGTTTCAAAGTATGCTTAATTAAAGAAAGCTATACGACTGGGCCAAATTGATACATGTGTACATTTACATTAATTCGCTTTTATGCTTCTTTAGGATAATCGAAGGCTAATGGAAGATACGAATATGTCATGAAATCAAATACAATGGTACGATGTGTAACAAGAACTTTGATGAAATATTCGTGTGTAAAATTATCCAAGAATATATTACTTAAGTTTCAAACACAAATGTTTTCACACAGAAAGCATTTTACTACATTGAACTACAAGTGTAATACATTTTATAAAACTGTTTCATGTGAACTGTTATTCTATTTTTTGTCTTTGTGAAGCTTCGATGTTCGTAATTTTGATTATTAAATCAGTGTTAATGTTTCATAATTCACTAACATTCTTCACGATTTTAACGAGAGTGTAAACACAGTGTAAGGAAATATTCCAAATGTTTATTTTCCAAATGAACGCTAAGATCGAAATATTAATCTGTTTATTTTTCAATAAAAATGTTGAAAAACTGTCACACATCCTACTAACGACAATGGAAAGATTCAATTTGTTTATTATATTTCGTTCAATAAAGTCAAAAGGGTCGAAATTACAATGTGACAAGTGATTTAGGTTTAGTCTTTATTCTTTATTCACATAAATGTTACATTGCCCTTGTACCAATTTCTTTCGCATTTTCTGGGAGGTTATAGAAATTAAGTTTTTGTATTGAGATTGTATAGCTACACAGAACATCTGCATTATCTGATTGATTAATTTTGGGTAAACTTAAAGAAAATTTAATTGATTAGATATCTTGGCAAGTTTACGGTCGACTTAACATGCGGGATTTTGATTTAATCCATTGATTTTTACATACAAAAGTTCATACAAAAGCTGTAACGAGTTTTACTGTAGCTGACAAATATTCCGGATAATATTTTTCAAAGAAATACAATGTTTAATTTTTTCCACCAGGAAGTTTCTAACGGTTTTCAACTCTTTCTTTGTGCTTTGGAAGGAATTTTTGTTATGGCCATAGTGACTTCCTGAATGAAAATTTTAGTGTAAATATTCAATATTCTACTATTTTCGTCGGGAGGGTAAATGTAAATATTTAACATCATAAAATAAATAAATATACCTTAATTCTCTACAATAAAAATACGACAATGGGTTTACACGACCGTTAAGACGATCGCATACAGATGAAGACGTGTTGACTGAGCGCTGCGGCCTGAACCTCATGATGGTCTTGATCTAACACGGGATCCTTCGGGATATTTGCTATGAAAAGATGAAAAAAAAAATAAGGTTTAATTTTTTATGCAGAATTGTGGTCTGAAAGTGTTCAACGCAAGTGTTTTGAAAATCTATAGAGTATTCGCCAGCCCCCGTGGCGGAGTGGTCCCGGGTTCGAATCCTGGCATGGGATGGATGTTTGTGAGTGTCCATTCATCAATTTCAACATACTATCATTCATCCCCATCTTCGCAAATTAGCCAAAAGTGGCACAAAAATCTAAGTAAAATAAAGCAAGTCAATCAATCTATAGAGTATTCAATAACTATGCAGAAACGAATTAAGTCGCGTAGCAAAGAACAAATCTCACAACTTTATTATATAACCCTGTAGTTAGAGGAACAATAAAACTATGAAAGCTCGCACAAGAGTACAAGTATTGAGAAACCTAATAAATGTGTTTGTTTTATATAGAACAACGGTGCCCATCCCCACAAGCCAATTGACGCGTTATGTCATAATTCCCATAAAGCATTTAATTACGACAGCATTTATATGTTAATTATAGTAGTGGGTTCTTATCTTTATGGTTAATAAGTAGAACCTATTATTATCCCACAATTTTTAGCTTTACTCGCAGCACTTTACTTGATCTAAATTCTCCTCAATTCTTCATCTAACGGATTAAATATGATGCACTAATGGGGAGGGATAAGTTGGCCGGTTTAACGAAAGCCCGGATTAACTTAAATATTTCTTAAAAAGAACGGTAGAAAGTGCATTATAACTCAGGTTATAGCATCAAAACACGTGCACTATGGTGTTTTTAAAGGGCATAGGCCTAAATACACTATACAGCACAGGACAAAGTCTGCGGGAAACAGAATTTTATCAGTGGTTGACTGCCCTTTCTTTGCGAAGTTCTCCTGTTGACTTCTAGCCACATTTTAAACCTTGCATTGTTTTTTTAAACGAAGTCCGGCTTATCGGGGTCCGGATTAACGAGGTTTTACAGTAATAGCAAACGTGATATGGAACCAGATAAAGTAAATTAATTACTGAGGAAATGTATTTAATTCCCCCACCTCATTGCACACATTGTAGCATGGTGTCAAGGTATATACGAGTACAAGTATTTTAGAAATAAAATATTTACATATTGAAAACTACATTATTTTAAGGAAAAACCCCAAATTATTCTCAAAGCTTTTTAAACTCGAAGATAAATCCTTAAGAACAAATTAAGAAATTAAAGTGATGTAAATAGCACAAATTGAAACCTGTATCTCAACCAACTGCAGCTTTCATACACACAATGTTACGTACTGTCTGCTGCACGGAGATATGGAGTGAATAGCCTTGTCACACGCGCTTCACGCAACTTCATGAAAGCCTTATCTCTGCTTCGCACTCACACGCGTGTCACCTCCGGCTGCCGACGGAATTCCGTCGATAATGCATACATGGAATTCTCATTGCTTGCCCCGATCCATGCATTTAAATTCCTGAATTTAAGAGACATTTTCCGAAGCCTGTGAATACCAATGGCGAGTACTGGGTTGCAGCGCTCAGATAGGTTCTATCGTTAATAATTCTCGGTCAGCCTTCGTGGTAGTCTCACCCATTCCTCACACCTCTTTCTGCCTGTTTCTTTTCCTCCGTATCTCTCTGAGTGGCTTTCTTGGTTACTTTATATATTTTTTGCTTCTCTCCCTCTCTCTGTTCTTCATTTCCCTCTGTCCTTTCTCTCTCTGTTCTTTCTTTATCTTTATTTTACTCTTTCTCTGTCTCTTTCTTGCTATCTCTCTCTTTCTTGCTATCTCTCTCTTTATAGTTATATCTGTCTTTTCCTCTTAACTCTGTCTTTTCCTCTTAACTCTGTCTTTTCCTCTTAACTCTGTCTTTTCCTCTTAACTCTGTTCTTTCCTCTTAACTCTGTCCTTTCCTCTTAACTCTGTTTGTTATCTCTTTCTATGTATTTTTGTTTCTCCTCCTTCCTCTGTTGCTTTATCTTTGTTCCTGCTCCCTCTCTCTTTCTCCTTCCTCTACTGGAGGCACACAGTGGTTTGGATCCATTTTAAACTGTAGGTCCAGGCGCATAAAGTAGACTTAAAACAAACTCAACAACAAAAGCAACAACTCTATGTGTCTGTCTCTCTTGTATATCTTTGTGCGTGCCTGCCTCTATTTAAAAAAAATACAAATGTGAAAAGCTAGAGTTTGTTTCTCAGCACAAATCCTGGATTTATATCCAATTGCTGCAACTCCCCGAGCGGAAAATTCGTAATTCCTTCCAAGCGGTGCTCATTTATAGGGTTTTTAGCTTCAGCGTTAACAAAAAAGGGAAAGGTATCGCACAGAGCTTTACTGAAAGATCCTCCGCCTTCGCTAAGCAGGGCCTGGTTTTCGGATTAGATATTTTACGGTTGCAGGGTGGAGCCCAAATCCTTGTCATTTAGCAAAATCTCCGATGCTCAAGTCAAAGTTTCTGAACAAAAGGAAGCCCCGGTTTAAGCGGGAAGTTTTTATAGGTCTGTGCGTGTACTCGTTAGAATGGAGAATTTATTCCCGTGTGACAAGGATCGTTAATTTTATGTGTTGAATATAATTCCCGGTTATTTGCCTTGTTCTGTGCTTTTTAAAATATTTTACTATACAGCCCTAGCTTGTATGGACGTCGTGAAATGCGGTTAAGCTATTTTTTCTAAATTGTTCTCAATTCAATTAGTTGCGTTGATGACGTAATAATACTATACTTGCATTTGTGTGTCTTTGTTAATTTGGTCGACTTTTTTTGATTGGTTACTGAAGCTCTCCTTCTGCGCCTTGGCTAAACTTTTCGCTTCATTATAGTTTCCTTAGTCATGGCCTCTTTTACAACGAGCTTCCAATCCACCCTTTTTGCAACTTCTAATATGTACAGTCACGGACACTTCTGGGTTGTAACGACCCTATTGAAGAAGAACTCAAGCAAGCCATCCATGTCTGACTACCAAGCGCCTTGTGACTAGACAACCCAAACAACATTGTAATTCTGCGGCTTGTATACGAGGGTCACTATTTATATTTTGAGCCTTGGCAACACTGATTGAAGTTAGGCGCGATTTGACGTTTGCACGGAATCGTATGGCATTATTGACCATAACGTACTTCAAATGTTTTGTCAATAGCTTCATTTGTGTTTATGTTGCCTTGGAGATTGCGCGACAACAATAAAATGGAATTAACTCGTGAACATTTTCGTACGATGATTTCTTACGATTTTCGACGTGGATTATCAAGACAAGAGTGCATCGATCAACTTACTTCCACATTTGGCGATGAAGCCCCATCCTTTGCCACTGTGAAACGCTGGTATAACGAATTCAATCGTAGCCGCCATTCGCTCACCGACGAGATTCGCGAAGGTCGTCCAAAATCAGTTGTTGTTCAAGAAAACATTGATGCTGTGCAAAACCTAATACTGCAAGATCGTCATGTGACATACTGTGAGATTGAGGCAACCATAGGCATTAGTTCCACCAGCATATATAAAATATTACATGATCATTTAGCTGTGAGAAAGGTATGTTCTCGTTGGATCCCACACAATTTGACAAAAACTCAAAAAGACGCTCGCGTCAATTGGTGCAAACAAATGCTCAAAAAATACAATCGTGGTGCTTCAAAAGACGTATATAAGATTGTAACAGGTGACGAATCATGGATATATGCATATGAGCCGGAACGTAAACAGCAGTCGACTGTATGGGTGTTTCAAGATGAACCCAATCCAACAAAAGTTGTTCGCGCTCGAAGCACATCGAAACAACTTTTGACCGAATCATATGCTTTTTTGAAATCAATGAATAGCTGATGGACATTTTGATTATATTCCCACTTTTTCTCAAGTGTCTATCTGATGTGAAAAATTTGATCTGTAGTTGATCTGTCACGTTTAATGTAATTACATAAACTGCACTTACTACTGAAAACTGCAGAGAACAATGCATTATTTTTTAACAGTTTCCAATGCATGACTTATGAATAGTGAAATTTATTTTCGTACTATAATAGGAATTTGGTTATTAATATAAATAAACAAGAGAGAAAAACTAATGATGAACTAAAATTGTAAACTAAAATAAAATACCTAAGTTTCTCAGGAAAAAGCACACAAGTCACAAACTGCGAATATCTGTTGATTTCGTCTAAGGAGAGGCTACGGTTTGGGACGGGACTTTCTATAGTGATACGGTACCCTGCAGTGTTTTTTTTATTATTGAATTAAAGGAATACACCTACTTGTCAGTATCCCAAGTTCTTCACATTTTTCTCAGTTGTCATACATGTCAATTTTCTCTATGTTCTCTTTATTCTCATTGGGACAAACACAAACATCCATGCCCGAAAAGAGTATTGATAATATCGCACGTTAGCCAGCAATTTCCGAGGAAAAGTTTGATACACCGTTTATACGCGAGTAGTTGGGATCCCACTTTAAACTGT
The DNA here is from genome assembly GCF_977018435.1 of Lepisma saccharinum. Taxonomy (NCBI): domain Eukaryota; kingdom Metazoa; phylum Arthropoda; class Insecta; order Zygentoma; family Lepismatidae; genus Lepisma; species Lepisma saccharinum. Next base: position 67,758,735 of record NC_139235.1, on the reverse strand, counting down.
AGGTCCAGTCCACTATAAGCTTTCTTACTGTGTATAAAGTGGACTTAAAGGAAGAAAAAATCCTAGGAAAAGCCCTTGAAGGTTTCAATGCTTTCCAAGTGCCTTGATGAGGAGATGCTAATGTATGACTTTAAAGTGGCCATAGTAGCGAAGAAGTATCACGTCCCGAAGGTTATGCGTTCGATTCCCGTTCTACTGCCTAATTTTATTGTAATAACTCGAGCAACAAATGTTTGCATTTTATTTAATAATTTATTGAAATAAAGGTGAAATATATATTTTTACTTTATTTTTGGGTGGAAATCTCTATTTTACAGTTTTCAATTTTATTTATGGAAATATTTTTTTAAGATAGTTTTCCACTTTTCTCATCATTTTACAAACATTTACACATTAAATTGTCCACGTGTTTTATTCAAAAAATGTTATACCTGGTGAAAAGTCTTTCTTTCGAGAAAATGAACCAGGAATAAATATAATTCTATTCGCAAGTAATTATCGTAAAAGTTTGGAAAACAAAATTTAATTCGAAATTCAACAATTCGCACAGCAAATAAAATAAGAATGTGTGCAATAAATAAAATGAAATAATTAGTTGCTTGAGTTAAGAAAGAAATTGAGGCAATCAAATGGAATCGAACCAAGTACCTTCTACGTGTCAAACTAACACGCTACCACCACACCACCGGGCCTTCTGACAGACGGACAATATATTCGTCTCGTGAGTAATGCTTGCTAAGTTTCGAAACATTGAAACGCTTTTTTTCTCGGGAGTGACTGACTAATGTAATTGTTGTTGTGTGTCACGGAGATATGTTTACTGCAACATTTGAGCACACAATCGAAACATACAGAAGAGATGTTTTTTCTGCACATCATTACTTTTCTCCGAGTTCAAAAAATATCCAGAATCCAAACTCACTGCTAGTTACCCCGTTATGCAAAATGTGCCTGGACTACACGCATGCGCTTTATCAGGGATGCGAAGGAACCTCGCAAAGTTACAGAAGGTTCTCTGGGATGCTGTCGGTTGGCCGCGGAGTCACGTGGTATGGTATCTTCTTATCAGTCGAACATGACCTTGTGCAGCACACTGAAACGAGCGAATGTATTTCATGTGATTTGTAAGCTGGATCAGACTTTACACGCGTTACAATCGACAGAGGTTTGTGTTCAGCTTACTCTTTAGGAACAGGCAAACCACACTATGCATACAGAGTATAATGTAATATGGGAGGCAATTATTTCTCAGCCTCCTCACACTGACAATTTTATTACCCTTTTTGGAGTTAGTTGGCCATAGAAACGGATCTTATTATTGAAGTCGTATGTCATGTGATGGCTTGGTTCAGTATGCTGATCAGGTTTTCTGACAAAAGCAGGGCAGGTTACCCAAGAACAATCTGCTTCCTTTCTCATCCTGTATAAAGCATACGAGCACACAGCACAAATATGTAAGAGAAATATTTGTTGATTTGGTAACTTGTTTGCAATTGAATTTCTATCATTAACAGCTGCACGGAAACAAAGGCTTTCCTTTTTAAAGATTACAATAAATAATTTTTATTTGATTAGGAAACTAAGAATGACTTCAGTATTCTCATGCAGTACACAAGAGATTATAAATGCTCTCTAAAACATACTACTGCTCGTTGCAACACATTTTTTCCACAATCAAGACACAAAATTAAGGGCATGCTCAAGCAAAAATACGTATATTTCTGTAATTATCAAGTGCTTTACGGGCTCAACGTCAAGTTTGGATTTGTCGGTTATCCAAATATTATTAATTTTGAAAATACTCTTTCAGTTGGTGGAATGTGCCTGAAATTGAATGACATATTAAATCGTAAACGTATTTTGTATCTTTAATTAAACTTTTAGTTTACAAATTAGTTCATCAAACCAACCTGTGTTCTTCTCCCTTGTTTATTTATAGTAATATCTAAAAGACCATTGAAGCATAGAAAAACTTTTCGCTGTTCAAAAGTCAGTCATTGTTCTCTGCAGTTTTCAATTCAACATTCAGGCTTTCTGATCGTGCATCTTACGCTTCACATCAGTGGTATTTATAAGTTGGTTTAAGATAAATTCTCCATTTTTAATCTTTCAATATATGATATCAATATCACATTGTAAAAACAGCTATCAATGGTTTCAATGACATTTGCTGGGAAAGAAAATCGTATTACTTTGGATTCGAACATGCAAACGCAAGTATCAAAGTATTATTTTAGACAGCACTCACGATTTTGAAACGTAGAAAGGTAATCATTTTACGGAGAACTTTAAATTTGGTGTGTTGACAGAATGTAGCTACTGCCATATTAGCACTGACAACTAGGAAGCGATCACAATTAAAACGTGGCTGCATGCTTTTCGCCAATAAATAACTGTTTTTCAACGTATACACAAATACACCGTCGCTTCGGAACAAGAAATGTTCATCTTTACTGCTTTCAGATTACCAACATACGAAGTGGCATGTAATTCAAAAGGTTTTGAAGAAACCTCAATTTTTATAAATAATGTTGGATTAAATTTGACAAAAAAGGAGTTAATTTTTGGTGGGCTCGAACTCAGGTTGCCCGCACGCTAGTCCGACAGGCTAGCCAACACTCCAAACGAGACAACACGGAACGATTTTGCAAGTAGTCCAATAAAACGAAAGTTTATTTTCAGATTGCTAATTCCCAAGGTATAACATGCGTAGCCAGGTGTGTCTTGCGTTTTCTGTACTTTTGTTATTTGAGTAGCTTTGGTCTCTCCCTAAGTTAATCACGGGAATAGTGGGGAATGTTTTTTAAACGAAGATGATAAATAGACACACAGGAATAATCCAACCTCGCAATAAATCCAGAACTCAAACCTGGAAACTTCGATGCGAGTTGTGTTTCTTGTTCTAACTATATCTGTGTGTTTTCGTTAGATTCATGGTATTTCGTAAGTAGATATGAAGAAAGTAAATAAATGAGTGGAAGGGACTGGAGAATCGTAGCTACGGAACTATTGAGAAAATATCCTTCGCCCAGATAGAGAATCTCTCTATCCCTTGTGATAGAGAACCTATTAGAAGAATGAAAGGACAGATTAAAATATTAAATTTGATGTGTATCCTTTCGTTAAAATGCCTAGAAAACAATATAATAAACTTGTTCACTGCAAGAAAATAATAAAAAAAAAGTTTGCCCATGGTGGGGATCGAACCCAGACCTCGCTGATGAAAGCTCTGCACGCTAACCAACACACTATCAATAGCACTACATTTTCTTTTTCCAGTCAGTCTGTTTCCTTCCTCAGCACATGAAAAAGCAAATACATCTTAATTTCTGATAATTGTCTTATTCTCTATTAATAGAAACCACGTATGCCAAAAATAGACGCATTCTTTCTGTGAAATATCACATGTTTCGCACATCATGCTTCTCCGTTTACTGTAATTTGGACATTCACTTGGAAGTTAAAACTTAGCTTTGTGTGTGCGTTTTCACGTGCATGTGTGTGACAAGAGTGGTGTGAACGTGTGTTGGATGTTGTTCTAGGTATTATTTTCGTTCAAAGCAATAATATAACTGTAAAATATAGAACTTAGTGTAATGCAAGGAGTGAAAATATAAACACAGTCCGTCAGGTTCGTTAATAAACAACATAAATAAAGGAACGTAACTTGGACCGAGTATTATTACATGTCGAGAACACGAGACATTACTTCCGACAATCTTCATCTCGTATTTCTCTTTGGCATCACTGCTCAATTTACAGAAATGTATACCCGTGACTGGTATACAAGCCGCAGAATTACAATGTTGTTTGGGTTGTCTAGTCACAAGGCGCTTGGTGGTCAGACATGGATGGCTTGCTTGAGTGCTTCTTCAATAGGGTCGTTACAACTCAGAAGTGTCCGTGACTGTACATACATACTTGCATGCACACACACAGTTCTACTTACATACACACACACACACACACACACACATTTATATATATATATATATATATATATATACATACAGGGTGTCATTTTAATGGCGCCCACGGACCACAGAAACGTATAGAGGACATCAAAACAAACAACTTTTCTCAGTAACATTTTTCTAGTTGGTGCATCGTTTCGGCGCTACAGCCGTTCAAAAAAGACCGTTTTGCCGCCTGGATGCTGGCAACCCAACACAACATTTGATCGTATCTGTGACGTCATTTCCTGCGGCGAAACAGCGCACGACAGGGTTGCAAGGAGCACACAAATTGTGTGAAAAATGACAAACTACCAACCACATTATTAGCTGTAAATCGAAGCGACAAACGCGTCCAGTAAGCCGATCATCATAGCCTACCAGCCAGAAGATCAGCAGTCGTCTCAGGGGAAGGGGAAAATGACCCAACGATATGAGAAATGGTAAAAAACGTATTCAAAATGAAGTGTTAATATCGGATTTTGTCTCAGCCTACATGTCAAATATCAACAACAATAAATTTTATTGGGCTTACAGCTTACATGTGTGGCTGTTTATGCCCAGTTACATGTCAATTATATTTGCAAATCTCGTTGCAAGGTTGATATCTACAGGTTTGTGTCCAGATGCTTTGTGGTACTTTTGTGTTGATAACGAAAGAATCCGAGGTTCACGTTGTTACATTACGGCTAAACACGTCCAACCACAGTAACGTTCTAATGATGAATCAGTATCGAATATACTGCCCTGTTCAGTTGCAAACTATTACATGTGTATCCTGTTCGTAGATAAACACAGTCGTCGGAGAGCTTGTATTACTACTACCATTTTTGCCATTTGCCTCATTATGCCCTGAATATACATTACATTATGTGTTGCTTACCTTTGGAATTTTGAGTTCTTTCATTTATATTTTGTTATCTGTTAAGTGTGTCACAGACAACTAGTATCAGAAGGACGAAGTGGATAGACTAAATTGTAGATGCCAACTTGGTAACTAGATTTGAAAATATTTGACATGTAAGCTAAGACAAAATTCGATATGACCACTTCCACTTGAATTCTATTTCCTTTCTACCATTTTTCGTATCGTTTGTTTACTTCCTGTTAGGTTACAGAACGTGTTTTCTCGTTTTGTTTTAAGGTACATAATGTGGCTGATTGTAGCTGTGTCATTTTTCACAGAATATGCGTGTTCCTGGCAACCCTGGAACGCATCGCTTCACGGCGGGATATGACGTCACAAATGCAATGAAATGTTGTGTGTGGTTGCCAGCATTCAGGCGGCAAAACACGCCTTTTTGAACGATTGTAGCGCCGAAACGACGCATCAACGAGAAAAATGTTACTGAGAAAAGTTGTTTGTTTTGATGTCCTCTATACGTTTCCGTGGTCCGTGGGCGCCATTAAAATGACACCCTGTATATATATATATATATATAAAGGACAGAGCCGATACCGATACTTGTATAATTTCAGTTTAAAATAAAGACTAATTACTGAGCCATAACAACGCAAAAAAGAAGACTTTTTGAAATGTTGCAAGCCTTTTTAGTGTTGCAGTTACATCTAAAAACCGGTGGATTTTTACAAATGTTCCTGCTTCAATTTCATGTAAACAACTTTCTTTTCGTTTGGGTTAACCTGGATAGGGAGGAAGACGACGTAAAAATACATACAAATACAGATGTACAATAATGCTCATTTGGCCGGCTCTGTTTATGCCATGCTCTCCATTATTTTGTCATTTTAAATAAAAACAAGTCGCTGCAGTGTCGGTATCTTCCAGCAGCCATACACAAGACTTACACAGAAGGGTAGGAACCCTCACTCCCCACAGTAACATTCATCCCTTTCGCAAGAACTCCGGAATCAGCCCAGCATGATAATACTCTTGGTTTTGAAAACGTCCACGTTCTTACCCCACGATTTTACGTGCAAGAATTGGTAATGAATGGTTTCTCTTATTTCCACAAATCTTTGACCACCAGGCAGGTACATGCCTTCAATGTCACCTTCGGGTGCAGCACTTTAGTCCTGCCTTTGATCTAGTCATCTGCTTCCCAGGAGGGTAGATCACTTCTCGGAAATCTACATGGAAAGTATGAAAGTAATGCGGCTTAGTTTTTTGAATATATTGTGTAGATTTGTTTGTCTTGAAAGGCGGTACGTGAATGGATGGAAACAGTTATATAGGATGTCGCAAAGCAACTTCAACAACGCTTGGGTGCTGGTAGATATCATAAAAATAAGTAACTTTTCCTTATAAACTTTACCTCATAAGCGCTTAAAATCTATCCTGTATGTATGAAACCTAACACAGCAAACGATCGCCCTGACAACTTCCAGGGACACGTGGCAGGGTTGCCACTACCATCCCTCGTTAAGAGAGACGACTTGAACACAGCAACTCGGGAGTCTTACCTGTGCAAATTACCAAAGAACAATGGAACTTGCAGTGTCGTGAAAAGTATTTACAGTATTTACAAATTGACCAAGACAAAGAATTTCAAATAAATGCAGACTGTTATTCAAGGGTGTTCATTCTAAAATGCCTCCATCGTGTTTCGTGTCGTACAATATCAATAATTGCATGGCTGATTGATAGATTGGTTTGGTTTATTTTACTTCGCTTTTCTTACACTTTTGACTTATCGCGAAGATGAAAATGATTAATGATATGATGAAATTGATATGATGAACGATGAGAGAACACCCATGCCTCTCTAGCTATTTATCTAGACAAACTGGGTCATTTCAAGTGTTCTATTAATGAAGTTATATCAAGAATTTAATTCTCATCGAAACTAGTTCGGTGCCTGAGCGAGTTCATTCAACACTTTACGATTTCGAATGACTTTGATCCATAAACAGAGATACACGTAATTTATACTGTATTTACGTGGAAATTAGTTTCCTTATTTTGTGTTTTTGTAGCTCATTTTTATCATCAAGCAAGAAAGATTGTTAAGCAAAAGAAAGCCATTGCGAACACGTCATAAATTGTCCATATTTTTAATTATACATTTGAATTTAGCGGTGACATTTTCGGACGGCACCCGAATTTCACCTTTAATAAATCGTGTTGCAGAAGACGAGCGAGCATCTGACACGTGGATCAGTTTCCAGAATAATCCTTGTGTACTTCTATTTTTCTCATTTTACTTAACCTTTCTGCCTTTTCAGGATAATCACAACGACGATGACAAAAGTGGAACCTTTGTGCAGGCAGGAACTCGAAACTTCTGTGGTGAGATAGTGTGTCGATCACTCACCGTAATCGGTCACTGAGGCTGTTCGTCAATATTCCTTTGCTAGGTTTCGTGTTGTCTTGTGTTTTATCATTATGCATTCCGAGCGCCCTAAACAGCTCAGCGCTTGACATAAGTATGGATAATTTGGTTTTTGTTCTTAATTCTCAAATACAGATCAAATTTTTCACATCAGACAGACACTTGAAACAAAGTGGGAATATAATCAAAATGTCCATCAGCTATTCATTGATTTCAAAAAAGCATATGATTCGGTCAAAAGAGAAAAATTATATAATATATTAGTCGAGTTTGGAATACCTAAGAAGCTTGTTAGGATGATAAAAATATGCACCCGTGAAACAGAAAGTAAAATTCGTGTGGGTATTAATATGTCTGACAAATTTACAATTCATGATGGGTTAAAACAAGGAGATGCATTATCTCCATTGCTCTTTAATTTTGCCTTAGAATAAGCTGTAAGGAAGGTAAAAGAAACTAAAGAACGACTAAAATTAAATGGTGTGACTCAGTTGTTAGCATATGAAGATGATGTAGACTTACTGGGGGATGATGTGAATACAATTAAGAATAATGCTAAAATATTTTTCAAAACTGCTAAAGAGATAGGTTTGGAAGTTAACAAAGAGAAAACTAAATATATGCTTACAGGCGGAAACCAAGTGTTAGGTAATAATCAAAATCTAATTATTGATAACATCTCGTTTGAACCAGTTTCCAAATTCAAATACTTAGGAGTAATATTAACAAATGAAAATTATATTAAAGAGAAAATAAAAAGTAGGCTTAATTCAGGAAATGCATGTTACTTCTCTTCATAAACTTTTGTCTTCTCATTTAATATCTAAGAAACTAAAAGTTAAAATATACAAAACAGTAATTTTGTCTGTAGTATTATATGGATGTGAAACTTGGTCCCTTACATTGAAAGAGGAACATAAATTGAGAGTATTTGAAAATAAGATCCTTAGGAAAATCTTTGGACCTAAAAGGGATGAGGAGACAGGTGAGTGGAGAAGGTTACATAATTTAGAAGTACATAATTTGCATTCATGTCCAGATATTATTAGAATAATTAAATCAAGAAGACTTAGGTGTGCAGGCCATGTGGCATGAATGAGAGAGGAAAGAGGAGTTTACAGGATTCTTGTTGGGAAACCTGATGGTAAGAGACCTGTAGGAAGGCCAAGACGAAGATGGAGGGACAACGTTGAGACGGACCTAAGGGAAATCGGTAGGAATGGAAAAGAGTATATAGATCTTGCTCAAGATAGGGAAAGATGGAAGGCCTATGGTGCTGCAGCCATGAACCTTCGGGTTTAAGAAGGCTAGAGAGTTAGTTAGTTAGTTAGTTCTTAATTCTCAATTAATTCATGTTTAAACGGCATTTTACATTTTATTGCAAGAACCCTTAACATTATTTTCGTTCCAGTAAGGGAATTGTCCATGTGTTATGTGACGACTCGATTAGAAATTGCCCTATAATATCTAGATGTAACCAAATAAATAAATCGTTATAACATCAAGAGTCTGCTTATATTTTTCTCAGGTAAGACTCCCAAGTCGTTTCATTTAACGAGGAGCGTTAGTGGCAACCCTGCCACGCATCCCTGGAAGTTATGTCAGAGCGATCGTTTGCTGTTTTAGTTGCATACATACAGGATAGATTTTAAGCGCTTGTAGCTCAGAAACGAAGCGCTTTTGATAAAGTTTAAAAGGAAAAGTTACTTGTTTTATGATATCTACCAGCACCCAAGCGTTGTTGAAGTTGTTTTGCGACACCCTGTATTTGTGGAGTGATTTTCAGTCACGAAATGGCATTAATTTGGAAAGAAAAGTAAAATAAAATTAATAAATAAATAGCGTAACACAAGAAGAAACATCGCAATGTGATTCCGGACGTAAGGTGTTGGAATGTGTACTACAGTTTATATTTCTATGTTATTAGAATATAAATGGTATCCTGAGAGATATTTCATACCGAGGCGACAAACCACAAGTGTCGCTTGGAAGCGAGAGTCCGTAATCAATGCAGCCTTTCGAACCGTAGGGACACAAGCTCTGATTGCACAGATACCTCAAGAAATTTTAGACCAAAGCGACATACGACAAACGATATGGGTATTTCACACCAAAGAGACACGGGTCCTTCTGTCCAAGGCTACTTCCATACCGAAGCGACACGCGACACATCTCGCTTGGAAACTAGCCAATGAAGAGCAACATTTCACATCGTAGGCATGACGGGCAGCACTGGCCAGCGTTCGGTTGGTGAAATCCTTAAGCGATAAGTGTCGCTTGTCGCTTTGGTGCGCAATCTCCCTAAAGCAAGACACTCATTGCATCGAACATGCGCGAACAACAAACCACGGCAACACGTTGCAAGCTATTTAGGAAATGGCCCAGTTTTAGCGTCAAACAAGCGACAAAGCGACACGTGTGGCTTAGCTACCGTGTCGCCTACATCTGTTCTTCGTACAATTAGCAGCAAACGCTTGCTAATAGACTGAAGGGGCCTTCAGTCACCATGTCGCTTGTCACTTAGTTTGGAACTTCCCCTGTGGCGCGTCACTTCGGTCTTAGCACCCTTCCTTTAAGGAGCTTTCCGACCAAAGTATCAAGTAGCACGCGAATACGATATATGAACGTGTCGTTTGTTGTTTGGACCCTCATGCGCAATGAATGCTATTTTACAGTCTGGAAGTGTCTGTGTTACTAGTCACATCAGTGTGAACATCCCGCGTCCCATTGGTCTGAAAGTTTCCTTACACTCATGTCGATGGCACTAAGGAAGTTTTGTGGGTTTCCCCTTGTCGTTCCATGCAATAATCATCGCCGCGATTAGTTTAAATCAGAAGAAAACATACAGTAAATATAAAAAATACAAATGCTTCAGGGTGCCTAGAATGTTCGTTAATATCTTCACGACCACTGTACCAAATAGCATAGCAATTATCACATTCATAGAAATGCTTCATTTAAAAGAATCAGAAGTTGCAGCGAAAACCCTATTTACTTCCATTATAAGCAGACGAATACCATGCAGCGAGACCGAAACCAGCGCCTCTAGCGGCATCATATTCGAGCCCAGAACAGAGCACTTTCCCACGCTACGTATTCAAGGCGCTGTACCAATACATACATACGTGTGTGTGTGTGTGTGTGTGTGTGTGTGTGTACATATAATATACCTGTCTCTAGGCCTCCATGATTGCACGATAGTAACACTGTTTTGTAATCAAGGTATACTGTATTGTTTCGATCAGCAGAGGAGCCAAATTGCACAGTGGTACGGTTTCCACTTTAAACGATAGGACTAGTCCTGATTAGCCTTCTTCTTCTTCTTCTTCTTCTTCTTCTTATGGCGCTACAGTCCACTGATGAACCTTGGCCTCCTCTGTGATTTGTCTCCATCTATCTCTACCTTTCGCCACAACTTTCCAATTTATATACTGGAGCTTCCGAACATCCTCATCCACTCCATCCACCCATCTTAATTTAGGCCTTCCTCGTTTCCTTTGTCCACCTGGGCTATCCAACATCACTCTCTTTGCAGGGTCACTATCACTCATGCGCATCACATGACCTGCCCATCTTAATCTAGCCGCCTTTATTATACCAATAACTGTTGGTTCTTGATATAAGTCATAGAGCTCCTTATTAAATCGCTTTCTCCATTTTCCATTCTCACATACTGGTCCCAATATTCTTCGTAATATCTTTCTTTCAAAGGTCTCTACCAACTCTTCATCTTTCCTTGAACTGGTCCAAGTTTCCGCAGCATAAGTCAATACAGGTCTTATCAGTGTCTTGTAAAGTATTAACTTAGTTGTTCTGGACAATATGGTGCTCTTAAAATGTCTCTGTAGTCCATAATAGGCCCTATTCGCTGCTATAAGTCGTGCCTTTACTTCCTCCTGTGAATCATTTTCATATGTCACAACAGAACCCAGGTAGATAAAGGTATCCACTCTATCAAATGTATAATTAGCCATTGTTATGGTCGGTGATGGATTATATCTGTGTGCTTTGCCTGCTGCCATGTACTTAGTCTTCCCTTCATTCACCACCAATCCCATCTTTTTTCCTTCCCTTTCTATGGCCAGAAATGCTTCTTCCACTGCATGTAGAGATCTTCCTACTATGTCCACATCATCTGCATATGCAAGTATCTGGATTGACTTATAATATATGGTACCCCTAATTTGCACCCGAGCTTCCCGTATAACCTTCTCTAAGGCAATGTTAAACAACAAACAGGACAGCACATCGCCTTGTGTTGCTGTTAGTTTTGTATTAGCAACTAAAACAAATATATTATTTGTTTTAAGAAAGAAAAATACTGAAATCTACTTACGAATTGATGTATATTACCCTATATCCCATAATACATAATTAGAACAGTAACAGTGATAATGAAATGTCTTTCTTCTTATCAAAGATTTTTATCATTAATGTAACTTAATTGTGAATGTTATAAAAAGATGACAGTCACAATAATCTCCCCTCCTGGGGTGAAGAAATATAGACATCATACTTTGATGGCTTAACAAGATACAAGATTTTAAATATACACATTGAACAGTTACATAACTTTAAAATATTCAACATTCAAAACAACATTTAATACTATAACAAATCTTTCAAAGAATGACAATCAATTCAAAACTACGTTGTTACCCTTGCGCATTCTTCATTAGCGTTGCGTAACAGTTTGATATTTTGCAAATTAGATCTACATTTTATCTTTGGTCCATCTAAAGACGCCAAGTTAACAAAATTGTTCTTAACTTCCTTTAAGCAAAGCAATATTTCTAAGTAACCCAAATATTAAATAATACATTTGGTATTTGAGCAATAAATTAAATAAATCATCAACTTCAGCTTCACAATATTCGTTGCCATAAACTTTCTTATGAATATCTTCTTTAGAAGCTACATAAACACAATCATCCACATGAGAAGATTCAAATGTAAAAGGTTTATAAGATCCAGCTACATAATGTAACGACCAAGTATTATTTGTGGAACTCTGAACAAAAGGAGCCGATACTTCCTGACCACTTAAATGGATTAGTTCAACAGTAGACATACGATAATTAATTATAGCCTTGTACTTCCACAAAAATGGTGCTCCCAAGATCAAATCGGCGTGTAATTGTTTAATGTTCTCACAGGGCTCCCACTAGTAACATTATTTACTGAAGAACATTCTTGATTTAAACTAATGTCATTGCAATTCATTCCATTTCGGAAATGTCCATTGTTCCTTGCTGAAATCTCTGAGTTAGTGTTAATGGAGTCACCTCGCAATTCTGTATTGGTCGGACTTTGAAATCTTCTATTCCTGTTGTATCTAGGTGCATCTGTATTATTGCTATTACTAGCGTTCCTTTGAGTGTTTGTTCTTCGATTATTATTATGAAAGTACAAACTTCGATCGTTACCTTGTCGCCTATAGCTCTCTTGATTAGCTCCAGATTGCCTATAGTTGTTTCTGGGATTCCTAGCAGCTGGTTGGCCCATAAGTCTCTCTGAAGCTACTGTTTGGGTAGATGAATCGCTGCATGACTTATTTTCCATAGACACTTGCCTTACAAAATGCCTAGATTTTTCGAACCTATTCGAGTTGTACTCCCCACTTATATAATCACCAGGTAGTGACAAAGATTTGGTTTTATCACTAGAATATAAGTCTATTGCCCTGAGTTTTTGTGTTAATTGTTTAAGGTTGGAAATTTCGTGGCAACCCACATTCTTAGAAACTGTTTCTGGCAATTGCTTCAGAATTACTCTTATTATCTCAGCTTGTTTAGGCTTTTCTACAAGGTTGCAATAAGATGAATATACCTTCAATGCGTACGCTTCTAATGATAAACCAGAAGATGTGTTGTATTTACGAGAACGCAAAACTGTCAGTTGGCTTTCTAACAAATCATTCGAAGCAAATTGTTCAAGAAACTTGCACACAAAATCATCATATGATGAGAAATTCCGTCTTTCACTATTGAACCAATACGCTGCAGTATTGTAGAAACATTTGTGAATAACTTGCAGGCGATATTGAGAAGATACACCAATCAAATTTAACATTGTTGTCAGCTGGTCTATAAACTCCCTAGCTGATTGTTTCGAGACGTCACCTCCAAAACGTGGTAACTGGCTTAGCTCATTTACACGAATAACTTTACCCGGGCATTCTCCAAATTGGTTTCTTGCAGAAATATTTGTATTACATTCTGCACGCGCAGGTTTACAAAACTGGTTTGATTCAAAATTTGGAGACTGAGAATTCTTAGAAGCAATGTTAGTTGGATCATTCAAAATGTCATTTCTGGGAATGTAATTTTGATTACAAAACATCGGACTCATTGAAGTTGTAGCATTTGTATTACCAGCCACAGTATATAATGGCTTCTCACATGAAGGTGTATGCTGAAAACACATTTGTGAAATTGGATTATTTGAATAAGCTTTCGTTGTACAACACTGAGTTTCATTATGAAAACTGGCATTCAGAGGACTTCCATAACCATAATGGTTAGTAGAACAAGGTTCATTGTAATGCACTCTATTTGTATTCTCCGAAAGTGCGAAGTCCCTATTGGCCAACGGATGTGTAGTGAAATGAGCAGGTGATTCGTCACGTGATGGAGGATCCCACAAATAAGATGTATTGGAAAGCCTGTAGTTAAAATTAGTTCCCAAAGAAGCGTTCTGACCTGATTTACGTTTAGTAATTACAGGTACATCAATATCAGATGAATCATAACCGGAAGAACCAACACCACGTTTGTCACTTCGAACACTATCCCGAAATTTAACATTTCGTGATCTTCGATTTGAATTTGCGTTATTTGTTTGACAAGCCACATGCTCAGTTTGTTTACTATTTCCATCCTCTGCGCTCAGTTCTCGTCTTCCATTCAAAGTTTCGTTAGCAACACTGTTGCTGATGGCATTGCCTTGCTCCAAAGAAATAACCCTATCTCTAAGGTCATTTACCAAGGTTTCAGAGCTACATGTAGCAGTCTGAACTACCTTCATTCTATCTAATTCCGCATTTAATGTTTCAAACCTAACCTCATGTTGAGTAAATTTCTCCATAATTTCCTCATTGCAGACTTCCAACCTTGCCAACTTTCCGTCATGACTCTTCATTTGTTCTTGAATATCTGAAACTTCGACATGCATTGTACTAATACCTTCATCCAATTTACACCTCAACTCACTGCTAACATTTTGACAAGTTTGGGCAACATCTTGTAACGAATGTTCAATATGATCAAGCCGGCCGTTAAACCTAACATTATGCTGCTGTAATTCATTTCGAATGGCTTGAAACTTCTCTTCCAGATTTTCATTATTTTGTTGCAATTCCCTTTGTAACATTTCATTATTTTGTTGCAACTCCTTTTGCAACATTTCGTTATTTTGTTGCATATCCTTTTGCAACTCCTTTTGCAACTCCTTTTGCAACATTTCATTATTTTGTTGCATGTCCTTTTGCAACTCCTTTTGCAACTCCTTTTGCAACATTTCATTATTTTGTTGCATATCCTTTTGCAACTCCTTTTGCAACTCCTTTTGCAACATTTCATTATTTTGTTGCATATCCTTTTGCAACTCCTTTTGCAACATTTCATTATTTTGTTGTAATTCACAGCGAATGTTCTGTTGCAACTTTTCTTGAAGATTTTCATTATTTTGCTGCAAACTTTGGGTAACCGTAACTTGAAATGCAGCAATAATCTTGTCCAAGTTTGGATTCACTGTACTTGTATAAGACTTTAACAAAAAAGGATCAAAATCTGGTTTACAAGATTTACAAAAATAGCTTTCATTAGAAGAACTAAATATTACCCAGTGCATTACAGTCAAACCTCTGCACTCCAAATGTTCCCATTTATTGCAGCTATTGCACTTCACAAGACGAGAATCTGCTTCAATGTTACTGCAACAAATAATATTCTTCATTGGGTCAGCATTTTCTTCAATAGTTTCATTTTCCCTGAAACTATCGACGACATCGGATCTTAAGAAAACTCCCGTTCTTAAGTTGTAAGAATGTTGTTTACGATCCATTATTTAAAGTAATCAGAAGATAACTTCCACACTATATATTCACGAATCCTGGCTGAAGGTCGCCATAATTGTTGCTGTTAGTTTTGTATTAGCAACTAAAACAAATATATTATTTGTTTTAAGAAAGAAAAATACTGAAATCTACTTACGAATTGATGTATATTACCCTATATCCCATAATACATAATTAGAACAGTAACAGTGATAATGAAATGTCTTTCTTCTTATCAAAGATTTTTATCATTAATGTAACTTAATTGTGAATGTTATAAAAAGATGACAGTCACACTTGTCTTAGTCCATTTTCTATTTCAACAGGTTCTGAGAGTTGTCCTCCTACTCTTATCTTACTATTAGAGCCCTCCATAGTTATCCTCACCATTCTTATTAATCCTATTGGAATTCCAAGATCTTTCATTGCCAGATATAGTTGGGTCCTGTTTATACTATCGTATGCAGATTTAAAATCAAGGAATAGATGGTGCGTTCCTATCCCAAACTCCAGCGTTTTCTCCAGTATTTGCCTTAAGGTGAATATCTGGTTCACTGTAGATTTCCCTGGCCTGAACCCACATTGATATGGTCCAATGCACTTTTCTACATATGGTAGTAGTCTTTTATATATAATTCTTGCAAATACTTTATATGCAACGTTCAACAATGTAATTCCACGATAGTTTGCACACTCCATCATGTCCCCTTTCTTGTGGATAGGTACTATGATACCCGTCCTCCATTCACTTGGCATCTGTCCCTTTTTCCAGATTATGTTTATTATTTCCTTCAAGTCTCTAATGACACTCTCGCCTCCATGCTTAAGCAGCTCTGCTTGCAAGTTATCTATACCAGGTGCTTTACTATTTTTCAATATCTTGACTGCCTCCCATACTTCATCTAACTTTGGACTTTCTATGCCCCCTTCTCCTTCCTCTTCTTCATTTAATCCTTCTTCCAGCATACCTGCTACATCTGCACTGCCATTCAATACATCATTAAAATGCCTTCTCCACCTTTCTAAAATTTCATTAGTGTCACTAATTATATCGCCTGTTTCATTTCTACAGACTGTTGTCCTTGGTTTAAAAACATCTTTTGTATTATTTACCAGCTTATACATCTGTCTTACATTCTTCTGCTCATGCAGGCTTTCCAACTGCTTCATCTCTTGCTTCATCCATTCCCTTTTTCTTTTCCTATGGACTCTCTTCTCAATCCTTCTTTTCTCTTGATATTCATCCCTAGCTCTCCTTGTTGCACTTCTTTGCTGCATCCTCTTATATACATCATTCTTTTCTTTGGTTACATTTTGACATTCCTCATCGAACCACGTTTCTTTCTTTACTGGCTTTTGTGTTTCAAGTACTTCCTTTGCTACATTACTGATCCTCAGCTTATATCTATCCCACCTCTCATCTACATTTTCCACTTCTGCCGGTTTCATCCCGACGAATCCCTCTTGTAGTTTACTTCTGTACCTCTCAACCACCGTTGGATTTCTTAACTGCGTGACATTAAATTTAATCAGGCTAGTCGCCTTCATTTTTCGACTATTAGATATTCTTGCTCTAATCCTTCCCATAATCAAATAATGGTCGGAATCAATATTAGCCCCTCTAAAAGATCTAACATCAATGATATCTGATCTATGTCTACAATCTATTAGCATGTGGTCAATTTGATTGTAAGTTTTTCCATCCGGGGCTCTCCATGTCATTTTATGAATATCCTTGTGCTGGAATAGAGTTGTTGTTATTACTTGATTCCGAGATGCTGCAAACATTATTAGCCTCATACCATTGTTATTTGTTACTTTATGCATACTTTGTTTACCAATTGTTGGTTGATACACGTCTTCAATGCCTATCTGGGCATTGAAGTCTCCAATTACTATTTTTATGTCATTTTTTGGGCAATCATCAAATGCTTTCTCTAACGCATCATAGAAATCTTCTTTTACATCATCTGTGGATACTTCCGTGGGTGCATGTGCATTGATTATACTGTAATTAAAGAACTCTCCTTTAACTCTTAATGTCGATAATCTTGAACTTATAGCTTTAAATCCTATCACTAGATGTTTTAGTTGTTTATGTATTATAAACCCAGTTCCTAGCATATGCAGCCTTTCATCACAGCTATAGAATACAGTTGCTTCTCTCTTTTCCAAAACTCCTTTTCCGATCCAACGTACTTCTTGCAATGCCACTATCGCAGGCTTATAATTATTTAGTTGATCCAGCAACATCCTCAATGCACCTGCCCTATACAAAGATAGCACATTCCAGCTCCCTACATATAGATCCCTTCCCTTTCCATAATTCGCTTGTCCATTGTTCACGCCAGTCCGTCGTCGGTAGATCTGTCCGGCTACATTTCTTTGAGGTCTCGTAACGTGGTTCCTTTTGTGGGATGGGGTTGTCGGCCCCACGCCCAACCCCCATTCTTGGAGGACCAGGATTTGTTTAGGGTTTACTCCCGTAGGGCAGCTGGCTTCACTATGCCTTACGAGTCTGCCCCACCCTTGGTTTTCTGTCAGGGTATCCTTCCCTTAGCCTTTGGGGATCCCTCCCCTCCCTGCAAGGCAGCAGGGGCTGAGCTTAGTTAGTGGCGGCTCTCCTCGCCACATCACAGGATTTTCATCGGAGCCTTGCAGTATTTACCGAGATGCAGTTGCCACTCCACATCTCGCTGCCTCCTCCAATCCTGCTGCTGCTTGTCCGCGACTGTTTCCAGCTAGCCAACATATCTGCTGGCCGTTCCCCTATCCGCAACCTGGGGACGCGCCTGGTGGCATACAGCTCTGCCTCTGGGAAGATAACCCAGCCCAGGCCTGATTAGCCTTAGTGTGCATAAATTGTGCTTAAAAACGCAAAATTCTTTCTCTCCATCCCTCTCTCTCTCTCTCTCTCTCTCCCTCCCTCTCCCTCCCTCTCCCTCTCTCTCTCTCTCCCTCCCTCCCCCCTCTCTCTCTCTCTGGTCAATTTTCTAAGACCTTAACAAACAAGACATTTTCAAGTCATCAGCTTAATAAACACTTTAATATATTGTACTTCATTATGGAGAGGGAGGGGAATCTCAGAGCTTCCGTGCTGTAGTTCTTAGTGGCTAGATTACTCTGATAATTCAAAGTTTATTGCATCCCAGTGACATTCGTCAGCGAGTTTCAAGATAATGCACTTTGAACCTAAAAAATGTACAATGTTTGGAAAATTGCATGACCTGGTTGATCGGTAGATAAATTTCCCTGCTCAAGAAGAAAACGCCTGAGTTGTATGCAACCAACCCAAGAGAAGAGGTAAACGGGAAGTATAACTCGCAGGATAAAAGTAAATTGAAAGAATAATTGTGTAGGAGTCTGCGTAGAGATAATTTATATTTATACCCAAGGATGATAATGCTCGATGTACTTTCATCACATCGGGGAGGGGATGTCTTGATTCCAATATAGTGGACAAGAAAGCCACCATTTTGTATCTTTAAAAATATCCATCTTGACGTAATTAGAACCAAGAACGAAACCAAAGTTACTTTGCTTTAGAGCTGAACGGATGGAAAATTATTCATGTATGCCCTTTAATCGTTTTTTCAAACTGGAGTAAATTATGCACAAGTGAACTCGCTTGATTCAAAGGAACTTTTCATAAGTCGTACTGAAAATAAAATGTGGGCTGTCTGATAAGCTGAAAATGTCAAAAATATTATATTTGCTACTTAACTTATACGAATATTTTCTCGAGTACGGCCATATGTATTATACCCATAAATACGAGGGGAAGTCAGTAAATAGGTCACAAAATGATGTGCGATGGCTGAAAATACTTGTAGTTTCTAAAAGTGTCATTAGGTGGGAACACGATCGAGCTTGATATTCAGTCACTCTTACGGCGGGCGATCCTCATGCTGGCAAGGGAAGTGGGGAGCGAGGAAGCGACGAATTCAGCACAATAAGAAACTCAGCAGCCTGTAGAACGAGGTGAACGTAGTACTTCCTCCCGCCTTTTCGTAACTCTCCCACCACTGTTGTCTGGTCGGTCTGCGCCGTAATCCCCGCTTCCACTTCCCTTGACAACATGAGGATCGGCCCGCCGCCGTAATAGTATAAAAGACATAGCAATCGCGACATAGCAGACGCACGCATGGGCAACTCAGTTTAAAAATGGCGACAGGACTCGAGGATTGTACGTGGAGATGATACGGCTGGAGGAGATGATTCGAGCTGACAGGCAGGTGACGAAAGACAACCTAGCAACTCATGGTTAAGCCTACAACATAATGCATGATCGTTTGAATTTCTAAAAGTGTGCGCACGGTGGCGGCAAACGTTTCGCGGATGAATATGTTGAACGTGAGGTTCGACTGTGGCTGGGACAGTAGCCCAAAGACTTTTATGAAGAATGTTTGGGGGGGTTGATAAAGCAATGGGATAAGTGTATCAATGGGTGCGTTCCGAAAGTCTAAACGAAACGAATGAATTCAACGAAGATAACTGGGCTGGTGAACCTGGTGAAACCAGACTTATGGGACGCTCTAGGCGAAAGCGCAGGCGCAGCGTTTTGCTTAGAGAAAGTTTCCAAATGTCCTTCTCGCAGAAATAAACTCTACTGCGGACAGTGTTACTCATTTTAATCACATTGTAAGAACAGTTAAGGCACACTCATCTTGTGCATGTTCCTTCATATTGCTCTCTTAAAATTACAATACATTTTCCGAACTAGTACAGTTTGAATCCATCAGCATGCACGTTGTCCGCAAGCAGCAAACGATTTTCACCGAACAAATCAGCCTCCTGGCCCGTGCGTTTGGTGAATCTTGTTCTTGCACGAGACGCACGGAAAGCGACTTTTGGGACAGAATAACGAACCTCACGAAACGCACGGAAGCACTTATGGGACGGCCAGTTAGCATAACTCGTTCAACGCGTTAAACTCGTACAACTTTCGGAACGGGCCCACTGTTTATGGGGATTATATTGCAAAATTTAAACGGTTTTCAAGTCACTTAGTATTTGTTTTAAACATAAGCGTTTTTCATTTTCTATTTCTGTCGTTTTTGCCTGACTTTAGTCTTCCACATGGCTGAACCGATGTTGACGTATAGGATTAATACTCAACTTCCTAGCACAAGTATCTGTATGTTTTATTTGATTAGCTGAATTTAGTTTTCGGGCTGCCTTGATAATTTTCATCCTCTTTCTTTCCTTCAGTTTTCCGCTCTCGTGCAGGAAACACCTACCTTCGGTTATCCTCAAAGAGCAGCGCCTCCCTGTCTTTTTTCCTTCTGCCTCTGACAAGGAATCCTCCAGCCCTATTTTCTCATCTACTGGCACGATGTTTTCGTCTTTTTTTGTGGCACGGTCACTGGTTTGGTTTCGTCCAGATTGCCTCTCCGTGTCACGTGGTGTGTGACGTCAGAGACTAGCCATCCTGATGAAAGTCAAGCCGGAGTCCTTGTACTAATTTCCCCGGTTGGATACCTAGCCATGGCGGACAGGACCAAATTGAAAGAAATAAACAAGCCGGTCAAGGATGCAACGAAACTTTAATCCGAGACTGCCTTTTGTTACAGCAGCCTTTGTTTTTCGATAACTGGTTACGCCAAAGGGTGATTGATTTTCATTTGGTTTATTTTACTTAACTTTTCTGCCATTTTGGCTAATCGTGAAGATGAAGATGAGTAATGATGTGATGAAATTGATGAAGAGAAACTCGCAAGAAACACCCATGTCTAGGCTGGAATTCGAACCCGCTGGTTAAATATCTTTAATGCAGTAATACTAATATTAATGAAACATGAGAATTTATCATTCTTTGTCAGCAGTATTTAAATCTTAAATCTCTCCATTCTGTGCCTAAGGGTAGACTACAATAGTTATTTATATAACCGGTTGTATTGTGTTGTAGTCGATCTCTACGTGGAATCGTTTTCTCTGCGCGCTACGACGTCAGATGTCCTGTGTTCGAATCCTGGCCTGGCCATGTGTGTTCTTTGTGAGTGTCCCTTAATCATATCATCATCATCATCATCTTTGCGATTAACCAAAAGTGGGAGAAAAGCGAAATAAATAAATCAATGAAAAGCATTTTGTTGTAATGAGAACTTTCTAGAACTTAAAACCCACCCAACAATAACTAGAGGGATTTAGAACTAAATGCCAATTTTGTTCCCGTTAACAGACTAGTATGCTTTTACGAGGGTAAGTCTGTAAGTAGGACACAAAGTCAGGTATTGACTTGAAAACAGTTTCTATTTTTCAACATAATCTAACAAAACATTGATACAATTATCCCATCGCTTTGTAAGTCCCCCAAAACCTGTTGCATAAAACTCCTTGGGCTGCTGTTCCAGCCACACTCGCACCTCACGTTCAACATTATCATCCGTGGAACGTTTACCGCCATCGTGCGCACACTTTTCGCAAATTCACACGATCATGCATTATGCTGTAGATTAAACCATAACACCGTATTGCAGTTGCTACGCTATCGTCACTCGCCTGTCAACTCGAATCATCTCCTCCACCCGTACCATCACGTACAGTCCTTGAGCACGGTCACCATATTTAAACTGAGCTGCCCATGTGTGCGTCTGCTATCTAGGAACTGCTAACTGAATATCATCAAGCTGGATTGTGCTGCCACATAACGACACTTTTAGAAACTACTCCCCACTATTTTTCAGTCATCCCGCATCATTTTGTGACCTATTTACTGACTTATCCTCGAAGTATAGAAGTATGTTTCAATGTTATGCAACCATTGTATGTAAATTTTATTGTCTAAAATTACCTATTTCGAACAGTGGCAGTTTCGTGCCTATGCCAGTAAGCACCCAAATGTCAACCACTTCTATTTATAACCTCAGTGGCGTGTCCAGGATTTTCAAAAGTGAGGGGTTACGTACACTCTTTTGGTAGTCAACCCCCTTTTGCCATCATTTCCTACCATTGATGATCTTTCTTTTAGGAATACTGGGGCCAAAGGGTGGGTTATGACCCCACCAAACCCACCTTGGGCACGCCACTGTATACCCTGTCCCAGTATCTCTGGAGCAGGCGGACGAACTAGTATCTGCGCAGGTAGCGACTCGAGATGACTCCACCAATGAACACGTGAAGAGTAAAAGCGACTGCACTTACCAGCCTTCGCAACAGCGTGTACTGCTTCGCTCTGCCAACTCGATCCCCCCCTTTTCTGCCGCTATGCGTGGCTTTGCTCCATCAATTCCGGGGACTCTGGACTGCATTTTGCAAGCTAGCGGAGATCTGGCGTCTGGACTCATGGTCAGTATAAGACTTGTGTTGTGTGTTTGCGATTGTCCTTGCCTGAATTTTATCTTATCGTCTTCGCGATTAGCCAAATGTGGGTGGAAAAGGAAGCAAAATACATCAATCAATATATATTTTGTGCTTATAAGTGTTTTAAGAAATTATAATTAAAATAATGAAACTATGTATTGTTTCAAGTTTGAAGTGTTTTTGTGCGTTTTTTTGTTCCCTCATGCAGAGCGAGGTTCTGAGGGTTAAAGGGGTGACGTCCTCCTCATTTGACGATTGGGAATTTTTCATAAACATATGAGTAAAGAACTATTGGAGAGCAGTGTTCCCAAAAATTACAAGAAATAACTCAATATAATATTGCTGGAGTTTCTAAGGTTTCACAAGACTAACGCTTCTGTTAATTTTAGTGCCTGTTATCCTGCCTTTTTACGAAAACTTTTTAGTAACTTTTTGCCTGCCTCTTTGGCTAGTCTTTAGTGCCTAGAAATTCGTGCTCTAGTAGTAATAAGATTATAAAAATTAACAGGCTCATATGCAAAATAAATGAAAGCACTTTGCCCTGTAAGTGACAAAGAAAGATTAGGATTTCAAGTTTCCGCTTTTCCAACAGAACTGTATGACATGCTTCAGACAGAAAAAAAATAATTTCGACACCGTTTGATAAGACTGAATGTACTCGCATAATATGGAATTGTGCCAAAGATTGCTGAAACGAATATAGTAGTAGTACTACAACGATAATAATATTAATAGATAGACCAGTTTATAAATAACTATTACGGCCCTTTTAAAGCACCCAGTTTTTCTTTCTGAGCAGGGTCTGGCTTACACCGTTATATACTTGGTAAAGTGTAATTTTCTGCTTTAATCTCCACTTATTGTAGACAGTGCAAATTTAGTTTTACGTTACATAACGTTTAATTTTATATCGTAAAGCTGGTGACGTTCTATATAGAGTGGCCACATTAAATTATTGTATACGTGTACTACTTTTATTTGACAGAACTGATCTGGAAACTCTAGAAAAGATCACATGGAAGTCGGGGAATTTTGTAGAAATATTTAAAAACCTGGATTTTTTCAGGGGAATTAAGTCTGTTTTTTCTTGTCAGTCAGTTGTTCGAAAATCCTTTTTTACTTATTCACTCCAACCGGTTGCTTCATTGGATATTTTTTTTGTAAAAATGTTCTCATTTTCACTTGTTTACTTATTTCAAACATTGTCGAATAAATTTATTTGAATTGCATGCAAATTTTGAACTATGTTGAATCACTATAGGAGTGTTATTTAAAAATGTTTGGAAAAGGCAAGGAATCCGGTTTGTTAGAATGAGGCTGTGTGTGAGGGGGGAATGGGGTGGTGGACGTGCGCATTGTGTCGCTGTAAATCTCCAGGAAAAACCTTCACTTTGAAAGCTTTTCTCCGCACATTGCTATGTGAAGCTACAAGCCCTTGAAAAAAGATTTTTTTCTGTATGTATGAAACCACACGACACAGATTCAAGATTGCCGCTGATATTTACAAAAGGAAAGTAAAAGAATAGTAGTTTCATTCCTTTTATCAATATGGGTCTTTCTGATTGCTAGAAACATGTTGACAAAAAAAGTCATTAGTTTGTCACAAGATTACAAGGGATTGATTGAATTCCTTTATTTTGCTTCGTTTCTTGTGCCACTTTTTGGCTAATTTGCGAAGATGAGAATGAGTGATGATATGATGAAATGGACACTCACAAACATCCATGCCAAGGCCAGGATTCGAACCCGGAACCCCTGGTGCGCGATGTGCTAACCACACTGCCACAGGGGCCGGCACAAGATTACAAGGGAGTGCATTTGTCACATCATTCTAAGGTGTAAACCGTGTCGTTTTCCGAACCCAGAAGGGTTCGTATATTAAAACACTCTTGTGAAAATTGTCGCGACCAATAACGAAAGAAGACAAGGATTTTATACCGACAACACTGAAATTACACCCGAAGACTTCTCAGCTCATATTTCTTTGCTAACCAAAATTTTCTCGTCACGTTACCTCTAGCTCGAGATTTGATCAATAACAACGTCACCTGGCGTTGCGCTCAGATTGAAACAAGAGTTTCGAGCCAGGGAGCTTAACGATGCGTCTCGTACCTTGGGGGAATTCGATAGAAAGTTCTCGAGATGCTGAGGAAGGTAACGGACCATAAATAATAATAATAAGAGTCTAGAAACGTGACATATACCGGAATGAAAAGTAATAGCTTGGAGATAAATTGCTCGTGACCCACATAATACCAAGCTATAGTACAGTAGGTGTCAAGAAGAGTAAGATACACACAATTACATTCCCCCTTCACTGCTTGCGGTATTGAAAGTTTTATCCTTAGATGGTTTGTAACGTGGTGTATTATATTGCAAAGCGGGTTATCTAACATTAAGGATGAGGTTTACCTTTCAATGAACTACAATTACTTTCGACACGAACTGTACAAGAATTTAATGATTAATTTGATGTATTTTACTTTGCGTTTCTGCCACTTTGGATAATCGCGAAGATGA
The DNA here is from genome assembly GCF_977018435.1 of Lepisma saccharinum. Classification (NCBI taxonomy): domain Eukaryota; kingdom Metazoa; phylum Arthropoda; class Insecta; order Zygentoma; family Lepismatidae; genus Lepisma; species Lepisma saccharinum. Next base: position 67,733,611 of record NC_139235.1, on the reverse strand, counting down.
TGAATGGTGACTAGATGAAAGGGATGAAGAGACAATCATAAACACACATGAACAGCACACAAGCTCCACACAGGATTATACTGGTCATGGGTCCAGACGACATGCCTCACTAGTCTTCAAAATACAGTCCACTACGTGGATGTGACGTTGGCATTTGAGTCTCTTCGCAAGGGGCCACCCCTCACATCCCGAACTGTACAAGAAATAATCTGAAATACGATTTGATTTCATTTTTGGATCAATCCTATACCAAATGACCCAGCAATGGTTACTTTCCCATTAAAATGAATTATTTTGTTGTTGTTATAATCCCTTTGCATTGCAAAGGGTAGTCCAAAACGGGCATTATTTCTTTCTTACATGACTTATTCAAAAAAAATAGTTTCATGGCTTCCGGCACTTTTGCCTTTTGGAGACAGTCCTTAATCTACAGCCTTTTAGTTACTTTTCACGCAATATCCACTTCTTTGTACACATGTTTTCCTAGAAGTTTTAATATACCCCTGTAGTAGATCTCCGTTCCGGTCTGCTGAAGACACTGACACACTACTTTCCGAATTGCCTCCGTTGTCCTGATCCTTCACAAATTGCTACATCTATTTGTGTAAAATGCATTAATCTTAATATTAAACCACGTCTAAAATATATTCAGGGTAGGGTTCTTGTTAGAGAACGAAACCAGACAGTAAGCCTTCCAATGGAGACGTTTAAACGATTATATTATCTAAACAAGGATACATGGATTTGGATATTTACACAATGAGTTACTTATTCTTCTAATTCTTATTTATATTCAACTTTCATCTTAATGTATTTTGATTCCTCGTATGCTTCACAAATTTATTTCTTCTTTCGAATCCGTATAAGTCATTCCATGTCAAATCATTCCATGCCAAATCAACACGGATATGTGCAATTTCCAACCTGACCACCTCCGATTTTCATGAAATTTGGGGAGTTGAAACTATGCATGGAACTTAGTAAGTATGAAAATTTTTAGTTTGATTCGTCTGGCAATTGTTAAATTGGTCAAGGTCAAATTTAGCAGAACTTGCCATTTTTGAGCCCGCTTAGTTATACTAAATGTGCTGTAACTCCGCCCCAATTTCGCCTAGAAAGCTCAAATAAAGTTTATTGTACAGGGAATTGAACAAGCTTTCCAGTGATATATAACAAGCCTACCATTGGATAAAAATATAATTTTGTCACCTACAATAAGCTTTATGTGAGCTTCCTAGGCGAAATATGGGTGGAGTTACAGCATATTTAGTATAACTAAGCGGGCTCAAAAAGGGCAATTTCTGCTGACTTTGGCCTTGAATAATTTAACAATTACAAGACGAATGAAACTAAAAATTTTCATTACCAAGTTCCATGCATAGTTTCAACTCCCCAAATTTCATGAAAATTGGAGATGGTTAGGTTGAGGGCTGTGTTGATTAAACTTCTTTCGTCTATGATTCCTTCATGGACTCCTTTCTGGACTTCCTTCTTTGTGTGGATTCGAATCTGGACTTCCTTCTTTGTGGGAAATTGGATCTGGACTTCCTTCTGGACTCTTATGTAATCCCTGGAACGCGTATATTTTATTCCAATCACTCTGGCATCTTCATAGGTATGTTTCCCTTCTTCACTAAGTTCAATTCTCGCAACTTGGTAACACCTCACTTTTTCTTCATTTACACCAAGTCCTAGAGGGTTACGAGTTCGCTGCCTATGTATGCCCTTCGACGATTTAGGAATTACTTTATTCTTTTCCCCGCTTTCTTCTCTCGAGCTTTGGGCAATATCCTAAACTCCTCCCTTGAGGCAACGACTGGAACGCGCAAACACTAAATAAGTGCAACGAAGTGTACACTTTGTGCCTAACGACTGAGACGCGCAACCAAATGTTATGTGGTTCGCGACTGGAAAGCGCCGCCACTGGTGCAATCAAAATTTCCACTATGGGGATGGTAAATCAAGCTAATATGACGAGCTGTCATAAGGCATTCTGGAAACTTGAGTTTCGTGTGTGTTTGCTGGGGTAAAGAAGCCCAACTTATGTCCTAAGACGATGAACTCGTCTAGTGTAGAGAATTCACGATAGGTGGAATGCCTATGCAGTATAAAAACTTTGTTGCTTTTGTACTTACGCGAAGAGTCGCTAGATGGCTCTGACCGTTGTGCGTATTTAAATTGTAAACTCCTTTGTTTGTTATCCGGTTCGCTTATGCACAAGGACATTTTGATGTGTCGGCCACTGCACGCATGGGCAATTCGCAGTAATGGCGGATAATAATAAAATTTACAGCGTTTTGGTCTAGATGCCATTGTTTAATTAACAGCAAAAAGTTTATCTCAATAAGCATTACAATAGGTTTTTTAACGCATACACATATTTGTTAACGTGTGGTATCTAAATCATGTAAATTGTTGTTTGGTAAAGACAATTGTGCTCTGCGCAAAAGAATGGTAGTTATCGATAGGGGTGCGCGGTGATCGAAATAGGACTTCCGGTAAAAGAAAATGGAGTGAAGAAAGATATGTCACGACTGTTGAGGAGATTGTAATTGTTTCCAGTGGTTTCTGGACGAATCTGACGTCTGCTGTTAGGATAAAACAGCGGATAATAGCATGGAGTAGAAGTACAACGCAGAAAAAACGTTGGAAGTGAGTCGAGCTCTCGGTTCCCAGAGAGGTAAGGAGTGGACTCGTGCATGCTGGATTCTTCGTTCCCGAGACACAAGGTAAGGAAACTAAATTTCCTTAAGTGACTTTGAGAAGAAGAAAATTCTCGCAAATCGTGGTACCTACGGATAAGCAAAGTTCGTTTAAGAGATAGCTATCTCGCGTGTGTTGGAACTTATGTGACACGGTACTAGTACTCGCTACGAACCATGCGATAATTACAAAATGGCCATCGACGCCATGTCTGAAAAAGGTTGTGTGCACACATAAAACGAACTATTCTCGTTCAAGAAACGTACAGTACATGCCAAAATAAATGAGGAGCATGTTCCAAGTTTGGTTTTACGTCAATTTTAGGAAGTAATATGGACTTTTGTAACCAATTTTATATAACATAAAGGGTGCATGCTAAATGACTATAAATGGTAATTTTTTCGATCACGTATCGACAGTTATTTCACGTCTCATAGTTCAATAAGGACTGATTGATAATGCTTTCATAAGCAGGAAACATGTGTTATATTCAACTCAATAAATAGGTTCATTGTTTCTTGTGTTTATATTTGCGTTCTTCAACATTTTCTTTCATTTGTATTTGGTTGTTTGTGAAAATGCTTAAATGATTAATTCTTCTTTTTCAGAAAGGGGGGAATTTCGCATGTGTAAATTGGGTTAATGCTGTTACTATGGAAAGTGGTTATTGTTAGTTGTAAATTAAGTATTTTCTATTTGGAATCTGAAGGTATAGAAATTAAATTTCCAGCGATCTGCACGCGTCACCAGCGCTATCAGGCAAAGTTTCTTAAAAACAAATAATTCGAACTAATGACATTTAGCACGTTTCAAGATCGTTGAGACTCAGTTATGGAGTCGTTGTTGTCTGGTTTAAACCAATTAGTTTGAACACATTTTTGTTCACATACATAAGTTTGAACGAATGTCATGTAGCTCGTCGCAAGATTACGAGGACTCAAGTGCAGAGGGGCTGCGTATTGAATTTTTTGTTGGGTTTCAAGTAGGTTAATCTTTAGTTGGTTAATTGCTGTTGTTAAAGCTAATATTAATAATGGCAACAGAGCAGGAACCGGTTACATTAGATTCCTTGTTCGCCTTTATTAAACAGAGTGAGGAAAGGAACAAGGAATGCACTGAGTCACTCAAATCAGAACTCAATGAAAGCAATCAGTTGCTCAAATCAGAACTCAATGAAAGCAATCAGTTGCTCAAATCAGAACTCTATGAAAGCAATCAGTTGCTCAAAACAGAACTTGCAGCTCATACAAGTAAGGTAGTGGGTAAACTGCAGTCTGTTCTAGAGGGCACTAGTAAATGCATTTTAGAGCTGCGGCAAGAAGTAGTTAAAACAAGTGAGGGTCTGCACGATCTCACATTTTCAGTATCACAGTACAGGGCTGAGTTGGTAGAAAAAAGGCACGAGTCTTTGACAAAGGAGTTTGATTTGTCAGGGAGTAAAGTTGAACTGATGAATGGTGTTGTAACTTCTTCTGCGGTCACCAATTGCATGTGTACTTCACATTCGGTCGAACATGACCACTGCACAGGCACTCTGACTTCCTGGTCAGAAAGTGTTGCACAGAGTACCAGCGAAATGAACCGAAACAGAACGTTAGAGCAAGAACACCACAAGGGTAATAAAGGAAAATATTTGATAAGCGAGGAGTGGTCTTTTGGGGTGTCGGGTAACAGAGACGAGTCTTTCCCTGTCGGCTTTTGCACAAAAGATGCATCTTTCCCAAAACCGAGCTTGCAATTTTCTTTATTGGGTGTTGGTTCTAAACAAAGTGGTTCTTCGGGTTCATCTTCGTTGTGTAAGCGTGTCTACACGGTGCAAGTTGATACAGGATGTCCAGAAAGTAAGGTGGATTCTCATTGCCTACACTCAAATGCAGTATCATCTCAGAACAAATCTATCCTGTCTGTAGTGTCAGTTGGAGAAAATAGTATTGACTTACCTTTAGTGTCCATAGTTCAAGATCATTCAGTACACAACGTAGTCATACCAGTAGTTGGTTATCCATTGCAGACTGTTGTGAGGAATTCAGTAATCGAACCCAGAGGTTGCATTAGGTGTGGCCCTATGCGTGTCCCCATGCCCAAAAGAATTGCCAGTATGGTATGTGTCGTTTCTTTCATGAAATTAGGGACTGGTTATTCACTCAGATATAGGAGGCGCATCAGAGTTAAAATGAAGTCACCTACGGACTCACTTGCCAAGAAAACTTCGGTAGTCAGTCGAACTGTTGCTGGAGGAAGAGTATCTCTCCATCCAAGCCATATTAGGAAGAGAAGAACAAAAGGGTCTCCTCGGAAAAGTACCAGCACAAAAGTTTTGGGGGGAAATTTTGAGTATTTGTCTTCTCTTGGCTTTGTCTCTTTGGTACAGGGTTAGAATGATCTGGCATCGCACTCATGTCAGAAGAAAATGGCATGGGCTGCATATGGTTGAGTATGATTGCTCAAAGATGAAGCCTGATGAGATCATCGGAGCGATCATCACTCTTTAATCAGTGAAAGAAACTTCGCTTTGTACAAAATGTAAATATTAAAGATAATATATTTAATTTGAAGGATTTAATAACGTATGTATCTTTGGTAGTTTAAAATAAATTTTTGAATATAATTATCATTTGAAAACTAACTTATGTTTATGTTGAAACGTAAGTTCAGTTGCGGTCTAGTGTCAAATTTATAGCTCAGGAAAGATATCTGATGGACAGTCTGGTGCGGGAAATTTGAAATGGGAGTATTAAACAAGTCATGCAGCCTCACTATCATTTTGGAGCCAACAGCCTTTAAGTGGGCAGTATCATTTTGAATTTGCTGTTACATGTGCGTGCAAGTTTCATTGTAAAATTTTGTGCGAATTTCTCGGGTAGAATCGTGTTGATTGGCTTTCTAAAGAAACGTAGGGGAACATCAGGGACACTAGATGTTGTATTTGTTCGTCCTGTGTAAAATACGTCTCCACACATAGGAAATGTGAGAACGATATAGTGTTGAGGGGACATGTGCCATTAGTATAGGCTTAGTCCTGACACAAGTTCGTCTGGAGTCTGTATTTTGGAGAGTTTAAGTAACGACATTCAATAGGTTTGCTTTCTCTGTATACATGACATGGTGATGGTAGGGGGTATCCGAGATATGCCACCCGATGGTAACCAGTATTCAAGCGGGAACAAATTAATTTCAATTAATCTTGCATGGCAGCATAAAATGATAAGTCATATAAAACGTATCTTTGGTTTACTCAAGGCGAGTATCCTGGTTCGGTTCCAGTATTAATAACAAAATGTTAGTGGTACATTTGGTGGCAGTGATTGCGCGCCATGTAATTACGGGGCTGTTGACGTCATCTGTTTGATGTAGCTCCTGGCTTTGGTGAATTCTCCTTGCACAGTCGCAATTAAGGTTACTGAGTTTGTCCAAACATCGAATTGTGTTTGTAAGAAAACATATTTCTGGCTATCTGACACACCAAATTTTGAGTTTTATGGGATCTATTTTGAATATAGATATTGTGTATTAGTAAATTTAACATGTTAAAGGATTCTAGGCTGTCATTAATAGATTGTGTGACAGGAGAAAAAATGGATCACCAGTCGATAGAAAATTGTAAAGTTTGGAATTGTTCAGAGGACAAGGTAAAAATGTGGGTGAAAAGATTACTAGATTTGAATTTGGAAGGTGTGGATGAATTGTTACAGACGATGGGGTTTAGCTGTGAATCAGACGTTGTAGTTAAAAACAGTGTAGATAAAGGTGGGGTAAGGGAAGTGTAAGGTTAAAATTTCTCGTATGGGTAAAGTGAGATTGAGCCTGCGGCGGGCGAGTTGACCAAGTAGGTGAAATTTCTGCGGCGTACTAGCATGCGAGATGAGCCTGAAATCTTCCTGATTGCTCCAAAATAAGATAAAACATTTTCAATGATAGATTGCTCAAGGGATTCATCTCATTAATATTAGGAACACCACTATTTGCATTGTTGTTGTTGTCAGATCTAAGAAATACCAACTGCAGCGCAAAAGGGTAGTAACACACAAGGCTCATACTACGCCTTTAAATAGTGATTAGCTCAGATAGAATGAATCCAGAAGCAAAGTAAAAGTTGTTTAGGTAGTTCCATGGGGGTGATGTTGAGTTTGCGGGTGAGGGCAGGTATGATGTAGTAAAGGTCAAGTTAGGTTATGCTTGCGGTGGGCTAATAGTCAAGTAAGTATAATGTTGCGGTGGGCCTAGGCATTTATTTGTTTCCTGCTCCAACCAAGAATATACAAGCCACTATGTTATGCAAGACACCAAGACACATGCGGGGTTCCTTCTTTCGGGAGAATGATGGAGTCACCAGAGTTGGTGATCCGGGATGTTTCATATTGTAAACAATAATATGTCTCTATATATTAAATATGTATATTAGTGAATATGTGGAATATGAATGTTTGTTTGATGTAAGTCTAAAATTAGTATTGTATCAAAATTATTGTGTGAGGGTTCAACCCTATGTTGGGCGCCATTTATGACGAGCTGTCATAAGGCATTCTGGAAACTTGAGTTTCGTGTGTGTTTGCTGGGGTAAAGAAGCCTAACTTATGTCCTAAGACGATGAACTCGTCTAGTGTAGAGAATTCACGATAGGTGGAATGCCTATGCAGTATAAAAACTTTGTTGCTTTTGTACTTACGCGAAGAGTCGCTAGATGGCTCTGACCGTTGTGCGTATTTAAATTGTAAACTCCTTTGTTTGTTATCCGGTTCGCTTATGCACAAGGACATTTTGATGTGTCGGCCACTGCACGCATGGGCAATTCGCAGTAATGGCGGATAATAATAAAATTTACAGCGTTTTGGTCTAGATGCCATTGTTTAATTAACAGCAAAAAGTTTATCTCAATAAGCATTACAATAGGTTTTTTAACGCATACACATATTTGTTAACGTGTGGTATCTAAATCATGTAAATTGTTGTTTGGTAAAGACAATTGTGCTCTGCGCAAAAGAATGGTAGTTATCGATAGGGGTGCGCGGTGATCGAAATAGGACTTCCGGTAAAAGAAAATGGAGTGAAGAAAGATATGTCACGACTGTTGAGGAGATTGTAATTGTTTCCAGTGGTTTCTGGACGAATCTGACGTCTGCTGTTAGGATAAAACAGCGGATAATAGCATGGAGTAGAAGTACAACGCAGAAAAAACGTTGGAAGTGAGTCGAGCTCTCGGTTCCCAGAGAGGTAAGGAGTGGACTCGTGCATGCTGGATTCTTCGTTCCCGAGACACAAGGTAAGGAAACTAAATTTCCTTAAGTGACTTTGAGAAGAAGAAAATTCTCGCAAATCGTGGTACCTACGGATAAGCAAAGTTCGTTTAAGAGATAGCTATCTCGCGTGTGTTGGAACTTATGTGACACGGTACTAGTACTCGCTACGAACCATGCGATAATTACAAAATGGCCATCGACGCCATGTCTGAAAAAGGTTGTGTGCACACATAAAACGAACTATTCTCGTTCAAGAAACGTACAGTACATGCCAAAATAAATGAGGAGCATGTTCCAAGTTTGGTTTTACGTCAATTTTAGGAAGTAATATGGACTTTTGTAACCAATTTTATATAACATAAAGGGTGCATGCTAAATGACTATAAATGGTAATTTTTTCGATCACGTATCGACAGTTATTTCACGTCTCATAGTTCAATAAGGACTGATTGATAATGCTTTCATAAGCAGGAAACATGTGTTATATTCAACTCAATAAATAGGTTCATTGTTTCTTGTGTTTATATTTGCGTTCTTCAACATTTTCTTTCATTTGTATTTGGTTGTTTGTGAAAATGCTTAAATGATTAATTCTTCTTTTTCAGAAAGGGGGGAATTTCGCATGTGTAAATTGGGTTAATGCTGTTACTATGGAAAGTGGTTATTGTTAGTTGTAAATTAAGTATTTTCTATTTGGAATCTGAAGGTATAGAAATTAAATTTCCAGCGATCTGCACGCGTCACCAGCGCTATCAGGCAAAGTTTCTTAAAAACAAATAATTCGAACTAATGACATTTAGCACGTTTCAAGATCGTTGAGACTCAGTTATGGAGTCGTTGTTGTCTGGTTTAAACCAATTAGTTTGAACACATTTTTGTTCACATACATAAGTTTGAACGAATGTCATGTAGCTCGTCGCACTAACAGATTCGAGATCTGTCAGACATGAATTTGTATCGGTGTTTTCACTTCTTTTGATTTCTGATCTATTTACATATGAGCACCAATTTAATTTATTGGGTATTTACATTAATTTATTGTTTTTATGTTTTTCTTTATCTTCTTATAATGGATTCTATTATTCTTCATCTTTCCAAATCACTTTGCGCTTATTGACACTGCCATTCGCGTATCTTGCGTTAATCTCCAAACTTGCACACCTGGTGCTGCCATCTCTACTCCACCTTAGCAAACTATTTACATGAGTTGGTCCTATTGGGTACGTAACAAAATACAAACAGGTGGTAATCTGATGGTGCCAGATCAGGGGTGTGGAGTAATTCCCACCTCATTTTGTCAGTTTCTTCGGATGTGAAGCGAGCTGATTAGGACCCGAACATTGTCGTGCTGGAGGATGATCGTTCTTCCAGAAGGAGCTTCTACAGTTTCTGGACATAACGAGAAACAATGGTTTGCCCAGGTTTCACCAATCTTCTAACACTGCTAGCACCCATGCACATATTTCTATAGGCACGCTGAAGTGTGTAGTGGATATCTGCAGCGGAGATTTCCTCTTTAACGAGAAATTCAATAACAGCATGCTGCCGAAACGAAATATGGTCGTGCGCCATTTTGTTAGAAGTAATACTGCTCGCGTGATGAAAGCTACTCTTGTCTTACGACACCGAAGGGTACCCAACAGATGGAGCCACCTGCCACACAACGCTCATTCTTCTGCTGTTGCAGATTAGCCTTAAAAAATGCTCATTACTTTTGGTATGACTCTCGTAGATTTTTTCGCTTAGTTTAACTCGGGACTTAATTTTCAGTTATGATGCAGGGAAGCACTCTTTATCGGACAAACGAGTCTGTTAAGAACGCTTTCAGATGAACCAATTCCGGAGAGCCCTTCCAATCAGTTCTCCGTTCTTTGTCGCACCACAGCGAAGAACACTCGAAGGCAGCCTCGTTAACGGTCCTTGGAACAACTCGCCCGCGTTAAATATGCATTAACCTTGTCTGGTTGTTTGATGTTTTATTCCATTTTGCATTCTCCCGGACGACAAAAGAAAAGTCCCAAGTCTCTCCACTCTGGTGTCTGAAATTCAATTACAAACGAAGCGAGACATTTGGAAACGCCTTCGCCGAACTTTGCCGAAAGTGTACGAAGTTGTGTTCATTATTTCAGTTCCTCTTAAGTTTTTCTTCATTGTATAAATCTTAGCATGGTCGCATCTAAAGGATATATTTAACATGCCCGAACTGCTACTATTTAGTAAACATTTCATTAAATAGATTATCAGATAAACAAGCACTAGACAAAACAATGTTTGAAAATGTTAATTATTAGCCAGTTCGATTTAACCACGGTCTCAAAAGTCAGAAAACAGCGGCGATGGGATTCGATGCTCAGACCATCCAATAACGCCCAGCCCAATCAAAAAGTCACTCTGGCAGGGCCTGGCCCTTAGAGGGTTGTTGCACAATGTAGTTTAGTTGTTAGTTTAGTTTTATATCTGTATTGAGCAGGCAATGTTCAGTCATTTGTTTTCTTAAAAACACCTCGTATTGTCAATAGAAAATTGATTGATTTTTACGTTCACTTTATACACTATATATAGGCTAATCGGAACTGAACCTATAGTTTAAAGTAAGACCGAAACGCTATGTGCCTTCACCGGTATGGAATCCGTAAACACCTTGAGTTGAAGACGACGATATTACCACTACGCCATTGGGAGGCACTCAATAGAAAATTATTTAAGATAAACTTATTCACTGGAAATAGTCATGCAATAATTAACTGCATCACTTACCCCCCAAAATAAAATATTGGCACATGTACTCGTAGAAATCTTTAACGTCTAATTTTACTTAATACAATATCGTCCTCTTATCAGTTCACACCATTGTTACTATTTACTGAAATAAGGGAATTATATTATCTAGCGTGGTTCTCATCACATCATCTCCAAAATGGCCGAGATCGAGAATGCGTGGGGCCTACCCCACATCCCTTAAATGTGTCTTCAAGGCATGGTGCTGTTTGCACGGCAAACTTTACCTAAGGGAATTATATCTAGAGTGCGCGTCAAATCTCCTGCATATGGCCTTGAACGACTGAACAGCACCAGCGAATCACAGATGTGCGGCGTTGCCGTGCTCTCCTTGACAAGGCGTTTCGCTCAACCACGCTGTCTCCTTTCCGTGTGAGATTTCCACATGGCACCGCTGCAGTGCGCTGCTATTGGCTATCGCCATATGCAGGAGATTTGACGCGCACTCTAGTGCTATATTTGGGAACGCTGTAGGCAATAGCTCTCTTGAAATAATGATATAATAGTGAATGAAGATTTGTCACCCCTAGGTGGAGCAGTCGGCGATATCAAGCTTATTTCTCATTCGTTCCTCATTGGTTGCTTCTAAGGAAGCAGTTTTCCACAACGAATGGAGGAGATACTTGAATTTTTATGACGAGAAGTAAAAGCTGGTAGAGAGAGTTCACGTGCTCAACATTGTCATATGTAATGCGATTCTCACGTCGATGTAGTAATGGCTTTTGTTAAAATTTCGCCCAAGCCAATTAGCACATTGCGTCATAGCCAGGGTGATGAGGTTAGTGTCCTAATTCGGTTACCCATGTCGGGAGTCTTTTGCGCGGGGGGAGGGGATAAAACATGACAATTCGAGAGTGAAGTAAAAATCGATTATACCCGCGAGAGAACTCTTATGCCCCCTCGCCCCGTAATCCCCCCTCTTCCTGTCTGACATATATGGGGGATATAATGAAGCCCGAGCCATAAGTCCATGCATTCGGCCGTCAGAACTGATTTTGATTTAGATCCGAATCATTGATTTTCTGGTTTCCATCATCTCTCTTTTTGCCTCTTTTTTTTTAGTACCTGAACGTTTTGTCCATTACACGGCAACGTTATTGAATATGCGCACCATTAGGTGAATATTATCAACACTCATGGGCGTCGTAGGTGAGGGGAAAGGGGGACGCCATTCGCCAATAATCCAGGCACAGCTCTTTTGGACGTGACAGTGAGCGCGTATGAGATATTGCAGAGGATAAATTTTACTCTTAATTGTCTCCTCATACGTCAGCAACTGCTAATCCCTCAAATTGCGATCGCCACAAACCTGTCTCGCTGTTCCTTGCAAACAAACAATTCTCAGTTCATTTGGGTCAGTGTCAGCCGTTTAGTTTCCTGTCAGATTTCTCTCTCAAACAGTGGTGCATCCAAAATGACCAACAGTTTTGCAACTGCTACTCAACCGTTGAGTCATTGTTTCCAGAATGACTTCGGTCCAATTGTATTGGTTGCTCAACCAGCTCCTATTCTAACTCTCCATTGAAATGACCAATAGGAAACATACAACTTCCTTTTTAATTAGTATAGATAGATTGAAACCTAAGTTTAAATTACGCTCAACTCTGATACAAAAATTGAGACGTTCTGGATGCAACCTATGACATTTTAATCCACAGACCGATCTGGTAGTACCTGGAGGTCTGTGTCTTAATCTTCCTTATATTTCCATTTTTACAATGGCGATAAAATCACGATATTGTTAGTTTCCATATAATTAAAATAGCTACATTTCTCATTTACCAATAAATGACCCACACTGAACGGGAGCATAAAAACGAGGTTTTATATTACGTTAAAAAAATATGTAATGTAAACTTTCAGGGGGCATAAAACAGTATAGAATACAGAACGTCCTGTAAAAACATGACATTGGCAAACTTAATATCAACCCTGGTCGGTAGCTAATGAGAACTTCATTAGTTTTTCCCTTGCGTGTGACGTAATGTGGGATCGAATCTTGAAATCTCACATGCGAGAAGTGTGGAATGCTCTGTGTGAATAAAGATTCATGAATGAAAAAGTTCATTCTGTGTTAATTGTTCTTAACGAACATTGAAATCGAAGTTTAAATTTGACAAATTTTGTTTCGTATGATTACTTTGCTTGGTACGTATTTCATACTGAAAATTGTAAATTTTTGTTGTGATGCATTTTGTGGTAACGCCTCGTATTTCACAGCATATAAGGATTAGCCTAATTGATTACAAACAGAAGAGAAATGCACAATGCCTGATGCCTCGTGCACTCTACTTCAAAAAAAAAAATCCACACTTTTGTTTCTAACATCAAACAATTATCCGATAAGAAATGTATGTCCACGCTTTTCCATTGAAACATGAATTTCTACATGTCTGAACTTGCAAGATGTGAAAGAACAGTGTTGTAATATGCACATATACAGAACACAGATACTCGAAACAACTGGGTTAAACAGGCTAATAGCAAAGAGTTCATGCACATACTTAATGTTAATAGAAAGAAGTAATATTCTCACCAGACCTGATAAATTTTTACGGATTCAGCATTGGATTAATGTTGCCTCATTATAACATATTGACAAATGGATTATAGGGAGAATGACAGACGTTCAAATTAGTTTGAGAGAAACTGTTCCTCTTTTGTGTCGGGTGAGAATACGCACACTTGAAAAATATCGTTCTTCCCTGTCCGATCCGTTATTACTTGTCCTGGCATTTATTCTTGGGATGACTTTCTCGGAAGCTAATGTACAGTTTTTGCTCTTAAGACGTTAGTCTTGTATTCAAATGAAAAGTTTCCATGCCTTAGATATGTTAACCTTTGAATCAGTGTGTTCTGAATTCGATTCAGAGGTCCATGCCCTAAATTAAACTGTGTATCGAATACCTATTAAAATCCAAGAACATCGTGATTGAACTAAGGGTGACGTCAAATCGTGGAGGCAGAGAAGACAACACTTCCACGAGCCTTGGAGTAACGTCGTATTGCCGAGCGAGCAAGGAACTTTCTGTGTGTGAATTGTGGAGAGGCAGGCCTTGTCTCTGAAGGGCTATTGCCTACGGGTTATTGTAAATTTGATTTTTTTCTCAGCGGTGTGCTATGTTAAAGGGCCTTTTCGCTAAGGCTATGTTATCGTGCAAATTGGGAAATTAAAATGCAAGTTTTCGGGATATCTTTCAATGTGAGATCATGGAGGTAATATAAACTTAACTTTCGTCGGGTGGTTTCTCAGACGGCTTTTCATTCAGAAGAAGATTGGTGGTTCTTGAAAAGGATAATATACACCAAACTTATCTTGCTTCTTTGTAAGTTAGTCATTCCCTTTCTTCCTTAAGAATTGACTTGTTTTCTTACCCAAGAGTTGATAACCAAGTGGATGCTTTAATTTTCATTACTAGGTTTCCTTTTGAATGACGTGTGGCGAACATGTCCACAAATGTGTGTGTTTTGAAACCTTGTTTTCATGTTGCATAGTACTTTGATAGCGTAATATTGGTTCCTCTTCTCTTTAGCGCTTGTCGGCTCGTTGAAAATGTAAGTACTTTCTATTGTTTTCAGGTTTGAACTAGAAATCAAAATATACTATTTTAACAACTTACATTGGGTTTCAATTACGAAACTTGCCTTGGAACGTTATTTTGCTTAATGTGTGACACAAATTGTGTAAAACAATTCGTAGAGCAGCATTTACTTATTCAACAATAACAATTATTTGACATCCTTGATGCGTGGAGAACATGACTGCAGGTAAAGACTGGTTTTCCGGATTCCTGAAAAGAAACTGTGATATACCTCTCAGAAAACCGGATGGATTATCAAAATCGAGAGCTCAGGTAATGAATAAGCAGGCTGTCACTAAATGCTTCCGAGTTGTATGGGAATCTGTGTGAGGAGATTCGCATTTATGGTCAAAAACCTGATCTTTAATGTTGACGAAATTGGTTTGCCCCTTAACGACACCCCGTCTAAAATAGTTGCAGCAAGAGTGCTGGACGGAATAGCCCAACTGTTTTTGTGAATTCTAATTTCTGCACTCCTGAGTATGTATTACCTTTTTAACTTATTATATATGGTAATCTGTTCCTAACTAAGGTATGATTATTGTATTATAATATCGATTTCTTTACAAATGTTTTAATTCATCTTTATAGGTTTAAAGTTTAAATGAGCGGAATATCCCCGCTTTACCCTGCTGAAAATAAAATTAACATAGCTCCAAGGCGCAGGACCAGTGGCGTAAATAACACCCCTTCAACCCCCGCCGTGCGGGAGGGGGGGACACACAAGTTTCGGGGGCGCATTAAGAATGATAGATTAAAAAAGACCGATAGTTCACAAAGTTTTCTTTTCGGCGTTAAAATATATTTTTCAACCAAACCTATATTTTTATGCGCCTACAACTGCAAACATAAAATGTTAATCACTAGAAAAGTAGAAAGCGAATTACCGGATTAGAATAAAATCTTCATTAGCTGAATATTTCAACGTCCGATTATTATACGCTAGCACTAAGATCGGATAGAAAATAGAGATACAGTAAAAACTGCAAACCCGGAACCTCTATAAGAAGGAAACCTGTAAATACGGAAAAAGAAGAAAGGTCCTCAGAACGGACAGATTTTATACCTGAAAATGACCTACTTAAGGCGGAAATCTCCTCAACGCGGAAATGGAACACCATTTAAAGACCAACGAGATGTTTTTATTCTCAGTAAGACGGAAATTTCTTCCTTTGTTTTTTTCGCTCGCAAGAAAACAATGCAATACTGTAAGTGGAACACGCCTCTGTTGCCACTCGCTTATCGGTAACATTGTCGATATGAAAGAATGCGCTAAAATACTCATAGCTAGAGCCCGGAAGTTCAGGCATTTATTTTCGTTAAAATAGGCAGGCAAAAAGGCATTTATAATGTGGTAAATAGGCACTAAAATGAAAAAAGGCAAAATAAACCGAAAAAAGGCACATTTAGAAGTCGCTTACTTTTATCTATAATTTCTGGCAAAATGTCAAAATCTAAATTGAGAAGAGCATTTCAATTTTCTCCGTCTTGATTGCACATACCTACAAGGTGCTTTTTAAGTTCTAAACATTCATTGATAGTCGTCTGGCAGAGAGAATGTTTTTCATAATAGAAAATGATCTTTCTACTTCGACAGAAGTTATTGGAGCATACATATAACAAGCTAATGTAGCTGGACTCATTTTGGTAACAGCATTTTCACCTTTTAGAATATCACAAATTGTTTTCAATTGTTTCAAGTCCTCATTTGCACTCACTACCCGTTAGCACTTTTCCGCAACAGCTCACCCCTTTTCTCCTGGCACTTCCATCATCTGCTGCATAGATTCCTCGAAGATTTTCATGGATGCCTATAATTGTAATTGTCTCTGGCAATGCACCATAATGTGCAAAAGTAAACTTGAATAGCACAGGAGTTTTTTCACTTCACGAATTGAAGCCGCTTCATTTTCTGGAAGAGCATCGATCACCTCACTGATTTTTTTAATGTTGTTAGCATAATATATAGCTGCTGATATCCAGGTTCCCTATCTCGTCAAGACTGGTTGCTGAGGTAAACTAAGCTCAATCGCAACTTCCTGAAATTTTGGGGTTCGAGAGGGAGATTTCAGAAATATTTTCTTTGTGTTCGAAATCAACCTGTCTACTTCAGCAGTCAATCTTGCACAAGAAATGTTAACCGAAAGGCAATATCCCGACTCAGCATGAAATACTTTTTTCTCACACTTTTCTCCTTCAGCAATGTTGAAACATGAAATAGTTCAATATTACTTAAATAACGCGAAAATTATTCACATAATAAACGGAAGAAAAATAAATGCCAACAACGTTTTTTGGGAGAAAAATAATTTATATACACATTTTTTTTTAAAAAAATGGCAACTTTCATTGAAAAAGGCAAAAAAGGCATTATAATTAAAAATAGGCAGTGGGGTCCCAAATAGGCAAAATGGGCAAAATGAAAAGGCTTCCAAAACATTCCAAACAACATAAGAAACGTATATCCGAAATTTTTTTATCAATATATGCAGTAGATAAAAATAGGCATTTTGCCAAACTTCCGGGCTCTACTCATAGCTGTTACGATTCCGTTTCTTTCTTTCACCTCTTACCCTCTTTCTCCACCTTTCTCTGTCTATTCCTCCTCTGTTCTTTCGTCATCTTTCTATTTTTCTTGTTATCTCTCTTTGTTTCTTTCTTTTTCTTCACTTTTATCTCGATCTTTCTTCACCTCTCTTATTCCATTTTTCAATCTTTCTCTTTCCCTCTATGCACATCGCGCTACGACGCCAGGGGTCCCGGGTTCGAATCCTGGCATGGCCATGGATGTTTGTGAGTGTCCATTTTACTTCGCTTTTTGTACCAGTTTTTGCTAATTTGCGAAGATGGGGATGAGTGATGATATGATGAAATAGATGAATATATCGCATTTTTATTTATGTACGTACATGCATTAGTACTCTACATTATAAGTAATGCGAATATAAATCTGTCTTTCCATTATTTCCTGCAGCGTTCTATACTGTATTTAAAGTCAACCCTGTATAAGAAGGAAAACTGTTAAGACGGAAAATTTTGCTCGGAACCATCATGTTCCGGGATAGACAGGTTTTACTGTATTTTGGTTATGCTACTATTCTATTTTAGACGCTGTTTACTGTGTTGGTTGGTTTATTGTGTTTATTAGATGTTTGCCAATAGGTTCGATAAACACTTTAATGATGCACGGTGTAAAGGTAAAATTAATGATTGGATAAGTTTAAGTAAAAAAAATCAAAGAACACGAAATGTGCTGAATTCACTTGAATGACATATAATGCCTGGAAAAATCATAAAGATGTTCAAACAATGTTACAGCAAGGTCTGGATAAGTGGCGCAAAATCATTAAAAGAATTTTAGATGCAATAATAACATCGGTTCGCTCTCAGGGGACATCGACATCATGACTTCTTAAAACTGATGTATTTTCTTATCATTTTTTACGGTTTGTCTGTTGTCTTAACCTTTCTTACCAGTTTTTACATTGATTCAAATTACATGTAAGTATTTTCATATTTGTGTATACCTGATATAAATGTAGACGTGAATAAAATATTTTAGAAAAGAGAGCTTTTTTTAAAAAAAAATAGCAAAGGTGCACAACTGAAAGTTGCTGGGTGGGGGGTTTGCAGAGCGTGTTAGTTATGTTACTGTGCTGGACATAAATCCAAGGAGGGAGGGAGGGAAATTTTACTCCTGTCACCTAGGGTGATGGATATAACGTTACCTAATACAACAACAATGAAGACACCCTAATGTCAAGCGCTCTTCTATGTAGTATACCCTGAACTGCATTTTGCATACCAAAGAGGTAAAAGGTAAGGTAAAGTGCTCCCCTGTGCATAGCACCACGCCATGAAGGCGTATAGGGGGTGTGGGAGTAACGCCCTACACTTTCTTGATCCGGTCGTGAGTGGGGTTGATGTGATCAGCATCACGCCCCTGATCGCCTTTACCCCCCCATGTAGGTAATATCGCCGGAGCTGCTTCCATCGTTAGAAAAGTTCCCAGATTTGAACCGGCCGGGGATCGAACCCGGTACGTTTAGCATGGTAGTCAGACGCGTTACAGACTGAGCCAGCGCGGCCTATACAAACGAGGCCCTGGCGATATTGTACTGTTATACCAATATTTTAAAGTCTCGGTGGTCCAGTCGGTATGGTGTATGATTTCAGGTGGAAGATCTAGGCTATGCATGAAGCTCTCTGGGGTTCACACAGCCTCTGATAGGTACCTGGGGGCAATGTTGGTAGTACTAGTCTCGTGGTGTTGATCACATCACCTTCACAAATGGCCTAGATTGCGAATGTATATCTTGTATATATGTAAATTATCAGCCTCTGATAATTTGATTTCGTGGTTCCATAATAAACGCTGCTCTCACTTCTTTGTTTCAATCAAGATGCTAAAAGTTTTAAACAAAAGAAACTGCTCAAAGTAAGTGTCAAGAAAATGTATGTTAACGGGTGGAGGGAAAAAAGGGAAAACTGTAAATAAGAAAATATGTAAAGTAAGCATAAAGGAAATATAAAAAAGGTAAAGTTCTCCCCTGTGCATAGCACCACGCCATGAAGGCGTATAGGGGGTGTGGGGGTAACGCCCCACACTTTCTTGATCCGGTCGTGAGTGAGGGTGATGTGATCAGCATCACGCCCCTGACCGCCTTTACCCCCCAGGATTTCCCCCAGGTACCCATGTTATTCGACGCTGGGTGGCGCCGGGGCCGCTTGAAACGTTAGAAAAGTTCCCGGATTTGAACCGGCCGGGGATTGAACCCCTGACCTTTAACATGGTAGTCAGACGCGTTACCGACTGAGCCACCGCTATAAGGAAAGGAATATGCTTAAGCAGCTGAATGGAAAGATGCAGAAGGCGAGGAAAAGATGAATATGCGAAAGGAAGAAGGAAGGTAGATTTCATAAAGAAACTGACAAGCGAAGGACGAGAGATTTCTCGCTCCTCCCAGATTTTGAAAAGCAGACCGATGAGAGACGATGCTCGCTGGAGAAAAAAAATGGCCGGCTCCAAATGGAATCAAAGTACGACGACTTGTTCAGCTTGTGGTTTCACTCCAGTGTGAAAAGTTTCATTGCTTTTTAAGCTTCGTTTCCAAGTGACATTCCACTCCGGTGTGAAAGGTTCCATTTGCTACTAAAGGTTCGTTTCCAAGTGGCATGACATTCGGTGCGAAAGTTGTTTGTTAGTTTATAAGTGACATTGAACCTCAATGTGAAAGGTTTCATTGCTTAAGGTTCCTTTGCAAGTGAAATGCCACTTTGGTGTGAAAGGTTTCATTTGTTACTTAAGCTTCGTTTTCAGGTGACATGCGGCTCCGGTGTGAAAGGTTGCATATTGCGCTCATTCGGTTTCCCGAGACACAAATGAATATATAAACGGAATCGGAAGAAGAAACTAAAGTTTACACGAAACGTGCTCGAGATGAAGAAACCAGAGAGATACGCGAACAGAAACCGAAAGAAATAGAGGCAATATGACCGAAGTAAAACCACAATTCCGGTCCACATCGGTTCCAGTGACTCTTAAAGGAAGCGCGCTCACCGAAACCGACATGCTATCGCTCTCGCCCACGAAACGAAACGTCCGCTTCGACCACCGCAGAAAACAGCGACATAAAATACAGCGGAAGGGTCCGACGAAAAAAGGGCTTCGTGCTCGCAATAACATCGCACACACATGCTTTTCCGTCAGAAGATACGAGACTCCATACCGTTCCATCATCCTTTAATTGTGACCATCTCCGTACCGGGACCCCCATCTTCGGTCCTTACGCGCCACTTAGGCATCCCAGACACGTGCATAGCGGCCGAGAGATTAAGGGAAGCAACAGGAGTGGTCCTCCAACTTGCCACAGACGAGACCGCCGGTTCCTGGGGGGTCCTAAATTAGTCTTCCCGGCACATTCGTATTGATTCCTCCAACGGCAAGTCTACCATCTCTCCACCTTATTCAAGAAGTTTTCAATCAGCTCTCCCTCTGCCCCCAACCCGCCCTTACGATGCCTGTGGGGGACATTTGAGGGAGGGGGGAATTCTGTAACATCTTTTCCGAGACCATATTTTTCAACGGAAGAGGGCACCGGTGTTTATTTATTGGTCTGGAGGGATGAGATGCTGAGGCAGACTTCTCGGAGATCCGACTTGGAGCAGCGGTGACTCGAATCCCCCGCCAGCTGTTCTCGCTAGAGCTGACTTGTTTGTGTCCTCACAGAACTAAAACAAAAAAAGAAGAAGAAGGCGTAGTGAAACAAATTACTGTTTCGCGGCCAAACAGTGACTTGCCCCTCCACCCTCACCAGTGAACAGAAGAACTGGAAACCTGGAAGGGAAAAGAATTATTACTCCAATTTTTCCACTTACCTTGTTGTTTAGGAGAAATGTTTTGTGCGTTTCCACCTGCATCGTTTCTGCTTTTAGCTTGATTGAACGCTGCACCTCGAAGGTTGTTTACTCATATAACCACAGACTCGCACACCTGCTCCGCAAGTAGGAATCGAACGTTGTTATTTTTCCGTTCCCACGTTTCATCTTCAACACAGACAGTGTGCAAAGTCAACTTTTTGCTCTGGAGGTGGCATCAGGGCTGGCATGTTTAAAACACTTTTGTTTTAAACAACTTGTTTTAAACGTTTAAAACACATGGCTTTGTTTTTTCACAAATGTTTAAAACTTTTAAAACAAAGTGTGTTAAACATGTTTCTTTAAAACAAATTTTGATACTTGATATTTGTAAGTTTGTGGTTATTGTTTTGTAACTATACCTTTTCATTTAATGCGTGTCATTTTGTTTATTGTGCATATATATTATATCTGTTCAGTGGCTGAAAATGTATATTGAATTAACAAAGAAACACATCGTGATGAATACCAGTGGGTCACGTTTACAACACCTGGCTACAAGTATTTAAAATATTTTAAAAATTGAATACTACATGGATAAAAGTTTTGTTTCTCACTTAACACACTGCAAAATGTGCACATTGTTGTTAATGTCAATATTTGTTGTATTTACTATAAAATCATTAAAATGTGTTAAAAAAAGTAGTTACTACCTGGCCTCAGTGGGGCCTGGCAACTGTGGATTAGTTGAAACTTCTCGAACAGCCTACATGCGAGATTTAAGACTAACATATGTGTATTTTAGGAAGTTAGTAAAGCGTTTACTTTATAATAGAAAAACAAAATCATCCTTGGATGATTAACAGATTCCATTATAATTATTATTCTTAGAAAATGTCTTCTTGGCATTATGTTTTAAACGTTTTATTTGTTTAAAACATTTTTCGACTGTTGTTTAAAACATTAAAAACATGTTTAAAACAAAAAATGTTTTTTTAGACAAATTTTGCCAACCCTGGGTTGTCCACAAAGAAATTCACTATATTCTGGGAAAAGTTGTTTGATTGATTATTTTACTTCGCTTTTCTGACACTTTTGGCTAATCGCGAAAAAGGAAAATGATTGGGGATAAGATGAAACTTCCAAACTTTTCCGGTGGCGGCGCTACCCCTGTTGTGTTCCTCAAGAATTTCGTTCATCACTTGGTTGCCCTGAGCTTTCTATTAGAGCGCGATGGGATGACTATTTAAACGTTGTTTTCAACTAAGGTAAGAGTTTCTCATGTAAATCTATAATAAAAATGTGTTTAGTAAAGCTTTAAGATTATGTAGCAAGTCATAAGTTTCCGAAAATTACATTCTCCTGAACCTAAGAATTAATATATTAAAGCGCAACGTCAGGGTTGCGAATGTTTACAGTATGTAACATTGTTATTCGTACACATAGAATTTCCGAGGAAAAATGTCATATCTACTAGTAAATATAATCATTTTCATATGTACATGGAAATTAATGTTAATGAAGGTTTCACCAACAAATGTCAATAAAAATGTATGTTCAAAGTGTATAAACAGAGCATATAATTTGTGTGAAAAGAGAAAAACACGCTGTTTCATGCAACATTGTTATTCGTACAGGCAAGAGTTTCAATCTTCCTCGCATACAGCGCCACCGCTATTCGGGCGATTTCGTGCAGTTTGCAACTTCGTAACAAATTTGAACATGCAGGCGGGCTCCCCGTCAAGCGGAATGCTGGCGTAGGTATAGTTGTAGGCCTATCGTCTATCTATCAGCGTGTTCGAAATGGGCAAGGTGAAGGAACTTAGTTCCGATCTGAAGGATGTTATTATAAATGTGGCCCTTAGAGGTTATTCGTTAAGAAAAATTGAACAAACAGTCGATAAATCACACACACTACCACAGTTCAATACATAGTAAACAAATTTAGAGAGCAAGGTTCAACACAGAATGTGCCGAGAATAAACGTTGAATAAACGTGATGAACGCTTTATTTTAAAAAGAGTGCGAGAAAACCCCCGATTAAGTGTTCATCAGTTACGACAGTTAGTAGAAAATGTTGCTGGCAAGATGATGTCCGATCAAACTGTCCGACGTGCCTGGTGGAAGCATGGATATCATGGCAGAATACCACGAAAGTGGCCGTATTTAAATAGGGTGAATCGCAGGAATAGACTTCCATTCGCGAAAGAGCACATCCACAAGGACCAGGAATTTTGGGATAGTGTCATATGGTCAGACGAGTCAAAGATTAATATATACGGGTCAGATGGGATAAATAGGGTCTGGAAAAAATCAAACAAAGACAATGATCACATTAACACAGTTCCAACAGTTAAACACGGTGGTGGGTCATTAATGATTTGGGGCTGTATGTCGTCCAAAGGTGTTGGTACCATCCAGTTTATTGATGGTGGATGCATATGTCTATTTGGACATATTGAAGAACAAAGTAAAGCAGAGTGCCCAAAAAATGGACATGCCGCCTATCTACAGATTCCAACAAGACAATGACAGTAAGCATAAGGCGCGAGTTAACATGAATTGGCTAATATGGAATGTGTCCAGACTACTACAAACATCAGTTCAAAGTCCAGACTTAAATCCCATTGAGCATTTATGGGCAATTTTGAAGAGGCGAGTCCATAAAGCAGGCGTCAAGTCCAAACAAGAGTTGAAAACTGTTGTGCAAGCCGAGTAAAATAAAATAAGCTCTGAAACATGTCGGAAACTGGTTAATTCTACAGGGAGGTTATTGCAGCATGCCACCGCTTCAGCGTCGGCCGCTTGCCGGCCCAGTCATGCAACAGGTGCCGGCAAATTGCGTAACAGATAGCCCGTTACACAAACCGCTTGTTTTGTAATGTTTCCACTTTTCACAATTATAGTTACAATTACAACTTAAATAAGCACGTACCTTGCCGCAAGGATGCTGGAAAAGGTGTCCTCTAAAATACAAATATTTCTGGCACTTTATTTTTGACATGTAATCTTTCTTAGACACCGCTTCAGCGTCGGCCGCTTACCGGCCTTGTCATGCATCAGGTGCCGCCAAATTGCGTAACAGATAGTCCGTAACAGAAACAGCATCGCGGCGCATAAAGCAAACCGAAAGTGTAAAATTATATTTAAAACTAATAATAATGATGATCACTAACCTTCTGTGTTATAAATGATGTTGAAAATGACCTCCTTCAACACCAATACATTTCCGGCATCTGCGTATGAAATTCCTCTGAACATCCATAAGCTCCTCAGGTGTGATTCTGGCAATTTCTCTTCTTATATTTTCTTTTAAATCCTCTATTGTACTCGGGTTATTCTGATACACTTTGTTTTTTAATGTTCCCCATAAATAATAATCACAAGGAGTAAGATCGGGGCTACGAGAGGGCCACAACTCAGTACTGATAATTCTGTCCTCAAAAATCTCGGCAATAAAATTAAGTGATTCATAAGCAGTGTGAGCAGTAGCAGAGTCCTGCTGAAAAAATGACTGCTGGCATTCAATGTCCGTTAATTGTTCAAAAAATGGTTGTAGTATGTCTCTTCGATACCTTTCACCATTGATAGTACCTTCATAAAAAATAGGCCCTATTATTCTGTGCGCATTCAAACCACACCACACACCAATTTTTGCAGGATGGAGCGGAACTTCATGCACAAGGTCAGGTTTTTCTGCGCTCCAATAGCGATTGTTTTGTGAAATAACTCGGCCATTCAATTCGAACCAAGCTTCGTCTGAAAATATGATTAATTCTGGATTTACTCTGCCAGCAACAATATTATCCAGCATCCAGTTACAGAATCGAACTCTAGTCGCGTATCGCGCGGTTGCAATTCATGAACCACTGTAATTTTGTAGGGTTTTAATCTAAGTAATTTAGTGGCATTTCGTGCTGAGGATTTTGAAATGCCTGTTTCCTGAGCAAGCCGACGGAGGGATTTTTTTGGAGTATGTTCAAGTCGTTCACCAATTTCGTCTAGCTTTTCTTCCGTAAGAACACGTCGTCTGGAAACACGTTTCTTAGGTTCAAGAGATCCTGTCTCTCGTAATCTTTTAACGAGGTTGTAAACAGTATGTCTGTCCGGAACAGGATTGCCAGGAAATTTTCTTGCGAATCGCCTGACTATTTTTCTGCAAGAGTTCGTTTTCACGTAAGTATCGTACATAAAAACTCTTTGTTCAAGACTATATTTGTTTGGCGGCATAACTAATGAATGAATAACAATTAACACACGATAAAGCACTAGCACTGAACAACACGAGTACTGATAAACGCAAACCGAAGTGAACACGTCTAAACAACTGGTAGCCGACAGCTGTCGCATTCGCGTAGTATCGAGAGGCTTCTCGCGGCTTACCACTACTCCGATAAGCCGCTGACGCTCTTGCGACATGTGAGGAATTTCGCTTCTAGCGTCGGCTCTATAGACACTGGATGGACCAAATTTTGAGGGAAGCACAACAAAAGACTACTCTATGAGGATATGTAATGCTCCTGCCGCAACTTTGAAAAAAAAAAAATATGGAAATTACGACGTTCAGAAATTTTGCGTAATTACGGGGAAAATAGAACTTTGGGATTTGGCCCCCGTTTCCCCCTGGACTCACAATTGTCGGAATTTACATAAAATGTTGCTTTTTGTTCATTCTTACATTTAGAATTTAAATTTCTTAAAAAGATGCAGTTGTTGAGCAGTTATAGCCTTTTATATTCAGTTTATCCCATAGTAGCAAAAGGGGAAAAGTGCTTATTTCAAATGGCGCTCTCAGAAAGAAAAACGCACACAGTGTATGATCGCTACTTTACTTCAAAAATATTCACACGTTAAAATTAAGTGACACTGTTAAATAATTCGTTTATCTGCGCTTTCGTTTTGCATAATAATGTATACGTAACCTCCCCCTCGAAAATCTTGGGCACGCCACTGACTCTAGTGTTCAAAAGGATTAATCTTGTGTTATCTGCAAAATAAGAGTCACGGTTTTGTTTATTCGAAGGCAAGACAAGAATGAAAAATTGAATCCTTTATGTTGGATGAGTCATTGCTGTCAGAAGCGATATGGGCAGAAATAAAGTGCCAGAAATATTTGTATTTTAGAGGACACCTTTTCCAGCATCCTTGCGGCAAGGTACGTGCTTATTTAAGTTGTAATTGTAACTATAATTGTGAAAAGTGGAAACATTACAAAACAAGCGGTTTGTGTAACGGGCTATCTGTTACGCAATTTGCCGGCACCTGTTGCATGACTGGGCCGGCAAGCGGCCGACGCTGAAGCGGTGGCATGCTGCAATAACCTCCCTGTATGAAGAACAGGTGTCAAGCAGTAATTGAAGCCAAAGGATACATCAAAGTATTAGAATTGCCAGTCAATTTGCTCTGAATATACTTTATTCTTTTATATTAAGTGCACGAATAGAAAAGTTGTACAAAAAATGGCATGTTTCTCTTTCAGTTTCATTTAATTTATTATTGTCATTGGTTATACAGAATTTGGGTAAGATTTTATGTTCTTAATGATATTAGTTATTGAACTGTAAAGAAACAATTTCAAAAGAGTGTATTTCCTTTCAGATATTAAAGCATTTTCTTCGAAAATCCGTGTGTACGAATAAGAATGTTACATACTGTATGAACAAAGAGCACTAAACGTGACGTCATTTGGGTCGTTCTTAGCTGCCATGGGCCGAAACTACAAAAATTAAGATTCCTCACTAAGCTTTGTGTTTTTTCTAGTTGCGAGTCAGGGGGTGCTCGTTGCTATGTGAAGTACGTATGCATTACGTCATCTGGGAGGATCGGGTTTGACGGTGCTCATTGCTATGTGCAGTAAGTTTTGTGCGGGGTACATTTAGCTACTAACACGTCGCAAAAATCGGAACAAGCAGGTTGTTGATTTTGTAGCGTTCGATTTATTTTTATTGTATTTTTGTACTTCTAGACTGCAATCATGTCTAATTGTGCTGTAGCAAGCTATGAAAACTATAACCAGAAAACTAAAGGAACTGACATAAAATATCATAATTTCCAGTCGATAATTGCGTAAGTAAACAGTGGATTCATGCTTGTAGACGAAATGTAAAAAATGCAAGTGTGCAGTGCCAATTATTGTGAAGAAGACTATGTGCGAGATCTAAAAGCAGAATTTCTGTATTTTCCACCAAAGAACGTGCTGAAGCCAACTGCAGTGCCATCGCTAAAATTACATCCAATTACTTTAGTACCAAATAATCGAGGAAATGGTGTAGTTCTCCTAAACACTTATCTTCACAATATGCTTCGCTTGTAGGACGTGCTGATAAGGTTTGCAGAGCTGTACGCTACGAAAGACACGCAATAAGGAAACGTGCCCTAAACAGGCTAAAGACTATGCTGCCAAAAAAGTGAAAAATATATAGACGTTGGTATATACACAAACTGCAAGCAATGTTTCGTTGTTGGAAAACATATTCGATCTATTACAAAGGAGAAATACACATCTGCATAATGAAGCAAATAAATTAAAGATTACAAACAACCTCTTTCAACCGCTTTAAGCAAATAAAAAAGTTCAAAATCTAGAACGTAACCTAACCGACAGGACTACAAGAGAAGTCATCAATATCTTGAAAATGTGTTCAACTAGTGCGAAGTACGTAGTGAGCCTAACTGATTTGTTAAGTACATTTTATGTAAGTCGGATTTATAATTATTAACAATTTCATTTAACACAGACCGATGTTGATTGTGATTTGTATGTTCACATTATTGTAAAAAACGTTGTCGGAAATGGGCATTTCGAAGATCGTGTACTAACTTTCACGCTATTCGAAATGAAATTCACTTAGTACATCTTCAATTCGAGTTACATACCGTTGTATGCACGATGGTAAATATTGCATAAGTGAATATTACACCCATCATTAAAATGTTTGCAACTTTGTTCAATTTTGGTATTTCACAAAGATATTGTGAATAATTTTGTACCGTTGTACTCAATATAAACCAATGGATGTTACATTATTTCTTTGTAGTACATTTCTGTCAAAAAGAGCAAGATCTAAGATTAGTGTAATGCATGTTACTTCGTTAATGTACAAATGTGTGTCGCATATCAGCCTTGGAGTATATTTTCGGGTTATACAACTCAGACACACATGGGAATGGAAATGGAAAATCTGCGGACAAAGTCCTTTAACGAATATTAATTCGTACACTTGCACGGTCAATCATTGTGAGTTCATGTAACTTTTCTCCTTTATTGTTTAATTAAACTAAGATATTTTCATCGATATTCTCAAAGCGTTTCATTTACCGTGTGATCAAAAATCTATTTCTATAGGCTTGAATTAGTAGGTTAAGACATTTAAGTTTGATGTTCCTAGTACTCCTCAAGTATTTCGAGTATGTTAACTTAGTTAAATTAGTACTTGTACACTTTGACTCATCTTCTGCACGCGTTTGTATGTAAAGTTCTTAATACGAAAAAATACTTTTTAGAACTATGACAACGATAACTTGCAGCCAAATTTGAACCAGAGAAATTAAAAATATCTGCAAATTACAAACTGGAATTGCGTTTTCAAAGTCTGAAACTACTATCTTACAAACTATTTCATCATTCTTCCTCCACATAAAACTTTTCAAAAAAATTTTGCATGTGGAACTTTGATCCGTACGTAAATTATTGTACAGTAAATAAATATATGAAGAAGGTTGGGAATTCTTTCGAATTTAGAGTAAGTATCAAATGCAGAGTAAAAATTTATCTAGATTGTATATTGCTTCTTTCACTTGATAACTTCAAAAATAAAGTTACATTATGGTGAATGGTAAAGATTGGATTTTAAGTATATCAGTATAATTTTAATACTTTCTGATGTTATGTAAAATTTGAAATGTTCCTGGAAATGATTGCAACGTTCTGAATGAATAAGAAGGAACTATTTAGTCAGAAAACTAAATATTAGGCATTTGTACTGCGTTGTGTTAAATGTTGTAAATAGATTATACCGGATTAGAAATTACGGTTATTCAAGTTTGGACCCCAATTAAAAGTTAATCAGTAGAACCACATAAAAACGAGTTACATCAAAATTCAGCTTATTCAATTCTGTGTCAATCTATAGTTACCAATTTTTTTTTTTATTATGCCTTCTATTTTTATTATCGTGAGAACAAGATAGGATTATTTTTTAGTTTGGCAAACTATCGCTCTATTTGAGATTCTATAAATAAAGAACGGGTGTTTTTTTATTTATAGATTATATATTATATAATTTATTTATTTATTATCCAAACTCTAATATCCATAATTTATAATCCGATAGTACTCCTGTGACTTTCTGTGAGCCCGTAGTACCTCGGAGGTCTCTGTCGATCTCCTTGGCGTAGTGCTTAGCACATCGCGCTTCGACGCCAGGGGTCCCGGATTCGAATCTAATTGGGTAAGGCATTGATTTGTCCTTAATGGGAAAATTGAGAATTTAGTAAATGTGATAGTATATGTGAAAACAAATATTGATTGATTGATTTGCTTCATTTTACTTCGCTTCTTGTGCCACTTTTGGCTAATTTGCGAAGATAGGGATGAGTGCTGAAATGATGAATGAACACTCACAAACATCCATGCCCGAGCCAGGATTCGAACCCAAACCTCTGGCCTTGAAGTGCGATGTGCTAACCACTACGCCAAGGAGGCCGGTTTTTGGAAACAAAGAAAGAGATCGAAAGGGGGGACTACCTATTATGGGTTTTCCTTTCATATTTAAAAAAGACAGAAAAGCAAAAATAAACCAAATCTGTCAATCAATTCTTTCTTTGTAACTCTTTCACTATGCAATTCTTCTTTAGCATGCAACGTTTCTTATTAAAATCATAATACTATTTATGAAATGATGAAATCTGAAATTCTAATTAGAACACGGACAACCTTCTTTGTAATATATCGATCATGTTTCAGAAAAATGAATTTTTACAATACTTTTGCATGTGCAATTTTCCCCTCTTTTAAAAGTAGCATGTTTTAATTATGTTACTAATCATTAAAGGAATACCTCAATACCATCCCGAAGTATGATAATTAATATTTACCCCTCAAAGTAATGAAACACTTTCCCTCTCTGAAACTCGCTTGCTTCTGCCAAGCCCCGAACGAACATAACCGAAGGGGCACCGAGCATAACCGATCCTCCCACATGACGTCACGCGTTCGTGCATGATCGGCAATTTTCGGATGGCGCTACCTGATAGTATATTAAGTTACCTTGGTTGCGAGTATGTGTATTTCAACGGCGGGAGTAGGAATGGGAGAAACCCCAAAAATTATAAAGAAATGCATTAAGTGTGTAAGCACATATTTATTTTAATACATTGTGCCCTATCCGATAACTTAATTACTTAATATTAACATGTGTTATTGCATGCTATAATATTGTCATTGATTCCATAATCTCATTCTTAAAATGATAGTGAATTATATATAATTATACTTGATTTAAATTACGGTAAAAGGTTAAGGAAAATTTAAAAATATTATAATAATTTGATGCCTATGATATTTCACCCGTGAAGTTTGATGTCCCCGCAGCTCCATGGAGGAAAGCGGTTGGATTCAACACTGATTTAGGGAGCCCGAAAAGTACTTAAATTAATACAAATACATGCTTGCTACGCATGTGTTGTATAATAGGTTATTATTTATTTTATTAGTGTTATTTATTTTCGCCGAACTTACACAAAGGCAAGGATCCTCCTGCTTTGAATGACAGTACCGAGAAAGATTTATGCACACTACCACTTACAAATATATGCACAATATATTAAACAGAAACTTTACCTTTCCTCAACTGGATCTAACTTCCTATTTTTCTATTCAATAAATATTCAAATCTTTATCTTTTTATATTAATTTCGTTGCCAGAACAGTTGTTTTTATATAATTTTTTGGCGATCTTGAATACACGTAAGCTATCGACTTTTTACCAATTCACGTGATAATATATTATTAATTTACATATTAATTTAAACATTATTATTTCTCAGACAGTTGGCCCGGACCCCTCCCCCGAAATATATTTCTAGATATGTCTGTCGTATTCATATAATTTTAATTTTTTTTCTAAATGTGAATTTGAATTTACCCACTCCCTATATTTGCTCAATCAGTAGAACAAAGTATGCTCCACACAGCACTTATCATAGAAACACATCGCGTAAAGTTGTTGGGGGTTGGGGGGGGGGAGTTATAGAAGGGGGAGCACTAAGCGATGATGCACTTATAAAACAATAACGCCCATCTGAGCGAAGTCACCGCTTCGAAGCAAAAAGGGAAACTTGAGAGCTTGAAATTGCATTAGAGAGACGCACGTTCACGCGCTTTTACCGCCTCTGCAATTCAGTTTCTCCTCCCCGTTCACAGAGGTCTCTACGTATCGCATCACTCCGTGAAAACGTGCTCCTAACTCTAGAAAAATGGTTAGACCGGAAATTGCACACCCTTTCAAGATGGTGTTAAATGTCAGTATTTCTGGATGTACTAAAGCTATGGAGATAAAATTTAATACATACTCGTATATCAGATGGTGTCTGTTTCATTATCAAGCGTCACGATTAGGGAGCTGAAGTTGATGAACTGTCATCTTTTTTCTGACATCTCGGGCACGATGCCCATTAGATATACACAATATTACACTTCGTCTAGAACCCAAAAAAGGTAATTTTAAACTACATTTTTTCAATTTTTGCCAATTTTCAGGTTTTAGGTAATTTTCCCCGATTTTCGGCATTTTTCCGCCATTTTTCGCAATATTCGGTGTATTGTTTCGTCATATTTTGTCACTTCTTTAATTTTGGTAATATTCTTGAGTCTTCTTTCACCAAGGTGAACATAGGCCTATATATATCTCGCAGGATTGCAATTTACGAGAAAAAGAAATGCTGAACTGGGGCGCGTCAAGTATCTTGAGCGCTCAGCGAGCAACGTGATCGCTCGGCTACTTGACGGCCAAATAGGCGTTCCTCCGCGAGCGCTGCTCACTTGATCGCTGAGCGAACTTGAACCTTGCTCGCCACAGGTTTCAGCCACAGAATATAACGTTTTTGTGTTTCGATCTCGTGAGGCAAAGGGGAAGAGGAGGAAAAAATGGGTGCGTTCCGAAAGTCTTAATGAAACCATGATGAAACGAACGCATTCAACGAAAATAACTGGGCTCGTGAATCTGGTGAAACCAGTTATTTTACAGACTTATGGGACACTCTAGGCGAAAGCGCAGGCGCAACGTATTGTTTAGAGAAAGTTTACACATGGCATCAGCGGAAGGAATGGCCTTATGGCATAAATATACTCTACTGTGAACACAGTTACTCATTTTAATCACATTCTAAGAACGGTCAAGGCATACTCATCTTGTGCACGTTGCTTCATATCGGTCTCTGTTAAAATTATAATAAATTTTCCGAACTAGTGCAGTTTGAATCCATCAGCACGCGCTTTGTCTGCAAGGAGCAGACTATTCTCACGGAACAAACCAGCCTCCTGGCCCGTGTGTTTGGTGAATCTCGTTCTTGCATGAAACGCACGGAATGCGACTTTTGGAACAGCATAATGAAACTCACGAAACGCACGGAAGCACTCACGGGACAGCCAGTTACCATAACTCGTTTAACGCGTTAAACTCCTGCGACTTTCGGAACGGGCCCATTGTATGAGGATGACGGGGAGGCGGGCGACCAATGAGGAATAATTTATGATGAGCGAACTGAACGGTTTGCGATATAACGTAATTAGAGAGGAAGTTCAAGTAACAGAAGGTGATGTAATATTCCAGTTTTTGTAATTGTATTAAAATGTAAGTGTTGTTTATTCCAAATAATAAATACTAAATATACACCGTAGTTTTGGAAAGTTGTGCAAGGGTGTGAAAATGAAAATTTCGACAGTTTTGTTCACATCAACTATTCTATTTCCATAATTAACAGCTTTTCACACAACGAAATCTTGTCCACTCGACGCAGCCACATTCATCACAGATTATTCAAAGGCACTGATATTTTTATCAATGAGCAAGCTGCGTCAAGTAAATGATCTGTCTGCTCAACGAGCGAAAATCTTGCTCAGCGAGCGTCGCACAGATACTTGACGGGCCCCTGGTGACAGTCTTTGTTGCGTCGGGGGAAACCACCAGGTGCCCGTCTGGGGCAAACTCAGATTTAAGATCAGATAAGGAAAGGCTGGAATTACCCTGGCCAGACGGTGAAACCCGAGGGGGATTTTTTCTGGACACACCACACTACATCACCATGCAAATATGCGGGAAATTAATGCATTTTACACCAATTCATTCAGTGTATAAGACTTTCTTATTAAATTGATTTCAAATTATTCAGTTTCCATTGGAAATCCTCGTTGCATATTTTAATTGAATGTGCAAGTGGTATCATTTGGTGAAGGCAAGATTGCATTTTGTTTAATTTCCTTTTCATTTCAATTTTTAACCTGAAACTAACAAATTTAATGGTCATTTTCTGCATTTTTTAAAGTCATTTTTTCCCATTTTTTAGGACATTCTATAGGTCATATACCTATATTTTTTAGGTCATCAACTTCCGCTGCCTAGTCACGATTAATCAGTTTGTCTCAGTGGCGTAACCTAGGTAGGGTTTCTTGGACGTCATGTGCAGAAAAAGGTGACAATATGAAGGAAGGGCTGGCGACTAGAAATTGTCACTCTTACAAAAATCATAAGCATGCCACTGGATTGTCTCTACGAGAGAATCTATTTTGACTATCACATCTACATCCAAGGAACTGCTGCTTTCTATTTTACCTATTTTAAGTCTCTTCAAGTCTAGTTTAATCTGATTAGAATCTTAGGCGTGGTTCTCAACCTTCGTGAACCCGCGGTCCGGTAAATTCGTTTTTTTAAAAGTTGATGCCCCGATCCCAAAATTTTATTTTACTTGTAAATAGCTTTCTAATGTTTTAAAAACTTTGTACGTTAATTTATTTGTACAAATGAAATTTAACATTAATAAATAAATTATTGCATAATCACAAAGAGTATTGATTGGATTATATCAGGCTTGTTGACGAGTACAAAATTTCGTTTAAATTAGTTGAAAACAACTGGATGTAATTGAATCACTGTTTCATGTGGCCAATATCATTAACTTAATTTGATAAGTGCGGATTGTCATTGGCATGTTCCATTTCGGATACCGAAAAATTCCAGTTAATCAGAATATTTCCACTTCATTATACATAATTGTTAATAAAAAATGATCCGCAAACTGAATTAAGGGTGGTGCCTGTCAATAAACTTCCAAATTTAGAGGCGGGAAGCAACGTGCACGCCTGTTAAATCGTTTGATGGCTCAGCTCCACTGGCGAGAAAGAATTTCCTCTTAACCTGGTGAACCCTGAACGAAAGGCCATCTTTCCAAGTGTTTGCTAGCTCGGGCTGCAAGTCACAAACTTCAGGAGATCCCCTCGTGCCCCGGGATAATGGACGCTAGGGATCGGTACAGGGCCGCGGCCCGGCGGTTGAGATACTCCGATCTAAGGAACTATTGAAGATTCTATTACACTCCTCGTTCAAGAAAAAGTGCATTTCTTTTAGTCATACCGTTTGTTGTGTGACCTCTCACATGAAACCATTTGGAATTTTGAAAACTTTGTACCTATTCTTTGGTTTAAATGGTAGAATATGAAAAATATAACATGGCTCCTGTTTTTACACTCGATTTTTATCCAACACAGTTTTTACCTTTGTTATTCTGTTCGAATACTAAGTAACTAAACTTATTTGTTATTAGCCATGAAAATAGCAACTTTTCTGCTTCATATGAACCTGACAATTTTCCAAGGGGGGCGAATACCGGTTCGAGCTCCCCTTTCGGCTCCCAAGGACATGAACTGTCTATTTTTTTTGTAATCATTAGGAATGTGACCCGGGTTCGATTCCTGGGTGGGTGATCTCACATGGGAATTTTTCCAGTAATATGGAGAAGCTCTGGTGTTCACGGAGCTTGTAATAAATGGGTACTGCTGACAACTCTGGTAAATCGGTCGGAGCGTGGTGCTGATCACATCACAATGCTTGGGGCCCTACCCATGGCCGCGTATAAGAAGAGGATTTTACGGGTTCAAACCCTTCCCATTGGTTTAGTGCACTATTGTATAATCAAATAAACTACATCTCAAAATTATACAAAACACTACATTGGTTGAATACCATATACATACACTCAAGTAGGTCTTTTGAAAATACGACCTCAATTCCAACAATGTTAAATGTAAAAGAATACAATTATGGTTAATGTATGTACATTAGGGTGGAGTGAAAAAACTTTAATTTTTATTTTTATAAGCTAGACTATGGAAAATGTGCCATTTGTCCATAGTAAGAATCCTGCAAAATCATATTATTTTCTGTCAACTCTTTGATCGCCCTTCACCTTATTGAAATAATTGGCATTTTAACCCTTTTTATGACTTTGTAGCCTGATTCAGTTTGATTTCAGCATGGCTTATTAAGTAGCGAATCTAAGCGAGCTACTTATTGAAAAGGTTTTGGCCATCTTAAGCTTACCTATACATTGTATGGGGATATCCTAAGGATAACATGATGTCCCCAGGATATCCCAAGGACATCCTGGGGATAACGTGTGTTGTATAGTAGGGTGGAGTGAAAATTTTTATTTTTTATTTTTAGAAGCTAGACTATGGAAAATGTGCCAGTTGCCCTATAGCTTACCTGTACAACACACGTTATCCCCAGGATGTCCTTGGGGTATCCTGGGGACATCATGTTATCCTCAGGATATCCCCATCCCCAGAACTTCCATTTTCAGAGAGATGGCAGTTACAAGAGATATTTGCCGCTACACGAAACCTAACGACCAATACTCTGCCGACCTACACCGATCTCATGAAGAAATATATTCAACTGCGACCAGACCTGAGGACGGACAATGGAAAATACCCATCATTTTTGGACATATCTCACAAACTGTGCTATGAAGTTGAAGAGATCTGGGAAAGGGCCTCACTTCCAACAGTAACTCACGCGCAAGCGATTGAAAAATGCAGATCGTTCCACGACAAATACAACACAATCCTAAAGGTCTACAAAGGGAGAAAGGATCAAGCCAACTACCAACGGAGACTCTCGGACTTTCGCAACAGAGGTAACAGTCTGTTTGATCTCAGCAAATGCAAGTGCTTCGACATGGTTTCCAACTGCAAAAGCACAAAAGAATTCAAAGGAACGCCATTTCCTTGAAGACCAGAGAGGACAAAAAAAGATGATAATCAGCAGTATAGATCAAGAGGAGACGTCAAAATTGAAGAAGAAAGCTGAAAGAGAGGAAGCCAATCTCGAACGAATGAAGAAGCAGAGGACCGTTGAGAGTAAAGGTCAAGCCAATTCTGCCGACAGCGCCGAAGATAACACGTACCCGTCGGTCAGTGTCACTGGCGATGAGTACATTCCAGATACAGAATCAGTCAAGACTAAGCCAAAGCAGAATCACCAATGTAAGAAAATGACAATCTCTCTACCTTCACTTGCTAAAGCTTGCAATCCGATCCGAGTCTCGGATGGATCGGCTGTTGTATTAGCAACATCAGTTCTGCATGAACTTCGTCTCGTGTCGCCAATCGACCGATCTAAAGTAATCGATCGAAGCAAGATCCGCCGAGAACGCAGCAAAACTCGTAAGGAACTCCAGCAGAATGATGACCAGTTTGACCACACTTACACTGGCATAAGGGAGTATTCTTTGATGGCCACAAGGATCAAACTTTGACACAAGTTCTTGGCGACGACAAAAAGTAACACAGAAAAACCCTCACAGAAGAACACATAAGCATCATCACAGAGCCCGGTTCTTCGTACTTCAGCCACACGACTCCGCCATCAGGCTCCAGCAAAGACATAACTGAATCAATAGTAGCTAGTTTCAAAGAGAGGAATGCGCAGACAGAGAACATTAAAGTTGTAGGGTGTGACGGCACAAATGTGAACACGAGACACACAGCGGGCGTTATCCGCCGACTGGAAGAAACCTTCGAGCATCCTCTGCAGTGGCTGGTATGTCTGCTTCATGCCAATGAGCTGCCCCTGCGCCATCTATTCCAGGCACTCGATGGCACGACTACAGGCCCGCACGGGTTCTGTGGAGATATCGGAAAGAGGGTAGTGACATGTAGCGAACAGCCTGTCTCCTCATTTGCACCAGTGCAGCTGACCGAGCAACTGTCCAATGTTGACCCGAAGGAGTTGAGCACAGATCAGCGCTATCTACTGGAAACGTGCAATAGTATCGGCAAAGGTGAATGTAGCGTCAATCTGACAATGCGAAACCCAGGTTGCCTGAATTACTCACGATGGATAACGACATCCAATCGAATCCTCCAATTATATGTAAGCGACACGGAACCGTCAGAGAATCTGAAAAAGCTGGTGACGTTCATCATTCGCGTATATGCTCCAACGTGGTTTGCCGTAAAAGCCCACTGGTCATGCAAAGATGGAGCTAGGCACCTTCAACAGATGCTCGTCAAGTGACGATACCTCAGCCCTAAGTACAAGAAGATTGATCGTTGACCCCGTCATTCATCGCAATGCATACTTCGCTCACCCGGAGAATCTGCTCCTGGCCATGATGACGGACCATCGACCACACATACGTGAGCTGGTCCGGCGACGAGTGATGAAGGCCAGAGCTACAGCAGACCCCAGTGGACAAATATGGAGGTTTAAGGTTCCCGCAAAACTCAACTTCGATACTGTGATTACTTCGACGTGATCGACTGGGCCATCTGCCCTATCTAGGACCCTCCCGTAATTAAGGCAATGACGGACACTGAGCTCAGGGATCTCATCACGATGGAGGTGACTCCAACTCTCACCTTCTCAAAATTCCCCAACCACACACAGGCTGTGGAAAGACACGTGAAGATGGTGACTGAGGTGGCGAACGCTGTTTGTGGACAGAAATCGGGAGATGGATTCATCCGTGCACGCATCGCTTCTCGACAGCTAATGCCGACGTTCGAGTCTTAACGTGACTTCTCTCACTTCACCTTGTAACTGTTTGTGGCATTTGATTGCATTAACTGAGTTTTAAGGTGACTAAACTGACTAATAGTCACTATTGACTGACTATATTTGTATTATATATTATTTGTATTATATATTTGTAATGTCGCTTAGTATTGCAAAATAAAAGGTAGCGAAGGGCGATCAAAATATTGTTCAAAAGTCTTGAAATTTTTACACAGTGTTCTATTGATCTATTGGCACCTTTTGACATATCTAGCTAATTGAAATTCAAAAAAAACATTTTTTAGCCCATTTTCACTCCACCCTAATGTACATCGAAATTGCTTACAGTAGTTTTATTGATTATAATTTAAGACTGCTTATAAATAGTAACAATTATAACGATTAAAATTGTACGACCATTCTTCCGCTGCTGTAAGTTTAACTCAACCCATTATTTCTGTGTGTGAGTGTACACACACTTTACATTTTGCTGTTTAATAGGAAATTTTGGTTTATGGAATTACCTACTCAAAACTTGGGAGTGAAAGCACATTAAGAACAAGCTCCCAGCAGTTCAAAGCCTTTGCACGACTGGGAGGCGATGATTAATAATTCACCCGCTTTGAGATAACGACTTCCACCAAGCTTTCTTTGCTCCACTGACAATTCGAGAAGAAAGGGATGCTTGAATTAAGAGATAAGATGTAATGATATAGACCGAAGCGAGAAGCGGAGAATGATAAATGAACGGTGCCATTAAGCACATAAAACGCTTGCTGACGTCAGCATCTTGTAGTTGTTTTAAAGAGCGACATTAGGCATATTTCTTAATGATGAATAAACCCGCTCTCCAAGTACGACGAGGTGAAAGTTGATTCAGAAGCTTGGTATTTTTACTTGTTGTTAAAGGAAATGTTTATTTTATGTCATAAGGTTAAGGAATAAACGAATTAGTGTAAAATTTTTGATGTGTCTGCAGGTATGGCCATTTTGCACCCTTCAAAGTATCGAGGAAAATATCCCCTTATCTAAACACAGTGGCGTGCCCAAGCGGGTGTTGGTAGAGGTCATAACCTTTTCCTTCGGGCCAGTATTCCTAAAAAAAAAAAAAAAAAAAAGTCAAACCCAGGAAAAGGTGGCAAAACGAGGGCTGACTACCAAAAAAAGTATTCGTAACCATCCTTTCGAAAATTTTGGGCACGCCAGTCTCTAAACACTAATGTTGACAAGGGCCCCTTGAGAAATGTTAAAAGTGCAAGGATCTAAAGGGACCTGCACAGGACGTATACAACACATTATAAAGGTAAGGCTAGTCTAAAAACTTCCTCAGAAACAGTGTAAGAGGCCCGCCCTTCTCAAAAAGCTAAAAACATTTAAAACACTGCCGTCATCTCCCAACTTTTGCATATAAAGCGTAATATTTAGATTAACATCACATTGGAGGTCCAGTCCTTTCAGCAAATTACTATGGGTGAGACGGCTGTGCATGATACGAAGCAGAGTTAAAATGACCTCTTCTCGATGGGTGGGGCGTTAAGAGGAACGCTATACACCAATGAATAGGGTGACCAGACGTCCTCTTTTATCCGGACATGTCCTCCTTTTTAGGTGTCTGTCCGGCGTCCGGGCGGATTTTATCGAAATCCGTAAATGTCCTTTTTTGGAAAGAGTATACAGCATCGCTCATAGCGAATGTGCTGCACAGAGAATGTAGCCATGCATAAGGATCATCATTTGAGCATCTGAGAGCTGATCTACCATCACTTTATCCAAACATGTTATCCGTATCATAAGAGAGCGTACTGTTATACAATCTCTGCATATCCGTTACGAGTCATACATACGCGATATTAAGGTTTTTCTTTCTTCCTCTCTGACCCTGTTTCATTATATCTATCTCTATTTTCTTTCCTTTTCTCTCTTTATTTATATTTTCTTCCCTTCTCTCTTTCATTCTCGGTCTCCTTCTCTTTATTTCTGTTCTTTTCTTTCTCTGCCTTTCTCTATCAGACTTTTATTATTCCCATTCTCTATATTCTCCTTCATGCCTTTTTTTTCTCTCTCTCTCTTCCTCTTTCACTGTAAGGGACAAAGTTTCGCATCCATATAATAATACAGGCAAAATTACTGTTTTGTATATTTTAACTTTTAGTTTCTTAGATATTAAATGAAGAGAAAAGTAACATGAATTTCCTGAATTAAACCTGCTTTTAATTTCCTTCTTAATATCATTTTCATTTGTTAGTATTACTCCTAAGTACTTGAATTTGGAAACTGGTTCAAACAAGTTATCAATAATTAGATTATGATTATTACCTAACACTTGGGTTCGGTGTAACGTAGATCTTATTCTTAGTCCAGGTATCTCCCAAAGTAGTCCCCGCCCGGAGATCCGAATGCAAGACTATTTTACCTCCGGAATATTTTACCTGGGGAACATCCATGGCCTCAAATTGTTTTTTTTTTTATATATATATATATATATCATTTTACAGTGCAGAGTTGTCAGCTCTACGCCTAACCCCCAATATGAATGGAGGACCGCACCTGTCGTTGGTCAGTGGATCCCTCGGATCTAGCTGGGAGGACCACCTCGTAATATAGTCACCAATATGTAGTGTGGTGTAGTCAGTCACTTTCCCCTGTTGATGAAAGTGTCAAAAATGTTCACGGCAATAAAATTATATGTTTTGTCCCAACCTAAACTACATAAAATATTAATTCAGTTTTGGAAATAGGTTAAACGATCCCGAACAGTCAGGATTCCAAATGGACATTTTGAAAAGTGATAAATTCTTGATGTTTTCTGCATTGTAAGTGTCTGAAACTTCTTGGAATTTATTTTTTTATTTCAGAAATAAAAAAAAGATATCACTCAATGGATATGGATGGATATGACGTGTAGAAATCGAGATTTCCGCAGTGTCGGGAAATTTTGAACATTTTCCGTTATGAAATTGCGAATTTTTCCCATCCCGATCGCAGGTATTTAAAAACATTTTCCGTGCTGATTTTGTCCCGACCAAAAAATTTCTGTTCGGCACATCCTAGGGTTCAAAATGGAAATTTGCACAAAATGGAACGCTTTACTTTCATTATCATGCTGTTGTCTGTTTTTCATCTTCGATTACGACAATGACGAGATGGAACGGGATAGTTCCAGATATTCATGAAACCAGAATGCTGTTCCGGTCAGCTCCAGTCCATTTTGATCCCTCGGTATCTCTCTAAGTACGTTACATTTATATCTTTATGAAGAGGTGGTGGGTTTGACAGCGGTGTCCTCTTTTCTTGGGCTTTGTCCTCCTTTTTTTGCCATGCTTTGTCCTCTTTTTTGAATGAGTGTGTCTGGTCACCCTACCAATGAAGGGCTTCAAAGCACGAAGCTGTTCCCCGTTAGCTCATTCCACACTTTCTGCCAAGTGTCAAGAAGGGAGCAATGAAACGCATTCTGCAGGTCTCTGGCTGGTAGACAAGAATCAAAAAGGAATTCCAGATAACAGCGGCGATGGACATGATGCACTTACTATATGTCACCAAAACTTCTCTTGGCAGTATTTTATGCTCAAAGGACCGCTGGGTCATGGAGTTGGTGTGAACGCAGCATTTGTGGGGGGAGGGGGCTTCTGTTGAATGAATCACTGGATGTGGGCGTCATATTATAATGGATAATTCTAAATTACCAAAGTTATTATGTTGATTAAAAATTTGACTTCCAAAAACTAAGTGGTGGGTGCAAATAATGACAAGAAAGTTAGACAAATGGAAAAAAATGTATGTATCCTATATGTGTGTGCGTTTATGAACTGTAGTTTTTTGTATTAGTAACAGTAAATTAATGGTTAAGTGGAAAAGAAGGCTTTGTAACTTTAGTCATGCATAAAAAGTCAAAATAAATATATGGTCAAAAAGAGAAATAAAGTTAAATTAATTAGCATACTAGCAGAACAAAGGAATTGATTAGCTCAAAGCATTATCCACAATTCCATGTTTTAGCTTTCTACTTAATCCAAAGAATAAATTGTTCTAAGAGTTCTCACAATTACAGAAATAGGATTTTTATGTGAGAGGTCACAGAACTTAAACTTAAATATTAGAATTTTCCCCTACCTTCCAAAACTTTTCCTTGAACAAAGTGTGTAAAAGTTAATAAGAAAATAGCATAACCACATATTTCAATATATTAACGGTGTGAAGTGTAGAAAGGAAAAAAAATATCCGACTGGATTTTCACTAATTTGGTGTATCGCGTACAAGTCTCTTCCCAAAGTTATAATAGTAACATAAATAATAGTTTGGCATCAATAGTTTATAATAATATTTAGTTATTTTTAATAAAAATATTAAATTTCATTTCAACTGTCTGATCTCCATTACAAGAATTTCTGGCGATGCACACAGGTGCAACTATATTAAAATTAAAACAGAATTTGTACAACACTATCAATATTTAAATTTCATCTCATCACCGAAGGTTCCTGGTTCGAATCCCCCTTCATATATTTTATGGTTGTGATTGTCCTAAAGAGTCAGAACAATTACATAAAATTGAAAAAAAAAAATGCCTATAAATCTTCAATAAGGTAAGTGAGCCAAAGGTGGCCCTTGTTCCCAAGGTGGCCCAAGTTACAAAAATCATATTAGTATTTAACACAGCTAAGAAATCGCACTACATTAATATACCCATTCCCCCTCAGGTGCATCATGCAGAAAACGAACTGTCTCAAGCTGCCAGCAGCCATTTTATTTAAGTTACTGTGGAACCCCTGGCGTTGTAGGGACTGTGCAGACCAGTCCATCACGGAGGTAGGCTATTCGTCGTTACTGTCTACAATGCATGTCAACAATCAAAGGTTTGACACCAACAATTTTCTCTAATAAGATGTAGAAACGTGAATAAACATGAACAATATGTTTTCTTGAGCACACGCTAAGAAATACCTGTCAGTGGGTACTCTGGAGACATTTGAAGAATATAGAAAGCAGAGGGATAAAGTGAGTTAAAGAAAGCTATTAGTAGAATGAAACTAGGAAAGGCAGCTGGTCATGATGGCATTGCACCAGAAATGATCAAGTATATGGGAAAGGAAGGAGAAGATTTGCTGCTCAGAATAATAAATGTGGCATGGAAGGAAAAGAAGATAGTGAAGGATTGGGAAATATCAATACTAATACCAATATATAAGAAAGGAGATAACAGGAAATGCGGAAATCACAGAGGTATTTCACTACTCAGTGTGCCTGGCAAAGTCTATTCAAGAATTTTGGAAACTAGACTAAGACAAGAAATCGAGGATAAATTAGAGGAGATACAAAGTGGATTCAGACCAGGTAAAGGTGTCCAAGATCACATATTTACAATAAGGCAAATAATAGAGAAAGTTATAGAATACAATAGAGAATTATACCTATGCTTTATAGATTTGGAAAAGGCTTTCAATAGGGTGCCATGGCAAGAGCTATGGAAAAACCTAAAGAAAAACAATGTAAACAAATAATTAGTAGAAGCAATACAAAGTTTCTACAGAACAAATAGATGCTATGTCAGAACTGGCAATAACAGATCAGAGGAATTCAAAACATCAACAGGAGTGAGACAAGGTGATATTTTATCCCCATATTTGTTTATAATTCTGATGGATGATGTTCTGAAAGAAATAAAACCAAAGATGAGAAAATTCAAAGTAGAAAATTGGAAACTGAAAACTGTAACTGTATCTGAACTTTTATATGCAGATGATATTGTATTGTTTGCAAATTCACAAGCAAACCTACAAAGAAATTTAGAAATAATAAATGGTAATATGTCAAAGAAATATATGAAAATAAACAAAGATAAAACAACTGTGTTAAGGATAGGGAGAATAGAAAAACCCTCCATAATAAGCCTTGAAGATTCAGAGCTAAAACAAGTACAAAGTTTTAAGTATCAAGGTGTTACAATCAATAGTAATGGAAAAATAGATGAAGAATTAAACACTCGAATAAAGAATACAAACAGATTATATTATGCCATAAACAAAGGATTTTTAGGGAAAAAGGAAATAAGCCAAAAATAAAAAATGACTGTACAAATCAACTTATGTACCAACATTGATATATGGAAGTGAATCCTGGATAATTAATGAAAAACAAAAACAAAACTTACAAACAGTAGAAATGAAATATTTGAGGAGAACAGTGGGAAAGACCAGAAGGGACAAAATCAGAAATCAATCAATCAGAATAACATTAAACACAAAACCAATATATCAGGATGTGGAGCAAGCACAACTCAGATGGTTTGGACACCTCAGCAGAATGCCTGAACATCGAATACCTAAACAGTTATGGGAAGCAAGAATGGGAGGATTGGGTGCAAAGAGACCGAAAGGAAGACCACGGAGGACATGGAATGAGGGAATGAAGGATATCCTGAGCAGGAGGAACATCTCGTGGAGTGAAGGAAGGAAGTTGGCAGAAGATCGTGACAGATGGCGAGCTCTCTACAAAACCTCGACACCAATCGGTAGAAGAGGATCGGAATAAGTAAGTAAGTAAGGAAATTATTATTTCACTGTTGAAGATTTTTTTTTTATCAATTTCGGCACTATGCACTGTAGTGCCTAAAATCTACAGGCATGCCCTATTGCTCGAATGGAATTAATAAGCAGGCTAATAATTCTGTTTTACTTTTTCAGCTCCAACAGACGTCACTTCCGCTCTCCCTGCAAACCAAATTAATAATGCAAATGAAACAAGTTCATGCCAAGTGGGAACAGAAAAATACAATAATGGTAACAAGGTATGTGTGCAGTTACTTTTTTATTTATAAATGATCTAGAAAA
This sequence comes from Lepisma saccharinum, assembly GCF_977018435.1. Classification (NCBI taxonomy): domain Eukaryota; kingdom Metazoa; phylum Arthropoda; class Insecta; order Zygentoma; family Lepismatidae; genus Lepisma; species Lepisma saccharinum. The sequence continues at coordinate 67,689,074 of NC_139235.1, read as the reverse complement.
TATAAATTAATTTGGCTCAATACACAGGCTGGGAAATAGCATGTTTAAAACATATTATGATATTAAGTTATATATTTTCCCATAAATTTTTTCTTTATTGCGCGCACACACACACACTAATTATATTGAGTACATGGCCCTTACATTCCCATGCAGGCCATGATTTAAGGGGGCTGGGGGGTTGCAGACCCAAGCTTCAACCTACAAAGGAAAAAAGTACTATTTGAAAAGGGTGACAAAGTGATAAAAATATTGAAATGTAACATTTATAACTGAAATTATATATTGGAGGCAAGGGGACTCACAATGCTTATGGTCAGACATAAATATATCCAGGCCTGTTCTGAGACAGATAAATGTGAAATTGTACAATAAGAAGGAGACTGTAATAAAGGATGAAAATGGGTGTAAACATGAGGCGTAGTGTAGTTAGGGCCCCCACACTTCCTTAATCTCGGACGAAGGTGGGGGTGATGTGATCAGCACCATGCCCCTGACCACATTTACCCCTCAGAGTTGCCCTCAGGTACCAACTTTATACAACACTGGGTGGGTGCCGGAGCTGCTTGAACAGGTCGGAAAAAATCCCGGTTGCCCCATGTCAGGGATCGAACCTGGGTCTCGCATGGTAGTCAGACGTGGTTTGTACAAAAAATAAATATATATGTAACTAATAAATAAAATATTGTTTGTGTAGGTTATTACGTTGAACAGGTTTTAAATTCATTCCGACCATAGGCGTAACTTGGAGCCTAATTTTTAGGAGGGTAGAATAGAACTTGGGACTTAACTTGGGGGGGATTAAAAAGTTTTCCATCCCATAAAAGTAGTGTCCAAGATTATTTGTTACATTCCAGTAATCACCAATATTATTCTATACAACTTGCTCCTCACATCGCAGAAGGTTAACAAAAGTAACCCTTAGACATTTTAATAAACCTGGAATATTTTTTGTTGGGGGAAGGGACTGCACTCACTAAGTTATGCCTACCATTCTGACCTGCCTGCACCAGTTTCTGAGGGTCCTACTGCAGTATAGAACAATCTTCCACTGAACTGATTGGATAGAATAGTTTTATGTTGTCCACGTACATTAATATCTTGGCACTTTGTAAGTAATTTTGGATATTGTTAACAAACAATAGCTTAACATCATAGGTGCCGATTTCTTCTGATATTTGGGGGAGGGGGGGAGCAAAGTTAAGCAAAGCATAAATGCAGATTTCTTTCCTTTTGCGACGGGGGTTGGCGAGCAAGTTTTTTAATATCAATAGAAGGAACCTAAGAATAAACACTTGAGTTAACGTTTGAAAAACTGTAATTACAATTACGAACTCTGACAACATAACTACACATCGATTTTGATTAGCTGGACAAAGAAAATCACTAGAAACTTTGGTTACGCATTATATCAATGTAGTATCAAGTAGCACACAAATGTTGACAGGTATATAAGTAAAAAAAATACTAATCCTTATTAAATAAAACAATGACATATTGCAGAACAGAATATTTTCAACTTCTGCCCAACTTTTACGAAGAGAAACAACATTCATTGAAATATTTCATAATGTCTTTAGTGTCAGCATTATGCAGTTTTTCCCTTATGTACTTCACACAGTGCCACAGAGTTAAGATGCTTTTGGGTCCTCGTACTTCGAAAATAGTTCTTGAGGCTATGCAAATCACAAATTACTTTCAGCCTCCTCTCAAGAAGACAGCGTCAAAAGCAAGCGCACTAGTCTTTCTGCGGTTCTAAAGTTGTCCTACCTATGCTCCATGGGTACTAATCGGAACATGGAATATACAGTATGTATATAGAATATTGTTGTACTTACATTTTGGTTTTCTTCTTGAAATAGTGTTCCACTTTTTATTTTCTCCGTTCTCCTTTCTCAATGCTGAGCTTAACAACTTTCACCCATCACAATTCACTGCTATGTACTGAACAAATACGATCAAGTCATTTTCTCATTCCTTTCTTTCTCTTTTCCGAATGAAAGTAATAGCCAAAATATTCCAAATACTGGCACTTCAGAGGTTCATAACATGAGACCCATACATCCACAATACAGTAGACACCAACAATGGAAGTTAAAGTAACTTTCATTCAGGTGGAAAACAAACACTCATATTTTTTTGAAGGACTGACTCACTCAAGAACACGAGGACTACAGTATCCCCATATTTCCTCCTCTATTCTTGCACATAATCACAATATACCATGCGTTTTCCGTAATTCATCGTATTTGGAAAAAGAAATACTGAAACACACAGACACTTTAAACTATAAACACTCAACTGAGTGATAGTCTCACATTGTTGATGTGCCCATTTCAGAGCAGAATTCTGCGTAATTTCGTGCCTGTTGTCTGCAAAGTCCCTGTGTGCAAAACTTTTTGACCTTAAATCAAATAAATAATTCAAATTAGAAATGTGAGGAAATAAGAACCTACATGTTCTCACAGAATCCTCAAATAATTTACGAAATTTCCATCACAAATAATATTTTGTTCCAAAATGAAATCATCTTGAAAGTTACCAAAAATGAAATCTTCTTGAAAGTTACACATTGGGCCCCAGTGGGGGCTTTAGCGAGAACTGGACGGGGTCAGCCCCACCCGGTTTTGGCACCCCTGCTTTACACACATGAACCTATAGGTTGGATCTCACGAAAACGTCATATTTGAGGTAAACGTTATGTGGTGCGTTTAATGGCGTCAAGTGTAGTATCTTATGCAAAATTGTACATAAACTTACTAATGTATATTTCTTGGATTAGTATCTGCATATTGATAAAAGCGATACATTCTTTTATCTGTCTAGATTCCTAGAGAAGATCCCTTTGAACTCTGTATGTGCCTGGATGGAGAAGTGTTCTGCTGGTGGCAAAATCATATGAAAACTGAGAAGCCTTGTCGTGAATCTCAATTATGCAGTAAGTACCTTCAATAAAGTCTCTCAAAATTTTTACCATCGTATTTGCAAAGAGCTACATAGTAAAATTTATACATAACACCATAGGCGCTGACTCCATGGGGCTTGGGGGGGAGGGCTCGAGGCCCCCCCACCAATTTTAACGATGTGGGGGCGGAGCCTCCAAATAATTTTGCTTAAGAGGATCTAATGTATTATTTTGCTTCTCTTGTAGTTTACTCTGAATTGTGCCACATGAACTTAACTTTAAATACACATTTGAAATGTTCTAGACCATCAACTTTGGGGGCTGAGACAGCTAAACCATCAACTTTGGGGCGCTATGACCGGAGACAGCAAAAAATATGACTTATTACAATATACTAAGTATAGTATTATTATTTACTATTATACATATATTAATCAGACACATAATGAATTTAGCCAACGACTTGTTAAAGACTGTTTGGGAATCCCCTAAAAGAATGCAAATATTTAGGAATATTTTTGATGTGAATGAGAAGGCTGGCCATACTGGACTGTGACCACTTTGCCCTCGTCAGTGGACATTGAGAGCCTCCATTATGCAACAGATCTTAAGGAACTATGAAAACCTTCTCAATTTTTTTGAGAAATTTTCTGAAGATTCTACTGACGCAGCATCAAAATGTGCTGGATACCAGGAGACAATGCTTTACTTAAGACATTTTTCCTTATCTCCCTCTACTGCCATGTGATGGATCCAATAGAAGAGGTAAACTGTAAGATTCAGTTTCCACGAATTGGTGCTACAGAAGTGGAATCAAAACTAAAATACTTGACTGACATCTTTCAAGAAAAGCGAATGGGTTTTGAGCATTCTGGCAGAAATGCACAGAGGGCAAACCCAGCCTCGTTGATGAGCCAGAATTGCCACGGCAAAATCACGTCCCTAAGAGACTTGAAAATCCTGATGCTGCCAAAACTCACAAGTTCTACACTACAAAATAGCATTATAAATCAATATACACTGACGTCTGTGACACAGCAAAATCATGTGTTAAACAAGGACATGAATCTACAGGACTACAAAAAATAACAGCCGTAGAGAAAGAATGCACCTCAGCTGTGAACAGTTGCACAACAAAATTTCAGCAAACGCGAGAATTCTTTCGCCAAGATTTGGTAGCCGATAGGCTCTCCTTACACATGTCCATGCTTGGTGATATCGCCAAACAGAAGAAAGTGGTTCTAACTATCATGCATGGCATAAGGAAGTTTCTTTTGGAAGACAGCACACTCCAGGATCTTCTGCCTGAAGTTGCCAAATTCATGATGGTTCTCCGCACTGTGCCAGTAACGACAGCCACAGCTGAAAGGTCATTCAGTGCTATTCGCTGACTAAAGACATATTTGAGATCTACAATGGGGCAGAAGAGACTAAGCAGCTTAGCGGTAGTCCACATACATCAAACTGTGCTTGATAATTTGGACCTGAGATTGTTCGTTAATGAGTTCATAAAAAAATAACCCAGTGCGTAGAGCAACTTTTGCTTTATTTTTAAATCATGTTCATATGTTTTTGTTGTGTATGTCACTTTATATCTTAGTGTACATGCTATTTTTTTTTATTATTGCAAAATTAAATTTAAAAAGTAAAATACTGTAGCAAGAACAAAAAAGTAAATCTATTTTCCTGCGATTTGCGTTAGCATTTATGTAAATAATTAAATAAAACTGTTAAATATTGTAAATATTTGTTATTTTATGGGTACATCAACAATAAGGTTATTTTCAACCCATCACATGTCTGTTGCGGACATTAAAACACACCCATGTTGCTATTGCTGCTACCAGGCTTCCAGCAACTCTCCAATGAATGACTGCTCGATAAAGTCACCAGCCTGAGGAGTAGGAAGCAATGACAAGGCACCGTACATTGTCTTTACCTTCTATTTTAAACTTTTTAAACCCAACTTATCTTCCAGTTATAAACCTTGAATCCTCTTGTCTTAAGCCACATGTGGTGAAACCTTGAGTAACTGAAAAGTAAGTACATGCCATAACAGCTACTTAGTAAAGGAAGAGAAGTCTTCACAATGCTTTACTACTGGGTATCAAACCCATACACTCTCATATTAATTTGCTACACTACTTACGAACTCATGTTAAAGATTGGTGAGTAGTAGTACCTATTTGCTTTAGACCGATCTTTGTACAATTGCCCTCCAGACTTTTTTTAAGGTGCACTTTCAAAGGAACACCCAGGCTGGGAGTTAAATTCAAAACATTTGCAAGATCGTGAGTTTACCACTAAAGATCTCCACTACTGAGGCAGCACTTGTCAACTGAGTGTATGGCTTCTCTTTATAGTATCTACATTCTTCACTTATCAAAACATTTCTTCCTATTTTACATACATTTATAAAATCTAAAGTTGAGGAGAAAAGATTTATTAAACAGGTCAAATGAACCATTCAGGTTCTGCAAGGACAATTTAGAATTTTATGTCAGATCGGTAGAATATTGGCTATTGGTATCAGTAAATTTTGTATTGCTACTTTATTGGTATCTGCCAAACTTTATCAGTACATGTACTGATGATACTAATACAAACCATTCTTATTTACTTACACAGCATTTCATCTGTATCAGAAGTTTTTTTTCCATGTATAAAAGATATAGTATCCATATTGGTATATATACAGATGGGGGACAAAATAATATGAACACCTGTGAATGTAGATAAAATCTTCATTAATAGGGGGTTGGACCACCCTGTGACTGAAGTACACTTTGTATGCGACGTGGGATGGACGCATAGAGGTCATGCACAATGTTTAAGGGAATATGGAGCCATTCTTCCTCCAGAGCAGTCTCCAATTCCGAAAGTGTGGCTGGAGGCGGACTTCGAGCACGAAGTTTGGACTCCAAATATCCCCACAAATGTTCTATAATGTTCAGGTCAGGAGACTGTGGGGGGCCATTCAATATGTCCTACTTCATCGTCATGTTCTTCAAACCATGTTTGGACAGACCCAGCAGTGTGGATAGGAGCGTTGTCGTCTTGAAAAAGCGGTCGGTCCCCAGGAAATAAAGTCTGGACAAAAGGATGGAGATGATCCCCAAGAATGCTGCGATAGTGACTGGCATTGATCTTCCCATGCAGAAAAACAAGTGGTCCCACACCATGCCAAGATATCGTGCCCCATACCATAATGGACCCACCTCCATGCTTCACAGTCGGCAAGAGGCAGTCAGGATGAAATGCATCTCGAGGCGTTCTCCACACATAAACGTGCCCCGTGGTCTGAAATAACGTGAATGTTGATTCATCAGACCAGATGACTTGTTGCCACTGCTGTGGGGACCAACTTCTGTGAGCTCTGCACCATTGGCGTCGCTTGACAGCATTACGTGATGTCACCAATGGCTTACGAATTGCCACTCGGCCATGAATGTTTGCAGCATGGAGTTCCCTTTTGACAGTTTTGGTTGAAATGGGGTTCTGGAGATGCCTGTTCATTTCAGATGTTATCTCGGATAACGATTGCTTGTGCTTTCGGGCCACTATGCGCTTCAACACCCTCCTATCCCGAGCAGCAAGCTTTGTCTTTCGTCCACTGTTGTGCTTTGAAGACGCCATCTTACCTTGTGCTGTGTACGCTGTCATAACGGCTGATACTGTGCTCCTTGCACACCCAACAAGCTTTGATTTTTCAGTCACCGTGGCTCCAGCTGAACGTGCTCCAACAATCATGCCTCTTTGGAACTCTGTCAGGTCTGACCTTGCAGTGTCTCTTGAGAGCGTATGATAGACGAATGCACCACCAATGACTGCTGTTGGCAAACTAATACCTTCCCCTTCACAGCCACTAAGTGGCAGACTTCAGTGCCAGGTGGTGCTGCTGTACTGCCGGTGTGAAATGTGGCATACTTTTTCACATGTGTTCGTATTATTTTGTCCCCCATCTGTATTTATAATTAAGTATTTCCATTGAAATTTCAAGATACGTATGCAAGGTGTATCATATAAACAACTTTAAGAATTTATTTTGATTAAACTATGTGGAATACAACAATGATATTTATTATGTATCAATCAGTCACACTTCAAGTTTCTATGAATGTCAACAAATGTTCAATGTGGCTTCCACCAGTTATGCGACACACATCCCATCGAAATTCTATTCTTGCCACACTTTTCCCAATAACTCCTTGTCCACCAAAGCAAGGGTGTTTCTTATTCTCTCCTTTAGCTGTTGCGCATTCTGCTGCATAGGTGCCACATAGACTTGTCTTTCTTCTTTCACAAAGCCCCAGATGCAGAAGTCTAGGGGTGCAAGGTCTGGGAACTTTAAGACACAGCCTGCTTTTCCTGCACCTGTGAAAGTCGCCATTTTCTTTAACACTACACCAACGTCACAATGACCGTGTTTGCAAAAGTCTTGTGCATGAAAACAAAACTTGATGATTTTCTCATTGTTGTGCATTTTTTTTTAATAATAAACCTGATAAGTTGTTTACTCTATTAGAATACATGCTATATTTATCATAGTTATCAGTCCTATAAATATTTTTCCTAGACAACCATTCAAAAAATGGAACTGAGGAAGAACAGCAACCTGACGATGCTATGTCTACAATGAGGAGTGAAAAGAGTACAAATACCGAAAGCATATCATCTGTTGGAGCAACACAGTCAACAGTACCTGCAGCAACATTATGCCTTGTAATGGGTAAGGAGAAACTAACATTGAAGATAATTAATCATAAAAAGAGTTTATTCTTTAGGGTTAATCACTTTGCTTACTATGTTTTAATTGTTGTAATATATACATGAATCATACTAAATTAAAAACCCATATGGTTTTCTTTGTGAATTAGGCACACAAAAATAACACCAAAAAAGGTGAATAAATAACCTAGAAAAATACACTTCTATAATTATGTGTTGTCATATTAAATAATAACAGGCATGCATATTTCAATTTTGACGAAAACACGAAATGCGAAATAACATGCTGTAATGTTTCTGAAAGGTGTGAGGTGCATTTTCCTACCCTCTTTTGTTACGAAATGAACTGTAAAATGCAAAATACACTAAAATATGTTTATTTACCGATGCAACACTTTCTGAAGTTTGAATTATCCTGTGAATTATTCAATTCACGGAAAATTGATTAATTCTGCTGTAAATACTTGAGAAAAATGGACCTCTTTGTATAGCACCACACCATGAAGGCATATAGGGGGTGTGGGGGTAACACCCCACACTTTCTTGATCCGGTCGTGAGTGGGGGTGATGTGATCAGCATCACACCCCTGACCACCTTTACCCCCCAAGGTTTCTCCCAGGTACCCATGTTATTCGATGCTGGGTGAGCGCTGGGGCCACTTCCAACGTTAGAAAAGTTCCCGGATTTGAACCGGCCGGGGATCGAACCCAGGACCTTCAGCATGGTAGTCAGATGTGTTACCGACTGAACTACCGCAGCCACCCCCTCTGTATAGAAATAAACTTAATATTCTGGGAACTACATAAATGTGCTATTGGAAGGGATAGATTTGCTTTCTGTAATAAGTGCAGTTTTTAAATCAAATTTAGGATTATATTCACAATTTTAAAACCAAAATGTCATTTTATATAATACTTTTGATTCGAGTTGATTTTGTGTTTTAAGTCCACTTTATGCACAGTAAGGTTAATCGGAACTGGACCTACAGTTCAAAGTGGGATTCAAACCACTATGTGACTCAAACGGGTGTCAAACCTGGGACCCCTTGATTACAAGGCCATGACGCAACCATACTTTTGATCCAATTTTTCACAGATATAACACTAAAATTTTATTTTATTTACCACTTTGAACTTGAAATTGACTGTTTTACTGAAATTTTGCTTTTTTATTTACCAAAAATATGTGCCTCTATAAATAATCCATTTTCAGGGAAGGAGTACAAGATTGGTCAAGTGCTTCCTCAAGACACTGGGACATGTCTTGAGTGTGTGTGTGATAAGAATGCTGACATCTCGTGCAGCCCAAAGGGATGCAGTCATCCTGATGAATCAGTGTACCGAAGACAATATGAGGGAAGTATGGACATTTTTGACGTAGATTCCTTCTAGAAGATACATGAATAAGTGTATGTATATAATATATGTTAAAGTCGATAATTTAAAACATGATCAATCAAAATAGGGAAATATAATAAACATAATTTATAGGCAGCATCACGAATATTATACATATTTTAAGACATTTGTAGATTTGATTTACAAACAAACAGGGTTAGAAATAAACTCTGCTATTTGAAAGACATATAAATTGATGTGATGGTTCAGAAAGTGAAGTTAGTTGTATACACGAGACAATAAAACTAATAACTACTCTTCATATCTCCCATGTAAATATTTTACAAAACCAAAATACTGCGAGCCAAAATTTGAGATGAATGATGACATATCAGCTTCAACTGAAATGCATAACAGTTATTTAACTTTCATCTGAAGGAGTTGGAAGCAAAAGGTTTTGTACAGGGTGGTCAGAATTAAAGTTTCCCTTCTCAGAGCCCTCAGGAGCCCATGTTCAAATTTTCACCACCAAGTGTAAATGTGGCGCTTAGAATTAAAGTTCCTCTACTCAGAGCCTTCTGGAGTCAGAAGCATCAAATTGCAGTGAAACTTGTATAGAGGCTATACAATAATAAGAGGCAGATCCTGTATCCAATTTTGATTCTTCTTCCTTCTGCTTCTGCTCATCTTCATACTGTCTCTTGTCTTTGTCAAATTTATCCTTCAAGTTATGGAACATCTCGGTTTGGAAGTGCAAGACAGCATGATCAATGATTCAGTAGCAGTATGTTGTTCACTGTGCACCAGATTTCCATCTGGTGGTGAAAATATGAACTAATGTTTTCATCAGCATTTGCTTTCCCATTGTCTCCAAAGCCTCTATGCCAACTCACCATATAAGTAAGGGGAATTTCAATTATAACCAACTGATATACATTTACATTCCCATTGAATTCAATAGCCAATACCTATCGGTTAGCTATAAGTTTTGCAAATTCTGAATATTCTTTTGTATTTTTAATATTACTTTTTGTTACATTTTGCACATTAAAAAACTTCTTATATGGTTATATCTTAGAGTGAAACTGTTTTTATTCAAAGTGTTAAGTTTGTTACTCAGTTCTGTTGAGTACTTAATAAATATTCCGATTTTGCATAAGCAGTTGCATGAAATCTGGTTTCAACAACTGTAATCGTAATTTTAAATTGATTTCCCCCCCTCCAATACCAGCTCATTCATGTTCATAACTTTAAATCAACTGACGGAATTTGCATGACTATAAACATTATTAAAAGCAGTAACATAGTAAGTAAGCCTATGCAAAGGGGGAAAAATAAAACTAATTACATTATGAGATGCATATCATTATGAAAGACCTATATAGAAAATATACAGATCTCACTGGCACAAACTCCCTTCGCTAATACACTATTAGAAATTTCTACGAAAGTTTTTTGGGTGAAAAGTTTTCCAAAAATAATTATTTTTATCAGAAATTCTATGTATTTCCAACTATTCTACTTGAATTAAAAAAAAGACTACATTACATAGCTTGCATTTGAAAACTTTATGTAGACATAGTTTATGACCCATCATATCAACATCACATATGAATCAATTCATTTGCAGTCTCTTAGTAAGTCAGTATGTCTATAGTATGTACCTGTAAATGTGGGTCTCACACGGATATAAATTCTTAGCTAAATTTTGTACAGAACATTCAGATGGGGCACGTGGAATTCAAAATAATTTAATAGGTGCATACTGAAGATATTATAACCTGGAAGGTGATATATGTAGTTTGTTAGTGCTCAAGCACTTTGTGTAAGTACGAGCTTTGGCCTATTTTATAATGTGTTAATAACCTATTTATTAGTAGGATAATTGGATCTATCTATACACAGCCTGTAACTTTATGCAAATGTATGCCACTTTGTGGTTATTTTTATGATTATAAAGTTTCCTTTGTTTTGTAAAATATAAATACTCAGTGTAATTTTCTAAGGCAAAATTGTTGCAATCATCTGGTGACACATGTTATGGAGATAAATGAACCACAATTCAGATTCTGCATGGAATATTTATGAATTTCTATAAGATGGGTATGATATCAGTTATCAATATGGCTGAGTTGATACCGATGTATCAGTATTGGCTGATATAAGTGGTATCGATTGGATTTTATTTACCGATACAAGCTGATAACTTTTCGGCATTTTGATCTTTTCCAGGTCTGCAAAAATGCCATACGGCACTTTTGCAGTCCTGGATGTTGTGTAAAATTCAAAGTTTACATTGATTTAGACCCAATATTTTATGACAAACTGTACTTTGATGATTACATAATGCGTATTTTAATATTTTGATGTAATTTTTGAATGTTTTAACACAAAATTCTTGTAAGTTTACAATTGGAGTGGAATACACACCCACTAATGTGAATTAATGTTTTGAACAACTTGTAATTGTTATAATTAAAGAAAGAATTTTAAGGTGCAAAATTATGGTCGGGAAAGGGAAAAAAAGGTTCTGAAAAGGTTTTCAAAAAGGTGCAAAAAAAAAATGTGCTGATAAAATACCTTTATTCAATGCTCTCCTTCTGTGCATAATGCACGTGGACCGAATAGAGAACTGTAGTTATGCCAAGTAGGTATTGTTGAAATTTGGGTTTTCTCTCGTGTGTTTTGCTACATTATATTGGGAACTTTTGGGGCTGCAAGAATTATATTATACCATTTCATAGCTCTCTTTCTGCTCTACAAAATGATGCTATTTGATTTTATGTAGCTGCTCAAGCAGTGAAATCACTTATTTTTCTGTCCAATTTTCTAACAAAACATGAAAGAAAAGGAAGGAAAAAGTTGCTGAAGCATCAAAGAGGGGTAAAAAGGGGACAAATGTGATAATCTCGCGAAAAAGGTGCAACAAAATGTGTTAATTTTACTTGATTTCATGTCCTAAAATACATATCTGAAACTATCGGTATGACAATAGCTATATGTTTCGAAAGGTGCTGCACCTTAAAATTAGTTCTCTAGTTATAATTTTCATGCATCTGTATAGGTGGTAATCTCTCTCTGTATGGTTATTGCTTCAAAGTGGTATTGGTTCAGCCCTAGTTATCAGTACTTCATCTACACCAGCAAGAATTTCATATCCAGCACATCATACATACTAAAAAGCCAATAAAAGCACTGATAATAATGACTACACATTCAATGTAATGCAAAAAGATCTTGAGAATGTAAATCTGAGATAAGCTTTTGCATCACCACAAAAGGATTCGACAAAGAGAAGTATGTCTATTCAATTTGTAAATCATGGGACAGTTCACATAGGTAGCACATCAGGGGTGACTTTGTAGGTTGATTTATACGAATGGTATGGTATGCTATGGACCTGGGTTTGAATTCTGGCCAACCACGTTTCTAACACAGCTTTGTGTGAATCAAAATTTAATGTACATACAACTTCCTTCATATCATAATTAACAAACAGAAAATCCTACATTAAACTTAATAATAAAAGCAACTACTTTTAAGTATGCAATATATGCCAGACACATGCCATGCCTAAGAGGGAGCAGCTGTTGTAATTTATATGCAAGAAACTGTAAGGTTATGTATCATGCAGGCCAACTTAGAATAGGGTACTGTGATACCAGGGTTGACCTGTAATGTAATATCAAATAAGTACATTAGCAGCAATGTCTTCTAGTCTGTGGCCCACAGTACATTAATGTTATCACTTAGAAGTATTGAGAAATAATATATGTAAATAAATAACTTTATATTGAAACTATGTTTGTACTTCATTTGTTCCCCTTTACTTTCCTGTGTTAGAAATGCATAAGAGCTTGTAATTAAAACTTGTTTTAGTTTAAGATTTCATTGCATTAATGGTCATGATGTACCGTATGTTAATGTTTCTATCAATATTTTCATCCATGTATGGAACAAATGTATTTACAGGAAAGTCTGAGCTTACATGTGACCCTGTGTAGGACTTTCTTCGTATTTAGTTACTTAACATCACTGTTCTACCTCCTTGGGGCAATTGTGACGAAATATGTGAAAGGATAAACACATTGAAATGCCTATGCCTCCTTGGCTGTAATTTCAGTTTATGCACAGAAAGGCTAATCGGACTGGACCTAGAGTTTAAAGTCTGATCTGAACCACTATGTATCTCCTCCAGGTATCGAACCTGCGACCCCTTCATTAAAAGGTCACGACATTACAACTACACCATTGAGGAGGCCGGGTTGTGATTTGTGTCCAGAACCTTTGGTGGCGAGTGTTAGTGACCACCACGGCAGCACTATTTTGTGCGGACGAGACCAGTTAGTATTATTTCTCTTGTAGTTTACGATTATTAAAAGCACAAGAACACAATTTTTCATTGTGACGTTTCAGGAGAACACACACTCCCATCAAAAATAAATGTCTGATTGAGGAAGCGTGTGTTCTCCTGAAATGTCACAATGGAAAACTGTGTTCTTATGCTTGCAATAACCATAAACTACAAGATAAATAATTCTACAGAGTGTCCCACTCGTAAGGGGTCCCGGAAAAAGTGTTATAAAAATCTTAATAAAAGAGGATATGAAACCAAATTTGTACATGACATACCTTTATGGTTGAGAAATGAAGGTACATTACAAGAAGTGCTGGAAGTGACCTCCCCCCACCTGTATACACAGTTCAACACGGCGCTGCATGTTCGTGAATGTTGCTGCCAGAGTATTCTGTGTGACTGCCTGGATTTCACGGTGGATGTTCTCACGTAACTTGTCGATGGTGCGTGGTTTGTTCTTGTACACACTACCTTTAAGGTGTGTGTACAAGAGTTACGTGAGAACATCCGCCGTGAAATCCAGGCAGTCGCACCGAATACTCTGGCAGCAACATTCACGAACATGCAGCTCCGTGTTGAACTGTGTATACAGGTGGAGGGAGGTCACTTCCATCACTTCTTGTAATGAACCTTCATTTCTCAACCATAAAGGTATGTCATGTACAAATTTGGTTTCATATCCTCTTTTATTAAGATTTTTATAACACTTTTTCCGGGGGTCCTTATGAGTGGGACACCCTGTACAATGCAAGAAATACGTACATACAAGAAAAACAGTTAGTATTATATTGGTGTAACTTTAGTGGACTATCAGCCATTCGAGTACAGTAAAACCTCGATAATCCAGACAGGCCAAAAAAAAAAAGCAGCAGAATGCAAGGTTTTAAATGTGACTAGAAGTCAACAAGAGAACTGAGAACTTCCCAAAGAAAAGGCAGTCAACCACTGATGAAATTCTGTTTTCCGCAGACTTTGTATTATATAGTGTATTTAGGCCTATGCCCTTTAAATACACCATAATAAATTGTTTTGTTGCTATAAACTGACTTTTAATGCACTTTCTACTGTTCTTTTAGGTTATTTCAGTTAATCCGGACTTTCATTAAACCACTCAATTTGTCCCCCCCCCCCCTCCATTATTCTGGATTAGCGAGGTTTTACTGTAATTCTATAAATAAGGCTGAATGAAAATATCGATATTATTTCCTTAATGATTTTTATTTTTCTTTCTCCTCTGGGATTTCTTTTGGTTTTTCTTTCTCTGCATCGCTAACCTCCGTCCTTTCTTCTTCATTTTTATCTCGTCCAGCTTTTTCTTCATCTGGAGAATTTTATTGCTGTTGACAAACTTTTCTGAATTCTTCTTTACAGCCTTCTTTACATCTTGGGCTGTTTTCAGTTCCATTGCTAGCTTGTCTTTCCGAGGTTCTTTTTTCTCTTCTTTATTTTTGGGTCCCACCTCTTCTACCTGTAAAAATTAAAACAGATTGTTGAAAAATCTATAACTAACACATCGGGAATGATGATTAACACTGCTTATTCACATACATGTACCAGGTGGTCGTAAATAAAATTGGCTACTCAGAGCTCGTTTGAAGCATCCGATTGTGATGAAATTTGGTATAGAGTAGTAGTCCCCAAAACTTTTTAGGTCATGTAGCACTTTTCAGTAGAAAAGTTCATCACGGAGCACTAATTTTCACGCAGCACTTGTTTGACCATACTATTTGAGGATGGAAGGTAAACATTCAGAATTTGGAACTTTAGACATGTGAAACATTTTTATTTCATTACAAAAAAAATATTTTCAACTAATTTCACTACATACATTACAAAACAAACAAAAAAAAAATATTAAGGCAACACATTTTAAAACTAACTAAAAGCAAGTATTGTAAATTATATCTTCATAGATCTGGTACATAAAACAATTTTTAATGTTGCAAAACAAAAATGCTACTTGGGACCATTCTAATGAGAGGGATGAGACTGAATTGATTTACATAACTTAGCTATATCTGGTTGAATTTGAGACTGCTGGAGCCGAATATTTGGCTCCGCATCGAGACTAGATCTGTCTTTTGTTTTAGTACCTGCATAAGCAGAGAATCTTGATTCACGTAAATAAGGGGTTGCAAAGGGCAAAAGAATGGCTTTATCAGACAAAACTTTTAATTAGTATATTAACGGACACCAGAATTCAGATAGCGACTTCTTATTTGAAAAATTATCTTTTATAGAATCTGATGTTAAATAAATCAAGCATTCAAATTGCTGCATTGTCAGAGGGGCTGGTTTTTCTGACACACAGCAGAGAATGGGTTTACAACCCAAAAGTTTTCTTTCATTTTTTCATGGAGTTCTTCTCGAAAATAACTGCTGAAACTATGAAGCAAATTTAATACGTGAACTTGAAACTCAAGATATCCCCATGTATGTCTGAATCTAGTTCTTCTATAAATTCTTTTACCATTGGCAAGCTTAAAGATTGCCATTGTACACTGATTCTGCCCAAAACTTGATTTTCTTTTTGAACCCTTGCACTTTATTGCTGGTGTTGCTTTTCCTTGAAGTGAGATGCTTAAATTATTAACTTTCTGAAAAATATCACCTAAATATGTCAATTTTATTAGCCAGCGTTTGTCACATAACCTGTCTCCCAAAGCGAAGTCATTGTCAGTCAAGAAGGTACTGATTTCAGGTCTCATTTCAAAGAGCCGAATAAAACTTTTGCCTCGAGAGAGCCACCTAATTTCTGTGTGAAAAAGTAAAGATGTATGTAAACTCCCCATGTCATCACACAACACTTTGAATAGCCTGGTATTCTTAGGACTTGATTTAATAAAATTAATTAATTTCACGCTTTCATCCAGGATTACTTTTAGGGAAGGTGGCATCTTCTTCACAGCAAGGGCTTGGCGGTGGAGGATACAGAGGCTACTGCTGCACTCCTTCGCTTTTTGTTTAAATTTTGAGAACACCAGACGTCGTTCCAGTCATGGCCTTCACGCAGTCTGGGCACACATCAACACAATTATCCCATGGGATGCCATTCACTATGAAAAATTCATCTATTAATTTAAAAATTTCAGCGCTAGTTATGGTAGTCAGTAATGACTTGCAGAGAAGCAGATTCTCTTGAAAAGACTCCAAGTACTGGTAGCGCACAAAAACTATTAAAATTGCCAACCCAGCTATATCTGTTGATTCATCCATTTGAAGCTAAAATTTAGTGAATTTTATTCATGAAAGTAACGTAGCTTTCACGTCATCTGCTAAGTCCCTCATGCATCATGAAATAGTGTTATTTGACAAAGGAATTGTGTGTGTTAATTTTGTGGCTTTTCCATCCATAACGCTGAATGGCTTTGCCTTGCCGCTACGTCCGATTTCCATTGTTATCTGTGGAAGGTCAAGTATGCACCTCAATTATTTCTACTCAATTTTTACAAATGCATGACTCGTGGCTGCACAAAATTCAAAATTTTAAGACCTGGTTATTTCTTTATTCTCCCAATTTCAAGGAGCACTAGAAGATGTTTTGCAGAGCACACTTTGGGGAACCAAAAGCAGATGAAAAAAAAATCTTCAAAATTCCACCACCAGGTGGAAATGTGGCACTGACATAACCAGAAGTTGGACATGCAAAACTGAGTCCCATGTCCCCCACCCCCCTTCTGTTACACCAGAACAAGACCCAATCAAACTCTTTTAATGTCATTTCAGTGTTCTGCATCCTCAGATTAGTAAAGAATGGGTACTTTCATTTCTGTAACAAAATGTGTGTGTAGAACAGTGTAATCACTAACCAACTGAAGTGGGGAATTTAACATAATTTACTTCACAAAACAAGAATGGCATCACCATGGGCTATTACAATTTGTGTTATCACTGTGTACCTTTATCTAGTATGGTGCAGTCTGCTGGCATAATGTTTATTTACAAATAATGAACTTTGACTGCATTTGAGTGAAATTGCTCAAAGCATTTCAATATAGCACATGAAAAATCAATTTTTCATATGTTGAGGCAGTTCCAAATTCTGATGATACTTTCAAATCTATGTCCAAACTACATTTTTGTAAATAAAAAAACACTTAGCAATTTGAGGACATCTCAAACTATAGTTTGGCAACAAAAAATCATCGAAATATAGTGCATAGTTAGGGAGTGATCAATGTTTTGACTATGAAAACTGCAGTCAAATCAAGACAACACAAATTTTCATGGCAGATTGATATTTTGGAGACCAGGTCTGGTACAGTATTACATTTGGAAAAGATCAGTCAAAACAATTAATATGGTGGACTCGCAAAGACTACCCATGCCCAGCATGGTGAAAATTTGAATTATTTTTTTTTTCTTGTCAGCATTTGCTGCTCCATGGTCTCCATAGCATCTACACAAACTTTCACCAAAATCCGATGTTTCAAATGGGGTCCAGATAGCTCTGAGTAGATAGTAGAAACTTCAATAACGCGAAATTGATACTATAATTAACAAAAGTAGAAGTTCAATTAAACCATCTTCAGGGACTGAAAAACTTAAAGTATGAGAAAATGTAAAATTCATAAACATGAACCCAGGATTACATGAAGGTTATTTTAAAATTCTCCACGAAAGAACATAGTTTTAAGTAGAACCTGATTCTAACCTTTACAAATAATAAATCCAGGTACCTCTGATTATGAAGAAGTTATAAGGAGACCCCCCATGTTTGTGCTCACTTGTTCTATCTACATATTGCTTGGATTTCAGCAATAACTTTTTTTTTAGTGATTGAACCCACACATTGTAAGTAGTTTGTTTTTTAACTGGTGGCGAACTTGAGCATGATTTGTTTTCTGTACACCATGCTTTCCATTGTAGCCTTTTCATTGCGAAAATTTTTGTTTTTGCTGTTTATCTCTATTTTTGAGGTTTTCTTCCACACTTTTTTGTAAAATTTACATTTGGGAGAAAGGTTGTAAGCCTTGCATGAAAATATCAGAACACAGGGCAGCAAAACGTCACCAAGCAAGAACTCGTGCTCAAATTGCTAAGCAGTTCAGCATGTTCATGCAGACAGTCGTGTGCCTGAAGAAGTAAAGTGTATGCAGGTATTAATCATATTCATCCTTTGCCGTTTCCTGTCTCTGGCTGGGTTGGCATAGAAGTCAAGCCTCTCCATTTTTTTCTGGTTTTCCACCACTCCTCTCTTTTCATGGTATTCTAATCTTGTCCTCTTCTCCTAACCCTCTCCGCTATCTGCTCTTTCCACTGACATCTTGGTCTCCCCCTTGGCCTTATTCACACTCCTTGGCAGTCTCTCTGCATCCATCCTCTTCATGTGTCTGAACCATCTCATCTGTGCCGAATCTATCCTATCCTGAAGCTTCACCACCCCCTCCTGTCTGTTGGACCTCCTCATTCCTTAGTCTTTAAAAATAATAATCTCCACTGCCTGCATCTTTCTTTTGTCTCTCTCTCTCTGTCATTGTCCAAGTCCCCATACGTAATTACTGGCCCACAGTATGTGTTACATATTACCGTCTTGCATTTCATAGGTACTTCCCTGTTCCGTATTGATCTTCGAATGCTTTGATAATAGTCCACCACCCACTTGTTCTCTTCTGTTTACCTCCTCATCTATTCTTCCACTTCTCTCAATTATGCTTCCTAGATATTTGAAGCTCTCCACTACCCTCAACTCTTCCGTGTCCATCTTTATTCTTGGTTCATTTCTGGCTCTGTTTCTTGTTGTTATTAGCACCTTGCATTATTAAAAAGAACATTATTGGAAAGCTTCACAGGCACAGTGGTAACGTTGTCACCATGATTGACAACTAAAATTAAATTTTGATATGCATGCAACACATTCACCAGTTTGCATGGTTCAATGTCCCGGACTCTGTGGACGACACCGCTTGAAGCTATCAATTTCTCAGAAGTATAAAAATGCATTTTGTTGCACCCTTCTTGACACGTGGTAGGAAGAGTGGGATGAGGTGAAGGGCAACAAGGTTCATGCTATCAAGCATAGAGATGTAAGCTAATATACATCTATATGCTGGGAAAAAACAGGCAACATCAACAGTGTTTCAAAGACAACAGATCCTGTTGTGGTAGGACCATTGAACTATAAAACTGGAACTCTTGCTGCAACGCGTTCGTGACTCGCAGCAACGAAAAGTGAAGCCACTTTTGCAATTAGTTTCTCAAGGGAAGAAAACTTGGCAGAGAAGTGTTTATAACATGTATTTACTTGCCTATTTCCTTTCGTATAGGACAAAAAGAAACATAATTTAACCATATTTATGCATTCAGTGATATAAATGAACGTGTTTCTTCGCTACATCAATAGTTGGCATGTGTTGTTTCGAACAATTTATCCAGTCTTAAGTGGGTTGAACATGGTACGGTTGTGTTCGGAGTTTTGATGTACAAGTTGTGTAGATAATTGCCCAGGTGTCCACTTTTTTCAGTAACTACCATTCTTAAAATGTGTGTATACTATGTCTATTTATTAAAACTTGATTACTGTCATTAAATGTACCGAAAAATTTCGAATGTGTTTACACCCACGTGTTTCATACACTGTCCCCAAGTTATTAAACTTTGTAATAGCAAATTGAAATTTTCCATAACTTATAAACATATAAAATTACTTGAGTCATGGAGAGAAACTAACCAGAAGTAACAAAGCAGATTAACATAATTCATTTCTGGATAGATGGTCATAAAATTTTAGTTTTATCTACATGCCATGCTTACGAGCAATTTGGGAATTGTTGGCAGTAGTTCCTAAATTTTAATAGTGCACAAAAAAAGCCCAATGCACAGGAAGAAAAAAAAATTGTGTGGAAGCTTCGAAATGAATGTTAAATATTGTTTGAGATTTGTTGACCATGATTCAGTTGTTTTTTTTACTGAAAGTGTTAATTGTGCATTAATTTAATAACATTACTTTAATAAATGATGCAAGCTATAAAAAAAATATAATTTGGATTTATGAAGCAATTTTACTTGTGGGTAAGATTTATCCAGTCTGCTTCCTTACCTCCTAACTGAAACTTGTATCCTGTTGGGTTACTGTCTAGATTTCATTTGGCATTTTGTTAGATGTAGCTTCCTTGCATGCACTTGCTGTATCCTTCACCTTTTCTCATTTTATGAAATTTAATCAGGATATTGTGTTAAATTTATATAATTGTCTATCGTGGATGCACAGTAAAATGAAGAATTAATGTGTCCAAAATATATGCACTTATAACAAAACCAAAATTTAGTCTCGCTTAATACAGAGTAAAATTGAAGTTTCTGTGCATATATATGTCCTTTTCAATTTATTCCGTACTTTTTAATTATTATTTTATTTCCATGCATTTGCACAGTTCTCGTTAGAGTAAAGAGATGATAATTAAGTATAATCATTGAAAATCAGGAAGAGGAAATTAAGTAATATAAAAGATGTCATTATTCCCAGACAGCTAGTAATCAGCCCAGCCAGGAAATATTAATGGAATGCTTATGTCATTTATTGTTGAGTTGGATTTACTGAAGAGGATAAGCAGGAAGTGTGCGAGTAGGAAGGATGACCTGAATAACTGAGGATTGTTATGTAAAAAGAGGAGAAAAAATAGCTGGGGGAAAAGAGTGAAGAGGGGAATTGAGACTCCTTGGTGAAGCAGGAATGGGTGACAATCTCTGGAGTTCCAAGGAGCTTCAGGTCTATCACTGAGACTGGTAAGAATCCTTAATTTTGTATCCAAATATGTGCCGGGTCTAACCTTGACGATGTAAAATGCATTTGAGTGAGAGAATCCTTTAAAGTTGTGTTTTCACCTCTCGCAGCTGAGGTCATGGAGGCTTACCATTATTTATAATTAGAGTGTCAATAGGTTTGAGCTTCACACCCCAGGAAATCGATCCCAGTACCGAGAGTATGTTACTCAAAGAGATGAGCCGATTTTTACAGGCTTCAGGTAACTGAAGGTACGATACGTTGATGCTGTCAGCTGAAAGACAAGATGAGCAGACATTTGAATGTAGAGTCGCATTTATATATAAATATGGATCCGTGCATTAAAACTGTAATTTATTTTCATCCCAATATTTCATGGATGGTTTGAACCCAATTGTACTCAGTGTGTCGCTCTGATATCAACAATAATATTGTGGCAAGTTATAACACCATCCGGACAGCAGCTGCGGAATTCTCAATATTAATCAACTTTTACCAAGAAGTTCTTAAAAATACATTGATATCATTATTTTAATCCTAAATTCTGTGGTGTTTGAATGTAGGTGACCTCATTCTAATGTTTTCTCATAAATAGGCTTTTATTTCATAATTAATCAGTCGTAAAATTCAATTTGCCAACATGGAAAAAATTGTCAGTCAGCTTTCCTTCCCTGCTTACCTGGCATAACTAAGTGAAACAATGGCTTCACTTTTGAAAAAGCCGTCCTTCCAATTCAATGGGTAGCACTGACACACATTTCCGCACAAGCAAAACAGTGACAGCAAAAAATGAGGCAAAACCAGGGCTGGCCTGGTATCCCAGTTGGTAGGAGAAATGGCCAGACCTCCAGTTTTTGGGTTTGAATCCTGGTGGAACCTGCATTTTTTGCTAAAACTTCTACATACTTCATTCCCTGCATGTGTCATATCTAGACCTCGGATTTTTAGGTTCTAAAAACCTTAAATTAGGCTCAAACAATTCTGAAATACGTTGCAAAAAGACTTCATTTGGTACAGTTCTGTTCACAAGTTCTGGCACACTTGTTTGAGCTAAAGATCAGCTTCGGATCTGATTGACTGTGGCAGTACAGCCGAAGTAAAGGTTCGGGACAACAACACTCTGCAGTGTTGCTTACCATGAAATTTCTTCACCGGATTCAGGGAATTTTCTGACTTGCTGAGTGAAAAGAAACAGTTACAGGAAAGCTTTTCATTTTAATTATTACTGCAATGCAGTGTCCAATTTTAAAAGAGAATGGCAGGAAAATATGTTCCGAGATAATCAGTATCCCATAACTAATCCAAAAAAATAAAAATCTGCCTCAATCCCTTTGCTTGTGAAAAGCTGATGTTCATTTGAAAGTGGATGGTGGTTCCATGACCTCTTTCCCTAGATTAACGTAAACGTAACAGCAAAGTCGATGTTCACCAAGAGGACCCGGGTTCGAATTCCGAAATGAGCATGGGTGTTATTTGCGAGTGTCCCTTCATCAATTTTCCCATATCATCATTTATCTTCTTTGTCGCGATTAACTAAAAGTGGAAGAAAAGCGAAGCTAACAAAATATAAATCAAATTGCCATTCTAGATGCGGACGGGAGTTAATAAACAATCCAAGGCAATATGAATATCTACCACGGCCCGAATGACGTTATTTCAGGATCACTTTCGTTACTTTCTCTTACGTATGCAAACTGCTTTTGTAGCTTGTAATTTGAACACGAAAGTAGGATAAAAAAGCTCCCAAAATCAATACAGGCTGGATGAATGTCATCATATTTTCCTGAAAAGTCACTCTTCTTCGTCAAATAGTTAGTTTAAAAATATAATTATGTATGTGCCATTGACTTATAAGATTCGTCGCCACATATCAGAATCTGCTATGTTAACACAAGCTGGAGCACTAAGATTATTAGGAGTTGGAAGCACTAACCTTGAACAAAAATACGTCTTTGATTGTCTTCATTAATATACACACACAACATTAACTTATAGTCTGTGAGCAATGTGTGCACAGCTTAGAGACACTATACCATGAAGCGTATTGCTTTCAGATGAATGTAATTAGAGAGAAGGGACATTGAAAGTTTGGAGCCGGACAGGTAAAAGTGCAATCTTCAGGAGAAATCTCCCTAATAGCATGCTTTTTCGCACAGCGGCTTGTGTCCATGTCAGTAAAATGCCAGTTATGTAAGCTGAAATCCTAGGTTCGATTCCCCGTGTGGTCAAAGTTGTTTTTTTTTTTCCTTTTGTGCCAAACGGGTGTCACGAAAAGTATTTCACCGAGTCACACGACAAAGATAAGGAATCACATGTTTCCCTCCCACCTGGCTCCTCACCAGGAAGCAAGAGTGAGGTTTCATGCAGAAACCGCACACAATGAGTGCATAGAGCACATGTGTCGTTGGGCTGACATGTCTCGTTTTACTCTTTAAATTAGAAGTGTGAAACCTCGTGACCTGAGTTCGAACCCTGGTGAGACCAATATTTTTATTTATTTTCAAGGTCAAAAGTTACATGTGACATGTTTAGAAATTAGACTAAATTATTTTGGCTCAATTTGGCATTTACAAATATGATTAATGCATAACATAATTGCGAGAGCCACCAACTTTCAATTCAATAGCAAACATAGAGATGTCAAAAGTAGTGCCAAAGAGAAAACTATATTTTTCATTTTATGGGGAAAATGCACAAAAAAGAACAAAATAATGACTTTATTTTTTAAAAAAATATTTAATTTTCAAAGTGACATCCATCTGGCAAACATTTTTTGTTGCCTGCATAATGTGTCTCAAATCTGTCGGCATGTCACACTTCACTGTTGGAGGCTTTAAGGCACTAGATGTTACAAAGTTACAATATTCAATACAGATCTAGGCTCATATTTTTTATAGTTCTTCCATCATGAGCTTGACTTCTGATTAAAGCCTGCTCATGCAAAGACAGTCTAGTCTAATCGGGGCTAGGCATACAGTTTGAGGTGAATCTGAACCACTGGGTATCGAACCGGGACCAACCGTTTGCAAGGTGATGACTTTACCATTATGCCATCGGGGAGGCCTTTGCTTCTATAATGTTTTTTAGGCACGATTAAGCTAGGGATGTATAAAATTGTTCTCAAAATAAATTCATGAAACATAAAAACATAGTTCAATAATGAAAAAGTGAAATAGCTCATGTTGCTGCATAGAAAGGAGGCAAGAAAGTATGCACATTTATATCATGGTTTTAATGGTCAGAATTAAATGCTCACCAAATATTGCAAACTTGATGAGTTCAGATAGGTAAAAAGGTAAAGTGCTCCCCTGTGCATAGCACTACGCCAAAATGTCAGTCGCATTCTGAAATTAGTGACAGCTAAATTGCGACTGCATCATGACGAAAAATATTATTTAAGTGTTTCCATCATTGTGTAAATATTTTAGTTTTCTGATTGGGTTCTCCCAAGTCTTATTTCCCTTAGACTATTTAAAATGGAGTTAAGGAATAAAGTTTATCCAATATTCTAATCTTTGTGCAAGACAACAGCACACACAACAGTTTTTTTTTTAAGTATACACATATGAGATGAAATCCAACTTTGTAGCAATAAATCCATAATTTTTAACATGGTTTGGTTTCAGTTGGTGTTTTAAGTCCACTTTGTGCACAGTAAGGCTAATATGGACTGGACCTATAGTTTCAAGTGCAATTCGAACCACTATGTGCCTCAACCTCATATCGAACCAGTGACAATTTTCAACATGGAAAGTTTGGTGTAATTCCCTCAATAGAGGTGAAACCTCCAATTACAGTTTTGTGCATGCATATGAAATTTTCTATTGTGAGCATTTAGCTACTATATATGTAGTAAATTCTGCTAGATCTCATGAATAAAACTTGCTTTCTTGTCTCATAATACAAAAAGTAGTAAATGAAATTTTATCAGAGAATACAAACCAAGTAACACTGTAAAACTCACAATTGTATCATTTTTAAAATTTAATTATCCATTTCTCAAACAAGAAGACATTTTAACCTGTTCTTCAAGCAAATGCAAAATGACTATCATTTTGATCGATTTAAAATAAATTTAGAATATTTATAGTAATAACACCTACAACCAGATATAAAAAATGTATTTTTTTACAATTTTTACCAACATATCTCTCCTTCCATCCAGAAATTATTGATATAAAATCCATCCTGCAACCAGTCTGTCAGTGTTTGTGTGTGTGTGTGTGGAGGGGGGTGAAACGACGGAAGTGGAAAACAGGGACCTGTAACATAACCCAACTTGTAACGCTGTCAAGTTACGAACGGAACTATCGATATGCGTTACAATGGCATTGGCGTTCCACACAATACCGGACAGATTGGACCTACCTACAACCTGGGTAAATTAGGCGTACCGTTACTCAACGACCCATTCGCTTCAGGTACTGAGTGGAACGGGTCTCGGATGGAACGGGTACGATCGTACCCGTACATACTGTACCTGAACGGTGGCTACCGGGTACGAAATGGAACCACAAGTTGGTAACCGGTACTGAAGCACAATGACCAGCGCTTGTTATTAAAATACCGGTACATGGATAGAAATGGATGAAGCGGGGTAACATTTGTAACAGGAACTTACAGTACGTATCATAACAGTTTACTGTCAATCAACATTCCACAGCAGCAAATGGAATACCGATAAATATACACTTCTTTGTTTAAAACTAATTATAATAACTTTAGAAAAAAGTAATTCGTGATCTTTCTGGATTTTATTTATGCGAAAAATATGTATAAAAGCTATCTAGTTTATCTTTCATTAATTTGTTAATAATGGTATCAGCTATGCAAAAATTTTGAAAACCGTCACTCTGGCAAACTATTAACAATAGAAACAATTAGTTTCAACAAGCTCATGTATATTATACTAATTACAACGACCTGCGCAGAAGATCGATATTCGTCATTCAGGCAACCTGTTACTAGGAGGCATGTGCAGTAGGCCCCATTACTTTTAAAATAGGTAGAGAAGTGAAATTGAGTTTGAAGGTAGATTATGCTAATTAGAGCATGGCAAATCAACATGATTGTGGAAAACCGGAAGTTGATGGACGCCAAATTGAAAAATGTTACTTCTTAAGAGAGAGGTGTGAAACTCGGTTCAACGATAGCTTACACTAATTAAAGCATGGCAAATAAACATGATTGTGGAAAACCGGAAGTTGATGGACGCCATATTGAAAAATGTTACTTCTTACGATAGAGAAGTGAAATTCGGCTTGAAGGTAGCTTATGGGAATTAGAGCATGGCAAATCAACGTGATTCCGGAAAACCGGAAGTTGGTGGACGCCATATTGAAAACTGTTACTTCTTAAGATAGAGAAGTGAAATTCGGCTTGAAGGTAGCTTATGGGAATTAGAGCATGGCAAATCAACGTGATTCCGGAAAACCGGAAGTTGGTGGACGCCATATTGAAAAATGTTACTTCTTAAGATATAGAGAAGTGAAATTCGGCTTGAAGGTAGCTTATGGGAATTAGAGCATGGCAAATCAACGTGATTGTGGAAAACCGGAAGTTGATGGACGCCATATGGAAAAATGTTACTTATTAAGATAGAGAAGTGAAATTCGGCTTGAAGGTAGCTTATGGGAATTAGAGCACGGCAAATCAACGTGATTCCGGAAAACCGGAAGTTGGTCGACGCCATATTGAAAAATGTTACTTCTTAAGATAGAGAAGTGAAATTCGGCTTGAAGGTAGCTTATGGGAATTAGAGCATGGCTAATCAACATGATTGTGGAAAACCGGAAGTTGATGGACGCCATATTGAAATACGTTAATTCTTAAGATAGAGGAGTGAAATTCGGTTTTATGATATTATGGATATTACTGCATTGGAAATCAACATGATTAGGGAAAACCGGACTTTAACGGAAAAATTTACTTTAATATTCCTCTTTCCTTTGGTGATTGCTTATGTTAATTAGAACATGGTCAATTTATATGATATTATAAAACCGAAAGTCGATGTACGGCATAATTAAAAATGCAATTTATTAAGATGAAGAAGTGAAATTCGGTTAGATTATTGCGCTTACTAATTCGAACATGGACAATGCATATGCTGTCTGTAAAACTGGAAGTTGATAGACGCCATGTTGAAAAAGAAATACATTTGAGTGTCGATTTAGTTTTTATTTATTAAAAATTAAATATGATTTCCATCAAACTCAGGTTTTCCAGAATCATGTTCATTTGTCATGTAATTCCCATAAGCTACCATCAAACCAAAATTCACTCCTCTGTCTTAAGAAGTAACGTTTTTCAATATGGTGTCCACGAAATTCCGGTTTTCCACAATCATGTTGATTTTCCATGCTGTAATTTCCATAATCTACCATCAAACCAAATTTCACATTTTTCAATATGGCGTCCACCAACTTCCGGTTTTCCACAATCATGTTGATTTAACATGCACTAATTAGCAAGATCTACCACTAAATCGAATTTCACTTCTCTATCTTAAGAAGTAACGTTTTTCAATATGGCGTCCATGAACTTCCGGTTTTCCACAATCATGTCAATTTGCCATGCTCTAATTCACATAAGCTTCCGTCAAACCGAATTTCACTTCTCTATCATAAGAAGTAACATTTTTCAATATGGCGTCCATCAACTTCCGGTTTTCCACAATCATGTTGATTTAACATGCACTAATTAGCAAGATCTACCACCAAACCGAATTTCACTTCTCTATCATAAGAAGTAACATTTTTCAATATGGTGTCCACCAACTTCCGGTTTTCCACAATCATGTTGATTTGCCATACACGAATTAGCATATGCTACCATCAAACCAAATTTCACGTCTCTTTCTTAAGAAGTAACGTATTTCAATATGGCGTCCATGAACTTCCGGTTTTCCACAATCATGTTGATTTAACATGCACTAATTAGCAAGATCTACCACCAAATCGAATTTCACTTCTCTATCTTAAGAAGTAACGTTTTTCAATATGGCATCCATGAACTTCCGGTTTTCCACAATCATGTCAATTTGCCAAGCTCTAATTCACATAAGCTTCCGTCAAACCGAATTTCACTTCTCTATCATAAGAAGTAACATTTTTCAATATGGCGTCCATCAACTTCCGGTTTTCCACAATCATGTTGATTTAACATGCACTAATTAGCAAGATCTACCACCAAACCGAATTTCACTTCTCTATCATAAGAAGTAACATTTTTCAATATGGCGTCCACCAACTTCCGGATTTCCACAATCATGTCAATTTGCCATGCTCTAATTCAAATAAGCTACCGTCAAACCGATTTTCACTTCTATATCTTAAGAAGTAACATTTTTCAATATGGTGTCCATCAACTTCCGGTTTTCCACAATCATGTTGATTTAACATGCACTAATTAGCAAGATCTACCACCAAACCGAATTTCACTTCTCTATCTTAAGAAGTGACATTTTTCAATATGGCGTCTAATTTCCAGTTTTAGCAAAATAATTTTGATTGGCAATGCCAGGTCAACCCGAATTTCAGATCTGTAACTTAGATGGTAACATTTCTTAATATGGCGTACATTAACTTTCCCTTTTTTCCACATGTATTATTAGTTGGTAATATACTAATTACATAAACTATCATCATGTCGAACTTTCAATATCTTGCTTGAAAACATTTTTTTTAAATATGTTCACCTTGCACCCAATATTACGTGTATTGGTTATATAAAAGTAACATTATTAATAACAAATCTCACGATTCCATATTTATTTATGTATATACAATTTATATTTTATTGCCTACAACCTCAATTAATATTAGTTCTTATCGATTTTTCAAGAATTCAACAATGAAAGTTTTAAAATGAAGAGTTACGTGACATATATTTTCTGATCCATTCAGTACCCATTTGATTTGCTGAAAATAGGTTTTGTTACAATTGTACCCGATCCTAAAGTTCAGATATAACCATCATGAATTTGTACCGGTATGATTCTAAGGAGAGGTACGTACCGTAACGGAACCGGCATTCAGATAAGGAACAAGTTCCATGCTTTCTGGTACGGGTATTTTAACGTTCCACTCTGTGTACCCAAAGCTGTCGTCCCCGAAGCACTCTCGGGTACGAACGGAACGGTATAGAAGAAGCGTTACTGTTCGCCTTACCAAGAGGTTCTGGTATTTTCCTTGGAACGGTCCACAGCACTTGGGCCGGTACGCGGTACCCGGTATGGAAATAACGCGGAACGGTGACAAATACCAATGAATTGCGTTACGTTACAGGTCCCTGGTGGAAAATGAATGACTGAAAACATTAATATTCACTTATCGATGTAACAAAAATGTTTCGAACTTAAATTACGTGATTTTTCTTTCACAGAAGAAAAACATTTGATCTTAAGGTGGGATTTGTTACCAGAAGAAAACATCAGAAGTGGTTGTTATATACACAGAGTTTCAGTAACAACACAATAAAGAAAAAATACGTTCCAAATCAAAATTATGCCACATGCATAGTCCTTTCAATAATTATTTTCTCCTTGCCACACGAACAATGACAACAAAGTATAAAGCTGTGACTCTGTGAAATACTTTTCGTGGCATCCGTTTGGCACAAAAAGGAAAAAAAAAACTGACAAAAGGGGAATCGAACCTAGGATTTCAGCTTATGAAACTGGCATTGAAAAAGCATGCTATTAGGGAGATTTCTCCTGAAGATTGCACTTTTACCTGTCCGGCTCCAAACTTTCAATGTCCCTTCTCTCTAATTACATTAATTTGAAAGCAATATGCTTCATGGTATAGTGTGTCTAAGCTGTGCACACAATGCTCACAGACTACAAGTTAATGTGTGTGTGTGTATTAATGAAGATGATCGAAGACGTGCTTTTGTTCAAGGTTAGTGTTTCCAGCCCCTAATAATCTTAGTGCTCCAGCTTGTGTTAACATAGCAGATTCTGATATGTGGCGACGAATCTTATAAGTCAATGGCACATACATAATTATATTTTTAAACTAACTATTTGACGAAGAAGAGTGACTTTTCAGGAAAATATGACGACATTCATCCAGCCTATATTGATTTTGGGAGCTTTTTTATCCTACTTTCGTGTTCAAATTACAAGCTACAAAAGCAGTTTGCATACGTAAGAGAAAGTAACGAAAGTGATCCTGAAATAACGTCATTCGGGCCGTGGTAGATATTCATATTGCCTTGGATTGTTTATTTACTCCCGTCCGCATCTAGAATGGCAATTTGATTTATATTTTGTTAGCTTCGCTTTTCTTCCACTTTTAGTTAATCGCGACAAAGAAGATAAATGATGATATGGGAAAATTGATGAAGGGACACTCGCAAATAACACCCATGCTCATTTCGGAATTCGAACCCGGGTCCTCTTGGTGAACGTCGACTTTGCTGTTACGTTTACGTTAATCTAGGGAAAGAGGTCATGGAACCACCATCCACTTTCAAATGAACATCAGCTTTTCACAAGCAAAGGGATTGAGGCAGATTTTTATTTTTTTGGATTAGTTATGGGATACTGATTTCTCGGAACATATTTTCCTGCCATTCTCTTTTAAAATTGGACACTGCATTGCAGTAATAATTAAAATGAAAAGCTTTCCTGTAACTGTTTCTTTTCACTCAGCAAGTCAGAAAATTCCCTGAATCCGGTGAAAAACTTTCGTGGTAAGCAACACTGCAGAGTGCTGTTTTCCTGAACCTTTATTTCGGCTGTACTGCCACACTCAATCGGCTACGAAGCTGATCTCTAACTCAGTGTGTGCCAGATCTTGTGAACAGAACTGTAGAAAATTTCTGAAAAATACTGATTAGATACAATCGTTACAAACAAAATTTCACAAGAACTATAATAACCAAATATTATTATTTCCTAAACAAATTTTCATTTCTTTATATCATTTTCAAAATTATCTACAAATTATTATAATACTGCACTTGTGCTGTTAGAAAAAGTTACTTGTTGATATGAAAAATGAATGACGTATGTATAATTTGCTGCACAATATCAGGGTAGCTACTCACTTGGAATTCCTTGAATTCTGGGAATTATGAATGAATTATTGGCTCTGGAAATTATTCATGAATTTTGGCAAAACATAAAAAGGTACAAGCGGATGTTTTATCTATTCCAATTTTTTCTCCGTAGACATTAATAATTGCAACTTTTATTAATCCAAAATTCATTAAATTTATACATGTTTATAAATGGGCTGAGGCAAGTTTCTTTCAGTTTAGCTTTTATTTCTTTAGGAATAAAAAGAAAGCTACATGGAAAATAATACAAAATTTTCTCAATTCCTTTACTTTGTTAGTGTCTTTTGCAGAACAATCTATCTGACAGACAAAAGATTATTACAAAATAATATCTCTTGAAGTTATTAGGTAAATTTTTTGGTACATTGGAATCATACTAACCCTTTATATTGTTAATATTTTTGTGTAAAGGGAGGGTGAGAGTCGGTAATATGTAACATTGGAATAAAGAAAACATCCGCTTGTATCCTTGAATTTTTGGAAAGTTCACCTTGAAAACCAGGAATTATACTTGAATTTTATCATGGTCCTAGTGACACTCAAACTCCACCTTTTGTCTGTGAGGATCATTTCATGTGCTGAAAATTATCTTTCAAGAGAAACATAGTCAGTAGTGCAATTTTTGTTATGCTAAAACATTACTTCGCAAGGTGTGAATGCCAAAAAGGACCAAACTGACACGAGAGTGAGCAATGCCACACAGATCAGAAGTTTGCACTTGGGACTGTGCAGGCAGTAGAGATGTTTGGGTGCCAAAGCTGAGAATGGGGAGGGGCAGTTTACTTTATCTTAGTAGGTAAGGCTTAGCATTAAGAGTCTATATAGTGCAGGGGTAAAAAGTAGGGGGGAACTGCCCCCTCTTCGCTGACACTGTCTGCAGGTAACAGTAACGTCAGACATTTTTTTGTTTTGTTTATACTTGCAGGGAGGGATTCGACAGAAAACATGTTTCAAACACGCAAGTCAGTGAATTATTTCGGCACCAAACCTAATAAATACCTCCGAGAGATATAAAAATCCTGTAAAACCTAAAAAAAAAGGTTATTTTAGGCTCTATAAAACTTTGTCAGTTGTTTCATTTTTTGATAAAACTCTGATATAACTTGTTATTTCTTATTTACCTGCAAAGGAAAAAATAGTTTAAAAACCTAAAATCCGAGGTCTAGTCATATCGCAGGATAATCAGTTTCTATTTCCAGCTTAATGCTTGGCATGAACATAATATATTAATGGAACTGTTCCATGGAGATAGACAGAATACATGATGTGCATAGAAATATATTACATACCTTATTTGTTCCTAGAAAGTTCTTCTCTGCTGCCAAGTCCACTTGAGAGAAATCTACCACTGTAACATAATGATTGTCCAGCTCATATTCTTCCTTTGTTTCAACCAGATCTTCTAATTCAGGAAGAGGTGCTGGGGATTCAATCAACTGTTTCATATTTTCTCTGGCCTTTAAAGAAGCAGACAAAAAACTATATGCTTATTTGGACAATGAGTAAATCTGAAGGCTTTTATTGTTTTGGAAAAATACAAATAATGACAATACGTAAATGAACAGTGCTCCATTGTCATCATAAACCAAAGAAAACTGGAAATATATATCAAGAGGTTTTTGTTATATCATTACAGCATGTATGGAACAGCAAGTTACGATAACTTTCATTGCATATTGAAATGGAAAATGAAGATGAAAGAAACTATTCAAATTGGAAGAATGTGGCATTTTATAAATACAGTGTTTCACTTCATAACCATTGCAGATTTTATGCCAAAATGTATTTGCAAAATAGTAGGGTGAGATTATTATGTGAAACCTTTTAAAAAAAATTATACCGATGTTGCCAGTACTTCAATAGTTTATTACTAGATAAACTGTCTTTGGTGCAAGATGGAATATTGTTTAATATACATCAAAATTGAATAGTCCCAATTCGACGCACTTACTTTCTTTGTGACAGTTTAGCAAACATTTTTTTTTAAAAAAAAGTTCACACATTAGTTGTTATTGATTTGTGCATTAAAATTGAAATATTACATTTGACAAAATTTACCACAGTGTTGTGAAGTACAGACATACAAAACATAATCTGTGTTCGAAAATTCTGCACCACTACCATTGGTTTAGTTATCTGATACGCCGATGCGACAATTGCATGATGAAGTATATACACCATAACACTATTAAGCCTTGTTTCCATGATATGAAAAACTCAATATGCTGACCAAGCCAGAAATTTATTTTATTATAAAACATAAACTAAACATAACGTTTCAAACTTCTAGCAAACCAATTTTTGGATTGAGAAAACTGGGTGCGACGATTATGCAGTGAAATATGGTAAGTTTTAAAACAGGAAACACCCTACATCCAGAAAGTAGTACCCATTTGGTAACAAACAAACAAAAAAGCTGTCTTTCAACAAAGGTACTCGTGGCATTGAGTAACTTCCTGTACCAGGAGATACGTTTTTGTATACCCATCTCAAACACTTCAGCTCATTGAGAAATGAGTTTGCCATTTTCTGGAGCTCTGTTGTTATCAAGAATTCCTTTTAAGGAGCAAGTTTCAGAAGGTTGAGTATTTCTAGCATGCAAAAACTGAAAGACAGCTCTCACTTGACACTTGGCAGGATTCTCAATTTTCTGGTTCATCTTGACAGTCAACATGTACAACCACTACCACAATGCAACTTGCATGAAAGTTCACGCACAAATTCGACCAGGCAACCTTGGATGCCGTCTGTACATCCTTTTCCAATGAACAGGTGCCAGAAGTGTATCATGTACAAAACTTGTCTCCCAGAATGATAAGTGTGTCAATGCCATGGGTGCCTTTGTAGGTATGTACTTTCATAATACAACTTGTTCAACTCACTTCTTTCGTTCTTTTTATTACCAAATTATGCCTTGCAGAAAGGAATATACAACCTGCTTCACTGAAGGTGTTTTCATTACTATATGCTATCAATACCATATTAGTAAAATCAACAGGACTTTGCTCTATTTTTGAGTGAAGTCTTATCCTTCCATTC
This sequence comes from Lepisma saccharinum, assembly GCF_977018435.1. Taxonomy (NCBI): domain Eukaryota; kingdom Metazoa; phylum Arthropoda; class Insecta; order Zygentoma; family Lepismatidae; genus Lepisma; species Lepisma saccharinum. The sequence goes on along the minus strand of NC_139235.1, from coordinate 67,654,916 downwards.
CATCACACACATCACTGGTGAATGCAGTACTTGAAAATTTGAGGATGAAACACTGGCTGAGCATGTTCAGCGGTCAACTTTCGATCTTGCCTACTCAGCCTACGCTTGGCTACAAGTGTTGTTTGTGAATGTCCCTTCTTCAATTTCAACTAATCGCTTATGCCATTTTTGGTTAATGACTATAAGTAAGTATTAAAGGACACATATTGGTGCACGTATGAATATGTTTGCAGTGTCCCGGCATCAGACCCTGCCAGCCCAGATTTTTTCTTGTGGGGTTTACAGAAGAGAGTGCATGCAAACAAACCACATATGATACAAGCTTTAAAGGACAATATTTCAGTTGAAATCAGGAACTACACCAGAGAAACAATGTGGCGAGTCATGGCAAATATGCAAATGCAGGTTGAATTGTGCCTTCTTGAAAACGGTGGACACTTTCAACACATGCTCTGATGACAATCAATGGCACACTATCCAAGGTACGTCATGTATACATCTGTGTGGTATTTCATATTACAGATCATTTTGTCTGGCCGGTTCTATAAGAATCACCTGGTAATATAATAATAATAAATTAGAAAGTAATTTATGGCTGGTGTTATTTATTTCCATCATTCTACAAGTGTCAAGCTACTTGTCTTCTACTTGTAACAGACTGGTATTTTTGTGGTAAAACAATATTCATAACTCATCGTATGCTTTCAAATTACCAAAACTATTTTCAAGCATACAGTAAATTCTCAACTGCAAGTGATTTCAGAGAGGGACAAGAAACTATAAAACATATAGAGCAATGGTTAAAGGCAATTTATTGTGGAAGCAAACAGAATATACGGTGTGTACTTATTTTTATTAATTACATACACTGTGATGAAACAGGCAACACCTGGAATATGGTTAACCTGTAGTCGACACACCTGAGTCCTGGGAACCTAATGGAAATTTGTCCTACGTTGCATTAAGAAATGGTTGGCAGCAAAGACATGGCTGGTGCAGTAGTTTCATAGCCATTTGCTCTTGTCGATCCAGTGGAGTGGTTATGGTTGCGAGGGTGTCAGAAGCGGGACCCAGGTGTGTCGCTAGCATTACATTTTGTGTTAATGCATGTTTTACAATGACCAAGTTATGTCGAGCATTGTGAACAAAGACATCCTTGCAACCTTGGATGATCCCCTAACAGATGCTGATAATATCAGTGGTGTTGATAGTCAATGTAAGATTAGTGAAGGTGAATCAGCTACAGAGCAAAGTGTACAGCGAGATGCTAATGAAGGTGAATATGCCAATGTAGAATGATGAAGCTGAATATGACAGTGAGACTAACTAACTTTCTAGCCTTCTTGAACCCGAAGGTTCATGGCTGCAGCAACAAGAGCCTTCCATCTGTCCCTACCCTGAGCAAGATCTATATACTCTTTTCCATCCCTACCAATTTCCTTTAGGTCCATCTCAACGTTATCCTTCCATCTTCATCTTGGCCTTCCTACAGGTCTCTTACCATCAGGTTTCCCAACAAGAATCCTGTTAACTCTTCTTTCCTCTCCCATTTGTGCCACATGGCCTGCCACCTAAGACTTCTTGATTTAATCATTCTAATAATATCTGGACACGAATACAAATTATGTACTTCTAAATTATGTAACCTTCGCCACTCACCTGTCTCCTCATCCCTTTTAGGCCCATATATTTTCCTAAAGATCATATTTTCAAATACTCTCAATTTATGTTCCTCTTTCAATGTAAGGGACCAAGTTTCGCATCCATATAATATTACAGGCAAAATTACTGTTTTGTATATTTTAATTTTAGTTTCTTAGATATTAAACGAGAAGACAAAAGTTTATGAAAGAAAAGTAACAAGCATTTCCTGAATTAAGCCTGCTTTTTATTTCTTCTTTAATATCATTTTCATTTTTTAAAATTACTCCTAAGTACTTGAATTTGGAAACTGGTTCAAATGAGTTATCAATAATTAGATTTTGATTATTACTAGAGCCCGGATTTCCATGCACAAACAAACAGCAAAATATGCATGCAAATATGCACGAAAAATATCAAAAATATGCACTAAGATATGCATGAACAAAATACAATTAATTTTGTTTTTCAAACTCTTACCTTAAAAAATATCAAAAATATGCACTAAGATATGCATGAACAATATACAATTTTCTTTTCCAAACATCTTACCTTAATGACCTCTGTTGCAATGAACTATGAACGTCTTCCTTAGGTTTTCTTCGTAAACCCTGTGCGTTTATCAGTGAGAAACGTTTTGTAGATCGAGAAGTTCCTTTCTACATCAGCAGAAGTCACTGGTGCATGTGAGAAACACCAAACTTCCTCGTGTATTAGGTCCTCTTCCAAGTCCACATTTTCATCATTCAGAACATTTGCAATGTCACAGATTGTTCTGTACCCGGGATTTTTGTCTAATACTTGGGGAAGTTTTTCTGACGCTATTTTGGCAACACCGTGAGTTTCACTGGACAAAGTTTGCGATACTTCGCCCAACAAGGACAGTGAATGCTGCAAAGGATTATTACGGGACTCGAACTGTGTAATAATTGCAGGTATACTCGAGAAGTGGTTGTGTATGTACTTAATTTCGTTCTCAATGCCACTTCTAGAGAAACATTTCTGTGACACACAAAGAGCGGCTGCATCTTCTGGTTTTAGTGAGTCTATGACTGCCTTCACTTCATTGAAATTTTCTGCATAATACGACACAGCTTCTAGCCACGAGCCCCATCATGTTAATACCGGTTGCGTAGGTAACGGAACACTTTTCGCCACTTCGCGAGGGAGACGTACTCGCGAAGGAGCTTTCACAAATACTTTATTTACATTTGATACAAGTGCATCTACTTCCGGGTATTGGTATCTGATTATTTCTGCTACGCGATGAAGACAGTGTGCAAGACAAGTCAGATGGACTAATTTAGGATACACTAACTAACTAACTAACTCTCTAGCCTTCTTAAACCCGAAGGTTCATGGCTGCAGCAACACAGGCCTTCCATCTGTCCCTATCTTGAGCAAGATCTATGTACTCTTTTCCATCCCTACCGATTTCCCTTAGGTCCATCTCGACGTTGTCCCTCCATCTTCGTCTTGGCCTTCCTACTGGTCTCTTACCATCAGGTTTCCCAACAAGAATCCTGTAAACTCCTCTTTCCTCTCCCATTCGTGCCACATGGCCTGCCCACCTAAGTCTTCTTGATTTAATTATTCTAATAATATCTGGACATGAATACAAATTATGTAGTTCTAAATTATGTAACCTTCTCCACTCACCTGTCTCCTCATCCCTTTTAGGTCCAAATATTTTCCTAAGGATCCTATTTTCAAATACTCTCAATTTATGTTCCTCTTTCAATGTAAGGGACCAAGTTTCACACCCATATAATACTACAGGCAAAATTACGGTTTTGTATATTTTAGCTTTTAGTTTCTTAGATATTAAACGAGAAGACAACAGTTTATGAAGAGAGAAGTAACATCCATTTCCTGAATTAAGCCTACTTTTTATTTCCTCTTTAATATAATTTTCATTTGTTAATATTACTCCTAAGTATTTGAATTTGGAAACTGGTTCAAACGAGTTGTTATCAATAATTAGATTTTGATTATTACCTAACACTTGGTTTCGGCCTGGAAGCATATATTTAGTTTTCTCTTTGTTAACTTCCAAACCTATCTCTTTAGCAGTTTTGAAAAATATTTTAGCATTATTCTTAATTGTATTCACATCATCCCCCAGTAAGTCTACATCATCTGCATATGCTAACAACTGAGTCACACCATTTAATTTTAGTCCTTCTTTAGTTTCGTTTACCTTCCTAACAGCATATTCTAAGGCAAAATTAAAGAGCAATGGAGATAATGCATCTCCTTGTTTTAACCCATCATGAATTGTAAATTTGTCAGACATATTAATACCCACACGAATTTTACTTTCTGTTTCACTGGTGCATATTTTTATCATACTAACAAGCTTCTTAGGTATTCCAAACTCTACTAATATATTATATAATTTATCTCTTTTCACCGAATCATATGCTTTTTTGAAATCAATGAATAGCTGATGGACATTTTGATTATATTCCCACTTTTTTTCAAGTGTCTGTCTGATGTGAAAAATTTGATCTGTAGTTGATCTGTTACGTTTAAATCCACATTGATAATCACCTATAATTTCATTAGCATATGGGGTTAGTCTTGTTAAAAGAATGTTAGATAATACACTCTGTAAAAAAAAATTAGCATCACTGTATTCTTATTACGGATGTTGACAATTTTGAGTTTCGCATGGATGCATCTTTCCTGCACAACTTGAAAACAATTGATTGAAGCATTGGTCTGGTATCACTGCTTAGTGTGGTGTTATTATTTTGGTGAATTAGTGTTTGGAGTGTCCGCTAGAGGGTGTTGCAATCAGTTACTGCTGCAAGGTTTTGTAATCAATTGTCAGGAATCTGTAAAACGATTGTTAGTAGTGCAACTTGTGACGTGTTTTATGTTGCACACTACATGTTCATTATTGACAGTTTGGATACGTTATCATATTTGTGAAGTGTTCTGGTGGTGTGTAGTGTATTTGAGCGTGTTTTCTCGAAAAAATGGGCAGAAAGTGTGACATTTCGCCACGTAAGCAAGGAATGGTTCTTGCTTTGCATATGGATGGTCATTCTCAGAGAGAAATTGGTCGACAACTTCAAATGCATCAATCCACAGTTAGCCGCTGCCTGCAAAAGCAACAAGAACATGGAAAATCATCACTGAGAAGTCACTGTGGCAGAAAGAAAAATACATCACCTCGACTGGATCGTATGATAAAGGACATGGCATTGAAGAACAGAGGAATGAGTTCACGTCAAATTGCACATAATCTTCAAAATGAGGTGGGAGTTAATCTTACTCATGCTACTGTAGTATCCCGACTAAAGAAACAGGGTGTTTCTAAACACGTCCCACGTAAAAAACCCAGACTAACTGACGCACATGCAAAAGCTAGACGTGAGTTTGTCACACGTTATGGCGCATGGAATGATACAGATTGGGAACATGTGATATTTTCTGATGAAAAACGATTTAAATTGCTGGGGAATGACAGCTCAGTTAAACTGTGGTTGCGGAAGGGAGAAGAACTTGCAAAATCTTGTATTTTTGAAACTCAAAAGTTTTGTGGCAGTGTTATGATTTGGGCATGTTTCTCTGCAAAAGGGATTGGCAGGATGCATATTGAATCGGAAAGTTCTACAAACTGCAGGAGATCATTTTTCTGGACAGAATTTGGACTACTTTATTTTTCAAGACGATAATGCAACCTGTCATCGTGCTCAGGTGGTGAATAACTGGTTTCATGATATGAATATTGAAAGACTTAGTGGCCACCAGACATGAATCCTATAGAAAACCTGTGGGCTATGATGTGCAAAAAACTTGGTAATCAGACGTACAGGTCAAAATAGGAACTTATGGCAGCAATTGTACATGTTTGGAATGAAATTGAGGTCGAATATTGTCAAAATCTCATTCATAGCATGCCTCGAAGGTTGGAAGCACTTAGGAAGGCCAGGGGTGTCCACACTAAGTACTAGTCAATGTATTTACTTACTATCATTACAAATTGACATATCATGATGCATTTAAAACCTTTGTTCAATTTTTTTACCTGTAAAAATTGTCTTTGTGCGAAAACGTTCCACAAGCTATATTTGCAATAATTTTGTTATTAGTTCTGTAAAGTGCATTATGTACGTAACTATGACTTAAATAATAAAAATATATTTTACAGATATAGTGTTTTATATAATTGTTAGGAAAACAAATCGACAAGTCGAATAAAATCAATAAAACAACTGATAATTCACGAGCGAAATGCTAACGACCAAAAATAATGAAGTGATGCTAATTTTTTTTACAGAGTGTATTTTATATGTTGTTGAGAGTACAGAAATTCCACGGTAATTATTGCAGTTCATTTTATCACCTTTTTTAAACACAGAAACAATTATGGATTCTTTCCACTGTTGAGGGATTTCTTCTTTATTCCATATTAAACAAATTAATTTATGAATTTGACATATTAACGAATTTCCACCATATTTAATTAACTCAGCTGGTATTAAATCAATGCCAGGTGCTTTGTTATTCTTTAGCCTTTTAATACCATCTTTAACTTCAGTCAAGTTAGGTTCTGGAACTAAAGGTTCTGCTGTGTGGACTTCATTCACTTCTGATTTATCTCCTACATGAACATTTAAAAGGTCATTAAAGTAGTTCTTCCATCTTTTTAGAATATCGCTTGGGTCAGCAAGAAAATCACCGTCTTTATCTTTTATCAAGTTTACTTTAGGTTGCCACCCCTTTCTAAACTCATTTACACCTTTATATAAATCTCTGATATTTTTATTTTTGCTGTTTGTTTCAATCTCGTTAATTTTGCTTTTCAAGTAATCTCTTTTTTTACTTCTAAACGTACGGTTAACTTCTCGCTTTATTCTATTATAATTGTTTAGATTTGTATCATCAGAGTTATTTAACCACCTAAGTCTAGCCTGATTTCTTATTTCTATTAGATTATGACATTCATTATCAAACCATGGCTTACTTTTTCTTGGTTTATGGTATCCTATACTTTCTTTAGCTGCTGATTCTATTGCATTACGTATGTGCTCCCAATTCTTATTTACGTCTGTTTCATTTATATTTTCATCATCATTTAAATCCTGCAAAACATCAAATCTATTTGACAGTTTAATTTGGTAATCTTTCTTAATTCTTTCATCAGTAAACTTTCCTGTATCAAATTTTAGAACTTTTAGATTTTGTTGCTTATGATTTATCACTGAGAGTCTTTCTCTTAATTTAGCAATTACTAAATAATGGTCACTGGCACAGTCAGCACCTCTATGTGTACGAACGTCAATTATACTAGTATGCCTTCTCTTATCAATGAGAATATGATCTATCTGATTATGAGTTTTACCATCTGGAGAAGACCAGGTATATTTATGGATATCTTTATGTTTAAAAGTGGTACTTTTCACAATTAAATTCTTTGAGGTTGCAAAAGTAATTAATCTTATATCATTATCATTACTTAATTCATGAAGACTTTCTTTACCAATCGTGGGTTTAAATGTCTCTTCTTTGCCAATCTGTGCATTACAGTCACCTAACAGAATTTTCATATCATACTGAGAAAATTTATCAAAGACCTGTTCTAACTCTGTATAAAAATCATCTTTAGTATTATCATCTTTATCTTCCGTTGGTGCATGTATGTTTATTAAAATAATTTTACACCACCTACCCTGTAAAACTGCATATGATATCCTATCATTAATAAATTCTACTGTTTTAAGAGCTGAGATAATTCTATTATTTATGAAAAAGCCTGTTCCAAAATTATGATTTTCAGTACCACCATAGAAAAAAGTATAATTTTTAGTTTTACAATTCCCTTCTCCTGGCCACCTAACTTCCTGGACAGCTACTACATCTAATTTATACTTAACTATCTCATTAACTGTACACTGAAATGCCCCAGGCCGGTAAAGGCTCAGAACATTCCAGGTGCCTAATTTAATATCCTTATTCCTAACATAGATCTTATCCTTAGTCCAGGGACCTCCCAAAGTAGTCCCCACCCGGAGATCCGAACGGGGGACTATTTTACCTCCGGAATATTTTACCTTGGGAACATCCATGGCCTTATATTGATGATTCTTGACATGGTTTTTTACAGTGCAGAGTTGTCAGCTCTACGCCTAACCCCCAATATGAATGGAGGAACTACTACAGAAGACAAACACAAACACATTAGACAGCACAACTACTACACAAGACACACACAAACACATCATAACTATAACACAATATAAACACAAACACACCACAACTACTACACAAGACAAACACAATCAAATTAGACAGCACAACTACTACGCAAAACAAACATACTAGACAGCACAACTACTACACAAACATACTAGACAGCACAACTACAACACAAGACACATACATACACACCACCGATACTACACAAGACAAATAGAAACACATTAGACAACATAACTACTACACAAGATAAACACAACCACACTAGACAGCACAGCTACTACACAAGACAAACCCACATACAAGCACATCACAACTACTACACAAGATAAACACAAACACACTAGACACCACAACTACTACACAAGACAAACCCAAACACACTACACAGCATAACTACTGCACAATACACCCAAACACATAACAACCTCTACACAAGAAAAAACATAAACGCACAACTACTATATCAAAAAATAATATCAAAAAAATAACACAAAGTGAAAAACTTGAAATGGAGCACAGAAATGATACAACACTTTCAAACCAGCTGCTGCTTTGACAATGTACGGGGCCGCGTCAGTAACAAACAGTAACACATTGTCATACTGGATGTGATCTGGCCACAACAAAGTTAACGAATCGTTAAAGAATTTGGCAATTGTGAAATGATTCACTTTCTCAAACACCTCGATATTCAGTAAGTAGGGTTTACCAGTCGCCTTCATTGCACCAACAACAGTATTGCAAACACAACGTCCTGCCGCGTCAATAGTCTCATCGATAACACCAACACCCATATTTTCTCGTGCTTCAACGCTTCCCGAATTTCTCCCATGACCTCATTAAAACAAACAGGCACATAGTTTTTACGTAGCGTTGATTCATCTGGCAACTTCTTTCCCGTGTACTTTTCAAGGAAACCTCGTAGATGGGCATTGCTCAGTTTCCACAAAGGAATATTAGCACTCACAAAGGCAGGACACAGATCTACATAGAATGTATCGCTTACTGTGCATTCAGATGTTGAATTAGTGGACGCGATAGTAAGCAGTTGTTGTTTACTGCACGGTCTTCTCTGAAGGGCTTCCCTGTGTCTTGCTGTATTTACATGTTGAGTAAGTTGAAATTTCTTTTCTACTGAAACTTTTTTCGCACACCACACAGAACAAAACTGACCGATCTTCTGTAAATACACTACTTCAAAATTCTTGTACATATTTACGCAACAATACAGCCTTACTTGATTTTTCAGGTGGAATGTTTAACAGAACACAACGTTCTTGAACTCCTTTGATACTGTCAGCAGAAATCCTTTCCACATAGTTGCCAAGTCGCGAGAAAGGCTTCGCGCTAGTTGACAGTTGTAAAAGCATCAGAAGGCGCTAGATCGCTGTTGTTTAAAAAGCGGTACATAAAATCCCGACAAAAACTTTAAAAATTATAGTGTAGATTGTATATTAAAATGGTATGTTCGCCATTCGGTTATCGCCGTGCAGTCGAAAGTGAATTTACCAACGATTGTGGGCGACAAAATCAAAGCTATTTCCTCTTGATAGACTATGAAATATGCTAGTATGTAGCAATAAAATTCGAAATAAGCCTTATCCTGCAAAGTTTAAGAAATATGCATGCACAACAAAATTCACTCAAAATATGCACTTATATGCGCTATCAAATGTGTCTCAAAAGACTCTTTACAAGTTCGTCGGAAAGAAAAAAATATTTTCCATAAGTTTTTGCATGTTACATGAAACATGCATTTCGCATATAAATCCGGGCTCTAATTATTACCTAACACTTGGTTTCAGCCTGTAAGCATATATTAAGTTTTCTCTTTGCTAACTTCCAAACCTATCTTTTTATCTGCTTTGAAAAATATTTTAGCATTATACTTAATTCTATTTACATCAGGCCACAGTAAGTCTACATCATCTGCATATGCTAACAGCTGAGTCACACCATTTCATTTTAGTCCTTTGTGAGACTGACAAATCTAATTTCTTTTATAGTAAAAACCGATTTATGTTATATGAAACTTCAGCAGTACGTGGTAGAATTCTGCAAAACAATATTATGCCTTGAAATCTCACTCTGAGGCTTTAGTCAAAGTTTAGTTGTATCGTTTTTCTTATTCCTGTGTTCTCTAATTCATATAATTAGTATTTAATTATTGGCACATTTGGTCATCTCACATATCAAGGTTGGAGAGATTGACGCAAATAGTTCTTGATTGATTGATTTGGCATTTTAAGTTCACTTTATGCACTGGACTGGACCTACAGTTTAAAGTAAGATCCGAACCACCGTGCCTCCACTGGGTATTGAACCTGGAACCCCTTGATTACAAGGTGATGACCATACCACTGCACCATCGGGGAGGTCTCACTAGTTGAGATATACTAATTTCTATATATGCATGTTTTGTCATGTAGTAAATATATTTATCAAAATGTGGCAATTATTCATTCTTACTATGAATATATTAATTCATCATATCAACATACTGTTGTTGCAACTACTAACAAACATACTTCAAGGTAGCATCAAGACAGTTTGTATCTATCAACATGATCTGATATAAAATATTACTCCTAAGTACTTGAATTTGGAAACTGGTTCAAATGAGTTATCAATAATTAGATTTTGATTATTACCTAACACTTGGTTTCGGCCTGTAAGCATATATTAAGTTTTCTCTTTGCTAACTTCCAAACCTATCTTTTTATCTGCTTTGAAAAATATTTTAGCATTATACTTAATTCTATTTACATCAGGCCACAGTAAGTCTACATCATCTGCATATGCTAACAGCTGAGTCACACCATTTCATTTTAGTCCTTTGTGAGACTGACAAATCTAATTTCTTTTATAGTAAAAACCGATTTATGTTATATGAAACTTCAGCAGTACGTGGTAGAATTCTGCAAAACAATATTATGCCTTGAAATCTCACTCTGAGGCTTTAGTCAAAGTTTAGTTGTATCGTTTTTCTTATTCCTGTGTTCTCTAATTCATATAATTAGTATTTAATTATTGGCACATTTGGTCATCTCACATATCAAGGTTGGAGAGATTGACGCAAATAGTTCTTGATTGATTGATTTGGCATTTTAAGTTCACTTTATGCACTGGACTGGACCTACAGTTTAAAGTAAGATCCGAACCACCGTGCCTCCACTGGGTATTGAACCTGGAACCCCTTGATTACAAGGTGATGACCATACCACTGCACCATCGGGGAGGTCTCACTAGTTGAGATATACTAATTTCTATATATGCATGTTTTGTCATGTAGTAAATATATTTATCAAAATGTGGCAATTATTCATTCTTACTATGAATATATTAATTCATCATATCAACATACTGTTGTTGCAACTACTAACAAACATACTTCAAGGTAGCATCAAGACAGTTTGTATCTATCAACATTATCTGATATAAAAAATGCAATAAAAAGCTGGGACTCGGGTGTGTCTTAAGTGTAAATTTTTTTTCCCGGTGTGTCAGTTAGGGGTTAATGCAGTTACTGGTCACACTCATTATTGAATAGCTTTAGAACAAATTTTCTGCATAACTGGTATATTCAGGATTACAAATACAATTGTTACATCTATACCTCTTGCTTCATCTGTCTCCTGGCTTCTTTCACCTGGGCTTCCAACTTCTCCCTTGCTTTCAATCTCCTTTCAGTTTTCCTTTTGTTGAAGCCAGTAAGGAATTCCCTAGGGGAAATGATGATAAACAATGATATGCAAAGTCCATAATGTATACTTTTCCTTGATTTATAAAGGCAGAGCAGCCCTTGGCTGAACCCCGCCCGCTTAAAAAATAAAATGTATTATTATTATTTATTATTAAATCTCTAGGCTATCAAGAAAATACTCAATATTATGTAGCTTGCGTATATTCAACCAATTTGTAAATTAAACTCTGCAAGACTAAATGATAAGAGTGCAATGCCAGTTAAAAAGTAAGGTAACACTGTAGTATACCTGAGACAGATTTCTTCAAATTTACAGGAGAAAGCACTTATGCAAATCATTTTTTGTAGCGTTGTTGATGTTCGGGAATGTAGTTTTGATCCATTTTAATGCGAATGCATGTGGTTTTCTACGTAAATCTATTTCCGACGCACTATTGCTGCTGCCGCCATTTGCTTTCTGCATGAGAGCACGCTAAATTGAATGAAGGGAGTGCTAATGTAACCTAACCCAACAGGCCTAACCTAACCTATTAGACATACCTCGTCCCCGTGATGGTTCGTGGGGATATCGTCAATGGTTTTTGGGGCTAACATAAATGGTTTAATAATTACTCTTTATGCCGAAAATTGAACTTTTTTCGTGAAAAAATATCCTGAAGTGTTTTTAATTTTTTTTTAAATTTAGGTATTTTTCGGTGAACAAGGATACAACACTGCATGCACACTCCAAATTGACAAAACACTGGCACAACGTGCGATGAACAGGTAAGCTATCGCAATATTGTGTGGAAATAAGGAAGAACAGTAAGTACTCGTAAATGTAAAAATTTTGCATTATTTTCGTTAGAAATTCATTATTATTTCACCTAAATAAATGTTCCCGAATGCAGAATAGTACGATAGCAATGTAAAAAAGTGTGAAATAAATCATTGACAGGTGTCTCAGGTATAGTAAAGTAGTACCAAAAGTAACAGTGTATTGACAATTACCTTTTAATTAAGTAGCATTTCAGTACTTATTTTTTCATATTTCTTCCTTCATACTCACCACACAAGAAATAGTATATTAATGTACATATGAAAAAATATTCGAACTGTGTACTCAATTTTAAGATACGTTGACACAAATTAACTATCCCAATTCTAAGCATTTTAGGAGCGAATTTACAATACCGGAAGTATATTCGATTGCTTTCAAATTCGGCATACTCACTCATTTTGGCCTCGTAATCATGAATCTGCAGTTAAAATTTGGTGGTCACGTCTAGAAATTGCAAAAAAAAGTCTAAAAAAGTGGGTCCGTGAATGGAGTAAACACCCTTGATTTATGAAGAAAACAACTATTTTTTGCAATGATTAGCATTTGAAAACTATATTCATGATGACCCTTAATTTTAACTATACTTGCCTAACCTAACCTAACCTTACCGTGAATGGCTCGTGGGCAAACATGTTTTCAACCTTTACGCAAGATGCCATTTTCTCATATGCAAATCAACGCTCTCACTCATTGCACAACACTTGAGCAAAGTTGGTAACAAGACCGTTGTGCGGAAAGGAAGATGTCTTCATTTCAGAAAACATGGTTTCCATGTTCGTGTATGGAGAATCATAGCGGTAATTGACAAGGTTATTTTGCAATTTCTAGACGTGACCACCATATTTTAACTGCAGATTCGTGATTACAAGGCCAAAATTAGGGAGTATGCCGAATTTGAAAGCAATTGGAGATACTTCCGGTATTGTAAATTCATACCGCATTTTATATATTTACACACAATGCAGAGGCTATCCTCAGTTTTGATGATGATTTTGTGCTAACACTTCGATATTGTCCCAACGGATTTCTTCATTCTTGCAGAAGAAACTACTTACGGAAATGAGTTTCTGTAGCATTTAGAAGTTCATGGAGGTATTTTCTTTCATCGTGGAATGTATTTCACCGGGAATTCATGTATTTTTCAAAAGAAATATCTTTCCGACGTACAATTGCCGTTGCTTTCATTTTCTTCCACTACGTGAACCAGATGTTGCATACGTTTGATGACGTAACCCCCTGTCAGTGTTTCCAACCAAACCATTGTTTTGCAAAAAGATGACAATTTTAACTATGTTTGCCTAACCGAACCTAACCTTGCCGTGCATGGTTCGTGGGGTTATTATTCATGAATTGGGGCTATCCGTGGTAACATTATCGTATGAGGGAAACGGATTCCTTCAAATTTACAGGAGAAAGTACTTACGGAAATCATTTTCGGTTGAGAAGGTTGGAAACACTGCATACCCACTGATGATCTACCACACTAGTCAAGCTGTCTTGCCATAATGTGTGTTTCGCAAGCGAAAGAAGGAAGAACAATAATTTCTCGTAATGTGAAAAATAGAATTTATTTTTGTGAAAAAAGGCCTTGATGATCTACCACACTAGTCAAGCTGTCTTGCCATATTGTGTGTTTCGCAAGCGAAAGAAGGAAGAACAATAATTTCTCGTAATGTGAAAAATAGAATTTATTTTTGTGAAAAAAGGCAAATAACACCTTGAAGAATCTTTCGCAATGCAGAATAGGTAAGTACAAATGTTCAAAATGACGAAATAAACGCGTGAGAGGTGTTCGTAATTATTTCCAATTTCTAGATCCTGATACTAACACGACACCAAATTTTAACTATGTTGCCTAACCTATCCACGCGCCTTGGTTCGTGGGGCTAGCTATTCTCCGTCGGAGAATTAATTTTCAACGAACAACATGAATTTCAGCCATGAAACATTCCCGCATCACACAAAACACAAAACACTTTCCCGATGTTCGACAATGCTACAGGAACTTATTACGGTAAGTAGGTTCTTCTGTAAAAATAAATAAATGTGTCCGAAGGATATTAAACTAGTACCATGGGGATAAGCCTTGTACATACGTTGTTCAATTGCAGGCCAATGGATAATTCATGCAATATTACTTACCTCCTTGCTGCTGGATCAAACACTAGGTGATTCTGATTTTTCTTGCGTCGTTTGACGGTAGTATTTTGGTCTTTCCTTGTCATTTTCGTGGGCTGTTTTCACCAAGAATGGTTTCTACTTTCTTTTCCAGCTTGTTTTTTTTTCTTTTGCACCTGAACTCACTACTCAGTAATCTGTGGATGAATAAGGCTAGTTCGTGATTAGCTGGAAACACCCATGTAGAACTCTTTCCTTTAGGGGTGTGCGGGATCCCTAAACGTCAGGACCGAGATCGGAAAGCAGTGTTTGATGCCACGTTCTTTTTCTGCTGGAATCTCAAAAAAGATGCGCGTGGCAGTAAACTCGGTCTTTGTTTTATCGTGATTTCATCATGCTATGTATGCAATTACGTCTGTAACACATACTGTGAAGTTGTAGCGATTACTTTCACAAAAATGTTTTAAGATTAGGTCCCTCAGCATTCTTCTAATAATAAACCTAAATACTGTCGTAGTTAGGTTAGGTTCTGTTAGCATTAAAATAATATCGCTAAATGCTTTCTAAAGAAAAAGATTCTAAATTGCCTGTACATTCATTCCGACTAATCATAAATTTGCATTTCTCTCGTCTTAATCTGTCCTGCTCTCCCCTACTTTACCGTCGAAAACTCAAGAGTAAAACCACGAAATTTTACCTGAAAATAATACAGTAACTGAAATTAATTATTAACGCAAAAAAAAATAGCAGAGGTATTGCGCTTAGGTTTCGTTGTTGTGCACAAAAAGGTGGGATATAATCTGTGGTGAGATATGAGTTCTATATTTGTGTATTTAGCCATTCCAGTAACATCAGGTAGAGCTGTTCTGCCCTGCATCATAGGGATCAGTGATATGGCTGGCGTAAGTTTAGTTTACCTTCATCATGTAATCGAAAATAAAGTTTATATTCCTCATACCTTTAGATGTAAGTTCCACGCTATTTTATAGCTAATATTAAAATAGAATTAATTATTATATACGAAATACACTTACTAGTAGGTACACTACACTTAAGAAGAAGAAGAAATCTTATCATAGGTGGGAGATTATTTCGACCAATCAGGATTCAAGCATCACATAAATTCGGGTTCATCAGCAACATGGCTGTCAGTATAAATTTGAAAGCGGCAGGATGTGTGTCTCTCGGCGAAATACACATGTCAGGTGTAATTTTTTTCGTTTTTCTGAAGAATATTGTGTATTTAGGAGGAGCAGGAGACGCCAGTGAAATACCTAACATTAAAATAGGTTGAAACTTGGCGAAGGTGAGTATTTTCCTTGTTTCTCAATATTGAATGTTGGCACATACATGTTATTTATTTTTTGCTCCTTTTTTATGGGTTACATGTGGCAGCTGTTTTCACTCATCCGAAAGGTGATTTCCAGCATTACGTGTCATAGTTTGTTGCATTAGAATTACAACGGGCATTTGTACGTTAGGATTATACATAGAATTATTTATTAAACAATGTGCAATGGTAATAAAGCGTGCGAAAATAGTGGATTTATTTGGCCAGTTGATGTCATATGCAATTACAATATTTTAAATTAAGGTTGTTATTAACAGAAAAAAAGAAAAATTGTCTTTTAACGGTTGAATCATGTCCTATGAATATATTTAATTTACTTTCCTGCAACGGAGCATATTTTAAACATATACTGTTGAGTCGTTGTGACGTACTGTTTTCCCACTGAAGTTATAAGAGTGGTCAGATTTAGCCACTAGTTTCATGATGTAGTCTTGTCGTGTCTGAGAAATTGTAGAAACAGTGCATATTGTATAATGCAATATACGATCGTCAAAGATGAGTGCACTGTTTTGGATTTGCCACTAATGTCCTGAAAGGTATTCAGTTGGAGATCTTGCCATTCTTATGTTTTCATTTTTCATGTAGAGTAATTGGTAATGTTATGAAAAATAATGGTTTAGTAGGGTGATCAGACGTCCTGATTTTCACAGGACAGTTCTTTTTTTTTGAGGGTTATGTCCTGCGGTCTGCGATGCTACTCCAAAGAAAACAAAAACAAATGGCTATGTCCTATTTTTCACAAGTGTCCTGCAAAACATCCAGACGAATTGTTTACGTTTGTGAAACTGTTAGTACCTTTAAAATTAATGGTATTGTTAGTTTGCATAGAAATACTCGTAGATGTAAAAAGGTTTGCAGCTTTCGTCATACTTTAAAGCTTATGTGTATTTATTGCTTAGAAGCCGATATTGCATGCAGTCTGTTCATGATATGATATGCAAAGTTACCGAACGATGACTAAAAGTATATGC
The DNA here is from genome assembly GCF_977018435.1 of Lepisma saccharinum. Lineage (NCBI taxonomy): Eukaryota > Metazoa > Arthropoda > Insecta > Zygentoma > Lepismatidae > Lepisma > Lepisma saccharinum. Next base: position 67,638,099 of record NC_139235.1, on the reverse strand, counting down.
AGGGACCCTTTGAAAATTGAAAATATCCAAAATCTGGGGATTCACATGTTTCATGCATTGATGAGATGATTACTACAGCTGTGGCAAGAGACACATATATTCTCAGCATTGATTGCTATTTTAATATAATTTCGCAATGTATGGATGTTTTATGATAAGAAAGCAAGGAAAAAAACACACAGACACACATAAGAGAAAACAGTAAGAACGAGAGAGGTAGGAAAATTAATCTGTAAAATTAGAAAGATAATCAAAAGGAGGAAGGAGCGATTTTACAATACAGGGAATTTCTCCATTTTGTTTGAAATTCGGCATACTCACTAATTTTGGCCCCCTAATCACGAATCTGCAGTCAAAATTTGGCGCTCACACGTGGAAATAGCAAAATAATCGAAATTAAGTTCTTATTTCCACACCCTCGATTTCCGAATTTCCCGCCGGTTCCGGGCTCCGCCCCTGGGGTAATCGACCTATCGCCCCCAACCGCTATCGCGGCCCCGCCTATATCTATAGACTCCCTGTTAAGGGCATGTTAGAAAGTGGCCGGATTCACCTGCCCCCAAATAAGCGCCAAATTTATACGTGAGCGCCAAATTTTAAGTGCAGATTCGTGATTAGGAGACCCAAATTAGTAAGTAACCGAAAATTCAAACAAATTGGAGAAATTCCCTGTATTGTTAAATTATACCAGGAGGAATGATGAAGAAAAAAGTGAAAATAGAAATACATGAGAAGGAAAGACCTCCATGGTGGAATAGTTGAACTCCACAAAGTGGGCATACCCCCCTTTTTTTCTACTACAGTTGTTGTTATAGCGATGTGGTCACGTACCTGATAGTTCACTTGTCCAGGACATCGGTATGGAGACCATTATGATCGTCGCACAGCTGAATTCTGCACCATGTCCTGGCTGATGTTTTGCGGAGATATTCCAGCGTTGCGTCCTGTCAGCATCAGAGTTTTCATTAACGTGACAAGGACGGTACGGCTTGCACTTTAAAATCAATTTTCATGTATTTCATCATGGTCGAACGATTGCAAATCAACAACAATTAAACATACTTTCAGACGAAAACCCAGGGGTATGCCCACTTCGTGGCCACCCTGTTAGATGCCAGGGGTAATGGAATTGGATGTGCTTTCTGAGTGTTCATTCATGAATTTAATCCTGTATCATCACTCATATTCATTGTTGCTAATAGCCAAGAGTGACGTTAAATAACAAATCAAATCAAGAAGAAAACAGATTAAAGAGAATTGTCATATTTCAAGAGACAGTAAGCAGCATGACTTTTCAAAGAGGGGCTGGGCCTTCCCGATGACGTAGGGGTAGCATCGTCACCTTGTAATCAAGGGGTCCCGGTGGAGGCACATAGTTGTTCGGATCCCACTTTAGGAGCGAATTTACAATATAGAGATGTTCTCCAATTTTGTTAATATTTCGCATACCCAGTAATTTAGGCCTCACAACCACTAATCTGAAATTAAAATTTGGGGGTCACGTCTAGAAATCTGAAAATATGGGGGTTCATGATCTCAACCAACAATGTAGAATTGCTCATTATTTATCGCAACAAAATATACATATTCCTGATATACTACAACCACAAATGTGAACTATGCTTGCCTAACCTAAGTGCAACTTGTTTTTGGGGCTATCCATCCCGGAATCAGTGGGAAATTTAAACTAAAAAATTATTTTCGTTCGAAATTTTTTAGTCCAAATTTCCCACAGATTCTGGGCTCCGTCCCAGGGTTAATTGACCTACCGCCCCCAACTGCTAATGCAGCCCCGCCTCTGCTCCGGTCCCCCGGCTTTTTCTATAGACTTCCTGTTAAAAGCATGTTAGAAATTGGCCAGAGTCACCTACCCCAAATGAGCCCCAAACTTTTAAATTTGAAGAAATCCGTTTCCAGGATACGGTAAACTTACCTGAATTTCACAAAAAACACCTTCCCGATGTTAGACAATACTACAGGAACTTATTACGGTAAGTAGTTTCTTCTGTAGAAATGAAGATCTCTGTCCGAAGGATAGTAAACTAGTACGCGGAACGCCAAATTCCATCAATTTGTAAACCAAACTACGACCATCCTCTTTTACACTCCACTTATATAACTGTAGCACATCAACAATCTTTTCATTTCTCTCCGACATTCTTCCACGACCAATGCTATGAACCAAAGAGAAGTCTCAACGTTCTAGACAGCGGAACGGACGTTGATTGTCATTTCTTCACATCATCAAACATGGTTGCTTTGTTTGTTTATGGGGAATCATCGCGATAATTAACAAAGTTATTTTACAAGTTCTACAACTCAATGTGCAATTTAAACACGCTACCCCCAAATATTATGTGCATATACGTAAGTACGACTGCATATTTAGTGAGTATAACAACTAATAAAGTAATTACAGAATATCTCTATATTGTAAATTCTTATCCCACTGGAAACTGTAGGTCCAGTCCCGATTAGCTTTACTGTGCATAAAGTGGATTTAAAACACCAAATCAATCAATCAATTTTCAAAGAGGTGGCAGGTGCACTTCATCCTGTGCTCTTTTAGTTATAGCTGCAATACCTCTCCGTACGCATCCATGGATGTTCTGCGTTTCCTTTCTGAAAATCTGGTCACACTATTCAGGCCAGTAGAGGAGATGTGTCATATTCATTTTACTGTTCTGGAGAGTGAATGGATTGACCCTAGCTTATCCGAGAAGTGGGCCCAACACCCTAGTTTTTCGATTTTTCAACTCAAAATCTTTATGAAAAATTGTTTACATTGTTCCCTGTGTGTTTCCAATATTTCTGTATTACTTTTGTTCATAAAGACAAATGCAATGTAGAAAGGAGGAAATTAGCTTGTTGAGCCTATCGGGTGCCTCTTTTGGATGCATGTTATTCGAGACACTCATGCCACTGGCAGCGTACAAGTACAATTAGTTGGTAATGATGGTAATTTTTGTAATTATTAGGCTCTAAGATAGGAAAGTAAAGGAAATAAAATATATGTACTGATGGTGTGAAGCTCATGCGAAAGGAAATGTAAACACACATTTCTCTTGATTCAAAATTAAATAATTTTTATAGGCAAGAATGGCAAACATTTTGTGTAAAAAAATATACAAAATACTAATCATGTTAAATCATAAATACTGTCATTATTATTAAACTGTAAATAAACATAGTAAAAAATATTTTAAGTTACAATTAGTTATGGAGTACATCCAGAATGTTTTATTTTCACTGGAAGAAAAGTTACTGAATTTCTTTTAGTTTCATTAGCACATTCAATGAACATTTTCACAATAGGTACAGTATCAGAAACAGAAAAATGTATATTTTTTATTTGCTTTAATCAAACTGTTCAAATATTTTACATAGCTGTTTACTAGATAAAGCCTTTCTATAATATATATAAATTGTTATAATGGATAAAAGCAAGGAGGGCCAAAAGGGCTAAGTAAAAATCAAAGAAGGTAAAAGGAAACACCGGACAGTAGAAAGATTCAAAATTTTCGCTAATTTATAGCATCATCGGTGTGAGAAGAAATAGACGGAACCGGAAGTTGGGGCACTGCAGAGTTGCCAGGTCCCCATCGAAGAAGTAGCGGTGCGTAGAACGAAAAAAAACACTGTTTCGTCACCAGGCTCGTCGTAAACTGTGAGTGTGTAGGGAGAGTTGGGAGGGCGGGAGGGACGGGATGGTTTGGGGGGGAAGGTGGGTGAGGGATGGGTATTACTGGGTGGCCTTGTTCAGGCCAGGTGGAGTGGTTGCACTCATGGCTGATATATAGGCCCTTTCCCATCTTTTGCGAACAGAGGTGTTGGCTGGTTTGGGTAGGAGATGGATGATCGCTACCCGGAAGCAGTCGTTGAAACTGATGTTGTGGTGGTTGGTGTGGACGGCGACAGTAAAGTCCAGGTTGTGGGTGGAGGAGCGGTGGTTATTGATGCGGAGGTTGAGGGCCGTTGATGTTTCCCCCAGGTAAAAATCACCACAGATGTTGCAGGTGAGGATGTAGATAAGGTTTGAGGCATGGCAGGTCCCTTTGGGATGAAGGGTAAATTTGCCAGTGGCCGTGTGCACCTGGAGGGTGTGAAAAGTGATGAGGATGGGGCAGGTCTTGCACCTGGGGCGGTTGCATTTATGGGCAGGGGGGTGTTGGATGTGTGGTGAAGGAGTGTTGTGGACCAGGATGTTTTGGAGGTTGGGGGGGCGTTTGAAAACCACCCTGGGTTTGTCGGGAAATATGCTTTTGGTTTCAGGATCACTGTGGAGAATTGGGAGAAGAGAGTGCAGTGTGTGCCTGATTTTGTTGAGGTGGGGATGGTATTGGGTGATAAGTGCAGGTGGGTTGGTGGCAGCAGGTTTCTTGGTGGTAGTGGTGTGTGAGGCAGCTCGGGATATTTGCTTGGTGACAAGGATGGAGGGATATCCACGGTTTACCAGGGCCTGGTGTAGGCGGAGGTTATAATTCTGGTGGGAGGTGGGTGAAGTGTTCAGGTGCTGTCCCCTGAGGGCCAGAGAGAATGGAATGGCTTTTTTGGTGTGGAACGGGTGGGAGCTGGAGAAGTGTAGGTACTTCATGTGGTTGGTGGGTTTTATGTGGATGGAGGTAGTCAGGTGTCCTCCCTCGATGTGCACGTCCACATCTAGGAAGGTGATCTGGTTGGGGGAGTGCGTCCAGGTGAATTTTAGGGAACGGAAGTGGTTAAGTTCGTCCAGGAAAGCTGACAAGGATGGTTCTCCATGTGTCCAGAGCATGAAGATGTCGTCGATGAAGCGGAGCCATTGGACGGGTTGGGTAGCCAAAAACTCTTGCTCAAGTTTGCCCATGAAGAGGTTTGCGTAGGATGGGGCCATTCTGGTACCCATGGCTGTACCTCGGATCTGTAGGAAATTTTGGTTTTCAAAGGTGAAGTTGTTACAAGTGAGGACAAGGTGGGCTAGGTGGGTCAGGAAGTTGGTGCTGGGGTTGTGAGGTTTGGGTCTGCTATTGAGATAGAATTCTATGGAGCGGAGGCCATGGGAGTGAGGTATGTTGGTGTAGAGGGAAGTAACATCGATGGTGGCAAGGATGGTATCTGGGGGCAATGGTGGAAGGGTGCTGATTTTCTGGAGGAAGTGGTTGGTGTCACAGAGGTAGGAGGGCAGAGCTTTCACAAGAGGCTGGAGATGGGAGTCAACAAAGGCTGAGATTCTTTCTGTGGGTGAGTTATAGCTGGATACAATGGGTCTACCGGGGTTGCCAGGTTTGTGGATTTTGGGCAAGAGATAGAAGGTGGGGGTGCGGGGATTGTCGGGTATTAACATGGCGGTGGTACGAGCTGTAAGGCCTTCAGGGGGGCCGCGGGTGTGGATGAAGTCCTGGATTTTGTTGAGGTGTTCGGCGGATAGGTCAACTGTGGTGGGTTTGTAGGTGGAGGGGTCAGCCAGCTGGCGGTTGGCTTCCGCCAGGTAGTCTTGAGAGTTCAAGACCACCGTGGTGGACCCTTTGTCAGCTGGGAGGATTTTGATGTTGGGGTTGTTGCGGAGGTCTCTGAGAGCTTTCTGTTGGGGGGGGGTTGAGGTTAGGTTGGTTGTGAAAGTTATTTAAGAATGAGCTGTCAGAGGTGGTGGAAATGACGGCAGTGATGTTATATGTGTGTATATATATAGCGCCAAAAACCATACAAGCAATTTTAAGCGTTTATTTTAAAATCATTTTAAATCAACAGAAATGGTTTTTATCCACTATGACTGCACCTAAATAAACAAAACAGCATTGGTGAAATATATATGTTTTTTTAATGAATGGTAAAAGTTATATAGTTTTTTCTTCTTTTATTATTATTATTTACCAGCAGTGAATTTTTACATTTAAGTATTAAGTATTCATACACCACAAAATACAGTATTAATATTTATTAAAGGCCCATTCACCTGACGTCTGTGGTTTACAAACGATTCCGGAATACACAGATTAGTCAGCTTCCGGTGTGAATTTTTTGAGATATGAGACCAAACTTAGTGGTTACTTCACTGAGTACTTACGTTTTCGATGTAACTACTTAGATATTTACTTCACTTGGCGATAAACACGCTGAAAAGCACTAACATTGAACACTTAGGGGGAGTTGGGGGGAAAGCACAAATCTTGATGATACCGAGTTCGACGTCTTCAATCTTCTAATAATCCTGTCGTTGGTTCATAATAAACATGTAGCCTCTCTTCTTTAATAACCTATTCTCAGGTTCTGGTAGATGTACTGCACAGGCTGATAGTTCACTCACAGTTTATTCCTTAGACTATATCTCTCTTTCCGGCAGAGTTCATGAACGTTAGTTCACTTACAGTTCGTTCTTTAGACACTATATCTCTTTCCGGCAGAGATCATGGCCATTAGTTCAATTACAGTTTTTCACAGCCCGCGAAACCAATAACCAACGTAATACGGATCCTAACCGTATTAATGCTTGACTCGGACTGTCTTCTCTGTAACGCACATCACCGTTCCCCAGAAAAGACGTTAGCTTATCTTGCTGCCCTTTTCTCGCCAGCGAGGGCGGGTCAACTTTTATAAGGGGTGCGTTAAGATCGGTTACAAAGTAAGCATGTTTCATTCCAGCAATAATTGATTATTTTTTTCTTATTAGGCCTAATGATAGTAATTTTTGTAATTATAATAATTAATCAGTAACTGCACTTATATAATCAACAAAGGAGACTGATTTAGTATCAAGGTTTCTTGAAATTTAGTGATAGAAAAGAGTGTGGGGCCTGTGAGACTCCTACCAAGTGATTGTTTCCCCTAGAGCAAGGGTAAGGTTAGATTAATCCTGATCAAACATACTCATGCTTGTGCATATATATTGTGAAATTGGTTAGACTGCTGCATAAAGCTTTTTTTGTTCTGATTAATTTGCCCTATTATTTGTTTGTATTTATATGTATTTGTGCAGAATGGTTTTTGTACCTGTAAACTAAAAAGGAGTGTTTTTGTATTAATCAGTCAGTTGTTTACAGTACCTGACATCGATTTATAACTGGTGACAATATGCTGAGTGGTCAGCTTGTGGTTGTGATTTGTTGAGATACAATAAGATTGGTAACAACTTTTAAACCTTACACAATTTTTTCTTTAACCAAATGTGTTTACAACACATGACCCAACCTCGCTTTGTTTTTGCTTTTTATTATTAATCTTTGTTAAATCTGGTTTTTGCTTTTTTTTATTCTTTGCTACTTGATTTTCCAATTTCTCCACACTAGTCTTTAGCAAGTTTGAGATGATTGGTTAACTCTAAACACACACTAAATCATTAAGCACACTTAAGGGGAGTTTGGGGGAGGATGTATTTTATTATATATTACTAATTTCTCCACATTAGTCTTTAGCAACCTTGAGATGATCCGTCAACTCTAAACACACTTAAGGGGAGTTTGGGGGTGGAATCTTAAAGATGGCGTAACTCTTGTCGAACTTCTTGAAATTCCATCGATACTCTGGGAAATACATTGTTCTTATTCTATAGATGTCCTTTTAATATGCTTTTAGAACTTATGCACTAACTATTAGAGCTTATGCAACTTGAGAGAGAAATATATTTCCTTCTGAACAGACACATAGTAATATAAAGTGTTCCCCTCGGGCATTTAGCAACAAGTTACAATTCACTCAAAACTCTTCGTAGTAATGATACTAAACATTTCTTACTGAAGGTTTGGTGCTATATCTTTAGTTCCAGTACAGTTGTGTCATGTTTTAAACTTGCAATTGCAAGCTCAAATGCTTAGTTCTCGATCACATGGATCTTACCGTTTTCGACTGTGCCAGACTGCCTAATGGACAACGAACCCCAACAGTCAAAGGAAGCAATGGTTAGCTGATACAATTTGAATTTATTGAAGGACAATTCGAATTTTGGTAGGTGTGTTTCAGAGTACTTAAGGATTGTTAACTTTGATTGTGGTACTTCCACACTTTCTTTCCTCCTGTCTCTCACAGGGGCGTGTAGTTATTACACGAATATGGAATATATGTTGAGAAATGTTTTGAAATATGGAAATAATATGTAAAATATGAGCCAAAACCTAATAATATGTAGACATATGGAAAAAAGAAACTTAAATTTCCGAGTCTACATGTCATGAACATGATGCACAAAGATAATACAGAAAACAATGTATTTCAGCTTCATACGTAGATATGTATTTACATATAAATCAGTTCCCTGGTTATAAGGATGACTTGATGTCGTGTGCCACTGAGCTGAAATTAGTGGCATGCACATTTTATAAGTGGGGGCTTTTCTGTTCTTTTCGATTTGATTGATTGAGTTAGGTTATTTTATGTTGCTCTTCTGCCACTTTTGGCTCATTGTGATGGTGAGCATGAGTGATGATATGATGAAATTGATGAAGGAACACTCAAGAAGAACATCTGTGGCTAGATCAAGATTTGAACCTAGGACCTCTGGTGTCATAGCATGCTGTACTTATGACTCTGCCACGAAGGTTTGCTTTTTCTCTTAGAGCAGCCGTGTCAAATCCATAGCCCCACCTTGGCCCTACCCATCATGCATGCAGGAGATTTGTGGTTATCCCGCTTTTCCTTTTCTCATGAAAATTCACCAGATTGATCTTCTTTCCCTACACAGCTGTGTCAACTAACCAAGTTTAGTTCTGAAGTTCAATAATACCTTGCTGGCTATGGGAGGGAGGCATGCATATTTTGTGTTTTGGGGGACTTTATTTTAAAAATAAAATGTTATAACAGCAAATTATTAGTTGTGCTTGACCCCCAAAGGCCCATAAGATTGCACTACTGTATGTATATCTTGAGAAAGACATATCTGATCAGTGTACTGCATTAATTTCTGTACATTTTATTGATATTAGGGATGGGGCAGATTAATTGGTATTGTCGGATATAGGCATATTAGGTTATCAGTAAAATTACCAATACTTGTATCGATCTCATATATCTATAAATATCTTATTTTATGCAATATTGTGCCATTTTGTTATAATTTTTATGGATATAAACATATAATATCCAGTGTGAACTTTTTAAAAAGTAAATGTATTAAAATGAAGCTTCTTGTGCAGTGCAAATGCTTGGTTTAAATGGTAGCATACATTTATTTAAGAGGTCAGAGAACCAATTGAAATTTTATATTGGATTGGTAGACTATCGGTATCGGACAAATTTTCATGTTAGCCCATCTCTGATTTATATCTAATTTTCTAATATTTATGCAATAACCAAATGTGCTATTATCTAAAATTATTTCAATTGAATTCTTGATATTGTTTACTTACAGAACCCATGTTTAGATTCATGAAACATGGGTGAATGTACCGGAGTTTTATGGTCAGCTTTGATGCTGGATCAACTGTGACAGTGTTTATTTGCTAGAAATGTCTTCAAGGTAAGTTTTCCATATTTGTGGTTTTGTTGTGTATATTAACAAGGAATTTCTGAAATGTAAAGACATTTAAAGTAGGCTTAGAGGAGTGTCTTATAACATTGACATTTTGGAAAAGCTCAAAACTTTTTCTGGACATTTGTTTCGATCTTTTTTCTACATTTTTAAGCAACAATCAGAGCTCGCACTAGTGTGCATTTGTGCATAATTTACACCTGAATATTGGAATTTGACACAAAATGTATTCCCTGGACCAGGGCTAGAAAGATACAGGGAACCCAGTTGCCATGGCATCTGAAAATTTTCACCTGGTACCTGAATTTTTAAATGCTTCTATTTTTTATATATTTTGAGTTTCCCTAATTTTCATTGGCCATATATTAGAATGTAATGCATAGTTACCAGTTGAGCCTTCTTTAGGATATTCATAAAGTACCAATATAAAATTTACTGACCGAGTATTCGATATAAAATGGCAAGTATTTCATGAAGAACCTAAGTGATTCATTCACATCTATAGTTGATGACCATTTTTGTTTCTCCAAGAGTTCTTACCTTTGTAAAAGAAATTATACAGTATACTATTAGAAAGAGGGTTGTAATATAATTAAGCATTGCTTCCATATTAAAAACACTAAGTTGCTGACCAAGGTAGTTTATTAAGATAAAAAATACTTAACGGGTAATGTTTCAACCCTGTATCAGTGTCTTCCTCAGACGAAGAACTAATATTTAGTTTAGTTCTTCATGTGAGGAAGACCCTGATACAGGGTTGAAACGTTACCCATTAAGTATTTTTTATCTTAATAAACTGCCTTGGTCAGCAACTTAGTGTTTTGAAAGAGAGTTGTAAAAGGGAGAGGGTCCACGTGGGGTGCTTGCCTGGGCGCTAAGTACAAATGGGGTGCCGAACAAGCAAAACAGATAAAAATAGAAAAACGTTAACGTCGTGGTGCCCTGTGAAATTACTGGCACCCTATTAAATTAAAGTTATTGTCAGTTTGCAAAGATATATCTTTAGTAAAAATTTTCTTTCTCTCTGTATCTAGTCTGTTCCCTGACATAATGACATGTTTAAGTTTATTCAACTTTTCAGAGGAAGCAAAGGAAGTGTAAACAGGCCCGTAGCTAGAGCCTGAGAGCCTGCTGTGCCCCCCCCCCCCCCCTTGTGAAAAATACAGAATGCCTAGAATTCTCACTAATCTTTACAATTACTCTAGCAACATAACAAAGACACATTGATTTTGTGATTTATGAACGTGTGGGGATTCAGTATAATGTCATATCAGGATTGGGAGGGAAAAATTTCCTTTTTGGTAATAGTGATTCATGTGGTAGAGAGAGGGACTGGATATTTGATTTTTGTTACTTAGCGTTGCTTTTCTGCCACTTATAGCTAATCGCAACAATGAATGATGACGTGAAATTGATGAAGAGACACTCATAAACAGTGCCGCAACCACAGGGCGTCAGGGGCCATTGTCCCACCCTCCTGGCCTTGGAAGGAAGTCCATTCGAGGGGAAGCAAACATTGAAGTAAAAAGAAAACAAGACTAGGAGAATCTAAGAATAGCAGGACAATTTGATACTCATGATGGAATTAGTTTTTACGATAGCCTTGCATTTTTCTTCGAGACAGCCAATGGCACTTGCCATTTCAAATTCTATACAAATAAAAATACATTTCGTAAAATTTTCTTGCTCGTTTTGCTCGCAATGTCTTCTTTTCTTATAGTCCAAGTTCGGAACCATAGCTATGGTGCAGTGGGAGTCGGTCTTGGGAGCCAAACGATCTATATGAAAAATAAAAATTAAAGAGAATGCCATGATGCCCCATAAAATTATTAACGCCCTATTAAAACAATTTATTTCTATGAAACTTAATATGAAATATTAATGATGACACTGTAATTCAAGAAGTCATTGATCAATCAAGGGATTCCTGTTTGTTTGTCAGGTGTCAAGACATGTATTTCAACTATAATATAATACAATTCACACAATATTTTGCAAAATGGTTAACGTAACCAGTAGACAAGCATTGTTTGTAGTGATGCAAGAGTCTCCCCTTTGAAGGAAATAAGAGTCCGTGGTGGACACCCATATTTTAGCAAGTACAAAAAAAAATGTTTACAAATTTTTACATAGTTCTTCAAAGTGTAGATAATATGTAACCATTATTATTTAATTAATTCGATTTTTCTTGCATAACAGAACACAATGGTGGTGTTGGATTCTCGATAGATTCCTTTGATTCCTTTGTGCGGAAATACCTGGGTACGGGCCTGAGTGTAAGGAATTAAACGTAAAATAAATTTAATTTACATTAAGTCCCAAATTTATATCTGACCATAGGTGCACCAGTGAGGGCAAGACGGCACTTGCCACTGCCTGCTGGAAAACTTGGAGAGAGAAAATTTGTTTGGTTCAGTGTGCTCTTTGTGTTGGATAGTGAAATGAATGCTGTTCAATTTTTAAATAATTGAAAATAAAATTAAGCATTGCCTCAATTTAGAATTGAAAATTCCTTTCCTTCCTTTTGCAGTTAACATGCCATGCGTTTATTTGCACATGTTATTTCGTTTTCTTTCAAGGCAAAGAGGCACGTGACTCCTAATTCCCTAGTCTCTCATTTAGTATTTGAAAGACAAACTCTTTTTTTCAAAGTTTTGTAAGGGTATAATGCATATTATTAATTAAACATAGCTACAGTATGATGTTTACTCTTTACAATCTTGCTTTGCTCGTTCGGCATCCTCTTTACCTCACCAAATGCCCCCTGCCCCCTCCTGTTCTAACAGAAAATATGCATGCATAATTTTAATAGTTCTATGTAGCGAGTGAGTTCCAAATTCTGCTGGTGTTTTCAAATCTGTTTAAACGATGATTCACAAACTGAAATAAAGTAATGAAACTCGATATATTTAGAGCATGGCCATGAAGATGTTAAAATGTAGTGGGAAGTTGGGATGCACGTTTGATAGATACCTAATATTGCTTTTGAACGAAATCGGCCAAGGAATTTCATATTGAAGTCTTCAACGAACGAGCAAAGCAAGATTGTAAAGAGTAAACATCGTGGGATACTGTCACTATGTTTAACTAATAATATGCATAATCAGTTTGCAAAGAAATAGTTCTAAAAATTTTCTTGCTCGCTTCGCTGGCAGTGTCATAATTTATTTAAGTCATATTATATCTGTATTTATTACTACTACTTCAGACAGGCAAGTGCGCGCACACCCATGAAATGCATTCTCACTGATATTTCAATTGGTCACCTCCAAGATGAACTCCGAATTACATCTACGGCAAGAATGATACAAATACAGTTAAAATATTGCGCAAGTGTTCCTAATTTATTGCATGAAATGATTCCTGGTAATATGACGTTAAAATTTTGTGTGTTTTAATGTCATGCCTTGTGTTTTGTCTAACGATTGATTAAATCAAGTACTGAACATTATCGGAAGGAAAGCAATACTCGAAACGTTAAACTGAAATGTTAACATTAATCTGTTTTCCATCTTTTCCTGTATTCAACATCTTTTTTCTTCTGAAATGTTACGGGAAGGGAGGGGGGGGGGGTTAATCTCTAGAAACATCCTTGAAGAAATTGAAATAGGGCGAACATGGTCCAAAATATGCACTTAACTTCCCCAAACTTACACCCCCCCAAATTTTCCAGCACCCCCCCCCCCCCCCCCCAAGGGGAAAATCCTGGATAAACCCCTGATTCTTATCTTGGAGCCTAAGTACTGTTGCAATTGCAGATCTTTGCCTATGCCTGTTTCTTCATGGTTAGTTTGGTGGAGTTACTTTCCTTCTTGCAGCAAGTTCTGGGCTAATGTTTTTGTGTTGTGTGTGTGTGTAAACGTACATACTACTGTAAATATTATTGAACTGGCTGCTCAGAGCATGAGGATTTCAGCTTTGATTGCTGTGATATTCAGTACCAAAGATATATATGTGAAGAAGAGTCTATTTAATAGGAGATTTATGGCTATGAGTGTACTTCGAATGGAATGTGACGAAAACATGACACTCATGTTCTGATTGCGTATGGTACTAACTAGAACAGATAAAGTAACAAACTAAAAAAAATAATGCCTACATAAATCTTTCTTTTTTTTAGTTTACATAAATAAATACAAAAAAATACTTTGAAGGGTATGAAAAGAAAGTAATGATGAGTACATTTATGGATTTAAATTTCACTGTTTTTGGTTGATTACGATGTTACTGGAATTCTAACATACAAATATTACAGTACAGGAGTCAAATGACTTCAAATGTTATTACTAGACCTCGGATTTTTAGGTTCTATAAGGTGTGCTTTTAGGTTCCTACAATAGGCTCTAAAAATCCTACAATAGGTCCTAAAAATCTTAAGTTAGGCTCGAAAAATTCTGAAGTAGGTTTAAAAAAAAGGTAACAATAGTTCAAGATTCCTGAAAAATGCTGATTAGGTATAGTACCTATTTCCTGATATTTTGCACTATCTTGATAACTTTATGTGTGTTGCCTAACACTACGGCAATGGCAGAACTTACCATTGGAAATTTGGTATTAAAATTCATTCTTCGCCGCTTAGTTAAGCAACAATCTTTTTCATGTTATCCACAGTCAAATTCTGCAATTTTTTCTGAGAGGATCATCTTATATGACGAAAACAATCTTTCAACAAAAACATAGTCACGCTTCAATGCTGAAATGTTAGTTTGTAAGGCGTGAATGCCACAAAGTACCGAAGTGACGCCAAAGTGAGCAAGACCACACAGATCAGACTACTTCGGATTGTACAGGAAGAGTGGCACCAGACATTTTGCTTTTTTTAGAGCTTTAAAAAATCACCATGGGCTTGGAGGAAGGGAAGTATGTTTCAAACATATTCGTCATGGAATTTTTTCGTGGCCAAACAAAGCAAATGTCTCTGTGTGTCACTTAAAAATCCTGTAAAATGTTAAAAAATATATAAAATCAACACTTGATTTAGGCACATAAACCTAAAATAGGTTTTTACTAACTATAAAACTTCATCAGTTTGTAACCGGACACAGGCACAAACACATGCGATATTCAATCAAACCTTACCGGAGTTGTTTTACCTCGGAACTGCGAGTAGAAGGTAAATGGCAAAAAGTATAAATCGCATGTGGACAGGCAAAATACTAGTCAAGTCATAAGAAACAACAGTTAGTTTTATAGAACAATGATGTATTAACCTTTTGGATCTCAAGCGTCTCGAACGAGATACCCAACTGTAACCCTCATGGTCCCAAGCGTCTCGATCGAGACGCTGTGTCAAGGTCGTAGTTGTTACGTTATAACTTTTCTATTTTTGGCTAGAATTTCGATTTTTTTTTAATATTGTTCCTAACACATGTATTTAACAGAAATGTTTCTTGCACCTTTTTTTTCTTCATGAAAATGGAGGTGAAAAGGTGGGAAAAGGGACTTCTCTTTTCAAGGGAGAATATAAATTTCAAACATTTCAACAATTTTTAAAAATAATTTTCGGGGGTTTTCTCCCTTCCCTCTCCATATATACGCCAAATTTGCATAAATTTTGCATTTGTGCATTTTGAATTTTCTTTTGGGAGGGGGGGGGGGCAAACGCCATTTTTTTAAGAAAAGTATTTTTGAGGGGATTTCCCCCCTTTCCCCCTCCATATGTACGCCGAATGTGCATGAATTATATATCGTCTGAATCTGTGATTCATTGTGCGTACAACGGTATGTCTTTCATATCTCTAGGGCATTTAGTTTCTGAGCTATAGTCATTTCAAGGTACTGCTGCATTTTGAAGCTTGAATCAGTGGCGTGCCCACTATTCCTTTTGGGGGTACAACTCGCGTTACATTGGTCATACGACAATGATGGAAATATTTTTGTGTTCCTTACATGCCAGCGATAATTTCTATGTGCATTTTGAACTTTTCATATCCTTTTTTTTCAGGGGGTGGGGGGTGAAACCCCATTTTTAAAAAAAAAGTATTTTCAGGGGATTTCCCCCTTTCCCCCTCCATATATATGCTGAAGGTGCACAAATTATATATTGTCTGAATCTGTGATTCATTGTGCGTACAACGGTATAAAGTCCATATCTCCAGGGCAAATAGTCTCTGAGCTAAAGTTATTTCAAGGTACCGCTGCATTTTGAAGCTTGAATCAGTGGCGTGCCGACCATTCCTTTTGGGATGTACAACTCAAGTTACATTGGTCATATGATAATAATGCAAATATTTTTGTGTTCCTTACATGCCAGTGATAATTTCTATGTGCATTTTGAACTTTTCATATCCTTTTTTTCGGGGGGCAGGGGGGGGGGGGCAAAACCCCATTTTTTAAAAAAAAAAGTATTTTCAGGGGATTTCCCCCCTTTCCCCCTCCATATATAGGCCGAATTTGCATACATTTCATATAGTCTGAATCTCTGGTTCATTCCGCGTACAACGGTATATCACTCATCTCTAGGGCAATTAGTCTCCGATCTACACTCATTTAATTGAAACTTTGCATTTTGCTCAAAATCGGCTCGGGACCAAGAGGCTTATTTGTGAAAATGGCCTTGGGACTCAAAAGGTTAATGTACTAAACACACATAAAAACAACAGCCAAGTTATGTAGTTTTATATTTACAGCAGGTAATAATTGAGGTTTACTTCGAACTTAAGGAACTTAGTGTCTCTGAGCCACTACCCAAGAGACAAGTGTTCCAAGAAAACAATCATGCCTTGATCGTTCCATTTAATTTTGTCTGTTCATTTGAAACTACCATAACTCATTTCCTCCTCAAAAGGAGATGCATCTATATTTCTAGGACTCACTAAGAAGAGCTTATCCATGTGAACAACTTGAATGGAATCACCATTATCTAACGAAGATATGAATAAATTAAATTCTTCCCATTTTTCCCATAGTGCATCATTTCCATTTTCAAATAGCCTTGGGATAGGTGGAAGTGTGCACAACAATATGTGTTCAACATGACTTTTAACAAGGTCTCCTATTCTTTTATAACCATCTATCATGTGAGATAAGTCTTTTCCTTGCAACATATCGTTGACCCCAATGAATACTAATACACTGGTCGACAATTGCTAAGGAACAAACACATTTTGACCAATAACTTTTGACTACGTGATCAGGGTGCAACAAGTGAACAATATAGAAGTAGGGATATAAGTTAAGGTTTATTGAAAAAAGATAATGGGGATTCCCCATCAACCAAAGAAACAGGATGTCATAAAGCAAAACCAGCATAAACAAAACAAAGTAAGGAAAGCACATGAATCACAATTTGGCATGTGTAGAGTGAGTCCAGGGCCTCCCCGATGGCACAGTGGTATCGTTGTCGCCTTGTAATCAAGGGGTTCTGGGTTCGATACCCGGTGGAGGTACAAGTGGTTCGGATCCCACTTTAAACTGTAGGTCCAGTCCCGATTAGCCTTACTGTGCATAAAGTGGACTTAAAACAACAAATCAATCCAATCCAATAGAGTGAATCCAGAGGAAATCAGTATGGCGTGTGGCCACCGCGGACTGCATAGTAAGCTGCACACCTGTTTGTCATGCTGTCGATGAGTGTTCGTGAGCGCGAGGGGTATATTGTTCCATTCTTCTTGAAGTACAGTTTTCAACTCCTGGAGGGTTCGGGGTGGGGGATTCCTTTGTGCAAGATGCCTTCCGAGAGCATCCCACGCATGTTCGATGGGATTGAGATCCGATGAATATGCAGACCAGTCCATGTGGGTGATGTTTTCTCTTTCCAGTGTGTCTGTCACTTGGACAGTTCTGTGTGGACGTGCATTATCATCCATCTAAAGAAAGTAGAAAGTCAGGGCCCACTGCACCCCGACAAAAATGAACATAACCTTCCAGGATCTCGGTAGAATACCGTGCTCCAGTAACGGATCCTGGAGCGAAGATGTGTAGTGTTTTTTTCCCATTTTTCATTATGCCCCCCATACCATGACTCCAGGTCCCCCATACCTGTCACGTTCACAGATGTGCTGTGCCTGATGTCGTGTTCCACGTTCTCTCCACACCATTTGATGTCCAGAATCACTTGTCACACAGTACCGCCATTCATCGGAGAACATCACATTTGCGGGTCAATATATGTTTGTTCCTTAGCAATTGTCGACCAGTGTATATGAGATGATAACTGTATTTCCCTTTACTTTTTAGGGTGATTTATTTGCTGACCAATGGATGTAAAATGCGTTGTCGCACGAATATCCCATTTTCTTCTGTGCCAACCTGACAAAAAAATGAATCACCAAGAAATTTATATTTTTCAAGCATCGGGTGCCTCTGTTGTAACCCATCGTTCTTCAATGTGGGAAAACCACAGTAGTTCCCCACCCCCACTTGCTGAGGACGGCCATCTAGTTATCCTTCTGCTTCCGAGTGAAACGAGACTTACGCCTAGGAAACTTAACAGGTGACTTCGACTTATTCCCACTATTCTGGATGCTTGAACCTGATTCAGAACTATCTCTTTTGCAACTACACTAATGATCTTGACCAGCAGTAATATTGGAAATATTTATAATTCTGCCAGACTGCAACTTCTTGCCCGAATTAAAATTTGGTTGATTTTCTTTATAATTATGTGAATCATTTCGTATTCCAATATTACCTGCCTCATATCTAGCTATGGACTCAGCCGTAGCAGCCAAAGATACAAAAGGCTGAATTAGCAAGTGATCCCTTAATTAAGGAGGCAACTGATTTACTATTTAAATGTGTTTCGGGAAGTCCCCCATATTAGGTTGCACAATACCAGGTGTGCCGGTTAATAATTCTTAATTGATCCGAAAGAAAACAAGCATATCTGGGGAGAAAGGTAACAAATGCTTTATTCAAAGTATGCGCCATCGCTAGCTATACATTGTGCCCATCTGTCTGTCAAATTGTGAATGGCCTTCCAGAAAAATCGTACAAATTTTGAGATGATCCAGTCAGCAAGCCATTGTTCGACATCTTCGTAATTGTTGAAGTGTTGCTGGGAAGGTGAGTGAAACAACGATGAAAACAAGTGGTAGTCCGAAGGGGCTAAGTCTGGTGAGTATGGCAGGTGGGTCAGTTGTTGCATTTGCGTATCGTCTTCGTCCAACAGTGCTTGCAATTTGGCATCTTGGAATTTTTTCGGCTGGCCCGGGTGATCTTTGTCTTTCAAGTCGAAATCACCACATTTGAATTGTCGAAACCAACGCGCACACGCGTTAGGTCATTGTCACCGTACGTTCCCACAAGGATAGGATGGCTTTCACTCACGTTTTTCTTTTGATTGAAGAAGAAAAGCAGGATGTGCCGCACATGCTCCTTATTTGGTTTGAAGGTCAACATGTTTCCCACACAAACCCAATATCACGATCAGTCACACTCGGTTGCACATCCACTGCATTTTGACAGGTACTGTCCTGGCAACACACTGACGTAACAGTTGAGACTGTGCACCAACCCTAGCTTCCAGTGCCATCCAGCGACGAAATTAAGAATTATTAAGCAGCACACCTGGTACTGAGAAGCTTCTGTTGTGACCAAAGAACTTCACCACAACATCTCCATGATTGTCCCTATTATACTTGCTATTAATCACATGAGCCATGCAACTTCCCACCCATGATTCATTCTGGAAAAATGACAAAAAAATTCCCCTAAAATCAGCATAACATGCAAAACTAAGTTTATGTTGTCTGAACCAATCCATGCTGACACCAAAAAGCATGTGGGGAATACATAACAAGTAATCTTCACGAGGAACCCCAATTAATGAGAGATATTCTTCACAATCTATTAACCACTCACTAGGAACCACATTATTGTCAGTTGAATCGAACCTTTGAAATGCTTCAAGATCACTTAATCTAATTTTATTTCTACGAAAACTTTGTTTACTAATGCCACTTTTGAGGCTGCCATCTGAATCACAACTTGCACCACACCCATGAAAAAACTATGATTATTCTACCAGCATTTACTGTTTGACTATTGGCAGTATGAAGCAAGTTCGAAGTTTCATGTTTATCTTTGTTACAAGTTGTTGATACTAATTGGCAACCACAGCATTCTGTTTCGTGTGTTTTTGTTCCATAGTGTGTAACAAATGAGAATTTGTTCTATGAACCGTCAATGCATTTGCTGCAAAAAAACATCCAAATTCATCATTTTTATAATGTGATCTCAATATTGATCTATTACTACAACTATCAGCATGCACATGGCTGATCTTGCTTTGTATGTTATCAGGCTCACGCTCTTATCACTGGTGATTCACTGCTTGCATCCATTTTCACATGCTGGCTATGAAACTTTACAGCTTGGATACTAGCAACATTGCTTGAAACAAAATTTGGACTAGAATAACTATTTGGCACAAAAGGTGCCAATTTATAAACGTGCGAATCGCCACTGAGAGCATGACCGCTGAAAAGCATGTTATTTGCATTGTTTATGTCGGAATGACATTGACAATCAACAATGGAAAGGTTAGGATTACCTACACATGGTGTACTCATGCCGGTGTGGTTACTATTGTGCAATGCATGACAAGTACCATATGCCTCAGCCATTCTTTCATAATTAAAATGCCCATTCAAAGATTGAGGCAAAGGATTTCTACTAGAGTTACAACACATTGCACTCCTTCTAAATCTATTGGCATGCGAGGCGGATAACTGGGTTTTATCATTACATTGTCCAGCTTTAAAAGTACCATATTTGTATGTGTAGCCCACATACACTTGTGTTTTTGGAGATTACCCTCTGAAAAAAGTTCTTAAGACCTGATTTTGCCTGCAAATAAATTAACTCACTGGTTGTGTTAATGCTATGCTGTGCACATTGCCACAAGCTCATTGCATAAAAAACGAATTCTCTTTTCCTGATGCTGAAACTTGTGGTAGTAATAAAGTACCACTTTCATCACCTGTTGCATTTGCACTCACTTCACCAACACAGAAAATATTGTTGTCGGCTTGCATACTACAATTGACCATCATGGGAAAGCTTGCTGCAAATCCATTGTTTATGATTCTTCGCTGCATGCTCCATTCTCGCTCGTTCCTTCGTTCATGTTGAGGGTTTAGTAAACATATGGAACTGCTGCAACATGGATTCCTCCAGCTTGGTCATGTGACAAGCAACTTGATGAAATATTTGCATCTTCACTTCGGACAATAGACACAAGAAACAACAGCCAACTTACGCCGAAGATCGCACACTAGAAGGAACTATTTATAAACAAAGTCCGTGATACTAAACATTTTATGCATCCATCTCTCATCTGTCCTACATTGGCACTCCTAGTGTTGCCAGATCCTAATCCAAGTTCTTTTCTCTCTTTACAACTACGATATTACTAAGACGTAGTATAACCTATCTGCTTATAAGTTGTTGCATTTTTTAACAAAACTCTGACATACTTATTATTTCTTACATACCTGTAAAGGAAAAAAATAGGTTAAAAATCTAAAACCCGAGGTCTTGTTATTACCTTAGTGTGGGCACTGGGCAATATAGTTGTAAACACAATTGAAAATGTGTACATTGTATTTGTTAGGTGACTCGTTTCCGTTGCTTAAGTTCCTCATAGCTTAAGTGAGTAGGCTAGGTAGGTCATGTTGCTGCTCTTGATCATAATTATTCTGCTATAAAGGTGATTCAGGAGGAATCTGTAACATACCAGGAGGCGGGTGGTGTTTCCATGAAAAAAATGTATTTGAGCATGTAGGCTAATTCATAATTGTGGTTGAGATAGAACCATATTTAGTGAGGCAGTGGTTCTGTGTCTGCATGTATTTATTTTTATTGATTTTGGGCTACTCACGAAGATGAGGACGAGTGGTGATATTGATAAAATTTAATGAAGGGTCACTCACAAAGAGCACCCATGCCCAGGTTGGGATTCAATAATCACTCTGCACTAGTTTGAGTTTTGCTTTTATATCCACTTTATTCACAGTAAGGCTAATCGGGACTGGCCCTACAGTTTAAAGTGGGATTCGAACTAGTTTTGCCTCCACTGGCTATAGAACCCTGGACCCCTTGATTACAAGGCAATGATGTTATGACAGTGCCATCGAGGAGACCCACAACATTACCATATTTCTTGATACATCTCTTTCTGGTGTCACCCTTGGGCAAAAGTCTTAAGAACTTTTTTCAGAGGGTACTCTCCAAAAGAAAATAAAGTGTATGTGGCCTACGCATACAAATATGGTACTTTTAAAGCTGGACACTGTAATGATAATAATAGTAGATGTGCCAACAGTGTTACGTTATTTACTGAAAAACAAAATCCATGACTGTTTTATGCAAGTGGCAGAACATTTTCCATTAACCCGACAGGACACATGCTCTTTACTAGGACGTACATACACACACTGGGTAAAACAGACCCAGGAACAAAATTGCTTCTTAACTCCAAATTTTAATTGTTTTAAAGCATATAATTAGTGTATTTAAGTTTGATTTTACTATGCAAAGATAAAGTTGAGAAAAGAAGAGGAAAAAATATATTAAGATGTAAGAATGCTTGCTGGGTGAATATATTTCCAAATTGCCTGAGTAATTTTTACCCATACATGCATACTTACGGGTTAATAATTACATTTGGGTCATAAAATACATCTGCTCTGAATTTAGTGTAATTTCTTTGTTGCAGGCTCGACCGATTGTTTGTCCTGCTGGAAACAGGGTCCTCTCCTGTTACGAGAAGAGCAGCAGCACATCAACTGGGGGAGGTTCAGCGTTTACATCCTCATGAACTTCACAATCTGCTGTCTCGCATCACTAGTTACTTGCGCAGTCCATCATGGGAAACTCGAATTGCAGCAGGGCAGGCTGTGGAGGCCGTCATAAAAAATGTTCCACAGTGGGATCCACCTGGTTATCTGGCTAAATTCGGTAAGTCTGGGAACAGCTTGTAAGCGATAATTTGATTGATTGGTTTATTTTACTTTGCTTTTCTGCCACTTTCGGCTAATCATGAATATGAGGATGACTGATGGTAAAAAGTAAGGTAAAGTTCCCTGTGCATATATCACCCTACATTTAAGGGATGTGGGGGTAGAGCCCCACACATTCTCGATATCTGCCATTTTGGAGGTGATGCGATCAGCACCATGCTCCAGCCATCTTTACCCCATGGATTGCCCCCAGATATTCATTGATTTGAGGCTGGGTGAGCCCCAAAGTTGCTTTATGTGGGAACAAGGCTGGAAAAATTCCAACCGTAGATCACCCACCCTGAGAATCGAACCCGGGTCTCCCATGTGGCATTCAGGCACCCTACCAACTGGACCACCACGGTTATGATGACTGATGATATGATGAATGTTCATGCTGGAATTCAAACCCACGTCCCATCGTAACATGCTGTGCTAACCGCTCCGTTGCGAAGGTCATCCAATTCAAAATTGAGATACATATTTTGTTCACTATGGTTGGCATGATGAAATTTTCAAAACTATGCTGATTCCTGTAAACATTGAAACACTATTTTAGTTAGTTACAAATGTTGCATTATAAATATTTCCACTTATTTATGGTGGATAAACTATCAAGATTTCAGTACAAACACTAGGCACATTTCAGGACCAAAAGCGGTATATAAAATTCTGGATGTGTACCAGTCAGGGAATTTTTTTTTTCTGTTTCTTGAAATAATCAAAATTTTTGTAATAGTGCACACTAAAAGTAGGTTTTTGATCGAAGAGAAAAGATAAGAAATTTTAAATTTCTTGACAAACTATACTTCAGTTTGGTAGAAACAGTAGAAATTTTATGTTAAATACTCTAGGATAAGGTTATCTTTTGTACTGTTTTCATGAAGGCATCTAGTACAGTCGGTAGCTGTAGAAATTTCCTACTTATTTCAATTTTTTAGTTGTGTTTGGTAGACATTGGAATTGATAGAGATTTTGCTATAACTATGTAATATGTAAGCTATAATTAATTATTTTTTTATAGTGAAACAATCAAAAGACAATACTGCCATCATCAATTTTACATGTATTTGTTAATTTTACACTGCTGCTGTGTATGACATACATTCATTCGAACCATATATTGTTCCATTGTTGAAGGTATCCTGTAATTGTGGTTGAAACTGAACATTTTATTTCACTTTTTTTTCAGAGGTGAACCATTCCGTACAAGACCATTTGGCACAAAATGAGACCGGACGGATGAACTTCCAGAAATTTGATATCAGCAATATTTTGAAGAAAGGCTCCTACTTGATGGGTTCAGAAGGAAAGGAATATGACACAGTTGATGATGATTCAGGTATATATATGTTGCAGTTATTACATGATATAGCATGTTCTGCAAAAATGTTATACTGTAGTGTTAGATTTGGTAGAAAGGACTAAATATTTTGTTAAAAACTGAAACTCAGGAGAAGGTAAGTACATATTTTTGAAGGTAATGTTATCAGGTTTGTTTACAATTTAGTAAATTCCAATGTGTGCCCCGTTTGTAGCACGGCACATATACAAACGATAATCAACTTCTTGCCACGTCCTGACCAGCATGTCTGGGGTGATGGTTGCCACGGATGTGATTATTCTTTGCCTTAGATGGTTGACATCTTGAATTTTTCCCCTCATAAACCATGTTTTTCACATGTCCCCATAGGAAAAAGTCTAAGGGAGTAAGGTCCGGACTTCTTGGAGGCCATGGAATAGGCCCTTTCCTTCCAATCCACACTTCCACTTTCTTTAAATGCCTTAAGCCATTGACGAATGGTTTTGTCCGAAGGCTAAACACCACCATACTCCTGTCGGAAGTTCCACTGTACAGTAATAACAGATCCAGTTTCTACAAGCCATATCACACACTGCGCCTTCTGTTGTGGCTTCGCCGTTGCACTGAACTGCACTGACTGTGTTCGGCTCGGCTAGGCCACTTCAAGGTCAACGCTGCGCAGCATTGCCATCCTTTGTTGGAATAAACTCCAAACAGCGTGAATAAAACTTGACGAGCTAATACTCTTTGATAATGCTATAATCTATTTATTAAAATTAAATTTCAAAGGTACATATTAATTAACCTGTAGTTTAAAAATTTAGAAAGCTATTTTAGAGTTCAATTGTTGAGATTTACTTTTAAAAACCTAATTTAGTTAGCTGTGAGCTCACAAAGGTTGAGAACCAGTGGTGTGAAACGTCCAAGTGCTTCTAATTATCTGGTAAGCATTTCCTTCAATTATGATCAGGGTGTGTGTGTGTGTGTGTGTGCACGTGTGCAAAAAAAAAAGCAAAATATGCATTAAACCAGCCACAATGTACAATAAACTTTAGGAAACATGCTCTTAAATATCACCTTATGTTCTCTATTCTTGTGATTCCACCAAAATTCCCTGAGCATGGGACTGCTCACATAATTGTAAGTATTGATGCAATCACCAAACTTTCTGCATAGTGTGGTGTTTATGGATATTGAACTACCTATACTGAGCTTAAAGTTGTTGCATTTTTATTATATGTATTATGAGAACAAAATAAAATGTTTACAAAGCTGGGATTTATTCTGTACTAATTTTTCAGGGTGCCCAGTCAAGAAAGTCAAGGAAAAGTAAAGAAATTATATTTGTGGTCAAGAATTTTTGCCATCACAATGCCAGATTGATAGAGACACATATTTTTGGTAAATAAAAAAGCAAAATTTCTGTACAAAAACAGTATTTCAGGTTCAAAAGCAGTAAATAAAATAAAATGTCAGTGTTATAGCGGTGAATAATCACATCAAAAGTGCTATATAAGATGATATTTTGATTTTAAAATTGTGAATATAATCCTAAATTTGATTTAAAAACTGCACTTATTACACAAAATAAAGTTATCCCTTCTAATAGCACATTTATGTAGTTACCAGAGTATTAAGTTTATTCCTGTGTAAAGGGGTCCATTTTTGCTTCACAAATATTTACAGCAGGAATTAATTAGTTTTCTGTGAATTGCATAACTCACAGGATACGTCAGACTTCAAAAGTGTTGCGTCGGTATATAAACGGTAAATTTCGTGTTTAAGAGTATATTTCGCATTTTGCAGTTCATTTCGCATTATTTTGTGACAAAACAGGGTAGGAAAATGCACCTTACACCTTTCAGAAACTTGAAAAATGAACATTACTGCATGTTATTTCATATTTCGTGTTTTCGTCAAAAACTAAATTTGCATGCCACTACTGATTTAGTTTATTTTACTTCACTTTTCTGCCTCTTTTGGCTATCACAAAGATGAGGATGAATGATGGTAAGATAAGATGGATGAAGGAACAATCACAAATATGTAGGGATGACAACATGAGCCCCACATGTTGTGAGCCTTGCTAGTCTGCCGAATGCAGTCCAGGATGCATTAATAGATAAAGCAACTAATTCTCTTGTGAAATACAGCTTCAGTTTTCATCTTAACTGGCCTTTTCATAGATAGGGGTTTTCATTAAATAAATATTTATTTTCGTAATTGCTAATTTTCAGTATCCTAAGTAGGGATCATATAAATAAAGGTTAAGAAAAACAAAATAAAAAGTCAAGAATTTTGGATTTCTTATTTTGGTAGACATTTCTTGCTTTCTACAAAAAGTAATACAATAGTATAATCCATCTTACATTGAAGTTAACCTCTCAACATCAATAACATATCCACCTTTATGCACAGGAATTGGAATAAAAATAATTGAAAGTGAAGAACTGCTTGTTCCATCTCCATAATCTAAAAAAATGTACAACCCAAAGGGGAAGTGCCTTTTTACCCCTTGTGCTACCACCACTGTGGCACAGACAAAGATTTACAAAGATGTCACATCAAGAGCTAATCAACAAATAATATTGAATGAATATGGCAGTACTTAAGCTCAGAAAATTGTTCATTAAATTTTATTTGTGTTATGCCTGTCTTTATTTGGTCATTCTCTGAGGTAATATTTATTTGTGCTTCGTTTCAGAATTGAAGGACAAAATACAGAAGCAAAAGCAGATTTTGCAGTCTCGCTTGGGCCTGGATGTTGCTGCAAAACTTGGTATGGACATGAGCGAGATAGTGACTTCAGCTGACCTGTCAGCAGGCGTACAAGGACACCAAATGGGCTTTAATTTTAAGTTCAAGGTTGGTTTTCCTGTGAATCTTAAGCATAGTTTGAGTTTAGTATGAGTGTTGATTTTTTTTTTTTTTAATGTTGTGTTTTTATTTCAAAAACTCCTTGAATGTACCTGCAAATTAGAAAGCTTTAGATAGCAAGTAGTTTATGACACTTTTGACACAATTTTTTATTTGCCATATTATAATATCACAGAATTGCTTGTATTTTCAATATTTGATTGCTTTTATGTCATTCTTTTATATTGTGATGTTTCCATTGACAGTTTCTTGTACTTAAAATTTATTTTTGCCTATTTTTGCTTTGTTTGAAATTGTTTTGCATCTTTGGTTTTAATGAAAACCAGTTTAGAATTTAAAATCAATTGTCAAATTTAAGAATCAGACCTCGTGCCACATGTTGAAATGCAGAATGTCTAAAAAGTTTGATGTGGAAAAAGTTCCATATTTCTGCATTGCAATTTCTATTGGTTTTCTATTTTATTCTGAGTAAACTTGGGTGTCAAATTCTTGCCTTTTTTATTTTTACTTTGAGTTACTCATGTTTGAGATCATTTTCAGTGTCTTGTGTTTTTATCATGAAAGAACGTGGTTCAGAACTTCGTGTGTTCATATTTTCCGTAATCATTGTCATTCAAAGCATATGTTTGGAAACACCTTGTGTTCTATTGAATATCTGCTGGTTAATCTCTTTATGAGAAAGTGTTATTTTGTAACTGTGTAACTTTTTAGTGATGACATGGCACAGTTAGTGACGAGAAACTAGATAGTAACTTACAAGAATCAAGCAGAATGTTTAGTAAGGCTTATATTCTATATATAAAACTTATATAAAATGACTGGCCAGGTATATAATTAGTGGCTGTTTGTTTGATAAGCTGTTTCTTTCCTTGCACAAGCCTGTTGTTGACATCGTACAACATGAAGTATCTCAGGTCCAAGTTGGGTTAAGTTCGAGAGAGATGAACAGGGCAAAGAGAAAAGCAAGGCAATCAAAGCAAAAGTCCCGAGATTGTGAAATGGCAGAGAGCTTCGAGGAACCAGACAGGAAGAAGATAAAGACTGAAGATCTTCGTCAGATGAAGTCTGAGGATTATCCTTCAACACCAACTGTTGATAGTGTTCCAGATAGCACTGGTTCCTGGGGAGAGGTAAGTGCTATTTATCCAATACAATTTTTACTTGGTTGCAAAATCTGTGGGGGAGTGTTAGCACATTGCACTACGAAGCCAAGGATCCAGAGTTCAAATCCTGGCCTCGACATGGCTGTCCTTTGTGAGTGTGCCTTCATCATATCATCACTCATCCTCATCTTTCGATTAGCCAGAAGTGACAGAAAAAACAATGTACCATGAACCAAATTAATCAATAAGCCATACATTGGTTACTCCTTGTATTGTGGGCTCTTAATTCTATGTCATTCGACACATTGTTTACAAGATTGAAACATTCCTGTTTGTTTTAAGCCCCCTTTATGCTTGGGTAAACTAATTAGGACTGGACCTAAAGTTTATAGTAGGATCGGAACCACTGTGCATTATGCAAGGGTTGAATAAAAAGTAATGGCAACACTTCTATAATTGTGAAATGGCTTTATTACCAGATGCAAAATCACGTACATTTCGCCAAGTAATCCTCCCCTTCCATGTCTAAGTGTTAAGTTTATTCCTGTGTAAAGGAGTCTATTTTTGTTTCTCTAATATTTACAACAGAATTAATCTATTTTCCGTAATTTGTATAACTTTCAGGATAATTCAGACTTCAGAAAGTGTTCCATCGATAAATAAACTCTAAATTTCATTTGTAGTTTTTTTCACATTTTGTATCATTTTGTGACAAAATATGGTATGAAAATTCACCTCACATCTTTCAAAAACATGAAAGATCAACATTATAGTATGTTTTTCACTTTTTTTGTTGTTGTTGTTTCTTTGAGCCTCCCCAATGGTGCAGTCATAGCATCGTTGCCTTGTAATCAAAGATGTCTCTGGTTCGATACCCGTTGGAGGCACCTAGTGGTTCGGATCCCACTTTAAACTGTAGGTCCAGTCCCAATTAGCCTTACTGTGCATAAAGTGGACTTGAAACACCAACTAAAATAATTCTGTTTTTGTCAAAAACTAAATATGCATGCCTCTAACGATCAGTATGTTTGTTTCTGTCCTGAAGTGACCACTCTGGCAAATAACATCTCTCGGGTTTTAATCCTTCCATCGATGTGGTTCTTTCATTTTGGCGAAGAGACCGTAATCACACAGGGAAGAAGAAACACTTGTTATAGTGCATTTCAAATGAGAGATGTTATATGGCATCTTCAATGCATTTTTAATCTCTACACTTCGTAATATTTAATATACAAGTCGTAAGTATTGCTTCTAACTGTTGCAGGCTGTGGAGTGGCCATTCGAAAGCTTCTGTGATCAACTATGCCAAGATCTCTTTAGTCCTAGTTGGGAAGTGAGGCATGGGTCGGCAACTGCCCTTAGAGAAGTTCTTAGGTTACATGGAAAAGGAGCAGGAAAAACGGCAGACCTATCAAGGGAGTCTGTAAGTTGATTCTAATTCATGATGTCAAGCTATTTAAAAAAAGTAGCTGTGGGTATATATGTAGAGGATGTGTTACTGTTCAGGACATCCTTGTTAATTTGATATCAGATGTGAACTAGCGTTTAAGTTTACTTACTGGGTAAGACTATGCGCTTGCCCCCCCCCCCAAAAAAAAAAGAAGTGCTCCCCTGTGCTTAGCACCTTGCCATGAAGGCGTATAGGGGGTGTGGGGGTAACACCCCACATTTTCTTGATCCAGTCGTGAGCATGCGCTGGCATGAACATTTAATTTTCACAATTTCAACATTTTCAAATACAATTGAGTTGGGCTGTATTATAATGTGCAAAATACAGTCTATAATATAGTGTTCGTATTGATGGAAAAATTATTACAACTACATATTACCAATGAAGAAATTACCTCATAACATCTTTATTTTTATTTCATGTTGGATGGTTTTTCGTTTATTTACATGTGAGTGTTGGAAGCAAGTTTTCTGATATTCTTCTTTAAAACCGCACAGAACACACAAACAGGATGATGAAAGAGTAGGGTAAACGGTGCGTTTTGGGCCACCCCCGAAATTTTGGTTTACTTTTATTGTGTATACCTATACAGTAATATACTCAAAATCGAGCTTTGACTGTTACAAAAGTGACACAATACAAGCGCAAAAAAAAAGTCAAAGATCAAATTCCAATTTTCATAGTGCAAAATTGCTAATTTTCGAAAATCCCTCTATAATTTTTGCTAAAATTTTATTTTTCAATAATTAAAGCGAAGTGCTAAGTTAAAAATAAGTGCTAAGTTACTTCCGGTTCACTTCCGGTTTAAGTTCAGAGAATTAATATGTTGACTTGTAACATTCTAAATATTTTAATTTAAGACAAGGTACAACTTGTTTATCTAATACTAAGAAAATATAATATGCAAAATTCTTCTAGAATTGCTCTGTCGCTCTCTCATGTCTTACATCATAAACATATGATTTTTCACCTATAAGAATAACACTACATATGGTGTTATTAGGAAGTGTATTATGGAATTCACAGATAATTTTAATGTTTGTCCTGTCATTAACCACAACTTGTTTTTTTTTTGAGGTGTTGATTACAAACATGGGTCTCTGTGTTTTGAATTCATCTGGTGAGTAATACATGTCAGTATTCCCAATTGTAGAAAACAGTAAACAAAATTTGCCTGTTTTAGAGATATTCCAAAAATATATATATATTTGATAAGTGACAACAACAGAGCCATCTATGTGCAAATGTCTGAACTCGGTGAATACTTGGGAACAAGTCAACTTTTTTCAATACTACATCATTTTATACTTTTTTTGCCAGCAATAGGGAATGGTAGTAAGCGTTAGACAAAGTACTTTGGAGCCGAATATACTTTTCTTAAGACGTCGTATATTGCTAAAATATCTTTAATTCACATATTTCTCATACCGCCGTATCTTGCCTTATTAGACCTTTTCAAAAAAATTGCCAATTAGTGAAAATTAATTGAGGAACAACAGGTGCTAATAGGGCAAGCATACAGTGATATGGGGATATGTGAATTGTCGGTTTCTTCGGTTCAGATAAATGGATCGAATTGAAACATAACATCTTGTAAAAATGACAACTTGTATAACTAACTTACCACTTGAACTGCGGTACAAGATTTTTGAGTACACATGTTGCGAGGCTAGTTGAGTTAAGCAAAATAGTGCCTGAATTTCGTCCACCGTGCGAGATGATTTTTATGGATAATCTTCGCAAAATAAGTGGTATTAAAAAGTTGCAGAATCCTGAGTCTCTTTTTCGGGCTGCAAGCAAAAAATTGGCCGATAGGATGGACGAGCTTTATGAGGCGAGGGAAGGAAGGAGACGATATACGGATGATTGGTATAAGTCAAATGCTGAAACAGATAATATTATTACACAACTTATTGCTTTGACTGAGGCACGAACTTTTTTTCTAACCTGACATGATATATAAATAAAATACTATTACTAAAAAGGAGATAAACGGATTAACTTTTGCAAGCAACCAAATCTTATGAAATATTGATAAAAGATATGCTCTCTATTAAAAATGTAATTACTTATAAACATGGAATGCGTGATATTCTCGAAAAATGTAACCTCTCTTTTCTCTCTTCAAGAAGTCGAATCCTATTAAAACAAACAAAAAAAAATCAACACGGACAACAAACATGCATCACATGAAATAACAAACAACCTATTTTGTTTAGTTAAAAAAATCTAAATTTAATATCTAATGAAAACACATGATAACAACTTATTTGAACTAGTTTCCAAATTCAAATATTTAGGAGTAATATTAACAAATGAAAATTATATTAAAGAGGAAATAAAATAAAAAGTAGGTTTAATTCAGGAAATGCATGTTATTTCTCTCTAAGAAATTAAAAGTTAAAATATATAAAATAGTAATTTTTCTTGTAGTATTATATGGATGTGAAACTTGGTCAAATATAAATTAAGGTGTATTTAAAAATAAAATTGTTAAGAAAATATTTGGACCTAAAGGGGATGAGAAGACAGGTTAGTGGAGAAGGTTACATAATTTAGAACTACATAATTTATATTTATATCCAGATATTATTAGAACAATTAAATAAAGAAGTTTTAGGTGGACAGGATATGTGCTACAAAGCCTGAATGGGAGAGAAAAGAGGAGTTTACAGAATTTTTGTTGGGGGACCTGATGGTAAGAGGAGGCCTAGACGAAGATAGAAGGACAATATTGAGATGGATCTAAAGGAAATTGCTAGGGATGGTTAAGAATATATAAATGGATAGATGGAAGGCCTGTGTTGCTGCAGCTACGAACTTTTAGGTTTAAGAAGACTAGAGAGTTAGTTAGTTAGTTATGAAATCACATGGCACTATAAGAAAAATACAATCCCTGGCAGTTAAGTTGAAGTTAAAGATGCTAAGAAGATAAATTATTCGAATTTGGAATACCTAAAAATCTTGTTAATATGTCTGACAAAATGTACAATTTATGAAAAGTTATAAAACAAAGATGTATCATATTTATTGCTTTTAATTTTTGCCTTAGAATATGCTATTAGGAAGGTAAAAGAAATTAACGAAGTATTGTGACTCAATTGCAGATGATGTAAATACAATTAAGAATAATGCTAAAATATTTTTTAAAGCAGCAAAGAGAAAATTACAGGCCGAAACCAAGTGATAATTATTCGATTTTGAAACAGTTTCCAAATTCAAGTACTTAGGAGTAATACTAACAAATGACAAGTAGGATTAATTCTGAAAATGCATGTTATTTTTCTCTTCATAAACTTTTGTATTTTTGTTTAATATCTAAGATAGTAAATGTTAAAATATACAATAACAATAATTGTGCCTGTGGATGCGAAAACTTGATCCCTTGAAGATAAATTGAGGTGTATTTGAAAATAAGATTCTTAGGAAAATATTTGGACCTAAAAGGGATTAAGAAACAAGTGAATGGTGAAAGTTACATAATTTAGAATTACATAATTTATATTTGTTTCCAAAATATTATTAGATTGATGATTAAATCACGAATACCTAGGTGGGTACGAATGAGAAAAGAATAAAGAAGAGTTTACAAGAGTTTTGTTGGGGAAAACCTGATGGTAAGAGACCAAAATGAAGATGGAGGCGGACCTAAAAAGAAATTGGTAAAGATGGAATGGAGTATATAAATCTTGCTCAGGATAAGGACAAATGGAAAACTGCAGCTATGAATTTTCGGATTCAAGAAGGCTAGAGAGTTAGTTAGTTAATTGATATTCAATGTAATATAATTTAACATATTTCAGAAACTAAAAGGCAGCAACATGGTATTCATATTGACAAGGGAATTCCTACAAAACTTTTTTTTTTCCTCGTAAGTTTACCAATAGCACTTACTTACTAATTGTGAATATGAGGATGACAATACGTTCCATTGTTCCTATATAAACGTTACAACGTTTTGGTAACGTTTCAACGTTTCGATAAACGTTTTGGTAATGTTTTAAAACATTGTAACGTTGTGTGTGTGTGTGTACGTACATGTGCCCGGGCGAAGCGTAGCCTTTCACGGTGTATGTTAACCTCACTAGCAGTGTTTCCTACTAGCAGTGTTTCCAACTTGTCGTAGCCTTTCACGGTGTATAATTTTTTTAGCTTTTTGTGTGTGTGTGAGTGTATGTGTGCCCGAACGAAACGTAGCTTTTCACGATGTGCTTTTGATAATGTATGTTAACCTCACTGGCAGTGTTGCCAACTCGCTCTACAAAACACTAAACTCGCTGAAATTGGCTTGCTCGAAACGAATCGCTAAATATAAAATAAAATAACAATGCCTATGAACCTGTTTGGCTTCAGGAAGCAGGCTATGGAGGCATCCGCCCAAAGCGCACCGTCGCCACCTGCAAGCTGGGACCTGTTACCCTCCCTATTATCTAAACTCAATGGTTTGTTGATTATACACTTGAATAGCATCCTGACCCAGTATGACGAGGATGTGGGCAAGACTTTCTACATATTCAACAACAACTTGAATTATTACCAATTCCCCATCTCTGCCAAACTGCAGTTTGACATGAATCCCGAGAATAAAGGAGAAGCCAAAATTTCCTCCGGCAAGAACATCTATCGCATCAAACACGATAGGATGAACAGTACCACCACGTACGATGTATCTGCTGGCGATCGCCTGTACATAGAGCTCTTGGACGACTACGACAAACTCATCCCTCTTTTCATAGAAATGAAAATTAGCTATCCTATAATAAATAACAATAATGCCTAACGATATTTTTGGCCATACGAAACGCGACGACCATGGCGACGAGCTTCTCATGCTCGACGTCAGGGTCAAGAAGCTGCGAAGCGATCTGCAGGCCCTCCAGTCCACGCTCAACTCCAGCCTCCAGTCCGAGATAGCCAGCTTGCAGTCTCAGTGCTTGGACCCTGTACTCAAGATTGATGCAGAGCTAAAATCGCTGCTGCAAAAATACACCGACCTCGCGTCGATAGACAATCTCGACAAGCTGGCACTGAGTGTGGGCAATCTGCAGAACGAACTTCTGAAGCTGCAACAAACGCAAACCTCAGACGTTGAACAGCTGAAACAACGCTTGCAGGATCAAACAAGCAACATCCAGACCGAACTGCAAACTATCATCCAAAGCATTAAAACACAAGGCGACTACGATCGCGTGAACGCTAGTATTGCTAAATTGCGCGAACAGTTTCAATCTTTCGAAATCCCTACGTTGGAAAGCATCAAGGCTGAGCTTCAAACGGATGCTTTGCATGCGGCCATCAACGAAGTAAAAACTAAACTCCAAACGCTGGAGGATTTTATCAACAATCTACCGTCGTCCAGCGAACTGAACGCCATTGCCCGTAGCGTGGCCAACATCAAACTCCAACTTGAGACCTACGAGGATTTCGGGAAGCTGCAAGGCACCATAGCCCATATTGAGGATGCTCTTGCTGCTATTAGAAATGATCTGGCGAACGTTCACGATGAGCTGGAAACCAAACTGCCGGGCATCAGGGATACACTGGCCAACGTCCAACAGCAAATCGCCAAACTGGAAAATCTGAATGCAGAATCCGAGTTGTCTCATTTCCATCACTTGATCGACGACATACAGACTAAGTTGGAAACCCTGCAACAATCTACCCCCACCCAGGATGACATAACGCAACTGCAAGAAGGCATACGTGCTGCTGCCGATGCCTCCGAGTTGGACGCGGTGAAAAAAGCTTTGGAATCGCTCCAAAACACGGTGGCCACCCTGCCTACCTCTCAGGAACTGAAAAGCGTGAAGAGAACTCTCAACCGAATACTCAAATCCGACGACATCAAAAACATCCAATCCGAAATTGAATCGATACGGGGGTCTGTCGCGATTTTACCTACCAACCAGAACATCACCGAGCTGCATGAATTGTTTGCGGAAATTAGAACCCAGGTCCACGACCTTGTAATACAGAGCTCCAAGTTGACGCTTGTAGAAAGCCTGCAGCAGATTATTGCCAGCGTGAAAGAGCAAATTGGGAGTATCGAGGCAAGTCAGGAATCAACTATAGCTAATTTCAGCACCCAACTACATGACTTAAATGAAAAATTCAAGAGCCTTATTGTTGATGTAAAGATCAAACCAAACTACGACACTGTTGTTCATGCTATCGAGGAACACCTGGAATCGGTGAATGGCAGATTGGAGGATGTGGAGACTGAGGTTCGAACCAACGTAAACACTCTAAATGCCAGCATCGACAATCTCAAGTCTACGATTGTTATCGAACTGTACAGCATACCAAACAGAGAGTTCTCCTCCCCTTTCAGTCCAGGTTACAAACTCTACATGTTGACTCCTGCAAAAGCCTATCATCAATTTTTCCTCGCTGGCACACTTCAGTTCGTCAAGGTTTCCTACTGGTCTTTGCCTCACGCAACCCACTACCCAACCATGACCGTGACGAACATTGGCGATGAGCCTAAAATAAGAGGAGTTGAGCTGGTCGATTTCACACACCCCAAAAGTCGCGAGACTGCCTATGCCGAAGATGCCACTCAAATTATCGACATAGAAATAGGTGACAAGCTGTACATAGAAAACCCAGCCAGGCTATATTCTTATTTTCGCGCCATGTCTAGACAGGGTATCGTGAACGAGCTTCATAAACCTGCACGACGAAACTACAAACGACTGGCGGGTGGTGACCAAAGGCGTGGATGACCTTTGGCAGGCTGACCTTGTGGAAATGAGTAGCGGCAACCTAAAAAATTTACATAAAATCAATAAAGGATACAAGTATCTTCTTACTGTTATAGATACATTTTCAAAATTTGCGTGGGCTTTGCCCCTCAAGGCTAAAACAGGTGTGTGCGTAATGGAAGCATTCAAAACTATTTTCAATGAAAGTGGCAGGCGACCTCGATTTCTTCAAACGGATAACGGAAAAGAATTTTACAACTCGATATTTCAACAGTTTGTTCAGAAGCAAAATATTCAACATTACTCGACTTTCAGTCACATCAAAGCCAGCGTAGTAGAACGTTTTAACCGTACTCTCAAAACACGCATGTGGAAACGATTTACGCTTCAAGGTAACCACAAGTGGGTAGACGTACTTCCGGAACTCGTAAACGACTATAATCACAGTTTGCATAGCACGATACGCATGAAGCCTGCCGATGTCAGCAAGTCTGATGAGGCACGACTGATCTCTACTGTTTATTGCCCCAAGTACCGGCCCACTAACAAAAAACCGAAATTCAAAATTGGAGACCAAGTAAGAATTAGTAAATTTAAGCGCATGTTTGAAAAAGGCTTTACCAAAAACTGGAGTACAGAACTTTTCACCGTTGCTCGATTGTTACCCGGTAACCGTCACACGTATATAATAAAAGATAATCGCGACGAAATTTTGAAAGGGCGATTTTACGAGGAGGAACTCTCCAAAACAAAATACCCCAATACGTATCTTATCGAAAAAGTATTACGTAGAAAAGGTGACAAACTGTTGGTGAAATGGTTGGGACTCGAGGAAAAAAGTTGGATCGACGCAAACGAAGTGATTGTGTAACAGGTGCTTGGGATGTGGTGAGACGACTGCCAGATTTTCCCTTGGAGTGTCAGGCTAGGAAAAACGGCGAATTGTTGCCGGACAACATTCGCAGCCTTATTGTTGGACCTTCAGGGTGTGGGAAAACAACTTTACTTATTGATAATTTTCTTCTTGCTCCCGACTGGTTAGATTGGAAGAACAGGCACTTGTATGTTTTTTCCAAAAGTTTGGAGCAAGCAAAATATCAACAGCTGACAAAACTGTACGAAGGGCTGAGCATAGCTACCTTTGCCTCCGAAGTAATGCCACTAGACTGCTGCCATGAAAATTCGGTGGTGGTCTTCGACGATGTGATTTTGGAGAACCAGAACGAGATTCGCAATTTTTTTACTCAGGGGCGGCACAGAGGCATAGACTGCTTCTACCTTGCTCAGACCTTCTCCAAAATTCCCAAGCAGCTTCTCCGAGACAATGCTAATTTTATTTGCTTGTTTCGTCAAGACCACACCAATTTAAAACACGCCTACGATGATTATGTAGGCGGGGACATGAACTTCAATCAGTTTTCTAAATTTTGCTCTTCATGCTGGAACCAAGATGATTTCGGATTTGCCACGATAGACAT
Source organism: Lepisma saccharinum (assembly GCF_977018435.1). Classification (NCBI taxonomy): domain Eukaryota; kingdom Metazoa; phylum Arthropoda; class Insecta; order Zygentoma; family Lepismatidae; genus Lepisma; species Lepisma saccharinum. The sequence continues at coordinate 67,600,807 of NC_139235.1, read as the reverse complement.
GACGAGGAAACCTAATGACGGAAAGTACAGAAACAAAATTAACAATTTTCTAAACGTTGCGACATTACAAGAAACGTCTTGACGTATTATAAATAACAAATGATGAAACGCAAACTCGCAGACGACAACCTGAAGCTGCGCGACTACCTGGCCAAACGCTTCAGGGGTTGGAAATCAGAGAATCGCGGAATTTACGAAGAGAAAAAGCGACAGGACCAACCTATCATCGATGCTATAAGTGGACTAGGTAAAGACATCAAAGATGTTACCGAGCAAAACAAAGATTTAATCAACGAGCTCGTGCCACTTGCTGCTCGAAATTATGCTGTGCCTACACCGATATCCAGTATTCACACTACCCCGTTCGAACTTGGAGCTGCACCTCTGAGACGTCAGGTTCTAGGCAGTACCTCTTCGGACAAGGTAGTTGAATTAGGTCCGTTGGCGAGAGATTACCTGAGCACCGGGAAATTTGAAAAGGACGAGGTGTTTGGATTGTACCCCTCTGTGGAACCTAACGAGGGTGTGGTTTGGAAAATTGGGAAATCGAAAGTCACGTTTGAAGGTGACGACGTGAAAATTAATTTGGGCGAGAAGAACAGCTGGACTAGGTATCCTGGCACTGTGGGCCTGTGGGAACTTATCACCAAAAAGCAACCTAAAGATTATACAGACGAGGATTACCAAAGTTACACAGAAGTTTTAATCATGACGGATGCCCTGTACCAAAACAACGATGCAACACAGAATCGCGTAAAATCAAGCAGTGGAGAAAAATACAGGAACCTCATCAAGCCAATATGGAACCAAATTAAAACTGGCAGCGGTGTCAAACTCTACAATACCCTACCTAAAGAGTTTGTTTGGGTAGACGACGTAAGAAAGCTTGTAGATCGATTGCTGGTTATCGCAGGTGAAGAGAATGCAGGTAATCGCAACTTTCACAACGAGAAGGTGGGCATCATTGACATGATTAGCACCAAGCTTAGCAACTTCATTGTCAACGACAACAAAGGTATAGGTTACCTTATCAAAATCATCAACACCCTGCCTCCCAAATTCTGGAATGTGGCCGAGGGTCGAGGTCTCGTGAACGACATCATCAACAAGCTACCCTTCGAGATGCACCTGCCAGGTTACCAGTACTGCGGACCGGGTACCAAACTCGAACGACGACTGGAGAGAGGAGACAAGGGAGTGAACCCATTGGACGCAGCATGCAAGGATCACGACATTGCTTACAATACTCACACTGATCTCGACGCGCGTCACGATGCAGACAGAATGTTGGAGCATGCCGCGTTCGGGAGACTTGTTAGCAGAGACGCCTCGTTGGGTGAACGGGTTGCAGCATTGGGTACGACTATTGCCATGAACACAAAACGAAAATTGGGGTGGGGGCTGTAATTAAATAACACACGGATTACAGAGAGAAAAATTTAGCAAAAAAAATGTCTACGCATATAACAGACTTACCAACTGAAGTGTTATGCAAAATATTTATATTTACCTTCGACGATAGTCACGAGGATGTTAAAAAGCTTATTGATTTAGTTAAAATAACACCACAATTTCGCTTGCCCTGTGAAATGCTACTTCTGGATCATCTGAGAAAAATAAGCGGTGTGAAATCTTCTTCTTCTCCCTATGCTTTTTTTCGGGCTGCTGATGAAAAATTGGCTGATAAGATGGACGAACTTCACGAGTGGAGACAGGGGAGAAGACGATATACAGACGACTGGTACGCTTCAAATGCAGAAACCAGTAGGATCATCGATCACCTCATCGCATTAGGCAATGCCGAAACTTTTTTCTATAAATAACACACTGTAAAAAAATCTACGAGACCAAAAAAAATATTTCTTCGATATGAGTGAAAAAATTAGTGACGTCCAGGCATTAAAACAAATGCTAAATTTGTCAGTCGAATATATAAAAATTCAGGAATTGGAAGTGGACAAACCTTACGCAATAACTTCCGGTTCAATTGTTGCAACCCAGTATGGTCCCAAAGTACGTCTGTTGCTCAACGGACAATACAGTCTATTTTTACCAAATCGATACGCTAGCATGTTATCCGACGAGAAGCTATCTATTTTAATCGAGAGTAAAACTCGAATCGTGTACAAGGGGACAAAAGAACTTCTTGGTAAGAAAACAAAGCACATAATAGAATTTGTTTAACGGTTGCGTAGTATATATAAATAATATGCCGTAAAAAAATTATACGAGAGGGAAACAAAAAATCTCGGAACATATATAAAATAACATATCGTAAAAAAAAAAAAATACATCATGAAGCCCAAGGGCGTCGTATACCAGATACCATATTCGAATCTGAAAACGCTGGGTGCCCTCGATGGGTTACTCACCAAGAAACAACTCGAGAAGAAACGTTCATGCTTGTCCAAAGGACACGGAATGAAATTGCTGCTCAGCACTCCACAATTGAAAAAGTTGCAGCATTCGCGGAAGCAGCAGAAGATTGGAGGTTTCATATTCAGCATTCCGGCCATCTTGGCAGCTTTGGGTGCAGTGGGCAGCTTGGCTGGAGGCAGTGCCGCTATCGCCAAAACCGTCATCGATGCAAAGAAGAACAAGGCCGAGCTGGAAGAACAGAAACGTCACAACCTGGCTATGGAGAAGAAGGGGAAAGGTGTGACCAAAAAGCAAAAAAGCAACCTCGATGCTTTGAAGAAATATAAAAAAAAGAAAAAGCCCTGTCCAACTTCGATATTGAATCTCTGATCGAACCGTTGGGAATAAGGAACTTCAGGGGTGTTTTCATGTCCGATTCTCTACCCTCTGCTGTGAAGAAAAAGGAGTATGGCGTGGTCAACCTGGACAGTTACAAAAATCCTGGTACACATTGGATATGCTACCTCAAAATTAACGATAACAATGCATTTGTTTTCGATTCGTTCGGTTGCACACCGCCTGCCAGGTTGGTGAAGTATCTCAGTGTTGCCAACCTCTACTACAATGACAAACGCATCCAGGGTTTCACCGATGTTAACTGCGGCCACCTATGCCTTTCCGTTCTCGCATACATGTCTAAAATAAATAACCCGTCGGTGGAACATTTTCAGAAAGCATTGTGGTACCTAAAACACCATGGGAGTGTTCCATCTCACCAGCGAGACTTCGGTCTTGAAACTCGCGTTGCATGACGACATCATCTATCCTAAATCTATTGCTCTTCGTGCATTCTACAGCATGTACCTAATACCCAATGTCACGGAGCACAATAACAAAATTACTGTTGGAAATGAAAAAATAGTTATCACGCCAGGACAGTACAATCTGTCTACCTTGCAAGCCCAATTGCCAAGAAATGTACTGCTATCTCAAAATTCTGTAACTCACAGAGTTGAAATTGTGTCTGCTACGGAAACAGTAGACCTAGGCACTGTTGGAGAGCTTCTAGGATTCGAGAACAACACAAAGCTCGAACCTGGCATCAAGCACATTGGTGCCAACATTCCTAAATTTCTAGCCATCGAGACTCTGAACATACATTGCAATGTGGCAGAAGGCATGATCACCAAATTCTCGGATGGTATCCCAGGCAGCCACAAGCAAACAGGTATCATCGCTACGTTCAAACCAAACTCTGAATTCATGGAACCGATTATCTACACACCCTCACCACCGATATACTTCCCTATATCTCGTAATCGCATAGACAACATAGAATTGGCAGTGACAAACGAAAAAAATGAGGTGGTGAATTTTGCCGGAGCTACTACCACCGCCGTCGTGGAGATTAACGTATAATAAATAACAATCATGGAGCAAATCGAAAGTTACGAGTTGCAATCTTTCCCACCCAATCGCCGCACGTTCGCCAATTTGAACGAGCCGAACAGGGAGATCGAATACGATGTGGACGTTGGGGATGGGTTTATTCACCCTCACAGAGCTGATTTGTATATCAAGTTTGATGTGGTGAAGAGAGACAACGGCGAAGCATTCCACGCCAATGCAAATTTAAGACTTGTGGACAATTTTGTGCCGCATCTGTTCTCGCAAGTGGAAGTTAGAAAGCATGGCACCGTCATCGATAGGGTTGACTACCCTGGGATTACTTCTACAGCTGTGGGAACACTGAAACTCTCCAAGACCGATGCAGCATACTACCAGGCAGGGGGATTCGAAGCAGATACAAAAATCAAAACTCGAAGCCACACAGTACTGTTTCCCATGTGCTTGCTTCCAGGCTTCTTCTCCGACTACACGGAGATTATGTGGAAGGGTGGCTTGCGCGTCACTTTTCGCAGAAGCGCCAACGACAACGATGTGCTGATGCATTACAGCACCTTGGGTGCAGACGGTGCAGCACTTGCCAACACACTACCCGACGCAGCCAAGTGCGTCATCCAGTTCATGGAGCTGCGCATGCCTGTGGTGGAATACGAATCTAACTACGGTCTCAAGTACAAAGCCGACATTTTGAAGAACCCCCAAGTACCCATCCAATTTTACGGTTACCAGTGTGTGCAGAAACCTGCTTCCGGCAGCCATTTTGAATTTGATGTTACTACGCAGTTCAACAGCATCCGGTACGATATGCCTGAGTTTGCGGTCGTGCTCTTCCAGACGGGGAAAGATAATAACCAAGAGAAAGATTCTAGCCAGTTTGATAATTGCAAAATTAAGAATGTTTACCTCAAAAATGGAAGGAATGAAGTTTTTCCACGCGAGAATTATAACTTAAACATTACGAACAACGATTACGTGAAACTTTACGAGGCGTACACAGCTTACAAGAGAGTGACCTCCGGCAATATGGACGTGTACTACAACCCCAACGAGTTCATAGCTCGCAGACCCATGTTTGTCATCAACACATCTAAAAGAAAACAGGTGGTTGTTAACGATCGTACCAACATCAAGATTGTATGCGAGTTCCACGACGCCTTGCCTGCAGATACTCTGTGCAGTGTCATTCTTATTGCAGAGAAAACATTTGTGTATGACGTCAAGAATGAAAGAGTGACTGAACAGTTTTAAATAAATAAAAAAAAAAATAGCACACAATAAGAAATGTGGAATTTTATATATATAAGTACAAATTGCAATTAGCAGTTTCCAGAAGTTTAATTTTGCTGTGCCATGCATGCATGTAATCGAGGAAGTGGAAGTAAATTAAAATTGTTTTTTTTTTCTTTTCGCATTGCCTATTACTTTTTGTTACACTCTGGGCAGGCCTTACTAGTTTGGAGGCGATAGTGGCCCCACGGAAGTGTATGGACCCCACATTCAAGAATACACCTCTTGTCGTCGTGTGCATCCAGAGCAACTTTCCTGACAATATTAGTTGTAAGCACATGATCGACGCTTTGGATACGATGCTCTTTTTGTAGAATAGGCGATTTTGTTCTGAGGCACTCGAGGTAATCCTCAAACTTGAGGTGCTCCCGAACCACTTGCCTGCTTACACCCTTTGCCTTTTTTGTTACACTCTGGGCAGGCCTTACTAGTTTGGAGGCGATAGTGGCCCCACGGAAGTGTATGGACCCCACATTCAAGAATACACCTCTTGTCGTCGTGTGCATCCAGAGCAACTTTCCTGACAATATTAGTTGTAAGCACATGATCGACGCTTTGGATACGATGCTCTTTTTGTAGAATAGGCGATTTTGTTCTGAGGCACTCGAGGTAATCCTCAAACTTGAGGTGCTCCCGAACCACTTGCCTGCTTACACCCTTTGCCTTTTTTGTTACACTCTGGGCAGGCCTTACTAGTTTGGAGGCGATAGTGGCCCCACGGAAGTGTATGGACCCCACATTCAAGAATACACCTCTTGTCGTTGTGTGCATCCAGAGCAACTTTCCTGACAATATTAGTTGTAAGCACATGATCGACGCTTTGGATACGATGCTCTTTTTGTAGAATAGGCGATTTTGTTCTGAGGCACTCGAGGTAATCCTCAAACTTGAGGTGCTCCCGAACCACTTGCCTGCTTACACCTTTTGCCTTTTTTGTTACAGAACCCTCAGCCCGGATCGCATAGGCTTTGGGACGAAGTCCAGCAAACTCCACAATCACATCCCCGTTTTTCTCGTCCTTGAGTTTGCCGGGCTCTTTTTTGTTTCGGGGCACAATTCCATACCGGTTTAGCTGGGGATAGCCCGATGTGTCGAAGAGCTTGACAAGAGCTGGAACTTTGGCTATATCACCATACGCATCGGCCGTGCGAACATGGTACACCAAGCTGTCTGTGTCTGTGTAGAGGAGCGAGATATTGTGGTTGTAGTGTGCACGTAGTATGTCGTAATATGTCTCGAACATGCACAACTTGCTCAGATCCAAAACTGCAGCTCCCACATAGATGGGCTTGTTGAGTAGCACCTCGCCCCGGTTCATGTGAATCAGAGACATCTGTTCGTTGTAAATTGTTCGAGAGCTGAACAGCGGGCTTGCAACAAGTCGACAACACTGTGTTTTCTTCGTCACCAACCTCACATCAACGTGATTTCGCACATTCTCCATGGTCTTCCCAAATACCGCATTGTTCATTAATATGAAAAAATCGCGATCAAGTTCCGAAGTGGCAGCAGTGCGATGTTTGGTGTTCAGTTTGATGTACGGCTTCAACCATGGAGACTGCCTGAACAAGAGCACGCGGTAAACTGCTTTGACCGAGACCCCTTGCTGCATTAACCACTGGAGGTTCCGGTAGTGTAGCACATAACGCTTTTTGGGCTCCAAGTCCATGACGAGCTTCGGTTGATCCGAGCCAGGTGGACACTTGAATTCCGGAGCAGGCGAAAGGTCACAGAATGTATCCTGCAGCTTCTCGGGGAAGTCAAGGTCCACCTCGGCAAAAAACCCAAACTCGTCGCACTCTTTTTCGATGTCGTGGTATAAAGGATCAACCCACTCAAACTGTCCTGTTGGGAGTGGCTGCATCATGGAGTGCCCGTAAAGATTATTCACATCAGTGTACATGATGTAGCTTGATGGTTGGGAGGGGTCGTAACCAGTGGCCATGTGGTGATTGTTCGCGTGTGCGAAGCGTTGCGACACTTGGACCATGCCGCCCCGGATAGCTCTCTCGATGAAAAGCATGATATCAATATCAGAGATAAGTGAAAGTTTAATTTTAGTCAGCAGGAGCATGGCCGACCATGCCAGTCCAGGAAGGCTGTAAAAATATACAGGGTCCAGGTTGTAAATGTTTATCGCAGTCGCCCGAAACGCCTGGAACACATCGGCAAGAAGCGTCACATCAAGCTTCAGGTATGCATCGTGGTAATCACCAAAAGTTCGGCAACCCAACTTGACCCACATAGACTGAGCATGCTTGTACTCCTCGTCGGTAATACCTGAACCTCTCAGCTGGCTGTAGAACTTATCCTGGGGAGGCAGCAACTCTTCTTCGAACTTGGAAGGGTCTGTGACGTATTCGTAGGGGTAGACCCCTTTACGTCTGATGAGCGTGACATCTAAGTTCGGGAAACTTGATGTGGTAATGCCTAGTTGGTCGTCTCTGAGCTTCCCAGCAAGAGCATCCAGGCTTGCCTGGAGGAACCTCAGAGAGTCGAGGAACCGAAGCTCGATGCTCCTGCTTTTTGAGTCGGGGATCGGCACCCACTTGCTGACGCTAATATAACGCTCCTCGTTTTGTGCCAGGACATTGATTCTTGCATTGTCGTACCCTAGATGTGTAACCAAGTGATGGAAATCATATCCCGAGCCATTGTGAAAAAAGACCGGTATGAAGCGCGGGTCCCTGGCTCTCAAGTTACACCTGTTGCACCACGGGCCAATGTAGCTTCCGGTCCCATAATGGTCATGGTGGTGGACCTTTTTGTTATCGTCATTGAAGACTGAGTTGCAAACAGGACAATTTAGAGCCATTTCGTGCTGATGCTTGTCTTCCGGAGACAGGGGCAGCATGGGCTTGGGGGCCAACAGCATCTTCCCTATCTTGATGCCTTCCTGTTGCATTCTCTCCAGGAAGTGTTTGACCGGGTCGGGACCGCGATACACATAGGGCTCGGAGGCAATATGTTGGTCTCGCCACACCACAACATAGGAGTAACTCGAGGCCTCGTGGATTTGGAAAGGAATAGTAGAGGATGTTTCGGGGTTGGGATGGCAGTTAGACAGAGGTTGAAGAAAAGCCTCGAAGTCTGCTACAATATAGGCAGGATGCTTTACCATAGCACTGTGCATGCGAAAACACTCTACTGCACCAGGTTCGGGCAGGATATTCGGGCAGGATAGTTTGTGCAGGCTTGTTGGTACCACAGTAGAGCATGTGGCGAGCTAGCTTCTCAGCAGCAATGTTGGGTCCTCGAGAGTGTTTGAATTTATAATGGTTTCGGTTGTCGAAAGTGGACAGGCACCTGCGACACACCACGATGTGACCATCATGTTTATTTTTCTGATTTGAAACAAGTCTGGAAAAAGAGCGAATAAGCGTATAATGGTGGCAGGTGTTATTCTTGATAAGAAGAAGGTCAATTTGCTGTGCACTATCATCATCTACATCACTTACCCGAATAGGGTAGACGATGTTTGCCTCGGTGAGACCGTAAACATTGATGGCTAATTGCAGGCCCAACAAGTCACGAGCACGAACCTCAAACTTGCGAATATGCGAGACTTCTACAGGGTAGGCAATCCCGGCCATTGCATCCTCCAGTTCCGACTCATACTGCTTGTAGTGTGCAACACGGTGTGGACTGTTTTCCCGAGGTATAGGGTGCAATGCTGCCAGCACCGACCAGAGGAAGCATTTGGTGTCTTTGTTCTGAATATTGAGAACAGCTTTCCTTGCTTCAACCTCGGGTGGCAGGGCAATATAGCTAGACCCTGCCAGTGGCAGGAACTTGTTAAGTGTCAGACAAAGTTCGTGGGGCTCGCCACACAGCGAACCGCCCGAGCCTTCAGCCTGATGCTCCTCGTGCTTTGCCACAAGCTCCTCGACAAACTTGTCGTAGATGCTGTCGAGGTCAGTGACATCTGCCTGATGCAGTGTTTTTGCTTTTGTGGCATGGAAGAATTTATATATTTCATCAGATGGTTTCTTATACTTGCAGCATAGCACAGCATAGAATTTAGTGGAGTGTGTGGCCAATGCATCGTTGAGGATGGATATTATCTTAGCTCGCTCGCTCTCCAGAAAACTACGCACATCGCAGAAGCTGTCTGATGTTATGTCAAAGTCTTCTAATAAATGCTCAAACGCAAACCGGTCTGCTTTCTTCGCCAGCTTGACGCGTTTGGCAGGTGGCGATGCATCGAGGGAGGTTACTTTTACCTTTCGCTTGGAAGGTTGCGGTAGAGATGTTCCAGTGCTCTTGCAAGTAAGCTGGTGTCGCTTGAAGTTGGCAATAGTAATATTTTTTTCACACTTAGAGCACAGTTTGGTCGCACATATTCGCTTTTCCGGCACACAAGTGCGACAGTGTCTTTGAAAATTTTTACTTGACACAGCAGTTTGGCACGTAGGGCAATTTTTTACAGAACGCATAATGCAGAGATTTTTTGGGGGTATGTTATTTAATACCCAATGCTGTGCAATACAAAATATAATTGTTAATTTTTTTAAAAAAAAAATCTATTTTTAAAATATTCTCTATGACCTTACTTGGGTTTTTTCCGCTAAATTATATGCTTCTAGTCTCCTATACTTTGGTGGAGCCCGTTCAGGTTCTATCCCTCGCTATGTGGGTTCCTCTGCCAATTCAGCAAAGGTGAGAAATTAGCGCTGTGCTCCGGCTTATATAAATTTAGACAGCCAATAGAAATCTTGCTTACTTAAACTAATCAGAAAACACCACATATAAATTATTAGCCAATCAAAATTTCTGTTTTTTACTCGAGACACTAAGCCAATCAGAAAACAACACGACTGATATGACATCATTATATTACGTAATAACTTGTTGCTACACACTACAGCTTACAGGTTGGCAAAATCTGATATGAAAGCAGATAATACGCTTAAGTCTTATTTATATATAATTTTCACGAGCGTACAATATTGTTAACAGTATCATATTTGAGCAGGTCGCTTGTCACCTAAACACTACAGCTTACAGGTTGACAAAATCTGATATGAAAGCAGATAATACGCTTAAGTTTTATTTATATATAATTTTCACGGGCGTACAATATTGTCAACAGTATCATATTTGAGCAGGTCGCTTGTCACCTAAACACTACAGCTTACAGGTTGGCAAAATCTGATATGAAAGCAGATAATACGCTTAAGTCTTATTTATATATAATTTTCACGGGCGTACAATATTGTCAACAGTATCATATTTGAGCAGGTCGCTTGTCACCTAAACACTACAGCTTACAGGTTGACAAAATCTGATATGAAAGCAGATAATACGCTTAAGTTTTATTTATATATAATTTTCACGGGCATACAATATTGTCAACAGTATCATATTTGAGCAGGTCGCTTGTCACCTAAACACTACAGCTTACAGGTTGGCAAAATCTGATATGAAAGCAGATAATACGCTTAAGTCTTATTTATATATAATTTTCACGGGCATACAATATTGTTAAGAGCGTCAGTTTCCGTAGAGCTCTCTTTTTCCATCTTCCCTCTATACAGTGAAGCTGTAGAAGACACAATTAGCTAACCTAGCATACAACATACTTTCCTAATTAATATGGATATTGTCACACATTCCTCTTATTTTATACTGTTGTAAATGGAAAGAATTATGTATGGTAAATGTTTTGTACATTATAGGGGAAAAATGCAAAATATCCCCCAATTTTAATTCGATCCACCTCTGAATCGATTTTTTACATATTCTCACGCCGGCACATATGTTGTTCTATTTTGCTTCTTTTACTTGCCTTGCTTAATTAACTCTCGCTAATTAGCATTTTTTTGGAAGAAGTCAACTAGAACAACATATGGCGGTATGAGAAATATGCAAATTAAAGAATATTTTAGTAATATAAGGGCCCTAGCAATTAGCTTCGTCGACTAAGAGTACTCTTTTAAACGTCTTCAGCTAGATCGTATTACTAAGCGAAGACATTCAAAATGTTTGGGTATTGAAAAAGTTTGACCTACTTTTTATTTCTATTGTTTGCTAATAGATGGCGCTGATAGTACCTCCTCTCTCTCTCTCCCCCCTCTTCTCCTCTCCCCCTCTTTCTCCTCCTCCTCTGCTGTATGACAAATAGCACAAACATAAAATCAAGATTTTGGAGAGCAAAACATAAAATTTGCATGCATCTGATGTCGAACTAGGAACTTTATCTTTCGGGGAGTCAACATTATTTTTTTACTCAGTCGTCATATAACATGAACACACGCAAACATTCACATGTGCTTTTATTATTTTGTGTTCGGTAAGTACAAGTATATTCTTACATAAATTATTGTTTAATTTAATAAATTGTAAACTCAGAGCCTGCTATACTAACATTCCTTCTGTGTTTCATTATACTATTGAAAGCGAATATTGCGTGCATACGGAAATAACACAGAAAAAAAAAAAAGCTGATGGAAGCAATTTAAAATCAGTGGAGCAAGGTTAGTATTACGAGAACGTAAAAACATGTGCTTTCATTCAACTTCGAAAAATAAGAATAAATGTGTGCATACAGAACGCATGTGCTTTCTTTTCACAGTTGTAAAATCATATAAATTGTACATGAAGTAAGTTGCGGGAAGGCTCTCTCTTTTATGTCTGTGTATATGTATGTTGTACAATTAGGTACAAGTATTGTACAATTAGGTACAAATTGTTGTACAATTATTTTCCCCAGTTGCCCAGTTGGAGTTGGGGGCACAACACTGGTACTATTTGTACCCACAGTGCTTACTCATGTATTTTGTTTAATATTTTATTTCAAATTCACTTGCAGAAACTAGTGTTGCCAATTCCTGGATGTAGGTTTACCTACTCTGTTGGTTGTCACTGTCAAGCTCCCAGTATTCGTACAGCATAAAAAGCTATAACCCCCCCCCCCTCAAAATATATACATTGTATACGCCAAGATGCCCAATAGCCTAGCAACACATCATGAAAAAACATGCCAAAAAAACCCAGTGGGTTTATAAGTCAGTGCTGCCAACTCCTATTTGTAGGTTAGCTTAGCCTGTGAAAAATCATATAGTGGAATTTTTGTAGAGTGGGTTGGCAACACCGACGAGCATCAAATAATAATTTCGAGCCTCAAATGATAATTCGAGCCTCGTCAGTGTTGCCAATTCCTATTTGTAGGTTAGCTTAGCCAGTGAAAGATCATATAGTGGAATTTTCTTCGGATGGGTTGGCAAAACCCAAGCCTCAAAGAAAAAACATCCAATAGAGTTGCCAAATATAAAAAGAGGACAATAGGTCCCCCTCATAAAAAGCTACAGTAAAAAGCCCACAGGTCGCCAACACTAGGCCCCCAACAGTGTTGCCAGACATAAAGAGTACATGGACCCCTCAGGCCTTTTGATGAAAATTTACAGTGAAAAACCCAGTAGGTTAACAACACTGTCAAAAGATCTACGGCAGTGTTGCCAGATGTAAACAGGGGGCAATAGTCCCCCCTCATAAAAAACTACAGTAAGGGCCCACAGTGTTGCCAACTCTGTGCCCTCAAAATATACATCATAAAAGGCTACGACGAGCCTCAAATGATGAATCGAGCCTCAAAAGAGGTTGCAGAACTGTCCAATTGTGTCTACTAATATCTGGATATAAATATAAATTATGTAGTTCTAAATTATGTAACCTTCTCCACTAACCTGTCTTCTCATCCCCTTTAGGTCCAAATATTTTCTTAACAATTTTATTTTTAAATACACCTTAATTTATATTTGACCAAGTTTCACATCCATATAATACTACAAGAAAAATTACTATTTTATATATTTTAACTTTTAATTTCTTAGAGAGAAATAACATGCATTTCCTGAATTAAACCTACTTTTTATTTTATTTCCTCTTTAATATAATTTTCATTTGTTAATATTACTCCTAAATATTTGAATTTGGAAACTAGTTCAAATAAGTTGTTATCATGTGTTTTCATTAGATATTAAATTTAGATTTTTTTAACTAAACAAAATAGGTTGTTTGTTATTTCATGTGATGCATGTTTGTTGTCCGTGTTGATTTTTTTTTGTTTGTTTTAATAGGATTCGACTTCTTGAAGAGAGAAAAGAGAGGTTACATTTTTCGAGAATATCACGCATTCCATGTTTATAAGTAATTACATTTTTAATAGAAAGCATATCTTTTATCAATATTTCATAAGATTTGGTTGCTTGCAAAAGTTAATCCGTTTATCTCCTTTTTAGTAATAGTATTTTATTTATATATCATGTCAGGTTAGAAAAAAAGTTCGTGCCTCAGTCAAAGCAATAAGTTGTGTAATAATATTATCTGTTTCAGCATTTGACTTATACCAATCATCCGTATATCGTCTCCTTCCTTCCCTCGCCTCATAAAGCTCGTCCATCCTATCGGCCAATTTTTTGCTTGCAGCCCGAAAAAGAGACTCAGGATTCTGCAACTTTTTAATACCACTTATTTTGCGAAGATTATCCATAAAAATCATCTCGCACGGTGGACGAAATTCAGGCACTATTTTGCTTAACTCAACTAGCCTCGCAACATGTGTACTCAAAAATCTTGTACCGCAGTTCAAGTGGTAAGTTAGTTATACAAGTTGTCATTTTTACAAGATGTTATGTTTCAATTCGATCCATTTATCTGAACCGAAGAAACCGACAATTCACATATCCCCATATCACTGTATGCTTGCCCTATTAGCACCTGTTGTTCCTCAATTAATTTTCACTAATTGGCAATTTTTTTGAAAAGGTCTAATAAGGCAAGATACGGCGGTATGAGAAATATGTGAATTAAAGATATTTTAGCAATATACGACGTCTTAAGAAAAGTATATTCGGCTCCAAAGTACTTTGTCTAACGCTTACTACCATTCCCTATTGCTGGCAAAAAAAGTATAAAATGATGTAGTATTGAAAAAAGTTGACTTGTTCCCAAGTATTCACCGAGTGCAGACATTTGCACATAGATGGCTCTGTTGTTGTCACTTATCAAATATATATATATTTTTGGAATATCTCTAAAACAGGCAAATTTTGTTTACTATTTTCTACAATTGGGAATACTGACATGTATTACTCACCAGATGAATTCAAAACACAGAGACCCATGTTTGTAATCAACACCTCAAAAAAAAAACAAGTTGTGGTTAATGACAGGACAAACATTAAAATTATCTGTGAATTCCATAATACACTTCCTAATAACACCATATGTAGTGTTATTCTTATAGGTGAAAAATCATATGTTTATGATGTAAGACATGAGAGAGCGACAGAGCAATTCTAGAAGAATTTTGCATATTATATTTTCTTAGTATTAGATAAACAAGTTGTACCTTGTCTTAAATTAAAATATTTAGAATGTTACAAGTCAACATATTAATTCTCTGAACTTAAACCGGAAGTGAACCGGAAGTAACTTAGCACTTATTTTTAACTTAGCACTTCGCTTTAATTATTGAAAAATAAAATTTTAGCAAAAATTATAGAGGGATTTTCGAAAATTAGCAATTTTGCACTATGAAAATTGGAATTTGATCTTTGACTTTTTTTTTGCGCTTGTATTGTGTCACTTTTGTAACAGTCAAAGTTCGATTTTGAGTATATTACTGTATAGGTATACACAATAAAAGTAAACCAAAATTTCGGGGGTGGCCCAAAACGCACCGTTTACCCTACTTGAAAGACACTTTAAGAGCTTGTCCAAGCTTTCGATTGCATCTCTGAATCATCATCAGGGATGGTCGAGAAATGGTGATGGGGATATGGTTGGGGTTCCGCTGAGGCTATTCGCTGTGTCTGCTGGACGATGTCATTGCAGTCTTAGTGTTTGTTGGTAATTTCTTTGTTGACATTGATGGCTGAGGGAGATAACGTTTTCCAATTTGAGTAAAACTTGCCAACTGCAAGGCCTCAACTGAGTCAAACTTATCAACACTGCATGGCCAGAAGCGCCAGCGGAACCTCAACCATGTGTCCTTCGCCGTCTCTCAACCAGCCGTGATTATGATTCCGAGATGGAATCTAAATCTTGGACAAACTCTTAGTGTTTGTGTATCGTTTTTAACAAGTATGTTGCCAGCACATGACGTAAGTACTTTTTACTGTCATATTTTCTGATATTATTGTGTGTTTTTTAGATGCAGCAGGTTCACCAATCATGGCTAGAAGATATTTCACTGCGGATATTGTGTGTGTTAGCACTGGATAGGTTTGGAGATTTCCTTTCAGACCAAGTTGTAGCTCCGGTGCGAGAAACTTGTGCTCAAACCCTTGGTGAGTTCTTCTCAGTTTAGAAGTTGATATGCAGTGTAACCGTAATTTTATGTTCCTTGGTTTTACATTATGTTAGGGATGGGACCGATTAATCGGTACTCTATCGGTATCGGCCGATATAGGCATATCGGTTTATCGGTAAAATTACCGATTATTTTACCGATCCGATATATCGATAAATATCTTATAATTTAGTGTAAAATTCTGCCATTTTGTTGTAATTTTTATGGATAATCTCCATGCCCTTCTTTCTAAAAAAGTAAATGTCTAAATATTCAACTTCTTTTGCACTGTGGTCACCTCAAAACACACATTTATTAAGGAGATCAAGTAACATTTCATGTTCATCAAGGACCATTTCTAATTTTATATCGGATCGGTAGAATATCGGTTATCGGTATCGTTCAATTTTATATCGGTACTTTATCGGTATCGGCCAAAATTTCATATCGGCCCATCCCTACATTATATTATATAATTTTATTTTAATTATGCTTTTCATGATCTGGGTCCCAGTGCAACAAAATATTTGAATTACTTTCAGAGTTCTATATTTTCCTGGTTACCTAAATCATTCTGAAAAACATTGATTGAAGTTCCACCACATTTTCTACCCAATCTCAATTTAACATAAAGGGGCATTCCAGCATTGTGTATTACATTCATACATAAAATATAAAGTCCTAGACGTACAGTAGGATTAAAATACTCAGAATGAACCGATTTCATATCATTATGAAGTGCTTTGTGGTGTCTACTAACAAATTAAATAAACTTCAGTATGATGATATAATTTGAGTGCATGAAAAGTATTAATGAAAATGTGTTACATGTGTGACACTTTATAAAAATGTAGTAAAGTTTGACTTCACTTGTCTGTGAAGTATATATTCTACAGATGCCAATATTTTTGTTGGTAAAATATACAAATTATATGCATTCACAAACATGTAAACCCTAATGCAATTAAAAACAATAATTTCCTGATTGATTGATTTTGTTTGTGGAATGCCCGAAAAATGATTCCACATTTCCTGTTGTCCTGTGGGAAGACATCCTGAGTAAGCATGCATATCATGATCATCCTCCTTCTCAGTTTCGTGCCTCTGGCTGGGTTGGCATTTATGTTTTCGGGCTGTCATCTAAACGGGCCTGTCACAGCCTACACCTGGGTGGTGGGGCTGCCACCAGTGGGTTTTCAGGTACACCCTTGTTTTCTGTCAGGATTCCAACTCCCTTAGCATTTCTGGGTCCCTCCAGGCCCACAAGGCATTGGGGCAAACACTTTTATGGCAGTGTTTATTCGTCGTGACAGAAGGCTGTCGATGGGTATCTGTGGTATTTGCTGAGTATGTCAATGCTGCTGGACACCCTCTACACCTTGATAGCCTTGCTGCCTCGATCCGGTACTGCTTATTTGGGTTTCCCCTTATTCGCAGCTCCCCCTCATATCTGAGGGAGAGTTCACTATCTGCCACCTGTGACCCGTCCAGTAGCTGAGGCTCGCACGCGAGAGAGTATATTGACAGACAGCAATATATTGAACATTGATGGACTTCCCCGATGGTGTAGTTGTTGTGATGTAATCAAGGGGTCCCGGATTCAATCCCCGGTGATGGCACATTGCACATTTTGAAGGCTGGAAATCATGTTGGTCAGTGCTTTCAAATGGAAATACCTTGTAGGTGGCTGCCTTGCTTGCTTCAGGATTCTAATCCCTGGGTTGTAAAAATCAGTTGTGGAGCAATCATTTGATTAACCGACAGGAATCTCACCCATATTTTCAAATGGCACTGAGCAAACTGTTCAGCGATAGTTGTAAGATAGAAGCAATAAATGGTGATCCATGTTTTCTGACAAAACCAGCCATTGTTCATACCTTCCTGAGCCAAGGTACACTCCTGTTCAGATAAAATGGCACATTCTTCAACTGTTTAGCGCAATAAATTGTGACAAGCAGGAGTTTACCAAACAAGGAAAGAGCAAATCTGCATTGCCAGTCAGTCTCGTTTGCAGAACAGTTTGGGATTTTATGGCTTTGACCTGTGCATAGTCTACCAACTATCTGCCAATTTGCTATCTCCTTAGAGTTTTTTCCCCATAGTTTACTCAACCAATCTAGTTTAGTACTGGGATGGAATCTTTAACAAAGGTTGTGATCACTAGTATACGTGCACATGCTAACACTTGCTCAATTTTTAACGATGTACTCTATTTTTATTCTCATCAAAAACTGAGCACATATGCACTGATGCAGTAGGTGCTCAGTTTTATTCATTCAACTGAATGGATAAGTTGACTGTTACATTGGTAGGGCCAAATTTTTGTGATGATGAAGAAAAAATTTCACTACCTAAACTGTCAACATTTTGGGATCAAGAGTGGTACATAAAATGACATTTCAGTGTTAAACCTTTAAATGTAATCTCAAATTTCATGTAGTAACTACACTTATTACACAAAACAAACATATCCTTTCTAATAATACATTTATGTAGTTATCAGAGTATTAATTTCATTTCCATGAGGAGGAGTCCATTTTTCCTTCTCAAATATTTACAGCAGAAGTAATCAATTTTCCATGACTACGTAACTCTCCACACAATTCAGACTTCAGAAGGTGTTGTGTCAGTTTATAAACTCTTGAGTTTTTGTTGTTCTAAGAGTATTTCACATTTTGCATCATTGTGATACAATACGGTAGAAAATTGTAGCTCGTATTTTCCAAAAAAGATGGAACAATTAACATTAAAGCATGTTATTTCACACTTTAAGTTTGTCAAAAATGAAATGTTCATGTCCATAAATTAAAGTTTAAACTCTTCTTTTCCAGTTAATTTAGTGTTTCTAATGTGAAAACTTGCCTTATGTCGGAAAGTACAAAGTGTTAGAAGAAAGGAAGAAAACAGAACAGCATGAAAATAAAATTCTGTAATGTGCTGTTGACAGATGAGATATCCCCAAAACTTTGGTTTCTGTGTTTCGTTGCTGCTCCTGATTTTAATGCAGAGAATCCTGTTATTTTATTGTCACCCCTGTATAAATAAGTCATTATTGGAAGCAAAGGTACCTGTTGAAGTTTTCGTAACTGTTGACTAATCTTTCTTGCAGGGTCAATTCTTCACCTGATGAGTGGGGAGGGTGTGAATGGGGTGATGCACGTTTTGCTTCAGTTGTTGAAGCAGGAGGAGTGGGAAGCACGACATGGTGGTCTACTGGGACTGAAATACCTTCTGGCTGTGAGAGAGGTGTGTTTTGATGTATTTTCTTCTTATCAATTTTTTGTACTTATCTTACATGTTGCCCCACGTGTATTAGAATTGATAATAAATATTTATGCTTCAGCTATTATTTCCAATTATGTCTGTATATAACAAGTTATTTTATTAATAAATACTGGGACTGAGCCAATACTGGCCAGGGCCTTCCCGATTGCATAGTGCACCACATTGTAATCAAGAGGTCTCGGGTTCAATACCTGGTGGAGGTACAGTCAACTCTCGATTCAACAACCTTTCACAGTTCCCGGGAAAAGGGTCGTTATTTCGAAGGGGTCGTTATTGGAATTTGCACCAATTTTCAGCTTAAACGGAGCCCAAGAGGACACAAAGATGCCTAGGAGATGGTAACACCATTTATCCTGGTAGTTATACACAACCTGTTATGCAAAGGACGCATGTTGTGAGAAGGAAAATAAAACATGAAAACGTTTTCACAAAAAATAATTTAAAATAATGTTACTTTCTTTCAATTGTGCACAGTCGTTGCTTTTCCAGGAAATTCTTACAATTATAGTTCATGAGAAACCCGTTTGCACAGAGACCTATGGAAAGGAAAACAATCTCGCTTATTGCAAGCGAAACTCGAAGAATCTTGACACCAGTCACACTGGCGCCAGCAAAAGTTGGGAGATAATCGGGCAGAATGAATGTTGGATTTTATACGAGGGTCACTATTTATATTTTGAGCCTTGGCAACACTGATTGAAGTTAGGTGTGATTTGACATTTGCACGGAATCGTCTGGCATTATTGACCATAACGTACTTCAAATGTTTTGTCAATAGCTTCATTTGTGTTGTTTATGTTGCCTTGGAGATTGCGCGACAACAATAAAATGGAATTAACTCGTGAACATTTTCGTGCGATGATTTTTTACGATTTTGGACGTGGATTATCAAGACAAGAGTGCATCGATCAACTTACTTCCACATTTGGCGATGAAGCCCCATCCTTTGCCACTGTGAAACGCTGGTATAACGAATTTAATCGTGGCCGTCATTCGCTCACCGACGAGATTCGCGAAGGTCGTCCAAAATCAGTTGTTGTTCAAGAAAACATTGATGCTGTGCAAAACCTAATACTGCAAGATCGTCATGTGACATACTGTGAGATTGAGGCAACCATAGGCATTAGTTCCACCAGCATATATAAAATATTACATGATCATTTAGCTGTGAGAAAGGTATGTTCTCGTTGGATCCCACACAATTTGACAAAAACTCAAAAGACGCTCGCGTCAATTGGTGCAAACAAATGCTCAATAAATACAATTGTGGTGCTTCAAAAGACGTATATAAGATTGTAACAGGTGACGAATCATGGATATATGCATATGAGCCGGAACGTAAACAGCAGTCGACTGTATGGGTGTTTCAAGATTAACCCAATCCAACAAAAGTTGTTTGCGCTCGAAGCACATCGAAACAAATGGTCGCCTGTCTTTTCGGGAAAACTGGTCATGTGGCAACTGTGCCTTTAGAGGAACGTAGAACGGTCAACTCTGAATGGTACACAACAATTTGTTTGCCAGAGGTCTTCGGTCAAATACGGAAAACAAACAAATGGCGCCGGATCATTCTTCATCAAGACAATGCCAGCTGTCACACATCTCGTCTAACAACAGACTTTATGAACAGTCAAAAAAATCGAATTGATGGGTCATCCGCCGTACAGTCCTGATTTGGCACCCAATGACTTCTTCTTGTTCCCGAATGTCAAGAATAAATTGCGTGGACAACGGAAGACGCCGTTGATGCATTCAAAAACCATATTATGGATGTGTCTCAAGAAGATTGGAAAATCGGCTTTGACATATGATTCGAACGAATGCAAAAGTGTATTGACCATAAAGGAGAATACTTCGAAGAACAGTAAAGCAGTTTTCAATGCCAAATTCCTGTTTTTTCATTGTTAGGCTCAAATTATAAATAGTGACCCTCGTATGGGTCTACTGGAGGATTGTCTGTTACAAGATTAACTGGTAACATTAGATCTCTCGGGAGAAACAACACAACATTTCTAGGCACCAGACAAAAAAAAAAATAAAGGCGGGGCTGTAATTTTCGTTCTGGTTCGGCCACGTTTTTTTTTGCTTCAACCAACTTCATTCACCCTCCCCCTTACCCCATTCAAGGGAGCAGTCCAAACTTCTTCCTTGACTTGCATTGTAATCCAGTGTGAAAAAGGAAACTTGCAACTTGCGATCTGTGTTCACCCAATGCGTATTCTAGGACATGTCATTAAACAGCATCCCAGTCGAAAGTCATTCGGGTTTGGAATTGAATTTCACTTTAAACTGTATATTTAGTCCCGATTAGCCCATCAGCATAAAATGAACTGAAAACAAGCTTTATGAAACCGCATTTTTACATATCAAAATGGTAGATCGTTATTTACTCTCACGTTAATCAATGATTTAATGTTGGATTTAGGAGTATTCTCCATGTCAAACACCCACTGCTCCTAAAGTTTTCCCCTTGAATAATGTCTTTTTAATCAGTCTCAGCGACCATTCCTACATTGAGCACTTTTTATTTTTTTCACATGAATGGTTCTGAAAAAAAGCGGATGCGAATTAATTTACAGTTTTGCTTATCAGAAGGCGCAGAACATGAAGTTATTTTAACTCTTGTTTTCCTTTGTGGAGATCGAATTTCGTTATCGTCAAATCAAAACAGCTTTGCGAGATTCAAAGCAATAACTTTTTCCTTCAAAGCAATAACTTTTTCCTTCGTGCTGGATGAGTCATTGCTGTTATCGGCAAGCAAGAGCTTTGCAGATGCTAGACAAAACACTGGCGCCAGCTGCATCGTAAAAACAAGGAGACCGGCTGGAAGTTCGAGCAACAGGTGGCGGAAGAGAGAAATCTCAGCATTTTAAAGATAACGCAACTGTCAAAGACGGAACTTTTAACAGCAGTGTAAAGAAGAAAAAAATTAAAGAAAGAAATGACCCTTGCTTTTCGTTTTACCATGCAACAGACAATAATACGGGTAATATTTCCTATGCAGACAACAGCGTAAAAAAAAAATACCTGAATTCTGCAATTATCAACATTGCCGTGCACACCAGTGGTGGAGAATAAGCTGGGAAAAGGGGGGTGGGAGTGGGGTAACCTGTTTTTTTTTTACTTGTTCTATAGTTTTTGTTCATTTTCAAGAATATATTTAGAACTGGTTGCCCCATTTTAGACGTCAAAGGAAAGGAAGAGGGGTAGGTCCACTTCCACCCTCGCCTGTGATCAGCCCGTGTGCACACACAAGCAAGAAAATCCCCCCCCCCCCCCCCCCTTTGCTGACAGGAAAAAAGGGAGAAGTCAGTCAGCCAACGGAATACTTTTTTGGCAGATATTACGACATCGACACAATTAGGAAAACGGATGAAGTGGGAAATGGGAGTTATAATGCACGTAAGATCGAAGTAAACTTTTGTGGAAACCTGGATGACAACGTCTAAAGCGGGTTGACGATCTTTAGTTCGCCTATGTGGTTTTGATTATCTCTAACAGTTTCGCTTTTTTATGAAGTGTTGCAGGGAACAAAGAACACGTTTTGAATGAAAACGGTTACCAGAAGTTGTCGGCTACAAGGCCGAGAGTTGCTCACTCACGGGAACTTACTGAAATCTAGGTCAGAGCTGGACAGATGGGCCAGACTTTCAGGCGCCACGCATCTGTATTTTGGAACATTCCTGCGATCTTATCTCTCAAGGTGGTGTATTTATCGATGAAAGAGCTTGACCTGCCATACACATTGGCAAAGACTGCAAGTCCAGCAGTCATTTCGGGCTGCTTTCCCCCTCCTCACCCACAAGTTTTCAGCAGCTCTTAGGACAAGGAAACAAGTCATGGTCGATTTAAAATAATATCCAAGCACATTCGATCTTTTCTTCTCGCGTATCCAAGAGCAAGCGTGGCAAAACAAGTCTGGCACGTTGGGTAGCGGTCGCCGGGTGTGGGGGTTAACATTGGTGCACTTGAGGGAGGGGAGGGCAGAGGTCAAGTGCTATTGGATATCACTCAAGCATGGTGTGGTGGTGTCTATTTTTAGTTCAGACCCAATTGCGAGTGGTAGAGCGCTCGTGAAGGGAATGAGTGGAAAAAAACAACACATTTTTCGGCCGATTTCCTTCAATTTTTCAACTTTTTTTTTCAAATTTTTTTTTCAAATTTTTCAACTTTTTTTTTTTTTCAAAATTTTCAACTTTTTTTTTCCAAATTTTTCACGGTTCCCAGGGAAAGGGTTGTTACTTCGAGGGGATCGTAGAATCTAGAGTTGACTACTTGGTGGTTTGGATCCCTCTTCAAACTGTAGATCCAGTACCAATTAGCCTTTCTGTGCACCAAGTGGACTTCCAAAGAAACTCAAACAATACTGGCCCAAATTTTTCTGAATTCTGGGGAGTATGGTGCAAATTGAAAAAGAAAAATTCCAGAATTTTGAAATAAAAATTATTTGAATGCGGTAGGCTCCCCAGTTTGTTAAAATTTGCCAATTGATAAAACTAGAAATATTTGTTTAAACATTATCTTCATAAAGTGTGGCATCAGAAGCAGTGGAGGTAAATACTTCTCCCCCTGCCCTCCTTCAAAATTCCAGTAACGTGTGTAATGTATATTCATCTTGAATTGGCCCCTAAAATGCTACATCTATTCCAGGCACACACAGACTTGTTGTCAATGTGCAGCATTAGTGGAATAGCTTCATCTGTAGTAAAAAAATATGCTGAATCTACTCTTGCAATTTACCTTAAATCTCACAGAGATTGCTGACTTGCTTGTACCTAATAAATATAATTTCCGTGTGCTTCTCTTACTTTCAATGTGTTTTGAAACTTTTCCATGACAGGATCTCGTAACTAGTCTTCTTCCCACTGCTTTCCAATCCATTCTGGAAGAGCTCTCGGATCCTGTGGATGATGTAGGTGCAGTGGCTGCAGCTGCATTGATTCCTGTCTCAACAGCAGTCGTGAAGCTAATTCCTCACAATGTAGGGGAGTTGGTGAAGAGGCTCTGGGACTTGCTGCTGGAGCAAGATGAACTTGCTGCCGCTTGCAACAGCTTCATGGGGCTTCTTGCGGCCCTCTTGAATCTCCCCCAGACTCACCAGTTTCTCTGGTAAGTAGGATCGTCCTCACCATGCAACTTTTATTGCTAAAGAAGTATCGAAGATGCATTTTTTCTTCACGTTTTCCCATTCAGATCTAATTTAAATTGATAAAAGATCAACACAAATGACATGAAAAATGTTTTTATTCGATAGCACTTTTCCTACGAAGACAATAATGGTTATGTTATGACTAGAGGCACATATTTTTGGTAAATAAAAAGGCAAAATTTCGGTACAAAAACTGGGTCAATTTCGGGTTCAAAAGCGGTCAATAAAATAAAATATCGGTGTTATAGCGGTGAAAAAATGGATGAAAAGTGGTATATAAAAAGACATATTGGTTTTAAAATTGTGAAAATAATCCTAAATTTGATTTAAAAACTACACTTATTCCACAGAATTAACATTTCACTTCTAATAACACATTTATGTAGTTATCAGAGTATTAAGTTTATTTCTGTGTAAAAGAGTCCATTTTTGCTTCTCCGATATTAACAGCAGAATTAATCAATTTTCCGGGAATTGCATAACTCTCAGGATAATTCAGACCTCGGAAGGTGTCGCGTCGGTGAATAAACCCTGAATTTCGTGTTTGTAAGAGTTAATTTCGCTTTTTGCAGTTCATTTCGCATTATTTCGTGACAAAATATGGTCACAAAATGCACCTCACACCTTTCAAAACCATGAAAAATTAACACTACAATGTGTTTTTTCAAATTTCGTTTTTTCGTCAAAAACGAAATATGCATGCCCCTAGTTATGACATTAAGTATAGATTTTCATGTTCTAGCATATACAGTTTTTACGTTTTTCAGGGGCCTGTAAATAAGAAAGTTAAAAAGTGGGAAAAGCATAGGGGAAGGGTGAAGCTCAAGTGTCAGAAGGAAACTATTTAGGCAGTATCTTCATCATCATCCTTCTCAGTTTCCTGCCTCAGGCTGGTTAGGGGTATATTGTGTCAAAAATAATTCAACAACTGCAAAGAAGTATGATAATGAATTTGTACGGAATAAAGCAAAACCTGCTGTGAAAGTGAATGACGGACTAATGAAACAGACCCACTTTTGAGGGTAGTCACTGTTGATTATGCTTCTCTCTGCCACCTATTATGTTCAATTTATACATCTGATTGTGTGGGATATTCCTTTACTGTGTAAACTGGTAATTAGTTGCTAGTTTTAGAAGACGCCCTACCAACTAGGCACCCACGGCTCCCACCAATTGAGAAAAGATAATATATGCACTTTTGGCCAAAATAAGCATTTTAAAAGTATTTAGATGTGCACTAAATTCGACTGTTCCCAGAAAATATTGCCACACCCCTCGTTTATCCACTCATTTTTCCTGACCCCATTACAACATAATCTGCATAAATAAAACCCATTCTCTGCCCCACACAGAATAATACAAGTGTCCAAACTTCACCTCCCTGTACCCCTCCCAACAATTGATTTGACAAGAATATTTTTCCCTCAGTGAGTAAAATATCCCTCATCTGCCCATAGAAAGAAAGAATCACTTTAACTTATGCATTTTCAGCTACATTCTGATGAACAAATGACATAGCATTCATGATAAAACTATAATGACATAGCATTCATGATAAAACTATGGATTAGATAATTTTCAGTGAAATATAGACTAGATCAATCGTATTTCAGCTTTCTGGAAAATTTTAAAACATCATCACGGCTCTGAAAACATAAAGTGGGAAACTGGAGTTAGAGTGAACGTAAGATTGAGGTGAATGTCCAATTATTTAACACGGCCTTTTGCTGGGGAAACGTTTAATGCAGGAACATAAAATCGGGGTTTCACTGTATTATATTATTGCATTCAAGCACATATTATCATGTTTTTTTAATTTTATAAAACATGAAAATTTTTTAAGTGCTTTCTGAAGTAGCATTTGCTTCATCACTAGATGAATCACTGAAATCATGTGTAGCACTCTGCCTTCATCACTAAGTCCCATTTTTTTTTTTTTTTTTTTTTTTTGTTGCTGGATTCCTGAAAATCTTGAAAATAGTTCACTTCCCAGTTACTCAAACTGGTACCTTTGCATGCTTCCATAACACTAATTTCAGCAACTGATGTGCATACGTTATAAAATAAGACAAATATTAGGAATTTCATCGGAATGTTTTGATACTACTAATATACTTTCCGCACCTTTTTTATTATTTTTTTTCTTTTTTTTTTCTCTCCCCTGTGCATAGCACTACGCCATGAAGGCGTATAGGGGATGTGGGGGTAACGCCCCACACTTTCTTGATCCGGTCGTGAGTGGGGGTGATGTGATCAGCATCACGCCCCTGACCGCCTTTACCCCCCAGGTTTCCCCAGGTACCCATGTTATTCGACGCTGGGTGGGCGCCGGGGCCGCTTCCATAGTTAGAAAAGTTCCCGGATTTGAACCGGCCGGGGATCGAACCCGGGACCTTTAGCATGGTAGTCAGACGCTTTTTATTTTGATTCTGAGTCTGATCAAAGCCCTGATATTGGGTTGAAACTTCACATGTTAAGTTTTTTTTTATGGAAATAAAGATTGCGTTGGTAAGGATATTTAGTGTTTTTTTTATAACATGGAGAAACAGCTTAATTGCGTTACATAATTTTTGTATTGTTTTCATTAATGTCATTTCTTGTTATAGTTTGTATAGTGGACTTTCTCTTTACAGCCCGCAGCCACTGAGTGAAGTAGTTCCGAGACTTTGGCCATTTCTTTCGCATAATACTTCCTCTGTGAGACGTGCCACATTGCAGACTCTGTGTACCTTGACTGGTTGTAGTGATACAGAGAGGAGGATCCAGTGGACGGTTCCTCTTCTTCAAGAGGCTCTCCGGCATGTTTTCCAGCGTGTCTTGCTGGAATCTGTTAATGATATCCAGGGGCTTGCTGAAAAAGTAAGCTAGTTTTCAACTTTGGATTCTGAATACAGCGGAACCCCGATTTATGTTTCTGGATTTTACATTTTCTCGCATTATACTGGGTGTCTCAAAAGTTGTTTGACCAAGAAATAAATGTTTGTGTTTATTTATTAAATTATTTTTTATTTAATAACACAAGTATTGTTTTCAAATGCAAATATTTATTTTTAGGTCAGTCGACTTTTGGGACACCCGATATACTTAATCGTGATGGTCCCAACATAGCAAAATGTTATAAAATTTTCCTAGATTTCACATTTTCGTGCATTTGAAGTTTTTTTCATCTTGGTCCCCTGAAGTACATAAAATTGAGGTTCCACTGTACCTAACTCAAATTAAAAAATGATTTGTACGTAAGGCTGATCCGATACCAATATCAACATATTTGTATCTGAAGATTTTGGCATCTTAATTGGTTCAGAGGTAACCTGGTTAGTTAAGGTAGTAACCTTCTATGGTAGTAATACTTCTCTTTAAAATGTTCAGAAACTAGTAGAACTAAGTGAAATATTGTGTCCATGCATGTATCAGTGAGAGAAATTATTAGAGACTGGATTTTAAAAAGAAAAATTTTCCTCTAAAGAGGACAAAAAAGATGGGTAAATTGTTGCCAAAAAGGGGGGAAAGGACTGGTTTTTTGCACTCCACTAAAAATAATATTTTAAATGAAAGCACAATGCATATATACCATTCATATACAAAAAGGGATACATTAAATTTTGTATTAATGTGTCCCTTTTTATATATGAATGGTATATATTGTACTTTCATTTAAAATAGTATTTTTAGTGGAGTGCAAAAATAAACTATAGTCCTTTTTGATTCCTTTTTTTGAAGGTAAAGTGCAGCGAATAATCTTACCATCCATTTCGATGAAATAGTCTTTGCAACATACCGCATTCCATAGCTTGCTGATACTTGTAATTGGCTTCACCATTTCACTGATACTCAATACTGTCGTCATTGCCACACAGTTAGTTAAAATTATTCTAAAAAACTTCGTAATAAAAGTCTAAATATAGCAAGAAGTACACTTTCAACCCAACAGGCATGCCACTTACAATGAGTTTGTTGCTGCATAAGCCCAGATTGCATTGTTGCAACAATTGCTGCAACGTACTCCCAACACTCTCATGGAGGGAAGGGAAGGTAGAAGGTGCTTGTTCTTTCCTCTAAGCTGCACCAAATAGACAATTGTTGAATGTTTTGTTCAGGAAAAAGCAGTCGTACAAAATATTTGATATCTTGTCAATAAAGGAAACCACGAAGATTTTTTTTTTTTTTAAGTGGGAAAAAAGGCAAAGTCAAAACCATGTAATCTTGTTGGTGGAAGATAATTATCAACACTGTTATTTATTCCATGATCCATGTTGAAAAATAAAATAGGACTTCCCTTTTAAATCCGGTCTCTAGAAATTATTATTGTGCCTGTATTGTTATGATTAGTGATTATTTTCTGATATTTTGTACACAGGTGTGGAATAATTTGGTGCGTAACAGTTTGCTTGAAATCCTTCTTCCTGCCGCATGTCCTTTCGTCAGTGCATGGCTGTGCTTGACAATGCAGCCCACAAGGATACCGTTTGATCCTTCGTTTCTTATATATACCAAAAGTTTATTCAGGGTAAGTTTCAGTGTGTAATATTCAGTGTCTCTTTGTTGTAGTTTTCCTTTCATGTTTTGTCCTGAAACATTAAACTGCATTAATAGAAACAGGGTGGCTACGCACTGGGAATTTTGCATGCATATTTCTCCGTAGACGTGAAAAATTGCAACTTTTATTAATTCAAATCCCATTGAATTTATACATATTTATAAATGGCCTGAGGCAAGTTTTTCACAATTTAGCTTTTATTTTTATGGAGGAAGGAAAAGATAACCGCATGGAAAATAAAATAGAATTCTCTCAATTTGTTTACTTTGTTACTGTCCTTTACAGCACAATCTATCTTACAGACAGAAGATTATTGCAAGATAAGATATCCTGAAGTTAATTAAGTAAATTTAAGTTGAAAATCTTATACAAATAACAATTTTTGGTAGATTAGTATATCCCATAATATTTGTGACCTGTGTTTGTAGATGTATTTAGAGTCTGAGTAAACTCCGCACCTGTACATATATAATTTGTACATCGTTTAATTGAATTATAATTTTTGGATAAATTCAAATCGCACAGATCTTTTATATTAATATTATAATATCCCTGGAATTTTGCAAAGTTCACCTTGAAAACCAGAATTTTATCATGGTCCTAGACTGGCTACCCTGAGAAAGGAAAGATACTCAAAACTTGAATATATGCTT
Organism: Lepisma saccharinum; assembly: GCF_977018435.1. NCBI lineage: Eukaryota > Metazoa > Arthropoda > Insecta > Zygentoma > Lepismatidae > Lepisma > Lepisma saccharinum. Next base: position 67,571,837 of record NC_139235.1, on the reverse strand, counting down.
CACTCTTGTACATGTAAGTTTAGTGTTATGGATTTTTCTTATGATTTCCGGCAACCCAGCTTCAGTGATTAGTAACTGGAAATCTTGCATTTCATTGTAACAGTGGCCGATTTGATCACATCACTCAACAGAAGAGAGAGACTGAGGTAAAGATGTGGCCCTTGTGGTTGTCCGAATGATTAGCAAGTAAATAGTATGAGCAACCTTTGAAATGTTTTATGTTTTTGTTAGTGATGAGAATGAGATGTTTGTATGTGATGTGAAAGCAGAATAAACTGTTTGAATGGAACAACAGTCTCTGGCTGAGAGATTGCCACATTGACCACCATCTTAAATGAGCCCAGGGTTGCTAGGTACTACTCACTCAATGAAGCAGGGTTGCCATATCTTTAGCATAGGGCTGAGCCAATACTGTTGCTGATGTATTAGTCTTTACTGATACCAGTGGTATAGATATCAGGTGATACTTCTCTAGCATATTAATCTTTTGGGGGTCTGCAAAAATGTGACGCAACATTTTTGCAGAATCTAAATATTCTGTAAGTTACGCAAAATTCAAAATTTCCATTTATTTTGTTCAAAGATTGTGTGAAAAATGTATTTTGTGATTACATTTCAGGTATTTTAATATTCTGATGTAATTCTTGAATATTTTGAAACAAGATTCTGATAAAATTAATTTATAATTGGAGTGAAATGCTCACACACTAATATTAGTCAATATTTTGAACAACTTTTAATTGTTACAATTTTCATGCATCACTATTGGTGGTAATCATTGTGAGTATTTGTTTGTTTAGGTCATTTAAGATTTAGTATTTAATAGACTTACGTAATCATAAAACTATTGATAATATCTAGACAACAGTGAAAGAAAAATACAAGAAAATTTACATCCATGCTCTAGAAGGAATTCTAAGCGTATGTAATTTTTCATATTTTGAAATATCCAAGAGGTTTTTCGAATGGAGAGGAAAATTTGAAAAAATTCACCCATTTGCATGCCAAAGGTCCAGCCAAACCTTAAGAAGGCTATAGAGTTAGTTAGTCTTTTAAAAACTTATTTCTCGAATACTCCTTTTGAACTCGTCTTACAAACTTCAATTATTTCTTCCTTTAATACAACCCAGTTAATTTTATTTATTGACTTTTTATTTACAGGAAAAAAATGTTGATAAAACAAAGAAAACTAAGGGTTCGGAGGAGAGTGCAAACCCAGAGCAGAAGCTGTACATTGGGGGCAACGAGACTGTACCGATCGCTTTACGAGAAAAGAATGCAACCCAGACACGCTGTACAGCTGCAAGAATGTTAGGACTCCTGTCATGCTACATAATTAAACCAATGCCTGGCGTAATGTATGACGAAACGATTGAAAGTCCAGTCGAGTGTTATGTGAAAGTTTTGCTAGTGTATTTAAACTCTAAGTCTGCTTTGCAGCGAATGACTGTGGGTCTGGTGATAGCCGCGTGGTCGAAAATAGAGTGCGTGCCTGTTTGCCCTGAGAATTTGAGGATTCGATTGCACCAGTGCCTTCTGGAGTGTGTTTACTTTGACGAGATTGCCCTGTCGTTTACGAAACTTCAGCAGGAAGTGAAGGATTTTATGGCAATGTTGAAGCACTACAAGCTTCCTTTGGACTCTGTGTTTCCTGCAGAAACTGTTTTGACTTTTGAGCAAATACAGCAGCTCAGTGGTCCAATTGCTCAACAGTTATTAAATAATCATAAGCTGAAGCCAAAAGTAGCAGAGACTTTAGATGAACGTAGAAGAAGTATTCAAAGTGCTGTGTCACAAACGAGTAGTGATCAGTTTAATTTAAGTATTTCGTAAGTATTTTTGTTCTTATTGATATGTTTTTGCAAACTATAGTTCTCTCTGATTGCTCTTTATTCCATGGTAAAAATGTACAATACGTTTTGTGTGCAAGCATAGGCATTTGTGGGTTGTTCCTTGGCAGTGCTTGAACACAATAAGTGGCCAAGTTCTATCTCGTCTCTGAGGTTGCCAGATTCAAATCCCATCATGGGCATTGGTGTTCTTTGTGATAGTCCCTTCATCGTTATTGTAATTAATCAAAAATGGCAGAAAAGCAATGCTAATTAATAAAAATACAAATATAAATACTTCTGGGTTGTATTGATCCCATAGACTTTGAGTAGGAACGTTATGACTCAAAAATATCTGTGACTTAGGGATGGGACAGATAAATTGGTACTCTATTGGTATCATGTGTTTTATTTCTACCCATATAAGTGTGCATTGTGATTTTATGTAACCACTCTGATTGAACCAGGTTTTATCCATAAACCATGTAATGTCATTTCCTGCATAGTTGATTCCTCATCACCACTAAGCAGATGAGATGGAGTTACATTGATCTGATTCCAAATAGTTCTTCAATCTGAGTAGATTTGTTAAAAAAACCAAACACATTTTCGGAATTAGGTTCCTCTGATTTCTCGCACAACAATTTGTAATTTTTCTTGTATGTACGCATTGCTTGCATTGTAGAATTATTTCTCTTGTAGTCTACAGTTATTACAAGCATAAAAATAGTTTTTCGTTGTGACGTTTCAGGATTAAAGGATTTTGATAGGTATTACACTGTTAACAAGAAGAAGACAACCTGCATGTTGTCAGGATATATTCTGTTTTGTGGCTTTGGTAATATGTTGGTAATGTGAATGAATGGTGAATGCACGGATTGTGTAAAATGTTGTTTTCGGTTAATTATACCATTTGCATAAATAACGAAGCCATTGCACACTTCATTGTCCATGGTTCATAACAGTTATTTTTCAACACTCATTATTATGGCGTAGTCTGTAGGATTTGATTAAAGGATCTTTAATCAATCTAAAAATAAATGTCTGATGAAGGGAGCATGTGTTCTCCTGAAACGTCACGACGAAAAACTGTGTTTTTGTGCTTGTAATAACCGTAGGCTACAAGAGAAATAATTCAACAATTTGTATTCTAGGAACAAGGAAAACATGCTTACGAAGTGTCTGAAGTGGAGCCACCTATTTGTTCAGATCACACATTAAACTGTAAGTCCAGTCCAGATTAGCCTTTCTGTGCATAAAGTGGACTTATAAATGTGCTCAAACTGTAGGAAATAAATTCTACAACAGCTATGTATGTTGTAACATCAAGTGTGCAGAGTTTCATGAAAGCCTGAGTTGCCTAGGTGAACTGACATGGAATTTGCCCACTCTCTTTTTTCATGTAGAATTTTTGGTTTCTTCTTAATAGTGTCGGAGATTCTTTTTCCCTATTTGTATTTGTACTCTGAAGTGGTTCCACTTAAATATCATTTGACTAATTCTTCCAGAACTCAGGCAGCTGTAGCTGGTGCCGTAGTCATGATAAAATGCCTGCCAGACAAACTAAACCCTGTGATTAAACCTTTGATGGAGGCCATCAAGAAGGAAGAGAATGAGCTTTTACAGGTAATTGCTGTACCTTAAATATGTGTGTGTACTTTTAATAATAACTGTGGCCAACTTTCCATCTTGCCACTGAAATTCATCAGGTTCAGATCCAGACATAGGTGTTCTTTGTGAATGTCCCTTCATCCATTTCATACAATCCTCACTCATCTTCATTTCTGCAATTAGCCAAAAGTGGCAGGAAGGTTAGGCCAATTAACGAAATCCAAAGAACTTCACAATATAACTTTTGCTTATAATTTAGGTCAAAGGAACTTCACTGTCAAGTGAAAAGTTTGTTTTCGTAAAAGAAAGGATTGATTTTTCTAAAGTGTTTGCAGTAAGTTATTAACCCATTCTGACCTGAATTTTTTCCTATCCAACGAAAAAATATTATTTTAATTTATATTGTATTTAGGTCTAAAAAACAAGAATATCAAAATTTTTTGTGAAAAATATATTGCTGGATATGAATTCTTTAGTGATTCCAATTGGCATCATTGGGACATTGTGATGCATATTCCAATATACATCTAAATACATTGTTTTGTCTTTATGGAAATAGTCCAATGTGAAAATATGAAAATTTCTACTCAAAATGTGCTACCATTTTCTGTATACATGCAATTAATAATGAAATAGATTACAAAAACAAAAAAATTCCGTCAGTTTCTCACTCTATAAAATATTCTGAACCTTTGGTGATATTGATATTGTAACTTTCAAATCATTTTACATGAAATTCTTTGAAACAGTTGTCCTTATTCCCTTCCAAAAATACCATATTCTTATTTCGGATGGTAATCACCTCAACATATTCTAAAACAAACAGATGTCAAAATAATAATTATATTGTGATACATAAACGTCAAATGACAAATCTTATGTCACGAAAAATGCCCCAAATAATCATATTATGATACAAACTCCAGCGTATATGTAATATATATAATATTTATAAATTGGTAACATTGAATACTAACACATGTCGGCAGAAGAAACTAAAACTAAATAACTCGCTAAATATTCATGTAATTGTTAATAAACAACAAGGTCGCACCTGACACATTATTATATGCACTCAGTGGTGGTGATTGGGTTCCAAAACCTGAGGGAGAGGGGGGGGGGTCAAGGTGCCAAAACTGGTGGAGAGAGGCAAAGAGAACTTATTTTCCCTTGGTAGGTAATGTTTAGCATAGTGTAGGGGTAAAAGTTGCAAAAAATGGAAGGTAAATGCCCCCTGCATAACCGCCACCACCATATACACGTGACATGTTGATTCCAAATGGAATCCGTACATTTTTGTAGTAAATATTAGAGCTTGAGAGCCTTTACTCGATAATCTAATATACACAAATTATTCTCCAATTATATAAGTAATAAGAACCGATATTGATAAAATATACGTGTATAAAACATAGCTATTATTATTTTAGACTTTTTCAAGGGCAGCAGGAAGTCGAAACGCCATGTGTACACTAACAAACAAAATAAAACTGCTCTTGCACTGTCAGTCATGATGGAACTGGAAACACCTGTCGTCTGATGGCAATGACTGTTACTACAGTGCTCAAAAAAAGTTTTGCATATTATGATTGCATGCGGTTTGAGTCGCGATATCCCCAAAAGGTATACAATGTATGTGATCAATGCCCGAGACAGAAATCGACATAATGCCCCAAGTGAGTTTGATATTCAATAGATAGAGGGCAGCATTTGCCACATGATCCCTGAGCAGATTTGAAAGCAGCCCGATGGGAGGCATTGTCCGTGTCTTATCCGCACTTGTGAGTTGGAAACTGCACAGAGAGTGGGTGGAAAACGAAGGGCAACATGCCTCGAGCAACCGTTTCTGCTACAGACCGGATTCGAATTATAATGCTGCTGCAAGAGGGATATCGCCAAGTAGACGTCGCTGCATTGTTGGAGTGAGCCAAGGTGATGTCTCTCGAGTATGGAAGAAATTCAGGGAGTCACAATCAGTTGCTGATCGGCCAAGGACATGGCGACCACGCAAAACAACATGCAGGGGAGATCAGTACGTGGTGATTTCGGTACGTCATAGACCCACTGCAACTGCTACCAGTTTGTGCCAGGATCTGCGGAGGGCCTCAGGAGCGAATGTTTCCATGAGGAAGGATTGACGTCAAGAAGACTCATACCCAAGGTTCCTCTTAATCCACACGATAAGAGAGACCATGTAAGGTGGGCAACAATGCACAGTGAATGGAGTCAGGAACAGTGGGAGCACACGCTCTTTACAGACGAGGTCACCATCAGTTTGCTCCCATTAAGCAAAAGCCTAAGGGTTTGGAGACGATTAGATGAGAGATTGAACGAACCCTTCATCCAGGAACGTCACCAGCAGCAGGGGGGCTCGATCATGTTTTGGGGTGGAATCATGTTTGGTCAACGTATGCCCCTAATTCCTCTCCAGTGCCACATGACTGGTCTGATGTACAGAAACGCTATTCTCAAACCCGTGGTAGCAGGTTTCTCTACAACTGTGGGGGATGGCTTCACGCTGGTGGATGATAACGCTCGACCACATCGAGCCAGAGTGGTTCAAGAGTTCCTTGATGTACATGGCATTCGACGCATGGTGTGGCCTGCGTATTCTCCAGACATGAACTGTGTGGAACATGCATGGGGACATCTGAAGCTAGCAAATGTCAGCCGCGAAAATCCTCCTGTGAACAAGGTGCAATTGCGGGAGGCTGCCATTCAAGACTGGGACAGTCTTCCTCAGGAGAAGTTGAATGCTCTTATCCTTAGCATGCCCCCTCGTGTTCAAGCATGCCTTCGGGCTCAAGGTGGCTATAAACGGTACTGAACTCCCATCTGTTGATCCCAAGCATGCCTTCGAGCCGTAGGTACACGGTATTGCACTGCCTTTCTTTTGTGTTTCGCATCCCACATTTTCAATCTTGTGCTTGTGGTGTGATTCTGGTATGATTTTGTTTCTTCTGCATGGCTGCACTGTTTTCTTTCTGTCTGTATGTCTTCCCTGTACTCTTAAATATGATTCCATGTATCTAGTACAATAAAATGATCACAAACCCTGAATATGCAAAACTTTTTTTGAGCACTGTAGGATGTACTATGACAATTAGAATCATTTGTCATGTAATAGTGACACACTATCAAAGTGAATAAAGTTAGTGATTCCAATTGGAATCACATGGGCAGAAAGGTTTAAATAAGGTAACTTCCATGGATCAAAACTTTTATTATCTGAGGTACCCAGTAGATCCAAACTGATACTACTGCAAATGCTCTTAACCAATGCCCAATGTTGCTGATGCTTGAAAATTGTAACAATTGAAAGTAGTTCAGAATATCTACAAATTTTACTCCCTCTGTCCCATAATTATTGTCCAGTATGCCAAAATTGTAGTACAGAAATGACAGACGAAGAGGCAAATGGAAAGCACAATTTGTACTGATCCTTGAGTAGTAAAGTTGTATGACTCATTCCCTTGTTTCATGTTCTTCTTCTGTATACACCAATGTCACAGTTTGAATATCAGGCAATTATTATGAGACAACAAAGAAAGATGTACCAGACAATAATTATTAGGGGCATGCATATTTCGTTTTTGACGAAAAAACGAAATTTGAAAAAACACATTGTAGTGTTAATTTTTCATGTTTTTGAAAGGTGTGAGATGCATTTTGTGACCATGTTTTGTCACGAAATAATGCGAAATGAACTGCAAAAAGCGAAATTAACTCTTAAACACGAAATTTACCATTTATATACCGACGCGACACTTTCTGAAGTCTGAAGTATCCTGTGAGTTATGCAATTCCCGGAAAATTGATTAATTCTGCTGTTAACATTGGAGAAGCAAAAATGGACTCCTTTACACAGAAATAAACTTAATACTCTTATAACTACATAAATGTGCTATTAAAGTGAAATGTTAATTCTGTGGAATAAGTGTAGTTTTTAAATCAAATTTAGGATTATATTCACAATTTTAAAACCAAAATGTCTTTTTATATACCACTTTTCATCCAATTTTTCACCGCTATAACACCGATATTTCATTTTATTTACCGCTTTTGAACCCGAAATTGACTCCGTTTTCGTACCGAAATTTTGCTTTTTTATTTACCAAAAATATGTGCCTCTAATAATTATGAAACAGAGGGAGTAATATGTAATGTTTCCGTTGCAACTGTATCATACCTATCTACCAGTTGTGCTTTAAAATATCTATAATTTCACGAGAGAAAATCATTTAATCACAAAATGCATTTGTTTCCTCAATCTTGTTGCAAAATTAATGAAAAATATACATTTTGAATATCTAGACTCCACGATAGTCACATGACATGTTTGTGAACTCACTAATACAGTCTTGCTTCAGAAAAGTATCAACTTTTAGCGGTGATTAAATTTCAGTCAGTAATTTCCCACACTGATGCACTCTGGTAATAACTTATTTGGCTTGCACACCTGTGTGTCTGCAAACAAAAAGGTTCTTTGTAAGCAGATTTGTTACACTCTAGGATAGGATATGTAAAACATGAAGTTTAATTTTGTTTTTTGTTTTTTCTATTCTAGAGCCTTGCAGCGGACCATCTGACTAGACTTTTGGATTTGTGTGTTGATAGAATACCTTGCCCGAATTCCAAAATTGTTACCAATTTGTGTACTTTTCTACAATCTGACCCTGAATTCACTCCTAGGATAAAGGTAAGTGTTGCTATTTGTTCTTTGCAATTTAGTTTTTTTTACTCTTAAATTTTTTTCTAAAATACACAAAAACAATATTAAAGGAAAAAAACAGAAGCTGAACCTAATTCATAACTCTGGGAAGGTGCGTGTGTGTGCGTGTGTGTGTGTGTGTGCGTGTGTGTGCGTGTGTGTGTGTGTGTGTGTGTGTGTTTTTTGTGGTTGAAACAAAATTAATATTTTTCTGAATATGCTTTAAACTTGGCTTGTTTTGTTTCTGTGTGTTAATAGAAAATATTGTTCAATATTTTAATACACATTTCTGAACTGGCCTCCATGACGCACCTTCAAGCTCTGACCACTATGAACCCCAGGCAAGGCATGGATGAGTAGTAGAAAAGCTGCATAAAATAACGTTAGCAGAAAGGGAGTGTTCAAAATTCTCATGCATTTTATTCTCTGTGCCTAGGAATGTTTATTATTAGTACCTGTTGTTCAGGAATGTTTATTATTAGGATGCATTTTTTTACTAGGATCCATTGTTCATGAACTTTTATTATTAGGATTCATTGTTCAGAGATTTTTATTACTATTGGGTTCCATTGTTTAGGGATTTTTATAATTAGGATCAATTGTCCAGTGATTTTTATTCTTGGGATCTCCTGTTCAGGGATTTTTATTCTTTGGGTCCACTGTTCAGGGATTTTTATTATTGGAATCAAATGTTCAGAGATTTTTATTATTAGGATGATCCATTGTGTCAAGGGGACTTTTTTCATTAGTGTCCATTGTCTGTATGATCTCTTTAGTCTTGTACTCTTTCTTTTTGTATTGGCACCATTTCCTTAATTTGTTAGTTTAATATACATTAAATGAAGGGGAACCACTCTTGGCAAGTATGGGGAGAAATATGTTCTCTATCTCATTAAGATGGTGAAATAGTTTGATAGAAAAGTCAAATTCATTTAAGAAAGCCATTTTGATGTAGATTATCAAATATTATTATATATTTTTTGTTGCATATGGACAGTAATTAAATTCTTTAGAATATTTAATATATGGTATATAAGTATTCATTGCAAGTATATCAAATCTAACACAGTTAGGCTTTAAAAAACTCCTAAGTTCACATATGAAGTAGTTGATAATGATGTAATTCACTTTAGCTGCACCACGTTGGTGTAAAAATGTATGAAAGTTAGTTATTTTTCATAACTTCTAAGATGTTTAAACTTGATGCAAGTTGTGCATGGTGTTTTGTTGACTGCAGTAATATTGGGTGGTATTTTATCAGCCCTACGTATGTGATAATCCAAGATGTCAAATACATAAAAACTCGAGTAGAAGTCAATTTAAACTTTTTTTTTTAAATAAATAAATAAATGTCATTTTGCAAACCTCAAGTTTCCATTACAGCGACATGGTGCTGATGGCCCAAGCAGTGACAGTGGAGTTGAAAGCACGGACGGAAGCCGAACAGGGACACCAACTTTATTTGAAAACAATTTTGTTGGAATTTTAACCCTCATCAACCAACAGAAGGTATGAACTCTCAACTTACAGTAGTATTGCCCCATCGCCCCCCAACCTCAAGAACATCTTGGTCCAAAACATTCCCCCCACCTCACAGGTGCAAGACCTGCCCCATACTTATCTCCTGATCCCCACAGCGGCAGGTGAGTTCACCCTTCACCCTAAGGGCACCTGCCACTCATCCAACCTGATTTACACCCTCATCTGCCAAATCTGCGGCAACTTCTACCTAGGCGAAACCTCCACCTCCTTGAACCTAAGGATCAATAATCACCTCTCCTCCACCCAAAGAGACAGGAGATAATCTGACAGAATGAATATTGGATTTTATGTGCATTCACTAGAACATTGTCCGTTACAGGATTAACTGGTAAGAGAAGATTCTCTTTGGAGAGAACATGACCTTTCCCTGGCAAAAAAAAAAATGGGGCTGTAAATTTTGTTCTGGTTCGGCTGTCTAAAACACATCGTAAAAAAAGTCACATTTTCTTTGCTTCAGTTAACTTCATATTCGCCCCCTCCCTTCCCCCTTTGCAGGGATCAGTCCAAACTCTTCCTCAACTTGCATTGTAATCCACTCTGAAAAAGTAAACACACAACTTGCGATCTGTTTGGACCAAATGTGTATCCTAGGATACATTAAACAGTGCTGCACTCGATAATCACTCTGGTTTGGATCCCACTTTAAACTGTATATTTAGTCCCACTTAGCTCATCAGCATAAAATGAACTCAAAACAAACTTTACGAAACTTGCGTATTTTCAGATTAATCGACAATTTATTGTAGGATTCAGGAGTATTCTGGAGGTCAAACACTCGCTCCGCCAAAACTTTTCCTCTCGTATTCCTACATTGAGCACTTCATTATTATTATTATTATTTTTTAACACCAGCACTTCTGAAGAAAAGTGGCGATTATATGAACTTTATGTGCATCATGAAGTTGTTTTAACTGTTTTTCTTTCTAGAGATCGAATTTCGTTATCGTCAAATCAAAACAGCTTTGCGAGATTCAAAACAATGACTCTTATTCCTTCGCACTGGATGAGCAGCTTTCCAGACGCTAGACTAAACACTGGCGCCAGCTGCAGCGTAAACACAATGAGACCGGCTAGAAGTTAGAGCAGCAGGTGGCAGAAGGGAAATCATCCGCATTTTAATGATAACGCAGTTGTCGAAGACCGAACTTTTATCAGCAGTGTGAAAAAGAAAAATGATCCTTGCATTACGTTTTACCATGCAACAGACAATAATACGGGCAATATTTCCTATCCAGACAGCTGCATTCAAACAAGAAAGAGGGACCTGAATTCTGCAATTATCGCATTACCATGCACACCAGTGGCGGATAATGAGCTGTTGTAGGAGAAGGGAGGGGTCACTTTTCTTTTACTTGTCCTGCCATTTTTGTTCGTTTTGAAGAAGGTATTCAGAACTGGTTGCTTTATTTTAGACGCCAAAGGAAAGTAGTCCTTGTGCGCACACGAGCAAGAAAATCGTGGCCGAAACAATTAGCAACGGACCCCCCCCCCCCCCTTTCTGGTTTACTGATATAAAAAAGAGGGAAGTCACTCAGCCAACAGAACACTGTTTTGGCAAATTTTATGACCGGCACAGTTGGGAAACGGGAGTTGCAACATACATAAGATCGACATCAACTTTATCGGGAAACCTAGATGACAACACATTAAGCGGGTTGACGATCTTTAGTTGGTCTATGTGGCTTTGATTATCTGTTACAGTTTCCCCTTTTTATGAAGTTCTACAGGGCACAAAGAACACTCTTTTAATGAAAGTGGTTATCGGAAGTTGTCAGCTATCAGGCCAAAAGTTGCTCGCTCACGGGAAATTGCTGAATCTCGAGGCGCCACGCGTCTTGTATTTTAGAACATTCCTGGGATCTTATCTCACATTTCTCATCTAGCACTGGCGAATATTTCCAAGGTGGCGCATTCAGTGGGGAAAGAGCTTGTCCTGCCATGCACATTGACAAAGAATGTCAATGTCCAATGGGCATTTCGGGCTGCTTCCCTCGAGTTGTCAACACCTCTTAGGACAAGGAAACATGTGAAGGTCAAGTTAAAATAACGTCCAAGCTTTCTCCACATTGAATCTCCTCTTGTCGACTTACGCAGGTGTCTACTTCGAATTAAGCGAAACCAGATTTGCCAAAGGGTCTTGTAAACAACTTCATATTTAAAAAAATATCCGTATTTTGATTTATCCGTACTGAAATACATTATAAATCCTATCTAGTCAGCTGGGGAATGGGAAGAACTTCGGATTAAAGGGTACTTCTTATTAACCAATATCGCATTAATGAGGTTTTCCTGTAATATCAAACTATTCCTCTCCGTGTGGTAAGTGTTTACTGTCTCCTTCATCATTTGTAATTATTATTATTTTATGTATACAGTGGAACCTCGATTTTAAGTTTTTGAGGGGACCAATGTGAAAGAACAAAAATGCAGGAAAATTTAAAATCGGGGAAAATTTTACAGTATTTTGCTCTATTGGGACCACAAAGATTTAATGTATAATGCGGGAAAATGTAAAATCAGGGCTCCACTCTATGTGGTAAATTTGTGTCTAAGAAAAGGAGTTAATTAGTCCTTAAAATGGCTAACATTTGGACAACATCCATATTTTTTAATAAGTAAAAATTTAGTGACTTTTAGAGGAGGGTAACTCAGTGAATGAGATGGACCACTTTCATCATAGGAATCGATCACCCAGCTTGCCTTTAACATCTGCATTTTTTTTCATCTGACAGAAATTTAACAGTGACCTCTAACATTTATTTCATTATCTGATTTCAAATTATTTTTTTCTGCCAGATTCTATTTCTTATACATGCTGTATATTCATATTGCTGAAGGTTTAGATAAAGTAGATGAGAATATGAAGGCATTTACGTTGACGTTTTTCTCTGTTTGAAGCTGACCTTTCAAATTCCATTACTTGCCTCATCCAGTGAAAAAAATTGCACCTTAGAGACATATGAATCAACAGGTACTGGAATTTGTTTGAGCTGACAACTGGCAGGATAGGTGGCAACTCTACTGCAAGGTGGCATGTCAATTCAGATGTCTTCGACTGCACGTGTATGACGGGAAAGAATGGAATGGAGTGCTTGCCAATTCGGGCCATATTTTACATTATTATATTATTATTTTTAATCTAACGTACTTCTTACTTTGGCTATTCTGTTAGAATACGAACTAACTGAACAAATGCTAATTTCCAGGGGGAGTATACAGACCGGTTCGACTCCCTCTTCTGACGCCCATGCTGCCAAATGAATTACTCTCGTTCTCAGTTGTCTTGAGTTTCAAACTAAAACCCTCTTCCATGTATTCTGCCTATTTCTTTCTTTGTCTACCACAAGCAATCCTAAAGTAACATGTTCCATTTCTTGATTGGCAGTCAGCGGAAAGGGCAGCATTCAAACGTTCCAATTCAACCGGGGGCCGTGGACCTGGTCGACCTCCTACAGTCACGTCAGAATTTCCTATCGATGAGCTCCTTATGGAAGACGAGGTAGGTAAACCTAATTTGTGCAATTTACATCATTATGTCCAACTTGCGAAACTGACATTGCATATGATTAGAGGCATGCATATTTCGTTTTTGACTAAAACACAAAATGTGAAATAACATATTGCAATGTTAATTTTTCATGTTTCTGAAAGGTGTGAGGTGCATTTTCCTACCCTGTTTTGTCCCAAAATGATGCGGAATGAACTGCAAAATGTGAAATATACTCTTAAACACAAAATTTAGAGTTTATTTACCGACGTGACACTTTCAGAAATTTGAATTATACTGTGAGTTATGCACGGAAAATTGATTAATTCTGCTGCAAATATTTAGAAGCAAAAATTGACCCCTTTATGCAGAAATAAACTTAATACTCTGGTAGCTACATAAATGTGCTATTAGAAGGGATATGTTTATTTTGTGTAATAAGTGCAGTTTTTAAATAATATTTAGGATTATATTCACAATTTTAAAACCAAAATGTAATTTTATATACCGCTTTTGATCCCGAAATTGACTCTATATTTGTACCGAAATTTTGCTTTTTTTATTTACCAAAAATATGTGCCTCTAGATATGATTAGGGACACTGAAATTTCGCAAACGCTTTAAACGCGAAATTATTTTCAAGTGTGTATAATCTTGTTTCGAGACAAGTGGATAAGAGTTATGACCATTTTCGGCTCAAATTTATTCATGAAGTTCACGAAATAACACCGAAATTCAGTTGTCAAAACAAAACAAAAAAAAAAACATTAATTTACCTTCTTTCATAACATTGGACTGTTATTTTGCTCGTGAAAGTTCAACATTTCATTACAGGTGACAATGACTGCGTAAAGTAGTTTTACATCATCAGAAGCGCAATACCGCACAGTGCAAACAATGTCAGTGATAAGTATTTAGCCGCTTTCTTCTCCGTTCGTTCATTTCTCCATTCCTGCAACTCAGGCTATCTCGCTCCAACGTAATGCGTAAATACGTTGTTGTCATGCAGAAAATACGGAAATTAGTTTTCTGCTGTTAATGTTGTTTTTGTAGCTAAAATGCAAATGTTTTAGTAGGACTATTTTTTTTTCAGCCAAAGTTTGTGGTCCAAAAAGTTCCAATCAGAGGCCTACAGAAGATCATGTGTAGTCTGTGTCTCCATTACGTGCCACACAAAAATACGAGTTTCAAGGATTTTCGTGTCCGTGCTTCTTGGGGGCTTGCTCATAGTTTCTTTGGCGAATTACAATGCCCAAAGTTATTTCAGTATTTGAACGAGCTCGAGAGTTCAAGGCAACAAGGCTTGTACAAAATTAAATGACTTGGTCCGCGAAGATCCAGGAAAGGTTTCTTTTTTGAAAATGTTAATGTTTTATTCAGTATTCAAGAAATATTGTCAATGAAGACTTGTACGACATTTGCAAGAATGTGCCTATTGTAAAAACATGTTCACAATTAAATTTTTTGAGAGGGTACAAAGCTTTTCAGGATGTGGTAAAGAGGGATGTGAAGGAGTCAGGTGTAACTTTGAATTTAATTAATATGCTGCTAGCACTTAAAGAAGGTAGGTGCAGACTACTTAACTTTGAATTTTATTTACCGCTTTTCCAACGAAATGATCTTTTTTCACCGCTTTTATATACCGAAATTGTAACTTTTTAAATGCGAAATTCATGAATTTAATTTACCATAAATCATTGTCCCTGGATATGATGCGTTGTCTAAATCTTTATATTGTTGAAAACATCTCTATACACACACTTCAATGTTTATGGAATATTGTTTGTTTCAAGAGTTAGCAGATTGAAAATTGTTAGGTCAGTTTGGACCAGATACTATGGCATGTAGTGCTGTAGCCCAAATTCTTTATCAGACTTGGGCTCTGACTTGCACTTGTGGAGGCCAGTAAGCAGCAGAGTAGGAGTAAGGGACCTGCTTGGGTTGAGAGTTAAAAGAGAAACATACTGTGGAGGAAGGAACCTTTTCACTGAACCACCACCTGTTTCTTCTACCATTACAGTGCCACACTGCACAAACATGACTGATAAAACCTCCTGCCCCTTTCCACAACTCTCTTATAATGCTATAGTACTGATGACGAAACTTCATGATACTGTCTATATATTTTATTAATACACAAATATTTGAATCCCATATCGCTCTGCAGTCCCCACATAAATGCAAGAGTGCTCCACAAATATGGCAGGTAGGCCAGGCCTGTTTTAAACCCTCGTCAGGTTTATTAATTACCAATTAATTTCATCCCATGAAAATTTCCATTGACCAGTTTCATTTCTAAAGCTTTTGGTTGGTGCATGCAGCCAGCATCTGATATCCTTATTATTTGGAACCAAATGTGTGATTTTTTTTAATCCTTGACACTGTTTTAGTGTGTGCATTTATCCTCACACAGAAAGTGAAAATTAAGCTTTTAAGCTGGAAATTGTATTTTAAGCAATTAAGTTGGTAAACAATTTCAGCTGTTTGATGTATTTATCACAACCCATCGATGCAGCATTTCATCATTTTTTGCTGATACTTCTCTTTGATCTTTATTCTTACCATTAATGTGCAGGAAAGTAAAATCAGAGTTCCACTGTACTCTAAAGAAAGGTCTCCTTAAAATCTGTTTCTGTCAGCTCTTCTCAGCCTTTGGTGTTGTCAATCTCTGTGCCTCCATAAAAAAGAACCTTTAATATACCATAATACATTTAGGCACATATTTTTGGTAAATAAAAAAGCAAATTTTCGGTACAAAAACAGTCTATTTCAGGTTCAAAAGCAGTAAATAAAATAATATTTTGGTGTTATAGCGGTGAATAATCACATCAAAAGTGCTATATAAAATGACATTTTGGTTTTAAAATTGTGAATATAATCCTAAATTGGATTTAAAAACTGCGCTTATTACACAAAATAAACTTATCCCTTCTAATAGCACATTTATGTAGTTACCAGAGTATTAAGTTTATTCCTGTGTAAAGGGGTCCATTTTTGCTTCTCAAATATTTACAGCAGAATTAATCGATGTTCCATGAATTGCATAACTCACAGGATGCTTCAGACTTCAGAAAGTGTTGCGTCAGTATATAAACGTTAAATTTCGTGTTTAAGAGTCTATTTCGCATTTTGCAGTTCATTTTGCATTATTTCGTGACAAAACAGGGTAGAAAAATGCACCTCACACCTTTCAGAAACATGAAAAAATAACATTACAGCATGTTATTTCATGTTTCGTTTTTTTGTAAAAAAAACTAAATTTGCATGCCTCTATACATTAGTAAATAACTTTAAATTTTACAGATATGTTGACAATAATGTCACTTCTGACAATATGATCCTTTTCTAATCACCTGATGATTGCTTAAAAACCGTCTGCGTAGTTGCAACCATCTAGCAAATAATATTATAAATAAGAATTTTCATTTCTTTAGTGGCTAATATTCCTATGCAGAGTTTTGTTGCATTACAGGTACATGATTTTCAAGGGCTAAGAATACAGTGAAACCTAATGTCAGTTCAATAGATAATAGGCAACAATGTTATATAAGGGCATCAAAAAGTTTTGAGACTAGTTCTGTAACATGCCAACAGATGGCAACACAAGGCTGCATGCACAGTCACAGGGAGCTCTGACCTTCATAAGTCAGTGTGCCAAGAGACACCATCCTGTGTACATCAGAGGGTGTGCGACTGGTGCTATTCTAACCACGTCTGTGATTTTACCATGCACAGCAAATTAGAACAGAGTGAACGTGAAATTCTTCTGAAAATGGGCAAACCTGCCACAGAGACGCTTGACATGATTGGGCTTGTTTATAGTGATGCTTTAACGAGTCCTTTGAGGTGTTTTGAGTGGCATGCGTGCTTCAAGAATGGAAGAACATCACTGGAAGACCCTCAGAGTGCGCAACCCTCAAAAATGTCGAAACCATTTGGCAACTTGTGCATGAGGATTGTCTGAGAACAATCTACAACATTGCTGCCATTCCAGAAGTGACAGGAAATCTGGGAGCGCTGTACCACCGTGCAAAGTGTAATAGTGTGTAAACATAGATAAATAAAGTACATTTTTGCAAACAAGAGCTGGTCTGGAAACTTAACTTAAAATGTAATTGAATTGAAAGCAACCAGTAAACAATTAATTATAATGCAGCTAAATTGAGAAACAACAATGCAGGTAACATTAGGGGATCATTTCACGTCAATTCATCCAGGCCATGTCACCCACCATCCCCGATTTTGATGAAATTTGGTATACTTATAGAACTTTTGATGCTGATTACAAAAATGACATTTTTTTAAAAATTGGTCCGGGGGTTCAGAAGTTACATGCTTTTTAAGATATCTTTGTACGCCACATGCGGCTCCACTTTGAATGACACGCATTAGGTTATAAACAATCATATCTTCCCTCGGGTTTGCCGTAGAAACATCAAGTTTGTTTTCTTTTGCTCAGAATAGTATAAGCTTTCATTTAAATAACGTTTCAGATGAATGCATCAGTAAACATGTATTTTTATGTATAGTTTTATGAATTTTTTTAGAAAAATAAATGACTAACTTCAAGAGCGAATTTCATGCAATGACCCCCCCCCCCTTCCCCCTTTCAATTTCCTCCCAATTTTATATGTAGGTAGCTCAGAGTGTGTACTAATTCCTGATGGAAAAATTGGGATGGGCAGGTCAGAGACAGGTTGATAAAAATATCATTTGTATAAAATGACATTAAAAGTAAATCTTATTAAAAATGCTTATGTATTGAGCACAAAGCCTGAAGTACAGTATGTTTCAAGCTACAATATTCAAAATGTATGTTCACTATGTGTGAATGTAAGTAGAGGCAAAGAGAAGCACTTGCACTCTCAAATTTATAGATTAATTTAAAATTTGCAAATAATAATTACAGTGGAACCCCAATTTAAGTTCCTCGATTTTACATTTTCCTTCATTTTGCATTCAATCTTGGTGGTCCCAACATAGCAAATGGTTTAGAAATGTTCCAAGATTTTACATTTTCAAGCGTATTAAGTTTTTTCAGCTTGATCTCCTGGATAACGTAAAATCGAGGTCCACTGTATCTAAGTTAGTTACAACTGTCTTCATTTTTTTAAAATTATATATATTATATAATTATATATATAATCATCATTAGCATTCCCAAGCTTAGCAAATTTGTCTTCGAGAACATTCTTTTTGTGCATCTAATCTCAATAATGAAGTTCTTTTTTTGGCTACTCTTCATGGGGATACGTAATGTGAAGTAAGAATTAATACTACACATTTGTGCTGATTGAAGTTTTTTCAAGTGTAGCTTTTTCGCCACATACCACAGAAAATATCCTTGTGACGGGATGGTTAGAACAGTAAAAATACTTGTATAGTCTTCTAAAGTAACAAGTACGGCAATTATGTACCAATTCCGTAGAAATAGTATTCAAGGCATAACTTTCTTTGTAATCATCTAGTGTGAAATGACAACAACCCACAGTACAATGTGTCAGCGATTGCAAAGTACTGCAACAGTACCAGGAAGTATGCATTATTTTGAACTTACAGGTTCCGTAAGTTACTTTTTACAAAAAAAAGTTACTCAGTTATTGTTACTGGTACTTTGAAAGTAACTGAGTTTCTTTTACAGTTACTGTAACAGTAACATACTGTTAATGATCATTGATTTGTGTAAAAGTTACTCACGATCAATGATCATGAAGACTTCAGTGTTTTACTTATGTTTCTAGTACATAATATGTATTCATATATTTACATTATTACTGCTAATAAATGATGGAAAACATCGTCAGCTTTGCTTGAACGATTATAATTAAGAAATCATTTGTATGCTGACCACGGTATTTTGAATATGGTGTCATTGATTCCACTTGCACCTATTTCTTTCTCCTCCATTCCAAGTTCAACAAGATCCACTCCCTTGACAATTACTCTTTCCTAGCCGGACAACCGCATTCCAAACGAACGCAGCAGTCTACCAAAAGCAATGGAGTTTTCACATACAATTAGAAATGAATTGCAGTATAGCATGGATGTTCTAAATTTAGCATGCAACAAAGCATAGCTTCCTTGCATGCAGTTCCAAGCATCTGGAGAAGGTACATATTTTATTTTTATAGTCTGGAACAGAATTGTCCAATTTACCTATTTCCCAATTGCAAAAAGTAACTCTGTTACCGTTGTTAACGTTACATGTAGTCACTTATAAAAGTAGCTAGTTAGTTAGAATTCCTAAATAAAAAGTAACTGTTACTTGTAACTTTGTAACTAGTTACTTCGAAACCGTAGTTGTTTAACAGTCAGAGCAAAAATAGTAAGTGCTGATATAATATGTTTTGTATAACTGTATGGTTTTACTTTTGTGAAGAAGTGACTGGAAAGTGGCTTTCCGAATTCCAACTGTAAACAGTTATGTAGTAGCATGTGTGTGCGTGACTCAATCTTGTTTGTAGGATTGCTTTGAAAGTCCACATGGAAATGGAGATGCAGCTATTAAATTCTTGCATCCACTTGGTCCATCAACTTCCTAGTGCTGGCCAAAAAGTATGCTGTGTCCAGTGGACATTAACAACACAAATGGAAGAACAAATACTTTAGTGTGTTTGAAATGGTAAAAATATCCATCTAAAATGTGAATGGCACAATTTATAGTACATGAAATTTTGGAAATGCATAGAGTACAATTTTTAGGTACTATCTTAATCATTGTCACTTGGAAACTATCTTTGGGTTGAGATAATCACAAAGTTTTCCATCACATAAAAATAGTGTCCAGGATTATTTGATAAATACATTTGAAAAATCACAATTATTACTCTTTATTCGTTTGTTCCTCAAGTGCCAGGAGGATCTCAAAATATATTTAACTTGTAAATTTTAATTAATCTATAAATTTGGGAGGGGGCAAGTGCTTCTTTTTGCCCCTGCCAGGTTACACCTATGCTTACATTCGCACATAGTGAACCTACATTTTGAATATTGTAGCTTGAAACATATTGTACTTCAGGCTCTGTGCTAAATACATAAGCATTTTTAATAAGATTTACTTTTAATGTCATTTTATACAAATGATTTTTTTATCACCCTGTCTGAACTGCCCATCCCAATTTTTCCATCAGGCATTAGTACACACTCTGAGCTACCTACATACAAAATTGGGAGGAAATTGAAAGGGGGAGGGGGGGGCATTGCATGAAATTCGCTCTTGAAATTAGTCATTTATTTTTCTAAAAACTATACATAAAAATAAATGTTTATTGCTGCATTCATCTGAAACATTATTTAAATGAAAGCTTATACTATTCTGAACAAAAGAAAGCAAACTTAGAGTTTCTATGGCAAACCTGAGGGAAGATACGATTGTTTATTACCTAATGCGTAGGGGCATGCATATTTAGTTTTTGATGAAAAAGCGAAATTTGGAAAAACACATTGTAGTGTTAATTTTTCATGTTTTTGAGAAAGGTGTGAGATGCATTTTGTGACCATGTTTTGTCACGAAATAATGCGAAATGAACTGCAAAAAGCGAAATTAACTCTTAAACACGAAATTTAGTTTATTCACCGACGTGGCACCTTCCGAGGTCTGAATTATCGTGAGAGTTATGCAATTCCCGGAAAATTGATTAATTCTGCTGTTAATATTGGAGAAGCAAGAATGGACTCCTTTACACAGAAATAAACTTAATACTCTGATAACTACATAAATGTGCTATTAGAAGTGAAATGTTAATTCGGTGGAATAAGTGGAGTTTTTAAATCAAATTTAGATTATATTCACAATTTTAAAACCAAAATGTCTTTTTATATACCACTTTTCATCCAATTTTTCACCGCTATAACACCAATATTTTATTTTATTTACCGCTTTTGAATCCGAAATTTACTGTTTTTGTACCCGAGGGAAGATATGATTGTTTATAACCTAATGTGTGTCATTCAAAGTGGAGCATACATGTGGCATACACGGAGAACTTAAAAAGCACGTAACATCTGAACCCCTTGACCAATTCTTAAAAAGTTGTCATTTTTGTAATCAGCATCAAAATTTCTATAAGTACGAGGGTCACTATTTATATTTTGAGCCTAACAATGAAAAAAAGAGGAATTTGGCATTGAAAACTGCTTTATTGTTTTTCGAAGTATTCTTCTTTATGGTCAATACACTTTTGCATTCGTTCGAACCATTTGTCAAAGCAGTTTTTCCAATCTTCTTGAGACACCTCCATAATATGGGTTTTGAACGCATCAACGGCATCTTCCGCCGACGAAAATCATTGTCCACGCAATTTATTCTTGACATTCGGGAACAAGAAGAAGTCATTGGGTGCCAAATCAGGACTGTATGGCAGATGACCCATCAATTCGATTTTTTGACTGTTCATAAAGTCGGTTGTTAGACGAGATGTGTGACAGTTGGCATTGTCTTGATGAAGAATGATCCGACGGCGTTTGTTTGTTTTCCGTATTTGACCGAAGACCTCTGGCAAACAAATTGTTGTGTACCATTCAGAGTTGACCGTTCTACGTTCCTCTAAAGGCACAGTTGCCACATGACCAGTTTTCCCGAAAAAACAGGCAACCATTTGTTTCGATGTGCTTCGAGCGTGAACAACTTTTGTTGGATTGGGTTCATCTTGAAACACCCATACAGTGGACTGCTGTTTACGTTCCGGCTCATATGCATATATCCATGATTCGTAACCTGTTACAATCTTATATACGTCTTTTGAAGCACCACGATTGTATTTATTGAGCATTTGTTTGCACCAATTGACGCGAGCGTCTCTTTGAGTTTTTGTCAAATTGTGTGGGATCCAACGAGAACATACCTGTCTCACAGCTAAATGATCATGTAATATTTTATATATGCTGGTGGAACTAATGCCTATGGTTGCCTCAATCTCTATTAGGTTTTGCACAGCATCAATGTTTTCTTGAACAACAACTGATTTTGGACGACCTTCGCGAATCTCGTCGGTGAGCGAATGGCGGCCACGATTAAATTCGTTATACCAGAGTTTCACAGTGGCAAAGGATGGGACTTCATCGCCAAATGTGGAAGTAAGTTGATCGATGCACTCTTGTCTTGATAATCTACGTCGAAAATCGTAAAAAATCATCGCACGGAAATGTTCACGAGTTAATTCCATTTTATTGTTGTCGCGCAATCTCCAAGGCAACATAAACAACACAAATGAAGCTATTGACAAAACATTTGAAGTACGTTATGGTCAATAATGCCAGACGATTCCGTGCAAACGTCAAATCGCACCTAACTTCAATCAGTGTTGCCAAGGCTCAAAATATAAATAGTGACTCTCGTATACCGAATTTCATCAAAATAGGGTTTGGTGGGTGACATTTTCACAAAATTCTGGATGATTTGACATGGAATGACCCTAGGTTCATTTTATTCTTTGCTCTCGAGAGAGATGTGTGTAATACATGAAAATGTTAAAAAAAATTAAAGAATTTGTCATTAATGAAATTAAACTTCTTTTATTTTTAATGGATAAAATTCAAGTTTGTGCCACAAGTATAAATAAGAGAATCTATTCGTTTTCATTATTGATAATGTGAAGTCTTTGAGAACGATGTTATGAATGTGACTAAATTTATTCCAGCAACAAAATCAGAATAGAATTCAGCGTCGTGGTGCCATGTTTGCTCTAACTGCAACAGCCTCGTACTTCGTTAAAGATCTGCCGGTGAGGCTGACAAAACTGTGGGAGATAATGTTTGGGAAGCTGAAGGAAATACTCGACCCTTCTTCATATGGTATGTATAGGGTATATCCTGTGCGATTTAAAACTGTGAAATGCCTTGTAATTATTATTTTTTACCAGAGTTTCATTACTGTATTAACAATCTTGACAACAATAGAGCACTACTTAACAGGGAAAAGTATTGCATTTTTTGTTTGTTGGGGCATCCTTGGTGGCATAGTGGTAATGCTTTTTATTACCTTATAATCATAGGTCCCAAGTTTGAATCCTGATGGGGGCACATTGCACAGTGGTTTGGATCTGACTTTGAATTGTAGATCCAGTCCTAATTAGCATATCTGAGCATACATGTACTTATGGCATATAAATAAATAATTTTGTTCTGACTGTTCACACTGCTGCATATATACACAATGAAACTGATCCAGTGCTTCTCGCGTATACCACATGTTAGTTTGATACCTAACCTACCTTCCAGTAAATGGACTCTTCCTTCCAACACTAGGTGTATGCACAGTGATGAGAGGAATAAAGGATCGTTGGAGTTTGCAGTCTCAAGTTGTGTAGTCACAACAATGTTTTCGAAGTAGGACTGTGATGGTGTTAATCTTAATGCATACCATACCTCAAGTACAGACCGTCAATGCGCAATATGCTGTTCATTTTTGGAACATGACCTGCATTGCGAAAGAAGAGGCAGCACTTTCTGCTGAATCCTCCCATCATTTTTCAGGACAACGCGTGGTTGCATGTATCGCAACCTGTGGCTGATTTATTAGCTTGATGTGGCTGGCAGGTACTCTACCAAATCCCATACTTTCCGGACTTAAGCCCCTGTGACTGAAATGATCCCTAAGATGAAGGAACTGTTTCAGAGATTCTTCAGGCAATATGCTGCTCCATTCGAACCATCAGCAGAACAGGCGCTATTACAGGTATACTACGACTTCCACATCGCTGGCAACGGGTTGTGCACAATGTTGGTGACTACATCGAAAGGCTGTAAAAATTTCATAGAGGTATCTTTTTGGGATCATTTGTAAATTAACAGTTGCCACTATTAAATCTCCAACTCATGTATGTATGCTTAAATTCAAGTAGGAATATCATTTTTATAAAAATTGTTTTAATAATGGAAGCCTAATAGTCTCATGAATTCAAGCTTCCTGGCATGCTTCCCTTTGATATTCGAAAATTGAGGTTTTCTTGTACAAAATGACTTATCCATGCAATGTTATTGTATTTCCACCAAGAAATTAATATGCTTGTAATTATATATGAAATGGTCCTCCTTGGTGTAGTGGTAACTCTTTGTCACCTTGGGGTCAAGAGGTCCCAGGTTTGATTCCTGATTTAGCTGCATTGAACAGTGGTTTAAATCGTGAAAAACTAAATATGCTGACCAAGGCAGTAATTTATTTGATTAAAAACATAAACTAAAACGTAACGTTTCAACCTTCTAGCAAGGTCTTCATCAGACTCTGTATCAAGTACAAAAGTCCTTTTGTACTTGATACAGAGTCTGATGAAGACCTTGCTAGAAGGTTGAAACGTTACGTTTTAGTTTATGTTTTTAATCAAATAAATTACTGCCTTGGTCAGCATATTTAGTTTTTCATAATCATGGAAACAAGGCTTAATGGTGTTATAATTGGTTTAAATCACATTTATAGCTTAGTTCCAGCCTCGATTAGCCTATTGAGCGGAATGTGAACTTGATACAAAATTCATAATATAAAAGATGCCCAATTGAGACATACATATTTAATTTTTGATGGAAAGAAGTTGTTAAATAACATGCTGTATTGTCCTACCTTGTTTTCTCATGAAATGATGCAAAATAAGCTCATAAACATGAATTTTACAGTTTATTTACCGACACAACACTTGCAATCTGAATTGTCTTGTGATTTATACAAAATCCTGGAATATTGGTTGATTCTGGTACAAATAATAATTGAGAGTAAAGAATGGACTCCTTTACACAGGATGGAACTTAATGCTCTTACAACTACATAAATGTGCTATTAGAAACAAAATGTTTATTATATTTAATGAAATTTAAGATTATATTATCCATTTTAACACTGACATGCCATTTTATATTCCACTTTTGGTCATTGAGTTGGGTTGGTTTGAATTGGTGTTTTAGGTCCACTTTATGCACAGTAAGGCTAATCGGGACTGGACCTAGAGTTTAAAGTTGGATTCGAACCACTTGTGCCTCCACCGGGTATTGAACCTGGGACCCCTTCATTACAAGGCAATGATGCTACCACAACACCATGGGGGAGGCCCCTACTTTTGGTCATGAAATGTACCCAGTTTTTGTATCTTGATTTTTTTTTTATTGGCCATAAATATCGACAGCGCATACTTGTATCTCTGTTAAAGTTAGGATAAAAATACAATGAACCCCAAATTATGGCTGGATCTAGGGAGTCGAGCTGTTTTATCTTTCCTACCTTCCCTTGTTTTTATCCCGATCATGATTTGATATCCCTGAAGTGTTGATGACCTCTTGAGGCTTTTGATTTGTGGCTCATTGTTATGTTGATAAGATTATATACTTTTGTTCATTTCTCACATTTGACGAAACACTAATTGCATATTTCCCTTTCTTTTGATAGATCCTTCTTCTCTCATGAATAATGAACAAGCTGCAGAGGATTTAATATACAACCTACAAGTTCTTGAGGTGGTTGGTCCTTCTGTCCATGAAGATCTAAAACCTCAGGTATAAATTCTATTCAGATTATCTAAAATTTGTTTAGAACAATATGAGAAATATGCAAGTTTTCACTCTCTCATTTTGTCATGTACAATATTAACCAGATAAACTACCATGCTGTATTTGATGTGATAATTTTGTGATGAAAATATATGGGTCACATATGTGAAAAACCTTGAACAGCTGTGGCTTTAATTTTGATCGTATGTGTACTTTGTTTTGTCTAATAAGTTTGTGTCTAACTCTTACCTAATACAGAAGGTTGATCAGACCCTATCCAACCGATTTAGCAATGCTGCTGCCACATGTGTAGTTGCGCCAGAGCCTTGAAACCAGTGTTGTCTGAGCTTGCAGTTGCTGGAGCGTTCTGTTCGTGCTAGTGAAATGTCGCCGAAAATTACCAGTTATTGGGAAGGGTACATCATGGCTCTTTTCCATGCACATTTTTCGTACAAACAAATAGTGAAACAGTGTCGGGAAAATTGTTTAATCATCTGAGCGACCACAGCTAAAGATATCGTGGCCAGGCCAACACAAATGGTGCTCATGCAGAAACATTCGCCAAGAAAAGGGGCCGTTTGAGCACAGACTAAGTCTGTGGTTCAAGGGTGCCATCGAAAGTGTCACCTGAGGTACTTCGTGAAATTCGGCGAATTGCATTGCAGGAAAATCCACCACCCCAACGTGACATGGCCCAGAGGTTCAATGTGGTACAGTCCACTGTCAGCGACGTAATTTGTCGCAGTCTTGGCCTGCGGGGCATACGTAAGGGCCGGGTTTGCAACCTTCTCTCGTGCCACATTGCAGAACGCAAGACCAACTGCTGCAAACTACAAAAGACACTTAGCGGGGTCAAAATGGAAGACTGTTGTCACATGGGATGAAGCCTACATTTATCTCGCACATAATGGTAACATTAGAGCAATTACGTACTGTGACACCTCTGCCAAGGGACATACAGAATTTTACTGCTCAATGCCGAGAAAGTTTCCCTCAGGGAATCATAATTGTCGTCTGATACGGTTACGAGGGGAAGTTGGGGATACGTAAGGTGGAGAAAACATAAAGGTGAATGCTGCCTACGTCCAGGAATCTATTATGGTCCCAATCTATCGGACAGACATCCCTTGTTTGTACGAAGCCAACAAGAACCAGGTGCAGATCCACATCGACAAAGCGACCAGCCACACCGCTAGATCATCAATTTTTATCAGGAAACAAGAGTCCGTGTTATTCCCTTTCATGACATTCCTGTCAAAGCCTTGATGCCAGTCCAATGGATTTCTGCAAATTTGGACTGTTAAAACGACGTATACATCATTGCCGTACGCACACCCTCACTGGCCTCTGGAAAGCCTCTAAGGAGGAGTGGGATGAAATTCCTATGCATGTGCTCCAACATAGTTTGTTCCAGCGGAAATTGTGATGTTGGGCGATGCTGGTGGTGGCGGTGGCACAGCTTTTCATAGGGTAAGTACACTTTGCATATCGGTCAGATATAACCCGATCAACCTCTGTATGTAAGTCAATGTATTATTTAAATTTCTAATTGAAGTATTTGTTTAATCCATCAAGTTTGGTGCAAATTAATTAAACCAATAATAGGATGAGAATTTATTGGTAAAATTACCTGTAAATTGTACTGATTCAGTGTTGATCTCTATGTGACTAGGTTCCATAAGTGCACTCTTTATGAAATACATACTACACTATAAAGAAAGTGTTTTCAGATATTGCATATTTTTTTCCTTTATATTATATTTTTGGACTATCCCTCCCCCTCCCCAATGCATAATGATTGATTGATTTAGTTTATTTTACTTCGCGTTTTGTGCCTCTTGGGTAATTTGTGAAGATGGGGATGAGTGATGAAATTGATGAATGGACATTCACAAACAACCAAGCCCGACCGGGATTCGAACCCGGGACCCTTGGCATCGCAGCACGATGTGCTAACCACTCAGCCACAGGGTCGGGCCCAATGCATAATGGTAACACTGTCACCTTGTAATTAAGGGTTCAAAAGTTTGATTCCTGGTGGAGTCACATAGTGGATTGGATCTCACTTTAAACTGTAGGTTCAATCCCGATAAGGCTACATATTTGCATAAAGTGGATGCATAACAAATTAGTAGAGGCATGCATATTTCGTTTTTGTTGAAAACCCAAAATGTGAGATAACACATTGTAATGTTAATTTTTCATGTTTCTGAAAGGTTTGAGGTGCATTTTCTCACCCTATTTTGCGACACTTTCTGAAGTCAGAATTATCCTGAGAGTTATGCAATTCATGGAAAATTGATTAATTCTGCTGTAAATATTTCAGAAGAAAAGAAGGACCCACTTTATGCAGGAATAAACTTGATGTTCTGGTAACAACATAAATGTGCTATTAGAAAGGATATGTTTATTTTGTGTCATTTTTATATACCGCTTTTTCACCACTATAACAGTGAAATTTTATCTTATTTACCACTTTTGAACCCGAAATTGACTTGGTTTTTGTTCCGAAGTGTTGGTGTAGCTTTTTATTTACCAAAAATATGTGCCTCTACAAATTAGCTTAACTATTAGTAACAACAAATCTATATCTACAAGTGCAAAGGCATAAGTCATGGCAACTATATTTTTTCTCAATATGATCATATGTTCCGGAGAACATGGCACCCATAGTTTTGTGAACACGTCACTTGATAGCAGTGTGATGAACAGTTATCGTACAGAGAGCAGTTGAGTCAACTACCATTCTACGGTGTGAACAGTGTTTGTGTATGAATATCGGTGTTCTTCGCTGGAGAAATGCCAGAGAATGCCACAGGGAACTGATGGAAACTGTGAGGAATAGTGTCCTACCATAGAATGTACCTCTTTTGTTCTTCTAATGCTTATGTGCCGGTCCCGAATTCTGGCCAAAAAAAGAGAAGAGAAGAAAAGAAAATTAAAAATGTTGCCATGACTTATGCCACAACCCTCGTACAAATATTTTATAACTGAACTTGTTGGTAGTTGAGTAGTTATCACTATCCCCTGTTAGGTTCCCATGATAGTTTCTATCAGTGGTTCAAATCTCACTTTAAATAGAATATCCGCTCTAATTGGCTCCTGTGTGGATATACAGGACTTTACTTGACCAAACTTTCATGTTGAAAGATGTCTACATTGTATATTATTCTACATTTTAAATATGTTTTCTTTGCAGCTGTTAGAACTCTTGCCCCATCTTTGTCTCTTATTGGAGCATCCGTACCGGGCAGTCCGTCATATGGCTGCAAGGTGTTTGGGAATGCTGAGTCATTTGGCACCTGTAGAAGTGATGACTGATGTGGTGAACAAGGTGCTTCCGATGCTTGGGGCCATTGAATCTGACACCCAGAGACAAGGAGCTGTGGAAGCTTTGGCATCCATGATAGATCGATTGCAGTTCGAAATAGTGCCATACATAGTGCTTTTGGTCGTTCCACTTCTAGGTATGTTTGTGTTCATTCTGTCTAGATTCTATGTTGGAATGTAGATTTATAAACAACAACAGTACATATTTAGCTTCTATACCTTTGATACGTGTTTTCTGACATGGTGGAAAATACATTGCTAGTTATAGGGAGACACGTTCTTGCTGAATATAAGTTCAAAATTTTGATTCAGAAGTTGAAAAAATTGACACTTTTCTGTTAAAATAGTAAGTAGAAGCTCAAATTTGATTTTAAACTAAACTTTAGGACTGAACCAATACCCATATGACGCAGATACCCTCCCTGATTCCCACCGATAATGATGATTGAAAATTGTAATCATTAAAGGTTGTTCAAAATATTAATTATGTTAATGTGCAAGTATTACACTCCAATTATGTACAGCAATTTATCAAAGTTTTACTTTAAAATAATAAGGAATTACATCAGAATATTAAAGATACTTGTTATCTAATAACAAAACAGGTTTTACACACAAGATTAATGCAAAGTAAGGAGATACTTCGAATTTTGCATAATTTCCAAGATAATTAAGACTACCATATTTGCAGACCCCATGAAATACCATAATGAAATAAATGTATCTGCCAGCATCAACTAAGCCTTAATACAAAGCTCATTCAATATATAACCGGAAATATGTTGTAACAAATATTTATTACAAGAACCAAAAGAACTACAGTACTATGTTTCAACATATTTCCCCCTAGTTCAATGCACCTATGCCAGCGCTTGATAAGGACACTGATTCCACAGGAAAAAAATTCTTTTGGACACGTGCATAACCGCTCGTGCACCACTGACTGGTCTTCGTCGTCGTTCTGGAACCTCGATCCACTTAGTGCATCTATCTGTGGGCTAAAGGTGTGGAAATCGGAAGGTGCAAGATCGGGCAAATATGGAGGGTGGGGTAAGTGCTCAAACTTTAGGTTCTCAATGGTAGACAATGTGACATTGGCAGTGTGTGGTCTCGCATTGTCATGGAGCAAAAGACACCAGACCACGTCGTGTCTGCAGAATGGCTGGTTTAATTTTTTCACGCAAAAGGTTGGAGCAGGTGATAATGTTTACATTGTGACCTCTGGGCATGTAATGTTCAAGAATTGGCCCCTTGTGGTCCCAAAACAAAGTTAACATGTTAACTGTAGTGACAGAGCGATCTGGATGCAGAGAATCTTTTAACACTGGTTATGCCCTGTTTTTAAACTTCTCAGCTCACTCGTACACTTGTGATCGACTCGTACAGTTGTCACTGTACTGAACTGTCATGCTGCAATGAATTTCTATCTGTTTCACACTTTTACTCAGCAAAAATCTCACGACACTTTGCTACTCCAGCTTGGAGCACTGAAAGGTGCCGCCACCTTGTGTAACTGTTTCCCAGCATCCCGTGCACGAGGCAGGCATGCCAGCCCCAGCTATGAATAGCTTACAGATGCCTTCACAAAATAACAATCACGGTCGTATTTTATACTTTTCATGCTACTTTTCTGGTTATTTATTGAATGCACCTTGTAGTTATGAATTTTGTTGCAAAGCTTCCATTTTCACAAATTATTACGTTACTGTCTAGGGAGAATGAGCGACCAGAACCACCATGTGAGGCTGATGGCTACCTACTGTTTCGCCACGCTTATTCAGCTTATGCCCCTGGATGGCTGTGTATCCAACCCCCGTAATCTAACCACTGAGCTGGTGGAAAAGAAACTCAAGGAGAGAAAGTTCCTGGAGCAACTTTTCAATCCGAAAGCAATAGAAGACTACAAAGTACCTGTTCCAATTCAAGCTGAACTGAGATCATATCAGCAGGTAAGATATCTGTGATTCCTGATTATCATAGTGTATTCAACCGCCCTAATTTAACCACCAATCTGGTGGAAAAGAAACTAAACGACACAGTACACATACGCGTCGGGATATAATTTATTTAAAGATACGAGAAAGTGAAGAGTTTGCTACTCTATTGTTAAGAACAGAAATA
Organism: Lepisma saccharinum; assembly: GCF_977018435.1. Taxonomy (NCBI): domain Eukaryota; kingdom Metazoa; phylum Arthropoda; class Insecta; order Zygentoma; family Lepismatidae; genus Lepisma; species Lepisma saccharinum. Next base: position 67,540,735 of record NC_139235.1, on the reverse strand, counting down.
AAGTTCATTCAGTTAGTATTCGAACAGAATAATAAAAGTAAAAATGCATTGGATGGAAAACATTGAGTGAAAAATACAGGAACAAGGTTATATTCTACCATTTCATCCAAAGAACAAATGGTTCTACAGTTTTCAAAACTCGTAGAATTACGGTTGTAGGTGAGAGGTCACACAACAAACTTTATGAAAAGAAAATCCCCCTAACAATTAAATCATTTTCTTGAATGAGACGTGCAAAAGTTAATATCAGAATGCATTTCACTTACTAACTGCATAAAATGCAAAAGAAATAATGGAAAATAGTTGTGCTGGTATTCACTCGTTTGGTGATCGAGTCTCCCCATTTATATAATAATAATAATTATTCTTATTCTTATTTCAAATAAAAATATTTTTTGTTAGTTTAAAATAGTTATTATTGTGTAATAAAATTTATAACCATGGTAATAATACTTATTTTTCTACTATTCAACTTTTATCATTTGCCCCCCTGCCCCCCTCCTCCTGCAAAAATTTCTGGCGACTCCCACAGGCAAACAGGGCTCTGGTGTCTGGACCTGCAGTCAGTATAATCTTTTATAGGGTCATATTTTGTCCTTACATGTGCTGAACACCTTTTCACAGCCTCAGCTTGTAACCTTTAAAGGGGGATTTTAGTTGTCAGAGACACATGTCGATTTTGGTTAGGGTAAGGGTCTTGGCCCCGTATAATGTACTGAGTACAAATATCCCAAGTGCTGATGCACCCAAAAGTTTTGTTTGTCACTTCAATATGTAAATATGGAGAAACTAGTACTCACTTTATCTGCGAAACTGTTTTTTCTTCTTTGTTCTATCTATTTAACGATGGCCACTGAAATTAATAGAACAAAGAAGAATAAACAGTTTCGCAGATAAAGTGAGTACGTACTAGTTTCTCCATATATATATATTACCATGTCTGTTTTCCCAATTATGAATTCAATATATACATGGGAACTCCAATTGAACATTTCCATATTTTAAGTTATTTTTTTTAGCTTGGACTCTGAGAAACGTAAATGAGAGGTTCTACTGTTGTTATCTACATGGCAAAAGTTGATTTCATTGTTTCTAGATTAATTTTTTTAAAGGAAATAACATATGAAACCTACAGATATAGACATTAAAGTCTTGTGAAATTATAATGCCAAATACTGATTTTTTTGGCATTATTGCAATTGCATTGATTGTTGCCAGAAAGTGGTTAGACGTGAAGAAAATACTTTTGAAATGAAAATTGTGGGCACAGCAAATTTCAAAATATGCAAATTTAGTGTTGAATTTTTTTTATTTTTTTTTGTGTGTGTGTTCCTCCTAATTTCATCACTTTGTACATGCATGTAGTGGAAAAAATATGCAAATCTGAAATTTGCTGCTACTGTAAATATTTTTATATATCATTATAGGTGCGGGGTTTGTGTTTCAATTTATCTCCACATTACATTTTTTTTAACAATGTCATTTTGTATTTCCCTGTAAAAAAGATGCACTTGTTCAAAGTAAAAAAGTCTTTCAGTTCATGATTTATAATAAAAAGTTGCTCATAAATCTAATTTGAAAATTTCTCATCGCTTGTCAGTTTTCATACGAATTTGTCTTGCAGTTAAGGGACATAACGTCACATAATTCTAACTGAATGATATTAAATATAATATAAATCAGGTTTCAGTAGATCAAGGATCCTTTACACAATCTATTTGCTTCCTGTAGAGTGTAAGAGGCTAGAATAAGTATGGGGTTTAAACTCAATGATTTTAATACTGGTTGTGTTTGAAACATGAATTTTGAAGAAATTAGCACCAGAAACTGAAAATGAACTATTTTTTGGAAAGAAAAAACAATGGAAAATCAGTCCTGTACTAATAGAATATTGAATGATTTATTTTTTGTTTTTCAGTCTGGTGTAAACTGGCTGGCTTTCCTAAATAAGTACAAACTTCATGGTATTCTCTGTGATGATATGGGTCTTGGTAAAACATTACAGTCAATATGCATGCTAGCTGGTGATCACTACAATAGGCGCCAAGAGTACAAAGTAAGTTGACATCATAGTGTTAAGTTTATTCCTGTGTAAAGGATTCCATTTTTGCTTCTCAAATTTTTTGTAGCAGAATTAATCAATTATCTGTTATTTTGGAAACTTGCAGGATAATTAAGACCAGAAAGCATCGGTTAATAGACTCTAAATTTAGTGTTTGAATTTTTCACATTTAGAACTTCATTTTGCATCATTTCATGACAAACCATTGTAGGAAAACTTTTCCTCGCACCTTTCAAAAATGTTAAAAAGAACATTACAGAGTTTTATTTTACATTTCATGTTTCCGTCAAAAATGATATATACATCTCTGTATATATTAGTATTCAAATATTTATGAAAATGTAATGTGATACTCTGCTAATAATTGAGTTCACCCTCAACTGTACCATTCAAAATTAGGTGTTAAATAAATTAATAAATAATGTGTGGAATTTCCTTAAAGTCTTGCAAAGTAAAACATTAAGAACCTCTTGGTTTGTGAAAATTTTAATGTGTATAAAAACAGTGTGCGTAATATCTCCTTATGTTTTGCATGTAGCTGATCAAATTGGGCACACAACTTGTGCATGTTCCATGTATTTAAAACATTCTGCACACCTTACACACAATACTTCTAACATATTTTTACTCCATACATAATAATCATGAGAGTAATTTTCAACTTTCAAAATACACAATTGTCAGCACCATGTAGTATTTGTTAAATTTGAGTGACACTTTTTTTTTAATTTTTTTGCATGTAACATATGAGAATGGAATGTTCTGTACTGAGTATGTGATATGCCTTTTTATTTTGTATAGAAAACTGAAAATCCTGATGTTGCCCCACTGCCATCACTTGTAGTATGTCCGCCTACCCTGACTGGCCATTGGGTGTACGAGGTTGAAAAATTCCTCTCAAAAGATTATCTCAACCCTTTGCAGTATATTGGACCTCCTGCAGAACGTGAGAGGTAAGTAGCATCAAATGGAGTCAAACGATACAATGGAATATCAGTTGTCTGTGTAGCTAAGGAACTTATAATTAGGGAAATTATAATATGAACAGGTGCTTTTTGCAGAATTTTCCTCTTTTTGCAGCCATCTTTTATGCATCAAATCCAACAGTTGTCTCGTGGTACACACAATATCTTTCATTTCCTCTGTACCACCAATATTTTATAAGATGGTTGTTCCCAATATCTATAGATATTGATGAAAGGTATAGAGCCACCCACTGTGGTTCTGTGTGACTCCATGTGTGAAGCATGGGTTTGATTTGAGATTGGAAATTTTCAGGCCTTGTCGCTGCATAAAGTGGCTCTGAAATTCACCCAGAAACTAATAAGTGGGTGTCTTGGGGCAACCCTTGGAAGTAAATGTGGCCCCAGCATGGGGGCTGATCTCATCACCTTAACACATGAACACACACACAAAAGTCAAGGTTGTTAATGTGTGGAACCCCTACTCTGCCACGTGACTTCATGGCGGTGAGCGGTGAACTTTACCTACAATGAGAGCTACACAGCCTAATATTTGAGACCTCATAATAATTCCTCAGTGAAAGTGTTTGTTGTTCAACAAGTCTCACTTAAGAACTGTAGGCCCAATCTCAGTAAGTTACTGCATTAAAAAAAAATATTCAGAAGTGAAATACAGCTCTTCTATTCTTGTAGATTTCTCAGAAGTACATTTTAGTATTCCCAGTTCCATGATCAGAAAAAAATTGTTAGGAGGGGGCACCACGCTAAATGAAATTAGTACTTACCATGCTATCTTAGTCTTTAGATTGTAGGGTTAATGGCAAGATATGAGTTTCTAAGATATCAGTGTCATTATTTTGTGGCTACTATGTAATATACTTATTTCACTACCTCACTATTCATTTAAAATATAATATCTGTGCCAAAGTAAGTTACTTCCAACATATTATCTAATATTGATACAGATATATTGATAAGATTGAGACAGATTAATCGGTACTCTTATCAGTATCAGCCAATATAAGCATATCAGCAAAATTTCAAATTCTTTTAACGGTCTGATATATCCATAAATATCTTATAGGGAAATATTCTGCCATTTTGATGTATTTTTTATGGATATAAACATCCATTTCATACATTTTGTAATGTAAATGTCTAAATATGCAACTTCTTTGCATTGCAGTCATCTGGTAACATATATTTATTACGGAGGTCATGGAACCACTCAGGTTCTTCAAGGACCATTTGGCATTTTATATCAGATTGGTAGAATATCAGTTATCGGTATCTGTAAATTGTATATCTGTACTTTATCGGTATCCCCAATTTGTAGCTAATTTGTGAAAAGAATGAAAAACGTTTTCTAGATTTTGAAGGCTTCTTGAATGCTCTTGAGATTTAAGAATTAACATTTAGATCGTAAATGATGGTACTGGGTCATTCTTTTCAGATTAAGGAGTAAAGTGAAAACTCACAATCTGGTTGTAGCATCCTATGATATAGTTAGAAAGGACATAGACTTCTTCAGCAGTTTGAAGTGGAATTATTGCATTCTGGATGAAGGTCACGTAATCAAGAATGGGAAAACAAAGGTAAGTTTGAGGTATATCAAGTTGATGTTTCTTGTAGCATGACTTTACATGTAAGAGCAGGGCTTAGAAGATGCTCTCATAGGCATAACTTTGGGGGGCAAAAGCAAACTGGGAGTTAACTGTCAGAGGGTACAATTAAACTTGAGGGACAGAATCAGACTTATGACTTAACTCTGGAGGCAGAATCAAACTTGTGACTTAACTCTGGAGGCAGAATCAAACTTGTGACTTAACTTTGGGGGCAGAATCAAACTTGCAACTTAACTCTGGGGAACTCTGAGGGCAGAATCGAACTTGGGACTTAACTCTGAAGGCAGAATCAAACTTGCAACTTAACTCTGGGGGCAGAATCAAAATTGATGCCCATTTGCACCAATGTCGATTTTACTTGCAAATAAGAGTAAACTTGGAGTTGACCAACGAATCGGCTGATTATCTGTAGCTCGAACAGAATCGCGGAGTAAGCTGGGAGTAAAAGGAGGGTCAACTTTACCCTCAGAGATCGGCGAGTAAAAGCCGAGTTAACCCATGCACAGCGGAGTAATGGCTGCCATTCGTAACCAGTAATGTATCACTTCAGAATTTCAAAACTAAATAAATAGAATAGAATAGAATAAAATAATCTTTTTATTTTCTACTGAGCATAGTTCAGCCGAGGGCTGCTCAACCACCTAATAGTAATAGACTCAAACATATGTAAAATGCAAGAATTATATAGTATGTTATTAAATATATACTTTAGCAGATGTTTACTGTGCTTATTTTGCAGTACACAGTTTGTAAAATTGAACGTGCAATACAAACATAAATATACACCAAGTAGCCGGAGAAAGTGGAATAGTCATAGCCATAAATGATCGTGAATACTATGTGAAGGTACATGTTTACATCGAAATCTACTGCAAACATCACTATAAAACTACTTACTATGATTGCAACCTGCAATAAAATATCAACATTTAGTCACGTAAATATTTTTCCCCATCTTTATCACATGCTTGAATTTTTCTTGTGGCAGTTCCTTGTCACTGTTTACGGAGATACCAAATCCTGTTACCGCCACCCTTTCTCTTTTTTTCTGTCATGCAGCCACAACAGGAGTGGAAACACACCTTCTCAAAACAGGTAACCAATCACGTGCTTCAATCTATATGTCGTTTAGGCACTTGCTTTGAGGCTAGCTGCTATCCTAGAGTAAAGCCAGTGTTTCATGACTCACGCGGGCTGGAATGCCTTTCAGATTGGCACAATGGAAAATAATCCTAACTCGAGTGTTACCCTGACCCATGGATTTTCAAATTTGTGAGTTTGCGCAATGTTGGTGCAAATGGGCATCAGACTTAACTCTGGGGGCAGAATCAAACTTGGGACTTAACTCTGGGGGCAGAATCACACTTGGAACTTAACTCTGGGGGCAGAATCACACTTGGAACTTAATGTTTGGGGAGCAGAAAAATGGCATCCAGGACTATTGCTAAATAATTTACATTTGTGTTATCATAAAAATTACTCTTTAATACTTTACTCTTCAGGTCCCAGGAGGTTAACAAAATAGTTCTCCCTTCAGTTACACTCTAGCTACTGGATCACCCGAACCCTGAGATTAACCTCGGACTCCGAAAGATTCCTGGTCTCTTTCCTTGAGATATTTCCCTTACTCAGAGGAACTCTTGCAAACACATGACATGTAATGTATGCGTGTGTATTAAGGAAATAGAAAACACTTGCCGGACACTGGAAATTGTTAAAATTTTGTAAGGTTTCCAGGTCTAACACTTATTTCTATCTACATAAATATATGTATAAAATAATATAATAAATCATATACATAAATGTTTGTTTTCTTTTCCAGTCATCAAAAGCTATCAAGCAAATAATTGCAAATCATAGACTGATACTGTCCGGCACTCCAATCCAAAATAATGTTCTTGAGCTCTGGTCGTTGTTTGATTTCCTGATGCCAGGCTTTTTAGGTACAGAGAAGCAATTCACTGCCCGCTACAGCAAACCAATCCTTGCTAGTCGAGATGCCAAAAGCTCTTCAAAGGAGCAAGAGGCTGGTAAGTGTTACTATGAAACAGCTGCTTTACATTGTAAGTTATTTACTCACATTACGTGAAAGTTGTAAATATTTTTTTTTTTTTCAATATTGGAATAGTTGGGCCAAATCTCTGAATTGTATTTATTTATTATTTTTTTGTTTTTATTTGCCTCTTACACTTGTAATAAAGATTCCACTGTATCTACTAACTGGAAGTAGAAATTAGATTTATGTAGTTCATTCTGTAGATATGACTTAACTTACATATCAGCCATTTTGTCAATCTAATTGCCTCCATTTTTGAACTGTAAAATTAGTTTGACTTACTTTTCTTTCCCGGTTGTAACAGAAATAGTACAAGGGAGAGTCTTGTAGATTTCTGTATGTAGGGTTGCGCAAATTTACTGCCCTTTAGCATAAACCTTTTGCTGATCTACACATATTTTCAATTTTTGAGTTAGTGCCTGTATACCACATGCAGTCACTTATGAGCGACTGTGAAGGCCTTTCCACCCATCTGCTTGCGAACTGAGGACATTGTCGAACTTTCTCCTCCATTAGTAAACTTGCTGGTGTGTCAAGCATGCACAAAGATATTGAATTTTCATTTTCCGAGAAATTTCTGTAAGTTTTAGGCTGACAGGGTAAGAAACCCACTCCTCTTCACTGGTGCAAGTGTGTATAGAAGGCACCATCTTTAAAATAACAAAGTGGCATTTTGAAGCTCACTTGATCAGTGTTGCAGCCTTGGGGTCGTTTTGTAAATAACAGTTGATACCTCATGTAAATTTGAGCTGTATACAGTGTGCCCTACAATGTTTATTGGACTTTTTGAGGTTTTCGTTTGACTCTTGAAATACATCAGTAACTTCATGCAGCCAAATTCACATTAACTACATCAAAACCATGCATTTTACCAAATTTGTGAACTGTCTTTGCAGGTGGAAAGCTTGAAATAAGTGGTCCCTAAATGAACCTTAAGCATTGAAATGTACATTGTGTTATGTATAAAAAAACAAAGTAAATCCTCAACGATTTTACTTTAGAAAATATTCTTAAATTCAATATTAATGAACAAAAATAATCTGTCATGGGTATTCCATTTGTTTTGTTGCGGGTGTTATGAATAATCTACAAATTCAAGTTCAATACCACATAGACATGTTAACCCATCCGCATACCATTTAAATGCCAAATTTTTTCCATGAAATACCATTTAAATTTGGCTATCTCCCGTGAAGGTTGCACAGCAAGACAAGATGTCAAATATTGTGAAAACTATCCAAGCAATTTATGTGAAAATTTTATATATTGAAGTGGAAGTATAGTAATAAGTATGCACATATGCAGTTTACTTGAAAGATAATTATAAACTCACCTAATAATTTTGATCACACACATCTTTGCATTTCATTTCCATTCCTCAACCTTTTATTTTTTTCCTGCCACAACCACCTGTTCCTCACTTTCACTACATTCTTCAATTTCACTAACACAAAATGAACCCCCGTGTTCATCTCCACTTCCAAAATCCACCTCTTCATCGCTATCGAAAATCAACTTTTCAATCGCAGAATCTTCTACAACAATCTTACGCAACATGTTTGCAAGATGTAACAAATGAAGGTTTGTTTACATGAGAAATTACTGAACAAAACACGCTTGAAATGCTATGAAAAACTTAGCACCACTAACATACACGTCATAGATTCGAAAGATTATACAACCTCTGCCATCTATTGAATGAAAAAGAAACTATGTGATGAAAATCGGGAACCCGTCGATTCGACAACTAGGTGAGCGGATGGGTTAAAAACAAAAGTGAAACACACAACCTCATTGGATCCACACACTTTGCTATCTTTTAAAAGTGTTGAACTAAAAAACTAAAAAAAAGTGGTTAATTAAGATTCTTTTTTTTCCAAACGTGCCCACTTTTCTTGGATTTGCACATATAACATTGGACATATGCCACCAGCATTAACACACATCATTTTATTTTATGAATCTATGTTACACATTGTAGTGGTTTCCAATACCTATATTGAATATTAGCATAGTTTTCTTCTGAGAGCCCTTGTCAAATTTAATAGTACTAATATTGTACTTTTTATTTATTGAATTCTTGTATCTTTAAAAAAATCATTGCTTGGGACAGAGATGATAAGTAGGGCCATGTATTTATGGTGAATAAAAGTTCAAGATGTCAGTCTAAAAACTGGGCTTTTTTCGCGATCAAATGCAGTATATATGAAATGGCATTTCAGTGTTAGAAAGGTGAATATAACCATACATTTGATTTTAAAATTACACTTATTATAGAAAATAAACTTTTCCCTTTTGATGGCACATTTTATGCAGTTATCAGAGCTCAAATATTTACTGTAGAATTTTAAAGAATTTTTGTGAATTGCATAACACTCAGGGTAACGCAGACTTCAGAAAGTGCCGCTTGTGTAAATAAACTGTAAATTTCATGTAGAAAAGTTTATTTTGCATCATTTTGTGACAATACATGGTAGGAAAATGCACCTCAAATCCTCCAAAACATGAAATATGTATGGCTCTAATGATGAGTTAACTCTTTGCTTGTTCATGTTCACTATCCAGCACCCATCAGACACGGTTTTACACGTTTTGTTATTGTATTTGGCCATTCCACAGAAAGTGAGCCAAGCACCGTCACAGTGCATTCAAGGTGTCTCCATTGCTCCTACTTCAAAGGGCAATCAAAGTAACCAAGTGTATCATATAGTGCTAATGGTTATCAGTCTGGAATGTGCATTTGCCAGTGTCTCTTTGAAGTGGTAGCCAATAGGGACACCTTGAAAGCAATGTTACGGTCGGGACATCTAGGCTCAATTCAATTTCTTGTGGAATGACCCTGTTATTAAATTCCTGAATTAAATGGAAAATTTGTTCTTATAAGTACTATTGCATAATTCCTCACACCCTAACGATATTTTGTTTGTTTTCCCAAAGGTGCATTGGCAATGGAAGCCCTGCATCGCCAAGTCCTGCCATTCCTTCTGCGTCGAATGAAGGAAGACGTTCTTCAGGATCTGCCACCAAAGATAACTCAGGTACTTAAATGTAAAATCCATGTTACTTCCAAAGACAATGTAAATTTTTATTTAACTATAGGTTCTGGTTCTGGTTCTGGTTCTGCCACCGTTCACAAAAGGCTGTTGCTTTGGGCCTATTCTATTAATTAATTAATCTATCAAAGGTAGATCAAATACAAAAATTTGTGACAAATTACACTACAATTAAATTCTGCCTAGTATTTCTTGCCACTTGAAATAAAAGTTCTATCATGGATGCATTTCTGTTTACTTAAGGTAACATTTTTGCTTTTTAAGATATCATTTATGTAATGAATATTTTTGTGGGTACAAATGCAAAATTATTGGCCTCTATGGAGGACTGGGTTAGCGCACTGCACTAGGATGCCAGTGATCCTGCGTTCGAGTCCCAGCCTGGACATAGCTGTTCTTTGTGAATGTCCTTTCATTAATTTCATCATATCACCATCCATCCTCTTCTTCGTGATTAGCCAGAAGTTGCAGAAAAGCGAAGTAAAATAAATCCAATTAATTAATAAATGTAAAATTTTGCATCAAATTGCTATAACTATATTATTATTGTTATTATTATTTGTTACATGTACAGTCTCTGACACTTTTGGGTTGTAGCAATCCAAATGTCTTTCTCAATGTGATTGTTGCAATACGGAACAGCCTGTGTCCGTACTTGATATGGCCTCTGTGCAATTCACATTCAGTATCATATGGTGTGGATATGAACTTTTTGTCCCAGTTGCTTAAATGAGAGATGTCCTTAGTGAACCTGGATCTTGTGATCATAAACACTTTCTGTAATACAGGTTGGACCAAAAATATGTAACCGAAAGTATTAATCACTTACTATTTTGGTTACATTTTTTTATACCACCCTGTACTTGCATAGGCAAGGTCATGCCCTTACCAAGTGTTAATCGAAATCAACTTCTTGTGTACTCAACCTTCACATGTGGAGGAAGGTTAGTTCTATTTCTGACTCCATGTGTTAATTGCCTGACAAGCATCAACTTCCTATAATGTACATTACTACCCTTCACTGACCTCCTGTTACTTCTTGTATAACACTACTCTTCTTCAACATGCTGTTACTTCTTGCGTAACACAACTCTTCCTTGACATGCTGTTCTTACATAACACTACTCTTATCTGACCTACTGTTAACTCTTGCATGACACTACTCTTCCTGGACCTGCTGTTAACTCTTGCATAACACTACTCTTCCCTGACCTGGTGTTAACTCTTGCATAACACTACTCTTCCTTGACATGCTGTTACTTCTTGCGTAACACTACTCTTCCTTGACATGCTGTTACTTCTTGCGTAACACTACTCTTCGTTGACATTCTGTTACTTCTTGCGTAACACTACTCTTCCTTGACATACTGTTACTTCTTGCGTAACAGTACTCTTCCCTGACCTGCTCTTACTTCTTGTGTAACACTACTCTTCCTTGACATACTGTTACTTCTTGCGTAACACTACTCTTCCCTGACCTGCTGTTACTTCTTGTGTAACACTACTCTTCCCTGACCTGCTGTTACTTCTTGCATAGCCAATGCCCATGAATTGAAGTATGCATAAGTGCATGTTGCAGTATAGTAGTAAGTATGTAGAATGCTAACTACTTCTTAAGGTTTAACTATTTATGAACTTTTCTTCCTGTAGGATTATTATTGTGAGTTGAGTCCACTTCAGGAGCAGCTTTACGAAGATTTTGCAAGGACTCAAGCTCACCAGTCGCTTCAGGAATCCTTAGCTCAAGGATCTGGGGGAGCAATGCAAGGCAATACACACATATTCCAGGTGAGTAGCTGCTTCAAGTGTGAGAATTAGCTCTCATGTCCTGATTTCAATACAATTTAATAGGGATGGACTGATATGAAATTTTGGCTGATACCAATAAAGTACCAATATAAAATTTACCGATCTGATATAAAATTCCAAATGGTCCTTGAAGAACTTGAATGGTTCATTGAACTTAATATACATATGTTACCAGATGACTGCAGTGCAATGGAAGCTGCATATTTATACCAAACAAGATGACAGAATATTGCACTAATGTATAAGATATTTATAGATACATCTGTTCTGTACAGTAATTTTTCCAATATTGTGATATGCCTATATCCAGGTGTAGACAAATACAGGGTATGTGGTCACCCTGACACTCGAAAATTTTCACGTTTTGCCTGAATTTTTAAATTCAGTTCCAAAAGAATATTTTGAGTTTGCTTATGGGAATTTCCATTACCTTTTTTAAAATAACTAGTACAGAATGTGTTTTGAAATATGTGTGTGTTTTCTGTATCACATGTATCATTAAATTAGAATAATAACCATGCCATTATAAATTTTTGCAGTCTTGCTAGCGGAATTTTAAACTCTGCAGTGATATGGTAGAGTCGGCCATGTATTAGAATGTATTACATAATTTATATTGTGCTGTTGCTAGTTGAGCATTCTTTAAGAAGGCTACTTCAGTGCAAGAAAAAAATATCACTATTAATCCAATCTCGTATTAATTTATAAATAAATTAGATATTTTAGGTCACATTTCAAAATGTATAGCTTTATCTTAGTTGGATTCATGACTTTCTTACCCCATCCCATCCCATCCCATCCCATCCCTAGCGTTTAGAATGAATGCATAGGGAATTGTTTATGCATATGGTATATTCCAACCCTTTGCCCAAGTATTACTAAACTACAATTTGAGATACGTAATATAGTGGAACCACAGGCAAAAGAGCTTGTGCAGACACGCGACTCCTGTGCATCGTACCCCTGCGTGCAAATCCATAATTTTCATTATATACGTGTGAATGGACAAGTGATTAAAACTTTGTTTGTTTCACATGTAACTTTTTTATAGGCCCTAAGGTACCTGCAGAATGTTTGCAACCATCCAAAATTGGTTCTCACATCACAGCATCCTCAGTATGAGACCGTTACGAAGCAACTCCAAGTGCAAAGCACCTCTCTGGCTGACATTCAGCACGCTGCTAAACTGCCGGCTTTAAAGTAAGTACTGCTACAATATACAAATTTTATCTTGCCAAAGTTTTAATGTATGAGTGTGTGTGGGAAGGAAATTCCAGGTTTCCCGATGATGAAAACATGGCAAAATCAGGGAAATCTACCTACAGTTAAAAAAAAAAAATATGGAAAAGTCTGGGAATATTGTACCTCTTATGAATTTGATTTTTTCATAACACTTGTAAATCATAATGTGATGCAACAGATGTTTGAAAGTCAAAAAAGAAATTCCTGTAAAATATTTTTGTGTAACTGCAGTTATTGTTTTTAATTTGTACCAAAAATATGTACTTTAAGTTGTTAATAGAATTTAAAATGTAACAGAGTGGTGTGAGAATATATTTGAAAATACCTGGAAAATCAGGGAGTAGCAAAATCAGTGGATTAATTACATTACACTCACAGCATGCCAACATTCTCACACAGGTAGTTGTCATTTCTTTAACACGTATCTTTACTTCTTCGAGCTTGCACAACAACGTGTGGCTTGTTCAGGAGGTTGGACAATATAATGTGCTAATATAAGTAAAAATTTCATGAACACACTGTATTGAATAACATTTTGGACACGTATCTTAGTATTTATCTTTGTTATATTTCAGTAAAATTGTTTTTGGTTTTTGCTGTGTTTATTGTTTCATTAATCGTATGCAATTTAACTAAGTCCTTTGCGTGTCTTTCCTTGTCTATTTCTAATATAGATATTTCTGTTGTTCAACTCATGATGAGTACACTGAAGGTAAAAATGTTGAGACTGTAAGCAACAAAACCACGTTTTTTATTCCCTCTAACATGAGAACTATTGTTTTTTTTAATATATTTATAATTTTCTTTAATTTTGCTTTCATAGGCAGCTGTTGTTGGATTGTGGTATCGGTGTACCTACAACAGGCCAGGATGCAGGAGAGCTTGTTATCAACCAGCACCGTGCCCTTATTTTCTGCCAATTGAAAGCAATGTTAGATATTATAGAAAATGATCTGTTCAAGTAAGTATACATTGCTATATTGTGTGTATTTCACATAATAGGTGCAGTAATGCCAATTGCAGACACTGGTTGGCTCTTCAAGTTTATGAAAGGGAGGGAATTTGAACATTGATGATTGCATTTCTAAGGGTTGAAAGTGGTGTAAATGTTGTATGTTGCATGAGATATCAAGTCATATGTGATGAGAGGTTATGGATATGGAACACTATGGGGAGATATTAAATTTAGATAACAAAATGCTGTATGCAGTTGCAGAGTATAATATAGTATTGTAGGTGATAGGGCAAGAGTGACAAACCACAATCCTTACCAATATATGTATGTCAACTGCACCTTAGCAGGACATGGCATTGCAGGGTGTATACTAGTCAAGAAAGTCAAGAAGGTGCTGGATAGTAAATGAGAGATGTGTTAACCAAGAGAACATACTGCAACAAGATATTTTGTAAGAGATATATTATCATTATGGTTTATGTGTTAGCTTGTCATCATTAGAGGGTTGCAGTTGGGCATCACATGGTACACAGCCAGAGGTTGCAGGTTCAAATCTTGGGTAAAGCATCTATGTATCATTGTGTTGGTCCCAGTATCCACTTCATCTCTCATCAATGTAATGATTTATTCAAAGGGTAGAAAAGTGAAGTAAGAAAGTCAAAATACAAGTAGAAGAAAACTGCATTGGGTTTGTAGTTTGTGAAACATCACTTATAGTAGAAAGGAATTTGATGATGTGTTCTTAAATAGTTTCTGAAAAGAATTGTTCAACACAACTAGACTTCTTGTTTTAAAGCATCAATATGTTGACTGTTTGAGATGTAATTTTCCCTAACTAGTCAGCTGTTCTCTTTATTTCCATAGGTCTCACATGCAATCCGTAGCATACGTCAGATTGGATGGAAGCATCCCAGCAGGAATGAGGCATTCTGTTGTAACCCGCTTCAACAATGACCCTTCAATAGATGTTCTGTTGCTCACAACACAAGTTGGTGGACTTGGTCTCAATCTCACAGGGGCAGACACTGTAAGTTTTTTTTTTTTTTTTTTTTTTGGAACCTGTTAATGTGTGAATATTAATTTCCATGTACTGTTCATGTAATATTTATGGATTATTCCTAATTGTTAAAATTTTGCTGAGTATATTTTAGAATTATACTCTTATCAGTTCTTGGTGAGATCAAAGTTTTCAGGTTATATGGATAAATACATAGAGGCACATATTTTTGGTAAATAAAGAAGCAAAATTTCGGTACAAGAACAGTCAATTTCAGGTTCAAAAGCAGTAAATAAAATAAAATTTTGCTGCAATAAGCGGTATATAAAATGACATTTTGGTTTTAAAAATGTGAATATAATCCCAAATTTGATTTTAAAACTGCTCTTACTACACTAAATAAACATATAAATAAATTCTAAATAAACTCTAAATTTCGTGTTAAAGAGTCTATTTCGCATTTTGCAGTTCATTTTGCATTATTTTGTGACAAAACAGGGTAGAAAAATGCACGTCACACCTTTCAGAAACATGAAAAATTAGCATTACAATATGTTATTTCATATTTTGTGTTTTCATCTAAGTGAAATATGCATGCCTCTAATAATACAGTAGAACCTCGATTTTACGTTTTTCAGGCGACCAAGCTCAAAAACCTTAAAATGCAAGAAAATGTAAAATCGGGTAAAATTTTATAATGTTTTGCTATGTTGGGACCATCAAGATTGAATGTATAATGCAGGAAAATGTTAAAACCAGGGAACGCAAAATCTAGATTCCACTGTATTAAGCATTATGTGGAGTTCTACCGGGTGGAGGCACAAGTGGTTCGGATCCCACTTTAAACTGTAGGTCCAGTCCCGATTAGCCTTCCTGTGCATAAAGTGGACTTAAAACCAAAACTCATTATGTGGAGTTCAATGTGAGGAGAATCAGTATCACAATTTGCATAATTATTTAAATTCCATTGATATTCTGCTAATATAAGCTTGATTGATTGATTGAGATAGTTTATTTTACTTCGCATTTTGTGCCTCTTGGCTAATTTACGAAGATGGGGATGAGTGATGAAATTGATGAATGGACATTCACAAAAAAACCAAGCTCGAGCAGGATTCAAACGTGGGACCCTTGGCATCGCAGCAGAATGTGCTAACCACTCGGCCACAGGATCCAGCTGTTAATATAAGAAAATTTCATTGTAGAGTAATTCAAACGTTTTACACTCTAACTACTTAATATGAAAATTTAAAGAAAAATCACCAGATTTTAAATAATGTAAGGAGTTATAAAAATTTCAGTGGACAAGGTTTTATAATACAAAAAATCTTGGTGTAATTGTATACTATGATTTTCATGTCATTAACAATAAAAATTTGCATTACACGACACGTGTATAAATTAAAGGAAGATTCTACAATGTACATACAAGGACAAAAGTTTGAATGTCTCTGTAAAGAAGGATTTTCTGGTTAATGTCCTGGACTTCTTATGACATCCTCTGTTTCCATCCAAGAGAAAACACTAGGGGTGTGCGGGACAGAATTTTTTGGATCAGGATGGGAAATTTCTTAAATCCCGACATTCGGGATGGCAAAAATTTGCAATTTCCTGACAAAGTCGGGAAATTCTCAGGATGGGAAATGTTCGAAATTTCCCGAAGCTCTGCAAATATCGAATTCTACAAGTCATTTTCACCTTAAGTGATTGTTTTTGCATTTCTGGAATAAAAACTAACTATTTCCGATAATTTCCAGAAATTTACAATGCAGAAAACGTCGAGAATTAATTACTTTTTTAAATGATCATTTGGTATTTCCTGACTTCTCGGGATTCCGAAAAGTCGGGAATTCATTTCCCGAAGTTTGGATCGGGATGGGAATTTTTTTTCCCCATCCCAGTCCCAACTTTTCGGGTATCCTGCACACCCCTAGAAAAGACAGTGAACATTCTCTGCTGGTTCTTTTGCACTCATGGTATCTTCATGCCTCCCTCATGTACGTGGCACTGGGCAATGCAGTGACAACACACAGAGAGGGTAAGTGTTTACACTCTGCTCAACCAACCTCTCTGGCCTTCACCTTTCGATGTTAGTGTGGAATGCCTTCGTTGTTAGGTTTAGGTGTCTTAGTATATACACTCAGGGTTGCTACGCATCTGGAAAACTTGGAAATATCAGGGAATTTGGTTTGTCGAGGAAATTTTGGGGAATTTTGCAGATCGTCTGGAATTTATGTGCATTTTGGGGTCTACAAGAGAAAAAGTTGCAAAATGAACAAGCAGTTCACTTCCAATTCTGTATTTGGTACCTTCGAATTTCTATAATAAATTTTCACTTTTATAATAGTAGATATTAAAAATAATATCAAAGTAAAACTTGTAGTCCAGATATATGGTTGGTAACTAAAGTACATTGACAACGTGATCATAATTATCGGAAAGGTTGGTGAAGATGAGGTTATCATCTATTATTTTATACATCTTAGTCTTGTTGGCATTTATTATAGATTTCCTATATGCAATAAAATAATTTCCAGTTGCTGTGTACTTATAAATGTAAGCAAAAAAGCAGCATTTTCTTCAACACTATAAATCCACCAGAAAATGAAAAATTGTGTATGGTTTATGAACTTTTCCTGTTGTTTTTATGTTGTGGATATCTGTTATGGTGAAATAATGTACCTGTGTTACCTTAGCCTGAAGGATAGATGCATGTGATTGTAGCACCCAATACATTTGATTACGATTGTAATTTTACATTTTACTCTTCAAATTTTCATGTGTTCTTGTATAGAATGAAATTTGCTAAAAAAAAATTTAAAAAATTGTGAAAGTGAATATTCATAATAATTAATTAACGGATTATATATTTAATTGAAAGACACAAGGTTCAAAAGCAAAAAGCATGATGATAAACATGTCTTGAAAATTTCATTTTTAGACTGGGAAACCTGGAAGTGTTGGGAATTTCATAATCAAAAAATCGTAGCAACCCTGACACTGCAATATTTTGGGGCTGCTGGCAGCCAAAAAGAGGGAAATGTCGCAACATTAAAAGCAATAATAGTGTTCATCTTGAAAGCAAGAAAATAGCTGTGATGGGAGTCAGTGCATTCACCATGGAGTTTAGGTAAACCTATTTAATCACAAAATTCCTTTTTTTGCACAGTAGGCATGCAAAATTAATGAAAATTGTGTGTTTATCATAATTTGTAGGATATCTTCACTAAGAAATCGTCCCATGGCGCCCATGACCAGAGAATTTCAGTTGTTGAACTGATATATCCCAATGCCAACATCGGTATTGACTCACCCCAACTTCTTGACTGTCTTGATGACTAATATGAACAGTTTCTTGTTCCAATGTGCTTTAGGTGTTAGATTTGCAGAACAATAACAAAGAATACCATTAATAATAATTTATATTTATTTTAGATATTTTGAATGTGCATTTAACATGTTTCTTCATTGAGGTTGTGACTTCTCTCTCCAGGTAATATTTGTTGAGCATGACTGGAACCCAATGAAGGATTTGCAGGCAATGGACAGGGCACACCGAATCGGCCAGAAGAAAGTTGTGAATGTTTACAGGCTGATAACTCGTGGCACTTTGGAAGAGAAAATTATGGGGTTAGTGGATTCTGAATTAGTACAAATGTGTCATATGCTGGTAGCAGAATTCTAGAATTGATATGGGTAGTTGCAGAGCTCTAGAACTCTTAAGGGGAAACAACAGTGCAATATAAACGTTTTTTGTCAAGGGGTCCTGGGTTCGATCCCTGGTTGAGGCACCTAGTAGTTCTGATCCTACTGTCCAATCCCAATTAGCCTATATGTGCATAAAGTGGACTAAAAAGCAAAATTGCCTAAGAAATTAAATGTAATCCCCACTTGATGGAGTCAATTACATGTAATAATTGCTCAAGGCTTAACCTTATTTAAAATTTGTAGTATGTTGAGTGTTAAGAACTTCATTATGATGTCAACAACCTTCATGGTCTTGCTCGCTCCCTCCCTTTTTTTTTTTGTTTGTTTTTACTATGGCTGACCAATACCACTTTGGCCTGATACTGATACTTCAAAATTGAAACAATTTAAAGTAGTTCAAAACATTTGTAAATTTTAAAATGTAGTTTCTAATTGAAATTAGACATTATCAGTGTGTCGGAGTTTTACTTCAAAATATTGGTAACTCCATGTAAGATACTTATCACATAATCCATTTCTCCCTGCATTGCTGTTGGCCATATAATTACAATTATGCATATTGTGTAATTCCCAGGAAATTTAGCATTTGCAAGCGAGTCATGTGACATTTGTGTAATCCCTGCGAGATTCCCAAACTTTGAATAAGTATCTGCCGGTATATTTATCCATGTTTTATTGCAGTAATTTTAACTTGTACATTTTATTAGGGTTGCGCTACATAGAGATTATCAACCATACCAGAGTGAAACCCTCAATTGTAAGTTCCTGAATTTGACTTTCTTTCCCACATTATACATTAAATTTTCGTGGTCCAAAAAAAGTTATAAAATTTTTCCCAAATATGTCTTTATGGCATTTTGCAGTGATCAAGGGGTAGCTTTACCTTTCTGTATTTAGATGTACATCCGCCGCAAAATGACTCTGACCTCATAACAAACACTAATGTTTTCCAGCGGACTCGGGTGCATTTCTTTAAGTTCTGATGCTGTCAGTTAAGGGTTTTTCTTTATTTCTCTCATTAGGAGAGCGTCGGTAGATTTGGTTGTTTTTCTTTGCCTCCCAACATCGAATTTGTGCTTTGGAATGACAGTCGGAGCAGTCCTCTGGAGGCTGCCAGCACCTTGATTATGGTTGATTTTGCACGACCTGTTTGTTTGCATATCATCTTTATTGGGACGTTTTCACTTCGCCATGCAATAATGCTACTAAGTACTTTCCCAGCATATCACAAATACACCTGTACAGTAGTCAAATATCCAACACAAAGTGCACCACATGAAAACACAGCAGTTTATCACACACTACAGCAGAAAGTCACCCTTCCTGTGTCAACTAACAATACGAAATAAAATGAACTCACTTATTAGCAGTTCAGAAACTTGTGGGGCAAATCACAGATTTATACCAATTGTTATTGATATGTTCATGCAGAAACAATTCAGTGTTCGAAACAAAACAGCACTAGATACAAGGCTACAAACGCTTACTACGGCAGATTTCACATGAAGTCCGAAGTCATTTTGCGGTGGGTGTATGTACAAACACGAGGGGAAGTGATTAAATAACAGGAATTTTATTAATAACTTTTTTACAAGAGAACTTACAGCAATTCTTTGTCTTATTTATTGACATAAATGCATTGCACTTCATCCACCTGTCCTCATGGTTGTGGATGCCCTCTAGAAAAAGGGGTTTTGGTGTTTCTGCGTGTGCGCAGGTGTCCCTACTAGTTGATATTGAATTTTTTTTCTTTCTTTTCAGGCTCCAGAAATTTAAACTCATGACGGCTAATACTGTTATAAGCAGTGAAAATGCCAGCCTAGAAACCATGGGAACTGATCAGGTTTGTGTTTACCTTTCCTCATTTTATAGAATATTGCATGGTGATTAAGTTATGAAATGTTCTCTGCCTAGGTTTGTTTAGTTCATACTGTTAGACCCCAGAATAAGTTCTTGATCATCCTTTACTATTTAAAGTCTAGGTTGGTTCTCGTAGAGCTCTGCCTCTTTCCATCTGCACCTTGGTCTTCCCTTTGGATCTTTTCACTTCATACCATGATAATTTAGACCATTTGTTGAGTGTATTTGAGAGAGACATGACAGTAAATACAAGTTTCTAAAATTCACTGGTAAAAAATCAGCATTTTCTTACTTGTGGTGCTTACACCATTTTGTCAGATATAAAAATTACAATTTTAAAGCTGTTTACACTTCTAGCAACAATAGTCCAAGACTATCTGAACTATACCTGATCTAATGTGTCCTCCAGCTTTGTGTTGAATCCCTCCTTCCTTATTTTCAGCCTGGCGACTGTGATCTTTTGCTGTAATATTGCTGTTCTTTTAAGTTTGCATGTACGAAATTTTGAAGATTCTAAGTTTAAATTGCAGTACAGCATAAGTTAGCAAATGATTTTTTTTAAAAACTCAATATGCTGAACAAGGCAGAAATTTATTTTATTTTAAAACATAAACTAAACGTAACGTTTCAACCTTCTAGCAAGGTCTCCTTCAGACTCTGTACCAAGTGTAAAGACCTTGCTAGAAGGTTGAAACGTTACGTTTAGTTTATGTTTTAAAATAAAATAAATTTCTCCCTTGGTCAGCATATTGAGTTTTTCATATCATGGAAACAAGGCGTAATGGTGTTATGATTTTTTTATCAACGTTGTGAACATTTCATAGAATCAGTAACTATTCCTTACTCTTTGTCCCCCAACCCCTAATTTTCTGCTTTCTCACATGATTTAGCAATGCTTTGAATACGGTGATGCTCAACTTCTTATAGTATGCACAATTGCCACTAGGTGGTTTCCTGGCACCTGAATTCCAGATATGGCACCTAGCTCTGATGAAGATTTTTCGAGCACTGGTAGTCGGTAATATTTAAGGCAAAGGCGAGAATGATGAACATGAGAGATGTCAGTGCTGTGACGATTTTTCTTCTATGTTGTTAGTCGAACCAAGAATGATTTCATCTTTATGTACACTTTATTTTCTGTTTGAACACATTCTTTGCTTAGGTTCTGTCAGTCATTTACTTTACTGGCTACTTTTTGTGAACAGTTGTAATGTTAAAGCCCTTTCACCATCTTTTATATTTGCATGAAAAACTTTCATAAGATATGCTAACCTCCATGGCAAAGTGGTTAGCACAGTACTCTACAATGCCAGGGGTCCTAGGTTAGAATCCTGACCTGTGAGTGTCCCTTCAATTTCATCATATCGTCACTCATCCCCATCATTACGATTAGCCAAAGGTTGCATAAAAGCCACTCTAAATAAAATAAAAAATCAAATCTTTAAGTTGCACTTTGAAATTGATCTGGTTTCATTCAGATTCATTTACTTTTTAATAATTTTTTGAAAATTTTTGCTTGTTATTTCTGTTCTGTTTAATATTTTTTTCTTCTTTGCAGCTTTTGGATCTGTTTTCGTTGGAGGACAAAACCAAAGCAGAACGATCGAGAATCTTAAAACAAAACCAATCGGGGGGAATTAGTATGAAAACAGTTCTGGATAACCTGCCAGAACTCTGGGATGATAAGCAATATGAAGATGAGTATGATCTTTCTAGTTTCATGCAGGGTCTACACAACAGTTAAGAGAAATCGTTTCTTTCCCATGGAAGTCCTTTTTTACATCACTTGATCTAATACTAGCGGTTTGGGTGCACATGGCTCAAGTATTACTTTTTTTGTGCAACCTCTGGTAAGTCTTTTGTCTGCAGGTTCGTACGGAATTGTTTCTTGTCCACAGATTTTTCTTCCGAAGCTGTTTTTCAGCTGACTTGCTAACTTCCCGAATACATTTGAAATGTGTATTATTTCCTGATTTTTGTAAAGTTATTGTGCATTGCATTTATGTTTTTTTCCTCCATGTCACGAAAGCAATCACCATGCTCAATAATTGACTGTAAGAAATGGTTCTCTTATTGGTATTATTTTCGTATAATTAATTTTGAAGCTTTGATGGCAGCCATAATGCGAAGTAATTAGTTTGTTAATCTGTAAAAGAAGCAGATATATAGGTCAACACCCATAGCATTGGTGTGCAAGTCTGTGATATTTTTGGTGTAAAGTAATGCTAATGAGAGAGCACTTGTAGGAATAATAGCCTGTAGTTTTGTGGTTAAAATGATCCATTTTTAAAAATAAAGAAAATGGATGTTGTTATTTGGCTTGTTTATGTGGCTTCTTAGTATCAAGTTTGTGAAACTTTGTAATACATGCATTAGGTGCATGTATTACTGTCATGGTATTGTCTGCTGTACTTTACGTTATAAGTAAATGAGTGTGGTGCACGGAGTAACTGTGTGCGTGTCCTAGCATATATTTAATATATTGCTGCCGTTGATTGGTATGAAATTTATGGTGGTGTAAAGATTGCATCTAGAGTAAGAGAGCCTGAATGTCTGCGTACATTTATAATAGAAAGACATTGTCAGAATTAGTTATTGTAAGATTAAGGCTGAGTTGGTAATTTTATGTTCTCTGATGTAAATGCTGACACTCGTCAACTTTGACATTTATTTTTCTTAGCAATCAGAGCTCACACCACACTGGAAAAGTTAGGGCATGTTAAGTATGAGTGTTGAATTTACACAATTTATTTATAAACATTAATTTCCTACAGCATGTGTTCATATTCTGACATTTCTTTCAACTGGAGGGAGAGTTCTTTTGCATTTCTGCCCTAAAGACATATTGCAAATAGGGTTAAAGTGTGTTCTGGAAACTAATTTAAAAGTAACTGGAAAGGTCAACAATTCAATTTAGCAAGTGGGTGGTAATCCTGTCGATGCACCAGGGTAATGTAATCAACTGTAATCTTCCATACATGCACTATTTGCACTATAAAGAATGTATTTATGCAGTGTCATTGATTTGTACCTAAATCTGTTTCATAGGTTTTTTTCCTCTCGATTGAATAGTTATTGGCATTTAACCCTTAAAGGACTGGCCGTGACACGGGTGTCATTGCAGGTATTTCCCTTAAGGACGGTTTGTGACACCGGTGTCATAAGCAGGTTTTTCTTGTATGTTATTTTTTTAACATAATGTAACTTTGATAATGATCGGAGATTAGTTCTGTATGAGTCTGGAGGTATGTAATTAACAATTAGTAAAGTTTAATTTCATTGTTACTATTGGGGAAGGGGGAGCGATGTTCCGGAAATGTAAAATTTCATTTAGAATCATGCAGAATTTCAAATTCCCCGCTGAGAACACGCTCGGCGTTAGTGCATTGAAAAATATATTGTATTCTAAGAAAGTATTAGCAATAAGTGCCTAAATTTTTTCACATCAATGGCAAACATACCAGGCATTATGCGGGCACCTTTTGGAGATTCACGTCCTGGCGTAGCCTGCGTGGAGGTCCGATGAATTTCAAATTTTGCATAAATAAATAGTTAGTTTCCGTTGAATTTTTTTTTCATCAGGATTAGTGCCCAAAGTATACTGAGCAAAACGAGGTGTCATTTGTACCTCTAATGTTCTTGGTCCCTGAAATATAAAATTTCATTTAGAAGCATGCAGAATTTCAAATTTCCTGCTGAAAATATGCTCGGCGTTAGTGCACATACCTGAAAAAATCAGCCTCGGCGTCTAAGGGTTAGAAATGTGGAGGGATACATTGTTTACATTGCACTCGGAATTAATGAGTTAAAATTTTTGGATGCATCGGCACATATGGTCGTTTTGCAACCTGTACATGGTATATAAAACTCTTCCCTGAGAGTTAAATAAAGGGGGTTGTAAAAAGCTTTACATCTGCACATGGGACGTAGAGCTCACTACTAATTGAATTGTTTATGCTATGCGAGATGCTGAGAAAATTAGGACTGGTTCTATATAAATATTCTATGGCATCAAAATGCTGAGAGATTTTTTTGCTTTAGATAGAATTTTGATCATAGCAGAAAAGGAAAATGCTTTCATCTAAACAGGACGTAAGATATTACACATCTCAGTCAGATTAAATATTGGTTTCTTTATCAATCGAAAATACCATTTTTTTTATTTATTTACGCGAAGGTTGGGGCATAAGTCATGGCAAATTTTTTTGCGAGGTTGCAGGAGCGGCACAAAAATCAGAAATATACAAATTGGAAGGGGGTGGGGTATGGTATTGTGAAATGTATGCACAATGCAGGTCATGTGTACCAGGTGTAGGATAGAGAAGCGAGAAAAACATAGCATCATGCCACATGTGTTTACAAGTCAGATAGCATACAAGCTTCTAGGAACACAAGAGGTGCATACTACGATAGGACACTATTCCCCACAGTTTTCATCAGCTCCCTGTGGCATTTTCTCGGCCATTTCGCCCCAAAGAATGGCTATTTTGATACACAAACTCCATCTAGTGATGTGTTCACATACTACAGATGACACATTCTTCGGGACATACGATCATATTGTGGTACCACCATTTAACTTAGAGAAAAATACAGGGTGATCAACAAGGACTTTACAACTTTGAAAGCATATAGAAATTTATTCAGATAACTTAGTCTGTTGAGGTTTTGCAAAGCAAAACACATCAAGTTTATCGTAAAGTTTGGTCGATGTAGCTACCATTTGCAATGCGGCATACATCCCACCTTATGTCTATTTCATTCCAGACTTTCACCAGTAAGTCACGTGTCACTTTTGCAGCGGTGGCGTTAATTTGAAGTTTCAGCTCAGCAGGTAAAGGTGGTACAAAAACCCAATCTTTAATGAAACCCCACAAGAGGAATCTAGTGGGGTCAAATCTGGGGAACGAGGTGGCCATGCAACCAGTCTCAACAAAGGTTTGGTGCCAACAGTAAATTGTAGGCCTACTAGGAGGTGCCTTACGATACTCTGTAGGAAACGTACGTTGCACTGCAGTTGCTGATTGCATCTCGTGAAACCAAAACACACAGCGAGCATGTTCCGCACCAGTAAAAGTAGCCATTTTCAAGAACAATGCTGACAGCGCTACTGGTGAGTGAGTTCGGTACTAATTGACTACATGAGTTAAAACTTGTGTTTTGCTTTGAAATGGCACCTCAACCAACTCTGTAAGTTATCTGAATAAATTTCTATATGCTTTCAAAGTTGTAAAGTCATTTTTGATTCACCCTTTATAGTTGCCATGACTTTTGCCCCAGCCCTCGTATATCTGAAATCTGCTTTGTCACATCCTTGACATCCATTAATATAATATCAGCTCAACCCTAATAAAGAAACTAGTTGATTGTTTAGATTGAGTAGCTTAAATAACTTGCAAATAGTATGGCCAGAATGTGGCAAGATGTATAAGTATTTGTAAACTGTAAGTATTTTCAAGAAAGTTATTGAGAGTTGCCAGTTTAAGGCATACTTTTTTAGTTGCCAGTTTAAGGCATACTTTTTTTGTCCCAATGAAATAGTCTGTTGCACAATTTTCAGCATGATGTAAGATTACTCTGATGTATTGTCAACTTGAAACATTCTCACTTATACACACTTTTGCTTTGTTTATTCATTTCATTTATGTTCATTAATGCGTAAAGAGATGCAAGTTCATATTGTCTGTTTTCAATTTGCAGAAAACTTTTACACTACATCACTGGTGTTCTGTATTGAGAGGTTTTTTTTTCCTCTTTTTACCCTCATAGAAAATCGGAAGAAGAAAAATAAACTTATTTGTCATAATTTCATATTTTGATTGAATAATTCAGATGCTAAATATTGCATTTCAATATAACAACAATTCAAATTAAACATTTCAGTTTGTGACATTTTTCATTGTTTTTAATGAATATTTACAATCATATTCAAGTGAAAAATCATGTTATTTCCATGCGTGCCGTGAAATATAGGTTTGAAAATTATACGTACATGGTGATTTGAAAATCCAGTCTCATAGCACAGCTCCAATAGTGGTGCACGTAGCGAAAAATGCTATGGTGAAAACTCTCGCATTTCAAACAACTTTCCCCTCTTTCCATTATTAGCTGTGCGCGCCATGTGCACTAATAACCGAGTTGTCCTAGTACCAGACTCTTGAATCACCCTGTATGTATGTGCATGTGTGTGTGTCTTAGTTGCATAAGCTGAGTTGAAAATGTGTGCTATCTCACCATATTGTAGTGTTCAAATTCTCCCTCATCTACCTTTTTGGATTGAAAATTGACATATGCTCTCAAAGATGAAAACATTAGTCAAACAAAGGAATAAAATATGTTTTGCGAAATAAGGAGGCAATAGGATTTAAATTAAAGTATCTGTCTTTCAAAAACAATATGGAATAGTGTTTGAATGGACAAAAGTATATTTGGAGATAGGGGTTGTTCATATTTTGGTACCTTGAAATGATTCAACATCGTGATACCAAATATGTGTCTCAAATAATTATGAAAATGTATCATTGGGAGATAAACAGTAAGGAAAGGATTTTAAGTATTTCATGCTTATTTGTAACAGGGTGTCTACCAGTCAAGAATGTCAAGAAATTATGCTTTTGGTCAAGAATTTTTACTCAATTTTACAGTATCGTAACTTTCTGTAGTATCTTTTAATTATAATGTACAATGAACTCCAACTCCCAGTCATTCAACCATCGTTTTCCAATCAGAAAATATTCAGTAACATCAGAGGAATGCAGTGTCATGCAGCACTGAAACTCTTCCTGGTCATCAGCAGCATAAACATGTAAACAGGCGAAATCCAGGAAGATGCTACAGGCCTGACTCTGCATTCGCTTAGTAAATTCGATTGGGATAATTGTCCTGAGAGCAGGGAGATCAGGGCAGTCTAATTCAGTCATTGAAGGAGCGAGTTACAGAGAGAGAGTGAGGAGATGCTTTGAGGGAGACCGTGTCGTCGCGTGTTGTAAGGCAGACTCTCCATACAGTCGCAAGTGTAAGCACTCACCGCAGATTTACAGGCCGCTGCACAGAGACAGGTATACCTATTCCAATAACCATGCTGATCCAATCTGTAGGGGTTTATACTCAAGTGTAGTGTTTGCCATTCAAGTGTGTTTAGTTTTGTAGCTCTACCATTGTGGATGAATGATTTGGCAAGCTACATCAACCCAGGTTCCTGAGGGAACGATACGGTATAGTGAACTTACATTATTATATATGTGTACTGTAATTTGATAAAATTGAATATTTAGAAATCTAAAAATTGTATTGAGTTGTGGTTCGAGATTTGTTCACTTTGTGTCTTATGAATTACATTCTTGTATGTGAGAAGTTTTATAAAAATATTAAATAATGTGGCCATTCCCTATCCAGGATGAAGTCCGAGGCATTAATTTTTACATTCATTAATAATTAAAGCAAGTTTAAATCTCTTGTTAAAGTACAACTTCAGTTTTCATCTTAACCTGCCTTTTGGTAGGGATTTTTCATTGAATATGAATATAATTCAAAATATAATTTTGCAACTATACCTAAGTAGGGGGCGATTAAATAACTGTTAAGAGAAAGGGGAAACAAGGTCAAGAAAAATGAAAGAAAGATCAAGATAAAGTCAATAATTTGAATGTTATTTTGGTAGACACCCTGTATAAGCAGCCTATATTTTTAACTACTATACTTCATTTAAACATTCTTCTCTTTTTGACACCATATTCCATGCAGCAATAAAGGCCAGGAGTCCAAAATATGTGCTTAATAGATTGTATCAGTCTGTATGCCTTTTCTCAACTGTTGCAAAAGCCTCGCTCTTTTTTTTAATCAATATGGCAACAAACTGGTAGCTGGACTGTGAGCGACAGATACACATTTCTGTGAAAATTCCATGCTTGGAGCAATAACAATCTGGGAAACTGAGAAGACCGGCCTCATTCAATGCAGATATATATATATATATATGTATAAGGGAGCTGAATGCTATGTCCACGTCCATGTGACCTCACCCTGCAACCTCATCAAAGTAGGAGGCAATGTTATCAAATCTTAAGAAATCTGGTTGCCAACTCTCATCATATTCTTAATGAAATGAACAATTTTATGCAAATTTTCTTATCAGTTTTTCTTCGTTATTTTAGTGTATGAGCTCAATAGTGACAACATTGCAGGTTAAATTCTTACTTCTGTTATGGCCATGGCCATGAAAATATAGTTTTCCAGTGTCTGGTGAGGGTTTCCTACCACCACACTGTAAATTTTGGAAAATTCTGTGTTTAGTGTGCAGTGTGTCATACTGCTTTGGAAAGAAACAGAAATTGAGGGAGAAAAAAAAAAAGGATCTTCGAGCAAATATTTTTTTCTCATGTATTGGATAATATCACAGTATACACAAAGATAAATGCAATTTTTTTTACTTTAAGAAAGAAGTAAAAATTCACTGTAATTACAACAAAACATATGCATAAAAACTGTCACTAACATTACCATGTTAAAAAGGTTATTTTTTATGAAGAAATGACTAAGGATTTGAGAAAGTAATATGTTGGATATTATTTAAGTTCAGTATATGTAAGCAATTTGCATGCAAATTATTTTGAAAAATGATTTTAAAATATGAGTGTATAAGCATCTCTTAAAAGAAAAGGCATTTCAATATGTTGCAGGTCAACTAAATATTATTAATATGACTAATATCTGAAATATTTCATGTTTCAGTCCTTTTTTAAGTTATATTTTTATCTGCCCATAAAAACCGGAAAGTCCTATAGACGCACACACACTTCATTGTCATTTGAAAATTCTGTTGTCAGAATACCACACTTTCCATTTTTGCATGTAAGGTAACTTTAAAAAATCCCAATTATTGCTTTAAAAAATAAGTTAAATCTCTCTATTATGACATTCCAATGTACACAACACTGGAATTCAAAGGTTATAAACAGCATCTATAAAGGATCATGAAATCAACATGATCCCAAGTTAATGTACTTTGTATTGAAAATTGAATGGAAAATGGCTGGTGGTCAGTTTACAATAAAATGGTACTAATTGTGTCATATATGTAGCTTGTTTTTCATATTTTGTATGAAAATTGTTTTGATTATATTATTTCACAATGTGAATGCATATGTTATAATTTTCCCATCCAATTCCAGATTGTTTTTTATGTTGTATGTCATCTTGGTGTTTGTAACACACACACACACATCTGCATTGTCATTACACCACATGTACCACAAAAATACAAATTTTATAAGTAAAGACTTCTTTAATGAATTGTATCTTTCTTGTGGATATCTAATGGAGATGAATTATTCCTGTCCCTTGATTGTTTCATGCAATTTATGTGTATGTTGTACAAGTGGATGCTGTTAAGTATAAAGTAATATTTATAGGAGTGAGACCCTTTTCCCCTCTGGCCACTCCACTGGGTGTAGTGGTTTGTGGGGAAGGTTCGCCGTATATATATAAACCAAATCCTGCTGAAATAAATTAGATTCTCCATGAAGTCATAGTAGAAATACAGCAGAATTTTGAGTATATGTTTGTCAGTGACTTCAACTTGCAAATTTAAAATCCAGGCATATATAATTGGCCTTCCACTGTAATATTATGTTACATAAAAATCATTTAATACTAGGTAATGTTTTTGCTGCAAGATTAGGATGCACTGAATACTTGTGAATATACGTTACAATTGAATAGTTCAAATCAACACACACAATTTCTTCAGGACGGTTTAGCAAACATTTCTCAAAGAAAGTTGAACGCATTAGTTATAATTAATTTGTGCACTATAGGCAAAATATTATATTTGAGAAAATTACTTATGAGGCATGGACTTACAAAATGTAATATTTTGTTTCCAAAGATTCTGCAATGCTATCATTTGTTTCCTTATGTATTGCAACGATTACACAATCAAATGTTATAAACTAGGGCTGGTCAAATATCCAATTTACTGATAACCAATATTCTACTGATCCAATATAAAAGTCCAAATGCTCCTTGAAGAAACTGAATAGTTCATTGAGCCCCTTAATAAATGTGTTTTGAGGTGACTGCAATTAAAAAGTACTGCATGGAGATTATCCATAAAAATTATAACAAAATGCCAGAATTTTGCACTAAACTATAAGA
This sequence comes from Lepisma saccharinum, assembly GCF_977018435.1. Lineage (NCBI taxonomy): Eukaryota > Metazoa > Arthropoda > Insecta > Zygentoma > Lepismatidae > Lepisma > Lepisma saccharinum. Next base: position 67,510,251 of record NC_139235.1, on the reverse strand, counting down.
TATTTATATATAAATATATATTCACAATCACTATATATATATATATGTATACAGGGTGTCATTTTAATGGCACCCACGGACCACAGAACGTATAGAGGACATAAAAAAAAAAACTTTTCTCAGTAACATTTTTCTCGGTGCGTCGATTCGACGCTACAGCCGTTCAAAAGAGTCCGTTTTGCCGCCTGGATGCTGGCAACCCAACACAACATTTGATCGTAACTGTGACGTCATATCCTGCGGCGAAACTGCGCACGGCAATGTTACAAGGAACACACAAATTTTGTGAAAAATTACAAACTACTAACCACATTATTAGTTTTAAAACTAACGCGTCCAGTAGACTGAACATCATAGCCTACCAGCCAGAAGATCAGCAGTCATCTAAGGAAAGGGGGAAGTGAACCAACGATATGGGAAATGGTAAAAAACTTATTCAAAATGAAGTGTCAATATCGGATTTTGTCTCAGCCTACATGTCAAATATCATCAACAATAAATGTTATTGGACCAACAGCTTACATGTGGCTGGTTACGCCCAGCTACATGTCAATTATATTTGCAAATCTCGTTGCAAGGTTGATATCTACAGGTTTGTGCCCATATGCCTTTTGGTATTTTTGTGCTTATGACTGAAGTATCCTTGTTTCACGTTGTTACATTACGGCTAAAACACGTACAACCACACTTACAATGTAATTATGAATCAGTAGCGAATATACTGCCCTGTTCACAGTTGCAAACTATTACATGTGTATCCGGTGCGTAGATATACACAGTCGTCGGAGAGCTTGTTTTACTGCTACACTTATCCCTGTATTTTCAACCATATTTGTCACTGCCTCATAATGCCCTGAATATACATTATATTATGTGTTGCTTACCTTTTGGAATTTTGAGTTCTTTCATTTCTATTTTGTCATCTGTTCAGTGTGTCACAGACAACTAGTAGATCAGAAGGACGAAGTGGATAGACTAAATTGTAGATGCCAACTTGGTAACTAGATTTGCAAATATTTGACATGTAAGCTGAGACAAAATTCGATATGACCACTTCCACTTGAATTCTATTATCTTTCTATCATTTTTCGTATCGTTTGTTTACTTACTATTAAGTTACAGAATGTGTTTGCTCGTTTTGTTTTACGGTTCATAATGTGGCTGATTGTAGCTATGTCATATTCACAGAATATGTGTGTGCCTGGCAACCCTGGAACGCATCGCTTCACTACGGGATATGATGTTACAAATGCAATCAAATGATGTGTGTGGTTGCCAGCATTCAGGTGGCAAAATGGGCTTTTTTAAACGACTGTAGTGCCGAAATGATGCACCAACAAGAAAAATGTTACTGAGAAAAGTTGTTTGTTTTGATGTCCTCTATACGTTTCCATGGTCCGAGGGCCCCATTAAAATGACACCCTGTGTATATATATATATATTAGTTTTACAGAAAGGTCTTTCCGTAAAACTAATACAATGAGATTTGAAAGATTAGAAAATAACAAACAGTAAACAGTTCAGTAAAAAATATTATTTTCACATGAATACATGTTTTTCATTACTGGCATATTTAATTAGCATAACAGTGATTTTTACTCTTCTCCCACAAAATTAAAAAAAAAAACATAGTGATGACAAAATGTCTTTTGTATGTTTCATATACAGTTTGAAACATATACTGAGGGAGCACATTAAAATAAATTCCATTTATACACTATATATATTACAACATAAAGCTACACTTATAAGCATGCATATGAATATAGAAGAAAGTAAATATTTACTGTATAAGCCAAAATTGAGGATATTCAAAATCACTACATTTTATAACTACTGGTAAAGTAAGGTAGTATTTCATATCTTTGTAAAACATGAATGACTGGGTGTTTATAATATATTTATGTACGTAACAGAAGTTTTTCCGAGTACAGGAACAATATTTATGCATTTGCTCATAAATGCTGATATACATATACTATCTAGATTCATTAATAATACTAAAGCCCAATTCTCCTACAACAGTAATGTAGCCAGGAAGAAGTATCCCGTCGGCCCAATTTTGCCAATTCTATGTATCACAGTAAGATTTTCACTTAATCGGTAGTGTATTGTGATGTATTTATACACATCAGAACACACAGAGAACATTGAAAATCCTGATTGAAAAAGCAAATTAATGTTGAACACACAGTATTGGTTAAATTTTATTTCCTTTATAAAAAATCATAAACATCATTCCTTTTTTCTTTCAGGTGGTAACATTTTTGCAAAACTTCTTGTTTGTATCGTCAGGCTGAAAGTAACTGAAGCACACTCTAATCAGGGGTCCTGGATTTGAATCGTGGCCTGGGTGTCCTTTCATCAATTAGATCATGTCATCAGTCATCCTCATCTTCGAAATTAGCCAAAAGTGGCAGAAAAGTTATGTAAAATAAACCAAAGCAATGAAAGGGTCTTAGGTTCAAATCCCGACCTGGGCATGGGTGTTTGTGTGTGTCCATTCATCAATTTCATCACTCATCTCAATCTTCATGTTTAGCCAGAAGTGGCAAAAAAGCAAAGTAAAGGAAATCAAATCAATCGATCAAAATAAATTAAAGAAGTTGAAAGAAGACAACTGTAAGGTCATATGTTTAGACACACGTAAACAATGAACATCTTGAATTTACTAAAGTCCATTTTATGCTCAGATAGTCCAGTCAGGAGTGGACCTACAGTTCAAAGTGCGATCTGAACAACTGTGCAGCGCCCTTTCCAGGAATCAAACTCATAGCCTCTTGATTGCAAGGTGGCACATTGGGCACTGAGCTTGCTATTGGTTTCTTCTTTCAAATCCATTGGATGTGACGATATGAATGAGAAGTTTGTGCTGTTTACAATTGTTATTAGTAAATGAAATCTAAAATATATATATAATACATTATATTGTCAAATAACCGACCAAAGCAATATTTTCAGATATATTAGGGACATTTGAATATGAACAAGAATAACTTGTAAGCAATGCAGGAACCAATAGGTGGACATCCCAACTTCTTGTTAGCACTAGTCAGAGCCCACTCCTTTTCGCCATCAAGTCATAACCAGGCTGTCTCAGAAAGAGAGCAAATAAAAATGTTCTGTCTGAAACATTTCAGGCTTAACCAGTAAGCACCAGTGTTCTATGAGGTGTCATAATTTCAACATTGTCTCATTCCTTTAATGTTCCAGAGATTAATTTTGCGTTGTTATCTCGGCTTTAAACCCTGTCGTGACTAACTTGATTTCTACCATGGCTATATGATGTATTCAACTTTTAAATGCACAGTTTTCTAAATGGATGTAACATCTCCACAGTTCTTCTATTCACGTCACATGCTGAAACAGGTTTTGCAAGCATAAGCTCATTGTACACAGAGCAGTAGGAACGTGCATTTGAATATCGATTTCTAAGCAACATCAAGAAGTGAGGGAGTAATTAATGATTGGGTTTGTTTGCAGTGAATAGCAAAGACTTTTACAAAAATATATTCTTGCAGTAAGTTTGTGAGCTGATTTCAAAAGAGCTATCTATGATGGACCAGAGTTTTTCTGCCTTTGTTTTGAGATGACAAATGTGAGAAAGCGAGCAACACAAATATCACACAGATGCCCTGTGAAACTACATTTTTTTTACTATATCAGTGGTTTTTTCTTTACATTCATTTTGCTCTGTACAAGAGTGAAGCTTATATCAGCCAATATCTCTTTACCATTTAAAACACTGAAGAACTGAAGTTTATCGCAACGGTTCTCAAACATTTTTCTCATTGTACTCTTTAGTTGCAACTAAACGTCTAAAACCATAGGTTTTCTCCGAATAGTGGGTTTTGTGGATTTTTTTCACTGCGTGATTGGTGGGGCGTTTTTGATATGTTGGAGGTGTGTATCTGCAATAGAGCAAAATGGCATTTGGGCTGGATGGAGAAAATGGTAAACAAATAAACATTAGAATCCTATGTTTATTACTTTATTGGGTGGTCCTACGTTTACAGCCTTTACAATTAGTTGCAAAAATAAAAATGTGAAACACATGTATGCTAAGAAATATATTAAAAACTTTAATTTTCATATATTTTTTCCAGAGCTGTTGGGGGAAGAAAGTAAAGAACAAAAATAAGTTTGTAAACTTAGTTTCTTGTGAGAAGAATGTGTCTGCATAGCCTGAACCAGTTTCTTGGTGTCTAGTTGTGCATTTGAAACTTTAAAGCAGAGATTCGGCTCCAAATTTATTCTATTATAGATTTCGAACGAGTCTTTTGTTTCAAAACATGAAACAAAGATAAGTGTGTCAGTGACAGAATCAGCCTTATTTTCCTGTTGAGTGTTAAAGTTTTGAAGTCTGAAACAATGACTTGCAGCAAAAAATGTTGTCGTGTGGGTATTCTCGACATTTCTCTTCCGAGCTCATCATTTACCCCCTTCAAGTCGTTCATGTACCCCTGGGGTATGCGAACCACTGGTCTATCGGGTGGGACCAGAATTGATTTTGTGATTTTTTTTAATCCTCTTGTGATTAAACTACTCACCAAAGTCTTCTTGATTCAATTATTCTAATTATGTAATGGGATGAATATACAATTATGCAACCCTTCACTCAACTACAAAATATATATAGCATATTGCCTTATCAGATCTTACACTGAACTCTCTGAAAAGTACATTCAAAAGTTTTACCTCCACTGCATAGATTTGTCAGGTATACCACATGGACTATATTGGAAAAATATGTTACATGATTCCATTACAATGTTAATAAAGATGTCTTTCATAATTATTGTTCACATTTAAATGCCCCTTGTATATTCACATTACGACAGATACTTTAGTAAAATTTTAAGATTCTATAGCTGTCACTATAATCCTACAATTCACCCTTAAAGTTTTCAAACTTCTATTTATGAAAAGTTGGACCCTCCTTGACCATAATCCTGGCTACAACTCTGTAGTGTAGGTTAGTTGTCAATAGAAAAAAAATGTATGTAAACATTTGAACAAGCCATGTGAAAGGCATGATTGCTACAATTGTGAAAACTTGTCAAACAGCTGCATTGATTTTTTTTTAGCAATATATAAAATGCAATGATTGTTCAAGAGATATTTTCTTTTCAAAAAGAGAATCTTACCGAGCAGACATGTTTCAAAGAACTACTACAATACTATTTTTTTTAATTGAGCCTATCGTAAACATTACAAATACTATTGCAAAAGTATTCTTTAAAATATGTCTGTGTTTTCAAGTCACATTTGCCCCAACAAAGCTGAGTTTGTGACCCTGTATCTTCCTTTATATTCCCAATACATCTATCTATAAATATGTACACATCACATTATACATTCAATACTGGAAGCTTGAGCATATACGAACATATTTATCAGATTCATTCATAGAAGATTCTACATCTATGAATTCTAATGTCGCTTTCAGAAGTCTATACCAAACAGTGCCATCGATTTCCTGAAAATGACACACATGTGTTTACAGATTGATTTAGTTAATTTAATAATTTTAGTAATAGTGTGATAGCCTAGTAGCTTAAGAGAATGTATAGGGTGTTCCGTATAGGATGCCGAATTTGAATCAAGTGCTATTGTTTGTTTCGAGGTTGGCAGACCTGTTCTTACAATGTTGGTATGCCGATTAATGTAGCCTCAATTGTTTTGACTCATTTGTTGTGGTTACGATATGGAACAGTTTACAATTGAGCAACGTGTTCTCATTGTGAAGACTAACACTGACACAAGACGAATACCAGGAATTGCCGGTCATGTGATCTTACACCCTGTGATTTCTTCTCATGGGGGTTTGTGAAATCACAGGTGTACGCCAACAAACCACGAACCCTTTTGGAACTGAAGGCGGAAATCATACGGGTGATTGGAGGCATCGGGACAGACATCTGCGAGAGGGTTATCAATAATTTTGTGGAGTGTATAAATGCATGAAGACTCAGTAGGGGTGGATATATGCCTGACATTGTCTTTCATACGTAAATGGGAGATGTTACTGCTTACATATATGTGAAATATAAATATTTTCATGATAGTTTCCCTATTTTTATTTAATTTTCTAATTTGGCATCCTAAACGGAACACCCTTTAGTTAGTGCCTCTTGATGGGCATATTCAGATGTTGAAGAAAGAAACTGTATTTCCAAGCAAATTACTTGAACCATGTTACATTAGGTCACTTCGAAATCTGCATAGATATGCAACATGAAAGTACACATGTTGTCAAATGATGCTATGCAATTGATATTACTAGATTTTACACTACCAGTAATGCTAATGTTATATCAACCATGGACAACTAAAATATTCATATTTCTAATTTACAGCTTATATGACAATTTTTTTAAGCAAATTAATTAATTGTAAGCAAAATAATATTTTTTCAATGAATAGCTTGATGTTAGTTTTACAGTCACACAGATGTTCATCTCTTACAAGACTAACCTGTTGTTTATTTGGTCTGTCTACTGTGTGTTAGTCTATGTAGAAAAGAGCTATAGATTCTAGATATTGATTTTTCGTTGATTCATGTTACATAAGTGATCATGCATGCAAGGAAGTATGCCATGTATGATATTTTATAAGAATTGGACGGTTTGGATGTGTCAGTGTGGAACAATTAGTGAAGAAGCCTGCATTCCACTTCCCATTTGGAAGAGAGTATCAAATTCCACTGGGACAAGCTGATCTGTTAAACTGACATGTGTAACGTTTTCCATGCTTGTAATAATTGTAAAAGTTTAATTATTCGTTGGTTTTTTCTGTGTTCACCTTTTCTCTTTTGCAGTCCATTGCAAATGCCATGATATTCTAAAACTCATAATAGTATATATACTCTGCTCCAAAGTTTGATGTCCCTGCCCCATGCTTTTTTTCTGCAGAAACCTCCATGCTTGTGTGGATAAGCTAACCTAACCTAACCTGAAAGAAAGATAGATAGATTATGTACACTCGTGCCACCCACCTGTACAGTACATAAAGGGAAAGAGGCTTCAAATCTCAAAAGCAGCAGTTTTTTGTCAGTACAGTGGTTCCTAAACCACACGATTTATGACTGATTTCCCTGGTATAGGCAAGAGAAAGGTTGTCATACCTTGTCGTGGAGAATAATGATGTAGTCTTATCGGCCACCAGGTTTGTATAGCACAACTCAAACTAGAAAGCTAATTTGCAGGTAAGAAGCATACCGTAAAGTTGGGCAAAGTAATGATATTTTTGGTCATAACTATTGCATCTGTGTGAAGAAAAAACTACTCATCTTTGAAGTATGGATCGGAGCCACATTATCAAATGTAATTACAGAAAAACTGTAAGGCGTATGGGGATTCCAGCACTTGATGCGTGAGGATACGGACCTTTCTTCTAACAATGCCTGTATATTAGAGAACGAGTAAGGAATCACATTGCCTTGTGATCAGTCTTGCTTTAAAACTTTCCAAGCAACAAGCTTAGTGCATATGCACATTTACTTCTCCAGATCATGTGAGGTGTTGAAATAGTTTTGGTTCGCCAATGTTTGAACACCCCTTGGGCTAACTGTCAAGTGTTTGTCAGCTGACAATTATTTGAATCTACTAGCTCTGCTTCATCTTGTCATTCAAGTCCTCAAGATGGCATTTGTCTTTGATCCGATTAAGCATGTTGATGATTCTATCGATTAGCCTATCTTTGTAGCGCAGTGTAGTCCTGTCCAGCACAGACTGAGTTTTGATGCAGTCGTCTCCTCCAAATTCGCACACTCTATAATGGTGAAGAAACCCGGAATCTGAAGGCACTTGGAACGTTCCGTGCCCAGGCAGGTACTCCCACACAAAATGGTTTCCGGCTTCTACGACAAAGTCAGGTCTACACATGTACTTGGAGCGTTGCTTGTGGGGGTGGAATTTTGCTCTGCGTCTGGTTTTCCTCAGAGTGACTAGGTTGGGAAGGCTTGAGGTAGTCGGGTCGTCTGCCCACTGAAGATAGAAGAAAGCATTCTGGAAAGAGTATGATCCCATGGTTTTTGTGTTGATCTTTTTGCTTAGAAACTCGACTAAATCACCTAATGTGTCATTATACCTAGGTACAACAAATTCATCCAAATCTATCATAACCACGAAACGGTAACGATACATGTTTCTGTACAAACAGTCGTTTAAAGCAGCGAACAGCCCCTCTGTCCTGATCTCCTTCTGCGACACCATGTTAAGGTTCCAAGGTAGTAGTGTTATAATATCGTCTTGAATATATTCACGAAGAATGCAGTTCACATCAGGACCAATAGTATGATTATACATAGTAAAGTGACGGATTCCGAGTAAAGCGTTTAGTTCCAGGAATTCCAACATCTGAAGGACTTGGTTGTAGCTGAAATGCAGTGGTTTCACACAAACAGCTATGTTCTGCCCAAACTCTGGCATGTTCTTGCTGGCATTAGCGAGATCGACATCAGTGTTCCTCACTAGCAAGTGATTTGATGGCGGTCCATTGAACTTCCTCACGACAGACACACTTGCAGGCACTGTCATGTTCCACTTCAGGAACCGAGAATGTAATGGACACAAGATGAAACAAGCACTATACTTAAGGTTCCAGTTCTCCCGTATAATTTTCACATGTGCTTGCACGGACAGAGATGTGCCATTTGAGTACCAAAATTTGCACCACACTTTCTCAGGGCTTCTAGTCTTTGTAGCACCAATAATTCTGATCGATCGCTCTTCACGGCGATCGTAGAAAGCTGAAAAGACATAAAACTTGAACCGTGTACCTTTCACAGTCTGCCACTCCCCATCCACTGCTGTCAAATTGTTAGTTTCCACTTGCAACCCTGATGATGAATTTGGATATGGGGAAAACTCATTAAGGGAGCGTTTCTCTTGCACTAATTTTGAAATACTGTTCTTTGCATGAGCACTCACTTCTGTAGCCGTTTTAGTTCGTTCCTTGGTACCTTTTCTTTTAGTCTTGTCAGTAGACGGTAAAGTAGAGAAAACAGAATTGTCCGACGGTTTGTCATCTTTTAAAGCTTTTTCTTCCCTTAAGAATAAACCAAGATTGTCATCAAATCCTCGATATACAAAATAATCATCTGAAAGCACATCTTCATAATCGGAACGTATGTTCTTCCGCCTGAAGTCCCCATAATACATACCCGAGTGTTTTTCGTCTATGAAGAATATTTCGGCCACTACAATAATTCCAAAAACAGCAAAGAAGATAATCACAATGAAGAATGACAAACTGGCTCGTTCTCTCAGTCTTTGGCTTCTTTTCCCCTTCCCTTTGGCATAGTTGCGCAGCCGTGCACTACGCGAAAGGGGCTTCATGCTCTCTTTCTTCTGTTCACTGGTCATTTGTTCTGAAGGATTGTAGCCATAAAAATTATAAAATTCCTGTTTGTTGGTTGAGAGCTCTAAAAATTGGTGAAACTGTTACATTGAGAAGCACTGTTTCTTGTACAGCATTCTAGTGAATATGTGATAGTCTGGTATTTCTGCTTCAAAAAGTGGAGGGTAAGCATAATGTTCTATTCTGGCAGCTTCTTGCACCTGCAAAAAGAAGAGAACATAAAGAACTATCAGAATATGTCATTATAAATAGTTAAAATGGAAGAATTAAAATATACATTTGGTATAATGTTCGATAATAGTGGTTGATAAGCAACTAATTATGTGTAATATATAGTGGATGAAAGCAACTTGCCAACAACGAGTTATTTTGGACCTCCACAACATCCATGCCCAAAATCCTCCCAGATGACAAGGGGTCCACCACAGTAATCTTGAATTCTCATGATTACCTGGCTGAAGTCATTCCCCAGATGGAAGACTCCACCTACAAAACCACTACATTTGACCAACAACCACACCCGAGAGCCTAATAGTCTCTTCAATATCCTACTCATCCCAGACAACCCTGGCAGACACCCCCCCCCCCCCCTTCCATTCAGCTACAACCTCCATACCAAAAGAATTCCTGCCTTTGTGAAAGCTCTGCCTCCTACCTTCATGACACCAACCAATTCCTTCAGAAAACCAATGACCTTCTGCCTTTGCCTCTATACACCATCTGTGTCACTTTGCTTTAGCTGTAACTTGGAACATATCTTTTGTGTCACACTACCTTTGACGTGGGGTATTTTCTACCCTGTTCTAAAAACCAGATGCAATTTTCTAGTCTACATAGAATATGGGAATCAAATTATTTTTGTGGAAAGGAAAGCTTTACTGCCAACAAATTTGTACTCTAGGAAATTCCTGAACACAGTTTTACACTGTTAATAAACGCAAAATATAGGGTGAGGCTGTCAAATGGGAAGATTTTAAAAAATCACAAAATAGAGAGGGCAAATATTATTTATTTTTTGAACATGAATGTACTGTACATGAGTGGAAATTGCTAGTGTACCTGAAAAATGTTCATTTTTTGAATATGGTGTCATTGGTTTTGCACACATTGTCGGAGTATCAGAGTAAATCCGCCCATGACTTTGCAAGAGGCAGTCCAAAAATAATCCACTCTCTCTCCATAAAACGCCTCTCTATTCAGAAAAAGTAATAGTGTGGTGTGCATTATCAACTCGTGAAATCATCGGCACCTACTTTTTCGAAAATGAACACTGTAACATGGTGATGGTAAATGCTGGATGTTATGCTGATATGTTGGTAACCTTTTTCCTGCCTCCCCTCGATGACTATGACCCAGATGAAGAAACACACTTCCAGCAAAATGGTGCAACTAGCCATACTGCCAGAGTGTCTATGGATATGCTCAGATTTGCATTTCCTGGTCGTCTCATCAGCAGATTCGGCGATATTCACCCGACTTGGTGGCTCCTTTGGGGTTACCTCAAATCTAAAGTATTCAAGGACAACCCTCCAAGAACCAGGGATGATTTGAAGGAGCGAATTCGGCAAGAGATCCACAACATTCCGTTGGAGATGCTACACAATGTCATGGGCAGATTTACTCTGAGACTCTGACAATGTGTGCAACACCAAGGATGCCATCTTACTGACACCATATTAAAAAAATTAACATTTTTCAGGTACACTAGTAATTTCCACTCATGTACAGTACATTCGTGTTCAAAAAATAAATAATATTTGCTCTCTCTATTTTTTGTGATTTTTTTAAATCTTCCCGTTTGACTGCCTCACCCTGTAGAATCGCATAAGATGATAATGAACAAAAATTAACGTCAGAACATTAAAAGGTGAACAATATTATATCTATTAACATAAAGACAAACATTATTGTTAAAATATACCAAATGTTTACATTTAATTTAAGCAGTTGTGGCAAACGTAATTTCTGCAGTCTCCATATACAGGAAGGGTGCATGCAACACATCTCTGCCATTTAACATAATTCTGGTAATATGCCCGAAATGACAGCAGTTTATGTTATGGTTACTCACTTCAAGAACACAACTATCACGTGTAACAGTAAATAATTTTCATATTCTACCATTTAATCCAAAGAATAAATGGTTCCACAGTTTTCAGAATTTGAAAAATTATAATTTTAGATGAGATCACACAATATAAACTTTGTATTTTTTTCTAACTTCTTAAGTCCTTTCTTGAACGACACCTGCAAAAGTTAATAACAAAATAGAATAACTGTGCATTCCAGTATAGTAACTATGAAATATAGAAGAATTAATGGAAAATAGTTGTGCTGGATATTCACTCGGCTTGTGGATCCGAATAGCATGATAAAAATAATAATAAATTTTGAATAAAATTTATTTAATAAGGTTATATTATTAGTGTATAATAATAATTATAACCGTAGTAATTACAATAAATTATTATTTATTTTACTATTGTAATCGAAGTATTTCATTTCAACCTGCAGAAGTATTTTCAAAAACGAAACTGTTGGTAGAAGATCAACATTGCCTTGGAAAATATATGCATCCAAAAGATCCGGGAACTTCCCGATTTTTTCGAGATGCTTTTGTTTCTCTATATCACTTAAATATTTTAAGTGATCCAATTTGTATCCTATCTTTTATAACAAAATAAACTCGAAGACAATCTGTTTTCCACTTGTGTACATTGGGAACTTGGCCAAACCGGAAGTTCCATATCCCCTTCGACCAAAGAATTGTCAGATCGATTTTTTTGTTGTTTACTCTGGAACATCCCCCATATTCGGCTGGTCTAAATTCCATCTCCACCCCTTCCATTCCCTGCTATTCTCAATTTTCAAAACGCCTGGCAACATTGATTGCAGGTCCATCTTGTGCCTGCCTAAAGAAAAGACGCGGCCCCGAAAATTTACATTCCAGTGTCTGGTTATTGTTTATTTGCTTCTCATCAGGGACGTCGTTAAGGGGGGCATGCGGGGGCACTGGCCCCGGGAAACTGTTCTGTATTTGCTGGAAATTTTACTTTGATGACAAATATTGCAAAATAATTCTTCAGTAAATTTTGCTTGCAGTTTGAAACACTTCTTCAATTTTCAGTAGCATGAACCCAAGCAAGGCATTTCTTTCCTATTTCCCTGTTTCTTGCTTGTTGAACACAAACAGTTGTATTGGGAGGGGATGCAGTTAATGGTTTTGTGGTCCGCCCCGGTCAGGGAAGTCTGAGACTATTGAAAATGCACTTTTCCTCCCTGCTGCACACCAGATCCAGGATCCCCCCAAAACACGCACTTTCTCTTCATCTGGCCCTGCACTGGCACCATGGGCGCCGAAAAGACGACACAAACAGGAAGATTTAGCTACGGGTGGCTAGAACTTTCTGGGTTAATTATTATATGGTTCAGAAAAGATATCCCCATGCGTTTCAAATTCCAAGAACAGAATGCTATTGCTTGTCCCTTTTTCGTCGCGGGAATGAATAACATAGCGGTTCTTCTTACATGCACGTAACCCTCCTGCTAATGACTTGCCCTGCAAAGGAGGGGAAAGGCCACTTCTGAAAATTCGGAGAAATAGCGAAGCGGTCGGTTCATCTGTTGATTTGGTGGACAGTTTATATCTGTCGGATAGTTTGAAGTAGGATTTGTGGTCCGAGCGGTGTAAACTTCTGTAAACACGAGAAGATAGCATCACGAAGTGTTTGTGATCTCGTTTTCCTACATTGCGAGTGAAATTTCGAATGAGAAGCTGCCAGATTGTCTTCCTCTGGAAACAATGGATCAGGATCGACTGATCGACCAAATATCCAACATATTGGCATTCTAAAAGAGAGTCTGACTACCACACAAGATCCTGGGTTCGACTCCCAGGGTGGTTGATCTCATGTATATTGAAGAATATACAACGTTTCAATTAAGGAAGGAAACTAGGTATGTAGCAATTGTTTTTACAGCCGTCTGCATGCTCTATAAGTATTATGTTACAAAATTTGTATATCTTTCTGACTTTCTGTGATTTTTCTTCATTTAGCCTCCACCTGCAAATGAGAAAGTTGCTGCTGCATGGGTGGCTAGGTGGGCTAGACATACATATATAATTAATCCGTAGTCATACAGCGAATAATACTTATAATCATGAGTTATGGAGAAGCAAATAACTGATCAAGCATTTTCTGTTTCTATTTGTTGTGCAGTGGTTAACAAGGTGCATTATGATGCCAGGGGTCCTGGTTCGAATCCCTGTCTGGGCATGTGTGTTCTTTATGGTGGTCCTCTCATCAATTTCACATCACTCATTTTCATCTTCATCTTCACGATTAGCCAAAAAGTGTGAAAAAAGCGAAGTAAAATAAACCAAATCAATCATTTATATATTTCTATATTACGTTGCTTTTCTACCTCTTGGGTTAAATGCGACGATGAGGATGAATGATGAGCCGAAGGAATGGCGATGGGACAGACATGATTCCATCATACCTGTCTAATGTCCGAACCTTGGACCTCTGGTTTCGTAGCGTGTTATACTCAGTGGAATTCTTAGGAAGAAAAACTGTAAAAGGAGGGTGAAAAGAAGCAAAGTTGTACGATGCATAAAAAGCCATGTTTAGTTCTTCTAAAACCTTCCAATTATCGAGTTCGTGTTTAAGTCCACTGTATGCACAGTAAGGATAATCGGCGATCCGAACCACTATGTGCCTCCATCGGGTATCGAACCCGGAACCCCTTGATTACAAGGCGGCGACGCTACCACTGCGTCATCAACGAGGCCGAGAAAAACTTACAATTAGTCAGTAAAATTAATATTGAGGAACAAGGCCTGTGAAGAGTTCTTTCATTCAGTTGCACGTGGTCATCACATCGAGTCCCATAGTTGTGAGAGCAGAATTTGCTTTCATATGGCTTTCAAGTACTTCCCAAATTGTCCTCACGATGTTGAAACAGCACAGAAATTTTGGAACTAATAACAAGCAGGCACATGCCCAGGGAAGGGGCTAGGGGGCTGCAGTCCTTTCCCGAAATCCTACAAATATCTGATATTATAAATGTGTAATAGTAATTAAATTTTACTTCATTAACAGGATTAAACATCTTGTATATGGTAAGTTGCAATATACCAAGAAATTCACAGCGCATTTACTCCTGCCCCCAACCTAGTTTAGATGGCGGCTGCCGATAAGGTATAAGCTCCTTCCGAAATCAAATTCTGGCTACCGGCCTGACCACCAGGGATCGAATCTTGAACCTTTCGATTGATTTATTAATTGAACTGGTGTTTTAAGTCCACTTTATGCACAGTAAAGCTAATCGGGAGTGGACCTACAGTTTAAAGTGAGATCCGAACAACTATGTGCCTCCATTGGGAAGCGAACCCGGGCAGTTTCTTGAACCTGCCGAACCAAAGGCGAGAGCGTAATCATTTGAGCGTGTGGAAACTTTGTTTTATCCAGTGCCACCATATATTCAGTTTTCCACACACAAATAAGATTATTTTTAAGAAATTAGACGTGTGCATATAATTTCTTATCATCATCATTTCCTAAGTGAATAATCAGATGCCACAGAAGACTCGGGCCCGCCTTTTAAAGTGATACCGGATTCGATTCCGGTAGAACTGTATACATGAGATGCCTAGCTTCAACTCATTACGCACACATTTTATATTTGCACTGTTGCCAATACTTGTAAACCTGGTTCCAGCACTTTACATCTAAAACCACGGAAAAGGATTTTATCTACTTCTCAATTTACAAATCTAAAGACTAATAACATTGTTCTTGGTGTATAAGCCATTACGCTAATGAGTTCATTCTGCATTTAGTTTCCCGAATAATGGCTGTGGATTTCGCAAGAGTATATCCGTCGACTGTTGGGGGGCTTCAGAAGAAAATGATGTTCCTTTCCAATTTATTGATTGATTGAGTTGGTGTTTTAAGTCCACTTTATACACAGTAAGGCTAATCGGGACTGGTTCTACAGTGTAAAGTGGGATCCGAACCACTATGAGCATCCGCAGGGTATCGAACTAAGGAACCCCTTGATTACAAGGCGACGATGCTAACATGCACCACCGAGGAGGCCCTTGCTCCTTTTCTTTCCAAGAGTTTCGCGATGTTACTGTACGTGTATTATTGAACATATTGTGAAGTAACTTAACTGTTTTGTAGAGAAACTCAACACGTTTTGTGACACATTAAAAGTGTTCGATATGCCCCCTCTTCGTGATTCTGCAGACATAAACTTTATTCTTCCCAAACGCGATGAAGCATTGCTAGATCACTCGGTAATGGAGGCACAAACACTAGATCCTTCACATAACCCCACACACAAAAAGGTCACCGTGAGACAATGACAGTAGTTGTTGATTATCATTTCCACAACGACCGATCCTTTGGTTTGACACACTGGTGGTTAAGAATTCGTGGACATTGTGATGGAACTAAGGCGGAGCACCATCAAACTGGTGGATAAACTTCTCACTGTCTGACTTCAACTGTGGTTTAAGCCAATTTTCTAACATGTCAAGATACCCGTATTCTGTAATGGTTGTTCGCTGAAGAAGAAGTGGCCGTTAACTCTAAATTTTGAGATTTGCTCAAAAAGCATTGAGTTTCAGAAAGTCGCGAAAATGCTGAACAGTGCCACGGGGAACAGAAAACCCCCCATGCCCCATAACTTGTAATGTGTCACAAAACTTGTTGAGTTTCTCTACAAAACTGCAAAGTTCAATAATACATGTAGGCCTTCAGTAACATCATGAAACCGCTATCAATCATTTGTAGACACCCTGTACTTTCCGCTACTTAGACTTCAGTTCATAAACGAGATGAAGGAATGTGATAGCTGATCTTCGTTCTGTGAATTTGTCCCTTCATGAAGTTATGACCACATAATATCCGCTGTCTACATTTTCACTTGTCACTACAAAGAAATTAAACAATAGTTTTACCTAAAGACCGGATGCTAACGTCAATGCAAGGGGTCTGACGACGATGCCAGGGGGGGGCTGAGCTCCCCCCCTTACTGGCTACGGGCCTGGTGATATACTTAGTTAGGGTATAAGGACCTGTTCTTAGGGTGACCAGACACACACATTCAAAAAAGAGGACAGAGCATAGTGAAAAATGAGGACAAAGTCATAAGAAAGAGGACATCGCAAAAAAAGGCAACACATTTTGCCATTATTCATAATTTAATCAATATGAAAAAACTACCAACACTTTACTCACAGATAATTCTGATGATTTTTCAATGAATTCCTCCTACTTTTAAGCAACGAAAGCAATCTCCTAATCTATTTGAAGTCCACTGTGTTTCAAAGCATAGGCGTGCGCAGACAATCTGATTAGGGGGGGGGGAGGGCAAAAGCCTTGATGAAAATTCAGGCTGTAAAGGAAAACCTAATTTTATCTCGCTGTTTCATTGCATTGATGGGTATATGTATATACTCGTACAATGCAGCAAACATAGAGGCACCAAAACGAATAAATAAATAAATAAGTAGTCTGAAATGTGTTGCGTTCCGTTTCATCCAAACAATTGTGTTCATGTATTTAAGACAAAACTGTTTAGCAGCAAGAGTCTGAAGTGCTTAGTAGTTATAACTTCTCTCTTTGGTAATTTACGATGCATTACATATTACAGAAAACAATAAAAGTGCGAGCAAGAAAATTTTTAGATCTAATTTTTTGCAAAATGAAAACAATATTGATTTAATGTGAAACAAAAAATTCATCGGCCGCTATGGCATTCTCTTTTACATTTTTTTTTCATTTAGATCGTTCAGCGCACAGTGCTAACTCCCGCCTCCCCCCTAGCTACGGCTCTAAACTTGACAAGACTGTAAGAAAAGCAGATATTGCGAGCGAAGCGAACAAGAAAATTTTTACGAAATGTATTTTTATTTGTATAAAATTTGAAGGAAGAAACACGTGAAAACTAATTCCATCTTTAGTATTCCTTTGTCCTGCTTCTCTTAGATTCTACTAGTCTTGCTTTCTTTACCTCAATGTTTGCCCCCTTTACCCCCCCTAGAATAGATTTCCGTCCAAGGTCGGCGAGGGGTTGCGTCACTGTACCCCCCCCCCCCTTCCCCCGTACTTGCTTTTAACTTTAATCGGCTTCAAAATACTTAATTTTGTTTAAGAGTATAACATCGTTTAATAACAGCGATAAGATTCCTCTCCAGTAAATTTCTAGGTGAGAGTACAATAATGTAGGAGGGACATGGAAGTCTTAAAAAGGGGGGGGGGGCAAGGATGTCCACACCTTCCCGTTAGAAATAGAATGTCAACCTAAAAGTATATATTTCACACGCATAATTTGATTTCAGTCAAAATAATTTACATTAATGCGATAATTTCAAATTAAAGTGGTGTTTTTTAAGAGAGCAACATTATTATCGGGTTAATATGCCCCATGGGAAAATACCATGCATGTCCCTCCGTGGAACAAATCTGTACACGTCCTTGATTAGGGGGGAATTGCCCCCCCCTTCCCCTCCGTGCGCACGCCTTTGTTTGAAAGGCAACAGATCCCGTTGCGGTAGCACTAGCAGAGACGATTTTACGCAGGTAAAACAGCGATAGCGAAAGGTCAGGCGAGGCCAGGCCGGTTCGGTAGCTCAGTGGTTAGAGCAGTGACAAGGTATGCCAGAGACCCAGGTTCGAGTCCTAATCTATTGTGTTTGAAGCACAGAATTTTACTCTTTTTTCCAATTCTTGGATATTAGAATGGATTCCCCATATGTGAATGCAAATGTTAAATAAGTAAGTTCCACTTTAACTTATTTCCAAAAACAGAATTTAAATGTTATGTAGTTTAGATTGTGTCAGGAAATATGATTTTAATGCCACGAAGATTTTCGCACTCTTTCAACAGCAGGGAAAAGTGACAGACACCTTACACTTTACCTCATATTCGTTTCTTCCATCCATTAAAGTTGGGTATTTTCTTGCAAGAAAATTCTTGAATTTGCACTTTCGCTTCGTTATTTCATAAAAGTAAATATGACCTAATAATCAAAATTCTCACTACGCGTTTCTGGATCGCGTATATTTGACTCTAAAATGAACTGGCCGACCTCTGTGGCGGAGTGGTTAGCACAGAACGCCAGAGGTCCTGGGTTCAAATCCCAGCCTGGGCATGAATGTTCTTTGTGAGTGTCCCTTCATCAAAATCATCGCTCATCCTAATCTTTACGATTAGCCAAAAGAGGCAGAAAAGCGAATTAAAATAAACCATATCAATCAATCGAAAATGAACTGCTCAGATTACATGTGTTTCACAAGTCTCAGATTGCGAAGGAACGACTTAGAATAATACGTACTAATGACCAGGGTTGTTAAAGGTCCAGGAACCTATAAATTCTAAATTATTTTTACCGCTCTCGGTACCGGCTATTCTGGATCCCGCACACTCCCCACTAATGACTCAGTCGGGAAAATGATCATGTTCAGCTCCCAGATGCTAGGTGAGCATTGCTTGCTCCAATACTTAACGCGCCTCAAGTGATATGATGATCGTTATGTATGGAAGCATTCTTGATGCAGCACATGTGCTATGGTCGATGTTAAACTCTTTCCAAAAAAAGGAGGA
The DNA here is from genome assembly GCF_977018435.1 of Lepisma saccharinum. Taxonomy (NCBI): domain Eukaryota; kingdom Metazoa; phylum Arthropoda; class Insecta; order Zygentoma; family Lepismatidae; genus Lepisma; species Lepisma saccharinum. Next base: position 67,491,267 of record NC_139235.1, on the reverse strand, counting down.
CATGTACCGATTTCTAAAAAATCCCCCGGACGCCGGACAGACACCTAAAATGGAGGACATGTCCGGATAAAAGAGGACGTCTGGTCACCCTACCCGTTCTCTAACACATTTCTAGATACGCCTGTGTATATGCTTGTTGCAGCAACCTGTATATTTTGGTCATATTCAAATTCTCTCCTCGTCCGGCTGCTAATGCACAGAACAGAACGACTGCAGTCTATTGGCTCTTCTGCGAGAAAAGAATTGTTTTGCATTACCATAAAGAAGCATCCGCCTCTGTTTCCCCTTCACGCGTTCTCCATCTGCTTCTGACACTAATGTCCGTGGAACGTTTTTCCAATAAACCCTCTATCCACAGGATGAGCGCGCAGCATTTTTCGCTCTTCTTTTTTCTTGTCACCATCAGATGCCTTCGGTGGCACTTTATGCGAATTTACAAGCCCTCTTACTGCAGCGAAGCAGATGTCTGACGCGTAACATTTAGAAATAGCTTTAGAAGCGTTCTTTTTTTCTTTATATTTTTTTCAGTTTTTCCAAGAAAGTTTTCGATGTGAATCTGGGTTGACATGTTTAAATGGAGGGAATATTTAACACGATTTATTATACTTTTCGAACATTCCTCAAAGAAATACTTGCAGCACTCTCATGGTGTAATCTGAGCCTAGGACCATGTTTTGTAAATCGATCTTGATATATGCAAGGGCGCCAAAAAAGATTCGAATGGTGAAATTGTAGCGATATTTCTTAACAGAAAAACATTGTTTTCTGTGACTTACAGGCCATAAGTCAAAGAAACAATTATTATTATTTTACAGTACTCTTCGGCACGTGGGACCTCCCCGATGGCGCAGTGGTAGCGTCGTCGCCTTGTAATCAAGGGGTCCCGGGTTCGATTCTCGGTGGAGGCACGTAGTGGTTCGGATCGCACTTTAAACTGTATGTGCAGTCTCAATTAGCCTTACTGTGCATAAAGTGGACTTAAAACACCAATTCATTCAATCAATCTATCTTCGGGACGTAAAAACATGTACCAGAGGTACCATGTGTGCCCATTCTGCAAATGTACAAAAAGATAAAGAACTGTCCATCAACAAAGTAATAGATGTTTATTAAAAGGGAAGCACAATGAGTCTAGTTTATATCTAAATACTAGACTCTAGTCTGAACTTGGGCCACCCCGATGGCGTGTCGTGTAATCAAGGCGGCCCAGGTTCGATACCAGGTGGAGGCACATGGCACAGTGGTTCGGATCCCACTTTAAGCTGTATGTCAAGTTCCGATTTGCCTTTCTGTGCATAAAGTGGACTTTAGACAACAATTCAATTCAAGTCTGATACAACGCGAATTTTTTTCAAATCTATTTGAATTTTATGATTTGTAGTAGTAGTAGTAGGTAGTAACATATTATAATAATAATAATAATAATAATAATAATAATAATGACAACAAAATAATAGGTTTTTATAACTCGCCCCCACCCCTGAGAAAAAATTCTGTGGCCGTCCTTGGATATATGGAACACGAATATGCAAGGTGTTAGTTCCTGACCCCGTCGCTAAGAGCGCTGCCGATGCTGAAATTGTGTAATCAGCCTTTCTTTTTTTTTGTTCATTCTGTGTGTTTTTATGGAATGGAATTGCACTTGTGCTGGGGCAAATTTGCCCTCTGCCTATTCGTGTTTTTTTGTTTCAATTCTTGAACCCCACGTTGCGGAAAACAGAATGAATGAACGTGATATTTCATCCAGTCATCTTTATGCTAGAGAAACTCAACGTGACGTCATATGATCGTGGTCCTTGCATATCACGGACGATCCCATATACATAAATTTCAACTTGGCACCCTCGTCGTAGTAGATTTATGAACTTAGTTCACCGAAAAAGGCTACCATTTTCGCTTTAAAATTCATGAAGGAATTTCCAAGTTGAGGCTGGGCCAGTGAGATATCTGCCCTGTTCCCGACAAAGTTTACAGTTTTCAATTGTTTTTCCTCAACTCGAAGTTTCTCAACTGTTTAAACTTTCGGCTATTGATCGAAACGGGAAACTTGGAGAGGTCCCTGCAAGTAAATTTCTAAATTTCACATACTTGACGTGACTGTTTCGAATATTTAAACTACTTTTTTTATGCTGGGTCAGTCCAAGACATTATGACTACGCGTATTTTGATATGTTGTTACTATTACACACATGTATGTTGAGAAAATAAATAGAGTGCATGTTTCTAAAAACTGGTATTTCAGGCTAAAGGAGGATTTTTATATTTCCACAAGTTCAGGTTATGACGTAGTTCTCGAGGCTGTTTCTGGCCATCTGCTTTCATAAGTAGGAAATGATTTGTGGTGTAGATTGCATAGAAGCAATGAAGGCATGGTTTGGTTCAAGTTCCTGAGAGTTCCCCTTCTTATTTTTGAGAATTTTTATTTATTTTCTCGTAAATATTTAGTTTTTTTTACGACTATTACAAAAGTTTTCAGACCGGAGATATGTGAATTCCGGAACGTTTCGTTTTTCTCACTATGCTACGATATGTCAAATTTCAATGTTTCACACAATGGATTATATTAAACTTGACGTCATCACACAGTGCAATTTGGGAAGAAACAGCGTGAAGTCGGGCAAACAGCTTCGCACGTGTTATGGAAAACGTATGAGAAGCCCTCTTAAAGTGAAAAAATTTGCTATATTTTATACGTACATATTCATCATATGATCATGATAAACATAACTTGAATCACTTTGGCATACGCAGCACGGTGCTCGTCTTTCTTTCCCCATATATCTCTTCTCATATTTTCTTTCTTCATGTCTCTCTGTTTCTTTTTCTTTTGCCTCTGTTTCCGTCTTTCTTTTCTTCCTCGTGTTTCTCTATCTCTTACTCTGTTTTCACCCTCTTTCTTCCTTATGTTTCTCTCTATTTATTTTCCCGCATATTTCTCTTCCCCCTGTTTCTTTCTCATTTTTCTCTTAAGTTTTTCCTCATATTTCTCTCTCTTTTTCTTTCCCTTCTGTTTCTTTCGTTTCGTCCTCATATCTCTTTCTTTCCCTTCTGTTTCTTTCGTTTCGTCCTCGCATCTCTTTCTTTCCCTTCTTTCTTTCGTTTCGTCCTCGTATCTCTTTCTTTCCCTTCTGTTTCTTTCGTTTCGTATCTTTCCCTTCTGTTTCTTTCGTTTCGTCCTCGCATTTCTTTCTTTCTTTCCTTTTTGTTTCTTCCGTTTCGTCCTCGTATATCTTTCTTTCTTTCTCTTCTGTTTCTTTCGTTTCTTCCTCGCATCTCTTTCTTTCCCTTCTGTTTCTTTCATTTCGTATCTTTCCCTTCTGTTTCTTGCGTTTCGTCCTCGCATCTCTTTCTTTCCCTTCTGTTTCTTTCGTTTCGTATCTTTCCCTTCTGTTTCTTTCGTTTCGTATCTTTTCCTTCTGTTTCTTTCGTTTCGTCCTCGCATCGCTTTCTTTCTTTCCCTTTTGTTTCTTCCGTTTCGTCCTCGTATATCTTTCTTTTTTTCTCTTCTGTTTCTTTCGTTTCGTCCTCGCATCTCTTTCTTTTCTCTCTTTTAGTTTCGTCCTCGTATCTCTTTCTTGTTTCCCTTCTGTTTCTTTCGTTTCGTCCTCTCATCTTTTTCTTTCCCTTTTGTTTCTTTCATTCGTCCTCTCATCTTTTTCTTTCTTTCCCTTTTGTTTCTTTCGTTTCGTCGTATTTTCTTTCTTCCTCATGTTTCTCCATCTTTATTTCGTCTTGCTTTCTTCCCTATATCTTTTCGATACGTCGTGTTTCTGTATATTTACGTACGCGTTTCTAAAATCTGTTATATATAAGTGGGTGTGTCCAGACCACTAAAAACCTGTTTGTGAATTTTTTGGGAAAGAATACAACAAAAGTAAGGTTCTAAGATATGTATCATTACATCCAAATGTAATGTACTATATTTAGAATTTTCTCCCTCCTGTAATGTGTTGAGTAAAATAACTTATAATTTTTGTTAAGTGAACCAGAATACTTCAAAAAGGACATTCTCGCTACAAAACCAGATAAATTTTGACAAATAATGGATAAAAACGATACTATTCTATGGGTCACAATAGTGGTCCGCGTTACCCCAAGGGCATGTATGAAGAAGGGTTTCCGTCTTTAGACGCGGCGGCTGCGGAGCACTATTAGCTCTTTTGGAACCAGATGTAGTTCTTTCGTCCACTCGTTTGGCTGTGAATTGGGGTGCCATCACTGGCTCCTCCTGCTCACATATACCAACTTTTACCATGAATATACATTTTGTACGTGATATATGTTTATATTGGCTGCGTTGCCCCACCCCCTCTTACCTCCCCAGCTGACGTGAAGATGACATAATACTGTTATCCTGGAATACCTTCTTTTCGATTTCATACGACCATCAATGGATTATTGAGATAGGTGATGCTTCCAGATCTAGACGGTGAAAACGAAGAATAAATCGTCATACATTAAAGTTAACGGTAGTAGCAACACCCTCCCCCTTTAACACTTTATCGAGCCTTAGGAAATCTAGCTCCTTGAAAGTCGGTTTTAGCTCCATTTAATGTGAAATTTAGCTCTTTATGGGCACCAGGTTTGGCAACACTGCTGCAGAGAGGTGTGCACCAGAATGGCCGTAGGAGGCAAGGAGAAATAGATTACGCTTATGAGAGCATTATTTTATTTATTCTGTCGGGACCATCAAATATCCAATGGCGTAGAAAAGCACATGAACGGAAAAGGGACACGTTGAACAATTTCTTGGCCATCGGAAAAGTCGAAACTACTATTTGATTAGCCGTAACTTGAAGTTGATTCTCCATTAGGAATTGTAAATACTTCTTCGTCATATTTTTCAAACATCGTGCTTAGCTTAATAATCAACTTAGAAAACCGGTTCCACTTGCAACATGGAAAAGAAAATCACTCTCTCTCGTCCATTCCGACGCAATTGAAATAAATGCACAACTGGTGCAAAACTGTCATTCTTCGCCTTAAGCCAAGAGGTAGAGCAACGTAACGCAAGGGAAATAGAGATAGATTCACATTACCTTCTTGCTACACCGTCATAGAATTCCCTTATTTTTGATGTTTCTCCCCTACGTCGTTTTTAGTAGAAGGAGCTCTCGGAAGTTCATCCTTTAAACTGCATTGCAAAACGTACGTATGTGGTTATGTCTGGCCACATTCCAGGTGATTGGTTCCTGGCCGTAACTGATTATTTGTAGAGCATCGATCGCGAACGGAAAATCACGTGAGACGGAACAAGGAAAAGCATCGCAATTGCACCTAGGCGCACGGGAACGTGAATGCGAACGGGGTCAAGGGCGTAATAGCTCAAAACGTCAGGGTCTGCAGGAGCAGGCGTTTATCCAGAATTTTCCGTCTCGGAGGGACGTAAGTGTAAATTTAAGCTAAAGTGACTATAAATCGGTCTTTGTTGAACTTTTTGGAGGTTGAGGATATTTGGGGTGTGTGGATGAGAAGGAGAAGCGAAACTACACGGCTCCAAGTATATATCCTAACTCCATAAAAGTGTTAGTTTGCTCACAGACAAGTTAAAAGCAGTTATTTACCCCAGGTAGCAAACCATCTTCACCAAAATTCAATGCCTGCAAGAAGTTCAGACAGTCACCGATAGGAGGCGCTAATGTCACTTTTGCTATAGAGTTCCTGGATGTATGACTTGACGTCATATACGAGTACTCGTACATATAAGAGCTGTTAAGCGATTACACTATGTTTGTTCATAGAATATGCATTGTTTGTTTTACACGGTTCCGGGAGGGTGATCGCTATAATTTAGATAATAAACGACCCAATCTCTTTCTTCGCCCCTTCTGAATTCACTGCGAGAGTTTGTCCATGTTTTACAGCGACACCCTGTATATGGTTCAATTATTTCTAATCAAGGTATCACTGAAAGTTTAGAGAATAACAATAAGTAGTATGCGAAGTAACTATTGTCGAGATAACATTTAAAATACAAAAATTATCGGTGAAAGCTGACAAAGTAATGGGCATAATTACATAATTATTTTTATTAAAGTTTGTTTGGAATAACAAAAAAATAGTTTATCTTATCCAAATATTTGTTTAAATATGCGAGAAACAAGTAATTGTTCACAATAACAAAATTATTTTAGTAAATGTGTTTGTTTATTTGCTTAGATTCATCAAAATAATGTAGTCAAAATTACCAAATTTGTAAATGTTGCCAATTTTTTAGTTTGCTGTTACCAAAAAGCTTAACAAACGTGATTTGTTAATTCCAACAAATCCGTTTTTTTTCGATGTGACGTAATATATATTTCAAATAATGTAATAACGCATATACTAAATACACTTTTCAAATGACGCAAAACCTAACTTGGCATATCTGCTTCATTTGGCTATGTATCCAGTTCCCACCTCAACATTTTTATGGATATTCAGGAATCCAACGATTCATCTACAAAACGTCGTGCCGGGCTCTGTGGCGTAGTGGTCAGAGGTCCCAGGTTCAAATCTTGGGCAAGGCACTCATGAATCATTGTGTAGGTACAGTGGAATGTACAAATATTACTCGGCAAACTGTCCATGGCCATTTTCATTAATGTTTCTCTTGCATTCGGCATGTTTTGAAGGAATATATTTTTGCGTATGGTGGTGCATTAGTTGTCAGCAGCTTGTTTGGCGTTTTGTTTCCATTTTTGAAGGTCTCATTGGTTTAAACCAAGAGAATAAATATGCTTGGTAATACTTATGCACCACACTGTACCATCACCATTTCATCAATCATCAGGAACGACACAAAGGAACACCGTTGTTCAGGCTAGGACTCGAAGCCGGAATAGTTCGTAGTAAATATGAGTCGAACACTCAACGCGCTCAGCCACCGAGGCGGCAATTTCAGGTAGATTTTAATTGGTAACTCTTTTGAGGGGGACAAGGCCCCTCCCTTAAATATATCCTTGCCTGAAATGAAACCGACTCAAGTAAAATTGTAGATTTATGTTCTCATTCCCACGCTAATTACGCCCATTCGTCCTCGCGGTTAACCCTGATACAGAAATACAAGGGGCACAGTAATTTTAGCTTTGACAAAGCAGACGATAAAATTGCTGGATTGCAGACCCCGACAGTCACGCGCTGGGCTCAATAAGCTAAGCTTTACATCGCTGTAGATCGGTTAAAGCTATGAAAAGATAATGTAGTAATATGTCCATACTCACCAGGGAAGTTATGATTTCCACTTGCTCTTCTCGAGTTGCATATCTCGTGCTAAATGGAAATATTTGTTTAGTAGATGGTAGGTCGGCGAATTCCAGCACTCAACACTAGATAACAAACCGTTAAACTAGTGGCGACGCCTGGCGAGAAAGGGTGGAGAACGTCACGGACCATGCGCCGATCAATGATATTCGGCAGTACACTGGCAGACTGCTTCTATTGATTGCAAGATTCATGTCGAACTAACCCGTTGCATGCGTTCTGTGCCATCTGCCGTGCGACTTCGCAACTGCAATGAACAAGACAACAGGTGTCGAAATGACAGTTTAAAAGCCTCATAACAATCACTGTTGTATAAAGACTAAAGAGCGATCTCGCACGGCTTTTCCCATCGGATTCATAATCAGACACGCCCATCCACAATTACCGTGATGGTTCATTGGTGCACAAAATGTAAACAAACGCACCGGTGTTGAGGTAAAGAAACTCAATTTCCTTTGAGGCAACGTGCAGCATGCGACTGTGATGCAGGATTTTGAAATCTTTCAACCGGTGCAACACAAAACGATACAGAATAGTGTGATGTAACTAAATTAAAAGGAAGGTAACCAAAACACAAAGTTGAAACTACAGTAGAGCGTCGATTATCCGAAGTAATTGGGGGACATGGGTGTTCGGAAAACTGGTTTGTTCGGATAATCGAACTGTACATGTTTATTTGCCAAAAAGAAGTACTGTACAGTAAATTTATTCATAAAAACAGGCATCTCTTTAAGTATGTATTACAAAGTAACGTACAAAGGCAACTTTAGTAGGAATATATAGTATGTGGTACAGTTTATTAAACAAAAATATGTACATATTACATACGCATTTTGCATGAACAATACACACAGTACACAAAATTAACGTTTAAAAAAATCCTTTATTTTGGTCTGTCTAAGCAAGCCTACACGCTTACGAGCAGCTAAGTCACGTACTTTTTTCATTACAGATATCTGAAAGTGAGCGAGTACACAGTTCGGTTAAGCGGTCGTTCGGTTGACCGACGTTCGGATAATCGACGCTCTACTGTATTCGAAAATGGTTTTAAATGGTACTTTTATTACAATCACTGGCGTACACATAGGGGGTCTGAAGGGGCTACAGCCCCTCCGCCCGAAAATTTTAGAAAATAAAAAAATCAAATGAAGAAGTCGAAAAAGAAACAACTTAAAATCGTAATTGGAGCTCATATCTCATCAAAATAAAACCCCAACAACGGGGTATCACCAAAATTGATTTACTGATGCATTCCATGATCCAAGCACTCTGTTCAGTAAGGGTTAGATTGATATGGCACTGAATCCGCATTCACATTCAGCTGTAGATATTGGTAGGTACAATTTTAATTGAATTCACATAATCCTTGAGTGAGGTGGAAATGTGTTTTGGATTTTCTTTCTAGATGTGAAAATATTTAACTACTGACGCACACATGCTTTCGTTTACATCAGGGGTGTCCATCCCCCCCACAAGGTCCATGACGCACTCCCTCCCCCAAAAGTTAGGACAACCCCCCCCCCAGTTGATGCCGAATTAATTACTCAAATTATTTTTGTCGGACAAAATTTGCGGAAAAATGTAATAACAGAGGTGCAACCACGAATTTTTGTCTGGGGGGAAGGGCAACGTACCAATAATAATAACAATGGCTTTATTAGTAGCAGTAGTATCAAAGACGTTACTATCCTCATAAATTACGCAAAAAGGGGGTAGAAGTCTATTGGAACAAACTAATTATTTGAAATAGTTTTTCAACAAAGTCAATTTCACATTAGTTAATAATGGAAAACAAGGACACAAACTGTATTTTTGAATGGCAGAAAATGAATGATAAATGCATTCCAAAGATAGTACATGTGTAACTTTCATGTACAACATATGCAACACGGAGCTACATAAAATAAGAAAATACATATTCAACAAGCTAACACTAAATTGTGCCGTATTCAAAGCTTATTCAATACAAATATACAACACATTATTTAAATACATTACATTACAGAAAACAAGCAGATTGCGAACGATTCTCCCCTCTGCTCGGACTTGCTCCAGAAATATCCGGGACAGAATATAGCTGACTTTATGAGAGTTCATTATGCTTGCTATGGGGAGGAATGTTTATTGTAATAAGACCAAACTCTTATTGTTACACAAAAGGGAAATTTACGTCCGCAGAAAAGTTATTCTTTTTTACATGGCAATGCGCATTTGGGATCATGACAAGTTACGCTGTAGAACAAAATGACGTCTCATATGCATAAAGATCTTGATGACGGTGATATATAGAAAGACTAAACATGCTATGTAAAAAAATCAAAATTAAAAATTTTATACAATTAAATGTAAAAATTATTTTTAAAATGAGAAAAGTTGACTGAAAAAATATTGCATTTTTGAACATAACTGTATCTATAAATATATTTAAAATTTATGTTTTAACTTTTTGTCATGCAAGAAAAACCTTCAATGATGTGTTCAGAAGAAAAAAATTGTCAATATATTATTCTCAGTGAAGCAATATTTGTGGGCGTTAATATCATCTAAATGCCATGTGTCTGCATGCGAAAAGAAACCTAAGTCTTCAAACCGCGCACCAAAGATCGGAAAAAATGCTTTCGAACGTATGGTTTTCCTCTAACTCTTGAACTACCGTCCTCCTATACGGTGAGTCAATCGTTTTCAAAAGGAGAAACGTCAATTTCTTGCTTTGCTCTATGAACTCAAGCATTTTTGTTTTGCATGTACAATGACAGTGCTTTCAGTAGTTGAAGAGAGTCTTAAAATATAGCAAATTCCATCATAAATAACTACTTTTTAAAATGTTTTACCAATTCTTCAAACCTGAACCTCAGTATAATACAAGACAAGAAGACACTACAGATCTCAACAATGTCTCGAACAGGATTATACGACGAAGCAACCCCACATGCGCCAGAAACAGCCCAGTTTTAGTATTCGATACAAAAGAACTCGTAATACACCAGAAGTCTCAAAACATACCGAATACACGACATCTAAAAGAGAGACAGCCAGGGGCGCTTGAATTATAAGTTCACAAAAAATCACATAAATTATTGGGTGGGACCCACGTAAATTGACGCCACTGTACACAGTCGCCATAAATTGCGTAACGAAATTTTTGTATGCAGCTATGGTGCGGTAAACTTAATTAAATTCAACTGAAATACCATAAGTACGATATCCCCGGTTGAGATGTCTCATTCACAACCAGAGATTTGATGTTTCAAAACAGGAAGGGGGAAGAATCCCAGCGGCGTATATCTGGGTCATCTAGGTAATCGCAGATGACCCGGCTGTATTTCTTTTTTAAATATATATATATATATATATATATATATATATATATATATATATATATATATATATATATATATATATATATATATATATATATATATATACACACATACATACATACATTTCTTCGCAATATTCTTCCAAACCAATTTCGATGCATACAGTTCTTTGCTTCCAGCGCGCGAATGCTTCCAACCGTTTGCCGCTGAATGTCCGGGAACCTTTCTCCAGCCGGTGGAATGACTTCAGGGAATCTCACCCTGACGTCATTCCTCCCGCTTCCCTTACAACCCTTGGCGAGGAGAGAGGAAAGACGGGGGAGGAAACACTGCTTCTCAGGCGCGGTGATTCCGTGCCCAGGGTAAGCTCCTTCTTGTGAGAGTCCAACGGTCGCACTCTCAAGCTTGATAGCCTTTTACCGTTCCCTCCGCTGAACTAGGGAAAACATACCCGGTAGAGTGCGAAGAACAGGAAAATTGAATAACATGGGCAAACCAATTCTACGCTAATTTTCACTTTACATTTGCTTCTGTCTTGCTGATTTCTGTTAAATTTATCAAAAGGAAAAAGCTTAAATATTGAAGATGAAGCAAACTAAATTAAAATTCAAAGCTCAAACAATTAAAGCTCCTATATGCTGACTCCCCCATCCTTGTATTTACAAAAATAGTGATTGTTTCTCCTCTCTAATCTTCAAAAGCAGCGAGAATACTTCTTTCACGGAACTGAATACTTTTTAAAGGGAAAGATGTCAAAAATAAATTATATATATATATATATATATATATATATATATATATATATATATATATATATATATATATTAGTTAATTTAAGTTGCTATATTCCGCCTCATTAGATTAATAGCAATGAAGATGAACGAATTAAACATAAAACGAAAAAACACATCAGGCACGTAGCCAGGTGGAGGACTCGGGGGGCTGAAACCCCCTCCCCGAAATCCTACAAATATCTAATTTAAAAAGTGTATAGTGGTAATCAATTTTACTTCATTAGCAGGATTAAACACCTTGCATAATACGTTGTAATAATCTGAGATTCATCTTCAGGACTTCTAACCCCACTATTTCAACTTTATGTGGCGGCTGCTAATTAGGGATGATCCCCATCCCGAAATAAAATTCTGGCTCTGGCGTGCAATGATTCGAACTTTTAAAACCTGTCATTTCGAACTCGGAAAGGGATTTTTTTAAAATCTTTCATAGGGAATTTCATTCTGAGACATGAACACAACAACAGAAGTTTGGCGCGTGAAACTGAATGCGTGTAGTCGTTGGCTTCGTGCTGTGCTTCGTGTTTATTCTTTATTTAGGTGTTAGTGTTTGTCGTGATAGTGCTGTGTTAAAGGGTAATGGATGTGATACAAGATTTGCTGGTGAAACCTTTTGGAACAAGATCTTTTCAGGAGAAGTTGCAAATTGTTAATACAGGTAGGCCAGTGTCATCGCTGAACTTATTTCTACACACAAAGACAAAAATCGGGAATATGTGAGGCATTTTCGCAAGCAAATTATGACAAAACACCATGGTTGACAGGAAGTATAAGTGTTAATAAGCTTTGCTTTTTTGTTGGTCGTGCTTACTTTTCGGGACTGAAAAGAATGTATGGACGCGGGCGGATACTGTAATCTTTGTGCCAAACATGAAAAATCCAAAAGTCACATAACTTCCTTTGTTAAGCTGCAATCTTTCGCACAGACACGTATTGACGTGCAACTGGACAAACGGCGTGCTTTGGATGTGGTACGGCACAAGTAATCGGGTCCTGGAGTAAGTTGAATTTTGCACTTAAATCAATATTGCGGGTTTTTATTTCACTAGTGCACGTCTTCCATTTTATATTTCACAGGTTGTTTTTTTATAGCTTTATAATACTGTCTTGTTTTATTTTTTGAAATTCTACACGTATATTAAACTGCAATAACGAGAATTAATTGATTGTGGTCGTAGCAATAAGACAAACATTCCGACACAATATTCCTAAATCCAATATGGATCCTGACATAAATTGCACGGAAACTTTTGGAGTTTGAGGATCAAGGGTCGGAGATTACCCACCCGTTAGAACCAGCATACGCCACTGAAGAATCCCTCCTATTTTCCCTTCAAATCGCACCCTGAATTCAAATGAATAGACGCATGAGGTATCTACCTTGAAATGACAAAATTCCGTTCCATCACATCCGAAAATGAACCCAAAACAAGGTCTACAGCTTTATACACAGTCCGTCCAGTAGGAAAGGTGACTGATTTTTTTTTTTGCCACGGAACCACGAGTGCCATCTATGGAGAAGTATATGTACTACGTAGCGACACATTTCGACTTTCTTCCGGCAAAGTTGCAAAGCACTAGCGTCAATGGATCTTGTGACTGACAGTACCTGCTGAACGTCGGTCGGAAACGGAGCAATGTGCCAACATTAAATTCTGTTTCACATTGGGTAAAAGTGCAACAGAGACGTTTCAAATGATTCAAACTGTTTACGGTAGTGAGGCATTGAGTCGTAGGAACGTGTTTAAGTGGTATGCAAGATTTCGTGATGGTCCAGAGTCCAGGCTCTCCAAAACCGAAGAAAGTGCGCATGCAGAAGAGCCGAATCAAAACCCTGCTCACGGACTTCTTCGATTCCAAAGGCATCCATCATCCACAAGAAATTCACTCCAGACGGTCACACTGTGAACGCTGAGTATTACGTGGGTATTTTGCATCGTCTATTGGCCAGGATTCGTAGAATTCGGCCTGAATATCGGGAACAAGGTTCATGGTCTCTGTTGCACGACAATGCACCCGTGCACAAGACCAGGTTGGTACGCCAGTTTTTGGCCAAAAAAGGGATAGTGGAGCTCAATCACCCCCCCCCCCCCCCCCATATTCTCCAGATTTAGCTCCATGCGACTTATGGCTATTTCCAAAACTGAAATTGGCGTTGAAAGCAATGCGTTTCGACACCATTCCAGACATCCAAAAGGCTTCGACCGCGATTTTGTAGGCAATTCCGAAACAGGAGTACCAAGACTGCTTCATAAAGTTCTACAACCGCTTCAGTGCATGTATTGACTCACAAGGTGTCTATTTTGAATAAACGTTATTGTAAACTACCAGTCCAAAACGTCTTGTCTTTCATTTCTCATTAGTCACCTTTCCCACTGGACGGACTGTGTATGTTTCGGAATTATTTGTTTTTAAAATAACCATAAATTCTGATAAATAAATAAATAAAATATATTTATGTAAAGAAAAGAAAATCCGTGTGTGCTCCCTAAAATAGAATTTTCCATTCTACAACATTATATATATATATATATATATATATATATATATAATATGCGTATATGGAGGACGAATTTTGTACCTTGCAGATGAAAAATGTTCCTGCGTCACTGTTTATGAACCATCCAGGTTCACAAGTTCAGTCCCCACGTCAATAATTACAATGGGCAATCGGAGATGAACTTACTGTGTGGACAAGGCCAGTGGTGTGCCAAAAAGGGGTTTGCGGGAGTCATACCCTCCCCCCTCCTTTGGCCCAATATTCCTAAAAAAAATAACATCAAAGGCAGGAGAAGATGACGAATGAGGACTGACTAGTAAGAAAAGTATACTTAACTCCTCCTTTCGAAAATCATGGGCACGTCACTGGACATGGCAATCCCTGCACAAATATCAAGCAGATAACTTTATCACACTATATACGTATTATACTGGGTGAATATGTTAAAAAGAGGCCCCGTGGAAAATGTGCATCTTGCATGTAGGCAACCCTGGTACACCGAATAGAAGAGCGGGGTAGAGAACATTCCAGGATATCGGTGCCATGAAGTTTCGACAACATGATATAGAGGGGGATTGAAAATAAAGTGTCCAGTAGTGACCTTGAGGCAGGCAGCGTGCAGGTCAGTTGAGTGCAGTTGAGCGGCGAGGAAAGTTGTGAGTGTGGTTCGGTGGGTCAGCATAGTGTTAACGGTGCAGCAGCATATCTTTGTTGTCGAGACGTATGCACGCCTCGGTTCTTGGAAACAGTGTGCAGATTTGTTTACTACTGAGTTCGCGGAAAATGAAGTTCCAGCGAAGGCCCCAACCAAATCAGTAATGCTAAAACTGATTGCAAAATGGCGGGAAACCGGATCCGTGCTGAATAGGCCAAAAGTGCGTCCAAAGACTGTCCGCACTGAGGCAAAGGTGGGCGACGCAGCGCAGCTAATGATACGCAGTCCACGAAAATCATCTCGGCGTTTGGCACAACAGTTGCAGGTGTCCCAGTCAACCGCTATGCGGATCCTGAAGCAGGACTTGAACTTGCACGAATTCAAAGTTGCCGTGATGCATCAGGTGCGGGATGTGGACAAGGCAGCTCGCGTGCAGTTTTGTGAGTGGTTTCTGTACAATATTGCTCCGGAGGTGCTGCAAGATGGTTACTTGTTCATTTCCGATGAAGTATGGTTCCATCTGTCAGGCTACATAAACTCCCAGAACACGCGAGACTGGTCAGGTGACAATCCACACTTGTTCATGGAGGTTACACTGCACGCCGAGATACTCGGTGTCTGGTGTGCCGTGTCGTTACGTCGCATCATCCCCGTGTTCTTCCATGAGACTGTGAACTCGCCTCGTTACATCAGTAACATATTCAACGTGTTTGTTGAACAGCTGACTGAGGATGAGCAAAGGAACGCTTACTTTCAGCAGGATGGAGCCACGGCGCATACAGCATGTGCGACGATCACGCGCATTGAGTCAGTGTTCCCGCCTGACCGCGTCATCAGCCGTGGCACGAACCAACCTTGGCAACCTCGTTCTCCAGATTTATCACCCTGTGATTTCTTCTTGTGGGGAGCTCTAAAGGGACAGGTGTATAGCAACAACCCTCACACACTCGAAGAACTCCAGAACAACATTATCACAGCTGTCCAGGCCATCCCGCAATTTGTCCTCGCCCGTGCTTTTCAGAACATGTGGTATCGTCTGCACACGTGCTTCGAGGTCAACGGAGGACATTTTCAGCACATCCTCAAGGTAGGTTGTCACACTGTACTGTATTTACAGAAGAGATGTTTCATTAATTTATTTTATGTCAAGTTGTCTAAACTGCTTGGCACCGATATCCTGGACTGTTCTCTACCCCGCTCTTCTCTTCGGTGTACCAGGGTTGCATACATGCAAGGAGCACATTTTACACGGGGCCTCTTTTATCAGACTCACCCATCTATGCATTGTTGTCCTTATTACTGCTATTGTGGGGTAATTTGGCCTCGTATCGAGCTTTTTATTGAAGCAAGAAATATATAGGCTAATTAACTACTTTTTTTAATGAGCGTGAAAGATTTGATTTGATTTTTGTTATGTAGCTTCGCTTTTCTTCCACTTTTGACTAATCGCGACGATGAATCGTGTAAAAGTGGCTTATACACTATTAACAAACAGTGTCGGGCTGTTCCGCATTGTAAGGCCTCCCCGATGGCATAGTGGTAACGTCGTCGCTTTGTAATTAAGGGGTCCAGGGTTTAATACCCGCTGGAGGTACATTGCATAGTGGTTAGGATCCCACTTTAAACTGTAGATCCAGTCCCGATTAGCCTGTCTGTACAGAAAGTGGACTTAAAACAACAGTTCAACCAATTCAGTTCCGCCTTGTAATGAGAGCCTCTTGAAAGAACCCTCGATGTCTGACCGCAAAACGCCTTGCTTATAGACAACCCAAATAACATTACAAATTTGCGGCTTGTATGCAATTCACGGATACGCGTACACATATATTAGCGATGACCAAATGCAGATAAAATTTTATCCTGATATTGGATAATTTTTCTATCCGGATATTCTGATTTCCTGTTGAATGGATTTTCCTATTTATCCAGATATCCTATATTCGGGTTATCCGAAACGTCCGTATGTGCATTATCCGGACAGTTTTATTGATTATCCATTTTACGGGCTATCCACATATTCTTCCATTCGCTATGTTCGTATTTCACTGTACGGATTTTCTAAAAATCGTTAAACAAATCTGCAGTATCGTCTATATTTGTTTATTATTTCCACTTTCTTCCGTAAGTTTGCCTAAAGTCCATATTTCTCTTGCACTATGTTCCAATTTCCTTCACTTCGTTTCCTGTCTTGCAGCCACTCACTGTGTGTTCTTTGTGAGTCTCCCTTCATCAATTTCATCATATCATCACTCATTCTCATCTTCGCGATTAGCCAAATGTATAATAGCAGAAAGGCGATGTAAAATAAACCCAATGAATGGGGATTCTCTGTACGAAAGGAATATAAGCTTTATGTAACCTTTCTTCTTATCCACTAAGCAATGTTCTGTCGATATACTCAATCTTTATAAAGTATTATCAAAAAATAATTTGCAACCTTATGACGTGCGTTAGAATAACAATGAATTCTCTGTTTGGAGCCCAATACGTAACTGGTATTTTCCTTTACTACTGCCTTATTCAAGGACGTATTTAAGGATGTCCGGAACCCCCTGAAAGATTAAGGAAGTCCAAAATTATATAAAGATTATAACTGCACATAAGCCAGATAAAGAATACATGCTTCTTTATATCTGTTCATGCAATAATAACATTATAATTATTATTAATTTACATATTTAAATGTTATTATTATTTTAATCTATTGATTATAAACTTTATTATTATCACAACGCACACACACTTGGTTCGGACACCCATCCCCCAAAATACAGTAGTTCTAGATACGTGTCTGATCGTATTCCTTATTTCCAAATGTCAAAGTTTTATTTCATTTTATTTTTAAGTTCACTTTATGATAGGTTAATCAGATAGGTTAAGCAGATAGGTTAATCGGAAGTGGACCTACAGTTTAAAGTGGAATCCGAACCATGCTCTGCCTTCACCGGGGATGCAACTTGCGGCCCTATGACAGAAAATGCCATAGTGCGTGTTTCTCGGATGTGGAGGTTTACAGACGAAGGCAATTCAGTCCTTCCGATGCACAATGTAAAAAAAACTGGAACCTGTTTAATGGCTAATGTGTACGACGAATGTGCTGTTGTTGGCAAGTGATTTTGTGAAAAAGTAGGTGGTGAAGTTTTCTCTTGCAAGTAACGGGAAATGTATTTGCACATTTTAAACTGTACACTATCGGATTAACAATAGGAATTTCTGTGCATAGTGTTCGCGTGGAATGTTCTATTGGTGTTTCAAAAAACATTTCATGATCTTTCTTCATGTTGTCGGGTAAAACGACACATTACCGATCAGTGTAAAATTACAGTACGTCATTTTACTTTAATAGAGAAACTGAGGAAATCTTATACTTAGCGTCGTCGCCTTGAAATCAAGGTGTCCCGGGTTCGATACCCGGTGGAGGCACATAGTGGTTCGGATCCCACTTTAAACTGTAGGTCCAGTCCCGATTAGCCTTTCTGTGCATAAAGTGGACTTAAAACAACAATTCAATCAAAATTACACAGTATGTCATTTTACCATCACTTACTATGTCATTTTAGGCGTACTATTTCAGTACTTGAAAAATTGCATCTTACACTTCACACGATAATTACTAGTTGGTCTTTGAGCATATATCATTCTAATTATTTTTATATTGTAGCTGAAGAATGTAAGAATGGGTTGCAATAAAATCAGCTTTCTAACCTGTAGTATTGTCCTATTTTTAGGCGTTCTACAAAAAGTATGTCAAAGAGGTCCTCAAAACGTACCTTCCCGTTCTTTCTGGGTTTGTGATCTGAGGACATTTTACTACAGGTGTTAACCAAGTTCAATAGTACCAGTAAAGAGCCTGACAATTTTAAGAGAGACTTGGTGCTATAGCTCTGGAACTCCATCTGCGAAGGAAAAAAAATAGTTTCAAAAATGAAAATAAAATGAGGTGTTTGAAATGTGATAAAAAAAACATATTTCAAAAATATAACTAACTCCCTGACATAACTTGGATGAAATGTTATGAAGGGTAACACCGCTCCATTTCATAGCTGTACAACTTGACAACACTCACATCATATTTTCTGACGTCACACGCTACGTAATCTCCAGG
This sequence comes from Lepisma saccharinum, assembly GCF_977018435.1. Taxonomy (NCBI): domain Eukaryota; kingdom Metazoa; phylum Arthropoda; class Insecta; order Zygentoma; family Lepismatidae; genus Lepisma; species Lepisma saccharinum. Next base: position 67,472,651 of record NC_139235.1, on the reverse strand, counting down.
CCAGAGGCGAGACGTCCGGTCATCGCGAAATGCGGCGATGATCAAGCAAAATATTAAAAATATTGCATTTCAAAAATGTTGACAAGAACTAAAAAAAAAAATTCAGGATATTCGCATATTTGTGCGAAATAAGCAAGCGACAGCATGAAACAGCTCGAAATACGCAAGAGATTCGTTGACGTTTAGCGCATCGAAATGAGGGCGCTGTACTACCTCTCGCACCGAACCCTCCCGCCAAGTTTCCTTTTGAAGGCAATGGTGCTGGACGGCTCACCTCATCGCAGATGGTGCGAATCTCTCTGGTCTGCCGGTGCCGAGAACAGCCGAACGCTTCCGAACATGCAGACCCTACGACAAGTCCAACAAATAGTTTTCTTCAATCTTGAAGGTCTGGGTCATAACAGACCTTTTTTCAGCCCCCATCCCCATGTTTACAGACACACGGCCTAGGGCGGATTAAAGGAGGGCGGGGGGCGACCGCCCCCTCCGAGGTCCTTAAGGGGGCCCTATGGGCGACTTCCACCGAGGATCTACTTTATTTTTTCATATATTGATAAATAATTTACACAGTTTGAATGAAATATAACACACATAGTGTCAATTAAGGATCATACAAGAGCGGAGCGACAGACCCTTAAGGGCCTTATTTTATTATTTCAATAATAGTTGAAATGCAGCAAGGGAAATATTGTGGTATTTTTTGCGAAGAACTACCGTTATGGAGGAGAAGGGGGCGGCGAAAGGTATGAGGCGATGAGAGACAGGGGGCGAATAAAGGTTAGAATGACGAAAGATAGGAGACGACGAGCGACAGGGGCGAACCAACCTAAGGATGACAAAGAAAGGGAATGGGCGATGAAAGTTAAGCACGAAATGAACTTAAAGTGAAGAACTATAATAATATTACTAGGGTGGATCAAAGGAGTCGGGAGATGACCGCCCCTTCACAGGGGATGTAGAAAATATTCCCGTCACCTCTGCCTCCTCACTTATTTCTTGCATGCACAGTTACTGTGGAAAGACCGTAGCCAGCGAGAGAGCAGCTGACATGTACCCGAACATTTAGGCGAACTACAACAATCTCAGTAGATTTCTGCAAGAGCAAATTAAAGGCTTTTGAAGGCGATCATTTTTCTTCTGCGCCTCTCAGATGTTTAATTATTTTTTTAAAATTTATTTATGACATACCCTAGGGTGACCAGACGTCCTGATTTTCGCAGGACAGTCCTGTTTTTGAAGCTCATGTCCTGCGGTCTGCAATGCTACTCCTAAGAACCAAATCTGTCCTATTTTTCAACAGCGTCCTGCGAAATGTCCTGCAAAACATCCAGACGAATCGCTTACCTCTGTGAAAATGTTAGAGCCTTCTAAATTAATGGTATTGTTAGTTTGCAAAGAAATGCTTGATCTAAAAATTTTCGCGCTAGCTTCGCTCGCGAATTTATTCTTACTGTAAAGCTCATTGCTTAGAAGCAGATATTGTATGCAGTCTGTTCATGATGAGATATGTAAGGTACCGAGTGATAACTAAATATATGTAGGGGCCAGTAGCGAAGCGTGGTCTTAAGAGGAAGGAAAGCAATGCAGTACTCCGAAAAATGGGGGGGTATATAAATTATACAGCCCATTGCCCCAGTTTTTCTAGGAAAGAAAGGACATTTTAAATAATAATAATATATCCATGAACTCCTCTCTCAACGACCATACTGCTAAGTTCAAAATTCTTGTCACGTTATTGATAATAAAATACTTGCTATTACTTACAGCTTCCCGTACGAAATTTGAAATACCCATGTTTGTTTTCGTAACTTCACAACACACCAAACAAAAGAGAACACTCACTTCAACCACTCGTTCTTCCCACACAAATGGAAAATATTCCGAAAAGCTCAGAAGCTAACAGAAAAGTGATGTCAACCTCGTTGTAAAAAGTAATGTTCACGGGGGAGTAAAAGAACTGACTTGAAGCTTAAAATTAATTAAGCTTTCGAATAATAGGTCATTACAATAGGAAGAACATGCGCTGGTTCTTCTTTTTAATAATGTATTATATTAATAAAAATAATATTTCGAGTTGGATAGCATTTATGACTTAACGTTTTTGTTATTTGAGTCTCGGGATAGAGTTTCATTGCTTTTTTTTGTTTTACATACGTTTTATCGAAAAAACATCAGTTTATTGTTTGTATGAAAACTTACGATAAATATAGTGTAAATTATTTGGTAGTTGTCAACACTGGCGTGCGTTGTAATTTGAGACAAGAGAAGTGTGAAGCGGACAACAGCCAGCTGTTCTGTAGATTCCAGCGCTCCCCAGTGCCGGAACACCATGTTTGTCTTAATCCCTGAACGTCGACATTATTGACACGTTTTACAAATCTTGAAACTCAAAGTAATGCTTTAAAGTTTATCTACATGGAATTTGGAACAGTTATATTAATTTATTTCAATAATTCTGTGTTTATAATAAAGCAAATATACATCTTCGAGATCATGTTAACACTTGTATGTTTTCTGATAGTAGTGTCTGCTTTCTGCTTGGCTCGGGTGTTTTCGAGAAGCCGAAAAGCTCCGAAAAGCAGAGCTTTTATTAGTGGTTTGGGGACCGTACCTTCACCAGCATCTACCCTTCGCCATATGATACTTGAGAAGCGTTGGTTTCCCTCACAGTGGCTGCAAGCAGAGAGTTTGCTGCTTGCCAACGGGCTGCGGAGAGAGCTTGCGGCCGTAAAATTTCGCGAAATCGAGTGCGATAGAAAATAAATAATGCACTCAACGTTAAGTACATTAAATAATATTTTAATAGTGCAAGCAGTGCTTGCTTTGCTTGTACTATATCTTCGCCACTGGTAGGGGCGATTTGAAAATTGAAAATAGCCCAATTCTGGGGATTTGCATGGTTGATGCATTGATGAGATGATTACTACAGCTGCGGCAAGAGACAAATATATTCTCAGCATTTATTAATATTTTAATATTATTTCACAATGCATTAATGTTTTATGTTAAGAAATTAAGGAAAAACACAAAAAGACAGTAAGAACGAGAGATATAGTAAGGTTATTCTTTAAAATTAAAAGGAAGGCGACGTTAAATAACAAAAAATGAAATCAAGAAGAAAAGAGATTAAAGAGAATTGTGTAATATTTCAGGAGATATGTAAGCAGCATGACTTATACTATGCACCTGACATTGTTCTCTTTTAGTTATAACTGCAACGCCCCCTCTACGCATCCATGGGTGTCCTGCTTTCGTTGCAGAAAATCTGGTCACCCTAACATACCAAGAGCTAAAAATTAGCAACTAGGGGAGGCGACACAGCAGTGCTTTTCTTGCATGTTGGAACAAGACATGTTAAGCTGCTCCACTATTCCCCACAGTCACATCTATTGTAATAAGAAATCAATTGTGATTTTTGAGAAATCAATTAGTCTTTATTTTATTGAAGTTAAACAACTTAGAATGATTACATCCATGCCCAGGCCGGGATTTGAACCCGGGAACCTTGGCGTCGTAGCGTGATGTGCTAACCACTCCGCCACGGGGTCCGCCTAAAACATTATGTATAAAGTGAAAGTAAACTGTCCTTGCCTCCCCCCACCCTTCCTTCGGTTTTAGTACCTTTCTCCCGCAGTTTTGAAAACAGCGGCGAGGGTAGGATTAACCATTTAGGGTGCTGAGAGGGTGCGGAATGAAATGTAGGGGGTGCGACGTTGAAAATAAAGAAAACTTGAAATATGGATGCATGTTTTGGACTGTAAATAAAATACCAATCAACTTTTAGTTGACATCTACGATAATATACAAATGAAAATGAAGAATACTAGAGACTTGCTTCATTTTTGCTTGATTTTAGCACAACAAGACATTTTTGGAAATTTGAAAGGAATAGCTTGTTCAAGGGCGACCAATGACATACATGGACGACCGGAGGAGGTTTTTTACCACAAGGAGAGGAGGGGGCAGGGCAAACTGCAATGCCCTTATACATAAATTACTGCGAAATGAAATTACGTGTGTGAAATATATAATTTTACATAGACAATCATTATTCAGTGAGGGCCGTAGCCCCCTTACCCCCCCCCCCATTTTGGACGTTCATGATGACATCTGTATTATGTCTTACACTCCGAAAAAGTGTTCATAGAAAATGAATATTCAGACACACGTTGCAGTGTTATTGAACTATGCAGTAAAATACAAAATAAAATTCTCCTTGCCTGTAAAAACACACTTTTTGAACTTTTGCAATACATTCTATCATTTTAAGCGTCAGTGTTTTCCGTTGAATATAGGTGTTGAAAATAAGGTGTGCTGAAGGGGGGAGCGGAAGAAAATTAAGGGGTGCGCAATCACTAGCATTTTTTTTCCCGTGTGTACTGTCGACTAACGGAAAACTGACACCAGGACTGTTTTGGGCTCTTCTTCCGCTCTCCACCTCAAATGAAAAGAAGAATGACAACAGGGCAACAGGGCTTGACCACTATTTGTCTCGATCATAATTGTCTATTGGCACATGACACTTTTGATAAACTCACGGCACGCGACTGTAACATAAAGATGCTCATACGTGTACTTACACGTATTTCCTTGATACCCCGCTCTTGAAGTTGAAAATGCAGCTTTGGGCATGTTTGGTCGATTGATTGGTTGATTTGCTTTATTTTACTTCGCATTTTGTACCACTTTTGGCTAATTTGCGAAGATGGAGATGAGTGATGAAATTATGAATGGACACAAACATCCATGCCCAGGCCAGGATTCGAACCCGGGACACCTGGCGTCGTAGCGCGATGTGCTAACCACTCCGCCACAGGGGCCGGCACATGTTTGGTCGAACCTTGAGGTTGGCTAAGAGGATACTTCCATTATTTAACGTTGTGACAATGAGACAACTGGGGGAATGCTTTGCGAAAATTTTGCAATGTTAATGCCAAAGTACAGGGTGTATAAGACGTCCCTTACCACCCCTTGTAAAATCCACAGTGACGTATTTTCATGGAATTTGATATGGGCGATACATACAGGGTGGCTACAAACAAACAAAAATAAAATTCCCTGACTTTTCCAGGTTTTCCAGGACAAAATTTACATTTTTCCCTTACAATTACAAACTAAACTAAATCGATGTTTTTGCAAATGGAAAAAATAAACTCATAGAGATCCAGGTATGGATTTGTTAAGTATCAATATTATCTTCTATGAAATTGACTTAATTTCTCTATTCTCTATGATTTGAGTTCAAACTGCAAAATAGTGAATTTGGAAAATTATTACAATTCACAAGCTAGGGAAGGATTACGGAATTTTGTCATACGCAGTAAGTTTAAAATAAAATACTTGATTATTTTTAAAGTTACGACTAAATGAGATAAGAGTGAAGAGCAGGCCCGTAGCTAGGCAGGGGCCAGGGGGGGCTGAGCCCCCCCTGGCGTTGTCGTCAGCCCCCCCTGGCGTTGTCGTCAGCCCCCTGGTATTAGGTAAAACTATTGCATAATTTGTTTGCCGTGAGAAGTGAAAATGTAGAGTATGGATATTATTTGCTCATAACTTGATAGAATAATAAATTCACAGTACATGAAGAGCAGCTATCACATTTGTTCATCTTGTTTATAAACCGAAGTTTAAGTAACGGGAAGTATTTAGAAGGTTCTCCAAATTTCTTCCACAGGGGATCTATGCACCTTCGCTCCCCCTCTTTCGGCTTTCCCTTGTAGCAGGTCCTTTCCATCTGCATCAAAGGTCATCGGCTCCCAAGTTTTGCGAAGGGAAGTTTTATTGCCCGGTCGGGGGTGGAATATAAGGGCTTGCCCATGCCCTGTCGGGGAAAAACATTGACAAAGACACTTTGTTGAGTTCTTCATTCGTGTAAAGAAGGTTTTGCGTTTGCGCGGGTGTTATTGTGTTTCGTATCTTCGTAAAACTGATTCCTGTGATAGTGAGTGGTTTTAGTGACGAATAATATAACCATGTTTCGTCCTTGGTGTGTAGTATTGTGATATTTTAACGATTCCCCAGCACCATGGATAAATTCATAATTCGTAAAAAAACGTCTGAATCTTTGACCACGGCGACCACCGTACCTACTCTTTCCCCATCTACGGCTGCCTCCAATCAAGATGAGGATTTCTTGCCTACAGAAGTAAAGGACATTTCCAAACCAGGTGAGGAAATTAAACAGCTAAAACTCAAACATTACCCCCGAAATGCTGATGGACGGTGTTTTCAAAGTGACTGGTTTAAAAGGTTCAAATGGTTAGAGTATTCGCAATTTTTAGATGCAGCATTCTGCTATGCTTGTAGACAATATCGGCCTTTCGGATGCAAAGAAGTGGCCTTTACATCTAAAGGTTTTAAGAACTGGAAGGCAGCTCTCGATAAAACCAAAGCAGGGCTAGTGAAACATGATGCGACACTTACACACATAGAAGCAATGTCAAGGTGGGCAGAAAAGCAAAACCGTTCGTTGGTGGGAAAATCTATTTCTACACTAGTCAACCAGAATGTTCTTGAAAAGAATCAATATTATATCAAGAGCATTGCTGAAGTTATTCAGTTCCTTGCAATAAACGAATTGCCTCTTAGGGGAACGTACCACTTAGAAGAACATGAGGAACAAAGCCTGTTTCGAAATCTTTTCGAGTTCACGCTTCGAAAAGATGAGAAACTGGCAGACTGTTTTAAGCAGGTGCCTAAAAACGCATCTTACTTGTCCCCTGAAATTCAAAATGACATTATTGAAATAATGGCTGACATCGTACGTGAAAACATTGTTAGTGACATTAACAGTGCAGATGTTCCTTTGTATACTTTGCTTGAAGATGGTACACGAGATAAAAACAACAGAGAAAACGTAGCCATAGGAATCCGCTATGTAAAGAATGGGACAGTCGTGGAATCAATTCTGTGCATAGAAACACTGTCAGCTTTTGATGCAGAGTCTTTTGCAGATCTAACACTAAATATTTTGCAGAAATATGGTTTGGATAGTGCGAAATTGCTCAGCCAGTGTTTTGACGGGGCTTCAGTTATGAGTGGGAAGAAAGGGGGTGTGCAAGCTTTAATCCAGCAACGGCTTGGGCGTCTAATTCCTTACGTTCATTGTTTTAACCATCGGTTACATCTGGTAATTGTTAAATGTGTGGATGAAATTGCTCCAATTAAACACTTTTTCGAACAGAGTTCCATGTTGCACAATTTTCTAAAAAAGGGAAAAGTTGCCATTTTATACGAGGGGAGAAGTCTTTCGCGACTTTTAGAACAACGTTGGTCAGGACATTTAAAAATGGCGAGAACAATATTTGAAAACTACAGAGATATAATTCATGTTTTGCAGTTGGTGAAAAATGGAAATTTTAACGGGGATGACGTAGCAGCAAGTGTTGGTTTGCTTGTAGTCATTAGCAAACCTCAGTTTCGGTTTTGCTTAGTGTTCATGAAAAAGATCCTTGAAATATTAAGCCCAGTTGATAAAATGCTTCAAGCACGTAATGTTCATTTGGATGCTGGTAGAAAGATGATTGAAGCTGCCACAGAAACATTAAGGAGCATGCGTCAGGAAGATGTGTACGAAGGCATTCTGCAAGAAAGTAATGCACTGCTAGAAGAGGATGGAATTCAGGACGAGATTATTGAGCACCCCACAAGAAAGAGAAAACGAAATACACAGTTGCAAGACTTCGTTATCACTGACGTCCTAGGAGAGGAAAAGCTCACATCTCTCACACAAATATTCTACGAATGTTTAGATCTTGTGCTAACAGAAATAAATAGACGTTTTACCAATAACGACGACTTATTGGAGGCTATATCATCGGCTGAGTCCCTTCAATTTAGCAACATTGAATATTTATCAGCCTTTGGAATCACCATTCCGTCAAAAGAGGAACTAACTGTTGCCAATGCATATCTCAAGAAACTGGATTCCCCTGATACTTTTAAAGAACTGTACAAAACTAGAATGGCCTACGAAGACACTTATGCTCTACTTGCTGGCATAAGAACTTTTGCATGCAGTACAGCGTTGTGTGAATCCACTTTCTCTGTGTTAACCCGCATCAATAACCCTCAGAGACTGTCAATGTGCAGCAAGCACCTGGCAAATCTTGTTTTTCTGGCATTTGAGAAGAAACGAGCATCGAACATAGATATGTCGAGACTGCTTCACAGGTTCAACAACATGAAGAATCGCCGACTCCAACTCTTTTAAGGCAGAGGTATGTACTGTAGTCACTATTATTGAATATTGTGCATTTTTCATATGCTAACTAACTAACTAACTAACTCTCTAGCCTTCTTAAACCCGAAGGTTCATGGCTGCAGCAACACAGGCCTTCCATCTTTCCCTATCTTGAGCAAGATCTATATACTCTTTTCCATCCCTACCGATTTCCCTTAGGTCCATCTCAACGTTGTCCCTCCATCTTCGTCTTGGCCTTCCTACAGGTCTCTTACCATCAGGTTTCCCAACAAGAATCCCGTAAACTCCTCTTTCCTCTCCCATTCGTGCCACATGGCCTGCCCACCTAAGTCTTCTTGATTTAATCATTCTAAAAATATCTGGACATGAATACAAATTATGTAGTTCTAAATTATGTAACCTTCTCCACTCACCTGTCTCCTCATCCCTTTTAGGTCCAAAGATTTTCCTAAGGATCTTATTTTCAAATACTCTCAATTTATATTCCTCTTTCAATGTAAAGGACCAAGTTTCACATCCATATAATACTACAGGCAAAATTACTGTTTTGTATATTTTAACTTTTAGTTTCTTAGATATAAAACGAGAAGACAAAAGTTTATGAAGAGAGAAGTAACATGCATTTTTCATATGGGATACAAATATTTGTGTAATCAAAAGTGTATGAAGTGTTTAGTAAGGAATGAGGTCAGTAGCATTCAATTAACACTTCGAGAAATGACCGTGTTTTAGAAGATATTGAAAAAGAGGATATTATTTGTATTATATTTCTATTTCTTTAATGTTTTATATTAACTTAATGACCCCTTAACACACACAAAACAGCTTACCTTTATTTAATGTGAAACATTTTTTTTAAAGTCACCTGATAAACCGTGAGCCCCCCCTGATAAACCGTGAGCCCCCCCTAGAGATCAATTCTAGCTACGGGCCTGGTGAAGAGTGAATGATTAAGAAATACAATTTGTAACTTATCAGTTTCCTAATATGTTCTCGGTATTATATGTTGATATTTCTACTGAGGTTTGGAACCCTCTGCTTTCAAGAACCATGAGTGCGGACTCATTTTTCAATGCGTAAAGCTACTTCTCTCTTCTCTGTAAAGCAAACAACTTAACTCTTGCATATAAGTGGAACAATTCAATCGAACAAAATAAAATGTCATATTTCCTTACATTATCAATAAGATTTCTGCTTCAGTACAGTATATTCAAGTGAAGTACTGTGAAACTGACAACATGCAGTTATACCATTATTGCTGACGAAAAGGATATGTAGGTATTAGACATTAACGCAAGGCATTTATAGAATTGCATTGTATAGGTACCTGATTTAGCTAACCACACATTAAAACAGGAACACTCTAATAATAAAAGCTTCTGAAAGTTCATATACGAGGGGCATCCCGAAAAAAGCTTCAATGGTGCCTGTACGCAGCACTAGTGGTCGGAGAGCGACACACACACACACACATGCAGGCAGGAAGAAGTGACATGTAGCTGTAATCTGATACAGTTGCAATGCAGCCGTTTTAGGACAGTACTAGGTTAAATATTGCAGCTCTCATACAGTCTCCCACCGACTGCGATGTAGCCTACATTGCGCGCTCAGAATTTGGCACAGAGCCACCAGCAATCGTGTGAGGTGTGCAGACCGGACGTCGTGAGTGATAGTATAGTCAGACGATGGTGCAGACAATTCACGAAAGGCCAATCGAATGTGCACAACCCCATACAGCTGAGTACACACACGGGCCCTTTGCATCACTTCAGGTGAAAGATCTTGGACCACTCCCTGTACAGTCCTGGCCTTCAATGTACCGACTTTCATCTCTTTGTTTAACTGAAGAGGTTTCTGGCAGGGCAAAGATTTGACAGCTACTCCAGTCTTTGCTGTGAGACAGATATGCCATGGGCATACAAAATTTAGTGCCATGCTACGACAAATGCCAGAACAATGGTGGTGATTATGCCAAAAATTAGGTTAGGACTCACTGTTATTAATGTAATAAATTATAACTGATATTCTTCTTTTATTTATGCCTAATCGGTAGGGACCTTGATATTTTGTTATTTTTTTTAAATTGGTGTATTTTCTTATTTTTTATTTTTTATTTTTTACTTTTTACTATACGGTGTTATTTTTCCCAAAATTCACATTTTCATTTTAGCACATTTTCTGGCAAATATCTGAAAGTATACCTTCATGGTGTTTTTAAACTATTGTTTCAAATTGTAAGTCACATGGCTTACGCCTCTTCGTGAGAGTTTGATATCTTGAAATTTTTGGGGGGGAAGTTATTTTCCATGGTACCCATTTTTTTAATTTTAAGGTAAGGATTTTAGATAATGGAATTTTCCCCATATATTCTGAAGGGTGCATAATGACTATAAGTGGCGACGCACCCAAAAAATTAAAATCAATCAATCTCACGTGACAGATATCGATCTATTATGGCACCAAAAAATGGTATTATCTTTTTTTGACTTGTTAGTGTTACGTTTCCCAAAACTCGCGTTTTTGTTTTAGAACTTTTATCTGCCAAATATACTGCAACTTAATACTCCATTGTGCTTTAAACTATTATTTTAAATTGTAGGTCACATGGGCTACGTATTTTCGTGACAGTTTGATATGTTGGAACAGATTTTTGAGGAAGTAAAAGTAAAGTGCTCCCCTGCACTTTTCCATGAAGGTGTATAGGGCTACCTTTATTCCTCAAAGTTTCCTCAAGGTACCAGCTTCATATGATGCTGGGTGGGCACTGGAGCAGTTTGAATAGGTGGAAAACATCCCGGTTCTCTCCTGTAGGGGATCGACCCTGGGTCTCTCGCATAGTAGTCAGACGCCCTAATGACTGAGTTCCATTATTACTCGCTCGACAAATGCCGATGGTGCGCACTTAGCTTGATAATTCAAAACATATCTCGTGCGACAAATACGAAGATGTGGCTCCCATGTGACGTTAGATAAGCACTCGATCTCCTGTTAGAACACTGCCACTTTGCTCTGTGATGCAAATGGTTTTGATAGAAGTTGAAAAAATCGTGAGAAATACATGATTTAATGTGGCTGTCAGAATTATTCCATGAACGTATAACTCTATAGTTTACTCTTGAGTAAAATGTTGGAAAACTTACATGTTCTATGTACACAAACATGGCCTAGAAAAGACAAGAATGTTGGATTTCATGGAATTTTTCGTTGTTTAAGGACATTTCTTTTTAAAAAAAATCGCTAAAAACGCCAACAATTCGCATTTTATGCCAAATTTCAATATTTCGAACGCGCGAAAAATGTGTCCAGACATCACTGCACATTCCTAAACATAACTTCGCAGCAATTACCATTTTTCACGGTTTTGGCGCTTGCGAAAAATCAATGTCCCTACTAATTGGAAATTACTTTCTGGCCACCCCTCGTATAAATCAATAGATGGAAAGTGAAAATTTAGCAGTCAATTCTTGAAGAAAGTGATTTGATTTTATGATTGAATGATTCGAGTAAATATGATATTAAAATATTTACGTATTTGTTATTAGTATTTTATTTCATAATATTGGACATTAACCTTACTCAGTGAGTGATTAGTGACCATCTCTCACGAGTTTAAAGAGACAGGACATAGAGTGGCGTTAATTTCATTGCAATACTAGTGTTGCAGTAAATTTGAGGTTGGAAGCAAGCACTTGCCAATTTTTATAACGTTCACCAATGCTGATTTATGTTTCACTTTTTCGTGATAGTATTCAATATATATCCCATTTTGTTGGATTCTTCTTGATATCTAAGAATAGTGCAATGTCATTGTAAACTTGTGCGAAACCAGTAATACGTCAGGATGATGAAAGAGAACCTTCGTAAGCACTGCTACATTAAATAAGGTGAAGTGAGCCAGAAGAGTAATAAAATTCCAGCAGCATATTTGCAGTCTAAAGCTCTTCCTGTTTATGCATTCGATTTTTGTTGGATGTTGCAGTCCATGCAATTTCTGTCGCATGTTGTAGTGAGGTACTTTGTCGCGTGGCGATATTCGACAAAAATCGTAGGTATCAATGGAACCTATTTGTTTCCATGTTCCTTTAGTTTGCCCAACAAAATGCCTTACTACAACGTCCGACAACTATCGCACGGCACTACCCACTCTTATCCCCTCCATCTGTTGACAAGTCCCCTTACTACTCCATACGGACATGAAGAAAAAAGACGATAATTCAATGCATTTTTCACGTAATGCAGATTAGAGGCTTTACCTTTACTCCCCGATGATACCATATGGTATCATGGTGCTGATTACGAAATGAATGTGCTTTTTGGACCTTCATACTCTTATATTTGGGTGGAAACTCTGACACAGGTCTGGAGCAAACCTGGGAAATTCATATTGTAAGGATCCGCCCTGGATCGTACTTGGTTCGATGGGTCTATTGAGCCTCGGCTTCACACTCAGTATCTCTTCGCGGCTTGAGTCTCCTCGGCTCAAGGTTCGGGTTATTCCGGTTTCTTCAATCCTTGATGTAAGGTCCCTCGTAATTCTAGGTCAAAGGTTCTCAATGTACTTATAGATCTTGACCAAGATTCTATAAGCAATCGACAATCCTTTTTCCCACTAGGTTCTGTCGATATTCAGTTAAGTATCCAACTTCCTTTTCTCTTTTCAGCCTCTGACCAGAGAACTGAAAATTAATCCGTGACCACAGAATAAGAAAAGGTGTTCCCTGACCAGGGACACAAACGTTGACTACTAACAGTCTATCGACCGATCCCGAATTCTGGTATATCCTACGACAATCACAATCCTCTCAATTATATCTCCTGACCAGGAGCATAGAACCGAGAGAACATAAGCCTTCTGACCAGAAGAGCTAAGTAATTGTCCTAAAGATAATCCAGAATAAGCTAATTCCTAGTAGCGACGTGGAAGTAAGCGCAGAAATACGGGTATGAAAAGAAAATACGGTAATGCGAGTTCCGTATTTATCTGGAATTCGAATACAAAAGGCCACGGGCCAAAAAAAACAAAAAAAAAGAAAAAAGAAAGAAAAAACCCCGCCCCCAAAGGAGCTCGCGGGGGTGAGTGGTGCCCGACCTAGGTCAACCGGCAACCATACCGAAAGGCGCAGACCTCGCCTGAAACACTAATGCACTCTCCAAGCACATTATAGCCTCATGTTTGGTCTTTTGCCTAGGTACAATCTTCCCTTCGGGATAGATCCAGTCCAGCCGGATTTCACCCTCGGGGAAACCTCCATTCCATGCAGGCATGCACTAGTATGCAAATCTACCTACTTGGGACATCGACTATTTAGCTAAATCTGGTTTCAACCCTATGGAAAGAGGATTTTTACCAGACGGCGAAAATTAGACAGACAGAAAAAACTACAAGAGACAAAAAAGAGAAAATAGAAGGGAAGCTCCCGAGGAGAAAATTCTGCAAGCAGACAAAACCTCGGATGTCTTGGAATAACAGCTTCATCTAGATACTGGTGTGTGAAAAAAACCCACGTTGAAGGGGGGCAAAAAAACACACACCCTATTGGTTCCTATCCTTACGGGGAGGATGGAGTCGGGAATTTGGAAGGGCAGGTAGGTAAAGCCCGAAGGCTCTGTGCAATCTGTGTGTTAGTTGGACCTACTCATTCCGACTTACAACCTTATTTGAGACAAATATCGAAAATGAATTTTGAATTAAAGCCGAAAAAAGCCGCATCGGAAGTTAACTGCCAAAGACGTCTGCGTGAAAGAGAGGAGAAGTCGTTGCTTGGGATGTCTGTCCGTTAGAGAGAACTCGTCTGTTTCTCCGGGCATTGTTACTTTTGCTTCAGATCGGGATTTAAGACAGCATTGGCTTTTCATTGCCTTAGGGGCGAGTGACTTCTCGTAGGGCCAGTCCGACGGCCGAGGCCGGTCTGAAATCTGTCCCCTTGCGGGGTATCGGTAATAACCACACCCAGAGCTTAACGTCATTGCAGTGTGGGTGACTGCTGCTACGGGGGAACCACCTTTGTGCCCATGTGCCTGCCTATACCCCTTAGGTCCATTTCCGAGTCGGGGTAATTATCACCGGCCTAGCCCTAAAACCGATGACGCGACAGAACACATGGTCCCCTACGCCCGAAAGCGCACAGCAGTCGGGGGGTGCTGCCGGGGGTCACTACTCCCCGACAGACTTTTGGGTGGAAAGGCCCTTTTGAAGGCCACCAACCCGGTCGGTTTTGATCTGCCTTTGCTGTCCGCTGTCTCTTTCCTCCGCATCCGCTTCTTTGCCCAGGTCCACGCACTCCTTTCCCCCCCGGTTGAGCTTTCGGCCACCGGTTTTTCGAGATATCCCCCCTCCTTCTCAGGAGGGGGGGAAATCTCTATCGTCAGTTGCACTTGGTCCCGTTTTTTCTTTTTCCCTAAGGAATATCGGAGATTTCGGCTTTTTGGTCCTCAAAAGGGCCGTTTTTGCCGTTGAGCGACGAGTGCTTTCTGCCCTAAGAAGGACATCCTGCACTTTCAGACAATTTCGTTGGACAAATCGTTCTTTCGCTAAGTTTCTCTTAACTTTGGCAATCCTGAAAAGGAAATACCTCGGTATCAGAGAGTCGGAGATTTTTCGGGTACCAAGCGTGATGCAACTGGGAAGCCGGCGACCGGCGCTTTCCCCGAGGGAGATTGGAGCTTCAGAGCCCTCTCGTCCGGCAGACGAACGAGAACGTACGTCCGGGGTACGTGGGCCAGTTACCAGTTACCAGTTACGAGTCTTGGCTTGCTTTGCGCAATATGATGTGGAGTACCAGCGTCTGTGGACACCTTGCCTCCTCTTTGAATTGTTTTTGAAATGGCGTGCGATGTTTTCGGTGTTGAATTCCACTCCTGCAGCTGTCGCTTGGGGTGGGAAAGTGAGGGTGGCAGTGGCGGTTAGGCTGTGGTCACTTTTCAATTGTCGTGGCTGGTCGGCTCAGGGTCTTGGTAGACGATGAGTGTGTCTGTGTGGGTTGGCGGTACCAATGGCTCGTGCCGTTGGATTTGGGTTTTCCTGGAGTTTGGCCCAGAACGTGGCGGTTGTCCGCTGGATCACGTCATCTAAGGGTGGAATGTCGAGGTCTTCGTGGAGTTGGACGTTTGTTGTATACCGTCCGTGTCCGCTGATGATACGTAGGACCCTGTTCTGTATGACTTGGAGTCTGCGGAGGGTCGTCTTGGGTAGGTGTTGCCAGGCAGGGCAGGCGTAGAGCAGAGCTGGTCGGATGATTGCCTTGTACAGTTGAAGTCTGGTTTCCAGCCGCAGTCCTGGCGATCGTAGCATCGGGTAAAGTGCTCCCACGCGTTTGTTTCCTTGGTTGACGATTTTGGCTATGTGGTCTCTGAGATAGAGCCCTCTGTCTAGTAGCATGCCGAGATATGTTGTGGTTCGTTTGTGGGGAACAGGTTGTCCTTGTAGTCTGAGATGGTATTCGCGCGGACGGCGTCTACGAGAGAACACGATGGCGGTGCTCTTGTCGGGATTCACTCGCACTCTCCATTGTTTTGCCGAGTGATCGTATTGTTGCAGTTGTTCTTGCATTCTGATGTAGGAAACACGAATATCCTTGGCTGCCGCAAAGTATGCGGTGTCGTCTGCGAAAGTGGCTGAGAGGCAACCAAAGGCTGTTGGTACATCCGCTGTAAACAGGGCGTACAGCAGCGGGGAGAGGGAGGATCCTTGGGGTACTCCAGCCGTGGTTGTTCGAATGGTGGAGATGGCTCCTTGAAACACTGCGAAGAAGGTGCGTTGATGTAGGTAACTGTCCAGCAAGCATACGTAACAGTCAGGAATTCCAAGTCTGTGTAGCTTGTATATGAGTCCTTCGAGCCAAACCTTGTCGAAGGCCTTCTGTATGTCGAGGAATATGGCTAGTATGTGGTGTTTCCAGTTGAAGCGTACCGAGAGATGGTCGACCACCCTCACCAGCTGGGTGGTCGTGCCGTGGTGTTGCCTGAAACCAAATTGGTGGTCTGGGAGTAGATCAAAGTGTTGTACGTGGTCTTGTAATCGGTACAGGAGGAGGCGCTCGAAGACCTTGCTGACGTGAGACAGTAAGCTTATTGGCCGATAGTTCTGTGGGTGTAGCGGGCTTTTCCCCTTCTTCAGGATTGAACATACTCTGGCGGTTTTCCAAGCTCTCGGGTAGTAGCCAGTGAGAAGAATGGCGTTATATATTTGGGTTAGGACAATCAGGAGTTTCCTTGGGGCTTGCTTCAAGGCTTCTGTCGGTATTTTGTCCGGGCCTGGCGCTTTATTGTTTGGCAGCCGTCGTATGACTGTGTGAATCGCTCGGGGAGTAATTAGGTGTGGTATGTCTGCATGAGGCTGCTCTCTGAATGTGTCCAGGAAGTTGTCCACCGTTGCTATTTGTTCCTCGTCGCATGGTTCTGTATTGGGAGAAAACTGTTCTTCAAGGTTGTTAGCGATAGCGTCAACTTGTTCTTGTGGTTGAAATAGAAGATTGCCCTGTGGGTCGTGGAGGACTGGCGTCGTTGAGCTGGCGGTGTGTCCGCGGAAATTTCTTGCGAGCTTCCAGAATTCGTTATTTGGCTTGTCGGAGCTCTTCAGTTTTTCGTCCCAAAGGTGTTCCCTTGATCTTTGAAGGTGTCCTCTCACTCGACGTTTCAAGTTCTGGAGGAGCTGCCTGTATTGTGGATGTCGTGTCTGTTGATATTTGCGTCTGATCCATCGCTTTAGGTGCAACAGGATGTGTAGCTTGAGGTCCGTTGTGTTTGGTTGCTCTTGACGGTTTTGTTTGGTGGTACTATTTCGAATTGCTGAAGTGATCTTGGCACCAATTTCCTCAACGGCCGTGTCGATATCTTCCGGGGTTGCAACGTGGAGAGGCAGCTGGATTGCTTCGTGAAGAGTTGTTTTGTACTGCTGCCAATTTGTCAGCGGTCGTGTTGGTGCGGTCGTGAGATGCGTCAGTAGTCTATGGGCGACAACACATATAACCGGCTCATGGTCCGAGTCGAGATCGGCGACGACATACGGCGCTACGGTAAAGTTGATTCCTTTGTGTAGTGTGATGTCTAAGACATCCGGCCTAGCTCCATTTTTGGGGTAGTGTGTCGGATCCTTTGGTGCTGTTACCGCAAGGTTTATAAATGGTATGTGGTTGAACAGCTGTACTCCGTTTCGATTGGTGACCCTAGAATTCCACTCTGGATGTTTGGAGTTCAAATCTCCAGCTATCAGTACTCTGGTGCCTAATGACTGTAGTGTTTGAAGGTCTTGAAGCTCTACCCTCGTTTCCGGTCTTTTGTATGCTGCAACAAGGACCAGCGGTTCAGTTGGTGTGATGATTTTGATGGCCAAGGCTTCAATTGTCTGCAGTTGTGGGATGGTGATTGTCTCTGTGGGAAAATCTCTCTTTATTGCTATCATTAGGCCGCCTTTTGGGGTAGGTCTGTCTTGTCTGTGTATGATGTAGTTTCGTAGGGTGAATCTGTTCTTGGGTTTCAGGTGGGTCTCGTTTATTAGAGCGACGTCTATCTTTTGCTGGTGTAGATAGTGTAATAGTTGCAGTCTTTGGTTGAAAACTCCATCCGCATTCCAGTAGAGGAGGGTCATGTTCCGGTGTACTTGGGTTTTCTTAGAAGCACCCATCGTTGAACATGGCGATGACTGTTTCAATGCACACCGTGATTTTGGTCGGAGTGTCGTCTGCTGATCGGAGTTTTTCGAATCCGGTTTTGATGTGCTGGAGAATTTTTTGGATATCCAGGCCATTGATGAGAGTTAATATTTTCTTTATGTCATCGCCGAGGGTTCCTTTTCTAGACGTCGTTGCCGGTGTGGAAGCTACAGTATTTTGTTCAACTTGTGTGGTGCTCTCCGCTGACGTGGTTGGCTGGGGTACATCGGGTTGGGTTTCTTTTGTTTTGTTTTTCATGACTGGCCATGCCGGAACTGGCGGCAATTTCTTTACTGGTTGGTTGTAATCAGGGGCTGCTGGTTCTGTCGTGGGTTTTGGAGGTTTGTAGTTCGCCTTTGTTTGTTTGTATTGTTGGAAGGCTTTGCATCCTCTAAAGTTGGCTGGATGGGGCTGGCTGCAGTTTGCACATTTGGCCGGTGTAGATCGATCTGTTTTTGGACATTCCCTCGTATGGTGATTGTCTGCGCATTTGACACATCTTGGTGTCGCATTGCAAGTATGCTGACCATGGCCTATTCTCTGGCAGTTGTAGCACTGCAGGGCATCCCTTGCTTGGTACGTCTCTATCTTGACAGGCATATGCAGAAGGCGTGTGACGTCGTACATCTCCTTGGTTATTGGAGACCGTTGGAATGCGGCGAGGAACAGTGGCATTTTTACCCGTTCGTTGCTTGAGTTGTCTTTCTTTGACATCTGGGTTACTTGGATTAACGGGAAATTCTCGTCTCTGAGTGCTTCCTCTATGTGCTTTGGGTCCGTGTCGTATGGTAGACGTCGGATGACCACTTTCATCGGCCGATCTGCCTTTGGGACTCCGGTGGAAAAGGACCTCCCAGTTTGTCGCAGAAAAGCTATCATCTTGTCGTAGTCGCTGTAGTTGCGGCAGGATATTTTAATGTACTCCGCTGTGGGATGTACTTGCGGGTTGTCGAGATTTGGCGTGAATGTAGATATGAAGGTGTACTTCGATATTATATCATATATGAAAACAGGAGGTGGTTTGCCTGTCCTCCTTGTGTCAGGCCTTGTTTGTATTTCGTCTTGTGTTAGAGGAGCGAATCTGTTTGGGTGGAAGAAATCCTGCTCAACTGTTCCTTGTATATCCGGCTTCACTGTTTTTCTTGGTGTCAGGAATTCTCCCTCCTCTGGGTCGTCCTCTTCTGTGGTGCTGGATTCGCTATCGCTTTCTGCTTCACTTGGTTTTCCGTGTTTTGGTTTGCCAGTGTGCGTGTATTGGTCTTCGTCGTGCTGGGAGTTGGTAGATTGTCTCTGTCTGTGTCTGCACGTGCCACTTTGTTCTTGCTGTTCGCTTTATTGTTGACCTTTTCCTGGCATTCTTGTAATAGTGCATCTAATTGTTGGTCGAAGGAATGTTCACTGGCTGTGTTCTTGGGCTGGATCCCATTCGCTTTTGCAGGCGTCGTTGGTCTGTCCGGTGTTGATTCTAGGTCGTTCTGGGGCATTCGTGTGCCTGTCCACCGCTGTTGACCTCTGCCTCTTGATAAACCACCTCTTGTACGCATTTTTCCTCTTTCAGTTCTACCTCCTTTTCTTTCTATTCGATGATCAGTCTATTTATCCCCCTTGATTCTATATCTCCTCTTTCTCGCACGTGGTTCCGTGACAGCAGGCAACGTTCGCTTGCCCGGTGTCCAGTATCTTCCTTGTTGTTAGTGTGAGATATTGCCTTTGTTCACTTTACCTCCTCCGCTGATCCTCTTCGCGGTAATTTATTCCGCTCGCCCTGCCGGACCGAGAGGGGGGAGGGGGGTTTCTGTCAAAGTTTGCACACTCTCCTCTCACCTGTCGCAGACGTAGACTAGCTAATACTGCTCCACACCGTCTCGTTACACAAAAACGCTCACTTGTTGCACTCTTGCACTACACTACTACACACTCATCGCCACACTGTCCTTGTCGTTAATATGAGTTGTTTCTTTTTTTTTTTCCTCTTTCTTCACTTTTTTTTTTCTCCGCTGGTGCGGTCGGTGGGGGGGGGGGGAGGTGATGGTAGGGCACTGAGAATAGGTGTGCGTTCTCTTCTCTCCTGTCGCTGGTCGACGGTAACACTGACGCGTTACACACTACAACTTGCTACCCTTCCTTCTGCATTGCACTTTTACACTACACGCGTCACAATTATTTTTTTTCCCTCACTCTTTGGACACGATTTTTCACTTGGGACACTTGACACTACAAAACACTATTTACACGAAATTTCATAGATTGGGGGGGGGGTTGACTTCTGCTGCTGGGCACGTTCACTACACTGTTTCAACCACTAAACACTTTTTTTTTCCCCCACACACTACACTTTTCTATTTCCCGCCTACGAAACACAATATGAATCGCGGTGTCACTTGTTCCTTCCGGAAAGGCAACCCAGCTCTTTAACTACGCCTTTTTTTTTTTTTCCGACTCGGCGCTTCGGAAGAAGAGAGCTGGCGTACGTTTCAAATTACGCGGGTATGGAACCAGGTCCTTTCGGCGACGAGCGGACCTGCGGTCAGTTCCAGGTTGCCTCTTCCCCTCTTCGAAGGGGCTCGTGAAAAGTGGGGCTCGCGACAGCGACCACGTCCGGCTGCGTAAGCAGGCGTTCTTGCTTTTATCACTGTGTTGGAGAAATCAGAGTAAAAACACTCACTACTTATTTACCGCTTAGTATCCCGACTTGGTATGTATATATTACTGTTCCTACTATTTTTACGTACTCGTGGGTCACTTTCCAAGAATACACACGCACGTTTAACCGCGTTTATGAAAGTTACAACGGAACGACGAAAAGACCGTGACTTCTCTCTTCTGAGACGCACGCACACTATACGTGGGCCACCGAGCTTTGTTGCTTATATAGGATCTCTCGGTGCCGTGAAGGGTTTAACAACTTTTATCTTAACATCAATTTTACATTACAATAAAATACATATTAATAAAATATCAATGAGGAACATAATTAGCTACATGCAGAAATTACTATTTTTAACCTTTTGTGAATATTAAATATGCAATATAATTTTAATTGTTACACTCAGCATTTAATTTGACTAGGGAGTATGGCTTCTTCCAACTCCCCTCTCTCCCTGCAACGGCCACGCGAAAAGACAACAAAGAAAAGAAAGAAAGTTTACAACGTTAAAATGTTAAGCAAAAATTTCTTTAAATACAGGTTTTGTCTTGCGCGGGCATAACTTTCGTTTACCTTAACGTAACTAAATTCTGATTACACCGTCTTGCAGTAAAAGAATCAGGGATTAATATGATATTAGTTAAATTATTGTCCGCCAAGGGACACGACAGATATAGCGTGGGGAAGACACAGGCCCGTAGCTAGAGGGGGGGCAGGGGGGCAACTGCCCCCCCCTGAGAGACTGCTCTGCCCCCCCTGTGAAAAATACAGAACACATTCCTACTTGGAATTCTCACTAATCTTTACAATTATATCATGTGTTACTCTAGCAACATTACAAAGACACTGATTGATTTTGAGATTTATTAGGGTGTATGGGATTCCGTATAATGTCGTATCAGGATTGGGGGGGGGGATTTCCTTCCAGATTAGACTTCGGGAAATGATTTCACAATTTTCAGTTGTGACATTTTGAGTAGTATTGTATTAAAGGTGCCTAATGTGTTTGTATGTTTTTCTTGGATGTCTTGCTATGAACTTGGAACTGCTTAAATTTTTGTTTCCCAAGTCTATCTTTTGGTAATAGTGTGGTAGAGAGAGAGAGTTTGTTACTTTGCGTTGCTTTTCTGTCACTTCTAGCTAATCGCAACAATGAAGGATGACGTAAAATTGATGAAGAGACACTCATAAACAGTGCCGCAACTACGGGGGACAGAGGACATTGTCCCTCCCCGACCTTGGACGGAAATCCATTCTAGGGAAAGCAAACATTGAAGTAAAAAAACAAGACTAGGAGAATCTAAGAATAGCAGAACAATTGCATACTCATGATGGAATTAATTTTTACGTGTTCCTTGCATTTTTCTACCAGACGGCCAAGGGCACTTGCAAGGGGCACAGAGGGGTGATTGCCCCCCTCGATTTCAAATTTTATACAAATAAAAAAACATTTCGTAAAATTTTCTTGCTCGCTTCGCTCGCATTCTCTACTATTCTTACAGTCCAAGTTCAGAGCCATAGCTATGGGGTGGCAGGAGTCTGCTCTGGAAGCCAAACGATCTATTTAAAAAAAAAAAAATGTTAAACAGAATGCCATGGTGCCCCGTAAAATTATTGCATCCTATTAAAACAATTTATTTCTATGAAACTTAATATGAAATATTACTGATGACACTGTAATCCAATAAGTCATTGATCAATCAAGGAATTCCTATTTGTTTGTCAGGTGTCAAAACATGTATTTCAACTATACTACAATTCACACAATATTTTGCAAAATGGTTAACGTAACCAGTAGGCAAACGTTGACTGTAGTGATGCAAGAGTCTCCCCTTTGAAAGAAATAAAGTCCGTGGTGAACTAAGGGATCCATGTTTTAATTTTTTAGCAAGTACAAAAAAAATGTATTAGCTACAAATGTTTACACAATTAATCAAAGTGTAGATAATATGTAACCATCAATATTTAATTAATTCTATTTTCTTGCATAACACAACACAATGGTGTTGTTGGATTCTCGTTAGATTCCTTTGTGTGTAAAAATCTTGCATACTAGGAACTAGAGGGAATCATTATGAAGCATGATTTATAAAGGGCTCCCTTAATCAGTTCAGCAGAGAGGCCCAATGTTGTTGGTGCATATTAATAATCTATTAACATTATCGACCTGTAAATATCAAGTAGATACAGTCCTTATTAGCCTACCTAGGTATTTATGTTAAACTTCATATTCTTTGGCAATCTGGAAAGGTCATTATCGAAATATTGCTATTTGATGTTGCTCGAAGTTCGTTTGTTCGTTGCAGTTTCAAGATATCATCCCTTTTCTGTTACTTATCTCATTTTGGGGAGGGGGCAAGTGCCTCCGTGTACCCTGTTATATCTGCCAATGCGACACAATATATTAAAAATTTGCCCCCTCTAGGATTGACTTTGCCCCCCCTACAAAGAATTCCTGGCTACGGGCCTGGGAAGACAGCCTAATCTTTCGTCTTTTCCCCGGTTTCAACGTTTACATAAAGTTGAGTCTGCCTGGCTTCTACACAATAGCGATTGTTTTCTCGCATTGTTGTCCCCGATAATGAAATTCCAGCTCAGCTTGCTGGCAGAAAGAAACAAACTCTTTGAACTTATATTTAACATCAGGATGTATAGTCTATATACGAGGTGTGTTTCACTTTTCTTGGTAATTAACCATTAACACACAAAAATTATAAATACCAAACAAAGGAAAATATTAAGTTTATATTCACATTTGTAACGTGGACACTGCTACACGTTACAATATTGATGACCAACCTCCCCCACCTCCGCAACATATCCATGCCACATTTCCGAACAGAGTTTCACATTTTGGCTCATTATTCAACTTGTATGGCACCCAGGAACCTGAAACATGTTTCAATCTCTTTGGAAATGTCCATTCTTTGAAAGGTATACTAAGGTTTGCGTATTCTCCCCAAAATAGCGGGAGAAGAGGGGCAAACTCCAGATTTTTTTTCATTGAAATTCGGTGGTCGCGCCCCCAAACCCCCCTTCCTCAGTTCGGCATTCTGAATTATATACGGTTGAATGCTACGATGTTTTAGCTGGAAAACAAAACTTATCCGAAGTAGATTGCTCCCATAGTGCCAGAGTTATAACAATTTTCCTCCAAAAATGCAAATTACCTATTTTTCGTAAAAAAAAAAATAAAAAAAAAAATCACATTTTGGATTATTATTCAACTTGTATGGCACCCAAGAACATGAAACATATTACGTTCTCTTGAAAAATGTCAATTCTTTGAAAAGAATACTAAAGTTCGCGCCTTCTTCCCAAAGAGCGGGAGAAGAGGGGGCAAATTCTAGATTTTTATGGTTTCTTCATTGAAATTCGGGTGTCACGCCCCCCAAACCCCCCTTCCTCGGTTCGGTGTTCTGAATTGTACACGGTTGCATGCTCTGATGTTTTAGCTGCAAAACAAAACTTATTGAAGTAGATTGCTCCCATAGTGCCAGAGTTATAACAATTTTCTGAGCAATACGCAAATTACCTATTTTTCGTAAAAAACTGAGTTTCACATTTTGGCATATTATTCAACTTGTATGGCACCCAAGAACATGAAACATGTTTCATTCTCTTTGGAAACGTCCATTCTTTGAAGAGAATACTAAGGTTTGCGCATTCTTCCCAAAATAGCGGGAGAAAAAGGAGCAAACTCCAGATTTTTTTCATTGAAATTCGGTGGTCGCCCCCCCCAAGCCCCTCTTCCTCGGTTCGGCGTTCTGAATTGTACACGGTTGCATGGTCTGATGTTTTAGCTGCAAAACAAAACTTATCCGAAGTAGATTGCTGACATAGTGCCAGAATTATAACAATTTTCCTCCAAAAATGCAAATTACCTATTTTTCGTAAAAATTTTTTTTTAAAAAATCACATTTTGGTTTATTATTCAACTTGTATGGCACCCAAGAACATGAAACATGTTAAGTTCTCTTAAGAAATGTCCATTCTTTGAAAAGAATACTAAAGTTCTCGCCCTCTCCCAAAAATATGGGGGGAAGAAGGGGCAAACTCCAGATTTTTATGTTTTTTCCATTGAAATTCGGGGATTGTGCCCCCAAACCCCCTTCCTCGATCAGGCATTCTGAATTTGATACGGTTGCATGCTATGATGTTTTAGCTGCAAAACAAAACTTATCCGCAGTAGATTGCTCCCATAGTGCCCGAGGTATAACAATTTTCCTAAAAAAATGCAAATTACCTATTTTCCGTAAAAAAAATCACATTTTGGCTTATTATTCAACTTGTATGGCACCCAAGAACATGAAACATGTTTCATTCTCTTGAGAAATATCCATTCTTTAAAAGAATACTAAAGTTCGCGGCTTCCCTTCAAAATAGTGGGAGAAGAGGGGGCAAACTCCATATTTTTATGTTTTTTTTTCATTGAAATTTGGGGGCCGCGCCCCCAATCACCCTTCCTCGGGTCGGCGTTCTGAATTGTACACGGCTGCATGCGCTGATATTTTAGCTGAAAATCAAAAGTTATCCGAAGTAGATTGCTCCCATAGTGCCAGAGTTATAACAATTTTCCTCCAAAGAGTGTTCGAATTTAAAGTTACCGCCGAGAAACCAGGGCGAGAGAAATTTCTCTCTCTCTCTCTCTCCTCCTGCCATCACTGGTTTCTGGCGCCGTGGTTGTGTTGCGCATAAAAAGGGGCCTAAAAGTTGAGGCCGAAACTTACGAACGAGATTTCCTGTTCCCGTGCAGAGTTCCATAACGATATCTTTAAATAAATGTCAAATTCCCTGATTTTTCCCGGTTTTCCAGGTGTGTCGCCACCCTGTACATAATAGGCCTAGGGGGACACCTTGTGGAGTATGGGTGCGTTCCGAAAGTCTTAAGGAAACGAACGCATTAATCGAAAATAACTGGATTCGTGAATCTGGTGAAAACAGTCATTTTACAGACTTAAGGGACACTCTAGGCGAAAGCGCAGGCGCAGTGTTTCGTTTAGAGAATGTTCGGCGGCGTCCAGCGGAAGAAATGTCCTTATGGCATAAATAAACTCTACTGGGGACACTGTTACTCATTTTAATCACATTCTAAGAACAGTTAAGGCATACTCATCTTGTGCATGTTGCTTCATATCGCTCTCTGTTAAAATTATAATACATTTTCCGAACTAGAGCAGTTTGAATCCATCACGCACACTCGTTGTATCCAAGTAGCAGACGATTCTCACCGAACAAACCAGCCTTCTGGTCCGTGCGTTTCGTGCAAGAACGAGATTCACTAAACGCACGGAATGCGAGGAATGAACCTCACGAAACGCACGGGACAGCCAGTTACCATAATTCGTTTAACGCGTTAAACTCGTGCGACTTTCGGAACGGACCCTATGACACGCGGACGGGCGCCATCTTGGTTCCGCCATCTTCAATTCAACTTTTTTATTTAAAATGATAGGTGGGTCATGTGGTACATTACCATAGGCTAGAATTTCGTCAGGATGTCACCATAGTCTTAACGTGTCCCCAAAGGTAGAAGTCCATTGGCGTTAGGTCTGGTGATCGGGCAAGCAATTCAACGGACCCACGTCGACCAATCCATGCCCAAGGAAATTGTTCTTCCAGGTACTAACGCACCTGGACGCCATAATGGGGAGGCTTGTTGAAAAAATCTGGGAAATGTACCATCTTCCGACATCAGAGCTGGCAGTATCTGTTCCTGTAGCATCCCCAGGTATCGTTCTGCATTCAAATTTCCTTGAATGAAAAAAGGACCGATTATCCGTGTTCCCCATATGCCTGCCCAACCATAATTTTGCCTGCACCGGTCATTTTGGAGGAATATGTCCATGCGGGGTTGTCATGCGACCAATAGCGCATGTTTTGCCTATTCACCTCCCCATTTACGTAGAAGTTCGCTTCGTCGGAATGGAGTATCTGCATAGCGACGTTTGGATTTAGCCGTAATTGCGCGATAGCCCACTCGCAAAACTGCACGCGGTTATCTGGATCGTCCTCGGAGAGGTGTTGCTGCATTATACGGATGCAACTTGTGCCTCTGTAGCAACCTGCACACTGAACTGTGACTCACAGCACATTGCATGGCTATACGACGTGTGCTTCGCTGCGGTGACGTCGAGAAGGAGACCAACACTGCCGTAGCTTGTGCTTCATCCGTGACTGTCCGCTGTCGTCCACTACGCGCTCTGTCCCAAACAGTGCCCGTGTCCTCGAATTTGGTTAATAACTATGCCACTGCAACATGTGACACAGGGTGAGGTTCTGGATGACACAGGTTGAAATCGGCAGCCACAGCACGGGCACTTCTCCCACCCCACAGTTTGACGATCTGGATGTGTTCCTGAGTTGTTAACGGCATGGTTCAGCACCTGCAACAAACAGGTAAACATCACTTTCAGTTGCCAATAACTTTTCACCAAATGAAGTTACATGAAATATGATTTCAGATTTGACATCCTGACGAAATTCTAGCCTATGGTCATGTATCACATGACCCACCTATCATTTTAAATAAAAAAGTTGAATTCAAGATGGCGGAACCAAGATGGCGCCCGTCCGCGTAACATACTCTAAAAGGTGTCCCCCTAGGCCTATTATGATGTATCGCCCATATCAAATTCCATAAAAATACATCACTGCGGATTTTACAAGGGGTGGTAAGGGACTTCTGATACACCCTGTATAATCATTATTTTTTTCACGGATATCACACACACACATACATTTATCATCTGACAAAAACAACCCAACTATCCTGGTATCAAATAAAAATTCAAACCATTTCAATCGATGTCTGTATTTGTATGTTGCGTGGTAAAGGAAATATGGAAATGAGAGATTTCCTGAAAATATTACCATCGATGTAAACATACATGTACGTACAATTAAAGCATATTGAATTTGTCTTTCTGATAGACTATTGCTAAAACACGCATTAAAAATCTAAGTAATGCGCGTGCACGTTTCTCATGGTTCCACTGTATTCCATTTTCTCTTACCTGCAACTTGCGCCTTTTTTTTTTTTTTTTTTTGTTGCGTAGGCGTATGCAGAACCACCGATTATGTGTGGGGGAAAGCCTTCATGAATGTTCAATCGGAGAAAGAAAAAAAAACTCATTTCATATGACTGTTTTATTCTATTGTTGGGTACGAAACAGGGCCGTGTATAGAGTGTGTCCGGACTAATCGAAAATCTATATAAAAAGAATTCGAATTTCCGTGGCACCAATGTGCTTTGCCTCCTCCTTCATTTTCCCTCTCTGTGATTCAGAGAATAATTTACATGTAATAATGGTTTCGTACAGCAGACTGAAAACAACTACACCTACTTTATTCTTTTTCATCAGTGACGGTCATTAGGGGGCATCATTTATTTATTTATTTCGTCTTGTTTTACATGGCAAAGTTAAGGCTGTGGAGTAGGGTGTATCGAAAAAAACTTTTTTTCGAAATGTTAAGGTGGCTAGTGCGGAAAAGTGGCCATTTGTGACCAAAAACACGTCTGATTTTTTTCAGATTTTTTGGAGGTCGTTTAGGTGGCGCGCATTGACCTTGAAGTTTTGATAGTGATTTGGGTATGCAACACGCACAACAATTTCACAAAAATGTCATTATTTGGCTATTTCATGTGTTTTTTTCTGCATTATGGTCGTTTATTGTTTTGTTTATGGCAAATATGTTACATTCGTGCCTTAGGGGTGGTTTCCTATGCTGTTTACGTATGCTTTTGGTCAAAAATTGTCAATTTGAGGCTAAAAACTCCATATTTTTCTATTGATGGTTTCCAATTGGTTTCGACTGTGTTTTATTCTAAGGTTTTCCGATATAGAAGAGTAAATAAAATATTTTGATCAAATTCCACATACTACATAATGAAGGTGTACGCTCCGATGTGCTTTGGGATCAAGAAGGAACGATCGATAACTGACGGAGCCCGACACCTCTGGAATTGGATCCACTTGTCCCGATTTCTCCCACACCACTTGAGAGATCTGATTAATAGGGTCATTCAACAAAACGCATTCTTGGCCCATCCTGAAAATCTCCTGCTGGCTTTAATAACCGACAAAATCCCAGAAATAAGAAGTTTTGGTTGGCAAAGAATTAAGAAAGCAAGAGGATTGAAAAAAAGGCAAAAGAATTCGCACTTTTGTTTTACCAACCATCAATTTTAATGCAGACCAATACTATGACATGGTTGATTGGGCTTCATGCTTCCTCCACGAGCCTACGTTGGCCAATAATATTACAAATGAAGAAGTAGATGACTACAATAAAAACAAAAATATAGCGGAAATTCAAGACTTCCCCTGCCACACACAAGGAGTGGAGCGACTTGTGAAAATTATCACAGAGGCTGCTTCTTCCGTTTTCGGCGCCAGCGCACGTGATGGCTACATCAAAGCGAAATTGGAATCTAGAGAACATATGCCGACATTTCGAACAAAAAGTGACTATAAAGTTCAAGGAGAAAACTAGAAGAAAATCTTGGCCTGCCCCTTAGTAAAATTATGTTTGCCAACATCATTTGAGTGGGTGGAGCTCGCAGTCCAGCCACCTCCTCGTGGTGAGCTCTGGGTTACTTTCAAAGCATAATAAGCTATGAAAATAAGCGAAGCGCTGGACAGTAATTGAGGAACTGTTAGCAATTAGAAAGTCAAAATATTTTATTTACTCTTCTATATCGGAAAACCTTAGAATAAAACACAGTCGATACCAATTGGAAACCATCAATAGAAAAATATGGAGTTTTTAGCCTCAAATTGACAATTTTTGACCAAAAGCATACGTAAACAGCATAGGAAACCACCCCTAAGGCACGAATGTAACATATTTGCCATAAACAAATCAATAAACGACCATAATGCAGAAAAAAACACATGAAATAGCCAAATAATGACATTTTTGTGAAATTGTTGTGCGTGTTGCATACCCAAATCACTATCAAAACTTCAAGGTCGATGCGCGCCACCTAAACGACCTCCAAAAAATCTGAAAAAAATCAGACGTGTTTTTGGTCACAAATGGCCACTTTTCCGCACTAGCCACCTTAACATTTCGAAAAAAAGTTTTTTTCGATACACCCTACCGTGGAGCCTTTTCTTCCATTTGAACCACTGCCGTACGCAAGATTGTTTTCGGGGTGGCTGAACTTTTGAAATTGGATGGTGCATAGGTGCGTTCAGCGGCGCAGGAATATTTTTCACTTGGTCGGTACAAAATTCATCCTCTATACATACATACATACATACATACATACATACATACACACTGACACTCACACACGTAGTCCTATACATAAATGGGGGGCAGGGGAAATTCCATTTTAGAAGAGCTCAGATGGATTTCCTGTTTTTAATGGAAAGTTTTCTTAAATACATCATATTTCTTTAGTTTTTAGAATTTATGGTTATTTTTTTTTAAAAAAAAAACAGATAATTCCTAAACATATAAAACTCTAGACCTCGTTTTTGGCCAGTGGCGACGCCTGGATTAATCATCTGGGGGAGCTAAGGGGGTGCTGAATAAAATTCCGGGGTGCGATGTTGAAAGCATGAAATATGCATTCATGTTTTAGCAGAGGCGAAACCTTGACTTTTTGTGTGGGGAGCAAGTACCAGGATAAACGTACCAATAATAATAATAATAATAATAATAATAATAATAAATACATTATTATTAATAGTAGAAGTAGTAATATTATTAGTAGCATCAAAGTCGTTGTTATCCTCGAAAATCACACAAAAAGAGTAGAAGTCGGTGCTAAAGCATTTGTGTTGGAACAAACGATTTGAAATATTTTTTCAACACGTTCAATTTCACATTAGCTAATAATTGTAAACAAACACACAAACTGCATTTTTGAAATACAGAAAATGCATGACGAATAAATTATTTTTGTACCTATGATATGTATAACTTTCATGTACAACATATGCTTTACACATATGCAACATGTTAACACTAAATTGTGTACGTATTCAAAGTTTCTTTAAAACATTTACATAACATATTATTTGAATGCATTACATAATCAATTCATTCGCCTCATAACAAATGTGCGCGCTCCTTTTCATCCAAATAATTGTTCATGCATTTAAGACCAAACTGCATCAGTCCGAAGTACATGGTTGGTCTTACTTCTCACTCTGGTAATTTACAATGCATTACAGAAAAGAATGATTAATGCTCGCTTCCCTCGCAAAAAAATTTTAGATCCAAATTATTGCAAACTGAAAAGAATATTAATTTAATAGGCCGCCGAATTCTCTCTTTTATAACGTTTTAATATGGATTGTTCGCCGCCCCCTAGCTACGGCTCTGAACTTTTACGAATTAAAAAAAGAAATCCAAATGTATTATTATTTCCAAAATTTGCAATCGAGGATGTCAATTGCCTCTCTGTGCCTTCTCCTGGAGGTGCCCTTGGCCGTCTGGAAGTAAAAATAAAGAACTACATGAACCCTAATTAAATCTTGAGTATCATTTTGTCCTGCCACTCTTAGATTCTGCTGGCCTTGCTTTTTTTCACTTCAATGTTTGCCCCCTTGCACCCCAGACCCCATAGAATTGGTTTCCGACCCAGGTTGGACCCCCTGTGGTTGCGCCACTGGCTATCTTTCTACTGCCCCAGATGCTGCGGTGTCAGGACAAAACGCAAAATGCACGGCAATTTCATCTTTTTTAAAATCCCCTTCTGCCACACTATCCCCATCAACGAACTGTAACATTTCTTCGCGAACTTTGGGCTCCTCGGCAAAGTATGGAATGGTACTTTACTAAACATGTTACGTGGAACATATAGAACGTACATACACACTAAAACAACACGCTATATACAACAAAGAATACGCTAAATTCAATAAACACTAAACAAACGGACCGGTTAAAATATCACAGCAACGCAACAATCAAATAACACTTCCTCTCCCAACAACATGAAAACTGATCGTAAGAACAATTGCCCGATAAGCGGCAACACCGTGATAAATGTTTTCTGTTGCTAGGTGACCAGGGCTTGGGTGAATCACTAGGGAGATTTTGATTGGCTCGCATGCCAGCAACCCAGCCTCCCGTAGACCCGGTTTCTCCACATGATTCACAAGCGTCAATACCAAACTAATTTCGCGGCAGGTATAACAGGTAAACTACCCGTCACGATCAGTGGCGTAGCGTTATAGTACGCCCATACGCCCTGTGTTCCCTGATTTAAAATTTCAAAAATACGTAAATGCCGTAAATATAAAGTAAATCTTGACTAATTTCATATATGTTTGACCTTCATGGCATTATAATAGCTATTTTTCGCGTTTCGCTTGCAACGCTTCACTAACAACACTCGTTCCAGCATTTTTTCAATGCCTTTCCTGAGCAGAGGGCGGCTACGTGATTGGTTCATGTGACCCTTCCTGCCTTCTGAAGCAGACGACAGCGGTAGAATTCCTATAGTGAAACCACGAGCAAAACAACCTGCGCAGACCCGCGACTCCTGTGCACCGTACCCCCGCGAGTAGGGGAGGGGGAGAGTGGACCATGCTTCCTTATGGCCCGAGGTGGAGGGAAGAAGGGAAAGCTGCGCGGGGACTTTTCGTCCCAAGGTTTTTTTCCTTGTGATCGATCTATACCCAGTTCTTCGCGCTCATGCCACTCGTGGTATGTGATGCTACAAAACGCAATATTGACTGACGTAACTGTACCAAACTCAAACATACCATTTCTTAATAACCATTGCATTGTGTAATTTATCGCACGAACAGCGATGTGTATTAAAAACTAAAAGATCAACACAGTTTTTGTCAAATAAGTTGGTGAAGTCCTCGTTTTTCGTTAGTGTCTAACTGCTTAATATTGTGTCAATGGAAATGTTTAGCATTCATTTGAAAACTCTTAACATCGAATGGTCTGTGGACAAAATTATTTTAAAATGTTTATCACCATTCCAAGATGCAATAAACAGTGGTCTGAATTACTAATCGGCACTGTTACGTCAGTAGAGTGTACGATAGTTGGATCATCCACCCACCTCCGTGTCAGTGTGTTTTGCACAGTGCGCCAAGACGACAGAGGTCCCTGGTTCGAATCCCGGCGTTAGCACGGGTGTTCTTTATGAGTGTCCCTTCATCAGCTTCATAAATGTCATCACTCATATATTCGCGATTAACCAAAAGTGGTAGAAAAGCTAAGTAAAATATACCAAATCAATCAGTAGTTGGATCACCCACAACAATGACGTCTACTGTTCAGAGGCGCTTGTGATTCAGGTAGGTTTTCTAATGACTTGCGTCATACCGAAAAGTATAAAACACCAGAGTTCAAAACATTTGTAGCATAGTGAGGCATCTCATTTTCTAGCTAAAACATGCATAGATGATGTTTTATTGAAAACCCAGCTGACTTCATGCAATTGTTGCGACTAATTCCATAAGTAAATTAAAAGGGCCCACCTTTCCTTCGGGCTTGGCGTTTCCACCCGAAATGCCCATGCTACGCCACTGGTCACGATACAATTCGCGTTAAATAATTTCCCGAGCACGACCTGATGATATCTTGAAAGCACCTGAAATTTTTGTTCCAGTGCGACTTGGAGAAAAGAGGAACAACAAGTAGGCGGACAATAAAACTGTTTAACAACAATGACAAAAAAAAAAAAACAGCTGTAGGCAAATATCGAAAAACACAAACGAAACAGGCCACTTAAAACAAAAGAAGAAACAATTCTTAACAACAATACTGACGAAAGAAAAGACAACAGCCTCTGATCTTTGTAGAGACTGCCAACAGTACAGGAAAATACTAGTATATGCTGGTTCTCTTTCAATGCTTGGCTGTGTAGCTATACAATAACTGCGATCTCACTACAATACCTAACATTCTGGCAATCAATGTGAGTACGACAAATGACACTATAAGAATTAATATTTTCAACATATGGTTTTGAATAGGGAGTGCTGAAGGGGGTGCTGGCGCACCCCCCTCGCGCCCACTCTGCCCCCCCCCCCCCCCCCAAGTTTTGGGCTCATCTCGAATGTGATGGAACGGAAAATCAGAAGTTTGGCATTTGGAAGTAGCTAACAAACATGCATCTCTTCATTTTAATGCAGGGTGCGATTTGAAGGGGATAGGAAGGATTACCCCTTGTTTTGAACTATCAAACTTCCGGTTATGAATTACACAACTCAATCAGCGATCATTATTCCAGTTCTGTTCAATTTATGGCTTACATGGGACCAATTTATACGGGTCAGAGCCAACCCAATAATTTATGTGATTTTTTTGTGAACTTATAATTCAAACGTTTGAGCCCACCTAATGTTTTTGAAAAGTTGGCGCCCTGGTTGTGTCTTTTTTAGATGCCATGTATTCGGCATTTTTTCAGACTTCTGGTGTTTCACATGTACTTTTGTATCAAATACTGAAAGTGGGCTGTGTTTTTTATGTATTTTGGGTCGCTTCCTCGTTTAATCCTGTTCGAACGCTTGTTGAGTTCTAAAGCGGTTTATTGTGCCTTAAAAAAGTCGAGATGGTCCCCGATCGACTCGTGAGAGGTCCAACTATTTGACAAAGTAGTCATTTATAATAGAATTTGCTACAAGTACTGAAAGTACTATCATTGTATTGTATATGTAAAACCAAAAGAATTCAGTTCTTAGAGCAAAACAATAAAAAGACGACTATTCTTGAAATGTTTGCCGTCCCCGTGGCGGAGTGGTTAGCACATTGTGCTACGACTCCTGAGGACCCGGGTTCGAATCCCGACCTGCACATGGATGTTTGTGAGTGTACATACATCAATTTCATCATATCATCACTCATCCCCATCTTCGCAATTAGCCAAAAGTGGCACAAAAGCGAAGTAAAATAAAGCAAATCAATCAATCAATCTTGAAATGTTGAAAACGATTGATCAAAGGTGTAGGAGGACGGTAGTTCAGGAGTTAAGAGGAACACCATGCCTTAGAGCCATTTTTTTCAACCTTTGGTGGACAATATAAATAGCCGGCAATGGACATTTCCACTTTGACATGAAAAACGTTTTAAATCTATTCATTTTACAGATAATCACACAAACATGAGATGTGCAAAATATCTCGGCGATATTTGTTTCGGTTCTCGAGAAACACGCCTTCAAACACCGCTGAAATTTACCTCCTACGTCACGGATTTGAAAACGTCCTCTCCACAGACAGGAGGTCCTCTGACGTCATCACTTAGAAATGCGTGGAGGCGGGGCTTCTGCTCGTCCCGACAACTTAGCATGAACCGCGGAAGCGACAGAAAATTCACTTGCTACTGTGTAAAACAAGTATCTTACAACTTCCAGTGCAAAAATCTGTGCTCCATTTCTTGGAGATGAATTATGCCCTAGCAGTATAGTAGTATTTACTATAATTCAGCCACTCGGTAGAGGGTTTTCCCATTAGGGTG
The DNA here is from genome assembly GCF_977018435.1 of Lepisma saccharinum. Lineage (NCBI taxonomy): Eukaryota > Metazoa > Arthropoda > Insecta > Zygentoma > Lepismatidae > Lepisma > Lepisma saccharinum. The sequence goes on along the minus strand of NC_139235.1, from coordinate 67,437,712 downwards.
ACAAAGCAAACCTTGTAACAGTCAAAGGCTGAACATGTGAACAGCCTTGCTCATTGCGAATACATAGGTTAGTTCTGACTGGCAAGAACTTAATATTATAGGAATGCCTTTTCTGGAATTACAGTTATTTTCGTCATAATATTTTCTTCACAAATTTTAAGATAATACTTTTAGAACACACTGGTATACACGCCAATTTCTGCAATATAAGAGGTGATACGGTATAAAAAGGCACGGTGAATTTTTCAATTTCCTGCAGTAAATGACAGTTTTCTTCAGTTAATATATATATTGAAAATTTTTGTATTTAGCCTACTTTTACGTCGCTTTTCCGTTCACTTTGTTTAACCGCAACGATGAGAACGCATGGTTAATTTATTATGTATCATCTCTAACATCACATTTCTTCCCACTTTTGGCTAATCGCTACAATGAAGATGAATAACTACAAGCTGTATTCGCAGTCGGGGTGCAGGAGTACACCCCCCCCCCCCCACACACACACACTACCACCAACTGAGTATCACCCAACCTGCCATGATAAGAGACGAACTTTTTCTTCTGTCCCATCTCATTTCGAAAACATTCACTTGTCCCATCTCCTTTTATGAGACGAAACGGAACATGCCTCCTCTCGTGAGCAACACTAACATTAACAATAGAAGCATCCCCCTAGCTGTCCCCAAAGTCTCGAGCAAACATCCTCCCATGTAACAATTTCCAGTTCAATGAAATGTCACTCACAAGGAAACAGTCATGCCCAGGTCGAGAGTCAAACCTGAAACATGCGACTTCCTCAGATAAATCATGAATTTTGTGTATAATCATTACAACGCCAGTTCATTCCTGGTAATTCTGAATCTGCAGTTTGGTTTGCATATATAAGCAGGATAATATTTAGTTTTCGAGGGCTGTACCGTCGAAACGAGGAGTCAAAAAAAATAATAAGAGAGATTTTTTTGTATTTATAATGATAAGCCTTTGCATACGTTGTTAATTCTATATTTTTCGAGACTTGAGACGAGAACGAGAATTGCCCTCCCAAACCGAGACGGATGTTTATAAATTGAGACGAGACTGTCAATGAGACATTTACAAATAAACACGAGACATACATTTACAAATCTCAACGAGAACGAGACCAAGGCTGCCATGTCTCGTTTCGATAGGATCCTTAGTGGTGAAGTTGTGAACCAACCAATTAATGCGTTCGGGGTAACGAGATGAGGCGGCTTTTTTCGCACTACAAAATTCAAAATAATTATATCGTACCATTTCAGTATGGGATATTGTTATACACATGGGCGTATATATAGTTCACGGGGGGGGGGGGGAGGGATGGATCAACTTTTGGTATGATTAGGGTTGCTTTATTTCGTAAGTGAAAATCCAGGACACTGCTGGCCGGAAGCTTGTTGGGGAGCATGGGGGGAGGGGATGTTGGACCCGATAAAGTTGTGTGTTTGTAGTCACGAAGTCACGCTAGTTAGTATTGATACTTTTCTGTTCATCTTGTGTCACTGCGTTTTTAAGAACCAAATTTCTTTAATATGATTCGAGGGGAGAAAAATAACTGATTTGACAGTCTCAATGCAGTTTCTTATCGCAGAAATTCCGAAACTATCAGGAAATTGCAGATATTGGTCTGCAGTCCCATCTGGTGTTTGGAATTACGAAATTTCCTTCCCATCCGTATCCCGTCCTATACGTCTCTAATTTAAGAGAATAAAATAAGTCCGAAGGAATTTTTTATGAACAAGCGGAAAGAACAAGGAAACTGGTAATTTTAGTGAACCAAAAAAAGAGGGGGGTTGGACCCGTTGAATCCCCCTTAAATGCGCCCATGGTTATAGACATTATTTCCTTGTAATAATTATACATAAACTAAGTATAGATATGTACTGTACAACTAATGTAATCTTCTCAGTGTATTATCTTTTATCTGCACAAACATATTTGATCATAATTTGCGCAACAGAAATGGAACACGAACTGAAATTGCTTTATGGAAAAGAAAGTTAAATAGGCTTTATAAATAAAGTGAAGAATGTGAAAATTCCTATCTTGCACTACATAGGTTACGGTAAATATCGATAAATATAAGTTTAAAAATTATTTTTGAGTGTCTGGTCAGCAACCAATTTTATAAGCAATATTTTTCGTATGGCCTGAGAACACACACGCAACTGAACCCTTCCATTTACCTTGCACGTGAGCAGCACGGATATTTCATAGAAGAATGATCATTACAAAGCATAGCTTTCCTTTCCACTATCGCTCCTTCTTCCATTATTTAATTGGTACAGATTTGTAAAACTGCTGCACGTGTTCGCTCACCGTGGGCTACTCATCCGGAACTGGACGCTCGAAGCAGACGACAAACGAGCTCTCCCTAAGGAGTGACGTAGTAACATGGCGGCGGCGTGTTTTCAGCGCAACGCTAGCCTCGCAACTTTGGAAGTCTCGTTTCTGCCTTAAACTGGACGCAGAGAAACGCGAGTACTTGCAGGGGTCATTTTTCCAGGGTGTAGTTTTTAAAATTGTTGTAAAAAAAATTGAGTGGAAATGTCCATTACATGGGAAATAGTACGCCTTTCCGTAGTTGCTAGGAACTATCTTTCAGAGCATAATACGTATTATTTGACATCGGTGATAAGATTCATTTACACACAATGGGGCTGTTCATTGCCAAACTTTTCCGGTGGCGGCGCCACCCCCGTTGCGTCCCTAAATAATTACGTTCGTCATTTGGTTGCCCTAAGCTTTACATTGGATCTCAATGGGATGGCTATTCAAACGTTATGTTCAATGAAGGTAAGAATTTCTCGTGTACATCGATAATAAAAATGGGTTTAGCAAAGCTTTAAAATAATGTAGCCAGTCATAAGTTTCCGAAAATTACATTCTCCTGAACCTAAGAATTAATATTTAAAGCGCAACGGAATGGTTGCGAAAAACGAGTTAAATATAGTACGTTTATGCACAAAGAACACTAAACCTGATGTCATTTTGGTCGTCTCTAGCTGCCATGGGTCGATAATACAAAAATTTAGATTTTTGCACTATGCTTTGCTTTTCTTCTGGTTGCGAGCATGTGTAATTCAACGGCGGGTAGACATCGAAGAAACTCCCAACATTATAAAGAAAAAATGTATTAAGTGCGTAAATGCATGATATATATTATTATACGTTATGACTGACATTATGCCCTATCCGATAATTTAATATTAACGTATGTTTTCATTGTATTAAGGAGATATTCTCCCCTCGTATTTTCGTCCTTTTTCTTGGTAACAACAATTTTAAAATTATAATACCTGTAAATAACATAGCCCTAGAGCTTGCGAGACATGAAACAGAAGACAAAATATTTTATGTAATAACTATTCTTGACGATAAATGTGTGTATATAAAACAAAGGACCATATTTACCAGCTACGTGGAAAAGTATTATATCACGTGAAAAAAGGATTTAAAACAACTATAAAGATAAAGGTACAGTTGTGCGGAATTATTATGCATTATTCCTGACTGGATTCTCAACAATAGATGACTTAAATTGTGAAAATTGCAAGTGACGTAAAAAAGTGCTATGCAAATTTTAAGGCTTCTTTGAGTTCCGATATCTTTTCTGTTTTTGACGATCGTCTTTTCAAAACTCTTACTCTTACAGCATCGATTTTTCAACTATCATGTTCAGACATCATTTCTGAGTTTAAGACGATATTAAACTTGCAATTTAATGTAATAGCAGCACGTTCGGCTGGACATTTCCACTCTTTTTTTAAAAAGCAATTTTAAAAACTACACCCTGGGAAAATGACCCCTACAATTTTTCGCGTTTCGTGTTCAGTTTAAGGGGAAAACCAGACTTCCAAAGTTGCGAGGCTAGCGTTGCGCTGAAAAACACGCCCCGCCATGTTAATACATCACTCCTCAGAGAGAGCTCGTTTGTCGTCTGCTTCGAGCGTCCAGTTTACTGGCGGTACTGGCGGTAGCCCACGGAGAGCCAATGTGTACTGCAGTTTTGCAAATCTGTGTAGAGTTAAATAATGGAAGAAAGAACGGCAATAGAAAGGAAAGCTATGCCTTATAATGGTCATTCTTCTACTACATATCCCTGCTGCTCACGTGAAAGATAAACGAAAGAGTTCTGCTGCGTGCGTGTTTTCATCAAGTCAAGAGAAAACTATTGCTTCTAAATTTGGTTACTGACGAAGTTTTCAAAAATATATTTGAAACTTATATTTATCGAAATTTACCATAGACCATGTAGTGCAAAATAAGAATTTTCACATTCTTCACTTTACTTTACTTATAACGCCTATTTTTACTTTCTTTTCCATAAAGCAATTTCAGTTTGTGTTTCATTTCTGTTACGCAAATTATGATAAAATATTTTTCTGCAGATAAGAGAAAATACACTGAGAAGATTACATCAGTTGCACAGTACTTGTCAAAGCTAAGTTTATGTGTAAACATATTGTTAAAGACAAAACAACTTTTCTTAATTTTTTTTTGTTTGTTTGTTTGACTCCTCGTTTCAACTCTACGAGCCTTCTAAAACTGGATATTATCCTGCATAATGATATACTAACCATTAAACAATATGACGGAAAAGCGACGTAAAAGTAGGATAAATACATAAATTTGCCACATATATATTAACTAAAGAAAACTGTCGTTTACTGCAGGAAATTTAAAAACTCCGCGTACCTTTTTTTTTTTTTTTTTTTTTTACCATATCACCTCTTATATTGAAGAAATTGTCGTGTAAACCCGAGTATTCTAAACGCAGGGTGCGAAATCCAGGGGGAGGGGGAATTTCCCCCCACCAATGATCTTGTCCTGAAATTTTCCCCACCAATCTCTTCCGGGGAGGAGAGTTTGGTTTTAACAAGAAACATACACAATTAATTTGGGATTCGAATATATTTGACTAGAATAATATCGAAAACGTACAAAAAGAACGGGCAACAAAGAGCCTCATCTCTAAGGACACTGAACACAGTAATTCCCAGAACACAGAAATAAGACCGACTTGTTATTTCTTCTCCTTTTCTCATCGACTTTCGTAAGCAACGCGAAGTATATAAATATATTAATAAAACATGTATTAGCATTTATATGTGGATTTTATACAGTAAACTATTATCTTATCTTAATGTCTATTAATTTTTGTCCCTCCCTTCTTAGGCAAATCATTGTTCATATCAGTAGTAGCTACATTAAAATCTTCAATTTGCAATTGCATTTTGAATGAGGGCCTGTCGATATAATATATTGTATATTTTATAATTTAATTTCATTATTTAATAATTGACACATATTTAAATTCATTATTTAGTAATTGACACATATTTAAATTCATTATTTAATAATTGACACATATTTAATGACATTATATAAACGCGCGTGTGTGTGTGTACCTAGGTATACAGTGTAGTGTGTGTGTGTGTGTGTGTGTGTGTGTGTGTGTGTGTGTGTGTGTGACTGTCTGCTGCTTCCCCCCACCAATCTGCAGTGATTTCGCACCCTGTCTAGACATATTGTTATTTTAAAAATTGCGAAGAATATATGACGAAAATAATTCTAATTCCATAAAAGACATTTTTTGAAACAAGAATTTCTTGCCAGACAGAACCTATGTATTGGCAATGAACAAGGCTGTGTATGCACGTGTTCAGCCATTGACTGTTACCTTACCAGTATTGCTTTGCCAGCCTAATGAAAACCCTCTACCGAGTGGCTGAATTATAGTAAATAACTACTATACTGTTAGGGTATAATTCATATCCAAGAAATGGAGCACACATTATTTTTACACTGGAAGTTATAACAAGATACTTGTTTTACGCAGTAAAGCCCCTATCACACGGAACTGGATTTCTAGTTGGAATGCTCTAGTTGACGCTGGACTGGCTACCCATTTGCTAGTTTTCGCCTCACACGGTACTTGTTATACCGTACTTGTCGATAGTCTTTCGTTCCCATAATGGCGGCCGCGCGAGATGTAAACAACGTATCACTTCACACTTTTAAAATACGATAACTATCCAACCGAGAGGAATATCGCATCGCATTAAATGGTTTTAGGTAGAGAAGAACGGCGCTGATAAAATACATACTTTACAACCTTTACTATACACGTATGGAAGAATATTTTAGCTTTTTCAATTGTAAATATGCCTTTCGTGTTGTATGCACTCGGAAGCCACAGACAAAAAAAGGCTACTTTACAAACTCACAGAATATCTTCACATGGCCAAACTTTGCTCTGATTGGCTGTTCCACAGAATCTAGTCGAAGAAGTTAGTAGCAATTAGAACATGTCCTATTCCTCAAAACCAGTCAAGCAGTCAGCCAGGCGGCCATGATTACTAGCCAGAAAGTCAGTTCATCGCCAACTAGGGCATTCCAACTAGAAATCCAGTTCCGTGTGATAGGGGCTTAAGAAATGACTGTCGCTTGCACGGCCCATGCTAGTTTACGGAACGAGCAGAAGCCATGCCTGCACGCATTTCTAAAGGATGACGTCAAGTCTGTCTAGTCTATGCAGAGGATGTTTTCAAATCTGTGACGTAGGAGGTGAATTTCAGCAGTGTTTGAAGAGAACTAAAACAAATATCGCCGAGATATCTTGCACATTTCAGTTTGGTGTCATTGTCAGTAAAATGAATAGATTTAAAACGTTTTTCATGTCATAGTGGAACTGTCCCCACCTACAATAGTTTGCTTTGACCAGGCCCATTTCTAAGTAAGAGTATTAGGGGAGGGGGACAACCCCAAGTGCACGCCTATGGTTCGTTGCCATTGCCGATATCACTTGCAAAAGTTAAAACAAACTCTTCGCCAGAACCATCCATCGTAAGTTGGATGGCAGACGACAGAACTACGCGGGAATGGGCAGGAGGTGCAGACGACAGAATCGCGCAGGAAACAAATCCTCGTATCTGATTGGATAATTCGCTAGATATGGCATAGCTGTTTGTAGAAAAAATTCTCGCGTGCGGGACAGATATTTTTCGGTTGGAACGGGACATTTTTGTCGTGAAATTCTCGGGACGGGAAATGTTCGAAATTTCCCGAAGCTCTTGAAATCTAGAATTCTACACGTCATTTTCACTTTAAGTGATTGTTTTTGCATTTCTGGAATAAAAACTAAAAATTTCCGGGTAATTATGCGATATAGCCCGAACACCTCTCACACGTTTATTTCGTTAATTTTAGCATTGATACTTGCCTATTCTGCATTGCGGAAGATTCTTTAAGGTGAAGTTATGCCTTTTCCCATAAAATAGTGTCAACTTTTCATATTACGAGTCATTATTTGTCTTCTTTGTTCTGCTTGGGTAACAGACAATATGGCGTGCACTCGTCATGGATCATCGTGCGTCTGCTTGTGTTTTGTCTATTTGGAGTGGGTATGCAGTGTTTTACCTTCTTAACCGAAAAATACCTAATTTCGTGTTCATTATGTCATCACAAACCATTGACGGATAGCCCCAAAAAAACATTCACGATAGCGCCACAAACCATTGACGGATAGCCCCAAAAGTTATTCACGATAGCCCCACGAACGATTGACGGATAGCCCCAAAAACCATTCACGATAGCCGCACGGACCATTTCCGGCAAGGTTAGGTTAGGTAAGCATAGTTAAAAAAAATTGTAAAAAAAAAGGCACGTTTGGAAACACTGGCAAGACCGCGTGGCTTTCGACGTTCGCGCCATCTGCAGGTAAATAATGGAAACAACGGCATAATGTTGTCGCTTTAAAGAAAATGCAAGTTCCTTACATAAAAAGTGATTATTTCTTGTTCTGCAGCATTCTATGCTGAAGTTTTCAGTTTCCGCGTAAGAAAATACCTCGAAGAACTTCGACAATGCTACAGAAACTGATTTCAGTAAGTAGTTTCTCCTGTAAATTTGAAGAAATCCGTTCGGGCGATATCGTATATTTACCAGAAAACGTCGAGAATTAGCGGTCGGTATTTCCCGACTGCTCAGGACCTCGAAAAGTCGGGAATTCATTTCCCGAAGTCGGGATCGGGACGGGAATTTTTTTTCCCCGATCCCGGTCCCGACTTTTCGGGATCCCGCACACCCGTACCATCAACGTAAGTTGAGCTACAGCGCCTAGAATAACGTAGTGTGGAAAACGGCATGCTTCTGCGCTCTCAGGCTGGTTCCACCCGAAAATGATACCGCTAGAGGCGCTGGTGTCGGTACACGTGCTAGGCATTCGTCTGCTTATAATGGAAGTAAATGGAGTTTTCGCTGCAACGTCTGATTCTTTTACATGAAGCATTTCTATGAATGTGATAATTGCTATGATATTTGGTACAGTGGTCGCGAAGATATTAACGAACATTCTAGACAGTCGACCACGTCCTGTTATCGTCATACTTTCGTTAATAATACGGGAGAAAAAATACGCGTGGAATGCTCTTGGCAACTAATGTTTGTGTATGAATTAGGTTCATTATTATTATCATCATCATTTCTTTTAAAGATATACACACTGAAGCATTTGTATTTTTGATATTTACTGTCTCTTTTCTTCTGCTTTAAACTAATCGCGGCGATGATAATGATGATTGCATGAAACGACAAGGGGAACCCCACAAAACTTTCTTAGTGCCATCGACATGAGTGTAAGGCAACTTTCAAACCAATGGGACAAGCGACACGGGATGTTCACACTGTCACACTAGTGACACACACTTCCAGATTGTAAAATAGCATTCATTGCACATGAGGGTCCCAACTAATTGACAAGCGACATGGTGCCTTCAGTCTATTAGCAAGCGTTGCTTGCGAACAACAGATAAGCGACACGATAAATCGCACATTACAACAACAGATCTAGGCGACACGATAAGCCACACTTGTCGCTTTGTCGCTTCTGCGTCGCTCAAACTGGGCCATTTCCTCAATAGCTTGCAACATGTTGCCGTGGTTTGTTGTTCGCGCATACGCGATGCAATGAGTGGCTTGCTTTAGTGAGATTGCACACCAAAGCGACAAGCGGCACGCGACACTTATCGCTTGAGGTTTTCACCAACCGAACGCTGGCCTGTGCTTTCCGCCATGCCGCTACGATGTGAAATGTTGCTCTTGATTGGCTCCTTCCCAAGCAACATGTGTCACTTCGGTATGAAAGTTGCCTTGGACCGAATGACCCGTGTCGCTTTGGTGTGAAATCCTCGTATCGTTTGTCGCTTTGGTGTAAAATCTCCTTGAGGAAAGGTGGAGTCAGAGCTTTTGTCCCTACGGTTCGAAAGGCTGTATTGATTTCCGACTGCTCGCTTTCAAGCGACATTTGTGGTTTGTCGCCTCGGTATGAAATATCTCTCAGGATACTATTTATATTCTAATAACATAGAAAAATAAACTCTAATACACAGTCCAAGACCTGACGTCCGGAATCACATTGCGATGTTTCTTCTTGTGTTACGCATGCTATTTATTTATTAATTTTATTTTACTTTTCTTTCCAAATTAATGCCATTTCTTGACTGCAAATCACTCCACAAATATAACTGTTTCCATCAATTTACTTACCGCCTTTCTAGAGAAACAAATCTACACAATATATTCCAAAAACTAACTAAGCCGCATTACTTTCATAACAAAATTAGCAGCTGTGTCGATCGCACTGCCATCTACTTGTCATCGTCTCGGGGAACCAGTTTCTTGGGTCGTTTTCCACACTACGTTATTCAAGGCGCTGTAGTTGAGCTATGCGCTACTCTAAAAATACGCCGTTGAGTGCGTGAATGCGACGAGCGAGCAATCTGTGGTGGTGTCGGAGGGTCTCCGTCCCGTCTTTTATAATCTGTGGTCTTCTCCTTGCCCAAGACAGCAAGTGGAGCTGGGTACCATTTTTGCTGCTGAATAATGGGGTTTGGTGAATATCCTGCGGAATATAATCCTAGAGTGCACGGGCCATACGATCCGGCTCGTTATTATGGCAAGCGTAAGTGCTTATATTTTGTTCCGTACATAATGCCTTACGTTCTCTTAGTTTGTGGAGCATTTTTTCTCGGCTGATGGAGCTAATTTGTATTTGATGATTTTTTTCCCAACTTGTTTTTCAATAGTAGCGATACAAATACTGCGTATATTTTGCAGGTTTATTAACCCCTTTTAAACTTATAGATTTATATTCACGTAGAAAATATTATAAATTAAAATTCACACTATTTTGTACGATATAATTTAAACTACAGCTAGTAAAATCTAGCCCACCGTGTATTTGTTACCTTAATAGTCCGTGCAAGCTAAGTTTATACGAATCTCCAACTTTTTACCTCAAAGAAAGAGTATATCAGGATTATAGATATCTAGGGAAGAGTCTGAACGTAGGTTGGCCCCATTCATATTCGGTCTTCTAAAATAAATGAATCTTTGTACCAGTTAGATAAGCCGGAGACACATTTAACTCGTTTATTTTCAAATGAAATTCATTTCTACTTACCTCATATGCATAGCGGAACATTTTTCAACTTTGGATCACTTTTTTTTCCATGAAAAAAGCGTTATTTTTAACATTATAATTATTTATTCGTCTTTGCTAATTCGGCGGGCAAATCTTGACTCACGTTGTCTATCGTCAGCTGATATGCAGTATCGTCAGCTGATGTGCAGTGTTTCCAAACTTAAGAAATCGATAAATGCCGCACAAACTATTCACAAAAGGTTTTTAAGCGAAAATTGATCCATAAACTATTCACGGAAGGTTAGGTTCAGTTAGGTTAGGCAAACATAGAAAATTGAATTGAAAAAAAAAAAACCGCTCACACGTCATCTTGTAAAACTACCGCGTGGTTGTTACACTAACATTTATTAACTGAAAAATCATTGTTATTAACCCACAAACCATTCACGGAAGGTTAGGTTAGGCAAACATAGAAAATTAAATTGGAAAAAAAAATCCCGCTCACACGTCATTTTGTAAAACTACTGCGTGGTTGCTGCACTGACATGAGGTTATGTAATCGAACGCACGGAACATTTGATTCACGTAGTCGTAGGTAATGGTGGCACGAGCTATCGTGCAACGGAGATGCATGAATGACGAAAAATACCTTACTTACGGGCCAAATAAGTTGCTCGATTCGAAAAAACAATTTCCGCGACTGCAGAAAGTCCACAAGAACTCAATTCCGTAAGTTTCTCGTCTTTTCACCTGTAAATTTCAAGAAATGTGTCTCCGGCTTCAAATTTACAGGAGAAATGACGGGAAAGTACTTACGGAATTGAGTTCCTGTGGACTTTTGGAAGCTGGGAATAGTGTTTTTTTCATTCGTACAACTTATTCGGCTGCTAAATAATGTCATTTTCGACATTAATGTATCTCTGTTGCACGATAGTTCGTGCCACCATTACCATCGACTACGTGAATCAAATGTTCGGTGCATTCGAATATGTAACCCCCCTGTCAGTGTAGCAACCATGCGGTAGTTTTACCAGATGACGTGTGAGCGTTCTTTTTTTTTTTAAATTTAATTTTCTATGTTTGCCTAACCTAACCTTCTGTGAATGGTTTGTGGATCAATGTTAGCCTAAAAACCATCAATTTTCGGTTAATAAGTGTTAGTGTAGCAACCACGCGGTAGTTTAACAAGATGACATGTGAGCGTTTTTTTTTTTTTTCCCTCAATTTAATTTTCTGTTTGCCTAACCTAACCTTCCGTGACTGGTTTGTGGATCAATTTTCGCTTAAAACCTTTTGTGAATAGTTTGTGCGGCATTTTTCGGTACATATGTTTGGAAACTGCATATCAGCTGACGATAGACAACATGAGTCAAGATTTGCCCGCATATAGCAACGACCAATAAATACTTGTAATGTGAAAAATTATGCTTTTTTCAGTGAAAAAGAACATAATCCCAAGTTGAAAAAAGTTCCGCTATACATATAAGTTAAGTACAAAGGTAAATAATTCTGAAATAAAAGAGTTAAATGTGTTTTCACTATATCTAACTGGTACCCTACCCCTTTTGTTTTATTGCGATTTCATCATGCTACGAATGCAATTTTTACATGGTTCGATTTCGATGTCAGTCGATTCACACATACTGCAATCTATTAAGGTTCCGATTTACTTCTACATTCATTCCCACACTTCTACGATATTTACTGTCGCTTGTCGACGGAGAATATCTTGTCCATGAGAAGTGCGTCAGGTAATTTTGAAGTTTTTTTTTTTTTTTAACATAAATAACTTTTTCAAGTCCAATAAGTGCTCATTACTTTAAGGAAGGTTGAAATTTCGTGTGACAATGATTTCCAAAATTCTACGGTAATTAGTCTTTGTGCTAGGAGAAATCATAAAACAATCAGAACCGTTACAGAGTATTCTAATTATTAAAAAATTATGCCCTTTTTTTGTATTATAAAATCACAACCTTCTACACGTTATTTTGCAAGTTCTGCACCTGACTGCCAAATTTTAACTGCAGATTCGTGATTAAGAGGTCTAAATTAGGGAGTATGCGAAATATGAACGAAACCGGGGAGTTGTCCGGTATTGTAACGTTATACTGAATTTAGTCTAATTCTCAGCAGAAATATTGGTAACAGTTTCATACATCGAAGACACATTCCTTCATTTTTACAGGAGAAACTTCTTGCGGAAATGAGTTTCTCTTTAGGTTTCCAACATTAGTCGAGGTATAGAGAAAGTGTTTGTTTTCGTGTAAAAAGCATAATGACACCTTGAACTATGTTCCGCAATACACAATTGGTAAGTACAAACCATGTGAAACACAAAATATCCGATTTTAATGTGTCTCCGATCTATGAAACTGGTACAGAGATATTTATATATGCTATTGGGGAAGTATAGAACTTAAGCGACTGAAGTTATTTCTCATTAATATTGTTTCTACGATGATATTGGTTATTTGAAGGTACTCTTATTTTAAGTAACAATTCAGAACATTTAGTCTTATAAAGGTGCATAGGAATATGCTATCTAGGTGTTTTAATCTATATTGCCAACAATGCTGGCTCTCTCCATACCTCAGTACCCTTAAAATCAAGGTACTTGTAATCAATTTTTCTATTCTATTTCAAGCGTCCATTCTATTTTGCACATATTTGGGTATGACCCACCTTATATTTGGCAATGTTTTGAAGCAGTTGTATTCTGGATTACAGCGGTGATATTCATATTTGGTTCATATATCTTTCTGAAAACTGTGTTCTTCAGATATATGTGTTCATCATATGAATTTTTTAGATCTGCGAACCTGGCTAACCAAGAAATTCTTAGGCTCCCAAGAGCATAGTCATAACAATGTGGCATATTGCCATGTCTTGCTAAAACCAGCATCCATGGTGCCTTCATTGAACAGTGGCCCAAAACATGGACTTGAGCCCCTTCTGAAAGTTTGACAAATTACATGCTATACAATGCAATTTTTACAGAGAAAAGTGGCCAGCCATTTTTAAAAAAATGGATCCAAGTTTCGATTGTTTAATTCTGATTTCATCATGGTACAGAAGCATTTTTTTCATGGTTCAATTTCTATTTATATCTGTTAAGACATACTTTGGAATTGTAACGATTACTTACTGCGTGATATAATTCTGGAAGCATTCCTGGTGGTGAATGATGATGAGGTCTTCTCGGGATTTCAACCGGGTGATTTCCGGATAGGTTTCTGAGCTTTCAAGAGCTAACGTCTCTTCTCATCTTCAGGGATTGAAGTGCAGAGAAGTGTCAGGGTGAGGTTATATGTATTTGGTGTGGGAGGGGTCTGGTGTAAGTGGTGGGGCAATCAGGTTCCATCTACTAGTAGACTTATCGCTAACCAAGCTGGGTCCAATTCGAGTTCCGTGTCCCTGTTGAGGTTTTCCTTTTCCCCATGGTTGGCTATTGCTTCGTTATGATTTGGTCCCAGTAATTGGATGACTTAATGATGATTTGTGAGAATGTTCTTTTAATTTCCTTATACTATCATCTTTGCAGCTAGCTATTCGTTTATTGTCATCTTCATTGCTGACTGCTGTTGCCATCTTGGTTATGTGTGTGGTGCAAAGGTTTTTTTTTAAGTTAGGCGAGTCAGGTTTAGGACCTAGTATCCAAATGACGTCTTTAAATACTTTCATGGTTAGGTTAGGCAGGTCAGGTTTAGGGCTCTTAGCATTACAATAATTTCCCTAAATGCTTCCAACATCTCATAATGTTGGTGCTGGTCTCAAATTTGACACCCCTCTGAGACTTGTGCCAGCAGTAGTCTGTGGAATGCCTTGTCGATGGGAAGCGGGGATATTTGTGTAAGGTACTTTTTACATCTTCTTTTTGCCTATAAATAGGACTTCCTAGAACTTCAAACGGTGCTAGTTACTTTCAGAAAACTTCCAATTTACTTTCACAATCATTTCCACTATTCTGCAATACTTTCTCCTTATTCCATGAACGAAAGATGCCTTGATGGGAAGCCCGCATGCTTGTGTAAGGTGCTTTACATGGTAACTCCAAATTTACTGTGACAATCATTTCTACAATTCTGCAATACTTCGTCTTTCTCCTATGAAATTTTGAAAAGCTCATTAAATATTTGGAACAGTTACCAAAAGTAGATTTTGGGGTTATTGAATTACAAAAATGTGATTGACCTTTAGTTTTTTCTCGTTGTACATAGGAATGTAACTGAATCCACCCACAAATGTTGTGTTGTATGTGTATTAGGGTGTATCGAAAAAAACTTTTTTTCAAAATGTTAAGGTGGCTAGTGCGGACAAGTGGCCATTTGTGACCAAAAACATGTCTGTTTTTTTTCAGATTTTTTGGAGGTCTTTTAGGTGGCGCGCATCGACCATGAAGTTTTGATAGTGATTTGGTTATGCAACAGGCACAACAATTTCACAAAAATGTCATTATTAGGCTATTTCATGTATTATTTTCTGCATTATGGTCATTTATTGTTTTGTTTATGGCAAATATGTTACATTCGTGCCTTAGGGGTGGTTTCCTATGCTGTTTACGTATGCTTTTGCTCAAAAATTGTCAATTTGAGGCTAAAAACTCCATTTTTTCTATTGATGGTTTCCAATTGGTTTTGACTGTGTTTTATTCGAAAGTTTTCCGATATAAAAGACTAAATAAAAAATTTTGACTTTCTAATTGCTAACAGTTCCTCAATTACTGTCCAGCGCTTCGCTTATTTTCATAGCTTATTATGCTTTGAAAATAACCCAGAGCTCACCACGAGGAGGTGGCTGGACTGCGAGCTCCACCTATTTTGGCAAACATAATTTTACTAAGGGGCAGGCCAAGATTTTCTTCTAGTTTTCTCCTTGAACTTTATAGTCACTTTTTGTTCGAAATGTCGGCATATGTTCTCTAGATTCCAATTTCGCTTTGATGTAGCCATCAGCCGAAAATGGAAGAAGCAGCCTCTGTGATAATTTTCACAAGTCGCTCCACTCCTTGTGTGTGCAAGGGGAAGTCTTGAATTTCCGCTATTTTTTGTTATTGGTCAACGGAGGCTCGTGGAGGGAGCACGAAGCCCAATCAACCATATCATAGTATTGGTCTGCATTAAAATTGATGGTTGGTAAAACAAAAGTGCGAATTCTTTTGCCTTTTTTCAATCCTCTTGCTTTCTTAATTCTTTTTTTCCAACCAAGACTTCTTATTTCTGGGTTTTGGTCGGTTATTAAAGCCAGCAGGAGATTTTCAGGATGGGCGAAGAATGCGTTTTGTTGAATGACCCTATGGATCAGATCTCGCAAGTGGTATGGGAGAAATCAGGACAAGTGGATCAAATTCTAGAGGTGTCGGGCTCCGTCAGTTATCGATGGTTCCTTCTTGATCCCAAACCACACCGGTGCATACACCTTCATTATGTAGTATGTGTGGTTTGGGATCAAGAAGGAACCATCGATAACTGACGGAGCCCGACACCTCTAGAATTTGATCTACTTGTCCCGATTTGTAATGAACTAGACACGTGAGTGCAGATTGAGTCAAGATGTGCAGCAAACTAGATGGAGCGGTAATGGGTCAGATTGTTTTGTGATTTAGAGTTTTGGCGATCATTGTCACATGAAATTTGAACCTTTATTTATGTTGGGAAAAAAACTTAAACATTACCTTACGCATGCATGTGCACTCCCCATGGACAAGAAATTCTCCATTGACAGAAGCTACAGCAAGTATCACAGAATATTGGGAATGAATGTAGAAGTAATTTGGAACCTTCCTGGGTAAAATTCTTATCTCCACAAAACATATTTCTTCAATTTTACAGGAGAAAGTACTTGCGGAACAGAGTTTCTGTAGACGTTAGGAAGGTTGTGGAAGTGTTTTCTCCCTTCGTTCATTTATCTGGCCGGTAAGTCATGTATTTTTGACGTTAATGTCTCTCCGATGCACAAAACCTCTTGCCTCCATTACCTTCGACTACGTGAATCTAATGTTCCGTGCGTTTCATGACGTAACCCCTGGTTAGTGTTTCCAACCACGTGGTTTTGTAACTAAATATCTAGAATTTTCCTGATGTTGAATAACAATGTTAACTATGTTTGCCTTACCTAAGCTAACCTAATCTTGCCGTGCATGGTTCGTGAGGTTATTGAATGGTTTTTGGGGCTATCCGTGCATGGTTCGTGGGGTTATTTAATGGTTTTTGGGGCTATACGTTCATGGTTCGTGGGGTTATTGAATGGTTTTTGGGGCTATTTGTGCATGGTTCGGTGAAGAAGGTTGGAAACACTGCACACCATAGATGATCGACAGCGCTAGTCAACCTGTGGCCGCCATATTGCGTCTTACGGAATCGTAAAAACAACTAACAATAATTACTCGATATGTCGAAAATAGATAATATTTTCGTTTAAAAAGGAAAATCCCATCTTCAACAATGTTTTGCGATGCAGAATAGGTAAGTACGAATATTAACAATTAGGGAATAGGTTAGAGACGTTTCTCGGAGATTGGAATTTTAATCCTTCCTGAAACTAATCAGCACAATTTTCATTTTGAAAAAGTCTAATTTATGGTTAAAATAAGAGGTTAGAGGTACCTTGAGCAAAACTCCCTATTTTGCATGCTTGATACATTACACAGACTACCACCTAACCTAACTACGAAAGCATTTAGTTATATTATTTTAATGCTACGAGAACCAAACCTTACCTGACTAACTTAGCCATGAAAACATTTAACGTTTTACTAAAATTCTAAGGGAACTACATGTGACCTAACCTGGTGTTAGTAACATTCTAAGGGAACTAAATGTGACTTAACCTAACTACGAAAGCATGAACATTTTGGCGGCAAGAATTACATAGAAGTATATGGAAGGAAAAAAGAAACGGTCTCAAGGAAACACACAGTAAGTAATCGCAAAAAAACTCTCCAGCATGTGTTAAAAGACGTAAATCGAAATCGAACCATGTAAAAAATGCATACCTAACATGATGAAATCGCAATAAAACAAAAAGGCTTGGGCCAATGAAGCTAATATAGAATTTTGTGCAGCCATAACTGACTGAATCTCTCCACCAAACAGTACCTCAGTCTAGTTTCCTGCACTCTTTGGTGCTACGTGCAGTGCTGGCTGGCGCAAGGAAATTGTTTTTCAACCAAGTATATGCTGTGTGCAAGAATAGTGGTGTTCAAGTTCAGAAAATTCAACAAATGCATATTTGCTGTTGTCAGTGTTTATTTGATTTGTTAGCATATACCACATGACCCTGTACGCACTGTACACTGCTCAAGAATGTAGTACAACAAGTGTAGTCACTAAATGCACTCATGTGACAACAGGTAGATTAATTTTTTCTATTTTTTAGGTTTACCCCCCTGCCCCAACTTCGTTAAAAAGTTTGTTATAACTTTGAGATGTAGTCCGGGGGGAAGGGTAACCTTATATATTAGATGCCAACAAGTAAAGGAGGGGGTAAGGTTGCTCTTTATACTTCTTTTAATGCTATTCAATTTTAAACAATCGACAGTAACACAGTGAACAATTTGTTTGGTTAGTTTTAGCTGATCAGATGTGTAGAGATATTATTTTAGACGTCCAAGGGAGATACAGTAATAGAGCCTGGAATTGTACAGGGTGGCCACAAAGTGGGTGTACCCCTGGTTTTTTGTCGGAGAATATATTTAATTATTGTGGATTTGCAATTGTTCGACCATGATGAAACACATGAAACTTGATTTCAAAGTGCAAGCCGTCCCGTCCTTGTCACGTTAATCAAGTCTCTGATGCTGATAGGACGTGACGCCGGAATATCTCCGCAAAACATCTGCAGGACATGACACAGAATTCAGCAGTGCGACAATCATAATGGTCTCCATACCGATGTCCTCGACAAGTGAACTATCAGGTACGTGATCACATCGCTATAAGAACAACCACCACTAGTATCGGAAAAGGGGTGTGTGTGCCCACTTTGTGACCACCCTGTACATTGGTCATAAAACTATTATCACATTAGTGCATATCCTGTATGTAATAAAACCATTTCATGTTCTAGCTGGAAAGAGCTCAAATAATTTTCTACCTTTTCAAAAGTGAGTGGCCATAATTTTAAAATGTGGCTGCCCACTCTTGACTAGTGCAATAAATTTATTTTCAAGAGAATTTGTCATCAGTTTGGTATCTTATAGTATGATGCGGCTGCTTCTTATATCTTAACATTTAAATTTTCACATTTTGTTTTAGCTGATATCCCGCTTGCCCAAGTGAAGGTGGGTGAACTAGGTGCATGGTTTGGGAGAAGAAGCAAGAGCCCACAGGCCATGGTAGCTGCAATAAGTCGAGGTTAGTTTTAAATATCAACAGATTTTTAAATGTCACTTTTCAAATTCAGTGCAGTTATTCTTTATTAAGGCTCGCCAGGACTTTTGGCTGACGCAAAAGCAGCTTTTTTCAAATTTTCTTCTCCTTTCATAAAACTGGTGATCTCCTTTCATAAAACTGGTGATTTTCCAAAATTCGAAAAATTATATCTGCTTAGAATTTCTTCTAGAGCATTCACGTTAATCTTCATGTGGTTTCCTTTACTAGATTTTCTCAATAATTTTGTGATTACCTAAGTCTATTAGAGTAATCATAATATCTAGACAAGAGCGATTTTGGAATATCGTAGCACTAATTTGAAACTAGAGGAAAATTTGAAAAGAACAGCCAAAGTTCCAGCCGAGCCTTGATGACAAAGTTTGTCCTGTTCATCCCAATGGATATATGAACTACATAATAAAACACAAAATAATCAAAAGAAACACCACACACAGGTGAAAACAGAAGCTCACACAACAAAATTACAAAAAGGGTACACACATGAGTAGACATGAGTGTGCTTGGTGTCTTCTTAATTTGTATTAATGATGATATAAAAACATGTTTTAATGTGTAAGGACAAAATATAGTCAAGGATTGGTGAATGTAGGGGGGAAATTAAAGAGGCAGAATAAGAATGGTTGTTTTTATGAAGTTAGTTCAGAAGCAAGAATGTGATGGTAACTGCTAGCTCATTCAACCCTGATGGCTCAGTGGTAGCATCGTTGCCTTGTAATCAAGGAGTCCTGGCTTCGATATCTGGTGGAGGCACATAGTGGTTCGGATCCCACTTTAAATTGTAAGTCCAGTCTCAATTAGCCTTACTGTGCATAAAGTCGACTTTCAAGTTATGATTAGTGAGGGATGTTATGGATGCAGGAAGTTAATTTCATACCCTTCATTTCAAAAAGTACTCGAGTGTGCTTTGGAAACTCAAGTTTTGATTTTCCCATTATTTCAATTTCCAGAACAAGTTTTCTGGTGTTTGTTTGTAAAAGACTATGAATAAAACAACACAGGTAAAGTTTTCGGTGTCTGAAAATACATTGATATGCACTAGTAATCATACATTACAAATGGTTTGTATGGTCACATACTGAAAGTCAGACGTAAAAAGCTGAC
Organism: Lepisma saccharinum; assembly: GCF_977018435.1. Lineage (NCBI taxonomy): Eukaryota > Metazoa > Arthropoda > Insecta > Zygentoma > Lepismatidae > Lepisma > Lepisma saccharinum. Next base: position 67,417,777 of record NC_139235.1, on the reverse strand, counting down.
GTATAATATGAAAAATCCATTTTATTTTGATGACTTCTCATGAGAAAAAATTCAGTCATGAATCCAGTTCTGAAATCTTGATTCAAATCAATGAATTTGTTGATAAAGTAACCAAAATTGAAGAAATTACCAAATATATGTGTAATATATGTTTGACTTCTAAATATTTACTAAATGCTTTACAAGATTAACTTCTTTTGTTTGCACCTAAATTATAGTGTAGTCTAGAATAATTCCCCTTTATTGTTGATTATAATAACATTTTGATTGTATTGTCGCAGCTTGGTGGAGATGGCAACATAAGTATTGTCAGGCGAAGAGGACTGGAGTTGCTCCATTCATGCAGATAGCAGTTGGATCCATGTTTTTCTTCTATTTCATTAACTATGGAAAGATTAGTAAGTATCTGAATATACTACCCACGTGTGTGAATTAGAGACTTTGGTATATAGTCTGTGGCAGAATAGTGAGCAGTTTGATGGATGCTAGGTTGAACTTTGTAGTTAAAAATTCATTGTCTGCACCGACCTATGTGCCAGAGTGGTTACGATAGCATGATAACACCATTAAGCCTTGTTTCCATGATTATGAAAAACTAAATATGCTGACCAAGACAGTACTTTATTTTATTAAAAACATAAACTAAACGTAACGTTTCAACCTTCTAGCAAGGTCTTCTTCAGACTCTGTATCAAGTACAACTGTCACAAGATACAAAAAGAGGGCATTATATATACACAAACATTACTCCCTCCAGACTATTAGAAAGTTGAAGAAGTACGTGTCTATTGCCTAAACTAGCATCCACAGAACTTCAGGTACTGCAAGTTTTGAACCTCGGGACAAGGATTCAAAAATGTATGGTTGTGTATATTGTGTATGTTGCTGAGAATCGCCTTAAAAGCACAAACTATACCTATACAATGTATAGACCCAACCAAAAAGTTTTTTAACTGAAGTCAGGCTGCTGAAAAAGTATTTTAAATGTCAACATCGGAATAGAAAAGTGGGGAAAATAATTAAAATTACTAATTTTTTTTTTAAAGAAAATGAAGTCCAAAAGGGGATTTATGACCACCATAACATCATCCTTTTCCAGATTGTATTGGTTTCTTTTTCATCTCTGTTCTATCTATTAATTGCGAAAGTGAGGACTGATCTACTATAACATTAGATGCAAATCGTGCTTAATTTTCGAAGTGAAACTTCATAGAAGATATTTGCACAAGTGGATAGATAAATAAAATTCAGGTTTCGTGCTAAATTATCACTTCCATGAAATAGTCAAATTCTTTCTTCTGTTTTGAAACAATGCTGAAATCTATGCATTTTGGTGTCTGTGGGGTTTGTGATGCTTTAAAGCCATAATCAGTTTCTGCCCTAAGTTCACTCAAACTAAATCCACATATTTATTAATTAAACACTACAGACAAATGCCCAGTTACAGTGAACATGCACAGTAGTTTTTGTGGACATAAAACTTTTAAATACTTGGTACATTTTATTTTTTGAAGTCTAAAACACAAGAATGGTGTATTTTCGCAGTATTTTTTTTGTTTTTTTGGGGCGAAACCCCATTTTTTAAAAAAAGTATTTTCAGGGGATTTCCCCCCTTACCCCCTCCTTATATACGCCGAATGTGCATAAATTATATATCGTTTAAATCTGTGATTCATTCTGCGTACAATGGTATATCTTTCATATCTCTAGGGCATTTAGTTTATGAGCTATAGTCATTTCAAGGTACCGCTGCATTTTGAAGCTTGAATCATTTGGGGGTACAACTCAAGTTACATTGGTCATATGATAATAATGCAAATATTTTTGTGTTCCTTACATATCAGCGATCATTTCCATGTGCATGTCGACACTGTCATGTACTTTTTTCTTGGGGGGAGGGTGGGGGAACCATTTTTTTTTCCGAAATTTTGGAATTTTGAGAGTTAGCCCCCTTCCCCCACCACATATATGCCAAATTTGCATAAATTTCATATAGTCTGAATCTCTGGTTCATTCCGCATACAACGGTATATCACTCATCTCTCTAGGGCAATTAGTCTCCGATCTACACTCATTTAATTGAAACTCTGCATTTTGCTCAAAATCGGCTTGGGACTGAGAGGCTTACTTATGAAAATATCCTTGGGACTCAAAAGGTTAAATCCTGTCTTCATGATGAGTAGTCTATGTTCAGTACTTAACTTGGCACTTCTATGTACCCTAACATCCTGTACTGAATATCTCATTGCCCTAGTGTATGTAAAGTAATCTATTGTACTTCTGGCTCCTCTATTTCCAGCTTCAAAAGTTATATTATGAATCTGCTTGTGGGGGAAGAATGTATTCCCGATGAGCAAGTTATTATCTATGCAAAACTTTATCATTCACTCTCCATTTGTATTTGCAGTTCTTTCAGCTCCATGTCTTCCGATACTCCCATGTTCTCTTTCTTCATTTCCTATCATCCTATTCCAGTCTCCCATTATCACAATATGCCTTACACTATCTCTGGCTTTATCCACTGTCTCTTGGAGATTTGTATAAGACTGGTATTTTTCAAATTCTTCTGCATCTTTGGTTGGGGCATATATTTTTTCTTCTAGATCTAAATTTACTCTTATTATTCTGGAGCTCAGCTCACTGGTTCCCAGTCTATATCTCTTGCTCTATAATTTGCTTTTAATCCTGAGTAGAAAAGTGCATAATTCTTATCCAGAATCATCTCTCCATTTCCCTTTTTCTTAAGTTTCAGTAACTCCTAGTACCTTAATTTTATATTTCCCCATTTCTCCAACTATTTCAGTTTCTGCCTGTTAAAGAAGTAATAATATTCCATGTTCCAAACGTCGTTGTCCTTTCCTTGCCTTGTTGCCTCCAATGAATCCTTCCACGTTCTTTCCTTTGATTTCTCTGAATATTTGTTGTTTCACTCTGGGTGGGTTATTGGCCCTACACCAGGCTTGCCTAAAGAAGGGGCTGTCTCCTCTTGGCCTCTAGGCTTGCCAGATTTTCTTTAGGGGTTTATTCCCCATGCCCCGGAAGAACACTCTTCCATCTGCAAGGCAGCAGATCCTCACTTTTAAACTCTAGTGAGATTGAGTTACCTCTTCTGCCATTCGTGCTGAGAGAATTTCTTCTCCACCACTTTCGCCATTGAGGTCTTCACCGTAACCCTGGCTAGGGGCCCTTGCAAGGTACTACCATCTGGAGCCAGGTCGACCAAGGTTTCTTGTTAAAAAAAATAATACACACTAGGTTCCTCTGCCTCCTCAGCTGTTGAGTTGACCAGTTTAAATGACCCAAAAGGACAAAATACATTGGTCTGGAGACTGCGTTGGCCACTCAACGGAACCACGGTAATTGATCGATGTACCAGGAAACTGGACATTCAACCATTCGCAGACAATTAAGGAGACAAGCAAAACTTCCTATATAACCTGACTTTTGACCCACCCTGTATTTCAGAGTAATATTAGTGGAAACTTAGGATTGCTTATTACCAATTTACTAATCAGAGCAAGTAATATTTGTTGACTAATGTCCATCACTGATCATTACCAGCCACAATTAACTGAATAGACTTATAAGTGAATTTCTTTGTGGTCAGACCAAGTGTATGTAGATAAGCACATTGCTACCATTAAAATTATCATCTCCTTTTTTTTTTTCAGAGAAGCACAGGAACTACAGATACCATTGGTAATGCAGATGCACTGCAAGTTGGAAACCCTGCCTACTGCGGTTTATTAGTCGAGGATAAATGTTGAAGGAGAAATATGTATGTATCTTTATGGAATTTTCATGTATATAGTCATGCAGACTAATAAAGTTTTTGAAACTTCCTTACTTTTTAAATATTTTGATATGTGTACGGTCATCTTGAGTGGCTGCGGTGGCTCAGTCGGTAACACGTCTGACTACCATGCTAAAGGTCCCGGGTTCGATCCCCGGGCGGTTCAAATCCGGGAACTTTTCTAACGATGGAAGCGGCCCTGGCACCCACCGAGCGTCGAATAACATGGTTACCTGGGGAAACCTGGGGGTTAAAGGCGGTCAGGGGCGTGGTCCTGATCACATCACCCCCACTCACGACCGGATCAAGAAAGTGTGGGGCATTACCCCCACACCCCCTATACGCCTTCATGGCATGGTGCTAAGCACAGGGGAACACTTTACTTTACTTTACATCTTGTTACAGTTACAATAGATAATACCTAACAAAGTTGTTATATATATTTTTCATCATTGGACTGTGCAGCATTGTGATTTAGTTTAGGGTGTGTACACCAAATACATTTGCCTTTTAATCAAGGGCTCCCACATTGAATAACTGGTGGAGGCATCTAGTGCTTTGGATCCCATTTCAAACTGTAGGTCCAGTCCCGATTAGCCTTTCTGTGCATAAAGTGGACCTAATTGAAATCCCTTTTCTTGTATGTAATGTAAGAGTCTATTTTTTTGCCCTAGCATGCTGGGTGCACCCTCCCAATGTATCACATTTGGCTATTTTTTTAATGTAGTGTTTTTTCTGCCACTTTTGTGTAATAGTGACATGAGAATAAATGGTGATTAGACTAAGTGCGGCTGGTCAATGAAAGCTAATTGTAGGTGGCAGCATGATAGTTGTGTCCTCATGCTTTTGATGGCAATTGTTCTCCTATTTCAATACATTTAATCTTAAACATGAGAGATGATCGTCAACAACCGAAAAGATATCGGAACTCAAAAAACTGTAAAATTTGCTGAGTAACAGTATTTGTTTACATCACTTGCAGCTAGGGACGACCCAAATGACATCAAATTTAATGCTCTGTGTGCATAAACATATTTAGCCCATTCAAGTTACACTGCCGTAAATTCTTAGGTTCAGGAAAATTTAATTTTCAGAAACATATGACTTGCTACATAATCTTAACAGTTTACTGAACAAATTTTTATTATTGCTTTACATGAGAAACTCTTACCTTTAGTGAAAATAACATTTGAATAACCATTCCATCGTGCTACATTGTAAAACTTATGGCAACCAAGTGACAAATGAAATCATTTGAGGACACAAGTCTGGTGCTGCCACCGGAAATGTTTGACAATGAACAGCTGCACTGACATCTGGGACACTTGCAAAGAAACATCCATACCAGGATTCAAATCTGGGATTGTCGGGGGTGAGATTGCGAGTCCAACACTCAGCCAAAGTGACATCCAAAAATAAAACAAGCGCATGCCATTCATCAATGCGGCTGTTCATTGCTAAACTTTTCCATTAGAGGCGCCACCCTTGTTGTGTCCCTAAAGAATTTAGTTCGTCATCTGGTTGTCCTAAGCTTTACATTGGAGGGCGATAGGATGGCTATACAAACGTTGTTTTCAACGAAGTAAAAAATTTCTCGTGTAAATCGATAACAAAAAATGTGTGTTTAGCAAGTCATAAGTTTTCAAAAATTACATTCTCCTGAACCTAAGAATTAATATATTAAAGTGCAATGGCAGGGTTACTCAGATGGGCTAAATATAGTATGTTTATGCACAAAGAGCACTAAACTTGATATAATTTTGGTCGTCCCTAGCTGCCATGGGTCTATAACACAAAAATTTAGATTTTTACACTATGCTTTTATGTTTCCTCTTGTTGCAATGTACAGCGGGAGTAGGAATCGTGAGAAACTCACCAAATTAGAAAGAAAAATGTATTAAGTGAGTAAGTTCATGATACCTATCAGTTAACTTAATATTAACATATGTTTTCATTGTATTAAGCAGATATTTCCCCACCATGTTTTCGTCCTCCAACAATTTTAAAATTATAATTCCTGTAAATTAGAAAGCCCTAGAGGTTGCAAAACATGAAACAGAATATAAAATATTTTTTGTAATAACTATTTTCCTTGATAAATGTGTACATATAAAATAGAGAACCATGTTATGAGGAAAAGTATGATATCACGTAAAAAAAAAGGAGTCTGTTAGTAATAACTATAAAAATAGTAGTACAGTCGCATGGAATTATTATGTATTATTCTTTACCAGATTCACAAGAATAAAGCACTTAAATTCTGAAAATTACAAGTGCTGTGCAAATTTTAAGGCTTTTTTTGAGTTCCGATATCTTTTCTGTTGACGATGTTCCGACATAATTTCTGAGGTTAAGATGAAATTAAACTTGCAATTTAATGTAATAGCAGAACGTTAGGCATCAAATTCCCCATGTATTTAATATTTAAATGGGAGAAGAATTGCCCATCAAAAGCATGGGGACACAACAGGGGTGCTTCCACCCATGAGCATACGGAAGGGGGGGGGGGGGCGGTGCCCCCCCCCCTGGAAAACTAAAGTCAACCAAAAATTATATATTTCACACATATAATTTAATTTCAGCCACAATAATGTGTGTTAATTATTGCACGAACATGATAAATTCAAATTTAAGCAATGTTTTTTGAGGGATGAACACTATTCTTGGGGAAAATATGCCATGTTGCCCCCCCCCCCCTGGAAAAAATCCTGTCGACGTCCATGCTGCCACCTACAATAGTTTGCTTTGACCAGGCCCGTTTATGAAACTTTTGTTCAGGCTACTGTATTAACATCATCAATTTTGCAAACTCTCTTATTATTAACATAGATAACTGCAAATCACCAAAATAGGTATTCTGCACACACAATTGTTTACAACAACTTGGTACTGTTGACCTACCTCAGACCCGCAGCAACAGCATGTTTTTTTACTGGGTACAGAGAAAGTACTCTTATCTCTGCTATGACCACCTCAGTGGCTAAGTGGTAATGAAATCACCTCGTAATCAAGAGGTCCTATGTTCAGTACCTGCTGGAGGCACAAAGTACTTGAAAATTCTTTCCGTTGCTTTCCAATTAACACAAAACCAGATTATTATTTTCAAGGTCAAGTAAAATATATTTGATGTAGCAACAATCCATTCAAGTAATTCTAAGAATTTCATTTCAATCTACAAAAAGAATAAAAACAAATTGTTTAATAAAGCATGAAATACATAATTTTTATTTCTGAAAATCTGGTCTTATATACAGACAAAAATGAGAGAGTGGGCTGGTGCTTTTTTGAACTCTGCACTGTACAAATATGGGAAAAAAATCTTTGCAGTAACATATTTACAATTTGTACCAGTCTTTGCTTTGGGTACTACCAACATAAATATAGTTTGTGCGGAATACTGCAGGATGTTTTCAAGGTGACTATTCTCAAAATAAAACTAGGCAGGTGTAAAAACAAAGCAAATAATTTCACAATGAAATATTTCTCCTGTCATCACATTAGAATGGAAGTTCAATTCAAGCTCTCATTGCATCACTTTGCATTTTTATCCACAGCTTCATAATGAATATATGCATTTTAAAGGCATACTTAGGAAATATGATTTATTTATATAAATAAAAAATCTAGTGCATATGTTAGATTTGTAAGTGAATGTTAGTTGTCACTATTGGTGTGCGGGATGCCAAAAAGTCTGTACAGAGATTGGGAAAAAAATCCCACCTTGATTCGGACTTCGGGAAATTACTTCCTGGCCTTTTGGGATCCTGAAGAGTGAGGAAATTCCAAATGGACAGGTTTCAAAGTGGTTAATTCTCGATGTTTTCTGCATTCCATTGTAAATATCTGAAAATTGTCAGTTTTTATTCCAGTGATAAGGGGGATGTAGAATTCGAGATTTTCAGTCAGGAAATTTCAAACATTAAAAGAATTTCCCCATCTGACTAAATAAATTTTGTCCCGCACACCTATAATTATACTTCCGAGCATTGATACTTTCTTTCTCCACGAGTTATAAGAAATGTATCACTATATCAAAAGAACAGATGTTTTAGGTGCACAAGTTAATGACTCTGGGGACTATTTCAAATAAAGCAGCAATAAAAACTAACTACAAACTTTGATGCAATAAGAGCTGTGTTTGGCTAAATATTGTGTATTATTCACTTTGCTCTGTAAACATTAACGCATAACTCTGACTCTTGCATATGTATGATGATGTGAATACAGGGTGAAAGTTTTAAAAATCCTATAAACCTATTTTAAGCACATTCTAAAATATTCCACTATCTTGATCCTGGTGACCCCTCACACCTTGGTATTTTCAACTATTAAATAAAGGTCATTAAATCGGAACTAATTGAACTCCCACCAAATTTTTCCAGTTTCATAATCATAAATTTGTCCTAAAATTATAACATTCTTGTACCCATGAAAATGAGTGGCATTTTATGAATATTATTTTCTGGATACACAGTCATATTCAGTCTACAAAATATTTACATATATTCTCGCTAAGGAACAATAGAATTCTTAGGTGCATTGCCTGAATGTTGAAAGCATCTCGAGAATTAGTGAACACATATTTTGTAAAGAAAGAGAAAATTTCTATTCTTTCAGAGATTCATTAGGAAGTAATTATTGCATAGCTAGCAGGGTGAATAAATCTGAAGTGATACAGAAAAAAGTCCAAAATACATGGTAACTTATATCTACTAACCATTAGGGTTTAATGTGCTTCTTAAATTAGTGGAGTTACAAAACAAAACTATACAGAACTGAAAAACGTACACATAAGAGCACAATATGTTTTTCACCATAATAATATGCAAAATATGTGAAGTTTTTCCCATCTTAGTAGATGCAAGTACCATATACCTTACATATTGACCTGGAAGACATGTAACCTACAAGGGGAACAAAAGTAATGCTCATGATGAAAGAAATCAACATTAAAAACAGTTTTTCTTGCTAAAAAGCCTTTCTCTACATCTAGAAAATATAGCACCAACATTTGGTTAGGTCTCAAATCCTAAATTTGTCCATTACTTCTTTTTATTCACTATTAATATATCGATCCTTTTAAACAAGTAACAAATCATTTCTTTTATCGTCAACAACAAATGATTCTCTCTTCATAAGGATACACATTAATGAAGACAATGAACAAAGCAAGCAACAGTTTAGCGTACACTCTTCTATTTACAGTTAAACTTTTCCCACCAAAGGTTTTTATTTATTTTTGTAGTATGTTACCAATTCAGATTTGCTTACCTAGTGCTGCTTTATTTTTGCACAATATACCTATGATATCTTCATTCTTTTACCCCAGTCTGAAATCTCCAGTTATGCCATATTTTTTTTCACAATACTGTAGGACCTATACAAATGTACTTTTGCATACATTAACATTAGGAAGACATAACTGGAGACCACAAACAATCCAAGATAAAAGGAATAAAGTACTTTTAAGGAACATAGGATTTCATTCAATTCAGATTGACTCAAAATTTTGTTAACTTAGAAGACTGTCAAGACTGGTGCCGGAACAATGTCCTGGAGGAACATTTGAATAATCTGTAGTTATGGCTTCAAAATGGCGGTTGTGCCATTCTGGAGTTAAGCACATCACTAACAGACTATTACGCAAAAACAAATTATGCCAGAAATACCAAATACAATGAATTTAGTGGACGATACGTATGATTTTTATAATAATGTATCACATTGACAAGGTATAGGTTAAGCATGGGACAGATTAATCGATATTGGTTTTGTTATAATATTTATAACACCGTTAAACCTTGTTTCCATGATAACCAAAAACTCAATATGCTGACCAAGGCAGAATTTAATTTTATTTTAAAACAAACTAAAAGTTATGTTTCAACCTTTTAGCAAGGTTTTCTTCAGACTCTGTACCAAATACAAATGAAAATCTATTGTATTTGGTAGTCTGAAGAAGACCTCGCTAGAAGGTTGAAACGTAACGTTTAGTTTATGTTTTAAAATAAAAATAAATTCTGCCTTGGTCAGTATATTGAGTTTTTGATAATATTTATAGATACAAACATATAATCTCCATTCTGTAATTTTTTTTAAAGGTAAATGTGTAATTATAAAGCTTGATTCATCTGATAACATCCATTTACTAAGAAGGTCAATGAACCATGTAGAATTTTATATTGGGAAGGTAAAGTTCCCCGTGCATATAGCACTGTGCCATGAAGGTACATTTAGGGGATGTGTGGGTAGGGCCCCACACATTCTCGATCTTAGGCCACTTTGAGGCTGGGTGAGCCCCAGAGCTCACAAGGCTGGAAAAATTCCAACCTTAGATCACCCTCTCCCAGGAATAGAACCCAGGTCTCCCATGTGGCAGCGAGACACCCTTTATATTAATATCAACCAAAATTTCATATTGGTCCATATTGAGTATGCTTTATGATATTTGATGGATTTTCAAGTCTTCATTTCTGTTTCTTTTGAGGTTTTGGTAATCATCTTGGTGAAGTATGAAAATTAGCGAACCAATACTGTGCTATATAATAAATTCATTAACTATCAGGACTTGCAAAAAACAGTAAAATGCAGTGTTAGGCTCTATGCAGAATTTTAACATTAGTCAAATGAATAAATCCATAGCCTTTCAATGCAAACGGAATACACAAATCCTTGAATGAAATCCTTACACAAATCCTTGAATGAAATCCTATCTTCCTTCCCTCTAACAACTTTTCGAATTAATGCTATTACGTAGAGAGAGACATTTTTTTTAGAACAATCCCACGAGTTACTGTCACCACTAGTAATAATTATTTGTACAGTAAAGACATATAGCCAATTTGTTGTCCTTCACTCCATCATAATATTCGTCCCACAATGCAAGTTTCCTATCACAGAGAAGTACTTTCATTTCTCACATTTTTTTTTCTGCTAAAATATCTACCACCTTCTCACCAGTACTATTGTAATGCAAGTGCCAGAAAAACCAGTGCCATGGAAAAGCTTAAAACATGCAAGTCACACTGTCAAGAGGTTATGCAGTATAGGGGTGGCAATTTCTTGAAGTCAAATAAGGGGTGAGGCAGACTGTTAGGGTCCCACACATTCTTTCATCTTGGCCATGTGGTCAGCACCATGCTCCAGACCCCTTTACCCCCAGCAACCCATTTATTGGAGGCTGGATGAGCCCCAGAGCCACTTATGCAGGGACCAGGCCGGAAAAATCCAACCTTAGATCACATGCCCTGAAAATCGAACGTGGGTCTCATGTGTGGCAGTCAGATGCCCTACTTACTAGACCAGTGCGGCTCCAGAGTGGTAGGGTAGTGCCATAAAATTCATTAAAAATGTCTGCATTTTTGCAAATTGCAAAATTCAACAAGAGTAAAAAGCCAAAACTAAAGCACAGTAATGGCGGTTACCATAAGAAAGTAATGTTACAGCCCCATAAATTGTAATAGCTTATTATTTATGTATCTTTAGGAACAGTGCAGAAATATCTGCACTGTAATGACCATGCATGTACAAATACAGGGTAATCGAAAAGTTACATAACCTTATGGGGAATTGTAGTAATTATGATTTTTTTTTACTATACTTTTGCTTGTTAGGTGGTAGGCAACAGCGAAAACTGCATTATAAGATTATGCTCTTTTTGATCACCCTGTAGGCTATATAATATATGCAGAATGAAAAGCAACAATGGAAAGAACTGGAATTGTCCAACTGCTTTTGACAGTGGTGAACATTTGAGCCTACATTAATTTTGACAGTGCCCTAGAACTTACCTATGACATAAAATTAGCCTACAAAATCAAATCCCTATTGCCACTTTAGTACTGGTGAGAAAAATAAATCCAAGAGGGGATTACTTTACATAAATGCTAATCCCAAATCACATTTACTTGACCACATACATATTGTTTTGCTATGAATAATAAATTTTTCTCAGACTTCAAAGACAAATTTAGTAAAAAATTCTCCTTCTGCCATTTGATACTAAAAAATTGTTTTACCTTCTGTGAATTACAAGTTCAATGCAGTGCTTACGTGAATAAATCATATGTCTACATATAAAGCAAAAAGGTACACAATTTTAATATTAGAAACATAAATTTCCCAATATTACAAAAATACTGGACACAAATAAAATAAAATAGAGGAACGAGAATGTTTTACATTACTATACACATGCAATTTTAAGGTTTTACATTTCAGGAATTGACCACACAGAGAGCTAGAATTTTTCTTTTAGCTCTTGTTCGTAGAAATAACTTTTGTCCCGATATCTAGGTGTTTTTTTTTTGTGACATAGATTATGTAATTATTTTCATTTGAAAGTGGAATATGTATTTAACTTTTTTCAATTCCGTTTAAGTTTTTAAGTCCACTTGTATGCACAGCTAGGCTAATCGAGACTGGACCTACAGTTTAAAGTGGGATCTAAACCACAATATGAGTCAACTAAGAATCAAACCCGGAATCCCTTGAACGACGTTACCACTATGCCATCAGGGAGACCCCGACCCTTTTCTTTTTCAATTCCAATTGTGCAAAATGATTTTCTGAAGACTGGAAGCATTGAAGACTAGACAAGAGGTTCATGACTTGCTGGCAATAGCTTTTTCAGGATTCCTCCAAGTTCTATATATACATACATCAACACCTGATTCCTTTCCAATGACTGGTAAGAAAGTGGATTCCAGTTGATTTAAGCTGGCGAATATACATGCTGGCATTAAGTTTACCATCCTACAAAATTGCTGACTACACTACTGACATGACAACATTAGTTTCAGGTCCACTTTCATGTCAGTAGTGTAGTCAGCAATTTTGTAGGATGGTAAACTTAATGCCAGCATGTATATTCGCCAGCTTAAATCCACTGGAATCCACTTTCTTACCAGTCATTGGAAAGGAATCATGCTGGGTGATTCTCAGTTGATGTATGTACATGTATGCCATGCCATTTTTGTGTATTGATGCATCATAAAACATGAATTCATGTAAACTGCATAGAACCACAAAACTCTCACACGGTGATAGTTTCATTGACGAGCAGTTCAGCATTGATAAGAGCGAGCTTTGCTCCTTGCTTAACATTTCTTCATGCTCTATGTTGTGACATGATCTCTCAACATGGTAATATGTTTACTCTGGTAAGTTATATTCACAGGAGGAGGAAATATCCTTGCAAGACACTAAAAAATGAGAACTGTGAACTTTGTGCGACCTTCATGATAAAGTGGTGTTATCTGTGTACATTCATGCATATTTTATCCAAAGAAGGGCATTATACTAACCAGTACACCACAGAGGTTGGTTGTAACCGACACAGAAATAATTGCGATGCTTTAAACCAAACTCATTTGAGGGCTGCGGTTACCTTTTCGACAAGAGAAGAAAATATTACCATACATACAGGTGTCAATAACTGAAAACTACCCTTTAAAAAAAGGCAACAGTGACAACTACATTGCAGATTTTGTGCAGAAATATTATGAATTAACAAATTTGCATACTTGAATTGTACATATTGGTTGCATTTTACACACACACGCATATTGTTTGAACTCTCTATTATTTCTTTTGAGCTTGATTTGTTGAAAATTCTATTTGCTGACATACTTTCTACCTATGAAGTATCAAGTTGTGTCAAGATTGGTAAAATGGCACATAGTTCAACCTACAGGGCCTTCTCGAACAAGTTTCCTTTCTCGAACTGTTACAAAATTTTCAAAATACTGTGGCCTTAATAATATGAATACATATTTATGAAATAAAGAAGCTCTCTCCTCATCTAATCTAGTTCAAATTTGGTCTGAAAATTACAAAACATTTTAGGCAAACATGAAATGACAGTGCATATGCAAGGAACAAAACAGGTAAGTCAAAAATACATTTCTCATGTTCATTATACATTTTGACTAATTATTCCTGCTTTACTATCGTTAAGACACTACTTGGAACCGAATGAAATAAGCCTACAAATGCTGAACGTTAAGGCCATTAAAAAACTACAGTGTAACTTAACTACCATTCTTTCCTCTATTTTATTTGGCTGATAATTTATTACACTAAAAGGATTAAGACGATTCCACAAGTATGCTAGCATTTATCAACTTATGATTTGTTTCTTAAAAAATAATATTTTAATAATGTTTCTCTATTATAATAATTATCTTTGTAAACTCATGTAATTATCACAAAAGCTATATCGCAATATCAAAACCTATCAGTTTATAGAGCTATAAATTACTGCTGTTATATACTACAAAGAAATTTTTTGCCCGTAAAAGGACATACATTGTTACAAAAATAAGAAATAAATACCATACTCCTTTTTTTCTTCTCTATTCAATTATTTCCACAGAGTAATGACTTAACATTGTGTTAGTGAACTAAACTCTCCTTATAATGATGTAATTTTTCAAGTCATAAAAAGAATTATAATTCAACCCATTCTTTGTGATTAAACAAATATATATCTAACAACAGAAATGTAAAGCATTGTGAGCAAGTTTTGATTTCTCTGTTACCGGAAAATTAAGGCAGGTGTAAAACATAGATATATTTGTATACATAACATTCTATTTTGTACAATGTGATATGAGCAGCTGAAAAGGAGGAAAAATAAAATAAAAATATAGAAACGAACATTAACATTTCTGCTAAACAACAATTATAATTCTTTTAGTATTAATTCCTGTACACAAAGTGAACTGTTCTGATGGTCTGATGACATTTTTCACAATGATCTCTGTACAAAAATTTACTCTTTTACAAAATGTTCAATGCAGTAAACATTACTGCTTCAACACCACCAGCATTTTACTCATACTGTTGACAATATGCTTCTGAACCATTTAACATAATGGTTTCTTTCTCCAATATAAACATATTTTACCATCATTGTTTCGAACAAACAAGTTTTCCTCTTGAAGTATCACTTTATTCAAATCATATCCAGTGATGGGCAGAATTTTTCTTTTGAAAGTTTCCCAACTTCCACTGTTCAATAGTTCAAATGTTCAACCAGTTCAACTATTTACAAAATTCTACATTTCCGTTTAGGTCTTGGTGGCATTACTGGACACAAAACAGCTCGGATTGCCTCATCAAAAACTGTTTTAAGCCCCTTCTGTGTAAGGGCACTGCATTCTAGATATTTAACTGCTCCAATTTCCTTAGCCATTGAAAGGCCCTGCAAAGTGTAATTAGGAAGCATTAATAACAATTGTTCACCAATGAAAATTGAAGTTCTACAATTCTAAATGCAGAATGGATCACTGGACATGGTGTATGCTGTAGTGTATCATCTATATATACTTAAAAATCTTTTACATATGTACCACTGGCATATTCTGAAAATTTGACCTTATTTACCAAAATCCTTATTTATTGTATATTAATTAGTACAGACCGGAAGTTCAGGCATTTATTTAGGTTAAAATAGACAGGCAAAAAGGCACTGTAAGAAAAAAGAGGTACAATAAACTGAAAAACCGGAAAATTCCAGTCCGTCATTTATACCTATAATTTCATTCAAAAAATTAAAATCTATATGGAAATAACATTTTTACCTTTCTTTCTTGTATTGATTGAATACAAGAATCATGTTGTTTTTTTTCCTACATTCATAGCTGTCTGCTTTTTCACAACAGAAACTGGTTTTTCTACTTTGGCAGAAGTATTTGGTCTAGGAATTAATTCGTGCGGTTGTTACGCACACATTGAAGCTGTAGTTCAAACACAAAATACATAAATACCTTAAGAAAAATATTGTCCATCGCGAGCCACCACTTTTGCCCATCTGTCAGGCAAGTTACGGATTCCGTGGCGAAAGAAGTCCTCATCCTTTGAAGCGATCCAGTCAGAGACCCCCATTTTTCGATATCTTCTGAAGAAGTGAACCGCTGTCCAATCAAATCGTTATTCATGCAATCGAACAAGTAGTAGTCCGAAGGAGCAACGTCTGGTGAATACGGCGGGTGGGGTAAAACTTCCCATCCGACATTTTCTAAATAGGTTTTGACCGGTTTTGCGACATGTGGGCGAGCGTTATCATGTTGAAAAATAAGTTTATCATGTCTGTTCTCCCATTCTGGCCGTTTCCTGGCCAGAGCTTGCTTCAAACGCATTAATTGTCGTCGATAACGTTCTCCATTAATAATTTCACCCGGTTGCAGCAGCTCATAGTACACCACACCTTTCATATCCCACCATATGCACAGCACAACCTTTGCACAGTGAATATCTCGTTTCGGTTGTGATGGACCTGGTTCACCTGGCTTCACCCAGGCCTTTTTTCGTTTCGGGTTCTCGTAATGGATCCACTTCTCATCGCCAGTAACAATGCGATGCAAAAACCCCTTTCTTTTCTGTCTTTGAAGCAGCAATTCGCAAATGGTTTTTCGTCTTTCAACGTCTCTGTCACATGTGACATCTTTTGAATCATTCCCATGGCTTTGAGGCGTTTGGAAACTGTTGTTTGATCAACGCCTAATGCTTCTGCAAGTTCTTCCTGCATTTGACACGAATCCTGATCGAGCAATGCTCTCAATTCTTCGTCTTCAAATTTTTTTGTCTGCCCAGGTCGCTCTTGGTCTTCCAGGCCGAAATCACCACTTCTGACACGTTTGCTCAGTTGTGCATAGTCACCATACACTTCCACCAAAATACGATGACTTTCGGTAGCACTTTTCTGCATGTTAAAGTAATGAAGCAGAACACCCCGCAAAAAACACTTTATCTGGCACGAACTGGGCCATGTTCAGTTGACTACAAAATGCTGTTGTTGACGCGTCAATCAACTGCCCTATACTACGAACGATGCACGCTGACAGGAGTTTTCAACGCATGTGTGGATACACGGAACTGTGGGACGATACGCTCGTTATGCCATCTCTTGTCCAGGCGCACGAATTAATTCCTAGACCAAATAATTGGATCATACATGAAACGGGCTATTGTAACCAAATTCATATCAAGAAAAGAATTTCCACCTTTAAGAATATCACAAATTTTTTTAAATTTTTACAATTCCACATTTCTACTTTTCTGCAACAGCTAACCCCTTTTCTCCTGACACTTCAACCAACTGCTGCACCGATTCCTCGAACACTTTCATGGATGCTATAAGAGTTTCACTCCTTTTTCCAGTTTTGTAATTGTGTCTGGCAACACCATAATGTAGTAATAAATAATGTTTTTGAAAGAAAAATTAAGTTAAATACAATTTTAAAAAATAAATAAAATTTCATTGAAAATGGCAAAAAAAAGCATCAAAATTAAAAACCAAAGCCGGACACCTTATAACTTTACGGCAATTTCTATATATATGAAAAAAGTTTGTTTACTGGCAGTACACCAGATATGCCACTCATACATACAGATTTAACATCACTTATCCGTATGAAGGAAAGAAGTGAACACCATTGGAAAAAAGAACGGTACAAGAATGAAATAACAGGGGCAATGGCGAACAGAAGGCAACAAGGGTGGAAGAGCACATGGAAGTGGAAAGAGGTGTATGTAGCCTTTAGTATAAGTACCATCCCAGCATTTGGCTGAAATTGCAATCAACAATCTTCCAACTACAAGTCCATCATTCATGTACCTAATTTATCACACTATAATATACACATTAAAAAAAAAGGATAGCTTACAACGTCATGTGAGAACCAGAGACACTTTACTCCAAAAATGCAGATTTCGCTTTTCTTTTAATGGATCTGCTCTGAAGAACTCTTGCTTGGAGTCAGATTGATGTATCTTCATCTCTTCTCCTTAGTGGCAGAGTCATGGATCTCCAATTTACTTATTTTTTTTTAGACTGTATCTCACAGCATAGTAATTGTCGCACATCAATAACAACTAATATGTTAACTTTTTTCACACTAGAAAAATGTTTGCTAAACTGTCACAAAGAAATTAATTTTAACCTATATTCACGAGTATTTCACAATACAGGCATAGTTTGTTTATATATATTATATATATAACAAAATAAAAAGCTTCATATAATGGTTGTTGCCCCACATTTTTGTGGAAAAAAAAATTGGCATAAAATCTGGGTTGATTTTGCTGTGAAATACGGAATACCTAAGAACACATTATTTCCTTTCTCCTGCAAATTTGATCTACTGGAGTTACGTCTGCCTGGTTCTCACACACCAATATAAGCCAAAATTTCATATGGTCACTCCACTCAAATATACATATCGGTGCGAAACTTTCAAATGCAAAAAATAATTTTCGCACACTATAAAATGAGGGGTTCAGAGCATAACTCCACTTTTTGTGGAAATGGAGTTACATGTATATCTTACAAATGTGCAGTATCGACATTCCAGTGCTACAGGTAGGTAAACTTGTTCATAGAGCAAAACAGCAAAACATAAGTTATTTAACCCGTAGATGCTGAGGATGATTTTCCAGGTATTTGCACTAACGCCGAGCGTGTTTTCATTGGGGAATTTGAAATTCTGCATGCTTCTAAATGAAATTTTCTATTTCCAGGACTAAGAACGTTAGAGGTACGAATGACACCTCATTTTGTTCAGTATACATTGGGCTATAATCCTGATGGAAAAAGATAAACTTTACGTAATCAGTCAAGAAGAAAAAGTGGGAATAACTATTTTTTTTACACGAAATTTGAAATTCATCCGACCCCACGCAGGCTATGCCAGGATGTGAATCTCCAAAAGATACTCGCATAATGCCTGGTATGTTTGCCATGAATGTGGAAAAATGTACTCTCTCATTGCTAATACTTTCAGAGGAAAAAAATAATTTAATGTACTAACGCTGAGTGTGTTTTCAGCGGAAAATTTAAAATTCTGCATGCTTTCGTCCAACTCGCTTTGTTAGTCTGGCATACCCTCTGTGGCAACTTACCCAAGCAAACACGTGAGGCAAGGGGCTAAAAATAACATGACTGACAGAAACAAGGCAAATCATTCATCATCACTTCCTTTGAAATCCTACTGCGCAGTTTTGTGAAACAGCAAAGAGCAGTCGGCTGTTTTCCAACCCTTTGGTGGTGGCTGGAGTATTTTGACTTTCTTTCCCTGCTGCTTCCCTCTTTCCCTCCTACCACCCCCACCTGTGCTTCTGGCACCAGGAATGTCGGAAGGTCATACTTCTATTGCCAAAAGTGTGTTTTGAAACACCAAAATTGAGAAAGAAGCAATGTTTTCGAAACAATGGAAAAAAATCGCAAAAAAAAAAAAAAAAAAAAAAAAATCACCCCCCCCCCCCCCCCCCGCGCAAATAGTAACAATGAAATTAAACTTGTTAATTAAATACCTCTAGACTCAGCAGAACTCAAAACATGTATCTCCGATCATTAATCAAGTTACAGTCTGAACTCAAAACATGTATCTCCGATCATTAATCAAGTTACAGTATGTTTAAAAAGTAACATACTACGAGAAAAAGCTGCTTGTGACACAGGTGTCACAAGCTGTCCTTAAGGGAAATAAATACCTGCTGTAACACCCACGTCACGGCCTGCCCTTTAAGGGTTAAATGTGCCTTTTTCTCAAAACTGTCTTTGAGTTACATTACTTGTGCTCTGAACCCCTCAAATATTCATTGCATCATTTTATATTTGGTTCATTTTGCCAATGTTTGTCTCATAGTCATATTGATTTAAATCAATTTAAATAAATAATTTATAGAATAATGTACATAAGCAATTTGTAGATATCAGAATGATTTTTGGTGAAAGTACATTAATCTTGTAATCATCCAGTGATGTTTATAAGGCACTTAAGACACTCTTAATACTTTCAAAAGAAAAGCATGAAAACAAAATGTACTGATGGGGTGAAACTCACACGAAAGGGAAATGTAATATGTAAACAGTAAACATGCTAAATTTATGTTGCTTTAAAACTATAATTTTCATAGGCAAAAATAGCAAATATTTTCTGTAGAATAATATACAAAATACTAATCACGTCAACTCCAAACAAGCGTAGCAGCTGATAATATTTTGCACACTATCATTAAAAAATGCCAAAATTCAGTTACAAAGACTAAATTTTTTTTTGAAGTTACAATTATTTAGTACATCCAATTTTTTTTTTACTGGATATATATTATAGAAACATGGTCATGTTTCTATGTCATTCATCATTGTTTTCCTGCAAACATTTGATACTTCAGTTCATAACTTGTCCACGTGATGGCAGCACAAATGCTGTTCTTTATCCCGTTGTGCATTTTCTCATTTGGCACAATGGCTGAAGAGGTGCTCCAGGTTCCCAACAAATACTCTTCCAGGATAATATTCAGCATTTTCTGGAGTAGTTGTTTGTATTTGTACACAAAATTTAAGGTCTGTACAGTACATAGTAACAGAATAATAATGAGAGAATAAAGGAACAGAAAAAAAAATATTTTCAACATTTTGGGGATGGCAACCCTGATGAAGGAATAAAATTACTTCCAGTTTTTGTAAGTTACATTGTAAAGTGTAGCAGTTTGCATTCGTACACATTTTAGGTGTGCAGAGCACATAGTAACAGAGTAATAAATAAACTGAACAAACAAAATAATTTTGGAGAATGGCAACACTTACGCTCAAAGAGAAATACCAAGTTTTCATAAGTTATATCTAGAGGCACATATTTTTGGTAAATAAAAAAGTAAAATTTCGGGTTCAAAAGCGGTAAATAAAATAAAATATCGGTGTTATAGCGGTGAAAAAATGGATGAAAAGTGGTATATAAAAAGACATATTGGTTTTAAAATTGTGAATATAATCCTAAATTTGATTTAAAAACTACATTATTCCATAGAATTAACATTTCACTTCTAATAGCACATTTATGTAGTTATCATAGTATTAAGTTTATTTCTGTGTAAAGGAGTCCAATTTTGCTTCCCCAATATTAACAGCAGAATTAATCAATTTTCCGGGAATTGCATAACTCTCAGGATAATTCAGACCTCAGAAGGTGTCGCATCTGTGAATAAACCCTGAATTTCGTGTTTAAGAGTTAATTTCGCTTTTTGCAGTTCATTTCGCATTATTTCGTGACAAAATATGGTCACAAAATGCATCTCACACTTTTGAAAAACATGAAAAATTAACACTACAATGTGTTTTTTCAAATTTCGTTATTTCGTCAAAAACGAAATATGCATGCCCCTAGTTATACCATAAACTGTAGTATTTTGTGCTCATACACAAAATTTAAGGTCTGCACAGTACATAGTAACATATAGTAATTAATTTACAGAAAAGGGTCCAAAATGGTATGTTGGCTGTGATAATTTTCATTCCTGTTCATACACGTTGAAAGAGTTAATCACTACAATGATTGATTTTGACTGATTTGTTTTATTTTACTTTGCTTTTGTGCCACTTTTGGCTAATTTGCGAAGATGGGAATGAGTGATGACATGATGAAATTGATGAACGGACACAAACATTCATGCCCAGGCCGGGATTCGAACCCGGGACCCCTGGCATCGTAGTGCTATGTGCTAACCACTCCGCCACGGGGGCCGGCAATCACAACAATGAGAATGAAACAGAACCAGATGATAGGGCAAACACAATGTCACATTCATGCCTTGGCAAGGATTCAAATCTTAGATCACTGGCATCGTGCTAACCACTTTGCTGCATGCAAACAAAACTTACTAACCTGTGGATATGTGATAGGTGCAAGTTTCTTCTCCTTGAGCTTTTCAATTGTTTCCTTATCTTCTCGGAGGTCCAATTTGGTCCCTACAAGGATGATTGGTGTGCTAGGACAATGATGTCTCACTTCTGGGTACCACTAAGAAAAAAAAAAGGACAAAGTTACAACAGACATCACAACAAATATGGGTGGAATTTATATACACGAACACCATATTTATTTGTAGTATTGGAATTTAGAAAATGATACATTGTGGAAATCTTTAAAATTTCTATTGTTTTAGTTATTTCAAGTAGTTTTCCTACCTCTCTAGACAAGCATATTAACACATTTAATCCCAGGGTTTTAAAAATAGCAATAACTCAGAAACCCGGGCATTTTATGTGATTTTCAACAATGTGAAACAATTTATTTTTTGGTCTTACTATACATGTGTTATACATCAAAATAAAGGCAATTTCTTTGCGTACACGATAAAAAAGAAACAATTAGAATCTGTGTATTCTTGCGCGTGCTAGAGATATTCAACACAGTCCTTGCATTTCATATAAGGAAAAAGTCCGTTTAGTGGCGATTGGGTTCCAAAACTAGGGGGGCAAGGTGCAAAAACTAGGGGGAGCAAGAGCAATTTACTTTTCTTTGGTACATAAGGTATAGCATAGAATGGGGACAAAGTTGCCCCCCCCACTAATCACCACCACTAACCCTTAGTATGAAACACCGGTGGTGTGAAAAGTAAATAACTCATTACAAGTAAATAAATAAGTGTTCACTTTCTTTCGATATTTCAAGTAAACACATTGGTCAAGTGCATGCGTGCCCATAGGAGTTTTCTCAGGGGGGGCTCATCGTAACTCCAAACATTCACGTGATATTGCCCGTACTATGCATGTGCATGGGACACTCGCCATGTGTTAATTAATATGAACTAATAAACCATTTTTGATGATCCTTTAATTATAATTACATATGTTTTGAGAGAGAAATATGTGTGTGAATGCATGCCAGGTGTTGCCCAGAATTCCAATGTTTCAAATTGTCTACCATTATCAAGCAGGATTTTAAAAATAAAGTTATAGCCACATACGAGAACATACAATTAAATTATTTTGATTTTTGTTCTTTAGCATCACATTTCTGCCACTTTTGGCTAATCGTGACAGTAAGGATAAGTGATGATGTGATGAAATTGATGAAGAAACACTTGCAAAGAACACCCATGCCCAGGCTGGGATTTGAACCAAGGGCTCCTGGCATTTTAGTTGTGCTAGCCACAGAGGTCAGTTACAATTAGATAAATTATTATTTTTATCAATATTAATGTAATATCCATTGACACTATTCAGAATACTAGACCACATATTCAGTGTTGCTACAATTTTTGGATTATGAAATTTCCAGGTTTTCCAGACCAAAAATGAAATTTCTCCAGATGCGTTTATCATCATGATTTTTCTTTTGAACCTTGTGTTTTTCAATTAAATATATAATCTGTTAATAATTATGAACATTCACTTTCACAACTTTTTTTTAGCAAATTTTATTCTACACACACAAGAACACGTGAAAATTCAAAGAGATTTTCTGGCGGATTTATAGAGTTGTAGAAAATGCTGCTTTTTACATACATTTATAAGTACACAGCATCTGAAGAAATTTTTGTTGCATACAGGAATTCTATAGGAAATGCCAACAAGACTAAGATCTATAAAATAATAGATGATAACCTCATCTTCACCACCTTTCCGATAATTATAATCATATTGTCAATGTACTTTAGTTATCGATCAGATATTTGGACTACAAGTTTTACTTTGATATTCTTTCTAATATCAAGTATTAGAAAAGTGAAAATTTATTACAGAAATTCGAAGGAACCATAATTTTCCACATGACTGAGAATCATAAGAACCGAATCCAGAAGTGGAAGTGAACAGCTTGTTCATTTTGCAACTTTTTCTCTTGCAGACTCCAAAATGCATGTAAATTTCAGACGATCTGCAGAATTCCATCATTTTCCCCTGACAAGACAAATTCCCTGTTTTCCAGATGCATAGCAACCCTGATATTTAACTAAATATGCTGTCATATCAAGTGTCTTCAAATAGAAGAATTCAATAGAATAGCTACCTTGAATCTTTGTTGCCCCAAGACACAACAAAATATAAGAAACACGTTTTATATATCTTATTAAATTTAACTGTATTGTAGTAATTACTAGACCCACATATTTATGTACTAAAACCAGTAAAATATGCACATATATATTTTTTAAAAATATGTAGTGTAACATTCAAAAAGGAAGAAATATGTAACATCAAAAGCATTTCCTTCCTAATTTTTTGAACCAAATTGGTCAAGACAGACAACTAACAGAAATACAATATTGAACATCATATTTTACACATTTCTGTGGCTTTTCCAATACAGTAACAGTAAGTAACAGGACTTTGTGTTCATTGAATAATCTTCCTGCTTCGTATGAAGTAATGGTGCATATTTAAACTTGTGTATTCAGTTTCTAAGGCATCAGAACTATTGGCTGATTTGATCGAAATATGTTGACAGAAAAAGCATGTACTGTAATTACATAATTCTCTGGGCCCTAGTAATTATGTACAGCAATTTTGTGTTTTGCAGACAAAAATAATTTATTGTGCTTACCTTGGCTCTCACATTTTCAAATGAAGCTGGATTTACTAATGAAAAACATATAAGGAAGACATCCTAAAAAGAAAAGAGAAAAACAGTATATTAAAGATATTATCAAGTACTTGAACATGTGTAGTGGTAAGAATCCGTACATAATTGTGTGATATTTACACCGAGAATTTATATGCATTAAACACTTGCATGCAAATATACAAGAAAAAGAAAGAGCAAGTCCAAAAATCATTATGAGAATGCACAACGACTAATTAATTAATGAGAAATTAACAAAATTACACAAATTGCAAAAGATTTTAGAGTTATTATATCTTCAAAATTTCTTTGTATCTGTACGTCGGAAAGACTACTTATAATACAACTGCATTAATTTTTATTCTAAATTGTCAATGGCTAATGGCCTATGTTTGTCATTTATAAAATGTAAAACGTTTTGTACTGCAAGTGGATACTACAGCTTCAGTCCAATGTTTTGAACCCATTTCCAGAGCCTTCCTCAAGAGCTCAGGAATTAAACATGTTTAAAAATTTAAAAACAAAGATGGGTAAAACAAGGAAAGGAGGTCTGGACTAAAATGTCAAAATCTGGTTGGTTGTGGCATGAGGTTAGATCGGTGGAGTCCTGCTTTCGACTACTACACAACACTCATTTCAAGCTTTCATTTGTGGGATCCATCGAGAAATGAGACAGAAATGTCGTGGTTATGGAGATGGAAAAATATAACTCAACATTCTGTGGTCTTACAAGAGCAACTTTCAGGATCAGAATTGTTCTTCACCATTTGCTCAAAACTGATTTACTTGGAAGTACTTAAGTAAACAGAAAGGAGAAATTTATTTGGTTGTGCTTACAAAATAACATTTTTTATTGGGGAGGGAGAGGGAGGGAGGGGGAGAGAGAGAGAGAGAGAGAGAGAGAGAGAGAGAGAGAGAGAGAGAGAGAGAGAGAGAGAGAGAGAGAGAGAGAGAGAGAGAGAGAGAGAGAGAGAGAGAATGAGAGAGACAGAGAGAGAGAATGAGAGAGAGAGAGAGAGAGAGAATGAGAGAGACAGAGAGAGAGAATGAGAGAGAGAGAGAGAATGAGAGAGAGAGAAATTTGGAAAAAAAATCAAATATAAAACAAACAAAACCACTTTGTGAAGTGTATTTCTTCTCCACAATCAAATAAAATGTATTCAAATATTTGAACACGTGTTCCTGAGTTACCAATCGGGTTAATTTGGGGTTATTGTCCAACGTTTAGAGCACATACATTACTCCCATCATCAGGGAATGTTGATTATAAGATTAAATATGAAATTAACATGAAGAAGTGAAGGAAAAAGAAAACAGGAAAGATAAAAATAATCTCAATGTAAAGAAGCGGAGGAAGCACTGAAGAGAATGAAGAGAGGTAGAGCACCTGGTGTGGAAATGATACTAGGAGCAGGAGTGATTGGTGTGCAGTGGCTGTACAGAGTGTTGAAAACAGTGTGGCAAGAGAGAGAAGTGCCACGAGATTGAACAAAGGGACTAATAGTTCCCACATTCAAGAAGGGGACAGAAAGGAATGTAAAAACTAGAGAGGAATAACACAAATGTGCCACTCAGCAAAGGTGTATGAGAAAATATTAGAGAAAAGAATAAGGGAAGTAACTGAGCTGAACATGAGAGAGCAACAGTATGGATTTAGAAGAGGCAGATCAACAGTAAATCTGATATTCACCATAAGGCAATTACAGGAAAGGCACTATGAGTATGGAAATGATTTGATTATGACATTCATAGATATAGAAAAGGACAAAACAAACATTTGGAAGGCTCTAAGAGAAAAAGCAGTCGAGGAAGAGATAGTGTGTAGAGTGCAGAGCACATACAAGGCCAACCAGAGCTGTGGGAAGAACAGAGTGGCTCAGTATAAGTAATGGACTAAAACAGGGAAGTGCTCTTTCCCCACTGCTCTTCATAATTACAATGGATGCAATTAACGAAGAGGTGGGGAAGAAGATAGGAGAGGAAGAGATGAAGGCCCTGTTGTTCGCTGGTGACTTAAATCAAAAGAGAAGGAATGAAATTCAGTGCAGAAAAGAGTGAGGTAATAATAACAACAAGAAACAGAGCCACAAATGAACCAAGAATAAAGATGGACATGGAGGAAGCATAATTGAGAGAAGTGGAAGAATAGATGAGGAGGTAAACAGAAGAGGACAAATGGGTGGTGGACTATATCAAAGCATTCAAAGATTAATATGAAACAGGGATGGAAAAGCAAGGAAGGAAAGAAATAATTCTCTCTCTCTCTCTCTCTCTCTCTCTTTCTTTCCGATGGAAGAAAGAGAAGAAAGAAAAGTAAAAACTGAGAAAGGAAAGCGATATAGGGAGATAATGTGTAGAAGGAGACAGGGAGGCAACAAATTTTTCCTCTTCCTGGGGTCCTCGGTTGGAAAGAAAGAATGCCAATAATTACGTATGGAGCAGAGATTGGACTATAAGAGAGAGAGAGAGATAAAAGAAAGATGCAGGCAGTGGAGATGAATTTTTTAAGAAGTATATTGGGGAAGACTACGGGGGTGATATAATAAGGAATGAAGAGATCAGACAGACAGTGGGGGAGGGGGGGGGGTGAAGCTTCAGGACAGATGAGATGGTTTGGACACATGAAGAGGATGGATGCAGAAAGACTGCCAGTAAGAGCTTACAATGCAAAAGGAGTGGCAATAAAGTCAAGTAGGAGACCAAGATGTCGGTGGAAAGAGCAGATAGCAGCAAGTGTTAGGAGAAGAGGACAAGATTGGAACACCGTGGAAAGAGAGGAGAGGAGGAAGACCAGGAAACGGCAAAGGATGATGTTTGTACAAACCGGCGGAGCTTAGACTCGGTCCTTGATTGGTTTGATCTGGATTTCAGGGTTTTATTGGTGGACACCAAGCTTATAAACACAAGTGGATTCCAACCGTGACTAAGTTAGAGTCTCATGTCCCTGTCTTACCATAATTGTTAATAGAAGAAGTCAGTTGGTCAGAATGCATTATCTTCAGTGTTCCCTACACAGAATGAAGTTGGCAGCCCATACAGCAAAGAACTTGCCGAAAGGACTACCAACCCACCATGGAAGGGTCAGATTCGTCATCTCAATTCATCATTACAACTGACTTTCTGCGTGTGAAGCATTTGAGAACATTAATCAATTAATCAAAGTGGACAGGCAAAAAAAAAACAACTGGTTATCAGTAGCTTATATTAAAAACACTTCACCTCCAACATTTTATCTGATTTTTCATTAACTTGTATTGTAATGGTATGTCCCCCCTCTCGTAATATGATCTGGCAATGTTTTTTCTGTTGAGAAGGTGTCTACTTCCTCTATTTCCAAGAAGCTACGAGATTCCTGTCCATAGAAACTAAAGCAAGAAAACTAGAAAGCACTGGCATAGCCACGCATGGGCTCATGGGCACTTGACCCCTCTTGCCAAATTACACTGCTCAACAACGAATTTTTACATGAACAAAAGTAGCCATTTTTTAAATATATTTTCAGGTGCTGAAAACAATGACATCAACTTTCTTTGTTCATTTGCTCTTGTCTTTAACAAATACCATGAAATTGTCTGAAACAAATGCAAATGTTCTGTCAGTCATATGCACAGACCTTAATTTGAACAATTGCAATAACACTGCATTAATCACTGTCCAGAATTGCATATAAGTGAATAAAAAGACATAATAAACATATTTGACAATAATACCAATGTAACAGAAAACATCAAGAGACTTTGTGAAAACAATGATGACTTTGAATTACCTGATGATACTTGTATTTAGGATTCATAATTTTAACTAAAAAAATAATGTAATCAAATTTTTTTTATCTGAAATAAAAATAAAACAGACTGCTTCTTTTCACAGTTAAGTTGCTATATTACAACAATGTAACATTGACAACATCTATTATATAACGTATTCTTTTTGTTTAAAAAACTGCTAACCATTGTTATAACTGCATCTTTAGTCAAAATGAAAATAAATGTCTGATGAAGGGAGGGTGTGTTCTCCTGAAACGTCACAACGAAAAACTGTTTTCTTATGCTTGTAATAACCGTAAACTACAGGAAAATAATAATACAAATACATGAAATAATTTAAATTTAGTATTTTACACAATTCCATTATTGTTTCTTGCATATGTCACATTTTAGCCACATTCCGTGAAACACACCATGAATATTATAAATTTTATGCTCTTTGTGTTTAATGTGTTGAGTAAAATTGTGGCAAAAGTAATATTTTATGAATACATTTTTATTTGTATTATTTTGTGTCACTTTTGGCTAATCATGACAGTGAGGATGAGTTGTGATATGATCAAACTGATTCAGGGACATTCACAAAGAATGCCTTTACCCATGCCAGGATTTGAACCTGGAAACTTTGGTGACATATTTTATTAATACAGTCATCACAATTAATATACAGATTAACAGATCTACTGTAGGTTATTTCAGTACTATTTTCCAACACACTTTTTTAAAAATTAAAGGTTGGACCCAACCCAAGAAGAAATTCTGGCTACGCCCCTGCTTGAAAGTATCTTCTACCATTTTATTCATGTGGAAAAATGCACAAACTATATATCTCGTGAATGATTTATACATACTGTCTGTGGATACGAGAGAGGCCTCAAACGGTCGTAATCTTCCTGACCAGCTGTATCCCATAGACCCAAGTTGATTGGTCGACCATCTACCATTACATTTGCTGAATAGTTGTCAAAGCTGAAAGGGGGAAAAAATCATCACTACACATTATGACTGCACTGGATAGTGATACAATTAAACGACACATGTATATACTCAGGTAAAAATGTTCATGTTAACAAATTTCTCTTTGAAAGAATATGTGCACTTAAAAATTATTTTAATACGAAAATAAGAGATTGTTGCCATCAAAACTCAAGTGCTGAAAAAGAAAAATTTTAAATTTGATTGTTGACATGTTTGACTATTATGAAAGCTAATTTTAACTCTCACTCCTTTGTTTGAATGTTTTATTGCCCACACATCAACTTGTTTGGAAGTACCACAATTATTATTGTTATTCATCTATTCGCTAAACTTGCCACTTGTCATTTCTATATATCGGTACTTTCTGCACTGTTACTATGACACAGATCTTACCCTGATCTTACCACAGATCCAACATCTCTACTGAAATCAAACACATGAAGTATGCACATGAAAAATTCATTTTATACTAAAAAATCATATTTTTAAAACCCTCTTTGCATACGAACATCATTTATAACATACTGGCACATGCTTATTCATTTACAGAACAGGAGGCATTTTACACAATTCTGAACAGGAATCAATTCCTTCCAAATATAAAATTATTAATATAAATTACTTACACTGTTGGGATGTATTCCCCAGGGAAGGCATTTGTCGTGTAGCTAATAAGTAAACACGTTTTACCAACGGCACTGTAAGGAGAAAGAAAAATCATTTAATTCCATGCAGTACAAAAAATGGAGTCTTATATTTATACCAAGTGTTTTCCAAGAAAAGCATAATTATTTTCAGGAGTTGCGAAATGTATTTATTTTCTAAGTTTTTTGGGGAGGGGGATGCCGAGGGCATCTTTTTACTTGTGTCACAGTGTGTACAGTGGGATCCATGAGTATTACTGTGCAAATTGTCCATCGCCATATTCCTACACTTTATTTGACCCAATAAGAGCTTCAAGAATTAAAATAAAACTCAAAACAAGCTGTTGACAACTTCTGCACCAGCATACATAAAAATCCATCACTTTAAAGCACATAGGATGCAAGAGAAAAATTAATGAAAATACTTATGGACAATTTGCACGTTAATACTCATGGATCCCACTGTACAATCCGTCTTGGAATATAGGACACTGTTTTTTGTGTTAGCCAACAGCAACACACTGCAACTTTTGTTACTCAATGCAGGAAATGTGCCAGAAATCTCAAAACTGGCCTATGTCGATTGCAATTGGTTCCGTAAAACACTTGACGCTCTATTCTGAACAAGGAAAAGGGCAAGAGAACCAAATCTTGTTTGTTGTTGTTTGCATTTATATTGCTTGCTTACTTAGGTCAATGGACGTACACTCAACGGCAAAAGAAATAGTGGGCGGAATGCCCATCACAATTGTCATTCAGCTTGTTTTCCACACCGTGATGAAAATGAATTTAAATAACAACGCAATAAGTACAGAGCAGGACCTGCTTCGAATCAACCGAATTCCATTTCTGAAAACAACACAGGAGGTGGAATAAAAAAAAAAAAAAAAAAAAAAAAAAAAATAGCGATGGACACTTTGCCGTTGGTTGTACTGTCATGGACTGGACTATTCTGGGTTGTAACGATTACATGAAAAAAAATACATTATATAAATAAGCGTTTTTTGCATATTAAACCAAGTGCGAATCATTTCCTCATAGCAAGTCAGATAAGAGAAACGCTCTCAGCGTTGCCAACTTTTCCAAAAAAAGAAGCTTGTCGTAATCGTGAAGATAAAGGAAAGAATGAATACTCGAGATTGACTAGGGCAGAACCGTAGGACTTATCGCTATAAAGGCTACTGACTGTTTTTCTTAGTCTGTCATTTGCTTGTTTTTGTTGTCTTCCCTTTCACAGTCTTCCCCAAGTACCCTTTTCCCTATTTTTAAAGTCTTGCAAATAGTCAGTGTAGCCACATAAATGTTGTTTCTTAGAAACTTCAATCATATTAAAGAATTTCAGCCACTGAAGATAGTTCTCATTAATCTTTCACGTCTCTCGTAACCGTACATGAGTTTATTTTCCTATTATCTTACTTCCTAAGCCACTGTTTGTTTGCCTTCATTATAAATGATAAAGAATTTGATTTGATTTTTGGTATGTAGCGTCGTTTTTCTTCCACTTTTGGCTAATTGCCCAGGCCGGGGTTCGAACCCAGGATCCCTGGCGCCGTAGCGCGTAGTGTTGGGTGACATATATCTGTGCATAAAGTGGACTATTATAACGCACTGGGCTATACGACAAACTGCTGAAGGAAAGCATTCGCTGAATAGCAGTACTGACGCACACGCAATCGTGGAAACATTCCAAATGAGTTAATGGAACTGGGGCCATCGAACTAGGTTGCCGAAAAACAGATGTCAACCTACTTTCCGAAGCGAACTATTTCGGAATTGTCGAAGCAGAAATTTTTACGCCACGTTAAGTTGAAACCAACATCCCACCGCGTATCCCAGTTGGCAACAGGGCTAGGTTGTTACGTACTTTGAGATAAGGTTCGGTGCGTCATTGCGGTAGTTTCCAAGAACTAGGCACGTGCAGTAAGGTATGTGTAAGCAATTCAAATCCCTACACATCTTAATGAAGACTACGTAAACAACATGGCGACAAGCGTTGCAGAAATGAAATAGAATTATCCCACGTTTCAATTGTTGAAGAAGTGTGAAAAATATCTTGTCTTCTTTTGAATTCCAAACAATTTTCCACAAAGTGTCAAACTGAATGTACAAAATATTTGTGCTCAATTGAAAAATGTACTACTTTTGTCCTCGATTGACACGCGTTTTTTTTTGTTTTTTTTTTTTTTGCCTACACAGGGTGGGCACTCTAGGACCATGATAAAATTCAAGTATAATTCCCGGTTTTCAAGGCAAACTTTCCAAAAATTCAAGGGTAAAAGCAGGTGTTTTCTCTATTTCAAACTTGGGTATTAGCGTCTCTCACCACCCACACACAAACACACAAAAAAAATCTATACATATATTAACAATATAAATGGTCTGTGTGATTCCAGTGCATCCAAAAATTGTAATTCAATTAAATTGAGCGGTATATATACGTGCATATCTAATTTAACGTGCGAAATTTACATTTGCCATTTCGACTCAGACTAGAAATACATCTAAGAACACAAGTCACAATGTTACGGGATATAGTAATCTACGAAAAATTGTTATCTGTACCTAATCAATTTCAAGATATTTTATCTTGTAATAATCTTCCGTCTGTCAGATACAATTGTAGCTTGTTATGCAAAGGACACTAACAAAGCAAACGCATTGAGAGAATTTTATTTTATTTTGCTTTTCCTTCCTCGATAAAAATAAAAGCTAAACTGAAAAATTTGCCTCAGTATGTATGTATAAATTCAATGAAATTGGGATCTTTAAAAAGTTGAAATTTTGGTGAAAAATTCAAGCAGAATTCACGCATAATTCCCGGAATTCAAGGAATTCCCGGTGAGTAGCCACCCTGCGTACACGACTTTTCCACAAACAGACGATGTTTGGAAGAGAATGCTAGAAGTGCTTGTTGTAAATAGGATTGTTTTAATCTAGCTATAAACCATCAAGATTAAAAAATGACACTTTCTTCAAAGACGTGTCATAAATTATTTTTGTAGTTAACATTACCCACGGAGACTATGAAAAACTTTAGTCTACGGCATATCACCGAAAAAGTAATAATAAGAAATAGTAATATTAGCTTAATGTCAGTTTATCTTATTGTTCTCTTGTACTAGATGAGTGAATATCGAACACGAATGCTGTTCCCCCCCCCCATATCGCATACCGTAAATATGCTAAAATACACAGTTATCTATTTTGTAACTTTTACACAGCTCACTGCGACGATGAGTTTGGTAATTGGTAGAGTTTGCCAAAATGCCTTCTTCATAACCTGCTGCATTTATTGATAAACTTTTTCTTGATAATGTTTGCTAAGCTTCTTCATTTTGTCTATTTTGTACCCTACTGCCTATTTTTAATTTTAATGCCTTTTTGACATTTTTAGTGAAATTTTCGAACGTTTTTCCATTTTAAATTGTATAACTTATTTTCCTTTCAAAAACGTTATTTATTAGTGCATTAAGGTGTTGCCAGGGACAATTACAAAGCTGAAACTCTTATAGGATCCATGAGTCTTCGAGGAATCCGTGCAG
Organism: Lepisma saccharinum; assembly: GCF_977018435.1. NCBI lineage: Eukaryota > Metazoa > Arthropoda > Insecta > Zygentoma > Lepismatidae > Lepisma > Lepisma saccharinum. The sequence continues at coordinate 67,384,705 of NC_139235.1, read as the reverse complement.
CAGCTGGTAGAAACGGTTGAAGTGCTAGGGAGAAAAGTTAGCTGTTGCATAAAAGTGCAAACGTGTAATGGGTGCACATGTGGAATTGGAAAAAATTGAAACAATTTGTGATATTCTTAAATGTGGAAATTCTTCTCTTGATGATGTGAATCCTGTTACAATAGACTGTTTCATGTATGATCCAATGATGTCTGTCGAAGTAGAGATCATTTTATGCTATGAAAAAGCATTCTTTCTAACAGACAAAAGCATGTCGAATCTAGTGGTTATGTACAATCAAGGAAACAAAGGAAAGTAAAAAATGTTATTTCCACGTAGATTTTAACTTTTTGAATGAAATTATACTACTTTTTTTGCTTTTGATGCCTATTTTCCACATTATAAATGCCTTTTTGCCTGCCTATTTTAACCAAAATAAATCCATGAACTTCCGGGCTCTAGTAATTATACAGGGTGTCTCAAAAGTAATAGCGCAAACTGACACAGGTGAAAGTACACTATAATAGAAGCAAAAAAGTCTCAGTAAACATGGGTCTGCAAACGAGCCGTTTTCGAGATAATCGCGAATGTGTGATTAGAAGCCGCCATCGACTTCATTGTTTGTAAACGTCGTCCTCAGTGGCGGCGATTGGATCCCAAAACCGGAGGGGCAAGGTGCCAAAACTGGGGGGGGGGCAAAGACAGTATATTTTCCTTTGTAGATAAGATTTAGCATAGTGCGAGGGCAAACGTGGCGAAAACTGGGGGGGGGGCAACTGTCCCCCCTAATCGTCGCCACTGGTCGTCCTAGTTGGTAAAATGCTAATAATGTGTGCGAATGTGTGGGTACAAGCCGTCACTGACTTCCGTGTTTGTAAACGTCGTCCCAGTTGGTAAAATACCAAGAATACAGCACAGGAGATCTCGTTGCTTTTATTGAACCTCGGACCGCGCAAGGAGTAAAGCACTCTGTGTTTACAAAATGCAATCAATGACAGCTTGTAACCACACATTATTACCATTTTACCAACTAGGACGACGTTTACAAACAAAGAAGTCAGTGGTGGCTTGTAATCACACATTCGCGATTATCTCGAAAACGGCTAGTTTGCAGACCCATGTTTACTGAGACTTTTTTGCTTCTATTATCGTGTACTTTCAACTGTGTCAGTTTGCGCTATTACTTATAAGACACGCTGTAGAGTGTACTGACGAAGACACACTCCCAAGTTGATAACTCGGCCAACGAGGCGGATTACAAGTTTTCTGTTTGATATCCTCATCCCTTATCCGGTCTCGTCTTGTCTTCTCTATGCTCTTCGTGAGAATTCCATTTACACTGCTGCATCCTGCTTCCTCTCCTTTACTCATCATGCCTCTGCTTCATACATAATTACAGGCACAAATTAATCGCTGGCAAATTGCCCACAATCAGCCTATTTACATATATTATTTGCCACACATTCTGGCAAAGATCCAGATTCGAAACAAATGTCACTAGAGAACAGGAAACAGGAAGGTAAAATTTATATATCTATTTTTCTTTATTTAGCATCGATTTTCTCCCACTTTTGGCTCATAAAGAATAGAACAAACACCCACGTTAGGACTCTAATCTGGGACCATCCAGCACTCAACATGCTCATGTCACCGAGGCGACAGTACATAGCAAATTTATAGGCTTTTCGGAAAAAAAAGGCACCTAAGTCAAAAAATGCAATTTTACATAGCAAACATTACAGATATGATCATCATTGTTTAGAATATTTACACATGCCCAATATAAAATCATAAAAAAGTGCTTTGCACCTCGCCATGAAGGCATATAGGGGTGATGTTATCAGCACCACGCCCCCCGGCCGCCTTTACCCCCCCCCCCAGGTACCTACTTTATACCATGCTGGCTGGGCGCCGGAGCCGTTTGACCCGGTGGAAAAAATTCCGGTTCTTCCCTGCCGGGAATCGAACCCGGGTGCCTCGCATGGTAATCAGACACACTGAAGACTGAGCTACCGCGGCTATCCCATATAAAATCATACTTATATTTTGTTTAATTCCTTCAGTGTGACACGAAAGCAATAGAAAATCGCAGTTTGACTTATTCGTCTTTTCCAGAATAGCCTACCTAGAATTTTTCGAATGTTGAACAAAAAAGAGTGATAAACCAAACTTTATATACGGAAAGGAAAAAAAAAAACATTACTGTTACGTCATCTCGACTTTCTCCCTTCCCTTCCCCACTCAGATAACGATGAATGAGTCAAGCATGACGTCAAACGTTCACTAAAAAGCAAGCATTATGCTGAAAAGATCGCAGGGACAAGCACCGCCCCATGCATAAATACGTGAATGTATCGTCATTACATTCCAAAAATTATATCCTGCTGGTTTACGATTCAAGCATGGCTTGATTCATTCCGTACGATGATTCACCAAGAACACATTTCCTTACACGCGTATTCAAGCACAGAACGAATTCTGTCAACACAGTTAAGGCCGGCTGTGACGCAAGCAAGGACACACACCGATTCCATTACGATTACCCGGCGCCAATTATCTTTCAAGAAGCTACGCGAAAACATGTGGCAGTTCCTGGATGTGCCAAACTAAACAAATAAAAGTACCGTAACTGACATCCTGTCAGGGCTGTGTTTACATACAGTGTTTAACTTGAATAACGGATGCCGTTTATCGTATGAAGAAGTATACCGTGATTTAAAAGAATTCACTTTGAGAATCAGACACTGTCACGTTGATTACATTTCTTTAATCATTCTACGATTCTGAAAAGGGAAATTATTGCTTATTTCAGAGAGAACGTGGATTAAGGCTTGATTCACATCTACGCTCAGGTCACGATCAATTGAGAAAACAGGGTGATTCGTAAGTCCCTTATTATGTTTGAAAATTTTCAGAAATCGGGTGGACGAACGAGTTAGGCTGGATACAAATGGTCATTATGGAAACAGGTTAGGCCTAGAGGAAACCATTTTGAAACTCAAAACGCAGCTACACGACGCGGATGAAGAGTTGCAGCAATAGGTATATGACTCCTCAAAAGTCCGATTCTGAACATAAAAACGGATGATGTGTGTCTCAATTTTATTAATCATTGTCTTGCACCGATATTCAGCTGTTAGATATGAACTAAAGTCCAATCTTTATATGTACAATGTTGAAACATCGTTACTTTACGTACATTCGTTGTGGCGTTATCCCTGTTTAACATTGGTACGTATGTTTTGGAACATCCTGTATGTGTGTATGCAAACATGTAAACACACGACCTATCGATTCAGGCAATGTAATGTTCGTTAGGAGTGACCGTGACACTTTCGTGGTAAACAGCATTTCGAGATGTTGTTTATACATTGTTTATATATTTACGTTTCTTTTCTTTTTTCATGCTCCAATTTTGTTTAGGACTTTTGTTTGAGAGCTAGTGTATTGTTGCATAAGCGAATCATTGTTTGAGAGTTAAGAAAAAACCTTTCGAAGTGTGACAAGAAAATATGGAACAAAGCCGCACATCTTATCCACAGACAGAAATATATTCAAACAATGAGAGGTTTCAGCAATCAGGGATTACAGGAAAGATCTACTCAAATTCCTGTTTTGCGGACCTTTGAAGTTAGTCAGAAACAGCCGATCTTCATTCTACCCAACACCAGATGCTACTGGCGGCAAACTCAGCAAAGAACTTGCTGAATAAACGAACCACTGCAAAAGGAGATCGGACTCGTCATCTAAATTCATCACACTAGCTATTACATCGACTAAATAAAACAGAAGGCACACCACACAACAAGTTGTTCATGCCTAGGTGAGTGTGTAGCAGTATTGGCATCACATTTAACATTTCTTTCTACACTCCTCACAAAAAGTTTGGAATATTAGGCAATAGGTGATAGGCACGGTGGCATATGTCAGCGAAAACACGAAAACGTCCACCAGACAGATACCATTTGACGAATTCCAAGACCGTGTCTATCACCTATTGTCTTACATAACAATATTCCAAACTTTTTGTGAGGAATGTAAATTGAAGGTTTATTCGTTTCAGATTTCAATACTTCACGGTCATATGATTCACACGCAAACACACACTCAAAGGAAATAGCCTCCTCGCGTTACCTATCTTATGCCATTTGGAAAATACGATATAATTTGAAATTAACGAAATCAGCAAATAACATGGTACTTGGTCTTATTGAATCATGGTGGAAAGAACTGCTGACCTAGGTGAATAAAATCGGCGATGAGATTACCAAAATTTTGGGAGAATTTGAAAAATTCAATGTACAATCCACATTCAATGATAGCCCTGAGATCACGTTTCAATTTATAAAGAACTATTCACCAAGATCATATTTATTTAAATTGGTGGAAGCTAGTCAGAAGCAGACAATGCCGTTTGCAATGGCAGCAACATCAGCAAAGAATTGCTGAAGGAGCAAACCAATCCATACGAAGAGGGTCAGACTCGTCATCTTCATTCATCATGCTAGCTACAAAAAGCAACAAAAGCAGGAATCATACACACACTGACGTTTTGGTAGGTTTCCTTTGTCGCAATCCGTTTTGTACGTACAGGTGAATTTTGTTTATAAGTTAAACCATTGGTTATTTCGATATAATTTGGTTTGATTTTAGGGTGCTTCGACATGTATGGCTATTTTACACCCTTATAAGTATACGAGAAAAATCCTCTTATCTAAAACCCTTACCTTAAGTTTTAAAAAAAGGGTGTATAGTCCCTTGAGAAAGGTTATAAGCGGAAGTTGTAAATTCAACGAAATCAATTATTGACGGAATATACAGGGTGTCCCACGAACGGCGCAACTGGGAACTAAGAGTGGCGTTACTTTGTAACCGAAACCTGTACATACATAAGTCATACACCAAATGTTAGCCCTGTCCAAGTAGATATTTTTAAACATAGAAACAACAAACGGGGTGCAGTGTTGTTCATGCAGTGTTGCCAAATGTAAGTGAAAGTGTAAATTTATTTTTCCACAAAGCATGGAAAATTGCATGTCAAACATTCGTACGGAAATTTGGACGTCAATTACCACCTTGGGTAGGTGGACTATTTCGCCATCTATAGTTCAGAGAAGAAAACCAATCGTTTTCGCGTATAGCCAATCCTGAAATGCCTCGTAAAGGCGTACCGGTCCAAATGGGTGTTTTCTTAAAAAAAAATGAGGTACAGTGGCAACACTGTTGATGTTTGAAGGCAACAAAAGGTGTGTTTAGTGATGGTCTATGACATGGAAATACTGAAAACAGGCAAAAAAGAAAATGAAAATTATGGTGCAAAAAGTGTTACTTACCTACTCCTGGCAACCATGCAATGCGATAAGAGCGCCCATCGAACGAGAACAAAAGAATCAGTTAGTTGTGTACTCAGAACTGTTTGAGCCGTGCATTTCGCATTGTTCGTAGGGGAAGATTACAATTGTTCTGTGAAATGAAGTACTCTTTGGAAGAGAGGCTGTTCATTGTGGAACATTATTTTTGTTCTAAATCGTAAGCTAGTGTAAAAACTGTTTCGCGTGAAATATCCGAATAACAGTGTTCCAGAAAATTCGACGATATATCGACTTGTTTCCAGATCAGTTAATGACAAACCCTACCACAGACAACCACCAGTTTTGACACAAGGTGTGCTGCACGATGTGGAGCAGAGAATATCACAATCTCCCAGGAAATCTGTTCGTAAACTTGCTGCACAGTCAGGTGTATCAAAAACAACAACTCACCGAGCGTTAAAACAATTGCACCTATGTGCATATAAGGTACAGGCTGTGCAAGAACTGAAGGAAGCAGACAAAGGTGCACGTGTAAGATACTGCCAGTGGTTTAGAAATTTTATTAGAGACAATGGTGTGAATATTTTGGATAAGGATTCTTTTCACGGATGAAGCATGGTTCCATTTAAAGGGATATGTCAAAAGTCAAAATTCTCGACACTGGTCAAGTAACAATCCCCATTTGTTATATGAACAATCACTTCATCCACAAAAGATCGGTGTGTGGTGCGCGATTTCGCGGAGAAAAATAATCGGTCCATTCTTTTTCAACACAACAGTTGACGGAATAGTTTATCGTGACATCACACAGTTTATTTCTCTGTTGGAACGTGATTGTTGGTTTCAACAAGACTCCGCAACATGTCACACGTCTAATGAAACTTTAGACATGTTGGCAGAGTTTTTTGGCGAACACATTATAAGCAAAAACTTATGGCCCAATCGCTCCAGATTTTTTTCTGTGGGGTTATTTGAAACAAACAGTTTACATTAATAACCCAAGAACACTTGATGATCTAAAAATAAACATTTGCACAGCCATTAACAATATAAACCAATCAACCTTGCATAAAGTTGCTTCCAACATGATCGTGTTGATGAATGCCTCAGGGAAAATGGTTGTCATTTTCAACATCTTTTGTAAAGCTACACTGCCTGTTACGCGCATTGCATGGTTGCCAGGAGTAGGTAAGTAACACTTTTTGCACCATAATTTTCATTTTCTTTTTTGCCTGTTTCCAGTATTTCCATGTCATAGACCATCACTAAACACACCTTTTGTTGCCTTCAAACATCAACAGTGTTGCCACTGTACCTCATATTTTTTTTAAAACACCCATTTGGACCGGTACGCCTTTACGAGGCATTTCAGGATTGGCTATACGCGAAAACGATCGGTTTTCTTCTCTGAACTATAGATGGCGAAATAGTCCACCTACCCAAGGTGGAAATTGACGTCCAAATTTCCGTACGAATGTTTGACATGCAATTTTCCATGCTTTGTGGAAAAATAAATTTACACTTTCACTTACATTTGGCAACACTGCATGAACAACACTGCACCCCGTTTGTTGTTTCTATGTTTAAAAATATCTACTTGGACAGGGCTAACATTTGGTGTATGACTTATGTATGTACAGGATTCGGTTACAAAGTAACGCCACTCTTAATTCCCAGTTGCGCCGTTCGTGGGACACCCTGTACTTAGTCATATGAAACAATAGCGGGAAAAAAAATTGGGGAGCTAGGTAAATATTGATTGCGACATCGTTTAGCAAGTAAATATTAATTGCAGTGCAAGCATTTATTTGAGTAAATGGTTGCGGGCCATATCAAGCTACATACGTACATACACTAACGACAATACATGACATACTAATATAAATTTTGTTAGAACTAAGGCGGGCTTTAGTTTCTGCGACCGTGGCCTCAAGTATTAGTTCTAATGTATCAAATCCCAGATAGTTTGTAGTATTTTCATTTATTCACAAATGGTCCAACATTTCTAGTTAATTTTGTTCAATGAAAGTGAGTCTTCTCCACTAACCGGTTGCATATGGAAAATAGAGGTTAAAATACGGAACTTGGAGAAATAATACAATTTCAGATTATATATACACACAAAAGTATTGTGTACACATCTAGGTGAATATGAATTGTGAAGGTGGGGAACGTTGGCAACAGCCGCATTATTTTCAGGGAATAATAATAATAAACAAAAAAATACACGGATATTCCTGGTTGAGTTGCGGTACTCACACACGGTCCTAAGTTAATAGTTGCTTACTTCTGGGTAAGCTAGTCAGAAACAGCCGATCCTCATTCTACCCAATGCCGTTTGCAATTGGCAGCAACATCAGCAAAGAACTTACTGAAGGAGCAAACCAATCCATACGAAGAGGGTCAGACTCGTCATCTACATTCATCATGCTAGCTGCCAAAAGTATCAAAAGCAGGAATCATATATACACTGACGTTTTGTATGTGCAGGTGAATTTTGTTTATAAGTGAAACCATCGGTTACATACGATTTGATTTGATTTGATTTAGTTTATTTTACTTCGCGTCTTGTGAATCTTGGCTAATTTAGAGCTGTAAATTCAACGAAATCAATAAATGATTGAATATACTGTCATATGAAACTATAGTGGAAAAAAACTGGGGAACTAGGTGAATATTGATTATGACATCGTTTAGCAAGTAAATAATACCGACGATAGGATGACCAACATTTTCGGAGAATTAGAAAAAAATCAACGTATTATTCAGGTTATTCACGTATCAGTTTACAAACAACAATTCACCAAGCTCCTATTTATTTAAATTGGTGCAAGCTAGTCAGAAACTGTCGATCCTCATTCTACCCAATGCAGTTTGCAATTGGAAGCAACATCAGCAAAGAACTTGCTGAAGGAGCGAACCAATGCATACGGAGAGGGTCAGACTCGTCATCTAAGTTCATCACACAAGCTCTATAACGACAAAGAAGCCATGTTAACACATACGTTGTTTTGGCCTAAAGCAGAAGCGCTCAAACTTTTTAAGTGCAGTGCCAGCATGTACTTGAACAAATAGTTGCGGGCCATACAATAATGCACGACATACTAATATCAGTTTTGTTAGAACTAAGGTGGGCTTTAGTTTAGGGGGTGTGAAGTTAGGGCCCCACACTTTCTTGATCACGGCCGAAGGTGGGGGAAGATGTGATAACCACCACGCCCCTAGCCGCCTTTAGCCCCCAAAGAGTTTCTTCCAGGTACCCACTTTGTACGCGCTGGGTGGGCGCCGGACCTGCTTGAACAGATGGAAAATAATTCCGATTCTTCCCCGCCGGAGATCGAACACGGGGCTCTCGCCATAACGACTGAGCTACAGCGGCTAAATTTAACCCTCATAGAGCTGAATAGTTACTTGATACTTTAAATAAGTTCAACTGCCAGTTAACTATTCCTAGAAGGTTTGTGAGAACTTCCTGCTTGCTCTCCATTCTAGAGTTCACATAATGCTACATGAGATATTCATTTACACTCACGTCAAATCTATTCATGATTTATGTACCAATGTTGCAGAAACATTCAAATGTCCAGATGAAATTAGCACACTGTGAAATCAGGTTTCAATTTACAGGTAAAAAATGCAAGTGAAAGCTAGTCAGAAAGAGCTAATCTTCATTCTACCCACAGACATATGACAGTGGCAGCAACCTCAGCAAAGGACTTGGTGAAGAAACGAACCAAAGCATACGGAGTGGGTCAGACTCGTCATCTAAATTCATCACACTAGCTATTACAGAGACAAATATAAAAGGAGGCACGCCACACAAGACACTCTTCTTAGCCAAGTACGTGCGAGAGTCGTACTGCCACCATATTTGGAATTTCCTTATAAATTGGAGGAATATTAGTTTAATGAAATCTATCTTTCACTCATTTTCCTAACCATCTTATGCTATTGGGACAATACGATCTAATTTTGATTCATTTTAGGGAGCTTCGACTTACAAGTATTGATATTTTACACCCTTCTAAGTATATGAGGAAAAATCCCCTTATCAAAAACATTTCCTTAAAATTTTTAAAAAAAAGGGGTGTAATGAGTCCCTTGAGGAAGGTTATAAGCCGAAGTTGTAAATTCAACGAAATCAATAAATGATTAAATATACTGTCATATGAAACTACAGTGGAAAAAAAAACTGGAGAACTAGGTGAATATTGATTATGACATCGCTTAGCAAGTAAATAATACCGACGATAGGATGACCAACATTTTCGGGGAATTAGAAAAAAATCAACGTATTATTCAGGTTATTCACGTATCAGTTTACAAACAACAATTCACCAAGCTCCTATTTATTTAAATTGGTGCAAGCTAGTCAGAAACTGTCGATCCTCATTCTACCCAATGCAGTTTGCAATTGGAAGCAACATCAGCAAAGAACTTGCTGAAGGAGCGAACCAATGCATACGGAGAGGGTCAGACTCGTCATCTAAGTTCATCACACTAGCTCTATAACGACAAAGAAGCCATGTTAACACATACGTTGTTTTGGCCTAAAGCAGAAGCGCTCAAACTTTTTAAGTGTAGTGCCATCATGTATTTGAGCAAATAGTTGCGGGCCATATTAAGTTATATACGTACACGATAATGCACGACATACTAATATCAGTTTTGTTAGAACTAAGGCGGGCTTTAGTTTCTGCGACCCTGGCCTCAAGTATTAGTTGAAATGTATCAAATTTCAGGTAGTTTGTATGTATTTTCATTTATTCACAAATGGCTTAACATTTCTAGTTAATTTTGTTCAATGCAAGTGAGTGGTCTCCATCAATCGGTTGCACATGGAAAATAGAGGTTAAAAATACAGAACTTAAGGGAAATAATACAATTTCAGACTATATATATACACACTCAAAAGTATTGTGTACACATCTAGTTGAATCTGAATTGTGACGGTGACGGGAACGTTGGCAACAAACACATTATTTTCAGGAAATAATAAGAAAGAAATACACGGATATTCCTAGTTGAGTTGCGGTCCTGAGAACACTGGTTTCAATTTAAAACTCACACATGGTCCTCAGTTAATAGTTGCTTACTTCTGGGTAAGCTAGTCAGAAACAGCCGATCCTCATTCTACCGAATGTCGTTTGCTATTGGCAGCAACACCAGCAAAGAACTTGCTGATGCAGCGGACTAATCCATACGAAGAGGGTCAGACTCGTCATCTACATTCATCATGCTATCTACCAAAAGTATCAAGAGCAGGAATCATATATACACTTACATTTTGGAAAATTTCCTTTCTCGCAATCCGTTTTGTATGTGCAGGTAAATCGTAAGAGAAACCATTGGTTACATTCAAAATTAACAACTCCCCTACCCACGTAATATTATATCCAATAATATTACTGGTGTGAGCAATTTAATATTCTGATATGGCCTTAGCACAAACATTTAACGTGGGAGATTTACAATAATGCCATTTAAATCTATGTATGACTACGCAACACTAGCACAAATTCTATTTTCCATACTGTATTACAAATAACGAACAAATTTATGTAGATCTAGTTATCACCCCTGAATAATAAATAGCTACTCATAAAGTAAAGTGCTCCCCTGTGATTTGCACCACGGCGTGAAGGCGTATAGCGGGTGTGAAGTTAGGGCCCCACACTTTCTTGATCACGGCCGAAGGTGGGGAAAGATGTGATCACCACCACGCCCCTGGCTGCCTTTACACCCAAGAGTTTCCTCCAGGTACCCACTTCGTAGGACGCTGGATGGGTGTCGAAGCCGCTTGAACAGGTGGAAAAAATCCCGGTTCTTCCCTGCTGGGGATCGAACCTGAGCTACAGCGGCTAAATTTAACCCCCATAGAGCTTAATAGTTACTTGTTACTATAAATAAGTTCAATTGCCAGTTAACTATTCCTAGAATTTTTGTGAGAACTTCCTGCTTGCTCTTCACTCTAAAGTAGAGTTCACATAATGCTACATGAGTTATTCATTTACACTCACGTCAAATCTATTCATGATTTATGTACCAATGTTGCAGAAACATTCAAATGTCCAGATGAAATTAGCACACTGTGAAATCAGGTTTCAATTTACAGGTAAAAAATGCACAAAGGTCTTATTTACTTAAATTAGTGAAAGCTAGTCAGAAAGAGCTAATCTTCATTCTACCCACAGACATATGACAGTGGCAGCAACCTCAGCAAAGGACTTGGTGAAGAAACGAACCAAAGCATACGGAGTGGGTCAGACTCGTCATCTAAATTCATCACACTAGCTATTACAGAGACAAATATAAAAGGAGGCACGCCACACAAGACACTCTTCTTAGCCAAGTACGTGCGAGAGTCGTACTGCCACCATATTTGGAATTTCCTTATAAATTGGAGGAATATTAGTTTAATGAAATCAGATCGACTCAAATGGTATATACATCCAATCAAAGCAAGCATCTTTCACTCATTTTCCTAACCATCTTATGCTATTGGGACAATACGATCTAATTTTGATTCATTTTAGGGTGCTTCGACTTACAAGTATGGATATTTTACACCCTTCTAAGTATACGAGGAAAAATCCCCTTATCCAAAACACTTACCTTAAAATTTAAAAAAAGGGGTGTAATGAGTCCCTTGAGGAAGGTTATAAGCCGAAGTTGTAAATTCAACGAAATCAATAAATGACGGAAAATACTGTCACATGAAACTATAGTGGAAAAAAACTGGGGAACTAGGTGAATATTGATTATGACATCGTTTAGCAAGTAAATAATACCGACGATAGGATGACCAACATTTTCGGGGAATTAGAAAAAAAATCAACGTATTATTCAGGTTATTCACGTATCAGTTTACAAACAACAATTCACCAAGCTCCTACTTATTTAAATTGGTGCAAGCTAGTCAGAAACTGTCGATCCTCATTCTACCCAATGCAGTTTGCAATTGGAAGCAACATCAGCAAAGAACTTGCTGAAGGAGCGAACCAATGCATACGGAGAGGGTCAGACTCGTCATCTAAGTTCATCACACTAGCTCTATAACGACAAAGAAGCCATGTTAACACATACGTTGTTTTGGCCTAAAGCAGAAGCGCTCAAACTTTTTAAGTGCAGTGCCAGCATGTACTTGAGCAAATACAGAAGGTCGTTTCACGTCCATGATAACAAAGTTAGAACCCACCTCACCTTAAGAAAAACCGTGACGCCACGAGCGGTGGTGCTCCAGGTGATACCCCTGTCTTGCAGCAATGGCCCTGCAGCGGAGTTTCCATTGGAGGAGACTGCGTTGAAGAACACATTGATCCAAACGATCATATTCCTCCTGACAAGCTTTCCAAAGACCCTCAATTGTGCAGGGCCGTCTGCTTCCCAAGGCTCGTTTCAACAACGAAACCCCACAAAAATCCATGGAAGAGGCATCGGGAGATTTCACAGGGATGTCTGTAAAGGGGATTGCATGAATGCCCGTTTCACGTGCCATCAGATCCAAGTATGCCTGCGTGGACTTTGCCGTATGACTGGAAGCCTTGTCCTGGTAGATGACAACACGAGATGTGTCGCTGCCATAGAGAGAAGGAATGTCATGTCTGTAAAGTGGCTCCAAAATATTCGTCCGGTAATAGGCTGCATTTATTTTAGCCTTTTTTACACTCTGCGCAGTGGAAGTTTGCCGTTATGGCAGTAACTACCAACAACTATGAATCCGCGTGGAAAACTTTCAGCACATTCACGTACCCACTCAGATCGACATCTTGCATCACGTGGACGATAGTAGACGGCCCTTTTTTTACCACATCCCGACAGATACACCCATGCTTCATCCAGGGACACCACATACTTCCAGCGGTCCCCTGCTAGATGGCGTTCGTAGAGCTTCCGACTGTTGGTCTTCCTCTCCTGGACATGTGAGGCACGCAACTTATGAACTTGAGTCTTGTGCTTCCGCACAAGTTGTAAATCTTTGGCTATGATGCGATTTACAGTTGCAGGGAAACATTGCACTGCCTGTGCAATCACTCTCTGCGTTGCAGGGTTTTCACATCGCACCAAGGATCTCACTTTCCGCACAACATCGGAGGAACGCTTGGGCTTCCGATATCTCCGAGGCCCACTTTGACTGGTTCCAGCAACAGGTACAGTGCAAGCTTTATGGCGATTCAACACGGCATTGATGCCCTTCTTTCACACATGGAATGCTTTCATGCGGCACTGTTTAATTATCTGGCTATAACTATAACCAACGTCGGAAAGGGCACAGATGTACCCCTCCCAAAATACTGGAATTTTTGGTGCCATATAAACACTCAGTCACACACCAACCATCGTCTTTGCAAGTCAACACACAGTACTTTCGTCCTACTGGCTCTGGCTGCTCTGTGCTATGCCTACGTGCTGCTCCCTGGTGATCGAAATCGTTACCATCAACGTGAAACAACCTTCTGTAGTTGCGGGCCATATCAAGTTGTATACGTACTTACAATTACAATAATGCACGACATACTAATATCAGTTTTGTTAGAACTAAGGTGGGCTTTAGTTTAGAGGGTGTGAAGTTAGGGCCCCACACTTTCTTGATCACGGCCGAAGGTGGGGGAAGATGTGATAACCACCACGCCCCTAGCCGCCTTTACCCCCCAAAGAGTTTCTTCCAGGTACCCACTTTGTACGCGCTGGGTGGGCGCCGGACCTGCTTGAACAGGTGGAAAATAATTCCGATTCTTCCCCGCCGGAGATCGAACACGGGGCTCTCGCCATAACGACTGAGCTACAGCGGCTAAATTTAACCCTCATAGAGCTGAATAGTTACTTGATACTTTAAATAAGTTCAACTGCCAGTTAACTATTCCTAGAAGGTTTGTGAGAACTTCCTGCTTGCTCTTCATTCTAGAGTTCACATAATGCTACATGAGTTATTCATTTACACTCACGTCAAATCTATTCATGATTTATGTACCAATGTTGCAGAAACATTCAAATGTCCAGATGAAATTAGCACACTGTGAAATCAGGTTTCAATTTACAGGTAAAAAATGCACAAAGGTCTTATTTACTTAAATTAGTGAAAGCTAGTCAGAAAGAGCTAATCTTCATTCTACCCACAGACATATGACAGTGGCAGCAACCTCAGCAAAGGACTTGGTGAAGAAACGAACCAAAGCATACGGAGTGGGTCAGACTCGTCATCTAAATTCATCACACTAGCTATTACAGAGACAAATATAAAAGGAGGCACGCCACACAAGACACTCTTCTTAGCCAAGTACGTGCGAGAGTCGTACTGCCACCATATTTGGAATTTCCTTATAAATTGGAGGAATATTAGTTTAATGAAATCAGATCGACTCAAATGGTATATACATCCAATCAAAGCAAGCATCTTTCACTCATTTTCCTAACCATCTTATGCTATTGGGACAATACGATCTAATTTTGATTCATTTTAGGGTGCTTCGACTTACAAGTATGGATATTTTACAACCTTCTAAGTATACGAGGAAAAATCCCCTTATCCAAAACACTTACCTTAAAATTTAAAAAAAGGGGTGTAATGAGTCCCTTGAGGAAGGTTATAAGCCGAAGTTGTAAATTCAACGAAATCAATAAATGATTGAATATACTGTCATATGAAACTATAGTGGAAAAAAACTGGGGAACTAGGTGAATATTGATTATGACATCGCTTAGCAAGTAAATAATACCGACGATAGGATGACCAACATTTTCGGGGAATTAGAAAAAAATCAACGTCACGTATCAGTTTACAAACAACAATTCACCAAGCTCCTATTTATTTAAATTGGTGCAAGCTAGTCAGAAACTGTCGATCCTCATTCTACCCAATGGAGTTTGCAATTGGAAGCAACATCAGCAAAGAACTTGCTGAAGGAGCGAACCAATGCATACGGAGAGGGTCAGACTCGTCATCTAAGTTCATCACACTAGCTCTATAACGACAAAGAAGCCATGTTAACACATACGTTGTTTTGGCCTAAAGCAGAAGCGCTCAAACCTTTTAAGTGCAGTGCCAGCATGTACTTGAGCAAATAGTTGCGGGCCATATCAAGTTGTATACGTACTTACAATTACAATAATGCACGACATACTAATATCAGTTTTGTTAGAACTAAGGTGGGGTTTAGTTTAGGGGGTGTGAAGTTAGGGCCCCACACTTTCTTGATCACGGCCGAAGGTGGGGGAAGATGTGATAACCACCACGCCCCTAGCCGCCTTTAGCCCCCAAAGAGTTTCTTCCAGGTACCCACTTTGTACGCCGCTGGTAGTGTTGCCCACGGGACGAGACGGGACAGGCTTTTACAAATTCGAGACGAGACGAGATTGACCATGTGTCATAAGACAAACGAATATTTTCGAGACGAGACAGCATTTCCACGAGACTTCACGAGACGAGACAGGCCAAAGTCTCGTCTCGTGGGCAACACTAGCCGCTGGGTGGGCGCCGGACCTGCTTGAACAGGTGGAAAATAATTCCGATTCTTCCCCGCCGGAGATCGAACACGGGGCTCTCGCCATAACGACTGAGCTACAGCGACTAAATCTAACCCTCATAGAGCTGAATAGTAACTTGATACTTTAAATAAGTTTAACTGCCAGTTAACTATTCCTAGAAGGTTTGTGAGAACTTTCTGCTTGCTCTTCATTGTAGAGTTCACATAATGCTACATGCGGTATTCATTTACACTCACGTCAAATCTATTGATTTATGAACCAATGTTGGAGAAACATTCAAATGTCCAGATGAAATTAGCACACTGTGAAATCAGGTTTCAGCTTGCAGGTAACAAATGCACAAAGATCCTATTTACTTAAATTGGTGAAAGCTAGTCAGAAAGATCTAATCTTCATTCTACCCACAGCCATATGACAGTGACAGCAACTTCAGCAAAGGACTTGGTGAAGAAACGAACCAAAGCATGCGGAGTGGGTCAGACTCGTCATCTAAATTCATCACACTAGCTATTATACAGACAAATAAAACAGGAGCAAGACACCACACAAGACACTCTTCTTAGCGAAGTATGTGTGAGTAGTACTGCCACCATATTTGCAATTTATTTATAAATTGTAGGAATATTAGTTTAATGAAATCAGATGGACTCAAATGGTTCACACATACATACACGCAATCAAAGCAAGTATCCTCCACTCATTTTCCTAACCATATTATGCTATTGTGAAAATACGATACAATTTGGTTTGATTTTACGGTGCTTCTACATGTATGGCTATTTTACAACTTTCTAAGTATAGGAGGAAAAATCCCCTTATCTAAAACCCTTAGTTTAAATTTAAAAAAGGGGTGTAATGAGCCCCTTGAGAAAGGTTAAAAGTGGAAGTTGTTCATTCAACGAAATCAATTAATGACTGAATATACTTAGTCATATGAAACTATAGTGAAAAACTCGGGAGCTAGGTGAATAATGATTATGATTGATTGAGTTTATTTTACTTCGCGTTTTGTGCCTCTTGGTTAATTTGCGAAGATGGAGATGAGTGATGAAATGATGAAATTGATGAATGGACATTCACAAACAACCAAGCCCGAGCGGGATTCGCACCCGGCACCCTTGGAGTCGCAGCGCGATGTGGTAACCACTCGGCCACAGGGTGCGGCAATAAGGATTATGACATCGCTTAACAAGTAAATAAAACCGACGATAGGATGACCAACATTTTCGGGGAATTAGAAAAATTCAATGTATTATTCAGGTTGAGTGATGGCTCTGAGTAAAACACAAACTTTTTAAATGAAAGGCCAGCATGTAGCCATTAGTCGCTGACTATATTACTTTATAGACTTACATTAACGACAATACATAACATAGTAGTTTCAGTTTCTTAAGTACTAAGGCAGGCTACGTGAAAATCCACGGCAAGCTGCAGTTTGGGAGACCCTGGCCTAAAGTATTAGTTCCAATGTCTCAAATTCATTATAGTATGCACGTATTTCCTCTTAATCAGACAAGATGCCAACACTTCTACCGGTTCAAAGCATAGATATTCCACACTTATTTCTGCATAACCATCTGAGACCTCCGGAAAACAGTATATCATGGGGAATTTAGTGAAATCATGAAATGATGAGACTAAATTTGAATACGTAAAAATATCGTGGAGACAACTGGGGAGATAAGTGAATATCAATATAAGAAAAACTGGTTCTGTGAACATCAACAAGAACAACTTTTTCAGGGGAACTGGGAAAATTGAATTAATTTTCCAAGTTGATTGGTGGAAATGAGTAAGATGGTTTCAACTTAAAATATCAAAAATTGTTTAAGCTCCTATTTATTTAAATTGGTGGAAGCTAGTCAGAAACTGTCGATCCTCATTCTACCCAATGCTGTTTGCAATTGGCAACAACCTCAACAAAGAACTTGTTGCTGCAGGAGCGAACCAATGCATACGGAGAGGGTCGGACTCGTCATCTAAATTCATCATGCTAGCTACTTTCCAAAAGATTGAATTTCTCCAAATTGTTTGTTTGTTTTTAGTGGCTTATTAATATGTAACGCGAGTGTCTGATTTTTTTATCTGCCTTCGACAGTTGAGCTCGGGTAAGTCGTTCAATACAGATGTTCCACCCGGACTTCTTGTTAATTTCGGAGGAGAAAGGGCACCAATTTGTTGGGTTCAACTGTAGACAGCATTCATTTTGCAGGGGTTCATGCATAATTACATTAAAGCTAATAAAAAAGCTCGATTATGAAACGTGCATGTCCTCAGATTAACCTAAGTTCGTCAACCTTCCCTGGAAATTAGCATCGTTCATTTTAAGTTAAAAAGGAAGGTTGTTATTTTTATTATTAATAACAAATAAATTTAAGCTTGACTGTAAAATGCAGGAACTATATTCTACCATTTAATCCAAAGAATAAATTGTTTCACAGCATACAAAATTCCGAAAGCTTAACTTAGAAGGTGACAACATAAACTTTAGTACTAAAATATTCTAGTAACTTTTCTGTGTAAATGGTATTAACAAACTAATTCTACGCATTTCAGTACACTAACTGTATGAAATGCAAAAAGTAATTAAAACAGTTGTGGTGGATACTGGATATTCATTCGTGGATCGAGTAGAAGTCTCTCCAAGGGCACTAATAATAATAACAAAACTACTTTAGAATAAAATTGGTTTATTTGTATTAGTTTATAATAGTTATTATTGCAAAATAATAATGTTTCTACTATTCAGGTTTTATCAATGGCCTGACCCCCCCTCCTGCAAAAATTTCTGGCGACGCCCATCTTACGGGATGTAAATCCCCAAGAGGAATGATGAAAATCTTTGCGCGAAAACTCTCCAGAAGATTGAGGGGAATCCTGCAACCTGAACACGTGCTGATTCGTATCGTACCTAGTTTTATCAGTTTAAGGTAACGTCACTTCCCAGGGTGTTTCATCCGCAACAGGTTTCAACCAAGTTATTTGCAGCCGTTCTACCGAGCAACACTATTTACAAATTCACAGCATTTGCACGATCGAAGATCCAATCACTCGCCGAGTGACGGTCAAAGGACACCTCCACCTAGCGCTCCACCCGAGCGCGTGGGCTCAAGAGCTTCATGTTTACAATCGTTTTAAGGTCGGTGAGCAATATTTTCCACCCGACTTGTGAAGGAGGCTTCAAGATAAAGCTGGCCAATATTCAGAGCGAGCTAAAAACGGCCGGCCCTCAACAAGGTCATTGGCAATCCGAACAGACAGCAGTAGCTGAACCTCCCATTATACACACACACACCTACCCTACCTACACTACACGTATATACAAAGTTTGAATTCCCTCAATGTATCTTTTTACACCCATCAATTTACAGACTATATATTGCCTGTACCTTTAATATTTTGCTATGAGTGGGTTCTTAAACTCACTTTGTATATTTTAGAGTGAAAATTGAAATACATTTTTTATGAGTGTTAATTTGGAACAGGCTTTTTTATAAATAATAGAATTATCTCGGCTCTTAAAACAGTAGAATTTATTAATGATAGGATATCATATGCAGTTTTACAGGGTAGGTGGTGTAAAATTATTTTAATAAACATACATGCACCAACGGAAGATAAAGATGATAATACTAAAGATGATTTTTATACAGAGTTAGAACAGGTCTTTGATAAATTTTCTCAGTATGATATGAAAATTCTGTTAGGTGACTGTAATGCACAGATTGGCAAAGAAGAGACATTTAAACCTACGATTGGTAAAGAAAGTCTTCATGAATTAAGTAATGATAATGGTATAAGATTGATTACTTTTGCAACCTCAAAGAATTTAATTGTGAAAAGTACCACTTTTAAACATAAAGATATCCATAAATATACCTGGTCTTCTCCAGATGGTAAAACTCATAATCAGATAGATCATATTCTCATTGATAAGAGAAGACATACTAGTATAATTGACGTTCGTACACATAGAGGTGCGGACTGTGCCAGTGACCATTATTTAGTAATTGCTAAATTAAGAGAAAGACTCTCAGTGTTAAATCATAAGCAACAAAATCTAAAAGTTCTAAAATTTGATACAGGAAAGTTTACTGATGAAAGAATTAAGAAAGATTACCAAATTAAACTGTCAAATAGATTTGATATTTTGCAGGATTTAAATGATGATGAAAATATAAATGAAATAGACGTAAATAAGAATTGGGAGCACATACGTAATGCAATAGAATCAGCAGCTAAAGAAAGTATAGGATACCATAAACCGAGAAAAAGTAAGCCATGGTTTGATAATGAATGTCATAATCTAATAGAAATAAGAAATGAGGCTAGACTTAGGTGGTTAAATAACTCTGATGATACAAATCTAAACAATTATAATAGAATAAAGCGAGAAGTTAACCGAACGTTTAGAAGTAAAAAAAGAGATTACTTGAAAAGCAAAATTAACGAAATTGAAACAAACAGCAAAAATAAAAATATCAGAGATTTATATAAAGGTGTAAATGAGTTTAGAAAGGGGTGGCAACCTAAAGTAAACTTGATAAAAGATAAAGACGGTGATTTTCTAGCTGACCCAAGCGATATTCTAAATAGATGGAAGAACTACTTTAATGACCTTTTAAATGTCCATGTAGGAGATAAATCAGAAGTGAATGAAGTACACACAGCAGAACCTTTAGTTCCAGAACCTAACTTGACTGAAGTTAAAGATGCTATTAAAAGGCTAAAGAATAACAAAGCACCTGGCATTGATTTAATACCAGCTGAGTTAATTAAATATGGTGGAAATTCATTAATATGTCAAATTCATAAATTAATTTGTTTAATATGGAATAAAGAAGAAATCCCTCAACAGTGGAAAGAATCCATAATTGTCCCTGTGTTTAAAAAAGGTGATAAAATGAACTGCAATAATTACCGTGGAATTTCTCTACTCTCAACAACATATAAAATATTATCTAACATTCTTTTAACAAGACTAACCCCATATGCTAATGAAATTATAGGTGATTATCAATGTGGATTTAAACGTAACAGATCAACTACAGATCAAATTTTTCACATCAGACAGACACTTGAAAAAAAGTGGGAATATAATCAAAATGTCCATCAACTTTTCATTGATTTCAAAAAAGCATATGATTCGGTCAAAAGAGATAAATTATATAATATATTAGTAGAGTTTGGAATACCTAAGAAGCTTGTTAGTATGATAAAAATATGCACCAGTGAAACAGAAAGTAAAATTCGTGTGGGTATTAATATGTCTGACAAATTTACAATTCATGATGGGTTAAAACAAGGAGATGCATTATCTCCATTGCTCTTTAATTTTGCCTTAGAATATGCTGTTAGGAAGGTAAAAGAAACTAACGAAGGACTAAAATTAAATGGTGTGACTCAGTTGTTAGCATATGCAGATGATGTAGACTTACTGGGGGATGATGTGAATACAATTAAGAATAATGCTAAAATATTTTTCAAAAGTGCTAAAGAGATAGGTTTGGAAGTTAACAAAGAGAAAACTAAATATATGCTTACAGGCCGAAACCAAGTGTTAGGTAATAATCAAAATCTAATTATTGATAACAACTCGTTTGAACCAGTTTCCAAATTCAAATACTTAGGAGTAATATTAACAAATGAAAATTATATTAAAGAGGAAATAAAAAGTAGGCTTAATTCAGGAAATGCATGTTACTTCTCTCTTCATAAACTTTTGTCTTCTCGTTTAATATCTAAGAAACTAAAAGTTAAAATATACAAAACAGTAATTTTGCCTGTAGTATTATATGGATGTGAAACTTGGTCCCTTACATTGAAAGAGGAACATAAATTGAGAGTATTTGAGAATAAAATCCTTAGGAAAATCTTTGGACCTAAAAGGGATGAGGAGACAGGTGAGTGGAGAAGGTTACATAATTTAGAACTACATAATTTGTATTCATGTCCAGATATTATTAGAATAATTAAATCAAGAAGACTTAGGTGGGCAGGCCATGTGGCACGAATGGGAGAGGAAAGAGGAGTATACAGGATTCTTGTTGGGAAACCTGATGGTAAGAGACCTGTAGGAAGGCCAAGACGAAGATGGAGGGACAACGTTGAGATGGACCTAAGGGAAATCGGTAGGGATGGAAAAGAGTATATAGATCTTGCTCAAGATAGGGAAAGATGGAAGGCCTGTGTTGCTGCAGCCATGAACCTTCGGGTTTAAGAAGGCTAGAGAGTTAGTTAGTTAGTTAGTTTATGAGTGTTCCTTTCCGCATGCATACACCTGATGTACAAAAATAGTGGTTACAAATATGAAAAAATCATATTCACAACCATATTTAATATTTCATGGTTTATATTTTATTTTTGTTACTTAGCGTCGCTTTCCTGCAAGTTTTAGCTAGTCGCAACAATGTTATGAAATTGATGAAGAGGAAAGAACGCCCTTGCCTAAACTGAGATTCGAATCCAAGAACCCTGGCGTAATATTTCCCGACTGTTGGACGTGTCCACACCTACACATACAGGGTTTGAATGCACTCAATGTATATCGGTGTATATTCTAAACTCTTTTCACACACATCAATTTAAAGAATACATTCTTCTATATATTTGTAATATTTTGCTCCGAGTTGGATTTTTATTCACTTTACAGTGAAATATATTATAAAGTGAGTTAAAAATCCAACTCGGAGAAAAATTAGAGTGAAAATTTGAAATCGTTGACACATCATATTCTGAAGTATTTTTTCGTACTTGTACCAAATTAGCGTATGCAAATGTAAGAAAAAATCATATTCACAATCATATGTATTACTCTTTCACTGATATGACTTTCCCATATCAGTGAGAACTTCGGATAACCACTAGGTGCAGTAGTGGTTATCGCACTTTATCAGTAGCCTAACGTCCTGGGTCCATGTCGCCATGATGATAAATACAGAAAAATAGTTGCCACGAATTGAGTGATTTAATTCATATGCCTTATTTGTAAATTAGGTCAAACGGGGAGGGGAGAGAATGATGGAAGGAAAGTAACATGGGAGTGGGAGGAAGAGGACACGGACTTCGTGAAATGTACCATCCCAACATTACAGACGACAGCCTCGTTCGGTCCTAATGCAACATCCATACCAAAAAAAATAATTGACAAATATTGTTTGCTAATGTAATGACAAAAATAACTGGGGGGGATCGATTATCTGGATTCGACCTACGACTGGATGAATATATGGAGTGCACACAAGAACTGACTGAACACACATCCATGTTAAAACCACGAATGTGCTAAATCTTTCTTTTGAGGTAAAGCATTTTAATATTCAATGCCCTGAGGGAAAAAAGTTTTACATTTGGATAAATGTCTTCAATGGTAAAATATATGTACCTATCTATGACTCTTTATTAGGCCATATAAGTTAGCATAGGAATTTATCAACAAAAGGTAGTCAGAAACTGCACCAGGTGAAAAAGTCAAAATTTACACATTCGTTGCTCTCGCACTGGTGCGACGATTCCACAATAGGTTTAAATTATCTTAAATATTGCACCCCGTCCTATCTTATTCAAAATGCAGAGCACATCGCTATATTACGAACATTATCACATCGTCTTCGGAAATTTCTAGATAAAGTACATTACATGAAACAAGTTCCCACTATCTTTGATCTGTTATGCAACTGGCTACATACCCTTTACACTCAGTTATCCCACAAATCCTTATGCATGCCATTTTGCCTTTCTGGAAAGCTAGTCAGAAACAGCCAATCCTCAATGTACACAATGACGTATGCAATTGGCGGCGACCCCAACAAAAAACTTGCTGTGGAAGCGAACCAATGCACAGGGCCAAGTATCAGATTCGTCATCAATTCATCACACTAGCTACCAAGGAAAAAAAAGTCTAAAGCATGAGCAATATTAAGATATTTTACCAGGGATTGAATCAATAAGCACGGATTTGAAACACTCTTTATGGCTTCATTAATGGGAGTTTCAAGTTGTATATATTTACTGCTAGGCTAATTAAGAGATGAAATAATGAAAGAGCAAATATAAACGTACAAAGGCAAAGAAAATACAGTGGGTCCGAAGGCACGCAACTGAGATTTTGAACGTACGTAACTTTTGTACAAAAAGCGATAGAGCTGAACCTTACACTGGGTATTAACTTTGTCTATTTGGATATTTTTTTAAAAATTAAACAAGAAAATTATTCTCTACATGAACGTTCAGTATTGGGAAAATTATTAAGGTGGAAATTATTATTTGTACGAAGTAAAAACAAACGTGAATAAAGGACAGCTATGGAGCTGCTTGTAATAATTTTCGATGTGTATCGATGGTCTCTCCGTATATTTATGGAATTCATGAAAGAACGATACATTTTTACGCATTTTGTGCATTACAAAGCGATTTAAGGGATAAATTATGAGGTGTACTGGCAACATTGGTCGTGTCAGAGGGCACACATCTGACTATGTTGTTCAATCAATGCCCACATTAAATAACAGATTTGAAATTTATCGTACCCAAGACTAACCTATCTTTTGCTTATTAACGTTTTTGTTTCCACTTATGGTCAGACTGAAAATATGATGCGTAATTCACTATTACTTTTGCAGTTGGGTATGCCTCTACGAGGTATCGAACCCGGGACCCCTTGATTACAAGGCGACGACGTTATCGTGGAGGCCCTACTCACCATATTCGCTCAGAAAGGTATGAAGCTACGCATCGTGAAGAAAGAACACTACTAGGATTATAGTATCCTGAAACGTAAGACGATTTATTAATGTACGGTTAAAATATTTGCCGTCATGCATTTGAGCATTCCAGGCGTGCTTTCTCCATAAATAAATGCGGTCTTCAATTATAAAGGAAAACATGACAAGGTAAGGGAAGGGAGAGGCGGAAACGTAGTCAGTTGCAACCGGTACACAAATGGTGAAGCATATATTTTCACATCAGCGTTTACATTCCGAACGTTTTCCGCATCTGCCTGCTCCCATGTTTCCACGTGTCGCTGGAAAGCTCATCAGAAACATCTGTTTCATTCCTGGAGTGATACATAACGGAAGATCGAGAGAGAAAAGTACTCTGACAACAGCTAGCCTCTCTTCCAATGTTCACAATAGCTGGCTGTCTTTTACATGATGCGCTATTTAAGTTGTGGCAATACACAAAACATGATTCCAACAGTTGTACGTAGTAAAATCGATTCCTGACTTAGACCCGCTTTGGACGAAAGCATTTTCCTTAACATTTATCCCATGGCATTTCCCAAGGATAGAATCGGTCCTATTTCTGTAGCATAACCAATCAGAAGCGACACCTAGGTCACGAGTGAAGGTGTAATGGCGGCCGAGTGAGATGTAAAGTACCGCTTCACATTTTTAAAAGCTAGTAACTATTCAACCGAGAGGAATAACGTTTCCTATAAAAAGGTGTTAGATACACATTAATGGCGCTGCTCAAATACATACATTATAGCGCATACAGCACAAGCATGGAAGAAAAAATTAGTTGTGTCAATTGTAAACACCGGACACTGGCTTATCTCGTATGCTTTTCGTGATGTATATTTATTTATTTATTCCAAGTTTCAGATACAGCACTTATAAGGTCATTTTACACTGAAAACTCTATTATTATTATCTAACGTTCTCTGCACGCATCGCATCGCAAATGCTCACCGGAATGTTACACGAAATGCTTCCGTGTCTGGTATATAAAATTTTTTGGAAGCATTTATGCTAGCAAAAATACTAAAGGAATTCTTCCGTCTAAAGCGGACCTATTATAAGAATAAACTATATGCAGGCGTGGATAGGGACAATCGCCCTCCAACAGCCAGGTTCTTGGATATATTATTGTATCTAATATTTTTGAAGATTCAAATGTTCTGCCTTTTTTCACCAGTATTACAGGTTGGAGAATATTTTTTCAAGTTTGATATAAGTCTACTTCATGCTCATGATAGGCTAATCGAAACTGGAACTACAACTTACATTTCGATCCGATCCACTGTCCAATATGCCTCCAAACGAGATCGAACCGGAGACCCCTTCAGAGAATAGATTCATCTGTTTGTACAATTTACCGCGGCAATGGAGAAAAAAAGTATTATTACATACAATAATAACCACATATCCAGCCTTGGACCCCATATTTTGCAAAACTATACTGTAATCTCTAGAGCATGGAAGTGAGCTTGGTACCTGTTCACAGTACTATGTATTGTTTAGGTTAGAAGTCGGTGAGGTGAGATACCAGTCCCTCCAAACTGTAACTTCTGGATTTGTAACTGGATGTAAGGTGCAGCGTACAATGTCTATATGCTTCTGAATTATTGTGGGAATGTGGTATAATACACCTAAACTTGCACGTATATACCTTTAACATCTTTATGGAATACTAGAACATAGGGAATAATAGAAAGGAAAAAAGTCAAGATAACCGCTTGCGATATTTCAAGCTGCGAATATAAGAGTACAATATAAATTGATGAACACTGTATACAGCAAACACAAAGAAACATCATGGTTTCGGGTACGAATCCCGGCCGGCCTGAGAATGGATGTTCGTTGTGACTGCCCCTTCATCAATATTAGCTAAAATAGGGTGACCAGACATACTCTTTTTAAGAGTATTATACTCTTTTAGAGGTTCATATACTTAATACTCTTTTCAATTTGCAAAAATCCCCAAATATACTCTTTTCCTTGCTATTTAATTTCATTCATTATTTTAAGCGTAAAAATGCCTTAAAATCCACAGAACGAAAAACGTCAAGATTTCAACTGAAGTATTTACTACATGACTCAAGAATTACCTATGAACAATTTCAAGAGTCATTTTCATATTCCATCAAGAAGAAAAACATATTTCAAATTCATTAGAATTTAATGATAATGATTAGGGCTGAGCCGATACCACTTTGAACCGATACCGATGCCGATACTCTTACCGATTCCCACCGATACTTGAAAATTTAAATAATTAAAATTTGTTCAAAATATTGATCAATATTGGTGTGTAAATATTCTTCTCCAATTATATGCATCAACACACCAAGAAAATTGCTTTAGAATATTTAAGAATTGACTCAGAATATTAAAATAGATATTAAGTAGTCACAAAATATAGATTCTCGTGCAAAATTAGTGTAAAATAAAAAGGAAGTTTTAATTTTGCATAATTTCCAGGATAATTAGACTGTCAAGAAGTAGCGCGAGATTTTTGCGGACCCCGTGAAAGACCAAAACACCGGAAAGTATCGGCTGGTATCGGTAGCTGATTTCCAACCGATACTTTCCGATACCGATACCACTGTTATCGGTCGATACCTTGATAATGATATTTTTGAAACTTACTGTGCGTTGATAAACATCTTGAAGATTGGGGGAAAGAAAAGAATCTATAATGTGTAAGTGGAGGTCAGTATGCAAAGATTTAGTACAGGCTGGGTCAAATTTAAAAGTGATTGTGCCTCTTATAAAATTCTTGTTTACTCTGCCTGGTACAAATGTTGGTTGTGAAAGGCTCTTCAGTGTTCCTAAAACTTATTGGCGAGGGAAAAAGTACACTTCTGATGTCAACACTCGAACAAGTAATGAAAGTGAAATTCAATGTGGATATGACCTGTGAAGAGTTTGGACTGGCAATAAAGTACGATTTAAACGTACTCAAGAAAGCAAAATCATCCCAGAAGTATGAACGATGGTGCCATTGGTGAGTAAGTATTTGTAATTAGCTAATTACAGTAGACTCATAAGTAATTTGAATCTGTAGAGTGTAGGCCTATTTTATAGGGGCTCTAACAGAGGCAATAACAAATAGCGACCCTTATTTTAGTTTTCTTTTTATGTTTTGTGCATGCGCATCTTTAACCTATAGACTATACTCTTTTTGGTCATCAAATATCTGGTCACCCTAGCTAAAAGTGGCGGAAAAGCGAAGTAAAATAAACCAAATCAAGAAAACAACAAAGAAACAGCCATGTCGGAGCATACTACGTGTGTCTGGTGATTTATGCATATTAGTTCCTTACAAACTGTTCCGGCAAAAATCGTCCGGACCACGGAAGAACTTTTCTCGCTGGCATATAAAAGACACGACAAATCTACACAGTCACGTTTGCGAAGTTGGTGAACAGATGCCAGTTAAACGGCAACAAATTCCCTTTCCATGTATGAACGAAGACCGGTCCGACCTTGACATGCTTCGGGACACGCCTTGTTATGCGATTGTGGCTGTTGCAGCTGATGAAATGCGCATGCATTAAGCTCCCCCCTCCCCTCGACCGAGGGGCATTCCCCAAAGGAAACTAGGTGCAGCGGAAAAACAAACACACCGCTCGGTGTCTAATTTGGACTGCATGTGCCGCGAACGCACCATGTAACATTCTTTCACGGTTAAGTGCCACGCCAATGTTGCTGCTTTTTCTTTTTTGTATAAAAGCAAAATGTGCATTTCGAACGCTGTCCGCTGCGATGCCAGGGGTCCCGGGTTCGAATCCCGGCATGGGCGTGGGTGTTCTTTGTGAGTGTCCCTTCATAAATTTCATCATCATTCATCTTTGCGATTAGCCAAAAGTGGCAGAAAGGCGAAGTAAAATTACCTAATTCTGAAGGCTTGGACCTGATTTATATTTACTGTCGGATTAAAAATTATATATACTCGAGTTTGGACTCCAATTAAGAAAATAACCACCAGTAGACCTACATACAAAACGGATTACATTAAAATATAGCTTATTCAATTCTGCGTTAATCTATGATAACAATATTTTTCTTTCGAGTATGTCTTCTATTTTTTATCGTCGTGAGAACATAAAAGTGCCATTTTTATTAGTTTTGCAAACGATCTCTCTCTTTGAAATTCTATAAATAAAAAACGGGTGGTCCGATTGTGATGAAATTTTAGTATGGTGCAGGCAGAAAGATTTTAAACACAATTCTTAATTTTCAGATATTTTAAATTTGTCAAAAAAAAAACGTTATCATCAATTTTGCGATACAACGTTTTCTTACTACATAACCCGTTTTATGTGGGACTGACTACTGGTTAATTTTTAATTGGAGTCCAAACTCGAGTATCTATAATTTTTAATTCTACAGTAGGGTCTCAAGTGTTTCTATAACATTATAATAAAGTCATTGGTAAGATAGTGCTGTGTCCAATAGAAAGTCGTTATGCCAGCCTCTGTGGTGGAGTGGTTACCGTAGCGCGAGTAGGTTAAAAAATTCTGTGTAAGGAATGGACGTTACATTCTTCATCTACATCCCCCATTTACTCCATTTATTGTGAATGACCTAAAAAGGTGGAAAAGCGACGTAAAATATTAAAAATGCAAAAAGTAGACAATCAGAAGTGTTATGCATTATAATTACAATCGTTGGAATATGCTTTATTTTGGTACAGTGTACTTTGCAATTAATAAACTTCATGACGATTTTAATGTTTATTCACTTCATTTGTAATGTGTGCAAATACATACACTTTATTTGTGTAACACGAAATTGCGTCCTACGTCGACCGTTATAATTGAATATTAAGGCTAGTCCAGGTCAGGGACCTCAGAAACAGAACTGCCGAATCTCCCTCCCAAGGCAACAAGTTAAAACGAGATAGATAAATGTTTTATCCCCAAAATACTCATTTTGTGCCTAGTATTTGTTGGTTAATTAAAAATTAGCTTCCATTTTGTTCCGACGTCATTACTAAAACTCTTCCTGGACCCGACACAGTGTTGCCAACTATTTTTCGGGATTACGCATAAATTACACCACATTTCCCTACATGTAACCTTCATACAGACGAACAACTAAACTCATTCCGGGCAGACAGGGCGAAAACGCGTTTCATCAATGAAAGAATTACTGTCGAGAATACGTGAAGGAGCAGAGGAATTATCTTAAACGTAAACAAATGCCTCCATTCTACCATTTTTATGGATCTTGGTATCGCCCAGGCAGTTAAGATAAATATCGATAGGAGAAAAAAAAGGGGGGACTTTTCAGCCTTCGTTCATTTCTGAACAGGCGCCCCAAGTCTTCGCCTTGTATGGTCCCTCTGAATGTGCGTGACGTCACTGCATCTGCCTACACCTGACCCGTCAACTTGTTTCTCTCCCCTCTTGAACGAGCATCTCAAGCGTTCCGCCTCGCACACAAACATAAAAACATCTGGAATAGAGGATCTGGACGGGCAAGGGGTTGTATTCACAAGAATTACTCGCCTGTATGCGAGAGTAGCCAGGTACCGGGAACGCGGCTTTAAGAATCTGGGCGGAAGCAACACACCAAGGCCTGCTTTACACGAACGCATTTTCATTAGAATTTTTCTGAACATTTTTATGCCATGACCAAAATGCTACCGTGCAAAGTGAAACATTTTATGGCATTTCAAATTTCATGGCATTTCTCAAGGATAGGATCCGTCCTATTTCCGTAGCATACCGAATGAGAGGCGACCTCTAGGTCACGAGTGCAGTTGTAATGGCGGCCGAGTGAGATGCAAACAACGCATCACTTACCGAAATGTTACAGGAAATGCTTCCACGTAAAGTACTATCTGCTATAAGATTTTTGGAAGCATTTACATATATCATTTATGCTGGCCCGTCTAGAGCGGGCCTAATCCGTAGATGGGACGAGGAATGAAGCGGGAGTTTCAGCAGTTTGATTCAAAGTTAGTAACTGAATAGAGCACATGAAAGGTTGAAGAACTATCCTTTATGCCAACATTGCTCTAATTAGAGTAGCTGGATGGTTCTCTCTCGCCTTTGGTGAGTTCCGGGTTCGATTCCCAGTGGGTGCTCTGAAGCAGGGTGCGAAATCCTGGGGAGAAGGGGGATTTCCCCCCACCAACAATCTTGGCCTCAAAAATCCCCCCCCCAACAAAAATTTTCGAGGGGGGGTAGTTTTTGGTACAACAAACAAAAGATAAGCAATTACTTTTAATTTCAAATATACTGTACTAAGAATAATATCGGAAACGAACACAAATTAGTGTAGTTGTGAGTGTTCCATGCTTTTTCTCTTTCAAGAGATATTTAACAAATTACATCAATACGCACAATAAAAGTAAAACAAGAATGCAAAACAGTAATTACTATGAAATCTAATTGATTTATATTAACATAGACCAAAAACTAAATAAAAACTTACACATAACGAAACCACTTCAACTATTTCATAATTTATTAACATCTTTAACCAGTTAGTAAAGGAAGTAGTTTGCTACATTATAATATCTGCTATACAGAAAAGTAACAAATTTATTTCTTTGTGTGTAATTAATAATAATACTATTTTTAATTACTAATTTAGTAATTTATTTTTACTTTTAATAACATTATAAATATGTATATCGTATAATTTATATGTATGTTTGTGTGGGGAGGGGGGTTTGTAGATTAAGATCTTTCTCCCCCCCCACCAGTCTTAAATGATTTCGCACCCTGCTCTAAAGTGTCGGTGTTCAACCAGCATCGTGAGGATAACTGAACACACACCAAGGCTGTGTCCGAAAGGTACAAAGAGCAGACTTCAAGTATGGTCTTGTCGGGAGTGACGTCACCTAGTGCAGTTCGAAAGCGCCAATTAAACAAGCAATCGAGCACGCATCGTTGCAGACTTGAGTACTTGACTCGTGCACTCGTTGCTCATTTGTTTGAAATCACGGAGGTTGCTGGGTTGAAGTTCTTCTAATGTATATAAATGTATGTATAAGAACATTTAAAAATGCTATTTGATTTCTATGGTGAAAAACAAGTGTATAAAACGCGGGGAAAACGATGTGTCCTCAGTTTTATCTTCATCTGCAGACGAAGTGCAATTCGAAAGACTCATTTCCAGTCCACGACTTCAAGACAAATCTGCGAGACCATGCTCCGAGGTCTTCAAGTATGGTCTTGCACGTATCGGACACGGCATTGGAACCAACAGTAGCGGATTCTGGTCCCGAAAGCCAGAAAACAGCAGCGATGGGACTCGATGTGCTCACCACACGTCACCCAACGAGAAGCCTCGAAGGGCTCTTGGGCCACGGTTTTTAAATTAATGTTAGTCTGCATTTTCATTCTCCATAAGAAATACATGGGAGTCAAAACACATTTTGCTTAAAGATTCACAACCACAAACCTGACGTTCTCCTTTTTACAATATCACGAGCATTTTGACAGAACTCGAGCATGTGCATATTACGCGAAACTATGCCTTATCCGCTTAACCTAGGCAACTGTTAGATGAAATTGGTACGGGTTCCAAAACCGGGAAGGGTGGGGGCAAGGTGCCAAAACGGGGGGGGGGGGGAGACAGTATATTTTCCTTTGTAGATAAGGTTTAGCATAGTGCGGGGGCAAAAATGGCAAAATGTGGGAGGGGGGCGGCAACTGCTCCCTAATCGCCGCCATTGGGGTTGGGCGATACTGCGATATTTTTTTAAAAAAATACTGTTGTGCCGATACCAATATTATCGAGATCCACGATAGCCCTCATAAACAACGCTTATTGAATTAACTTTGAACACGGGTCTCCCCGATGGCTTAGTGGTAGCGTCGACGCCTTGTAATCACGGGGTCCGGGGTTCGATTCCATTATGCTGTGACACTCCTATTTATTGCTTATCCTGGAATAGAGGATCCAAAAAACAACTCTATTCTCTCTCTGTTAAAATTGCAATTCCAGCGTCGTATATTTAGTTATACGAGGGCTGCTGGAAAAGTTTCTGCAATCAATATGAAAAAAGACATGTGAAATTCTGGGAATAGCTTTATTGTTTTTCAAAGTATTCACCCTTAAGATCGATACACTTTTGCATACGCTCA
Organism: Lepisma saccharinum; assembly: GCF_977018435.1. Classification (NCBI taxonomy): domain Eukaryota; kingdom Metazoa; phylum Arthropoda; class Insecta; order Zygentoma; family Lepismatidae; genus Lepisma; species Lepisma saccharinum. Next base: position 67,352,098 of record NC_139235.1, on the reverse strand, counting down.
AACCAATTTTGAAAGCATTTTTTCCACTCTGAAGCTGATACCTCAGAAACCGCTCTTCGGAATGCGTCAAGCTGCTTCAGGCGACACAAATCGCTCAACACGAATCTTATTTTTCATGTGTGGGAACAAAAATAAGTCATTAGGTGATAAATCAGGTGAGTACGGACAATGAGTCAATAATTCGACATTTTTACTGGACAAAAAATCAACAGTTTGGTGTGCTGAGTGGGAACTGGCGTTGTCTTGGTGAAGAATAATGCGACGATTTGGGATTGTTTTACGGAATTCATTGATGACCTCTGGCAAACAAATTGTTGGTACCACTCAGCATTTACAGTCCTTCGATTTTCCAAAGCTATTGTTGCCACATGTCCGGTATAACCGAAAAAACAAGCAATCATTTGCTCGGCAGCACTTCTCCAACGAACAACTTTTGTTGGTTTCGGCTCACTTTGAAACACCCAAACAGTGGATTGCTGTTTAGTTTCGGGTTCGTATGAATAGATCCAAGTTTCGTCCCCTGTAAGGATGGAGTACACCAAATTTGACTTGCCTCGGTTGAATTTTTTGAACATTTCTTTACACCAATTTACACGAGCCTGTTTTTGAGCTTCGGTCAAGTTGTGTGGGATCCAACGGCTTGAAAGTTTCAGTACGTTCAGATGACCATGCAAAATCGTATGTATTGCTTTCATGTAAATGTTCAAGGATGCCTGAATCTCACGGTATGTCACATGCCGATCTCTCTTAATCACTTCACACGCACAGCATCAACATTACTGGCAACAACAAACGTGGATGGACGACCTTCACGAAATTCATCACTGAGAAATGTGCGACCACGCTGGAATTCGGGAAAACAACTGTACACAGTCCTATTGGATGGTGCTTCATCCCCAAAAGCCAAATGAAGTCGCTAGATGCATTGTTTCGGTGTTAAACTACATTTGAAATCATAAAAAATCATTGCCAGAAAGTGTTCACGAGAAATTTCCATTTCTAACACGAAACTACTACTTCAAACTGCTGTGAAAAATAAACGAATTGGCTTAAACAAACAAAGATAATTTAAACATAAAAAAAGGTCTATTCTTCCGATTTTTATAGTACCGGAACACTAGCACCATTGTTGGTGGTAGTTTGCAGAAACTTTCCAGCAACTCTCGTATCTATAATATATCGACACTGGTATTTTCGATACACGACATTGCACGGCCCTGTGTTCAACGTTTTGCAGGAGAGTACCATTCCATTTTCAGAGAAACCATGGAACATAATTGAAACCTGCTTTGCTGCGCAATGCGATTCCTATCTCGCCCCCCCCCCTCTCCCTACAGAAAGGCAGATAGCAATAAATCGGCCTTTTATTTGCCGTTAGCTCCAGCACCGAGCACGTGTTATCTCGTCCCAGCTGCCTCCCGGATAAAATTCACGACTGCTCATTTCTACCGCCCAGCAGGAGATGCTTCATTTAGCTTGGTTATGACGTCACTTGGTTATTAGTCGCCAGGCAACCGCACACCTTCATTAGAATGGACCGCCACTGGCCGATTATATAACTGTCGTCGGGGTTTTTTCTTTGCTCACGAGACGACCAATCAGAACGCTTACATGACCTAGGAAGAAGATTTTATGGCGTTAATTTCTTCTGTCAAGTTGCCCCTTAGCTGTGATCTCCCACATATTGGGAACCAACGTTGTTGTTCTTAATGTCGCGTTGTTACCTAAAATAGAACAACGGTCCTGTCGATTTATCTATCAGAAATCGCAATTCCGTGTTCTAAAAAGGGTCGAACAGTATATCAATTAGAGTCTCAGCAATTTCCGTTAGTATGGAAGACAGACTAGACTGATTAATTGATTACGTTCGGTTATATTACGTCGCTTTTCTCCCACTTTTGGCTAATCGCGATGATGAGGATGAGTGATACGATGAAGGAACACCGTCATGACCAGGCCGGGATTCGACCCAGTGACCCCTGGCGTCTTTGCGCGCTGAACTAACCACTCCGCCATGGAGGTCGGCTAGCAGACTGATACAGATAGGGGTGTGAGGGGTGACCTTCTCTGCACGCTTCCGATGCACTGGCGCCTGGGCCCACAGGCAGTGTAATCCTCTGCGCGGTTTGTGTTGTGTCGCACATAATGATTGTCCCATTATGCATCTCTTGGGGTGTACGGTGTAGCTTTCCCGCAAGTAAAATGTAATATCCTCCAAGAGGTACACTTTAGACTGCATTGCGGACTAACGAGTCTCTGGCGTCCGGACTCACAACCTGCATAATTCGCTGTGGAATTTGTCTTGTGTGCTGCCCATGTGTTTATGATTTCATCTTGTGGAAATTCACTCTCTTCTTCGCAACTAGCCAAAACTGGCAGAAAAGCGAAGTAAGATAAAACAAATCAATCACTCATTTTATCTCATTCATCCCTATCGTCACTATTACCCTAAACTAGCATAAAACGACATATTAATAAAAATCAAAACTGGTAGAGATCGTTGCATAAACAAGAAAACTACAAACTCAAGGAATGATTTCTTTTAGGGAGGGTAATCTTGCTTGTCCTCTCCCTGGAAAAACATAGCGTGGATGAAAGTTGAGAGAACCAAACGTCTTCCTGTGCGTGGTTATCGATAGAGGAAATTTGGCGACAAACATTATTTGCAGATTACATCAGAGCTGTGACTTTACAAGGGGGGGAATCATATTTCTTATGCTTTTCCTGTGTTTAATAGGGATTACTTCACCTAATTTCCTCTATTATAAAGGAAATATGTATGAACCACGAATGGTTTTGTAACTTTGACAAAGGTTACGCGTAAAAGCAAAGTTAGCATTAGACAAGGGCCCTTTAAAGAATTCTAATTCGTTGTTGTTTCTGTTGCAATTGTGAACTCCCGATTCCAACAAAGAGAATGAAAACTGTGATGGTCCATTTGCCTTTTTATTTGTTGGCGACTGTGCCAGCAGTGGTAACATAAAAACAGTGGGGAAGGAACAAAATGACAGTATTACAAATTAGCGGTTGCAAGTCGCACGAATTGCGCCAATCGCAAATTTATTACTCACCACTTCCTGTCAAATACGCATTTATGTTTACAAGCATGATAACAATTGCACATCACAGATCTTTTCTGCAGAACACACTGAATATTACATGTTTTGCAAGTAGTTGGACGTTAATTATTACATCTGCATTTGTTTGGTCAATCAGTTCTGATTAGTTATCATTTGACAGTGCAAGTCCCTTTTCTGCCAGTTTTCATTAATCGCGATGAATCGTGACGAGATGGATAGATGGAGGGATAATCACAAACACATATGGACGACACAACACAAAACCCTACAGAAGATTATACTGGGTATGCGTCTACGCGCCAGAGCCTCGTTAGATTGCAAAACGCAGCCCAGGGTGTACTACGTGGAATAGAGGTTGATTTAGATAGTTATCGTAGATTGTGCTAGCGTAATAGCAACGATAAATATCTGTGAATATTTGGTAGTATTTGTGAGAGAATGACGACTAATTGCTTATCCTAGTTTCCAACCATGGACCAGGACTTAGCAACACCAATCAACGTGTGTTCCTTACACAGTGAATATTCGTAATTTTCAGTAGGTTTTTTAAACGGTGCAGGTTTCATCACATCCCCCCCCCCCTTTAACTGTAGTTGCCGAGTGACACCTTCAAAACCGTCATAAAAGCCAACACAGCAAATAATAATATATCATTTACACACCTAGCCTCGAGAAAATTCATGTTTTATGCTCCTGAACGATTAAGTCATTCATGACTAACTGGGCCTCCGCAATTTGAATGAGATCAAATATCGACCGGGGATAAATTTCAGCAAGAAAAGTGCATGAAAGAACAACAACTTTCTTGCAGCACTCTGTGTGCGCTTGTCAAAGAAATGTTTGCTTTTATTGTCAGTCTGATACTTCAGCTTCCTCAACTGAATCATATTATCAAACGATGAACGTTTTGTAGTGGGACGCAGAACACTGGGATGATATTTGGTTGGCCCATCGATGCAAACGTTGGCACTCGGCCATTGTAGATGGTTCTTCAGTGTTGCCAGTCCCACAGTAATGGACCTTGCTATACTGGTTAAAATAAAAGTCCAGTCGAAGTAGGGGCTGGTCTTACAGTTCTCAGACATATGAGACAGATAAGAACTTTCAACTGAAGAATACTTCCGTGCGCTAAACCCCCTCAGCACACATGTTCACATAATTGTCGGTTTGATTGATTGGGTTTATTTAACGCCGCATTGCTTTCCGTTTTTGGCTAATCGCGACGATGGGGATGAATGGTGATAGATGAAACGAACGAAGGAACTACCACACACATACATATGGACAACAAAAGCCGTACAGAGGATTATACCGGCTGCAGGTCCAGGCACCACAGCCTCGTTGGCCTTCAATATTGCAGCTACAGGGGCGTAGTACGTGGAAACGAGTATGGATCATTACTTATAAGCAGTAACTCGTTATCGTTACACACACTTGTACCATTTCAATACTGTAATTCTAACGGGGGGAGTGGTAGTCCAGACCATAGAGCACCTGCCTACCACGTTCGATTCGCGGGTTGGTTATTTCCCTGACCATGTCCTTGCACAAAGCAGCTCTGGAGTATACCCAATTTGGAGGAGGGCATAAAGGCGGCTGGCGTTTGGAGCTGACCACATCACCTCCACAATGGCCAAGATCTAGAATGTGTGGGGTCTTACCTCCACACCACGTTCCTTAATGGCACCGTGCGTTTATCGAGAAAAAAACACCCTCGCATTAGTTGCGTTACGTAACTCCCTACTTGTGACAATTCAAACAAACACTAAAATATCTCATGCCAGGAATCAAACCAGGACACTTATGATTACAATTTGATATATTATTGTAGGCTATAGGAGAGAGCCTACATCAAGCAGTGGAAATTCAGCATAGTTCACAACACCCACACAACTTCGCCGATTCCCAAGAAAACATTCTTTTGGGATATGAGCCAGGTCACTCAAATAACGTCAGCTGTCCACAATTTGCAAACGTTGCCAGAAATCATCCGCTGAGGCTGTGTGTATCGCAGATAAGTTTCACATGTTACCAGGATGACCTGAAACCTCAGCGTACAAATTGGGGGTTGGGAAAATAATTTTTTTACGCTGCTCTTGTCGATCGCAACTGCACGAGTGAAAAAAATATTACTATTAATATAATTGTATTTGCATTTACTTTCTGCTGTTTACTATTTTAATAGTTAATCAAAGTTTGTTTTAGGGGGCACAGATATGCTAATCGGGAAGCTGGCGACCGACCCATCAAAATATTTCCTCACCTAAATCACTCCAGACCCCTTTGAATAGAGAATAGAATAGATGCAAGTAACTTCCAACAAACCGATCAAATGAGAAGTGGTCAGTTAAAAAAAGCGATTGAAACGAAAGCTCACACACATCTTTACCAGGACTCGAACCTAGAAATCCCTAAAGACAAAAAAAATCCGATCTATTAATATTTGAGGCCTAAACATCTCGCTAATGGCTACAGATATGTTTATGCACCAGAAAACGCGCCAAAGCAGTGAAACAATCATTACACTGGCAACACTTGCAGAGTTCCACAGTCGATGGAAAAGACAGAAAAGGAGAGAGGGAAAGAGCAGACTCCCATGGAGATAACAGAAGGAACGCTGGTAATGGTCCCTGTTCCTCTTCAACTAGTTGCTAATGTCATCACTTTGCGATATGGTGCAGACTAAGAACACATTCCTGCATACCCTTCAATATGCGTCGTCAGCCAAAAGTCTTTGAAGGCATCGTAACTCACTTCCGCTACGGAACAGTTTGCGTCCCTCAAAAGAAGCTATTTTACCGGATGTTTACTTCAGAATTTTTGGTACGTATGTTCTAATTTTCAGCGACGTGAAACAAGGTCTCGTGGTATCTATTCTTGGCAAATTCGCTTCTAGCATGCAATGTTAATGACATTATCCATTGTCTAGTGCAGTGGTTCTCAACCTTCATGAGCCTGCGGCCCGATACATTTGTTTTATAAAAGTCGATGTCCAAATCCCAACGATTTATTTCGTATATAACTTTACAGTTAATTAACATGTACCCATGCAATTAATCATTTATGGCATAATCAGTTCGATTTATATCTAGGCATGTTGACAAATGAGCGGCTCCGGAGTAAAAGTTGATAACTGTCAAAAGTATGAAACCGAGAAAAATGCAGGCGAAAGGTTCGTACATACGGCCCGCATTTTTCTTAACATTTATGTCATGACCAAAAAGCTACCGTGTAAAGTGAGAAATGTTATGGCATTTCAGATGACATGTTATATTTCATGGCATTTCTCAAGGATAGAACCGGCTCTATTTCCGTAGCAGAACCAATCAGAAGCGACCTTATGGTCACGAGTGCAAATGTAATGGCGGCCGCGTGAGATGTAAACAACGTATCACTTCACACTTTTAAACGACGATAACTATTCAACCGAGAGGAATATCGCTTCGTATTAAATGGTTTTAGGTAGAGAAGAATGGCGCTGATTAAATACATACTTTACAGCGTTTACTGTACACGTATGGAAGAATATTTTAGCTTTTTCAATTGTAAACACCGTGCACACAGCATTGACGGTGTAACTCGACGTGCCTTTCGTGCTGTATGTATTGTACATTGTAATGGAAACAGCTAACCGAAATGTTCCATAAAATGCTTTCGTGTAAAGTACTAACTGTTATAAAGATTTTTGGAAGCATGTACATAGCATTTATTCTAGGTAAAAATGTAAAAGGATATGCTTTCGTCTAAAGCCGGCTTTACATTGTGGCTTATGGGTTACCAGAAGTTCCCGTGTGTTTCTGACAGTCACCGGCTTCTGAAGGAACTTCATTCCAACTGGAGATTGCACGACTGAATCCTATGTTAACTCAATTTTGAACAGATAGTTGGCTATCAAGTTCTACTCCCGAGCCGCTCAAATATAAAATTAGGTTTATATTAGTTCACAACCACTGGGCCTAATGCAATCTTTTAGTTTCCTCTGGCTAGTATCATTAATTCTTTTTGGCAACTGCCGACTTTCATTGGCATGTTCAATTTCGAACACAAAAAAAATCCAATTAATCAGAATTTTCCCCATTTCAGTGTATTTGTTAATTAAAATTGGTGCGCGAACTAAATTGACGGTGGTCCCCGTCCGTCAACCACCAAATTTGAAAGCGGGAAGCAACGCACCCCTCGGTTACATTGTTTGGTCGCTCACCGCCATGAACCAATTTCCTGTTATCGAACTCTAAACTCGAGAATAGACCCCACCGTTAAAATTCAAATTTGGAGGCTCCAAGGGTGACAGTCCCCTCTGACCAACTGATTTCTCACCAGCACTGGCGAGAAAGGATTTCCTCTTATCGCTAGTGAACCCCGAACGAAAGGCAGTCCTTTCAGATGATTGCCAGCTTAGGCTGCAAGTCGCAAAGTTCAGGCGAACCTGTCGCGGCCCGGTATAATTACGCCAGTGTCCGGTACCGGAAGGAAGAAAGGGCGAGGAAAGAAAGAAATAGTTAAAGAGGGAAAACAAATGAAGGTAGAATGAATAAAAGAAAGGCAAAGACAGAAAAAGGAAGAGTAATCCGAGATGTGAGAGAGAACAAGAGGAGAACAGAGAGAGCAGAAAAGAAAACTAGAGATACAATTCTTCCTCCCCGCTCTCCCAGCACAAACATACACCACACAGAATACATAAAAAAATTGCCGAAGCAGAACACATCAGAGACGAAACCAATCCAGATTATAGCTACACATCCTAGATCCTTCGCTCCGCTAAGCAGTACGCACTTTTACGTTATCGATCCAGGGTGAACGTTGAACTGCGAGCAGCAAGATACTCCTTTGCTTTCAAGAGTAACCTGGCCTACTATTTCGGGCCTGGAGATTTCCTTGGGCTGAGTATGGAATATTTTACCATCCCGAATGCCAGCGCCTGGATATATAAGAACTGGTACAGAGCACGCAACGTTCAAGCAAAGTGAATGTTCTGAATACAACAGGGGTTGTAGAAGTTGGGAAGCTAGAAAGTTTGAATATTATGTTTTCGGGTTACTTTAAATTACATGTTAAATTAAGAAGGACGTTTATAACACGCAAATGTAATATCCACAAAGAGAATTTTGATCATTTAGCCCGGCTGGACATATGGCCGACTCCAGGTAACCGTTTTCGAATTTTCCTCATTTCGAAAAACTGATATGGTATTCCAAAATCTGAACGTTATATTTTAAGTGGTAGTGGTAACGTCGTCGCCTTGTACTCAAGAGGCCCCGGGTTTGATGCCCGGTGGAGGCACATTCTGGTTTGGATTGCACTTTAAACTGTAGGCCCAGTCACGATTAGCCTTCTGTGCATAAAGTGTACTTTAAAGTAAGTAAAAAATAAACTTTCCTACAAGAGATGCCATATTTCTCTTACTGCCCGCTAACATGCTTTGATCTATTATATGTTGGTTTGCTACTTCCCGGCCAAATTTCAAAATCTCGGATGGGTTACGAAATATGGCTTATTTGCGTGAAGTTGGCGCACTGCACAGGAATATCCGTATTCGAAAGGAAGACATGGAATAAACATCTACTTGAGCACTGTCAACTATTTGGAACACTTTGGAAACGCCGAGCATTTCTTTCGAAGACCATTTGGGATGCTTGAAGGTAAAAGTAAAAAAAAAAAAGCTTTTCTCATTCACACACGTTACTAAAACAAGTTCTTCCCTTTCCTTTATTTATTCACCGTTTTCCCCACGGGATCTTCCAGCATTTAACGGATATCAATACCCATTGTCCTCGAACCGTGGCCTATTTTGCCAGCTTGCAAAGCCCCAGAAAAGTTTGTTAATGCTTTAAAAATCTCGTCAGTAGGTAACTTCCCCAGTTGTGAAGGAAGCAAGCTCCATTCTGACGCGTCCATTATGGTATCGTGATTAATCATCATCGCTGCCACAAAGCCAGCACACTCCGATTTGCCAAAGTGAACAATGTACCATTCCAGTTGCTTTCGGTGCAACTGCTTGGTTATTTCCAGCTGATAAATTGCTATTAGTGGTAGCGAAGCTCGGCGGCTGCAGGGTAGGTGTGAGGAGAGGATGAAAAAAGTGAGAAATAGGGAAGGAAGGAAGATACGCGAGATATGGGGAAAGGAAAAGAGAAGGAAGAAAAGCGAGATCTGGCAAAGGACGAAAGAGTGGAAAGAATAAAGAAAAGCAATGAGAGAGGAAATTAAAAGGACATGAAGACAAGGAAAAAGAGAAAAAGTAAGAATCGGGGAAGGAAGAAACGAAATTGAGAAGGGAAAGGAACAATAAGAATTGATGAAGGAAGAAAAGCGAAGGAAAGAAAGGGGAGAAGGGAAAGAAAAAATAAAGAATTGAGAGGAAAGAATATAAGAACAGCGATGAGAGCGGTAGAGAAAAGATGAGGAAAGAGGAAAGAAAAGTAAGAATCGGGGAAGGAAGAAAGGCGATAAGGGGAAATGAAGACATACATGGGAAAGAGAGAGAGAGAAATAAAGACAGGGAGAAGAGGAAGGAAAGAAAAATCAAGATAGTAAAAGGAAAAAGAAAAAAGGCATGGAGAAAAATAAGAAGAAAGGAAGGCGTTCATTTACGGCACATTTAAGTCATTCCGACAAACTGGGAGACCCTGATGAAAAATATTACCGCTTTCAAACAAAATAGAAATGTAATGAGAGAAGAAAGGAAAAATAATATGAAGACAAGAAAGAAGAGAAAAGTAAGAAATGAAATGGAGAAGGGAAAGGAAAAAATAAGAATTGAGGAAGGAAGAAAAGCTAAGGAAAGAAAGAGGAGAAGGGAAAGGAAAAAGAAAGAATTGAGAGAGGAAAAAATAAAAGAAAAGCAATGAGAGCGGTAAAGAGAAAAATGAGGAAAAGGGCAAAGAAAAGTAAGAATCGAGGAAGAAAGAAAGACGATAAGGGGAAAGGGAGGAAAAAGGTGGTAAGTGGAAAGGGAGACAGATACGGGAGAGGAATAAAGACAGGGGAAGGAAAGAAGGAAAATCAAGATAGTAAAAGGGAAAAGAGAAGAGGCGTGAAGAAGAATGAAGTTAATTTACGGCACTATTGCGGTCGAGTCTCCAGCTTATTACCACTACGGTATCGGAGAGACCTTGATGGAAGTTTTAACGCTTTAAGCAATGTTAGCCAATTCTGGATAATCGCGATGAGGATGAAATTGATGAAGAGACACTCGCAAAGAACACCCATGCCCAGACTGGGATCAGAACCCGGTAAAAGCCAGCTGTGCTAACCACTCCGCCGTGGAGGCAAGATAAGTGTACTATTAACCTCTGAACAAATTCTAACAATAATGGGAAGGTGGCATTACACCTAACGACTTCTCAATCTATTTTTCCACATGGATTTCCCCACGAGGAAGATAAGACTCCTGCTGTTATAGGCATCAATTTCACCATCACACCACTATCGTATGGCAGGGAGTGTTCTAAGTTCGCGCACACAAGCACTTTTCTGTAGTACACGAATGCATTTTGCTGGGAAAAAAATACGAATTTTTATGAGGCAAGAGAGTGTATATAACGGAAAATATGAATCAGCTGTGACTCAACACGAAAAGGTTGGTGCTGGTTTCTTTCCCTTCCGGGGCAACGAGCTATATCCTGATTGGTCATTAAACCGTGGCGAGGAAAATGAACCCACTCGGAACTGGACGACTCGGCGACGTTCATATTATAGCTTTCCCTACTTCGTCTTCGTCAAGCAATTACGGAAAGTCAGGCGATGACCACAATACAACTTCGGTTCCACTTTACTGATACTGTTTACAAAGTGGTAGATTGCGGGTGAAGGAAATTTTGTGCAATTTTAACATACAAAGACTTTTTACAAAAATAACTTGTTAAAATTTATCTTTCTCCCTTACAAAGAGTTAGGCAAATCAATGTCAGGTTTCTCACCCCAATCTAGACCAGAACTCCCCTTTCTTTCCACCTCTCCCCCGAAAACGGTGGCCTGGCTGCAGTGTTGCCAGTAGCATAGTAGTTATTCTCACTAGATGACTCAATCGGCATATGTTGATTTAATGTCGATTTTCTGCCTTCTTGCTAATCGTGACAATGAGGATGTGCAATGATATGATGCAATTGATGAAGGGACTCACGACCAGGGAATCGAACCCGGAACTCCTGGTCGTAGCGTGCTGTGGTAACCACCTACGGATACTCAAATCATCCATCAACCCATTCACCCCACTTGTTTTGTGCGAAGCGAGTTTCTAGAATGAAACAAAACTTTCGACCAAAGATCTCCAACACCAGTAGAACAAAGCCACACTTCATTTGGACCTTTGGCCGACGCGAGGCAGGTATTTTCGAATTTTCCTCTCCTTTCAAAAAACCGCTATGATATTCCAAAATATGAAAAATTACACGTGCACAGAATTTCGTCTAGACAATTTACGCGAATCTTCCTGTGGTTTGCTTTTGTTGTTGTCTAGATATTCTCAATAGTTTCTTGGCTACGTAAGTCTATTAAACTATTGAGAATATCTAGACAACAGCAAAAGCAAACCACATGAAGATTCTGAGCACATGTCTATATATAAAAATGGAAGTATGTGTTTATATATATATGTGTGTGTGTGTGTGTGTGTGTGTGTGTTTGTTTGTTCAGCAATAACTCTCAAACGCTTGGAGAGATTTCAACCAAACTTGGTACACGTATTACTTGCAATCCCGAAAGAAATACTGTGGGGGTAAGACAACCCCAGCACCCTTAGGGGTGGGGGTGGGAAGTGGACATAAAATAGCATTCTGTTGCATGGCATTTTCGTGTCATATCCTGCAACACAGCACGGCGAAGTTTGTTGCCTACACAAAAGATGCGATATTGCTATCCTCAAGCAATTTCAACACATATAACTTACAATCTGTAAAGAAATACTGTGGGGGTAAGACACCCCTGGCACCTCTAGGGGTGGGGGTGGGAAGGGCGTGACATATAAAAATTATCGAAAACGACCGATATTAGTGTGGAATCTATAGTTTTCGGGATCACTAAGATGAATAGTGACACTCCCAATGACGTTCAACTCCAAGTTCATTTTACACTATAGTTACAATTCACTATTTTCCTGTCTAATTGAAGATTGGGATAAATAAATACCCAGGCAACGCCGGGCAATCAGCTAGGTTTATATATATATATATATATTTTGGAATACCATAGCAGTATTTCGAAAGGAAAGGAAAATTCGAAAACAGCTGCTCTCTGAAAATGGTGATAAATAATTTCTTTGTACTTGGCTCTTGACTGAACTTCAAATGGCAAAAGGAACTTGGTTGAGGTTAGCAACTGTACAGTTGGATATTCACCGCGAAAAATAAGATTCGATTCTAACTTTGTAGACGTCTGTACCATCGTTAACTCCGCGTTGTTTCACCAACATTCGACGGCCAATATTCTGCGTGATTGATCTCACCTGATCGCACATCCAATGAGAGCACCGCCCCCATTTCACCCCTTCCCAGCTCCCTGAACGAGGTTCATACGTTACGGAACAAGCCACTTCTGTCCGAAAATGGGCTATTTCTCAATTTGCAGTGTCAGCGTACCAGCTACAGACCAATTACCGCACGCATAAATACAACTTAGTTCTCTGGTAGGGGTTGATTACGCCTGTGAATGGGGCTGCAAGGTGACAATAGCAATGCAGCGACGGTCTCAGTCATAGTATCAACGTTGCTTTTGCAGACAGGCAAAAGGCCCAAGGAGAAGCAATCACCCACATACTCTGTCTCGGGAACCTCTGGAGCAAACGAACGAAAACCAGTCTTTTTTGCACAAAAAGTGACTCAAGAGTACTCGACCAATGAACGTGAGACAGGGAAAGATTGTTTGCAGGGGCAGCAGCGCGAACTGCTTCGCTCCGCCCACTAGCTTTCTCCCCTTCCCTAACGTTATGCGAGGCTTTGCTGCATAGATTCCTGGGAGAGAGTACAGCAGATATCAACGTATAGCTGTATGATATAAGGCACAATTACTTGAAGTAATGGTATACGAACACCAAAACAACGTAACTCTCCACTCACCCTAACACCTGACTGTTCCCAAGACTTTCACTTGCTGGCGATCAATATTCCATCGATTAGAAAAACAATTTAATGAAATCTCGAAACAAATAAGACAATTTGAACTCATGGCACCACCTGATGGAGTAGTGGTAACGCTGTGACCTTGTAATGAAGGGGTTCCGGGTTCGATATCAGGTCGAGCCACACAGTGGTTCGGATTTCCCTTTAAACTGTAGGTCCAGTTTCGTTAGCCTATCTGTGCATAAATTGGACTCAAAGCAAAATTGTTTTTCCAACTCATACATAAAATAAAATAAAATGTCAAAAATGATTAAACTCTCGAACGCCTCGAACAAGTTTAACCAAACTTGGTACCCACATGACTTACAATCTGGAAAGTAATACTGTGGGGTAAGACACCCCTGGCACTCCTAGGGGTGGGGTGGGAAGGGGTGACATGTAAAAATAATCGAAAACGACCGATATTAGTGTGGAATCCATAGCTTTCGGGTCGCTAAGGTGAATAGCGACACTCCCAATGCCGTTCAATTTATTTACGAGGGCCACTATTTATATTTTGAGCCTTGGCAACACTGATTGAAGTTAGGCGCGATTTGACATTTGCACGGAATCGTCTGGCATTATTGACCATAACGTACTTCAAATGTTTTGTCAATAGCTTCATTTGTGTTGTTTATGTTGCCTTGGAGATTGCGCCACAACAATAAAATGGAATTAACTCGTGAACATTTTCGTGCGATGATTTTTTACGATTTTCGACGTGGATTATCAAGACAAGAGTGCATCGATCTACTTATTTCCACATTTGGCGATGAAGCCCCATCCTTTGCCACTGTGAAACGCTGGTATAACGAATTTAATCGTGGCCGCCATTCGCTCACCGACGAGATTCGCGAAGGTCGACTAAAATCAGTTGTTGTTCAAGAAAACATTGATGCTGTGCAAAACCTAATACTGCAAGATAGTCATGTGACATACTGTGAGATTGAGGCAACCATAGGCATTAGTTCCACCAGCATATATAAAATATTACATGATCATTTAGCTGTGAGAAAGGTATGTTCTCGTTGGATCCCACACAATTTGACAAAAACTCAAAAAGACGCTCGCGTCAATTGGTGCAAACAAATGCTCAATAAATACAATCGTGGTGCTTCAAAAGACGTATATAAGATTGTAACAGGTGACGAATCATGGATATATGCATATGAGCTGGAACGTAAACAGCAGTCGACTGTATGGGTGTTTCAAGATGAACCCAATCCAACAAAAGTTGTTCGCGCTCGAAGCACATCGAAACAAATGGTCGCCTGTTTTTTCCGGAAAACTGGTCATGTGGCAACTGTGCCTTTAGAGGAAGGTAGAACGGTCAACTCTGAATGGTACACAACAATTTGCTTGCCAGAGGTCTTCTGTCAAATACGGAAAACAAACAAACGCCGTCGGATCATTCTTCATCAAGACAATGCCAGCTGTCACACATCTCGTCTAACAACAGACTTTATGAACAGTCAAAAAATCGAATTGATGGGTCATCCGCCGTACAGTCCTGATTTGGCACCCAATGACTTCTTCTTGTTCCCGAATGTCGAAGAATAAATTGCGTGGACAACGATTTTCGTCGGCGGAAGACGCCGTTGATGTGCTCAAAAACCATATTATGGAGGTGTCTCAAGAAGATTGGAAAAACTGCTTTGACAAATGGTTCGAACGAATGCAAAAGTGTAATGACCATAAAGGAGAATACTTCGAAAAACAATAAAGCAGTTTTCAATGCCAAATTCCTGTTTTTTCATTGTTAGGCTCAAAATATAAATAGTGACCCTCGTATTCTTGCTCCTGGAGGTGAAACTAAAAATGTTTATAATCAAGTTTTCAGTTAAATTAGTATTATAGTGAAATTGTAAAAGATTTCACTTTATAATTTGTATACTGTACTCATACTTTTCAATACCTGTAAATAAAATTAGTTACATTTTACACTATAGTTAGAATTCATTATTTTCCTGTCTAATAGAAGATTGGGATAAATAAATACCCGGGCAACGCCGGGTAATCGTTTAGTTCAAAATAAAAAATATGAGATACAATCAATGCTGTTGAAACTCAACACGACGTCAAATTCTACATTTGCCGCTGCAGCAGATACAGTAAGCGACTACTTGTCACCAGCCCTTGAAAGTTTCAGCAGAGATAAACGTATTATAGGCAGATATTGAACTCATGTAGCAAACCATCTTCGCAATGATTTACTGTCCGCAAGAAGTTCTGCTAGTCACCACCAAGGGTAGCCACTGGCACGGTGGCATCACGTTTATCTGTGGTTTCAGCATAGATTTATTTCGTAATTTAAAATTATCTATTACAGAATCTTCCCCACATTAAATATTATGGCATCTCAAGTATGTCCACATGCAAGGGTAAAACCTCCGCGAGCACGTTTTACGTCGCCACTTGTAATGAACGCATTTGCATTTAATGACTGAAACGGAAGAATAAAATTGTATGCAAATAACTTTTGAGAAACGATAATATCAAGAATACGCGAATGTATTTAGTTTTACGCCCAGAATTCGCGATGTTCTCGCTTGTTAAGACAAACCTGTTCACCGGTTGTCGAGACTTCGGTTGGAATCCTAAACAACGTTGCTCACACAATATGAGAAGGGTGGGTAGGCGACTCGTATCGTAGTGAACGTGCGGGAACTTCGTGTCACGCATGGTGAAAACTAAGACCCAGGGTGTGGGGGGAGGCGGGATAACACCTGTTACACCACGCTCCCACTTTTGTTCATGCACTGTCACCCCCAACGTGTACCCAGACTACACTAGAAAAGATTACTTCTTATTGTAAACCAGTAAAGATCATTCTTGCATATCTCAACCTTGAACCACAGCACCTATGAGCAGTGATCCACAAAATAGTGTTCTTTTTCATAATTTTGTAGTCGTCTAGAGCTTTCAAAGGGGATGCAGCATGTATGAAGAACTATACTACACTCCCTGTGTAGCGAGGTCCGAAATAGCGGTACAGAAGGGGAGAATGCGAGTGGGTGGAGCAAAGCAGTGCGCGCTTTCCCATACCAAATTATCACATTTACTTATAACCTATACAGTTTTAACTTGTGTCAAAAAAAGGTTAACAATAATAATGAAATAAAGACTATGCTACGATGCTATTGTTACAAAACAAATTATAACATATATGTTCCCCCGTTAATGACAGACTTTCCCTTTCAACTTGATCAGAATGGCCGACAGATCACAATTCGCCTCATTTTATGACGATTAACCATTAAGTGAAACGGGAATACAGAAAATATGGTGGGACGGGTGTTCTTCATAAATCTCGTAACTGAAATTCTTATGCCATTTACACAGATTGATTGTTTCATTTTACTTTGCTTTTCTGTCACTTTCGGCTAATCGCGAAGATGGGATGAAATTGAAGGGACACTCAAAAAAAGAACACCCATGCACAGGTCGGGACTCGAATCCGAGATAGTAGCGCGCTGGGGCTATCACTCCGCCACGGAGAGTGTTGTGACAGATTTGTCAAATAGGTACCAAGCTACAAATGAAATGACTGATTCAAACTGGGTAGTATAAATTGCACCACAATAAAATGAATGTAACAAGTGACCGTGTTGTAACTACTAGGGATTGATGCGACTTGCAGTCAAGAGCAGTACAGAAAGAATGCGCGTTCACAACGTTAAGTGACATCATACACCCACGACCACTTAATCTAAAACAGGAAAATGCACACGAATTCAGTGAAAGGATCGAATGCCCTTTAGAGAGAAAAGATTGCTAACGACAATGTAAGTTATCTCTACGAAAACATTCTCTCACACAGTTTTGATGAAGGATCACATCCTTTTGGCTACCTCGCCAGTTGTGCAAATGAAGCGCGCAGGAAACAGGTCAAGGTTCCCACGCTCTATCCCACACACAGCTCCCAACCTACAAAAGAACACATGTGTATGCAAGCACTCAACGCCTAATTTGACGAAACGTGGATGCAACTTGACATTTTTCCATTGATCGGCCACGTTCTCGTTTAGTTATAGAGTGTCGTTTGTTCACCCCAGCAGTTGTAAACTGAGCCCGCCTCCGTGGCGGAGTGGTTATCACAGCGCGCTACGACGGCAATTCCCGGCCTGGGCATCAGTGTTCTTTGTGTCGCTTGATCAATTTCATCATATCATCACTCATCCTCATTTTCGCGATTAACAAAAGTGATGTCATAAAACCAATCAATCGTAAACTGTGAGGTTTCATTGATTAATTTGGCTATTTTTACGTCTCTTTTCTGCCACTGTTGTCTAATAGCGACGACGAGGATGAGATAATTTGAATTTGATATTAAAATTTTGGGCGTGTCAGCACTAAGGCTATTTTGCACCAGTCACTATGCGGGATCCAGCCCCTTATCATAACAAGAATAAAATAGTGTCTGAAAACTAAAACATCCTTACCTTGGTTAAAAGCTGAGGCTGTAAAGAGGCACTCAGCACATATAGCGACAAAATACAGGCCAACACACAGAATTATACTGGCCATAGTGCCAGTCGCCAGAGCCTCGTTCGTCAAATGCAGTCCAGGGTGTACTACGTGGAAATGAAGTTGATTTTTCGGCGCCTTATCAGAAGGTCGCCCCTTATACCCCGAGTATGATATGATGAGCGAGATGAAGGGAGACTCAATCCCCATTGAAGGCGCACAATGCTTCGAATTTAACTTTAAACCGCAGGTCCTGTCCAGTAATACGTCAGGATGATGAAAGAAAACCTTCATAAGCACTGCTACATTAAATAAGGTAAAGTGAGCCAGAAGAGTAATGAAATTCCAGCAGCATATTTGCAGTCTAAAGCTTTTGTTTATGAATGCGATTTTTGTTGGATGTTGCAGTCCAAAGACATCCAACCAAAATCAATTTCATAAGAGTGCCATGAATGCAATTTCTGTCGCATGTTGTAGTAAGATACTCGTCAGGTGGCGAATTGACAAGAATCGTATGTATCAATGGAGCCTATTTGTTTCCATGTTCCTTCAGTTTGTCCAACAAAATGCCTTACTATACGACGTCCGACAACTATCGGACGGCGCCATCCACTCCCATCCCCTCCATCTGTTGACAGTTCTGTCCCCTCCCATACGGACAAGAAAAAATGATAATTGAATGCATTTTCCATGTAATATTTAGAGGCTTAACACATTTTTCTGCCCCTCCGGAAATTCCTCTATCTCTTTCCTCCTTCCATCACTGGTTTCTGGCGCCGTTGTTATGTTGTGCATAAAAGGGGTCTAAAAGTTGAGGCCGAAACTTAGCAACAAGATTTACTGTTCCCATGCAGAGTTCCATAACGATATCTTACATAAAATAAAATTAAGAAAGAAAATCAATCAAAACAAAATTCCCTGACTTTTTTTGACACCTCAAATTCCCTGACTTTTCCAGGTTTTCCAGGTCTGTCGCCACCCTGCGTCTATATGTTATTAAAGTTTGTGCAGTGATACGCTGCAAATGTTGGTTACACACACAAACATTTCGAAGTCTCGTCTCTACCATCCCTATTCAACAGGGACACCCGGTGGCATTGTTCCATGCATTGTAAAAAGGGAATGCTACGGGAAGATGGGAAGAGAACTAACAAAAAGTATGCTCTCTATCATTTTCAAGACTCGACTTCTAAAAAAATCTTTGAGACATTCTGTAGGTGCAAGCTGCGTTGGTCGGACTCCCACGTGGGAGAGCATTGTTCCGCTTACGAAAAAAACAAAACATTAACGGCAGAAATTGCTCATGCTGCTGCATACTCCCAATGCCCAACATGCATTCATCAGCTTTGCTTCTTTGGCAATAATTTATGTATTAAACAGGGTGTCATGTTTCATAGCGTGTAGGGGTACAAACAGGAACAACTTTCCTTAATAACGTCTTCAGAATGTGTACCGTCGAAAAATGGCACTTTCTCAAACTCATTCCGATTTTTAAATCTTGGCCCTATCTGGACATCCGCAGATTTCAGCAAGTAGTGTTGCAAGGCGCACACAAAAGTTTCAAGTGCTAACAAGTTTATCAGACAATCATGCTTTGTAGTGTGAAAAATTGTCATAAAATTATCACGTTACTCTTCAGTTGAATACGTATGTCACGCTTTCACGAGCACGAGAAAGCTCCCCAGGAAAATGGAAATTCCAAAAGCTAATTTGGTAGGCCCACCATCTGGGATCCTGAATGTTTGCAGCGAACAAAGTTCAAGGGTGGTGTACGTTGCACCCTCCTCGAAGACTTTTATTATTAGACCAAATGCCACTGGAAGTGCTGTTATCACAAGGAACATCTCGTCAACCAGAAACGGGGGAACGACCAACTCGGGTTCTGTTGCAATCTAGTTCCTCGAAGTCGAAGCTTCCCTCCTTTTGCCCACGGAAAGTGTTCTATTTCACAATGGATATTACCGTCCATGCTCTACCAGTAGATAAACCCACTGTGACCTGGCCATAAACACGTACATTTTTCAGGGCAGTGCTCGAAGTGGAAACCTTGGGGAATGCCTTATGAAGAGGTTCTTAACTGTGGGGATACCACCCCTAGCGTTCTTCCTTTCACATTTCCAACACTGTTTCAGGGGCTTCGTCTAAGTGGAAAATATTTTAAACACAGCGATGAAGCAAACTGATCAAATTAAATTTAAAATCTACACAAATCTTTCACAAAAAGAAAATGACAACCCCAACAAGACCTTCTCGATGCAATATGTACTCGACCTCACTAGCGTATGCAGGATTTTTTTTTTTCTCAGAGGGGGCTGGAATTGTAAAGGTGGAAAATTACATAGCTGCGTTCTAGGGTGACGAATACACTAGAAAATATTTCATAATTAACAGCTTTAACCTTCATTTTAAAAGTTGTTCAAAGACGAAAAGTGGTAATCGAGGGAAATTTTAAGGTGAGTTTGCGTTTAACATTCTGGTCTCCTCCAGTTCATTAGTTCTTTCATTTGAAAATTTGGATTTACTCAAAATTTCGGGAGCCCCCCCAATTCTTCGTACGCCAATGCTTGATCTTGAAAATATCACTGAAAAGGGCAATTTTATGTATTTTAGCCGGCTGTTGGTGACTAAATGGGTTTGACATAAAATAAAGTATGAACCATTAAATGAGTGGAAACAACCATCTTGGAAAGTGAATACATTGATGTTCTGACTGCATTCTATTGTAAAGGAACAAAATACAAAAGTTACTGTTTACTATTTCGCTAATATCTTTACCGCCATCTTGAAAATAATCCGCCATATTAGATATATTTTGATTTGTTGGGAACGGTGTCCCCTATCAACGTCCTGTTTTCTCAGAAATGTGCCAAATAGTGTAAACTTTCATAATAAATCAATAAATCTATTTTTAAGAAATAAGAAATAGAAGTTTTGCAGAAAAACTACATTAAGAGAATAACTGCGAGTTTAAAGTCTTAATAATTCTCCAACCAAACAATAGTATTTTATATTTTTATGTGAAAATAAGTTTTTCTGAAGGAATTTGGTATGGGAAATTCAAATCCGTAATTAGAATTTCGATATCAGGGATAGTTTTTTAGTTATAAGGAAATAAAGAGTCATTTTACTCAGATTCACCGTTCGTGATAAATGCAGGTAATTGTCAAATGAGCAGTTGGCAACATCTGCTTCTGAGCTTCTGTTTCAGATGTTTGCAGTTCTGTTACTAAGCTACATGATGTACCTGCAAGTTATTGTCAAAATACTAAGCACTGTGTTTGCAGCTTTTGTTTAAGTTGATATACCGACTTTGCCTGTTGAAATCGCCCAGGTAGCTTCTGCTACATATGTGGAGAGTTGGCCTTTGCAAGGCAAAAGAAGAGGATTCGATCTATCATAAAGAAGTACTACAAACATTACCTTGGAATCGAGCAATATAATCTCCACCCCAGCACAAACATTACTAAATTTAAGCAAACGTGCCTATTTTGAAACTGAGCACCTACTGACTGATCGCAATGACCTTAGTGGTTTAATGAACGTTCATACGTTCTTCTGATGTCACAAAGAAACCTATGAGATATTAGAAGCTAACTAACTCTCGAGCTTCTTAAGCTCAAAGGCTTATGGCTGCAGCAACATAAGCCTTCCATCTGTCCCTATCCTAGGCAAGATCTATACAATATTTTCCATCCTTACAGATTTCCTTTAGGTCCAGAGATATTAGAAGAAATCTATGGAATATAATGAGCATAAGTGGAAGATAATTGGCGACTTCAAGATAGTTGCAATGACATTGGGAATGCAACATGGCTACACGAAGTATACCTGCTTCCTCTGTAAGTGGTATACCCGTGAGAGAAGAACCACTGCACAAAAGAAAATTGGTCTCAACAAAATTGACAAGTGGGCGTGTGATGTTCCTTCCCCCCCCCCCCCCGCCTTCAAACCAAGCTAGGCCTTACGAAACAATTTGTAAAGGCTATGGACACAACTGAAGATTTAAGTGTATTTCAAATTGCCTCATCTTTCACCAGCTAAGTGAAAGAAAGGTACTTTGTGGGACCTCAAATTAGAGAACTTCAGCAAATCCAGAGTTTGAAACATGTCTAACAGACAAAGGAAAAAGAGCATGGATATCATGTTATATGCAATATAAATTGCAAAAAAAAAATTATATTTTTTGAAAATAAGTATTATATAACAATTCTGTGTGCGAATATTATGTCATATATCACATAGATAACTTTTAAACATAACATACTAGGTTTCGAGAAAGGATGATTAAATTATTCCATGAGTTCACTAAGTAATCACCTTAAAATTGCAAGAATTGTAGATAAAATTAAAATCACGATTACTCGTAAACTATCCCTGACAGAGAAAACCTAAATACATGTTTGATATCAGCACAAAATGTGCCATAGGAATCAGAACTCTTTCCTACGGAAAAGAAGATTTTTTTTTTTTTTTTTGTAGAACAGTGTTACGAATGGTTTGTTAGAAGTCTTTAGATGAACTGAAACCCTATTTTTTTTATTTTTTTTTTTAGATTTATAAATTGTTCATTAACTGGAAAGTCCGCCATATTGGACACCACCTTCAATTACTTAAATTGCTCAAGGTTGATAGAGTGCCATCAATCGGACCTGAAAAGTGCATAACATAAGATTTCAAAAACAGCCAAAACATTTTATTCATACCTCAAATCCAGCTTTTCACTTTGGCACCCGGACTATGATTACTTTCCCAAGTGTCAAAATCTAGCTTTCATTTGGCTTCAATCTTGTTGCATCCTGTGTGAACCCGAGGGACATAACTCCAATTTATCAAATTTACAGGAGAAAGGAAAATGTTTTCTTAGGAATGTATGGTTCTGGAGATGTGCGACTCCACCTTACTGCTAAGGATTAGAAGATATATCGATCTGACTCAAAATAGAGCTCATCAGAGGAATCTATTTAAATAAAACTAAAAATTGCAATTTTTGGGTTACATTCCTCTGGTTCTCATACAACAACAATATCTTACATGATATTTGAGAACAGGATTTCTCAGGATGCTGACACTAGCTCTGGAAACCTTACCAGAACAATCCAGGTCAAAAATCCCACAAAAATCTCATCATTATTTTGCCAGAAAAGCTTGTTATATCCGTAACCTCAGTTTCACTTGCCTACCCTTCAGCCAGACAAACCAACTGGATATTGCATATAAGTAAACCTCTAATTCAAAACGTATTTACAAGAGAAAGTTTTAATGCATTATCTTGGAATTAATAGTCATATCTTAATTCCGAATACACCCCCAAAGTGTCTTATCAGTCACTAATGTGAAATCCTCGTTACCGAACGATTACAAGTGATAACTTTCATGGACTTGCCATATCTAGATGTGTAAACTCTCGCAGAATGGCCAGGGGTAATCTGGAATCGAACTCTCTCCTGGTCAAACTGTGTTATCTCCCAGAATGTCGAGATTTAGTATTATTTTCCTATTATAATTACATTTTTATTTTCTTTAGGTATGCACTTGGTGAGAGAAGAAATTTGTTATTGCAAACAAAACAATTAAACTTCACAATATTATTTTGAAGACTCCTGAAAAATGAGTCATTGTTTTTGGGTGGAGGGAGAAATAGAAAGTTTTAACACATTGTTGTGCCATAGCATCTACACAAGAGCAACAGCAAAAGAAAACACAGGCATTGTTGCATCACAGAATTGGGACTTCTTTATTTTCCTCCACCCAATTTTGTTTCATTGTATAGATTTCATTCATAGTATTTATTCCCAGTTACAATACTACAAACACTTAGCTGATATTCAGGACATTGGTCTTCTAAAGGGGTTGAAGAATATAAAGAGTTATTTTCCTGTAGTTTACGGTTATTACAAGCATAAGAAAACAGTTTTTCGTTGTGACGTTTCAGGAGAACACATGCTCCCTTCATCAGACAATTATTTTCATTTTGACTAAAGATACACGTATAACAATGGTTAGCATTTTTTTTTAAAAAAAAAAGAAACCATTATATAATGGATGTTGTCAATGTTACATTGTTGTAATATAGCAACTTAACTGTGAAAAGAAGCAGTCTGTTTTATTTTTATTTCAGATAAAAAAATTTTGATCACATTATTTTTTTATTTAAAATTAAGAATCCCAAATATCATCAGGTAATTCAAAGTCATCATTGTTTTCACAAAGTCTCTTGATGTTTTCTGTTACATTAAATTTTAAAGATGGTGGCTTACTCCACTTGTGAAAAAGAAAACTCCATACTGGATCTATGTTACCATTTTCATTATTTAATTTATTCCAGTGTTCTTCTGCAATGAAGGAAGCTTGCCAGACATTCAATTCTACGTTTCCCGTCAATCTTTTTAAAACCCTTCTCTTTTTAATCAAATGCTTCTCTTGGATGATGTGAGCTGACAAACCTGTTCTTGGTTTAGATTTATAATGTCCAAATCATGTTCGTGCCATTTTCCTTGCTGTTTGTCCTACATAATCCTTTGAACATGAACAACTTTTATTATATATTCCTGTGGTTTCCACATCTGGTAGAGTTTCTCATTTTGAATTCATTAAATGTACATTTCAAACTTCTTGGTGATCTAAAAACAATTTTGAAATTAAATCTTCTAAAAATGTTTGCAACTTTATGTGAGAATCCCTTGTGGAATGGAATGCACACAAATTTCTTTTCAACAGATTTTTCATCTTTGTCTGTATTTCTCTTTTCCTTTAGTTTTCTTGCAACTTGTTTTTTTTTGATTTGGTTTATTCTGTTAGTGTGAAAGCCATTTTCTTTTGCTATATTAAAAAGCCTTTCTTCTTCATTTTTGATATCCTTACTATTAGAACATAGTCTTTGTGATCTCAGGGAAAAATTTAAAAATATATTATCCATTGTTATACGTGAATGTTCTGAATTGGCATGGATGTATTTTTCCCCTGCTAATTTTTTCCTATGGACTGTAATTTTCAGATCAAGGAAAGAAATTACATTGTTATTCATGGGTTCGCAAGTGAATTTTTTGTGACGATGTGATTCATTTAACAATTTAAATACGTCCATGATGGTGTTCTCATTTTTAGCACATCATCTACATATCTGATGTAGAGTATGATATCCACACCTATCTGATTAACAATTGGAGATTCTATGTAATGAAGTAAACTACAGGAAAATAATTCTACAATGCAAGCAATGTGTACATACAAGAAAAACTATAACGAATATAAAGAGATCTGCAACTTTCTTCTTTAAAGTTGGCAATTTTTCTCTTGGTCTTTCGCTATGCTTGTTGGGAGGGGAAAGTGCATCAATTCTCTATGATAAGTAGTTGTCATATAATCTTTTGTACATCACTGAACCTTTGAAAAGTGTGCACTTAGAAATCTTCCGTCTGGAGGGGGTTTGCAGCTAAAGATTACAAAACAGCAACTGGCTATTGTGTCTTCTTGCTACTATGAGAAATCCATCACAGCTCAGTTGCATCTCTAATTACATACTTGCTGATTACCTACAAATACTAAGTGTGCATAATGTCTAACACATCATGTCCCATGCCACTAGATTCTATCCAATGACTAAAAAGCAGCCCCCTTATTTCTGTGACACCTATTTTTATAGCTAGGGAGAAAACAGCCCCGATATCATCAGAAGAAAAATGGTAGGATTTCAAATGTGTTCCAAGGCATCAATTGACAATAAATGCATGGGAACATACAAACACGACAACTTACAAGAACAACCCAGCTGGAAATTTATCTTGCATATAAAAATACAACATGAAAAATGTATATATTAATTAATACTCCAAGAGATTAGGAACATGTGTAATTACAGAACTATGCTTTACAAGAGTTAGACTCGACTCGACCTTTGGCCGATGCCAGGGCAGCTTTTTTTAAAATTTTCCCCTCCTTTTGAACAACCACTATGATATTCAAAAGCCTGAAAAATGACATGTGCTTAGAATTCCTTCTATAGCATTTAGATGAATCATCGTGTGGCTTACTTTCACTACTGCCTAGACATATTCAATAGTTTCGTGGCTACGTAAGGCTATCAATCTAATGATGATATCTAAACAGCGAAAGCAAACCACATGAAGACTCAAGTGACTGTCCCACACAAGGAATGCTAAGTATAAATCTCATTTCTCATTTCTGTTGCTGGCCGTTTATATAATTCATGGCAATTTCACATTATGGAATTTGGCAATAATTCCATTATATTTGATCATTTACAATATTGTAATCCTTTGCTATGGTTGCAAAGTGATTCCAGCCCAAGTATCTTTTCTGTGATAATTTAGGGCTAAACAAAAAACACATACATAACAGTTCAATCTAGTTCGCTGCACTTTTTGACTCTCTGCAGTAACATATCTAGTTGGTTACACGGTGCAACACCAACTTGTCTACTCTGTTGATTTAGTGTCTGCACCATTTGCACTACATTCTGTATTCAAATGGAAATTGCTAGGTAATGTTAAAACATTTTTAAAATATCAAATTTTCAAACACAATCACTAGAAAAAAACAATTTGGAGCGAATTAAGAATATAGAGAATGTCTCCAATTTCGTTAATTTTTGGTAGGCTATACTAACTAAATTTGGCATTCTAATCACGAATCTGTTGTTAAAATGCAGGGGTCATGTCTGGAAATAGGAAAAAAAACCGATATAAATTCAGATTTTTTTAAAAAGCTGTATCGCATTGTTTTACGAACAAAATTTTAACTAAACTTGCCTAACCTTACAGGAAATGTTTCGTGGGCTAGCCATGCATGGTTCGTGGCAACATAAGTCACAATTTTTTTCACGTGACCCCGCATTTTAACAACAGATTTGTGATTAGAAGGTCAAATTTAGTTAGTATACCAAAAATTAACGAAATTGGAGACATTCTCTGTATTCTTAACTCCTACCAACAATTCCGCTAGCGAAATGATTTTCACAAGTTGTACAAGAGGGTAAGGAAGGTGATGAGACTACCGGAAACAAGTGTGGTAGCAAGTTTGAAGTTCAGAGAATTTAATTTATTGACTTCCAAGATGCAGAAAATTATATCATGAAAAGAATGTCCTGCAAATGTCCGTGCTCGTACATCATTGTTGTCTGAAGCATTCTTTTCACAAGGAAATGTGCATCATTTGCAGAAGATGAAAAGTGTAAAAATTATTAAATTTATCAAACATATAAATCATAACTTACTTACAATGTATAAATAGAAAGACTAAACATATGAAATCTGCATAAAAAATGTAGTAATTACCAACTTGTGCAGTATGTGTCAAACTATTAATGCAATTACACATGATAGGCCTACATGTGTTTAAAAAATGTATAATATGTAAATTTATTTTGTACTAACAATGTATCCTGCGTATATATTAGGAATACCGGAAGTACCTCTGATCTGATTACTTTAAAATTCAGCATACTCACTAATTTTGGCCTTGTAATCACGAATCTGCGGTCAAGTCTAGAAATTGCGAAATAAGCTTGTCAATTACAGCTATGCTATAACATGGAAACCATGTTTCTCGCATGTGAGAAAAAGGCATCTTGCATAAAATAAAAGAATATGTTTACACCACGAACTATTCACGTTAGTTTAGGTTAGCTTAGGCAAACATAGTAAAAATTAAGGGTGATTGTAAACATAGTTTTGAAACGCTAATCATTGCAAAAAATGGTTGTTTTCTTCATAAATCAATGGTGTTTACTTAGTTCATGGACCTACCTTTTTCGACTTATTTCTCAATTTCTAGAGGTGACCGCCAAATTTTTAACTGCAGATTCGTGATTACGAGCTCAAAATTAGTGAGTATGCCAAATTTGAAAGCAATTGAAGATACTTCCGGTATTCTGTATTTGCTCCGTATCCTGTACTATATTATATTTGTATGACACTGTCTATTGCAATCTTGAGGTTGGTTAACAACAATAAAGCATTCTATTCTATATTCTAATATACTTTAATAATTTCTGTGTCTCACAAATACTAGAATTAAGTCCTTTGTAACGGTTCCGATTGTTTTATGATTTCTCCTAGCACAAAGACTAATTATCGTAGAATTTTGGAAATCATTGTCACACGAAATTTGAACCTTCCTTAAAGTAATGAGTACTGTTTGGACTCGAAAAAAAATTATTTATGTTGAAAAAAAAATAATTAAAAATTACCTTACGCAATTATGCGCACTTCCCATGGACAAGATATTCTCCATCGACAAGGGACAGTAAATATCGTAGAAGTGTGGGAATGAATGTAGAGGTAAATCGGAACCTTAGTATAATGCATTTAAGGATTTTATTTTATTGCTAGGAGGACCAAACCTAACCTGCCTAACCTAACCATGAAAACATATATTGAACAAAATCTTAAGTAATCGCTGAAACTCTGCAGTATGTGTTAACAGACGTGCATCGAAATCGAACCATGTAAAAATTGCATTCGTAGCATGAGGAAATCGCAATAAAACAAAAGGAACTTGGGCAAAGTTCTCAAAGGTTAGAGCATTTTTAACTAGACTCTTGCTTTAGAAATGCTTCCGTTGTCCTCCTATGTATCTTGCAAAAGTCATCCACAATGTGTGAAGTCAGGTCAAAGACCCAATATTTGACAATTATGTGGGAACAACAACCTTAATGTGCTCCCTACTAAATGGCTATATCAAACTAAAACATTATGTTCAGTCAGACCACAAGATTCCAAATTGTCAGTGTGCTCAACTTTACTCAGTCTTGCCAAAGGCCATCTCATAAAAGGTAATTCTGACTCAAGTATTACAGAGCATATATTTCATTTACAATTTACTAAACTGTTAGTACAGAGCCACGTGAACATTCAATTGGTAAATAAATAAAATGCACAAATGAGAGTTTCCTCTCACTTTGCTGGATGATTTGACTCTCTTTACAGAACTTTATTTTATTATTATTATTTTGGTGGAAATACGAAAGCAAAGTCTTTAGTTGGAAAAACACGGCATTCTAAAAGCATTTTCTTAAGTAGGGTATATCCTTTCTTTCCTTCAACTAATGAACAATTGTTGTATCAAACTGGTGTTTATACAAGCATGCGAAAAAAAATCACTGAAAACACAATCTTCAATTTCAATGTTCCGATTTTTCAAGACTTAATATTTTTATAAAATGCCCATACTTTTCCAGGATTATCAGAATGGTGGAAAACGTGTTACAACTCTAGAAAGTTCAGAACGTCGACGAATATGGGAATAGGGTTCAATGATTATCATCTTCTAATTATAAATTCTTGTCAAAGTATCTTGCGAAAACGAAACCTACTCAAAATCACTGAAATAAAAACAAAAACACAACAAGCAGGTCCATAATATACATTTCAACAAAGCATAGCGGTTTTTTCCTGGACACTAGAAATATTTTATCCGTGTTCTATACAAACAATAAATTCAATTTCAGTGTCTTAAGCGCTGAAATTATATCATAAATGGAACTTCGATAAGATAGGCCTAATTGTTTCCAAGGTCTGGCCAACATCAGAGTTAGTTCGTCTCTCAGAATCTTGTTTTCAAAATTAAAATTACTTACTCGTTAATACAAAAAATATAAAAAAATACATGCGAGCAAAATTACACTTTATAAAATTATATATTACACTTACCCATCGCCTACTACAACACATTTTATAGCCTGCATTTCGGAAAAAACTTTACACGTCCACTCACTCACACGCCACTTCACGGACGAACAACTAAATGGGTGGGGGAGCCAAATATGGGGAATTCAGTGTTGGCAAATCATTGTATATGTTCATCTTAAAATGGTTTGCTAAATTCACTTCAAACAATTTTTCTCGGATAAAAGACGCATACGTATAAGTCAATGTAATTTGGATACTTGTATGTGGTTTACTGGTTTATTCCTAGGAGTTTTTCAGTGTGGTATGCGAAATTTTATAGCATACATTTTGACACCATATTGTTACATTTCATAGCATACCTAATAAAATGTACAGTATTTATTCAGTTTAAAAAGAAGATCAATAAAATTAACAATATTCTCTTCATGTATTTTATCACGATTTTGTACTCAGATTAGTTGTTGTTCGAACAGTGATTACGTCACAGTACTTCAATCACAGTGTTTACAAATAAGAAAATGCTTCGGAAATGGCTGCTGTGTGGCAACAAGTGTTTGCATTAGATGCAAGATATAATGCTCTCCGTGCTCCAAATCATCCTAATTACAGTACGTTATCGACCATATTGTTATACAGTTTATTTTTTTTTATTCTTACATATTATGGTGAACACATTTGGAAAAGGACGTTTGTGGTTTTACCCTTGCACTAGTCCGTTGGGTTACAAAGTACAAGGACTGCGGAGGTTTTCTTACAACTATTGACATCAGACTATCTGTGAATTATCACCTCTCTTGATGTATTGTTTTTTGTTTCTTTAGGTGACTTATTGCTCCAAATTTATGGCCATCTGTATGTGTTCTTAAATTATTATGAACCTTTCCCTGGATTTTTGTTTTCAACTTATTTTAGGGTCATTATTTCTGGCATAAACTTAATCATAAATTGAATACACGTGTCGGTATGATTGCACAATATAGAGAATGTCTCCAATTTCGTTAATTTTTGGTATACTAACTAAATTTGGCCTTGTAATCACGAATCTGGGTACTAATCTGATATTCCCCGAATCTGTTGTTAAAATGCGGGGGTCACCTGAAAAAAGGAACGAGTTTACAATACCGGACCACTCTCCAATTTCTATGAAATTTCGCCTACACTAATTGTGAACTCCTAATCACGAATCTGCATGTAATAATTGGCGGTCAAGTATGGAAATCGAGAAGAAAAAAACAACGAAATAAACTATGTTTTCTTAACATAACGTAACCCTACCATAAGAACAATAGCTCCACGAAAGACGCCATTTTCCCAACATGAAGAAATCAACAGGCAAAACAAGGTATAGTTCTCTTAGCTAAAATATTAATTTTTCTTTGTATTTATGGTAATGGATCCTAACCTAACAGGCCTAACCTAACCTCATAGGCATTACTTGTGTGATGTTAGCAAGATTGTTGTGCGTAAAGGAAGACCATTAACGAATTGCGAAAGAAATATGGTTCTGAATTGCTGTGTATGGACAATCACCGTGGTAAATCGCAAGGTTATTTTACAAGTTCTACACGTAAATGTACAATTTTAACAAGTGACCGAACTACAGATGTGTCATCAGGACACCGAAATTAGTAAGAAGGCGAAATTTTTAGTAATTGGAGAGTGGTCCGGTATTGTAAACTCATGCCTGAAAAAATTGTACACTTACGACTATTTATATGTTGCCACGAACCATGCACGGGTAGCCCCACAAACCATTCACGGATAGCCCCACGAACCATTTCCGGTAAGGTTAGGTTAGGCAAGCTTAGTTAAAATTTTGTTTGCAAAACAATGCGATTCAGCTTTTTTAAAGAAAAAATTCTCTTCTTACATCAGCTTTTTTCGCGATTTCCAGTTGTGACCCCTGAATTTTAACAACAGATTCGTGATTAGAAGGCCAAATTTAGTTAGTATACCAAATATTAACGAAATTGGAGACATTCTCTATATTCTGCAATCGTTCCCACATGTCTTACATTATTAATACTGTTATCATAATCAATATTACGTGCAACCCCTTTCAGTGTCTTTATTTTGTGCTAGATATTTTGTACTGCAATGCTTCTTTGTAAGTATGAATTTTCTTCCAATCCCGTTCTTGAAGTAAAAAATATAGAATATCATTATGTAATTCTACTAAAATAGATTGAAGAATCGTACATTTGAAATATGCAGGTTGCACTAATTTTGCTGCATTACAGTCACTGCATGCCACTTATATGAGCCTTGTTGTTACTTTATAAATGGACAAGAGCCTTAATTTGCTGCATTGCTTATACCATAAAGAGTGCAGTATACCAAAATCTCCCAAAATTTTACACACAATTTTGAGTTTTCCAAGAATAAACATTATTTATCACTTAGGCTAACTCTATCACATCTTCTGTACTCATAAAGCTTCCTTTTTATATTTTTATCTTTTAATTCTGTTCTTCTTTTGACATGACAGATTTAACTATCTAGCAATAGAAGTTCAAGTTTCTGTATGCATGTTGTGATATATCACCCAAAAGCTTCAGAGAACGAGTTATGCTATTTTTATTGCAAAAACAGCAACTGGGCATTAGTTCGTATAGCTAAGCAACAGCAAGTAAGAACCAAATAAAACCCTGTATTTTCCGAACGGTTACCTGACGCAACGAATATTTCCAATTGTGTATAAGTTGTTTTAGTTTTGATTTGGAAAGTGAGTATGTACACCTGTGTGTATGTCTTAAAGTATCTGTCATTGTATTCTCTTAAAATTTAGTTATTTTTTATTCATGTTTAAATTTGATTTTAGTGTTATAAATATATATATATATACCAGAGTTAGGTGATAGAGCAGAGCAGCCTGAGGCCAAACCTCGCTCTGTAACAAATAAAAATACTTTTCTATTCTATTATGCTTACATTCATAATTATCATCCTGGCCTTTTGTGATAATATATTTGCATTTTCCAGGAACATTATATATACGAAGACGTAACCAATTACTGAGAGAACACATTGGGGAAGGAGAGGCAAGTAAATCTGTATAATGAAAAGTAGTTATTTTATTTTACTTAGTAGTAACTTGGTAAGCAAGAAAGAATGGATGATAATCAACTTGATGTCATCATGCATTGTCTGGGAAGAAATCTGGCAAACAGATTCATATGAGTTAAGGAAAGCATATGAAAAGCCTTCTTAAAGAAAGAAAATTTGGGTTTAATCATTTGCATGGTTTCTGTAGGACTTCGGAAAAAGTAAAGAGTACACATTTCTCATATGATCGTGATAATTATACCTTGAATCACTTGGTTGATTGATTGATTTGTTGTTTTAAGTCCACTTTATGCACAGTAAGGCTAATTGGGACTGGACCTACAGTTTAAAGTCGGATCCGAACCACTTGTGCCTTCACTGTATATCGAACCCGGGACCCCTTGATTACAAGGTGACGACGCAACCACTGCGCCATCGGGGAGGCCTTGAATGACTTGGGCGAAGACCATACGTGTAATGCTTACCCAGCATGTTTTTAAATCAGGATTGTTTGCCCGAAAAATGGTGCAATGAATTGTGGGGAAATTGTTCACTGAATATCTTACATCGAACATGAGAATAAGTGCACTGATCATGTAGTTGCTTGACATGCCTTAGCCATCAAAGGCCGGTTGTGCCATATAGGTTCTTTTTTACTTAATAGTTTAATTAACTGTTACATATTATTTGTTGTGTTGTTTATGTATTTCAGTCCATGAGAAATATGTAAATATAGTTTGCAAAGTTTTGAACTGGAATAGTTATTTGAGGAACCCACTTTTTGACTGCATTGTTTGTTAGTTGGTACCATTTTGCTCTGTATCAGTCATTCCCCTGTTTCTGTGCATCTCTGACACCCACCCAGCCTCATAAATGGGGAGCTGGGGGTTAAAGGCAGTCTGGCATGATGCTGATCACATCCTCTCAACTATGGATGAAATCAAGATTATGTGAAACTGTACCTCCACATCACCCCCATATGCGTTCATGGCATGTGTGCACACACACAGGGCTATCTTTACCTTACCTACATATCTTCTTTTATTTTTTTTTTATATAAAAGAGAGAGAGAGAGAAAGAGTGTGTGTGTGTGTGTGGAGCAATTTCAACCAAACTTGGTACACCTATCACTTGCAATCTGGAAACAAATACTGTGGGGGTGGGAAGGGGGGTGACATGTAAACATTATAAAAAACGACTGATATTTGTGTGAAATCCATAGTTTTCGGAGTCGCTAAGCTAATTGGTGACATTCACGATGACCAAACTTGGTACACATATGACTTACAATCTGGAAAGAAATACTGTGAAGGTAAGACACCCTGGCACCCCTAGGGGTGGGCGTGGGAAGGGGGTGACATGTAAAACAACCGATATTAGTGTGGAATCCATAGCTTTCGGGGTCGCTAAGATGATAGTGACACTCCCAATGCCGTTCGACTCCAAGTTCATTTTACACTATAGTTAGAATTCATTATTTTCCTGTCTAAAAGAAGATTAGGATAAATAAATACCTGGGCAACGCCGGGCAATCAGCTAGTATATAATATAATAGTGTATGATTGGTGGAGAATGTTTAACTTCTCGTTCATAAATATGCTAAATATGTTGCTTGTTTGGATAGAAGTAATGATATGTTTTGTAGGAGCATTGTGTTTGATATTTTAGCTTTCATGTTTTGTATTGCAGGATACAGCCATTAGGAAGCAGTATTTAAAAGTCAGGGCTCAGTTACTACAACAGAGATATGGCGTGTCATTTGACCAAACCAGTCTGAAGAGCAGGAGCATAAGTGCTCGTAGTAGCAGCAGGGTAATACATATTTCTGTATGATACCTTAATTCAGTTCGTATTCTGCTATACTTCTTATTTATTTCCTGTTTTAAGAATTTGTATGAAATAAGTTAATTTCATCGAGAAACGGTAAGAAAAATAATTTTTCTTGCATGTATGCATTGCTTGCATTGTAAAGGGTGTTTCATAAAGTGGGTAGGTTTTAAATCACTTGTCATTTTTTGTTTGGAGATTGGCAACACTGTTCTTATCATTTTCGTTATCTCTTTTCATTACGATTATTAATTGAGCAATTTTTTTTTACCCCCCAGATGTTCAGTTCAGTTGCCATGGAGGGGTTCACTATCGAGCAATGTGTCGTTATTTTGAAAACACATTACAGAAACGGGGAGTGCTATGCAAACAGTTCGTAAACTGTCGACTATGCGGTAGCTATGCATTGTTTGCTTTACGGCTGGCACCCCGACAACAATAGAAAAGTACAGGAAATCATATATTCACGGTATCCAGTTCATCCAGAGCAGGCCACTCACGGTTTCTGTAATGTGTTTTCAAAACAACGACACGTTGCTCGATAGTGAAACGATCCATGATAACTCGACTGTAAAAAAAAAATAAAGAAATAAAAAAAATGCTCAATTAATAATCGGAATGATGAGGGATAATGAAAATGATAAGAACAGTGTTGCCAACCTTCAAACAAAAAAATAACAAGCAATTTAAGACCTGCACACTTTATGAAACACCCTTCAGATTTATTTCTCTTGTGGTCTACGGTTGTTACAAGCATAAAAAGAAAAGTTTGTGTTGTGACATTCATTAGAACACACACTCCCTTCATTCCTAGGAATAAATGTCTGATGACAACCTTAGACCACAAGAGAAATAATGAGTAAGAAAATCAATAATAATTATCCATATATTCCTACATGCTTATTTTTTTGTTTTCTCTTATTTCATTTTGTCTATCTCTTATCGCTAGTGCCGACTTCCGTGGTGGAGTGGGTAGCGCAGGTGTGCTTCAAAGCCAGTGTCCCTAGTTCAAATCCTGGCCTAGGCATTCTGTGAGAGTGTTCCTTCATCAATTTCATCACTCATCCTTGCGATTACCCAAAAGTGGCAGAAATGTGAAATAAGATAAGCCAGATCACTCAATCACTCAGAAATACATCTTTTGATATGGAGTTGTCTGCTTGAACAAGATTAATGAGAATGAGTTTGTAAAACCAATGTATATTTTAAGAAAACAAATTAAATGAATACAAAAGTTACATAGCACATCATTGCAATGATGCCCAATCATTCACAATGCATTGTGTAAATTATCAACCATACAAGTTAAAAAATATCATGAGTTTTCATGCTGTTCGGTGTCATAGTAAATGCACTGCAATTAATTTTAGAACAAGATCTAAATCTTCTCTGGAATTATGAACATGGAAATTCTGCCTGTGTTTAAATCTATTTTTAAATTAAATAATACATTAGTCAAGTTTGGAATACCTAAGAAGTTTGTAAATATGATAAAAGTATGCAATAATGAAACAGAAAGTAAAATCCATGTGGATATTAATATCTCTCACAAATTTACAATTCATGATGGGTTAATACAAGGAGATGCATTATCTCCATTACTCTCTAATTTTGCCTTAGAATATGCTGTTAGGAAGGTACAAGAAATTAATGAAGCATTAAAATTAAAGTAACTCAGTTGTTAGCATATGCAGATGATGTAGACTTACTAGGGCATGGTATTAATACAATTAAGCAGTGTTCGGAAAGTTACTTTTAAAATGGTAACTAGTTACAGTTACTTGCTTAAAAAAAGTAACAGTTACAGTTACTCATTTTAAAAAGTAACTCAGTTACCTGTACTTCAAAAGTAACTGCAAGTTACTTTTACAGTTACTTTCTGCTGAAAATTTTCTTGCAACCAAATTACACAAATCGATTATTAATTGTAATAACATATTTTGTGAAGACTAACATATCTTTTACTTACATTACTGGTACATATTTTGTTTTCTGTATTCTCTTGAACAAACACAAACATCCATGTCCGAAACTAACTAGAATCCGGGACCCCGGACATATAGTGCATTGTGCTAACCACTCTGCCACAAGAGGTTGACGTGAGCTACTGCAACTTAAACATTTGTATTTATTATCATTGTTGTTCTTAATTATATTCTAAGAAGGGAGGTCTGTTCCGCATAAAGAGCGTGCCAGAGAGAAATAAATTTGTTGTACAATTTCAAGTGTTTATAAACAAGAAAACTATAAAAAATATAACGTAGTAACCTATAATTGTGAGTTATCAATGAAGGTGAAAATGGCATTTTAAACTTACCCCTTTAGTTCTCTCCCAGACGATTACATAAACAAGCAAGAATGATCGTTAGGGTCTTCCTGATTCTTTCATTTGCCACTTGAGTGTTGTAATTCACTGTTGTATCAATAATAATGGTGAAATCTGTCGTATCTGTTATTTCAAAAAAATGGGTTCTCATTTAAATCTTAAACGAATAGCACTTACTAAAATATATTCCTTTTTTCAAAATGTCCAGAAATGCTGAATAATCACAAAAAAGCAAATTCTAACTGGAAATATTTTTACTTCCATTTTTAAATTATCAGGAACTGAGATAAATGAAATCACATGGAAACAATTACGTTGTTTTCCATTCATATGCGCATTTGCTAGCTCTTGTCTTCTTCAGTTTCATTCATACTACCAGTATCGTTGAATTCTTTCGTAAAAACACTGAAATATTGCAGTACGTCCCTTTCCAGCTTAATCTGATATTATAGCAAAGGAAAAAAACTATCAGATGCTGCTTACAGAAGGGTGAAGTTATAAGGTCACAGAGGAACAAACTACAAAAACAAGAGACACTTCACAGCACACAACTGACAAAACTGCAAACTGTCAGCAATAGGAAGGAATTTTCCTCGTACAGGCTTATCTTCCTGCTTCTGGGAAATCCATCCCTCTTGCGAGGCGTGTACATCGCTTTGAAATTCAGGTCTACCAAACGAAAGATGAAACATATGATAAACCTTGAAATTCCTGGCACCTGGCTGGAGCCTACCGACTGACCACAGCCAGGAGACAAATTTAGTACAACAACTTTCTCTTTTCCTCTTCATCTATTGTTTGCAAGAATTAATGTCTCAAAGAATGGGCTTTTATATCACAGCAGAAACTAAATTCCAGCTCACTTTGAGTCCAAAATCGCCAATATAACAATTTAAGTGTCGTAAAGTAACTGTTAAAATGTTACTTCTATCGTAAAAAAGTAACTCAGTTACAGTTACTCACTTTTAAAAGTAACTAGTTACAGTCACATTTTCTCAAAAAAAGTAACTGTTACTTGTAACTAGTTACTTCCAAACACTGCAATTAAGAGTAATGCAAAAATATTTTTAAGAGCAGTTAAAGAGATAGGGCTGGAAGTTAGCAAAGAGAAAACTAAATATATGCTTACAGGCCGAAACCAAGTGTTAGTAATAATCAAAATCTAATTATTGATAACAACTCATTTGAACCAGATTCCAAACTTAAGCACTTAGGAGTAATACTAACAAATGAAAATGATATTAAAGAGGAAATAAAAAAAAACAGACTTAATTAAGGAAATGCATGTTACTTTTCTCTTCATAAACTTTTATCTTCTCGTATAATATCTAAGAAACTAAAAGTTAAAATATACAAAACAGTAATTTTGTCTGTAGTATTATATGGATGTGAAACTTGGTCCCTTATATTAAAGAGAGACATAAATTAAAAGTATTTAAAAATAAAATCGTTAGAAAAATATTTGGAGCTAAATGGGATGAGGAGACAGGTGAGTGGAGAAGGTTATATAATTTAGAACTACATAATTTGGATTCGTGTTCAGATGTTATTAAAATAATTAAATCAAGACGACTTAGGTGGACAGGCCATGCAGCATGAATTGGAGAGGGAAGAAGAGTTTACAGAATTCTTGTTGGGAAACCTTATGGTAAGAGGCCTGTAAGAAGGCCAAGACAACAATGGAGTGATAATGTTGAGATGGACCTAAAGGAAATCTGTAAGGATGGAAAAGATTGGATTGATCTTGCCCAGGATAGGGACAGATGTAAGGCTTGTGTTGCTGCTGCTGCTGCCATAAACATTTGGGTTTAACAAAACTAGAGTTTTAGTTACTAGCAACGATATCAACTATATATGCTTTAGTAGGCTAATTAATCACACTTCTATTTTATTTTTCAGATCAGCGAATCTCCAGAAGTAGTGAGGCATGAGTCTTTGGGTGCAATTAGTGGAAGCCAAGGGGCTGTTGTGCCAACACGAGAAGCTGAAGCTTCCAGGGCAATCGTTGGAGGAACAACTATAGCTGAAAATTATGCTTTTGTTGGAGTCCATTACATCTTTGATCAAGTAAGTGTAATTCAGAAGATGTGATTATATATACACAGGGTGGTGCAAAATGAGGTAATGGTTTTTAAAAAATCTTATCACTAATAATTTGGATTTTTTTTTCCTGAATTTTTGTGTTCACAGGCAAGATTTGGTAAATTTAACTGTGGGTAAGCATGATTGATCAGCTAGAAAATAATCTGTTGGTAATTTTGATGCAACGAGCACATACACGATTTTATAACTTTGCCGAGGCACCGACTAGGAAAATAATTAACAGTCTAGTTAAAAAGTTTAAAGACACGGGATCTGTATGAGATGCTAGGTGTACTGGAACACCTCGTAGTGGTTTCAGCAAGATAGGGCCATGGCTTACATGGCTAGAGATGCAATGAACCTCTCAGGTAGCATTTGTTAATTGCATCACATCAAAAATTGGCATTGTGAGGTGTCAATCTGCGATTGCAGGATTTAACTTCTTCAGACATTTTTTCCTTTGGGGATATCTAATGTTTGTCAACCATCCACAAACCAAAGAGGAACTGAAAGCACGAGATAGCTGCAACAACTCCTGAAACTTGGAGAAAATAACATGAGAAGAGCATGTGTTTGTGAGGGGAGTTCATTTGGCTAACATGATTTTTCATTCTTAATGTAAAAAAAAAATCCATGAATAAAGTTTTCGTTTGCCATTTAGGTTGTCATTTATCTTACTTCTTTTAACAATTACATAGAAAACATCCATTAGCTTATATAATAAAAGTATATACAATTATAAATATTTCATTCTTGGTGTATGCTTGCTTGATTTGGTGTTTTAAGTCCACTTTGTGCACAGTAAGGCTAATCGGGACAGAGCCTACAGTTTAAAGTGGAATGCGAACCACTATGTGCCTTCACCGGGTATCGAACCCGGGACCCCTTGATTACAAGGTGACGACGCTACCACTACGCCATCAGGGAGACCGAGCTGGGAGCTTACTTTGTGCTGTCTCAGTAACAAAATATTAATATTGAGAAGCAAAATAAATGTTATTCTTAATGACGTTTGCATATTTTTCCTCAGCATACAGATGCCGTGACTGTGCTTAAGTTTGCTAACAATGATCGATCTCGGCTCTGCTGTGGGTCTTTGGATGGAGCTATTTCGATCTGCAATGTCACCTCAAGTCCACCGCATGTGGAAGTTATACTTAAAGGTCACAGAAAAGGCATTACAGGTTGGTGGAAATTTCAGATTATTACACTTAAAACTAAACTATGCAACATAACATGTCTTTGAGAACCAAGGCCACGAATGACTTTTGACTTTGTGGTGCATCATCAGAACATCAAGAGTCTCACAGTCATCTGACTTTCTACACAGAAATCTACTAGTTTTTGACCCCCCATTTTAATTATCTGTAACTGAATGTATTATCTTTTCCTTTTTTTTTTGTATTTTTCTCAACTTTGAATTGTTTTTTTTAAAAGTTCACTTTATGGACAGATAGGCTAATCAGGACTGAACCTGCAGTTTAAAGTGGGATCTGAACCACTATAGAATGTGCCTCCACTGGTTATCAAACCCAGGACCCCTTGATTACAAGACGAAGGCATTACCACTAAATGCTGTTGTCGAGCAGTATAAACACCAGTAACAATAAATAAACAAACAAATAAATAAATTGCTCTTCCAATGCTGAGTAAATATCAAATTTGTTTTGACCTTCCACTACTAGTCAAACCTGAGACCATTCAAACCCGGGAGAGTCTCCTAACCATTTAGCTACATGAAAAATATATATATGAATGGCTTATTGCAGAAAGGGACCTGAGTCACATTTTTGAGGTATCGGAGTTACAACCTTTTCATCTCCACTGTCGCTAGCAGCATACTGCAGGGGGCGCATTGAGGGTTGCAAAATTAACTATTCATTATGCTGAAAATGTGAGCCAACAATGGCACATTTCTTTCTTACACTATCAATATTATATGATTTTTCTTGTTTTTTTCTCAGAATTGTGCAAAAGTGACTCAGGTCCCTTTCTGCAATAAGCCATTCATATATATTTTTAAGTTCACTTATGCCCACATAGGCTAATCTGGACTAGATCTACAATTTCAAGTTGGATCCGAACCACCGTGCAGTGTGTCTTTGTGGGAATTGAACCCTCATTAGCCCTTTCGATTAAAAGGTGATAGCATTCATTACCCCTATATCATCAGGAGGCCCTTTCTGGTTTAACAAGAGCTTCATATTATACTGAGGTTGTTCCATAATGATCCAGGCTAGTTTAATGTTGGCGTAAGGAAAGAGCTGATCTAATTTGTTTTTAATGCATATTTTGTCTTAACTAGTTTCAGTTAATAGTTAAGAAATTTTAAGTATAGTTACATCAGCATCCATGTAAATAAGGTTCTAGTAAAGATGTTCCTTGAATGTGACCACACCGTAGTTCTGTCGGTACAGCAATGTCCGTTGAATCATGGAAACATCATGCTGTCACTGCGAGTCGGTGCCTGTGATGTTGCTACGCTCAAGAAACATCTTTACTCCTTGAATAAAAATCTCTCTCGCAATGTGAATTGACAATGATAATGGGTTTTAAAAACAGCTGCAAAAAGCTTCAAAACAAGACCAAGGTCATATTTGGAGGACTACCCAATATAAGAAACAGTTGTTTAACAAAATTAATAAGAGCCTTGTTTTTGGCCGATTTAGAAAAATCTGAAAAGTAAGAATTGTATTTAAAACCTTTCTACCTGCACTGTATTTAAATTTCATCACGATCGGACCACAAGATTTTTATTTATAGAATTTCAAAGAAAGCGGTCGTTTGGAAAGCAACAAGAATATGGCATTTTTATTTTTGTTCTCTCGGCGATAAAAAAAATCGAAGGCATACTCGAAAAAAAAAATGTTTACCATAGATCAACGTGGAATAGCATAAGCTAAATTTTGATGTAACTCATTTTTATGTTAAGAGTTCAAACTCGAGTATCCATAATTTTTAATCCGACAGTAGTCAGAATCTCCAGCTACAGGGTTTGAACCTACGATCTTCCAAATAAGAATACATTACCTTAATCACTTACCTCATTACGTAGAGTTCACATATGTGGTGAGATCCTCCTCCGTGATCCTTCTTGAATCTTCCTAGTTTTATCAAGTATTCAAGGTTTAATTACATTATTATATTTGTTACTTTAGGATGCGACTGGTCTCTTTCAAATGACCTTGTGTTAAGCTCATCATACGATGGAACCGTGCGGTTGTGGAATGCTAATAGCCATAAGTGCCTACGAGTGGTAGAAGATCAAATGGGAACAGAGGTTTTGTCCTGCGTATTCCAACCAGCAAATAACAATATGGTGGTTGTATCCTTTATTTCTAGTGACTTGTACCTCTCAACATTTATTTTTGAATTTTTGTAAGTCATAATATTGTACTAGTGCTAGTACAATAATCAACAGCAATGGAGCGACATGAAATTTTCGCTGATACTGATATTCAACTGGTCCAATATAAAATTCCAAATGGTTCATAACGCTCCACAGATTTTAAGTCAGTTATGTCGATGCTATTATAATAGGCTCAGAGCTGATTGGCATAACTTCTATACGAGACTCAACAAATAATTTTCCTGCAGTTTTAGATCTATGACGTTAATAAATGTGTTACCAGATGAACCAAACTTTTGCAATGTGAAGGAAGCTCCATATTTAAACATTTACATAAAAAACAGAACAGAAATTGTATGTTTATATTAGGGCTGATACTCTTACCGTTTACCACCGATACCGATACTTGAAAATTGCAATAATTAAAAAATTGTTCAAAATATTTATCATTTGGCATGTGAATATTATTCTGCAATTATATGTATCAAATTATCAAGAAAATTTCGTTAGAATTTCATCAGAATATGAAAATAGATGTTATGTAATTACACAATATAACTTTTCATGCAAAATAAAAAGAAAGTTTGAATTTTGCATGATTTCCAGGATAATGAGACTCTGCGAAAGTGTCGCATGGCATTTTGCAGACCCGTGAAAGACCAAAATGCCAGAAAAGTATCGGCTGGTATCGGTAGATGAATTCCGATACCAATACTACTGGTATCGGCTCAGCCCTAGTTTATGTCCATAAAAATTACAACAAAGTGTCACAATAGTGTAGTATATTGTAGATAAATCAGATTGGTAAAATAATACACCGATATGCCTATGTCGGCCGATACCGATAGAGTACTCATTAACCTTTTTGCTGCCCAAGCATCTTGAACGAGATACCCAAAAGTAACCCTCAGGGGACCAAGCATCTCGATCGAGACGCTGTGTG
Organism: Lepisma saccharinum; assembly: GCF_977018435.1. Taxonomy (NCBI): domain Eukaryota; kingdom Metazoa; phylum Arthropoda; class Insecta; order Zygentoma; family Lepismatidae; genus Lepisma; species Lepisma saccharinum. The sequence continues at coordinate 67,309,237 of NC_139235.1, read as the reverse complement.
AAGGTCGTAGTTTTTACGTTATAACGTTTCTATTTTTGGCTAGAATTTCGATTTTATTTTTTTATATTGTTCCTAACACATGTATTTAACGGAAATGGTTTTTTGCATTTTTTTTTGTCTTCATGAAAATGGAGGTGGGAAAAGGGACTTCTCTTTTGCATCTCTTTTCAAGGTCAATTTTTTGCCGACAAAGGAAGACCGGCTTTGTTGTTCTAAAGCAATGCTTTTCACTCCCTCCTGCTAAGTGCATTCGAAGGAAGCTTGTTTATCAGTATCCGATGTCAAAATGGAAGTTTTCCGTGAGGGCGCAAGCAGGGAGGGGGGGAGGGGGGGAAGATTGGTTGTTGAATCTGCGTTGTGAGAATGGAATTTCGAAGCACGCTGAAGGAAACCATCGTTTTTTTAGCACAAGTGGCAACAGGGGTTACCCAGCATTGTCTAAAAATAGAATTTCAAACAGCTGCAAGAATTGGCGCTCATTTGTCACTACGTTCTAGCTTTTCGTCTGTGAATGTTGTGCGTATGTGTCGTTTTGTGCCCAAGTGCGAGGACATTTTTTAGGTGAATTTTTTAAAATAATTTTTGGGGGTTTTCTCCCTTCCCCCTCCATATATACACCAAATTTGCATAAATTTTGCATTTTGACATTTTTTTCGGGGCGGAGGGGACCATTTTTTTTAAGAAAAATATATTTGAGGGGATTTCCCCCCTTTCCCCCTCCATATGTACGCCGAATGTGCATAAATTATATATCGTCTGAATCTGATTCATTCTGCGTACAACGGTATATCTTTCATATCTCTAGGGCATTTAGTTTCTTAGCTATAGTTATTTCAAGGTACCGCTGCATTTTGAAGCTTGAATCAGTGGACATTCCTTTTGGGGGTACAACTCAAGTTACATTGGTCATACGACAATGATGCAAATATTTTTCTGTTTCTTACATGCCAGCGATAATTTCTGTGTGCATTTTGAACTTTTCATATCCTTTTTTTCGGGGGGCGGGGGGGATACCCTATTTTCTTTAAAAAAAAAGTATTTTCAGGGGATTTCCCCCTTTCCCCTCCATATTTACACCAAATATGCATAAATTATATATCGTCTAAATCTGTGATTCATTCTGCGTACAACGGTATATCTTTCATATCTCTAGGGCATTTAGTTTCTGAGCTATAGTCATTTCAAGGTACCGCTGCATTTTGAAGCTTGAATCAGTGGCGTGCCGATCATTCCTTTTGGGGGTACAACTCAAGTTACATTGGTCATATAATAATAATGCAAATATTTTTGTGTTCCTTACATGTCAGCGATCATTTCCATGTGCATGTCAACACTGTCATGTACTTTTTTCTTGGGAGGAGGTTGGGGGAACCAATTTTTTTTTTCCGAAATTTTGGAATTTTGAGAGTTAGCCCCCTCCCCCCCGCCACATATATGCCGAATTTTCAAAAATTTCATATAGTCTGAATCTCTGGTTCATTCCGCATACAACGGTATATCACTCATCTCTCTAGGGCAATTAGCCTCCGATCTACACTCATTTAATTGAAACTGCATTTTACTCAAAATCGGCTCGGGCAATAGAGGCTTACTTGTGAAAAAGGCCTTGGGCAGCAAAAGGTTAATCTGCCCCATGCCTAATAATCAGTGAAAAGAGTAGCTTTGATGTATGCCTTTCTTAGCATTGTAGATAAACAGTGTTCTATAAAAGGTTTCAAGAGATTTTACAGATTCTGTGCAAAGGGAAAAGGGATATTTTGTCACAGTTCCTTAACAACTCCCAGGCAGGTAATTCCAGAGGAATGGTCCAAGTTTTAAATATTTCGACTGGAATCTATCCTCGTGGAGGGAGCAGTAAGGTTGGCGGGAAGGTGATGTCTTTGTCATTTGATGCTGGAGGACAGGTTCTGTGGTCCGGAGATGATAAGGTGAGCAGTTGCAATTTTTATCATTTTTTATTTATGTAATGCAGTTATTGAAAAGATCAAATGACTGTAATGTAGATGAAATTTCATATTCAAATGCTATCTCTACATAGTTTTGGCACACTAAAACCTGCTTGAAGTTAATGGTATTCACCAAAGAGGTTTGATGTATGCTTATTTTAAACAAATTGTACATTTGAGTGCAAAAATTAATATGCAATACGATTCAACAGCATCTGCACATTGAGTAAGTGATCTCTCTGTACTAGTTTTCAAAGTAACTAGTATTTGCCAGGGTATAAGATGTACTTCTTTCCTTTAAAAATAGGTCTGAAAAACTGGGTGTCTTATGTGTCGATACTCAGTTTTTGATTACCTTCAGGAAATTTTCTCTGTTCTGAGTTAGACTAATTCTTTCTTGCTTCATTGCAGTGTGTGACGAAGAATATTAAAATGTATTCTTTCGTTGTTACATTAGGTAAGTTATTTGTTGAAATAGGCTTACAGTTTACTTTATATTTGAAATACTGTAAATTACTTATAAATACAGGGATAAAGATTTTTCCTAATAAATGTATACAAAAAAGGGAGTGTGTCTTATATGCCGGCAATTACGGTAATTTGTAAAGCATTGTAGGATGTAGTTGGTTGATTACATTGTTGTTTTAAGTCCACTTTATGCACAGGATAATCGGGACTGGCTGTAAAGTTTACAGTGGGATCCGAACCACTGTGCCATGTGCCTCCACCAGGTATGGAAACCGGGACCCCTTGATTACAAGGTGACAGTGTTTGCCATTGGGAAGACCCAGTAAGTAGTTGAAAAGCACAAGCATGGCTAACAAGGTTTTGAATCATCATTCATTTTTATGTGCATTGATGTCATTTTAACTCCTTTTTTGCCATGCACAAAAAAAATGTCATATATAAATGCCAATGGCACAGGGCCCGTGGTAATGCCATGTTTCTGTAGCAAACTTAAGCCAACAAGAATTTCTAAATATATGTTTTAGCATAGATTATTTTCTGAACTTATATGTATGCAGTGCAGGGTGTATCATAAGTAATAGCACAAACTGACACAGTTGAAAGTACACAATAATAGAAGTAAAAAAAGTCTCCGTAAACATGGGTCCGCATACAAGCCGTTTTCGAGATAATTGCAAATATGTGGTTACAAGATTCCGCTGACTTTATTGTTTGTAAACGTCATCCTAGTTGGTAAAATGCTAATAATGTGTGCGAATGTGTGGTTAGAAGCCGTCACTGATTGCATTTTGTAAACATCGAGTGATTTACTCCTTGCGCGTTCCGAGGTTTGCTCTTTGTTTACAAAACAGAACAATTCCAAGAGGTGGCGTTGTAATCAAACAGGATGGATACAATCAGTACAGAGAATTGTACATGTGATCAATTCTGAAATGAACCGGGGGTGTTCGAAAGAATTCAAAACTGACTGCGGAATCGCATACAGTATTCCATCCAGTTACAATGACGACACTTTGAACACCTCCTTTAACAGGTACGAGTATACAGTAATTGCAAAATGTAACATCCTAACGTTTGTTAAAGTAAGTAGAATGTTCAATAAAAGCAATTAGATCTCCAATGACTTTTCTTACTGTATTATTAGCATTTTACCAACTAGGACGACGTTTACAAACAATGAAGCCAGTGGCGGCTTGTAACCACACATTCACAATTGTGTCAGTTTGCGCTATTACTTATGATACACCCTGTATAATGCATATATTTGAGATATGCACAATAAATTGTGTTTTTATGATTACAGGGCACTGTTGTATCATTTTTATTTGTGCTTGCTACTGGGCGTTTGAATAAGTGTCGCCGTGTGAGCATTGGGGAGAACAGCCCAATAACTTGCATCTCTTTTCGGATGTGGATAAGCAGAGAGGCAAGGGACCCGTCTTTGCTGGTTAACTGTGCAGAAAATGTGGTTTGTCTGTTCAGGTATGTGTACAGGCTTATGCAGTTCATTATTAAAGGCATGCATATTTCATTTTTGAAAAGTGTGAGGTACATTTTTCTACGACGTTTTGTCATGAAATATACTCTTAAACACAAAATTCGGAGTTTGTTTATTGATGTGACACAATCTGAAGTTTGAATTATCCTGGAAGTTATGCTAATCATGGAAAAAGGTTTCATTCTGCTGTAAATATTCGAGAAGCAAAAATGGACTCCTTACACAGAAATAAACTGAATACTCTGACAATCATTAGAAGAGGAATGTTTATTTTGTGTAGTAATCAAATTTAGGGTTATATTAATAATTTTCACACTGAAATTTCATGTTCATGGGCTGCTTTTGATCTCGAAACATGCCCAATACTTGTACAGATAGATATCTTGATCTTATGTGGCTCTAATCATCATAGATTTTTTTTTTCAAACTATATTCCTGCATAAAAGAGCTCTGGGGGCCCATGCAGCCTCTTATCAATAGGTACCTGGGTGTAAAGGCAGCTGGAGTGTGGTACTGATCTCCACCTCCAGTGTGGCCCTACCTCAATGTGCCTTCATGTCATAGTGCAGTGCACAAGGGATAGCTTAGAGTCAGCTGAAGTAGTATTCCAAATTGGTTAGAATCCAGTTTATATTGTACACTTCGCAACTTCTTATTTGACCGCCCTGAAAAATTTCAAAGTCCGGAATTCGTAAATTTGGCAGCATAGCGCTTCAGAGCCAACTAAGAGTAGCCAACTTTGCAACATTTCTTCTTCCTGAATGAAAACGCTCGTGAATTTTTTTTTCATTCTTTCACATTCCATAAAGTAAAGATACCCTAAAGCACTAATAAAATACATGAGTAGACAAAAAAATGTTAAGTAGAAATACGAATGTTGAAAATATTTCAAGATTCCTCGCTCTGAATTTGAAAAGAGGTAAATTTATGTGCATTTTGAAACACTGAACAAGTTCTCATCCACTTGGAAAGAATTGCCGTCACATTTGAATGCAAGGAGGCAAATTCATGATGATTTTATACGAAATTTTTATGAAAGATACCTTGCACAACACCAAACGATTCTGCAAAGTGTGTCTTTTCCTTGGTTATTGGCGAAAAATGGTTCGAAACTCCGGCACAAGGTTTCTTCAACTGAGATCAACGTGCTTTACTGAGGTTTTCGTTAGAAATCTCCTGGAGTAGTTGGTTAGATGACAACACTTTTCATTTTTTACTGTTTTCGTCAAGATCGAAACATTGTAGGTTCAAATCCCACCCCTTCCTGATTATGTTTTCTTTTTTATTTACCGAATACGAAGTGTTGTAATAACGTAATATAAGATTATATGATATTACTGTAAATATTTATGCGATGCATACTTAGTGGCGGCGATTGAGTTCCAAAACTGATGGGGCAAGGTGTCAAAACTGGGGGTTTCCCTTGGGAGATAAGGTTTAGCATAGTGGGAGGGCAACTGTTCCCCCCCCCCCCCCCCCCCCCCCGTCTAATCGTTGCCACTGTGCATGCCTCAAGTAATATTTCTACTAATGTTCTTAAACTTTCAGTGATTGGCAGGATGTAGGAAAAACTTATCCTTTCATTCAGCTGTCATAAGTTATGTTAACACATACGCGTATTTTAAGAACTTATATGTCATTAATATCTGTTCTTAAACAGGATGTTGTAATCAAGGGGTCCCGGGCTCAACACCCGGTGGAGGCACGTTGCTTCGGATTCTAGTTTAAAATATAGATCCAGTACCGAATAGTCTGTCTGTGCAGCAAGTAGACTTAAAACAACAATAGAGAAACATATACAAATCAGCGGCGTATACTCTGGGTCATCTAGGTAATAGCAGATGACCCGGCTGTATTTCTTTTTTTTTAAAAAAAAAATGTATATATATACACATTTCTTCCCAATTTTCTTCCAAACCAATTTCGATGCATACATTTCCTTGCTTCCAGCGCGCGAATACTTCCAATCGTTTGCCGCCGAATGTCCGGGAACCTTTCTCCAGCCGGTGGAATGTCTACAGGGAATCTCACCCTGACGTCATTCCTCCCGCTTCCCTTGCAACCCTTGGCGAGGAGGGAGGAGAAAGGAAAGAGGGGGAGGAAACATTGCTTTTCAGGCGCGGTGATTCCGTGCCCAGGGTAAGCTCCTTCTTGTGAGAGTCCACCGGTCGCACTCTCAACCTTCAGAGCCTCTCCATTCCCTCCGCTGAATAGGGAAAACATACCCGGTAGAGTGCGAAGAACAGGAAAACTGAATAACATGGGCAAACCAATTCTACGCTAATTTTCACTTTACATTTGCTTCTGTCTTGCTGATTTCTGTTACTTGAACATAAATTTATCAAAAGGGAAAAACTTAAATATTGAAGATGAAGCAAACTGAATTAAAATTCAAAGCTTAAGAAATTAAAGCACCTATTTGCTGACTCCCCCCAATCCTTGTATTTACAAAAATAGTGATTGTTTCTCCTCTCTAATCTTCAAAAGCAGCGAGAATACTTCTTTCACAGAACTGAATATTTTTTAAAGGGAAAGATATGAAAAATAAATTATATATATTAGTTAATTTAAGTTGCTATATTCCGCCTGTTTAGATTAATAGTGATGAAGATGAACGAATTAAACATAAACGAAAAAAACACATCAGGCACGTAACCAGGTGGAGGACTCGGGGGGGCTGAAACCCCCCCTCCCCGAAATCCTACAAATATCTAATTTAAAAAGTGTATAGTGATAATTAATTTTACTTCATTAGCAGGATTAAACACTTTGCATAATACGTTGTAATAATCTGAGATTCATCTTCAAGACTTCTAACCCCACTGTTTCAACTTTATGTGGCGGCTGCTAATAAGGGATGATCCCCATCCCGAAATAAAATTCTGGCTCTGACCTGCAATGATTCGAACTTTTAAAAACCTGTCATTTCGAGCTCGGAAAGGGATTTTTTTTTATCATTCATAGGGAATTTCTTTCTGAGCCAGGAGCACAACAACAGAAGTTTGGCGCGTGAAACTGAATGCATGTAGTCGTTGGCTTCGTGTTTATTATTTATTAAGGTGTTAGTGTTTGTCGTGATAGTGCTGTGTTAAAGGGTAATGGATGTGATACAAGATTTGCTGGTGAAACCTTTTGGAACAAGATCTTTTCAGGAGAAGTTGCAAATTGTTAATACAGGTAGGCCAGTGTCATCGCTTGAACTTATTTCTACACACAAAGACAAAAATCGGGAATATGTGAGGCATATTCGCAAGCAAATTATGACAAAACACCATGGTTGACAGGAAGTATAAGTGTTAATAAGCTTTGCATTTTTGTTGGCCGTGCTTACTTTTCGGGGCTGAAAAGAATGTATGGACGCGTGGCTGATACTGTAATCTTTGCAACACTTGTGTCAAACATGAAAAATCCAAAAGTCACATAACTTCCTTTGTTAAGCTGCAATCTTTCGCAAAGACACGTATTGACGTGAACTGGACAAACAGCGTGCTTTGGATGTGGTACGGCACAAGTGATCGGGTCCTGGAGTAAGTTGAATTTTGCACTTAAATTAATATTGCGGGTTTTTATTTCACTAGTGCACGTCTTTCATTTTATATTTCACAGGCTGTTTTTTATAGCTTTATAATACTGTCTTGTTTTATTATTTGAAATTCTACACGTATAGTAAACTGCAATAACGAGAATTAATTGATTGTGATCGTAGCAATAAGAAAAACATTCCGACACAATATTCCTAAATCCAATATGGAGCTTGACATAAATTGCACGGAAACTTTTGGAGTTTGAGGATCAAAAGGTCGGAGATTACCCACTCGTTAGAACCAGCATACACCACTGATACAAATAGAATGTTCTTTGCTTGGAAGTTACGAGTGAGTAGCGTAACCCGGTCATAAAAATCTTCTATAACGGCTGAGGGCTCGACGTGCTGACCCCACGTCACCTCATACCAGTTGAAGAACTCACACCTCTAGGTAGAATTGTGGGAAGGAGACTGGCAGTCGGGAGATAGGCCAAGGCCCTATATGCTCGTCAATACTCGTCAGAAATTCAATCAAATTCATTCAGCTGTGCGTCATAAGTTGTGTTAACACACATTATGAGTCAATAATAATAAGTTAAGAAATTGACAAGACGTTTCTGTACTGAAGGTAACTAGAGGTTGTTTTCTTGTAATGTCGTTACTGTGTCCAGCTCGGCATTGTGATTAAAATTACTCTATCTGCATGTTCACTTTCCTCTTACATAAGTTTTCCTTTCGCGAAAACATCGTTCCATAGTTTCCAGTTTCTCAATATATTTTTCTATGAAGTGTTGAATATAATTCTAGCCTGCTTTCCACAAGCTACACAACTTCTTCCTCTCTCTCTCTCTCTCTCTCTCTCTCACTCAGAGGTGCAATGTAACATAATTTAAGAAGGCCATTGTTGCACAAACGATAAACGAACATGTGTTAAATTCGGTAAGATCAGCAGGTAAGGGAAGCTCGATTTTAGCTGCAAATCAGTGCCTTCGTTACAGGAAAATCCCCAACAAAGCAAGGAAATAACTAATGAATGGTTATGCTTTACGATCTTTAGGGTTAAAAATAGGTGATCTAAATCTTTAAAAGAAAACCGTTTTCCAGATAGAATAGGTGTATGCATGAATAGAAAACAAAAATTAAGATATTGTATTAGCTGTGGAGTTCATTCTGTTGTAGCTTTGTGGCACATCCGGTAAAGGCACCCATTTCCAGTTCCACTTGTGTCTTTGATTAGGGTTCGAGCCTCACTTCATCTGGATATTTTTATTTATATTGAGGCCTGTAAGACAATAATATATGAAAGGTTCCAAATTATTTCTTACACGAGTGTATTTTTTTTTTAATTTGTTAGTCCTGAAAAGGACTGTTTGGGAAAATTGAACATTTATTTAATATCTTGTCCAGTAGCCACCTGCATCTATGACATGTCTCAGGCGTCGAGGAACGGATTGCACAAGATGTCGAATATACCTGTGCGAAGTGCACACTTCATTCCAGGCATTGTTGACGTGGTCAAATAGTTCATCACTTCTGCGAGGTGGTGGATCGGGCCAGCTTTCTTTCAAACATCGAACGACCTCGGCCCACATATTTTCAATTGGGTTGATGTCGCATCCCATGGGTGGCCAGTCAATTAGATGTATGTCGTTTCGTTCAGAAAACCAACGCTGAACGATGGCTGAATCATGGATGGAGGAGTGGTCTTGCTGGAAGTCAATATTTCCCTCGGGATACAAAGCTCGCACGCCAGGAACCATAACATGCTCCAAAATGTGCACATACTGTATCCCGTTGAGACGTCCTTCTATGCGGTGTAGGTCACCTCCGCCACCGAGAGATATCCAACCCCAGACAGGCACGCTCACGCGTCCACGCCGACGTGAGTTAGCAAAAAAATGGGGATCAAATCGTTGTCCTTGACGCCGGTAGACCAGAACCGGACCATCATTTGCAGTAGAAAATACTTTCTCGTCTGAGAAGATTACTCTATCCCAAATCCTATCAATATTTTCTTCAGCAAATGCTAGCCTATCAGTTCTGTGTGCATCCGTCAAGACCTCCTTCTTTGCTGCCCTTCGTGCCCGTAAACCAGAAGCAGCCAGCCTCCGCCGAACTGTCTGTGGGCAACCAGGAAAATCGGCCCTTGCCTTGAGTTGAGTGGCTGACTGGAATGGATTGGCTTCACACTCCGCTATCAGCCGATCGTCTTGCACTGGTGTCGAAACACGGCCCCAGCTCTCGCGTCTTTTCCGTGATGCCTCACCAGTTTCTTCGTATCGAGCCCACCACCTCCTTGCTGTCCGTGCTGGAACGCCATACTGCTCGCCAGCTAAACCAGGTGACAATCCAGCTCCCTCGATCAAACCGATCACTCTTTCTCTTGTGGATTTGTTGTAGTGCTCCATTCTTCGCGAGGTTGAAGAAATAAATGTTGCATGCCTCTGTTTAGAGCGTAGTTCAAAGGAAATAAGGTCTTCTATTGGTATAGTTAATCACGTGATGCTGCAGTTGGTTCAAAGACGACTTCCAATTACATTCAGCCATGAAAAGTTTCGTACGAATTCATACCAGAAAAGGATGTCAAGAATAATAAAATAAATTTAACCATTATTTACAATTACATTACTTTCATTTAACAAATAAATAAAGAATAATTATGACAAATATGCTACAACGAGTGCTCTTTACATCCATGTGTAAAAGTATTTGGTATTACTAAACACGCACACACGTTCGGAACATCTGTAGCGTAGTTGTAACGTTTCAGACAAGCATACATCTTCTTACGTTCATCTTTTCTCTTTGAGGTATTGGTTCAAACCCGGCTCAGCTTTCACGTTTTTTTTTATGTAATACTTAGTAAAGTTTTTGTCACAATTTTTTCGTCCACAAAAAAAACAATAATTAAACGATCTTCTCCCCAAAACAATAATTGCAACATCATATTTATTCACATAATAAATCTATTCCACTCATAAAATTGATTCCTTCGGGTCTTAATGCAACATCACCGAAACATTCAAGTTTCAATGTTCATGTTGGAAATTGAACAATAAACAGTTTTGGGGACACATTGCTTTATATAAAACCTCATGTTATTATAGAAATATACACAAGACGTCGAATGAAAGTATGCGTAAGGAATACTCTTGAAACTCTAGAGTTGTAATCATGCGATTTGTTTTTCATAGAGTAATCTGTTATATTCAAGGTTAATTATTTCAAATTTTTTGTATTCAGTAAATATCGTACTTCTGTGTTCACTTCAACAGAAAAGAAATTGAGCGGCTAGGATTTGAACCTGTGATCTTTCATTTTAGATAAAAAAAATACACGTCTTACCAACTGTTCTACAAGGAAATAGACAAAAAGTTTCCTAACATGGTTGCGGCAACAACCACCTGCCAGTGCTCCAAACATTTCTTTGCCACAGATTGTGGATAAGTTCCTCTCTACACAAATGCCCGGTATTTTGCAGTGTATTTTAGCTCAAATTTTGCCTAAACTCATGCGAACTTTGATGAAGAGGATTTACCGGGATATCAACGAGGTTATTTCTGGATAGGCTTCCGAGGTTTCGAGAGCTCTTTTATCTTCAGGGATTGAAGGGATGACGGATAACGTGCTTGTTACTGGCAAGCGTGGTCGTAACTGCGATTCCTCATGCTGCCGAATTTTATTTTCGGAAGGAGTATGGCATCGGACGTAAAATATGTATATACTGTTCTTGGATGATCTCTCTGTGTATATCAGGAGGTGGCAGTAATGATGAAGCGTTTAGAATTTTCGGAAACCATTTCAATTATATTACTGAATCACGTGCCACGTGGAATGGCAGAATCAAGTAACGTATAAGCAAGTCTGAGGGTGGCTGTTTTGAATATTGCGAATTTGGTGGAAAGTTCGTTAGATATACTTTCTGTTGAAATAACAGTATTATTTTGTTGAAATTAGACAAGTATTTTGGATATAAAGCAGTGCCGAATTAATGATCATTCTCAAGTTTTGCATTTATTAGATGTCACGTAATATATAAATAGTTATTAGTAGATTTTTATCGCATCGGCCTCGGTCGCAAAAGGTATTTACTTACGTTTATTGGGGATTTATTATTAGATTTAGATGCATTGGAAGATCGAAGTGAGGGGAACAAGAACAGTCATTACTAAATAAACGACATCACATAACCAATCTTAGCGAATTGAATACATTAAACTCTCCCGTTCGTTACAAAAATTCAATACATCAATGTAGTGGATTATTTCCTATTATAATTGTGTGTGTTTGTGTGTTAGTATTTTGAAATAATTAATATTTTAGTTGTGGAGTGAAGAGCGTACACAATACTCAGGGTGGCTACAAACAAGCAGAAATGAAATTCCCTGACTTTTCCAGGTTTTCCAGGAGAAAATTTACATTTTTCCCTGACAATTACAAACTAAACTAAATCGATATTTTTGCAAATAGAAACAATAAACTCACACAGATCCATGTATGGTTTCATTAAGTACCAATATTATCTTCTATGAAATTGACTTAATTTCTCTATTCACTATGATTTGAATTAAAACTGCAAAATAGTGAATTTGGAAAATTATTACAATTCACAAGCTAGGGAACGATTACGGAATTTTTCATACGCAGTAAGTTTAAAATAAAATAGTTGATTATTTTTAAAGTTACGACTAAATGAGATAAGAGTGAAGAGTGATTGATTAAGAAATACAATTTGTAATTTATCAGTCTCCTTAGCTATACATTCTCCATATTATATGTTGATATTTCCACTGAGGTTTGGAACCCTCTGCTTGCAAGAACCATGAGTGCGGACTCATTTTTCAATGCATTAAGCTACTTCTCTCTTCTCTGTAAAGTAAACAACTTAACTCTTGCATATAAGTGAAACAATTGAATCGAACAAAATAAAGTGTCATACTTCCTTACATTATCAATGGGATTTCTGCTTCAGTACAATATATCCAAGTGAAGTACTGTGAAACTGACAATATGTAGTTATACGTTATACCATTAATACTGACGAAAAGGGTACGTAAGTATTAGAAATTGAAGGCAATGAATTTATAGAATTGCATTGTATAGGTACCTGATTTAGCTAACCACACATTAAAACAGGAACACTCTAATAAAAAAGGTTCTGAAAGTTCATATACGAGGGGCATCCTGAAAAAAGCTCCTCCAAAGGTGCCTATACACAGCAATAGTGGTAGGAGAGCGACACACACACATGCAGGCAGGAAGAAGTGGCATGTAGCTGTAATCTGGTACAGTTGCAATGCAGCCACTTTAGGACAGTTCTAGGTTAAAGATTGCAGCTCTCATACAGTCTCCCACAGACTGCGATGTAGCCTACATTGCACGCTCAGAATTTGGCACAGAGCCACCAGCAATCGTATCAGGTGTGCAGACCGGACGTCATGAGTGATAGTAAGGTCAGACCATGGTGCAGACAATTCACGGAAGGTCAATCGAATGTGCACAACCCCATACAGCTGAGTACACACGGGTACTTTGCATCACTTCGGGTGAGAGATCTTCGACAACTCCCTGTACAGCCCTGGCCTTGAATGTACCGACTTTCATCTCTTTGTTTAACTGAAGAGGTTTCTGGCAGGGCAAGGATTTGACAGCTACAACAAATGACAGAACAACGGTGGTAATTATGCCGAAAATTAGGTTAGGAATCACTGTTACTAATGTAATAAATTACAACTGATATTCTTGTTTTATTTATACCTAATCGGTAGAGACCTTGATATTTTGTTATTTTTTTTTAAAATTGGTTTATTTTCTTATTTTTTATTTTTTACTACAAGGTGTTATTTTCCCCAAAATTCACATTTTCATTTTAGCGCATTTTCTGGCAAATATCTGAAATTATACCTTCATGGTGTTTTTAAACTACTGTTTCAAAGTAAGTCAAATGGCTTACGCCTCTTTGTACGAGTTCGATATCTTGAAAGTTATTTCGGGAAAGTTATTTTCCATACCCCTTTTTTAATTTTAAGGTAAAGATTTTAGATAATGGAATTTTCCCCGTATATACTGAAGGGTGCATAATGACCATAAGTGGCGACGCACCCAAAAAATTAAAATCAATGAATCTCACGTGACAGACACCAATATATTATGGCACCAAAAATTGGCATTATCTTTTCTTGACTTGTTAAGTTGAAAAAATTGTGGGAAATACATGATTTAATGTGGCTGTCGGAATTATTCCATGTACGTATAACTCTACAGTTTACTCTTGAGTAAAATGTTGGAAACCTTGCATGTTCTATGTACACAAACATGGCCTAGAAAAGACAAGAATGTTTAATTTCATGGAATTTTTCGTTGATATAGGACATTTATTTTAAAAAAATCGCTAAAAATGCCAACAATTCCCATGTTATGCCAAATTCACATTATTTCGAACGGGCGAGAAATGTGTCCAGACATCATCACTGCTCATTCCTAAACATACTTCGCAGCATTTACCATTTTTCACAGTTTTCGCGTTTGCGAAAAAAAATCAATGTCAATACTAATTGGAAATTACTTTCTGGCCACCCCTCGTATAAATCAGTAGATGGAAAGTGAAAATTTAGCAGGACTGGCAGAGAAAAGTCAATTCTTGAAGAAAGTGATTTGCTTTTATGATTGAATGATTCGAGTAAATATGATATTAAAATATTTACGTATTTATTATTAGTATTTTATTTCATAATATTGGACATTAACCTTACTCAGTGAGAGATTAATGACCGTCTCTCATGAGTTTAAACAGTCAATTTAAGGTTGAGGTTGGGAGCATGCACTTGCCAATTTTTATAACGTTCACTAATGCAGATTTATGTTTCACTTTTTCGTGATAGTATTCAATACATATTCCATTTGGTTGGATTCTTCTTGATATCTAAGAATAGTGCAATGTCATTGTAAACGTATGTTAACTTGTGCGAAACCAGTAATACGTCAGGATGATGAAAGAAAATCTTCGTAAGCACTGCTACATTAAATAAGGTGAAGTGAGCCAGAAGAGTAATAAAATACCAGCAGCATATTTACAGTCTAAAGCTCTTCTTGTTTATGCATACGATTTTTGTTGGATGTTACAGTCCATGCACTTTCTGTCGCATGTTGTAGTGAGATACTTTGTCGGGTGGCGATATTCGACAAAAATCGTATGTATCAATGGAACCTATTTGTTTCCATGTTCCTTCAGTTTGCCCAACAAAATGCCTTACTACGACGTCAGACAACTATCGGACGGCGCCACCCGCTCCAGCTGTTGACAGGTCCCCTTACTACTCCCATATGGACAAGAAAAAAAATGATAATTCAATGCATTTTCCACGTAATATTTAGAGGCTTAACATTTTATCCCCTGATGATACCATATGGTATCATCAGTGTAAGGTCGTACTCGCCCGATGATACCATATGGTATCATGGTGCTGATTACGAAATGAATGTGCTTTTTTGGACCTTCATACACTTATGTTTGGGTGGAAACTCTTGACACAGGTCTGGAGCAAGCCTGGGAAATTCATACTGATGACCAACCTCCCCCCTCTCTGCAACATATCCATGCCACATTTCACATTTTGGCGTATTATTCAACTTGTATGGCACCCAGGAACATGAAACATGTTTCAATCTCTTTGGAAACGTCAATTCTTTGAAGAGAATACTAAGGTTTGCGCCTTCTCCCAAAAATAGAGGCAGAAGAGAGGGCAACTCCAGATGTTTGTTTTTCTTTCATCGAAATTCGGTGGTCGCGCCCCCAAACCCCATTCCTCGGTTCGGCATTCTGAATTATACACGGTTGCATGCTCTGATATTACGGTATATCTGTAAAACAAAACTTATCCGAAGAAGATTGCTCCCATAGTGCCAGAGTTATAACAATTTTCCTCCAAAAATGCAAATTACCTACTTTTTGTAAAAAAAAATATTTAAAAATCACATGTTGGCTTATTATTCAACTTGTATGGGACCCAAGAACATGAAACATGTTACGTTCTCTTCAGAAATGTCCATTCTTTGAAAAGAACACTAAAGTTCGCGCCTTCTTCCCAAATAGCGGGGAAGAGGGGGCAAACTCCAGATTCTTATGGTTTCTTCATTGAAATTAGGGGGCTGCACCCCCAAACCCCCTTTCCTCGGTTCAGCGTTCTAAATTGTACACGGTTGCATGCTTTGATGTTTTAGCTACAAATTAAAACTTATCCAAAGTAGATTGCTCGCATATTCCAGAGTTATAACAATTTTTTGAGCAATATGCAAATTACCTATTTTTAGTAAAAAACAGTGTTTCACATTTTGGCTTATGGCACCCAAGAACATGAAACATGTTTCATTCTCTTTGGAAACGTCCATTCTTTGAAGAGAATACTAAGGTTTGCGCCTTCTCCCCAAAATAGCGGGAGAAGAGGGGGCAAACTTCAGATTTTTATGTATTTTTCATTGAAATTTGGGGACGAGGTCCCCCAAACCCCCTTCCTCGCTCAGGCGTTCTGAATTGTACACGTTTGTATGCTGTGATGTTCTATCTGAAAAACAAAACAAAACTTATCTAAAAATTCAAATTACATATTTTTTTTTCGTAAAAAAAATCACATTTTGGCTTATTATTAAACTTGTATGGCACCCAAGAACATGAAGCATGTTACGTGCTCTTGAGAAATGTCCATTCTGTGAAAAGAATACTAAATTTCCCGCCATTTCCCCAAAATAGCGGGAAAGTAGGGGCAAACTCCAAATTATTGTATTTTCCATTGAAATTCGGGGGTCGTGCCCCCAGCTCCCCTTCCTCGGTCCGGCGTTCTGAATTGTACACGGTTGCATGCTATGATGTTTTATCTCAAAAACAAAACTTATCTGAAGTAGATTGCTCCCATAGTGCCAGAGTTATAACAATTTTCCTCCAAAAATGCAAGTTACATATTTTTTGTAAAAATAAAAAATCACATTTTGACTTATTATTCTACTTGTATGGCACCCAAGAACATGAAACATGTTTCATTCTCTTGAGAAATGTCCATTCTTTGAAAAGAATACTAAAGTTCGCGCCTTCTTCCCAAAATAGTGGGAGAAGAGTGGGCAATCTTCAGATTTTTGTTTTTTCTATTGAAATTCGGGGGTCGCGCCCCCGAAACCCCCTTCCTCGGTCCGGCGTTCTGAATTGTACACGGTTGCATGCTGTGATGTTTTAGCTGCAAAACAAAACTTATCCGAAGTAGATTGCTCCCATAGTGCCCGAGTTATAACAATTTTCTGTTCCCATGCAGAGTTCCATAACGATATCTTTAAATTTAAAAAAAAAAAAAAAAAAGTCGAAATTCCCTGACATTTCCCTGACTATTTTTGACACCTCAAATTCCCTGACTTTTCCCGGTTTTCCAGGTTTTCCAGGTCTGTCGCCACCCTGATACTTATCTTAAATTCCATTACTTGATTGATGATTTGGTTTAATTTACTTCGCCTTTGTGACGTTTTTGGTTCATCGCGAAGATGAGAATGGGTGATGGGATGATGAAATTGATGAAGGAACACTTACAAAGAACACCCATGCCTGACCAGGATTCGAACCCAGGATTAAATACCATTACCTACAGCATCCTGAATGCATATATATTATATGTAAATTAGTCATAATGTGTGTTAACTCAGCTTATGACGAATAGCTAAAATACAAAAAGTTTTAACCTTAAATCCTGGCAAGCAACTGAATAAGCATTAACCTTCTTAGGGAGAAAATGTGCAGAAGAGACATCCCTTGAAGTGTGCATCGGATATTTTACAGTGTTGAAATATCAATTGTCTCTGTTTAGCACACACACACACACACACACACACACACACACACAAAAAAAAAAAAAAAAAAAATAGAGGGTGGGATTTGAACCCGCGACCTTTCAAGTATGTTGAAAAATATGGATACCAGCGTCTAACCAACTGCTCTACGTTAACTTAATGACAACATTCCCTTACAAACACGTAGATGTTTATGATAAAATCGATCTTCCTGTGTTCCAGCATGTTTTCTCCACAAGTCGTGAAATAAATGATTTCTTTTAGATCTGTTCGATATTGTGCAGGGCATTGTAAATAAAATGTCGCATAAACTCCTCAGAAATTTGCCTCTTTCTACTCAAACTTGATGGCGATTTACTCCAGGTGGAGAAAACCCCTGTTCAGTGTTTCAAACCTATGTGATATCAAGTCGAGCAAGCAGAATTGTTACAATTTCGCACGATTCTCATTCTTATTCTTATTTCAATTTACTATTTCAGTTTCAGTGTGTATTATATTAGCGATTGATAGTTTATAAGTTCATGGAATGTGCGAAATTGGAATCCTTTCACCGCAGCGTTTTTCGTCTAGTTGAATGACGAACTCAAAGTTGGCTACTCTCAGCTGGCGCTGAAGTGCAATGTTGCTAAGTTTACGATTTTCGGACTTAGAATTCTTTCGGGGCGGTCAAATAAGAAGTTGAGAAGTGTACTGAACAATTGGATGATACTTTTTCTATCTGAAAATAATGCAATTAAACAGTTGATTATTCAATCACTATAATATATAAGGCTAGGCCTAAAAAAAATTAAAAAATACCTAAAAATAATTTTTGCTCTTGAAATTACTTTTTATTTTTTTCATAAATTACAAAAGGGTAGTTGAATAATTAGACAAAACCCATTGTTTGGTGGTTTAAACTACTGAAGCAAAGGGATAAAATGAATTAAGGACCTTCCACGATAGAGTAGTTTTCCAGCATCTGAAAATACATCAGATTATAATTTTTTTTGTATTTTGACTAAAACCACCAATTAAAGTGATTATAGTGGCCGGCAAAGGAATCTCAAAGTAGGATTCACTTCACACAAAATATTCTAAGTGCTGGGGAAAAAATAAATGTACGACAATTAATTACTTATCCATTGCCAAACATTCCAGTTTAAAATGATATTGTGCATTTCCATTGCCCGTATTTTTGCTTAATGGTGAGCTTTAAAAAAGACCATGTCAGGAAATTTAAATACATCAATTATGGTAGCAAATGCATTTAAAATTCACGAAACCGTAGGCTTGGAAGGAAAAAATAAACCTCAAAAAATGGAGCAATAAAAACAGCAGAAATTACTGAAAAATGGCCTAGAACAAAAAAAGATTGGGGGAAAAAAAGCAAAATGAAAACAATGTTTTCTGATTCTAACTTAAAAGGTACCAGACTGATATCAGATTTAGCATTATTTTCAAGGCTCAGAAAAAAAAAATCTTTTTCATCAACTTCAAGCCCTAATAATATAATTGATTATATTGCAGAGTTACTGACAAACAAGGAAATATTCAGTTGCGGCGAAAGTTTCCTGTGCGACACAAGAACTATTTGATAAAGTCTACGTTTTGCCCCATCATGTCATTTCGTCAAGGAGCCTGTGTTGGTAAGTGGCATTCATCAATACATTCACTGTAACTTAAAACTGTATGCTATTGTTGTTTGGTACCATTTTTCTAGAAAAAACTTGAGAGGTTATGTGCCTTAAAGTAATGTATTTGCGAATACTTGTTAAACTAATATTCACTTCCAATTTCTTTATGGAGCATTGTTCTTATAACAGGATATAATCAGCTTTTGTGAGCACACACCAATACAGCTCACCATTAGGATTAATTTCCCAACTCTTTGCATTGTAAACGTACATTGTAGCTATTACATGCAGCACTGAATGGTTTTGAAGTTCTCAGAAATCAGGAAACATTATGACATTTTTTTAGCACACATCTGGTTTAACATAAAAGGTAAAAGTAAAGTCCTCCCCTGTGCTTAGCACCACGCCATGAAGGCGTATAGGGGGTGTGGGGGTAACGCCCCACACTTTCTTGATCCGGTCATGCATCTGGTTTAACATATCAAGATCTAATCAGTTTTAACAAAACATGCTGTCGCAAGAAACAAAAATATCAGCAACTGTTCATGCATCACAAATAGAAGAAATATAAAATTTAGTTATGCAAGGTTTGCATTCATCCTAGTGGATCATATAATTCCCATGCATTAATTGATCAAAGGATACTTCATTTAAATATTTTTAAAATATCATCTAATGTTATTAAATTTGATAAACTAGGTTATCTAATATTTTCACATAATTTACCCTGCAGTGTATGATACAAGTCTTAAAAGCACGGTTTTTCAGGGTGGCCCAAAAAGGTAACGAAGTATTATGTAGCCAGCATTTCAGGTATCACCCTGTATTTCTCTCCTTTGTTGGGAAATGTGTTTGTCATTGCCCTGTATGTAATAATATAAAAATTGGCAACACAATTTCAGGAACATTGCGCACCATGTAATTTCTACAGGAAAAATATATTCTCATTACAGTGACAGGCAGCGAGGATTGTTGCGTGTACTTCTTCGACATTGAACGTGAAGTAAAGCCCTGTGTGAACAAATTGCAGGGTCATTCGTCTCCTGTTTTGGGCGTTAGCTTTAATTATGATGAATCTCTGCTGGCAACAAGCGATTCTCAAGGATTGGTGATCGTTTGGAAACGAGAGAAGAGGGTTGCTCAGTAAAATAAGATCTTGCTGGTTTGGAGGTGGTTGTCTTGCAGTATCAAGAATTCCTGAGTATTGTGTAAGATAATATACATTCTATATTATTTATTTTATATAATTTCTGTACATGTATCATGAAATATATTTACGAGTAACCTTCTTTTATTAGTTATTTGTTACTATCGTATCAATCCATAATGATGAGAACACTTGTCCTCATGACAAGTAGGATGCTTGGCTGCGAAAGGTACAACTGAAATAGAATACCTAAATATTATACTAGAAATGGCAAATAGTCACTCGTTCGATTTAGTGAACCTTTGAACCTGAATCATGCATGTTATGGGTAGGATAATTACCTGTCTCCACTTAGAAGAATTATTTTCCTGTAGTTTACGGTTATTACAAGCATAAGAAAACAGTTTTTCTTTGTGACGTTTCAGAACACACGCTCCCTTCATCAGACATTTATTTTCATTTTGACTAAAGATACAGTTATAACAATGGTTAGTAATTTTTTAAACAAAAATAATCTGTTATATAATGGATGTTGTCAATGTTACATTGTTGTAATATAGCAACTTAACTGTGAAAAGAAGCAGTCTGTTTTATTTTTATTTCAGATATAATTTTTTTTTTTGATCAAATTATTGACAACATCCATTATATAACAGATTCTTTTTGTTTAAAAAATTACTAACCATTGTTATAACTATCTTTAGTCAAAATGAAAATATATGTCTGATGGAGGGAGCGTGTGTTCTCCTGAAACGTCACAAAGAAAAACTGTTTTCTTATGCTTGTAATAACCATAAACTACAGGAAAATAATTCTACAATGCAAGCAATGCGTACATACAAGAAAAACTTAGAAGAATGTTAATGAAATTGATCACGTAGAGTAAAATAAAACTAAGCTCTCTCTAGGCTTCGTAGGTAGTTCACCTAGCTCAAACAAACTGGTCTCCTTCTCCCCTTTCCAAACTGCTGTTGCCCGTCTCTAATCAAAACCAAAAGTAAGTCCCTTGCCAGTCTGTCCGTCCCTCTCAACACCTCTTTCTGCAGACTTCCTGTATGCTGATCAGTCAGTTTTAACCTTCCTATTATTGCAAGCTGCTTACTCCTTGCAGCCCCACCTCAATCTATCAGGAAGTGGAAGTCTGCTTAACACTCAACTGTGCATAATTCAAATACCTGAGAGGACTGGACAGCTGGTGTAAACAAGTGAATGGACTTAGGTGAAAGGAAGCTTAGAGAATAATCCTATGGATTGATACGCTATATAGAACACCTTTCTTCTGAGAATTTAAGCCAGTTGAAACCTCCATCTTATAACTTATTATTTTTTAAATGGAAAGGTCATGTATGACATGAAAACAAGCTAGAATTTCTTGAGAAACGCATGTGTATTTCAATACACCTTGTCCTATTTATCTTGCTTCAACACTAATTCTTTTTGTGGTCAACAAGTGTGGAAAATTCAGTCTAAAGCCTCAATTAGACTAGGAGAGTTTACTCGCTACTCGCTTGCGAATTTACTCGCTGCTATAAAACTCCCTCAATGTAACAACGTTGGCTAGTTAACTCGTCGCTCGCTTTGCTCCAGCGAGTGAAGTTGAAGACTGGGCTACTTTTCTCGCAACTCGCTTGATATTTTACAGTCTAGTAAAATCGTTCTATGTGTAGTTGTGGCCGAAATGTCGGAAGTAGTAATACATGCGGGAATTATTGTTGTTGCTCTTTTGTTACACCTGGAGGTTGGAAAAAAGAAAATATATTTCTTCTGTTCCACAACCATTTTGCTGCTCTTTTCCATTTTACCTAGTTCTTGTCTATAGACATATTTTAAATTTTGGCCTTCAGCTGCTTTTCGTCCATGCCTTGGAGTAAGTTCTCGCTTTCAAGCTGTTCGTACATTTTTTTGTAAACTTCAGCTTTTAATTTTACATTACAATAGTGTGTGTGTTTGGTGTTCGATAACAGGATATTGTTCATAATTTTTTTTTAAAAATTGAACAATATTGTTGCTGTTCCACTTCATTTTACTAAACTATTAAAAACACAGAAACAACTGGAACACAAGGTAAAACCTCTCTCGAAACCTCTAGAGCGGGTAGCAAGTTGTTACTAGCTTCGTGTAATCGACACTCGCTGCGCTAGTTGTCACACGCTCACTCACGGACGAGTAAACTCACCAAATGTAAATGAGCCTTTCTGCCTACTTTTGGAGAAACGAACCTAGTATTTTTCCCAAGTTAAATGAACATTTTTGATAATAGATAGATGCACCAAGAGGGCCATCTAGACTTTTTTAAAATATAAAAGTAAAAAATCCTATGATGATCCAAGTTTCCTTTGGCATTTCGACAATTTCTTTCCATAAAAAAATATATATCTTCGACATCAAGTTAGAATACGTGTGCATGGAGGAGGAGAAGGTGATAGGAGTTGTTTTTCCTTTCCTCTTGTAACTGTTATATTTTTAGGGAAGTGTCCTGTAGTGTATAAAGATAGGTTAGTGAGTGAAGATGAATCTGATTAGTACGTTATTACTTAAACACACGTTGTATTTCAAGTTACCAAACGAGGATAAACATCTTGGCCAGTGGCACAACGTCAAGGAGGGGGCAGGGGGGGGGACATTGCGGAGGTTTTTTTTTTTTTTTTTTTTTTTTTAATTTATTTCTTGATCACGTTGGCACTACCCATCATAGTTGACGCCGGCCGCCACAGTTTCTAGATAACATATAAGGCCAATCATATACCATGTCATTTGGTGGTTACTTCAGAAATTGCTTCTGTAATCAATCCACTAAACATAGTGAACAATTACAGTATTTTATATTCCACTTCAGTATGCTTTTTCTCCTTTCTGTATAGTAAAAATCTAATCGAGGAAAGTAATCTGTAATAGGCAAAAAAAAATACCTTTAGAATGGAAGAAATCAATAGAATAGATCTAAACAGACTTGCAAGTAATGTAATACAGGCAATTTTCTCAGATGCATAGAGAAAGAAAAAAAACATGAGTCCAGAAATGCGTATTTTCTGAGTAATAAGACTGCAAGTACCAGTTGGTTATAATTAAATTCCCCTTCTCGGAGCCCATTCGGATTGCGGTGAAACTTGGTAGAGAGGCTATGGAAACCACAGAGAAGTGAATTCTGATGAAAAAAAGTAGTTTAAATTTTCACCACCACGTGGAATTGTGGCACTGAAATATGCACAGTGAACATCCTGCTGCTGAATCATTTAACCATGCTGTCTTATGTTTCCGAAGGACCATTCATGAGGATGGTGTTCATATTGAACACTGCTGTACTGATAAACTAAAAATGAAGTTTTGCATGTCACTCTTCTGATTATTTCAGAGCCAGATTTCCAGCCGATGGTGAAAATTTTAACAATTTTTCATCAGGATTTGCTTTCCTGTGCCAAGTTTCACCTCAATCTGATGCTTCAAATGAACTCCAGAGGGGCTCTGTAGGGGAACTTTTAATTATGATCACCTGACAGAAATTATGCATTTACGGACCCATGTTCATGTAAACCTTTTTTTTTGTATGCATGAGGAAGCCATTCCTGAA
This sequence comes from Lepisma saccharinum, assembly GCF_977018435.1. Lineage (NCBI taxonomy): Eukaryota > Metazoa > Arthropoda > Insecta > Zygentoma > Lepismatidae > Lepisma > Lepisma saccharinum. Next base: position 67,285,643 of record NC_139235.1, on the reverse strand, counting down.
GTATTGACCTATACTTTCATTACACCCTGTATATTATTTAGAAAAACAGAATCATTTTAAATTGCCTTTGTGTTAATAATTCTCTTACCCTTTGCTTTCCAAACCTAATGATCCTGAAAGCTATTTTTTTATCTTTGCTCGTACACTAAGCAAGCACCATATGAAAGATATGTTAAAATGAGAACACGCTCATACATATATAATTTTATTACAACAAAACCAACGAACATACAATACACGAGATGAATTATCTCTGCAGACAAAATAATTTTTTGCCTGCTTTATAGAACTTGGATACTAATATGGATTGGACCAAATTTGTTACATCTTGTATGGAGGCATTCTCTTCAATCAAAACCAGTATCAATGCAAAAATTACTGTGTTGTTCTACACTGAGTATTCAATATATGCATGCCTTCAAATAAATTGGAAGGAGATATTGCCAGTAACAAGAAAAAATGTACAACATATTACTGCAAAATAAAATTGGCATTTGACAAAATAAATTACAAATGTTCCTTCCAGTAAACATTTTTCAGGCTTGTTATTAATATTGCTTCAATTAACTGTGATTAATATTGTACCAGTATTAGTCTATGCCAACAAGACAAATAATATGCACATTACTTTCGTTAAACAATAGAATCCAAAAATAATACATATAGAGTAAGCACACATTTCAATCTTGTAATAGTTTCGAGAAACCAAAATTCTTGCAATGAACTCTTGGTATTAATGTATATAGGCACAGCTCTATCACACACATTATAAATCACCTCCTAATCTGAGTACACATTTCAAAGTACATTACACTGGGATTAATTTTACTATGTACAACTGCAGACAAACTACTCCATAAAATGTCAATTATAGGAGATACAAAGTACTGCATATTTAAGGACACCTGGAATTTGTGAATTAGCTGATACTTTAATGATCAAATTATTCTATAGGATATCTTCTGATTTTTTTAATATATCACTTTGTACATAAATATTATATTCTTATTTAATAAATAATCATTGACAGGAGCATCAAGCGTGTAAGCCATTTTTTACATTTCTTGATATCATTTCTTTCTGTTGCAGTTCAATAGAATTATGCAACATACTGAATAAATTCATACACAAATAATTGCAAAGCATAGTGCATATTGCACAATAAGCAGGAGGCATTCATTGTAAAAACAATAATTATAATAATGAAGCTACACACGTGCAGTGATTCATTTTGATTTTTTTTTTCTTTGCATAATTTTGACTTCTTACATATACTTTCCAATGAAACAGGTTTATTATTTGTATTATTTTAAAACAAACCTTGGGGAAAAGCTGAAAAATAAAAATAATATTCATTAAAATATACTTGGATATGTTTAAAAATACAATCAAAAGAGTTTTGTAGCAAAAAAAAAAGAGAAAAGTCAATGTCACTGGATATACAGGAGAATATTCATTTCTTTAAAGCCTTTCTCAACATGTTCTTCTCAAGCACCTGTAATGGACGGCTTCGAGTGAGGAATTTTAGAATCACAGGTGTGAGAACTTCTTGTGATAATCAACAACGTCCAATAAGAAAACTCAATTTTAAAAAAAGTCAAACAACTACTTTGGTAGTTCAACGTGTGATGGAAAAATATTTCTAACTCTAAAAGACATGTACCAGGCACTCGTATCACCAAAACTTTCACTTGCAACGAAAAAAAGGCATTATTTGTATAAAGATCACAAACATCCTTCCACAAAAGAACACACTTATGCATCTTCACAAGTTAAATGATAAATTTCACGCTTCACTTTCCGATAACTCATCGACCGTGGTACGTTTTTCACTTTCCAACAGACACTTGCTGCCGGAATTCTTTATTACTTCCTCTTCGATGTCCAAAAGCGAAGCCTCGCCTTTCACTTGTTCTGCAGCTGCTTTTTTCACTAAGCTTTCATCTTCCACCTCGGGCTCCTCAGTCTTTGGTTTCAGATTGAACTTATTCGGCAGATCCAATTTCAGTTTGTCCCTCGTGTGCCGCAACTCTCCCAAACCTGTTGGCGAAAGAGGCGACTGAGGAGTTTCTTCACCACTACTCTTCTCGATGTGGTTCCCGCTGACAAACTGATTATTGTGTACCTCAGATATGCTGCTGTCCATGCTTTCGCTTGTGTCTACTTCATTATCACAAATATCCATGGTGTCGCCATTATCATCCATTGCATCTAGACCAAAACCTGGGAAAAACTGGCTACTGAAAGCACTCCCCGCAAACTGAAATGGACGTGCTGAACTACTGATAAAGAATTCCCCATCCTCATTCACACCACCTAAAGAAAAATTCAAATTTTTAATATTTACTGCATACATATATATAAAATCCAAAGTTTAAATATTGTGTCAAAATCTCACTCAAGTGTGCTGCTTATAAGCACATTGTATAGGGAAAATGTATAGGCAAAAAATATAGAGCAAGACCAGATATACAATATGATAAACTCAGAAAAGAATGAGAAATGGACTCATAAGAGTGACAGAGATTGAATTATGACTAAGGACCTGAATTATTTGCAAAAATAATGTTATTTTTCTGGAATTTTTTACATTTTCCTAGAATTTCAAGCTTTCAAAAAAACAATCTACACCCATGCTAATTCTTACCTTCTGTATTCACTACAGAACTTGAGTGAGAGAATTCACAAAATAAATACTTCCATAGATGCAACTTCGTGGTAATTTTTACTATATACACATGCAAAGTAGTGAAATTAGCAAGAAGCCCTAAATATTGGGTAAAGAAAAATGTGTTCAGCGTATCATTTTGTCCACTTATATAATTTTCTGGGAACAACCAATATTTTGGGTTGTTATCTCGAAATGTGAAAACTTAAGGTCCCTAATTATACGAGGGTAAGTCAATATATAAGTCGCAAAATGGAATAGAAAGAAAGGTTGAAATAGTTACCTGATGAAATGTGGTTTATTTTTAAACATAATCTCCATGAACATTTAGGCACTTGTCCCAGCATTTCAAGAGTCCCCCAAAGCGAGCAGCGAATAATGTTTGTGTTTGGTGTCGTAGCCAGCTGGTAACCTCCCTTCCTCCATATCCTGGAACCGGTGACCACCCAGGTGATTCTTCAGTGGGCCAAAGAGATGAAAGTCAGATGGTGCCAAATCCAGACTAGGCTGGATGTTCCAGTCGTTCCCAACCTAGGGACCGTATGCAAGCCACTGTGGTATTGGCACTGTGTGGACAAGTGTTGTCATCCAACAGAAGAACACCATCTCTCAAAGCACGTGGACTTTTTCTGTGAATGGCTGACCGTAACTTCATCAGGGTTCTGCAATACGTGGCTGCAGTGAGAGTGTGACCCTGGGGCAGAACTTCCACGAGTAGGATGCCTTTACTGTCCCAAAACACGGTGACCATCACCTTCTGTGCTGACTGGGTGACCTTACCATCATTCGAGTGCCATCTTACCTACTTGGCACTCGAATGACTCACCGCCACACTAGAACATGACTACTAGCGCCGTATACGATACACGGTGGTGTTGCCACCTACACTGACACTTGCGGAAAGGATCAGTGCAACGACTGATATTCATAAAACAATTTCACATTGCAGCAATTCGAAGATATTTCATTTTGCGACTTATATATTGATTTCCCCCCATAACATGTTTTTTGCCCTCTTGTATTACATTTATAAGCGTGTTCATCGGACAATAGAAAACATCGAAATCTAATAATACTAAACCAAAGTGTCAAATTCAAGCCACAGTCAAACCAGAATGAATGAGTACTAGATAACTATGAAGTTTAAGTTTTAGTTTTACATCCACTTTAGATACAGATAGACTAATGGGAACTGGGCCTGCAGTTTAAAGTGAGATCTGAATCGCTGTGTACCTCCAGCAGGTATCGAACTTGCAACAAGGCAATGATGTCACTATATCATCAGGGAGACTCTAGCACATAATTACAAAGCATTAGTTTGTATAATCTATGCAATTATACACAAAATATTTCCTGTACAAATTCTAAGCAATATTCAGAATGCCACACAACATACCATTTCCAAAGTCAAAATCCACACTGCTCAGTTTATAGAAATCGAAGTGCTCAGGTTCTGCTTTGATACCAAGGTCTGCTTCCATGTCAATTTCGCCCACTCCTTGACCTATTTCTTCCTCCATAAGCTCCCAATCTATGGAGATGAATTCATATGATTAAAATATATGTGTTCGTGTGGCATTTCACATACATAATTGAACAAACTACAGGGTAATTATATATGATTCATCAGATTTGAAAGGGCTGAATTAAAAATATATATAACACATTACTTAAAGAATGATACATGAAAATAAACAGAAACTGTCCAAGTCTCAGACAAACTTTCACAAATGTTCAATGTGGCTTCTTTTTGTCACACGACATACATCTATGCGATAGTCTAGTTCGCCCCACACGCGCTCTAGCATATCCCTACTAATGGTTGTAAATGCAGCTGTAATGCGATACTTCAGCTCAACCAAAGTTGTTGGTAGTGGTGGCACATACCCTGTGTCTTTCACATGCCCGCAAAGGAAAAAAATCACAAACCGTTAGGTCGGGAGAACTAGGAGGCCATGGGAAAAGCCGCCCAATCGAACGGCGTGGGAGTTCTTCCTTCAGGTAGCGACGCACCTCAGTGTGCCAATGCCCCTTCAAGTTGGAATACGAAGTTTTTGGAATCCTTTTTTACTTGTGGAAACAACCACAACTGCAGCATATCGTTGAATGACACCCGTCACAATATTCTCTGCGAAGAAAAAGGGACCATACACCTTTGATTTAGACACTGTGGCAAACACATTCACATTTGGGAAATTTCATTCATGTTGCACTGTAGCATGTGGTTGTTCAGTACCCCAGATATGAACATTATGGCAATTAACCTTGCCACTCAAATGGAATGTCACCTCGTCACTAAACAGCAGAAGCTCAAGAAAACCATCGTCCTCTATAGCATCCTGCATGGAATTACAAAATTCATATCATTTGATGAGGCTGCCTGGTTTAACATTTGCAATAACTGTATGAGGTACGGTTTCAGTCGCAATCGGGTTCGCAAAATCTTCCAGACAGTTGCAGGCCCATAGCTACAACTGGTGCTTTGTAACAAAGTCCATTTTTCAAAAGTTGAGCAGTATTAAATGAAGGTAAATTATGTGTGTCGGGGGTCATTAAGTGAATTTAAAATTTAGAAATATCATACAAATACTACAGTTTTTTCTATATCTTCTACAACATCTCTTGAAGTGCTAATGGCTCCTACTGACACCATCCCTTAATACACACTCTATACTACTTTTGATGATACAGATATGTATATCATCCATGTTAAAATGTACAATATTCACTTCCATCATAGTGCCTACTGTATATTCCACCACTGGCTGAAGCAATAGAACTCCCCTTCGTTCCCAAAACTTGGGGAGTTGTTGACATTTGACACAGATGTGGAAGGAATGTGGATGATGACGTCAAAGTTGCAGATTTCTGTCAAACGAGAGACTGCAACAGGGGCAGGGAAGATACAGATAAAGAATACCCCCTATGAAAGAACTCTCTAAAGTCTAGAAAATCTTCTAAACACTTGCCACTGCTTCGACTTCTGCTCATAAACAAGATGAACAAACAAAGTTGGGAACAAAATGATATATTCTGTCTTACATTTTCATTCTCCATCTCAAAGAATTTAGAACACAAAATAGTTTTACCTGATCTCAAGGGGGCTGGTGGCAGTGCCAGGGGGGGTTGGCGATCCTGTCAGGGGGGACTGACTAAGTTTGTGCTGCCATCTGTTGGCAGGTGCCACGGTTACAAATATGAGAAATTACACTCTTGGATGACTTCTTTCGTTTCATGATTAACACACACATATTATATTAATAGTATTGGAAATATTTATCTTCAAAACCCGATGAATCATTTATAATTACCCTGTATAATAACAAGGCAGAAGATATTTATACTTGAAAACTGTTATACATTTCATAGGGAAATATATTACAAAACACAGCATGGTGGAGAAAGATGGAATAATGTATATCTGGTTTTTTAACTTAAATACACATATAAACAAATTAACGGCAATATGCACCACACAGAAGTGTGACACATTGAGACAGATATTAAACTCATGTGAGGAGTTGTATGTTGTGGATGTGTATTTTACAGTGCTTTCCTGCCACTTTTGACTAATTATGGCGATTCTAATAAGTTGACATGCCTTTGTTAGGTAATTTCCCCCAACCTTGAAAAGTAATTTTGTTGGGAAAGTGTTCTAACAAATTGTCATACCTTAGTTAATATGTTGTCCTACATGTGAAAATTACATTTACGTATCTGTCTCCATGTTTCCGATCATCAAGTTTTCTCTCACCAGTGAGGTGCATTGTGGGATGGATATTAACTCCAATTCTGCTTCCCCCTTGTGACTCCTACCTTCCCTGCACTCTTTCTATTTTCTTTCCAGTGAAAGTGGTGTATGAGTGCTGTTGTAAGTTCTGCTCAATGTGCTACAATATGAGTGGTAAATATAGAATCTTTTGATAAAAAGACAATGAAACGACTGTTTATATTTCATTATTTTATATTATAGTTGGAAGAAGAGATTCAAGAATAGTGGTAATAAATATAAAGCAGGTTGGAAACACTGCAATACAGAATTTTCAATAGCAAATTGCAGTCACAACGACGCAATGCAGCATCCTCGAGGAATAGAGCACAGGAATAACAAAGTATCTCTTCTATCTACATCTATGAGGGTTGGGACAACTATTTTTTTTTTTCACGAGAATGCAAGGAAAGGAGGGTTAGTTACACTTTTTTCTAGTAATCAGTCCTCATTTTGTCATATTTTCCTGCTTTTGACATTCCTTTTTTATTTTATAGAAATACTGGACCAAAGGGCATGAAACTGCAGTTACATGCTATGTGCAAGTAACAAAATGGCTTTCATTTACTCAACAAATACAAGGCTAATTCAGAAAGTCCTTCCCATTTGCTGACAAGAGTGACCACTTCTCCCGGCATAAGCTGCCACAGTCATTTCTCAGCCGTGTTCCAGGAAAGTCCTGTCTTGTTAACAGTAGTTGCATTGTTACTAGGTCCTTTCGAAATGAATCAGAAAATTATAGTTGCCGCCAAGTGTGCCACCTGTCTTTGGGATCGAAAGGATGCTTCTAGAGTTTATGCTCAAAGGCACAACAATCAATGCTGACACATGTTCAGCTTCTGTGTGACGACACTCGCCCACAACACTACTGTCAATGTGCAGTCCATATAGTCAGGACTTTGCACATTTTTGGGTGGCCGAAAATTTCAGTGACAAGGAACTCCAGGAAGCTGTCAAAAACTGGTTCAATGGACTGGCGGCAGACTACTACGACGAAGGCATGCAAAACCTTGTCGTACATTATAACAAATGCCTGTATGGTTGTATGTAGAAAAGTGACCGAATGTATTCTGAAACAGGTCAGTAAAAACTAATTCTCTTCACACACATACAAAATTAATGGTGTGGAACAAAATAATTGGGAATCATAAAATTATCTTCATCAGTGTCAGTGAGAATCACATAAATATCATCATTGGTATCAGTAGTAATCATAAGATACAAGCAGTGGTATCATTGGGAACCACAAGAGTAAAAGCATTAATGGGTAACATGTATTATCAATAGGGTTGTGTGGAACAGAAATATTTTGGTCGAGATGGGATCAGGATGGGAAATTTTTAAAATGGAAAAAATTCGCAATTTCCCAACCAAGGATGGGAAATGTCAAAAATTTTCTCAACACTGTGGAAAGACCGAATTCTACACATCATTTTCCCTTAAGTGATACTTTTTTTTTTTTTTTTTTTTTTTTTTACATTTCTGGAATTAAAACTAAGAATTTCCATGAAGCATCAGACACTTGCATTGAAGGAAACATCAAGAATTAACCACTTTTAAAAATGACCATTTGGAATTTCCTGACTGTTCAGGATGGGCAATATTTTTCCTGATCCCGGTCCAGACTTTTTGAGATTCTGCACACTCCTAATTATCAATGAATACCTGTAGTTCTACATACCTGCAAAGCTGGCATAATCAACTTGTGGTTGATACACGCTCCACTTCTTCCTGGTAGGAGATTCTGTCACCTCCCCTTCGGAGTCGCTTGCTTCTCTAGGGTACTCGTACACATGATGATATTTCTGCTTCTTGAAAGAAACATTTTTCTTTTGATCCTAAAATCAAAATTAGAAAACCAAAGTCAAAAACACTCCACTTTCTTTCAACTCAAATGACAACTGATTGAATACAGCAAGGAGGGAAAATACAGCTAAATATTCTCCAACTACTGTATATTACAATTACAAGATTTGAGTGTGAATCTTTGAAGAAGACCCTATTCGAGGGTGAAAATGTTACATTTACACAGTGGAACCCCAATTTTATATTTTCATGCATTATACGAGGGTCATTTGGAAAGTCACTTCCATTTGGGTATAAAAGAAACACCAGGACATTGTGAGAGTTTTTATTACACAGGGTGGCTCAATAAGTCACTTAACACCCCCAGTACAAGGCCACTGCGGCACGGAACGTGAAAATGGTGATGACCAATCGTTGCCTGGCCAAGGGGGAACCACATTGATGTCACCCACATGGTCGGCAGCCATCTTGAAATCAACTTCAGAAATGTAAATGGGAAGGGGGTCGAGCGACATATCAAAATGGTCTAGAATTTCACCAGGAAAACAACTGTGACATTTGTTTTCACCTAACTTTAATTGTTGCAGAGTTAACAATACCACAAAGTTATAACAAATGCTCAATATGATGTCCCTCTTGCACAACACACTCACGTGTAATCGTCTCTCCCATGACTTTACCACATTCTGAAGAACCTCAGGAGTTATTGCAGTACAGGCATCCATAATGTGTGTGCGCAAATGGGCCAGATCCCTGATTTTCGTAGCATACACCATGGCTTTCAGGTGTCCCCAGAGGTAAAAGTCCAATGGTGTCAGGTCAGGTGAGCGTGCAGGCCATTCCAGTCCCTCGGCGACCAATCCAGTGGTGAGGGAATTGTTGATCCAGGTACTGACGGACTATCATCCCATAGTGCGGTGGAGCAACATCTTGCTGGAACCATTCAGGATAGCTCCCATCCTCGGACAGAAAGGATGGTAAGATATGCTCCCGTAGCAGAAGCAAGTAGCCCTCTGCATTTAAGTTGCCCTCAATGAAAAATGGACCAACAAGTCGGGAACCCCACGTACCACACCACACCATTAGCTTCCCGCCTCCCGTCACCTTGCTGGGATCTGTCCAATGTGGATTTTCGGGTGACCAGTACCGCAGATTTTACTTATTCACCTCCCCCGACACATCAAAAATTAGCCTCATCACTGAACAGAATCTTGCTACCGACGGCAGGGTCATGTTGCAGTTGTGCTATAACCCATTCACAAAACTGCAAACGCCTGTCTGGATCGTCCTCACTAAGGTGTTGCTGCAGCTTATCTTATACGGATGCCAGTGGTGGTACGTACAATCCTTTGAATTGAACCCATTCTGACACCGCTTTCCAGCGCCAGTCTCAGTGTGCTACGGGTTGGGGACTTTGCAAATGATGCCAACACCGCTACAGCAGTACCCTCATCCGTGGCTGTTTTTGGACGTCCATGTCGCGGCTTGTCGTCCACAGATCCAGTATCTTGAAACTTTGCCAGCAACTGGCTGACTGCTAAATGTGACACTGGTTGTCTTGCAGGATTGCGGTTATTGAAGTCTGCGGCAATGTCACGCATACTTCTCTCCCCTGATATCAATATGATGGCAATCCGTTCCTCACGTGTTAGTGGCATTTTCGTTCAGATCAGTGAAAAAGGAAATGTGCTACTCTTGACATGATCAATTCACATCATCACTCTTTTAAACTTTTATGTAAAGACAAAACACAATCGAAATTCCCATGTCAACCAATACCACAAGATATCTACATACCGGTAAGTCAATATCCGGACATTTTCAGTGATTGGTCTAAACAATAAATACCACATAATCACATACTAATGATAATTTGAACAATAAACATTTAAGCAACAAGGAAAGGATGTGTCACTCTCCCATGCGGGAATCGCCCTTAAATTTAAAGTTAGGTGAAAACAAATGTCACAGTTGATTTCCTGGTGAAATTCTAGCCCATTTTGATATGTCCCACAACCCCCTTCCCATTTAAATTTCTGAAGTTGATTTCAAGATGACGGACATCAAGATGGCTGCCAACCATGCTGGTGACGTCAATGTGGTTCCCCCTTGGCCAGGCAACGATTGGTCATCACCATTTTCACGTTCCATGCTGCAGTGGCCTTCTGCTGGGGGTGTTAAGTGACTTATTGAGCCACCCTGTATACAACTGAAAGAGACAACTCTCAGATATTTGTACATAAGCACCGTTTCTGTTGAGACACTTGTCATATCGGCAAACAAGGTTTACAATACCCATGTCAAAGAAATCTGCTGCCTGTACATTCAGCCATGCAGTAACACTGTCCTTGAGCTCCTGGCCATTGTTGAAGCACTGTGCCCCTAGCACTGTCATTCATGATGTTCTCCTCATATACAGCACAAATCTCCTGATGAATTTCAGCCGCTTTCACATTTTTGGCCTACAAAAAGCAAATCACTGCATGCACTTCGCAGTCGGCGAGATTTTCAATTGCAGTGCCCATTTTGCACAGCTGTACGAGTTGGAACTGGCCCGATGATCTGAGCCAGGCTACACGGCTACACGGCTGCAAGTCGTTTATGCCGTTAACTCAAGGACAGTGTTACTCCATGACTGAATGCACAGGTGGCAGATTTCTTTGCCATGGGTATTGTAAACCTTGTTCGCCTATATGCTAAGTGTCTCAACAGAAATGGGGCTTATGTAGAAAAATAGCTTCGAGTTCTCTTTCAGTTGTATATAACAAAAACTCTCACAATGTCCTGGTGTTTCTTTTATACCCAAACGGAAGTTACTTTCCGAATGACCCTCGTACATTCAATTTTCATGGCCCCAATTTCCCGGATTTTACATTTTCTTACATTTTAAGTTCTCTTGCATTGGTCCCCTGAAAAATGTATAATCAAGGTTCCACTGTAGAGTGTCATTCCACAATAAATTCTGCCTTGTTCAGTATTTTAAGTGTTTTATTAAAATCTGCTGAGTGTGTCCACATGGTTGACTGATTGATTGATTTGGTTTATTTTACTTCCAGTTTTGGCTAATGATGATGAGTGGTGATATCATGAAATTGATGAAGCGACACTCACAAAGAACACCCATGCCGGGATTTGAACCTGGGACCCCTGGGTTTCTAGATGGATTAACTATCTTTATCAAAATTGAATTTCTGATAACAAAAACATGTTCTGGTGTTGGAAAAATATTTATATTTTGTGCAAAATAGATTTCACTAATGAAAATACATATCGATTCGTGGATCAATGATTGTCAATTTATATTAGTTCATTGCATTTTCAGTTTTTGTAATCAACCGGTGGCATAGTGAATTGCCCCCTCCTTCCCCCTTGCAGGTAAAACTGTAGGATACCCTTACTGAGGTAAAATAATCAAGAATATTGACAAATCCAGCTGAGTATGCAAATGCCTCGGCACCTCTACTTACCAAACTGGCATGAACAACTTTGTAATTATTCAAATTTGCACTCCAAATTGATGTGGAAACTCTCAGAAAATATTTTCCACTCAACCTCCACACACCCGTTTTGAAGGCAATGCTTTCACACACTATTGAGAATAAATAATTCAAGGATTTCTCTTTAAATAATCTGATGATTAAACTGGGGAATTTATATTTCACTTTGAATGTAACATTTATTTTGTTTTGCGTACTATTTGAGAACACTTAATACTTTTGTGTAATTGGTAGAATATGCAGACTTTGATGCTTAGCAGCTCACTTTCTTTTCGATGCAGCTATGAATAACTTGCCTTAGTTTTGAGCTTTTCCATAAGCAAGGCAAGCTTGTTTTGTTAAACAGCTCACATGCACAAAATACCAAGACTGAATGCACAGCTTTAGAACACAATGCCATTTCACTCATCATGGCAGATACGAGAGGTACATTTAAAAAATAAGGGCTGATTATTTATAAAAAGTGACTGGCAACGGTGATCGGATCGTGCCTATGCAGTAACATCAACTAGTCCATTGGCAACCCAGCAATTATATTTTCGCTACTCAGCTGTTGGTTTGCTTAAATTCACAGGAATTGTGTGAAGGAAGTAACTTACGGCAATTTTGTTTTGCAATCACACCCAAAAAAGGCAAAAACAGTTCCAACTGCATGAAAGGTCATGGCAGCTGTTTTCTGGTACTGACAAGGTGTGATTTGATGGATTTCATGGAACCAGAAGAAACAATCACATTGTAAGTGTACTGTGAAACACTATCAAAACTGAGATGTGCCATACAAAACCAACAACATGGAATGCTGCGCTCAGGAACTGTTCTTATCCATGACAACGCTAGACCACACACTTTTGCCCTCACTTTCTAGACAATTCAAAGGTTCAGAAGGGAACTTTTTGATCACTCCTCGAATAGTCTGGACCTTGCACCTAGTGACTATCACATCTCCCTGCACCTCAAAAATTGACTTTCGTCTCAGATTTGAATACTTGAGATGTTGAAAACAGTACTGTTGAATTGGCTGAACTCCCAGGTGGCATATTTCTATGCAGAAGGTATATATATATATATAAAAAACAACTTATTCAACGGTGCCAAAAGTGCTTGGAAAATAATGGTGACCACGTTGAAAAATGAAGTGGATATGTACGTGTTTATAACCACTAATACAGTGTTGCTACACTTCTTTTCTTGTTTGATATACTCAATCAGCCCTTTCTTTTGACATGTGCCTTGTACTGTCTTGATAACCTGTGGCATGTGAATCTGAAGAATACATACAAGTCAATTCCACACTAATGTCAAAGGTTTAGGTCCCCTTTTTAAGCAAATATTGGGCAATTGCAACTGAACCTACATCCAAACCACAACATGCCTCCCCCAGGTATCAAACCTGACAGCCCTCAATTACAAGGTGACAAAGTTACCACTATGCCCCATTGGGGAGGCCCAAGTAGTGGATTCCAAATTGTTGATACATCTTCAAAGTTCACCAACACTAAACAAGTGGCAGATTTTATTCGGTGCATGCCTCAACAATGGGCCTTCTGGTTCGAACTGCTGCATTAATGACTACGAACTGTAGTTTGTAACACTGTTTAATTTCTGGGTTAGAATAAAATCTGAAGTTGTACAGACCAGCATTGCAGGGGGGTTGTGGGAGGCAGCTGCTATGCCACTGGAATCAACAGGCAAAAATTTCATGTTACATTCCTATATTATATATTTTTTTAAAATTATAATTGTATGCAGAATCCACACTATTTGTATTATAACCAGTGCTTTTGTCCCCTGGGAAGAAAGGTTCCGGTACTCTTGAAGTTGGTTTGTCATTGTTTTCCCCATAAGAACTACTCAAAATATTGTGGTATGTTCATATATGGTCCTGCACCGTGCCCGTGCCCGTGCGGTCTGAGGCAGCTTGCTTTGGGCTTCAGCTACGGGACACACAGGTTCGAGCCTCCTGGGGGAAGTGTGACAACTTTTCTCCTGAGATTTCGGTCTGTGTATGGGACCGGTGGCCACCCACCATCGTGAGGAAATTTAGGAGCTAGGAATGAGTAGCATAACCCGGTCATGGAAAACTACAACGACGACTGGGGATTCGTCGTGCTGACCACACATCATCCCGTAACAGGTTGGATGATCTCCCACCTTGGCAGGTAAGCGAAGCCAGCAGTCGGTAGGTAGGACCTGGACCTTACGGGCTGTTGCGTCACGGGTTATTATTATTTAATTTATTTGTTCATATATAATCTTACACCCATGTTGTTAATTAGTTACTTAGTTAGTTACGCACACACACAATTGTCCTCACCTATAAAAAGATACCAGCATGGTGTACTGTTCGGTAACAACAGAAAAAAGCACTGATTATAGCCTATTTGTACATAAATCAACAGTAATAGTAACTGACAAAATACATACACTCACGCACTGATTATAATATTTCTTAATTTCAAAACTCGCAAAAAGAAAAACTACTACACAAGCACTTACATTTGCTGGTTCCTCCTCCTTGGATCGCATGCAAGTTTAACAGAAATAAATTACAAAAAACAGATTATCAAGGGACTGAAAAATATGCAATTTCTATTTTAAAAAGAAATTACTACCGTAAAAAACAAAAGGACCACAAGCAACTATTCAAAAAAAGGAATGCTTGTCTCGTCCAATTGTACATATCAACACATGCACTATTCTAAAACTTACATTTATTAAAACTGAATTAAATATGATGCTCATGCCAGTTTCAAGTGTAATAAAAAGGTTCCTTACAGTTTGAAACAAGTCGTTAAGAATAATCTATTTTACAAATTAGTGAAAATGTAAATGCAAGCTATATATAGCATCCTTGCTTAATGCTGTCTTATAGGATTAAAAATAATAATCATTGATCTGAAATGCAACATAAAAATTAGCTGTTATGTCAGGGTCCACAAGCCAGTAAAACAAGGAAGGTAGAGGTAAAGCTGCACCCTGTCATGAAGGCACTTGGGGGGATAGGGCCACACACATTCTCGATCTCTGTCACATTACAAGTCTCAAACACCCTTGTTACAGCAGAAGAGATCAGGGGCAAGAAAAGGAAACCAAAACATATTGATGCATTGTTAAAATGCTGCAGTTTTTTTTCCCTAAAAAAAAATATCAATGTAAAGAGGTGCATGCATATATTATCTTTACAACTTTGATCCTGAATAAAAAATTAATTGCAAGTTGTAACACTAATGGGCAATCTCAATATTTTCCCCTCCCTTTGATTCATATTTCAATAGCATGAACCCGCTAGTAGAGATAGTGTCTGACCACCTTACATGAGAACCTTGATAGTTATAGTTCTATGATACCTACAAAATATTTTTAATCCCCATATCACCCTGAGCATGGATGATCCTTTGTAAATGTCTCTTCACCAATTTCATATCTCATCATTCATCCTCATTGTAACAACTTGCCAAAAGTGGCAGAAAGTTAGAAATAAGAAAAATGTCATCAGTGTTTCCTGTTTCATAATAACCAGGATTCCACCATGTGGCACACATTTAATGATAAGAAAATAAATAATAACTGCGTGTGTATCATTTGAAACAGATAATAAGTGTGACAGAAGTATGACTGCACTGTAGATCACAAGAATTTGGATTTGTTGCCTCGATGGCCAACATATTGATTGCTTTACTGACAAACTAGCCACCGATGGTCCTAGGGTCGACTTCTAGCATGTATTTGAGAGTTTCCTTTTCATCAATTTCATTTAGTCATCATTCAACCTCACTTTTGCAATCAGCCTAAGGATGCAGAAAGGCAACACAACATAGAAATAAAGAAAAATAGCTTAATTTATTCAGACACTTTCCTGCATGTGTGACTGACACACATTTAGCATTAATAAAGTTCCTGTCTAACAGGTACATATTATTTCATTATTATTTTATAACAGACCCAATGGAGTTGGAAGAAAAACACTTGCATTGTTAATTACATAATTTGTGGAATTGGTTCCAAGATGGTCGGTCTATTGTTTGTTGCTCACAAAATATCATAGTTCCCAGGTGTTATGTTTTTATCATTTATCACTCCATTTTACAGCCCTAATTGTATATTTTCTTGAGTGTTGGTATCTTGGTGAAATCAAGATTTCTAAATTCACTTTCATTTAAATTATTTTTTGTTTTGTATTTTTAATGCATTAAATTACATTTCTTTGTAATTTACGTGGGTTGGAGATTTAATAGTGGCAACTATTTATTTACAAATTATACGAAAGAGATACCTCTGTGAAACTTATACAGCCCTTCGATGTAGTCACCAGCATTGTGTACAACCCATTGCCAGCGATGTGGAAGTCTTAGTATACCTGTAGCAGTGCCTGTTCTGTTGATGGTATGAATGGAGCAGTCTATTGCCTGAAGAATCTCTGGAACAGTTCGGAAGATTAATCTTAGGGATCAAATCAAAGTCACAGGGGCTGGTAGAGTATCTGCCAGCCCCATGGAGCTAACACATCAGCCACAGGTTGCGCTACATGTGCCCGAGCATTGTCCTGCAAAATGATGGGAGGATTCAGCAGAAAGTGTCCCCTCTTCTTTTGCAACGTAGGTCGCAGGTTATGTTCCAAAAATTAACAGTAATACTGCACATTGACGGTCTGTCCTGGAGGCACGGCGAGAATCACCAGAATTTTCACATTAGTGGGGTTCTGACTACACAACTTTAGACCACCAACTCCAACGAAACTCTATTTCTCTCGTCACTGCGCATGCGCCTGGTGTTCGAAGGAAGAGTCCATTTACTCAGAGGTAGATTAGGTATCAAACTAACGTGTGGTATAGTGAGAAGCACCGGTTTTATTTCATGGCGTTTATACAGCAGTGTTGCCACTATTAAATCTCCAACCCATGTATTATTAGCGCTTGCAATCAATTTCACTTCTGTTTTAAATTTGTTGTGCAAATTGTATGTCTAATTTGTATGCCATAAAGATAATTTGAAAACATCATGTAATGAAATTCTCACATGCAACCAGCTGCAGCATTTTAAACAGGCTCTATTCATCCAATGGGTTGAACAAATTTTGTATTCACTTCATTCCATGTCCAAATAATTCAATTATGCTTGCAAGATAAGTTTGTAACAGAAG
Source organism: Lepisma saccharinum (assembly GCF_977018435.1). NCBI lineage: Eukaryota > Metazoa > Arthropoda > Insecta > Zygentoma > Lepismatidae > Lepisma > Lepisma saccharinum. The sequence continues at coordinate 67,268,763 of NC_139235.1, read as the reverse complement.
GACACTTACGTATTTCTTCTCTGGGCTTCGAAGTGATGAACGATTCGGTGTTGCATCTCTGTTCCACGCTGATGGTGTGAAGTCCACTGCACTGTCGGAACCTATGCTGTCATCACCATCATCATCTTCTTCTTCCTCCTCCTCCTCCTCCTCTTCTTCTTCTTCAATGGCATCCATTGGAAATTCAGACAACCCCTCGTACAACTAAAAAGACAGAATGTAAACATGAAGAGAATTTTGCCAATGTTAGTTTGAATTTAGATATTCACTGTGCAACATTTTTATACAATATCCAAGATGTGGAAATAATCTGCTCCTTGACATTCACTTAACCCTTTAGTGCCCACTGCCCCTAAAAAGGGGCGGTGCACTCTTCAGTGCTTTTTGTTTTCCATTCTTCACGAATGCAAGTCTTGCGGCTTTTATATTTCTGTTCTGGCATCATTGAATGCACATTGCACATTGAACCTCGGATTTGTTTCTTACTTAGGGTGTGGAGCTGACCGCACACTTTCAATTATTGTCAGTAATAAAGGATGAGCAGAAAAGGTGAGTGTATAGGCATGTTTATTTGCCTTATGTTAGAACTTTATCTTCTTTTGCGTAGTTTAGATGTTGGTTTAACCCACTCAATCAGATTTTATGTAAAATTCTTATTATTGTTGAAAATATGTAATGATATTTAATGACGCCCCTAAATAGGGACACTGGGCATACCAGGGAAGGGTGTTTTAATATTGGAAGATAAAGTTTCTGCTCAAACTTCTGCATTCAAGGGATGTATTTTAATTGATTTAAACATATAGTGAACTGTAACATGTAATATAATACAGGGTGTACCAAAAGTCAGTATCCAATTCAATGATGGAAGAAATAAATTTAAAATTGCCATTTATTGTGTAACTTCACACATGTACAGATGCTCTTGTGATAATTTATTAATACATGCACGTTTTCTGCAGTAGAATGTAGCATAGAATGCAACAATAGCTAATAATATGAGGTCTGCTCTTGCACTGTTTACGTAAATTATTAGGTCACAGATATTGCTTTCAAGAATTGAACGATCGATTGTCTTTTGCATGGATGCAAGACATGTAGAGATACATTGGACTGTGGTGGATGTCTTTGCATCAATTTCCTGACATGGGGACTTAGAGGATAAATTGCGTTGTAGAATTATGACTTTCCTTCAGTAGAATACGTCATGAAAACAGTTCATTGTAAATTCTCTGCTAACATCTATCACACTAGTGGTTACTTATCTATATATTTTTTTCTGTCAGGCTTACAGTAGGTGAGATCGCAGCCATACTTGAAGAAGGTGACAACGCTTTGGAAGCAGATGTGTTCATGGGCCCTCCAGAAAATGCTTCACTGAGTGAGGAAGACAGTGATCGGGAAGATCCTGATGGAGATGTAAATCACTTGAGTGGAAATCAACTGCGAGGAAGTGCAGATTTGCTTGGGAAAAGAGTTAGAGCGAATGGATTTTTTTTACTTCTCCACTGGAACGGAAGATGACATTGACTGTGGTAATGTTGCATATGAAGTTGTAAGAACATCTGGATCTTCTGAACCAATCGATGAACTGAATTATGCATAATTTCTGAAAAACAGTGTTCAGAAACCAGCACCCGTTTCCAGAGGTTGGAAAAAGTGTAATATTGCTACCAAAACAGACCGCAAATCAAATGTACCTCAGTGGTTAGAAAAAGACCAGTGGGAAGGCACATAGTTTAGATCAGAACATATCAAAATACAGAATACATGTAAGAAATTGTAAATGATACTGGCCGTTCATTGTTTTTGTTCACAATGCAAACATGAACAATGCGTGGTTTCTGTATGGGCTGTCACATAGAGGAAAGAAAGACTCTTAACAGTAACACTCACACAATTCATTGTGCAATCATATCCCTTGTATGCTGCCAATTGGCCAAGACTTGGAAGAAGCCCAATGGCACGTCTGGATATCTTATTAGATGCCAACAGATGTCTCCAAACATGCAATCAAGTTCGATGTGCTCAATGACACAAAAATAGCACAAAGAAATGCAGAAAATGTATTATACGGTGCCATATCAATTGTTTTTCACTATTCCACTCATAATTTATATATATTGAGTGTGGCCATAAATATATAGAAGTAGAATTTGAAATTGGGTTGTAAGTATTTTTGACTACAAGAAAATATATTAAAAACACAACAAATAAAGAAATTTATGGAATATTTCACAACTAATATGTTTTAATTTGCAAAATCCTCATGCTTAAAACACCCACCCCTTTCATGACCATTGCCCCTATTTAGGGGTGCCTTGTATTATACAATGCAACAACAGATTTCGAGTTTTAACGTCAGGACTATGTTACACACTTTACCTACATGTAAAAAAAGTGATTAGAACAAAATCCACCCATAAATAAAAAGTTGGGCAGTAATGGGTTAATGCTACAAATTTCACTTTTAATGGAAGAATTTAATTAATATTCCCTTTAATTACTAGGGATGGGACAGATTAATTGATACTCTATCCGTATCAGCTGATATAGGCATATCAGTGTATCAGCTTATCGGTAAAATTACTGGCAATTTTACCGATCAGATATATCTATAAATATCTTACAATTTTGTGCAATATTGTAACATTTTGTTATAATTTGTATGGATATAAATGTATAATCTCTATTGTGCATTTTCTTAAGTAAATATCTCAATGAATCAATTGGAATTTTATATCGGGTTGGTAGAATATTGGCATCGGTAAACTTTATCAGTATCGGCCAAATTTTCCATTCAATATGCATTGGAATATATTGTATATTATAGATAATATATTAGTATGTATGTATGTATGTATGCATGCATGTGTGTGTTTACATAGATATATGGATAAAAGAAAGGAGGGCCAAAAGGGCTAAATAAAAAGCAAAGAAGGAGAAAGGAAACACTCACCACACAGTAGAAATAGTCAAATTTTCGCAGACACGAGCTGCATCTTCAGTGAAAGAAGAAAAAAGGGAAGTGGAAGTTAGAGACCTGCAGAGTTGCCAGTTGTGACTATTTCTACTGTGTAGTGAGTGTTTCCTTTCTCCTTCTTTGCTTTTTATACATCCTCATCTATTAAATCTGTGGTTACATTTACCTGGGTGAAACCTCTACACCCCTGAACCTCCGCATCAATAACCACAGAGCCTCCACCCAAAACTCAGACTTCACTGTCACCACCCACACCAACAGCCATACCACCACCTTCAACAACTGTTTCCATGTAGCCATAATACATCTATTACCCCAGCACACTGACACCTCCACCTGCAGGAGAAGGGAAAGAGCCTACATAATCAGGCATGCATGCCACCATACCCCTGCACTCAACCTAGCCACCCAATAAGTATTTCTCCATCCCTCCCGAACTGCAACTTACCCACCATCCACCCTGCAGTAAACACTGGTGAAAGGATCTGCTCGTAAAACCCATGTTCTATCACTTGTTTCTGGCACCACTGTGCGGACGCTAGCATCAATATTCTGTGCATCTACACTTTTGTTTACTTCCATACTTTCTACCTACATGCGACAATGAGGCTATAGCCTCGAAATATCAAACTTTTCTTCAATTGTGGTAAGTGTTTACTGTCTCCTACGCCATTTTTGTTTACCACTCTTCTGGCACTCTTTTTTTCATTCTATCCCTTATATATATGTATTCTGTATATATATCAAAAGACCATATAATCGGCTGATAATGACACAAGTTTATCATTAAATTTGCTAATTGCTTTACACATTGAATATTACTATAAATGGGCCTATATGAAATCTGTAAACCTTTATCATGCTGAATCCAAGAATACTGTATGATTTGTTGTAGAAATAAATGTCCTTTGTTCCATCTTGAACTCAATGCCAGGAAAACAGTACAAATATATTAAAACTTCCTAGGAGAACAAAATGCACAGCTAATTAAAATGTAATCATAAAATATTACTTACATCAGAAGGGTTGCTGGTAGGTGTCACGTTTGTGGCCTTTACAGAATACTCCTTTTCCCCATCCTATGAATACCATCACAAAAGCAACAGGGAACAGCACAGGCAAGAAAAAATATAAAAAAATATGCATTATATACAAAAAGGAGCATGCTGGTGTATGTACAAGTACAAAAAAGGGTAAGTAACCAAGCTGGATAATGAAAATTGAAATTATTCAATGTAACAGTCATGCAGCTAAGTTCCAGAAAAGAAATTCAATATAATCAAGTGAGGAGTATGTATATGGTATTCAGGAAAGAGGTATTGGGATCATATCAACAAGGTGAGTTGAAAGTGGGATCCATTTGTGTGTGTGTGTGTGTGTGTGTGTTTGTTCTTGTAGATTTCAAAAACATATATGGCTGAAATATTACATTATACCCTTAACATAATTAACAAAATACTTAAATTTTAATTGAATTCTAGCTATCTCACCTCAAATTTTTTAAAGTTCAAAAACCAATAAGCACAGAAAGGTTTAATATGTGGTCCTACAACCCTGAATGAAAATATTTCATATTTCTTTAAAATGAATTCTAGCCAAAGCACATTTACAATGAATATCAGTTTAATGTGATTATTTTTATCCAAATATTCTCCTGTTCATAGCCTATTGTTTGATGTTGAGTGTGACAAAATATTATACCTATCAGCTTTTACCCATTGTAAATTCATCGATAAAAACTGATCGCACTGTGTGATGTGGTCACGATCGAGTTTCATCCCACCCAGCTCATTTGCACTACAAAAAAGTGACGCCCCTCTTCACCCACATAACTGACAAACTATGCTCTCACCACATCCTTAAAATTTATTTTTTTAAATTTTTTAAAAGACACTTCTTTCTCATGATTAAACCTGAAGAAATACGGAAAAATTATATGAAGATACCATTAAGAAAGTAGTGACAAATTGAATGTTAAATGTGCAATATTTGAGGTTTGATTTCTCCTATGCCACAAGTTTACCAACAAATATATTGCCTATAACAAACTTCTCGGGACCACTCAACCTTCTATGCAATAAATCTCTTGTGTAACTTGGAGCAACCACAGCATGGGGTCTAATGCTGGCACCAGGAAAAGAGCCAATATATGCTTTCAGAGGCCAATAACAAAGGTTTCAGGTGTGGTGATCAAGCAAATAAGAGGGCAGGTTACAGATATTTATACTGTAAGGTCTTATTTGCAAAGTCCACATGTAGGTCCTGTAACAGCCATGTGGTCTAAAACATCATTGTGCACTAACACTTCTAGAACATACTACTTACGTTATCTAAAGGAAACCAACAACCGGTTGCGGAGAATCAATACAATAAAGAAAAGGAAAGTGTGAAGACTGCTGTAGGCACACCTCACAAGTTAACAAAAAGGTTTGCATAAAAATGGATATTGTGCATATCATCATCCCAACAATTGTTCAGATTTAGACCATTTTGTCTATTATTACTACATGCAGGGTGTGTAATCTTGAATTCACTTCTTACACAAATATACAATAAACATATCTGCATGTTAATTTTGGCTCACCCGATATATCTCTGGATTCTATACCTATAGCAGATTAATAACAAAAATTTATCTGGCCAATTTTGCCCATAGTTGCCCTGCATTTCAGGCTCGTTCAACAGATGTCACTTGTGTTTATGTTAAATTCTTTTGTTTTTACTTTGTAGTTTTCTTTAAAATTGGTTGACAAAATTTGTGGGCTTGGCCTTGTTCTGCAAAGGATTTCATACATGTCAATATGTGAATACATTGTTTTTACGTGACTTGCACAGAATTATATATACTTGTCTAAGACGTGAATTTTAACCATGCTTGTGCTATGAATTTAAATCTCTTGAATCTTTCCTGGCGGCAAAGGACAAAGAATCTCTCTTGGATTGTAGATTCTGAGTTTTTACAAGCTAACTTAATCTCATCTTCGGTGACCCAATGACCATAAATAATTAAAAAATAAAATTGAAAATTTCTTCAAAAATTGTTTACCTTAAAGATAATGAAGTCAACTGATATATGATTATTTTCAATCACTGTTCATGTGACAATGAAAATTACATAAGATAATCTAAGTGACAACTTTATGGCATACTTGTAGTCCACCTAAATCGGTGATGATAATATGATTGTGCAAGGAGCTTACCTTCCAAATAAACTCTCCGCTGGAAGAAGAGTCGTTCCCATCATTCCCTTCTCCATCCGAATCGCTCTCCCAATCCGGAGTGTAGCAAACTCCCTCTGAACGATCTTGACTCACTTTGGAATGTTCACTATTCAAACTGCCACTTCCATCCAATTCATTAGCAGAAGCTACATTAGAACTATTGTTAATTAATACTTTGCACTTTTCTGCTAATTGATCAAACGTCACAGGTTCCAAGTTAAACAGTCTATCGAATTCAGATTCACAGTTTTCACTTTCTGGGAATTCAGAATTTTCTGCGATTGTGCTCAATATATTTTCAGACGTGGTGTTAAATATTTCATCAGCATAGTTTAAATTAACACTCTTTTTCCTTAGTACACCATTGTTTTCCAGTTCAGATACAATCTCGGCTGCTTCATTGCACTCGTAACCAAGGGAAATATCCTCAACTTCTTCATATGTTGGTTCGCTAGAAGGAACGCTCGGAAGATGATGTATGGGTGAAGGGTTCTTCAATGAATCCATGAAATAGGATGTGTATGCTGGGACCTGGATGCCTGCAGGCGACTCGTGTACTTTATCACTACTCCTGGGTGTATCTGATGATATCTGTAGCGTTTCCGAGTGCTCGTCTACAGTTTCCGGTGAGGTACAAACAGCATTACTTGTATGAGTTACAGTGTTACATTCAGAACTATCGCTACGTGGACTTTTCTCTACTGATTCTGCTGATCGCTGCATTTTCTCTCGTTCTATCATGTCATGAAATTTGCTCTTTTGTAGCGATGAACCATCACAGTTTTGAACTTCTTGACTTTCCTCTTCAATGGCTGAGAAATCTGACACTGGACTTTCAGTCATCTCATTTAACTTTTCAGAAACAAATGCTAGATAAGATTTTGGCTTCGGGCTCTCTAATAGAGTAACCTCATTAGTTTCTGTATCCACAACCAAAATATCCTCGCCCTCTGCTTGTAAGGTATCACTGATTATTTGTTTGTTATTTTGTCCATCTGCACAGTCCAAATCCTCAATCACTAAACTGTCGTGGTTATCGTTGTCATCACCAAAACAATTTTCAAGAGCTGCTTGAATGTCCTGCTCAAACTTTTCCATATTTGCACTCTGATATGAAGCTTCGGTAGAAGTTAGCACAAAAATAGGGCTGTCGAAGTCGAACTGCCTAGCATGAAAGAACTCCTTGTTCATTTTCCCCGCTGGCGAGTAATTTTCGCTGGTAGCGACCGAACTAATGCTCTCTCTTTCTTCAAGGATGGGTGAAAGAGGGGCTTGATACATATTATAGTGTACGCTGACGTCGGCTCTCTCGCTAATGTCATACTCATCATCTTCCTCTTCCTCAGGCTCTGTCACAAGCGGTTCCTGCAATGGCAGCTTCTCCTTCAATTCATTACGAATTGCAGTTACGTATTCTTCATCCAAACTAAAAGACACATAACTGCTGTCTCCCGCACCCTCATCGAGCTTCAACGAGGAGCAAGAACTGGAACTTTTAGGACTGACATACTCTACTATTTCAACCTCGTCACTTTCTTTCAAACTTACCGAATGTGCTAGCATCATATTTTGTTGAGAATTTTCACACCAAGGTTCTGCATCCTTTGCAGCTGATATATCTGTTGCTTCATGAAGAAGTGCCAAAGTTTTTCCTGCTGCCTGTTGCAGTGATGCCATCTGCTGGGACCAGAAATCGTCTGGGCTACTGCTTCTACTATTTGGTAACTCCTCCATACCTTCCACATTTCCCAAGGGGTCGTTGCATTCCCCTAGACATTCAGAGCGAATACTTGTTACTGCTGGCATATTAATACTGGTCTCTTCATTATAATTCAAGATACTGTTTTGCTCACTTAAAACACTAGTTGACAAGCCTTCAGGTAAATTTATGTCAGTTGCAGTGTTGCACTCCTCGTCAGATCTTCCAGGATCTTGATTGCACACACACTGTATACTATCCAACTCTGCTTCGATATCTTCCAAATTATACTTCTCAAAGCCATCTTCGCAACTCTCACTGAGGCTTCCCTTGTCTCGGAAACCTGAATCGCTACTTCTTTCGTCATCTGGTGTCTGCTTCAGAGACATCCCAAGATGTTCCGACTCATTATCATTTTTAAGTACGAAGTCCTGGAAACTATTTACATCACTCTGATCGGGGTAAAGCTTATCGTCTGCAGCAGAAACATTCTTCTGTAACAGGCAGTTGCACTCGATAGCATTTCCATCCGATGGTAAACACTGACAGTCTTTCATCAGTGTGTCGTGACCACTCTCACCTCTGAACTGCGAGACGTTTTGCAGAGACAACAAGCAACCGTTACCATTTATGTGGCAGATGTTGCTCGAGTCACTCTGCGGGAAATCAAATTTATCAAAAACAGAATCTTCGGTGCTTGCACTGTCACACTGCTCCTGCAAGTCACAACTTGCCTGCGGAATGGCTTCCTCACTCAATTTACTTTGCAAATTTAACACTTCCAGCGACATATTCATGCTGGGTTTGTTTACAGGACCGGCATCTTTGGAATCACATGTTACAGTATGATGAAATGAATCTTCTAAAGCATCTGTCGGAAACTCTGATGCTTTTTTACTACATTCTAATGACTCATCACATTCTCTGTGTGATTCTGACAAAATTTCATTTTGCTTTAGCAAACAACTTTCATTGTTTGTAATATCCTTAAGTAAAAAACTTGAATGCAAATCTGTCAGTAAGTTGCCCTCACCTTGATTCTTAGGATTATGAGAGAGAGATGTATTGTTGCAATCAGTATTTAAGTTACTACTCTCTCCTATCGAAATAAAGTCTGAAAAAGTATCATGTCCTTTGTATGAATGTTCTGAATTCAACCCCTCATTTAGTTTATCAAAGGCATTTGTATCCATACATTGTAACAATTTGTTGTCGTTGCCATTTGTAGACGATACACAAAATTCACTGAAAACAGTCTTTGCCGAATTATTTTTTGTAGAAAAGTCATTTTTGGGCACTGAGTTTTCCAAACTACTGTTCTCTTCAACTCGTGTGCGTGTGTTATCAATGATCTTGAAAGAAGCACTTAGATTTTCAGATTTATCTAGAAGTTCATTACATGCTGTCTCCTCTCCACTTGCTACTAGAGATTGTTGCTTATCACCTGTCCAGGACAGATTCAAATCAATTGAATTAACTGCATTCCCCCTGTACTTTTCCCCGTTACTATCAGAATTTGTTTCATGAATCACATTACTGAATTTATCATTTACACCAACATTGAACATGCTAGGTTCATATTTAAGTACATCTTTCATATCCCTACAAACAGATGACAAATCAACAGGTGATGCGGAATCAATTTCAGTGGTACAGCTCATTACGTTGTATGTCTTATCAAAGTCTAACTCTGTTGAGCTAGTTATCTCCAGTGAACTATCAATATCATTTTTAAAGCCCTTTTTTATTTCATCCGTTCCATTAAATAATTCCAAATTTGCATTTGCCAACATATCTGAATTTTGCTTTTTTGAGAAAGTTTCATTAACTTCAGCTACTGAAGTCTTCGATAATTGCAGTACATCATCCTTTGATTCACAAGATTGATCTGTTACACTTTCCACGTTGACACTGCCACTTTCTTTTTGTTCAAAATAATCTTCAGTAACCGAAATGCTGATCTCAGTTGGACAAACATCACCACCCACACAGCTATCTACTGCTGCTTCTTTGTCAGGATGCAAGTCTGTGGGCGAGTTACGGCCAGAGTTGTAAGGAGTGGCAGTTATAACATTAATGAACGGAAGGTTTAATTGAGATTCATGATGATAATTCTCATTAGAGCTTTCCACATTTATTGGAGGTATAGTGTACGTTTCATCACACTTATTAACATTCTCCCCAGTATCAAGTACAACAGGGTGATATGTTTCTGGTATACTGTGACTGGTAAATACTTTTTCTGGAACAGGTACATCTTTGTTGGTTTCTTCCGCATAAGCGTTTCCAGTGTCAATGTGTGTCTGTTCAATTGCAAAATTTTCAAAACCATGGTTTCCAGCAACGTTCACTTCTTTTCTATCTGTTTGTGTTGCAAAGTTACCATCAGGAGGAGGCACTGAAATATTAACAGTCACTACATCTGGCACTGAATTATAACCAGTTCCTACATCTAGCACTGAATTAGTATTATCATTATTACCAGTTCCTACATCCACATTCACTACTGAATCACCATTATTTGTAAGAGATATACTGCTCTCAAATGTAATTTCCTTGACACTGCTTTCTGGAGCTTCACCAAAGTGATCTAAATCTTTGATATGTACCAAATTGCCATTCTCAGCATTTAAAACTGGAGATGTACCTGCAGTGCTTGAGTCAGCATTACATGTAACAATGTCTTCCCTGCCTAATGTTATCATAGCTTCCTGTATACTGTCTGCACCCAGGAAGTTGGAAGTTACATCATCTTCATTAGAAAAGCCAACTACATATGTGGCTTTCAGTTCATCATCTTTATCATCACATCCACTATTCAACGTTAGTGCAGTTTTATAGTCTGAATTACTTGCATCAAATTCATCCTCTATTGCAGTTTCGTACATGCATGATTTTAAAAGCATGTTACTTTTTTCTGGAGTGAAAATGTCTTCACTGATCTGTTTAATTTGTATGCTTGAGTCAGTTGCATTTGAATCCGATGCAATTTTGGATTCTGCTGAAGTCTCAACATTTTGGCTTGAGCCATCATCGGCCAGGTTGTAACTTGCACATAGTGAATCAGGTGTCATGTTACCCGAAGAATAATTAGAGTCTTGTGAATCAGCAGTAGAAGTTTCGGTTTCATTAAGCACTTCAGCTACATCTTTTCCTCTTGACGTAATGCTTGCTTGGCTGTTTGGAACGATTGATATGCTACTTGTGGTGCTTGCCAATTTCTGTAAGGCCATGGGCACTTCAGTACCACTCTTCTCATCAAAACTGCTCCCAAGAATATTCACAGAACTCGCAGCTTCACTCCCACGATCTGGAATGACTGCTGGACTTCCCACTTTAAACCCTACGTCATCAAACGTATCCTTTTCCTGCTGCTGGAGAGCATTTTCTAAGAATTTGTCCCACGTGTCAATAGAGTATACTACATCATTTGGTGGACGATCAGGAGACCAAGCACTGTACGTTTCATAGTTTTTATTAGTTTTGTCTATCATCTGTCTCTCTGTGCCAACACCCTTCGACAGAAATGCTTCTTGATCCAAGGTGGTCTTTAGGCCCTTGAAAAAATCTAATGTATGATCTTCTGACGGTCCAAGAATAACAGATCCTGATTCAAAGGTGGCACCACTATCAAATAGATTATGGTCATCTACATTATTTGCAGACTGCGAATCGTTGGATTGCTTCTCTGATATTGGACTAAATGATTGTGAAAATATATTTTCCCTGCTTTCTCCTGACAGCAATTCCACATTGGGAGTACTTGAAAGAGGCAAAAATACTGACTCAGAATTTTCCATCCCTTGATCATTCTCTGCATTAACTTTCTCTGAATTGATTTGCGTCGAAGCAGCACTGCGAAGAAATGCAACATTTATGACATCATCCTCCTTTCTGCTGCTCGTTTGTTCTTGCAAGGCATCTGCTCCGGATATAACTGACCACTGTTCAGGCACCGTATTCTTATCACCTTCATCGACATCCATGAATTGTGTTTCAGTTGCATCTGTAGGCACAATACTAAAAAAGTTTGCACTATTGCTATCTTCTACCACAGTTTGATAATCACAGTTAAAAGAACTACACTGTTCTCTAGTTTGACTAGAATGTTGTACATTTTCACTAAACACGCTTCTGTGTCCATTTTCACTAGAATTTTCACTATCGCTCCCCACAGTTTTTGCGAACAAGGAATCTGTTTTTCGAACACCAGCCATCACTTGCTCCTTGTATCTTTCCGAGGCATCATTGGCTAAAAAATCATTGTCCTTATCACAGTTAGCCACTAGCATTGGTTCTCTTGTACCCGAACCTTCACTATCACTTTCTGACCCAGATGATGCTGAACGAAGTAGTCCACTGTTTTCGTTCAGCACCATGCTAGTTTTAAGGCATACATCACTGTAACAATCATTTTTACTCTTGCTATTTTTCTGTTCTGCTTGCAATTTCTCCAAAGTACTTAGAAAGTCTTGACCTAACACTGCTCCGTGAATGTTACTCTCGCTGGAAAAAGCAAGGGAGTTTCTATTTGAACTACGATTGCCTAAACTTTCAGTGTCACTCAAGTCACTGTAATCAATATGTGTTAACACCATTAGGTCTTGCACACTTTTTGATTTCTCCTTGACCTTTTCTGAAAATTCTTGCTTTTCGATCCTCTTTCTCCATAATTCATCATCTGTATCGGTCCCGGAGTCAACTAAATTGTAGCGCTCATTATTGAAATCTCCACTTCGATACTCTTGAAGGCTGTCCTGTAGACTGTCAAGCTGAAATGATACTGGGCCTTTCATTGACAAGGGCCTGGAAAGAAGTGAATCGGTAGTTCCTAGCCGGAAATCAAGCACGACGTTCTGCTCGGTTTGCGGCACAGTCTTAGACGGACTCTGATGGGATGACCCCGACTCTGAAGACGATGTCTTCTCTTGCGCCAGTGCATCATCAAGATCCTTAATGGCCTCCGATATCTTCTTCACAAATTTCGCCTCTTCTTCGTCATCCAAAGAATCCGCACCCTTCAACCATGCTTCGAACTCTGTATCTTTCTCACTTGAATCCTTAACGCTACATTCTTCTTTTTCGGCCACTTCCGAAGCAGTGGATTCACTATAGTCTTTAGATTCACTAAACGATTCAGCAGGGAGGGACGTATCACCCTCTCTATGTTTTGAATCTGACCAATTGGCAAGATCATCCAGTGATCCTCGAAGATTCTGCAGGCTAGGAGATTTCTGCGCGGCGAGGAAAAATTCCCCACCTAAGGATGGATGTGGTGAAGGTGTCAAGTCCCTTACAAAGTCCCTGATGTCGTCCTGATGTTGGGACTTCTCCATTACGAGGTTATCAGATATCGGTACGGAATTTGGCTTCAGTGTCTGCCATCGTGCTTCAAAGTCTGAGATGCTTGTATCTTGATCTCTGTAGAGGTGCAGGTGACTCAACATGCTTCCTACTTGACCCACGGTTGGTCTGTTGCTAGAGTGGTTCCAACAGAGCTTCATTAAATGGTACCTGCAATTAAACCATAATTAGAAAATGTAAACAGCTTCACACTATGCACATAGTATATGGTATCTATGATTTTCTAAAACACCTTCAGCAGTAATTTCATAATCATTGGCAGGCTGAAACTGAAAGTACAATGCTATTTCTTGTTGTACCAGAAAGGGCCAATGAACATACTGTCTACAGTATAGGTAAAAATGTGAAACTACCCCCTCCCTGTACATTACAACATACTGTAAAGGCACAAGGGGGCATGTTGGGGCAGGTTCTCACACATTCACTATCTTGGCCATTTGTGGAGATGATATGATCAGCATCATACTCAAGTCACTTTTACACCAAAGGGTTCCCCCAGGTACCATTTATTAGACTGGGCGAACTCCAGAGCTGCTCCATGGCATTGCTGAAAAACTTTGCACCAGAAATTACCCACCCCAGGAATTAAAACTTAGCCTCCCACACAGCAGTGAAATTACTGTATGGGCACAAAAACTAATTTTCTGAGCCCCCACCCCACCTTTTCAAGATGATAATCCACATTAGAATTGGATGCATATTTTACCTCACTTCAGCTGCTTCATCAAATCACCAAAATGTGGAAATCACAAGATGAAAGATCTGGATTGTAGGCAGGGTGCACTTGAACCACACTATTTCCACAGCCACTTTAGCTGTATAGGTTCATGCATTTTCTTGCAACAAAACCAGGCTGTTAAAATTAATTACTTTTGTTTCTTCATTGGCTAAAATTAGGTGACCCATGGGCAAATTAAAGAATTTCAGCCACTGATCTATGCTCCAAATCAGCCCACAGAAACTGGTCTCTCAGCTATGCATAGACTACAGAGTGGATATGTAAAGCATCCTACAGCATGTTGTAACGTCATCGCCCAAACCACCTGGCCACATGGAAGGCTGGCTCACTGTTTTCACTTGGGACTCATTACTGCACTTTTATTTTCTTGTGATTGGTAAATATCAATTAAATTCATGACCAAAATACAGACACAGTTGCTTTCTGATCAGAAAGAGAAAGAAATGGCAGAGCATCTTGAAATATGAGTTACATGTACCACATGGCAACCAACTCACCTACCAAGCCAACCCCCAACTTCACATATTTGGTGGAGGCACATGGTGGTTCGGATCCCACTTTGAACTGTAGGTCCCATCTCGATTAGCCTTTCTGTGCATAAAGTGGACTTAAAAAACAAAACTCAAACCCTGATTTCACCATAATTTTCACTTGTTAAGACAATATGTGTGTATTGTATCTGCCATGGTTCAGAGATGAGCCAAAACTTCCTGCTTCCATTGGTTACTGTTCCAAAACAATACTACTGTTCCAAAACAATACTATGTTCAATAAGATTTACTACAATTACATGTGAAACCTTTGTTCCATTGCCAAATAAATGTTAACCTAACATACTTACATATGTTGTTTATGAAGGCAAGGGAAAGTAGGCGGTCCTAGTTGATGACTACGTTCACCGAGGACTTTGACTATCACCTCTTCGTCGCTAAGTTCCAGGTATGGCAGTTTTCCAAATTCACAAATCTCCCACAGCAAAATACCAAAACTCCAAACATTTGCAGACTGGGTTACCTGTAAAATTAAGTATATTTTATTTTGGAGAATTGTTACAAAGAAAGGCAAATGTATACCTAGAGAGCAACCACAAAGAAAAAAACTTGCAACTATGATAATGTAGATTTTACAGTAGAATCCCAATTTTACCTTTCAATAAAAAAATAAACACAAATCATAAAAACTTGTCAAATACTGACTAACTTGTTTACTATATTCATCAAAATTAGCATTTGACAAGTGAAACTGATTTTTCATCTTAAATAATAATTATCTGGCATCCAACAACACCAAAGACGGTCACAACATGCATTTTTACTGACAAAAAATGGATATTTTTATGAACACAATGTTTTCATTTAGTACAAAAAATTAAGATTAACACACTGCAAAGTTGACTTCGTAACATAACATTGTGAAAAAGCAGAGGAAAATCATTGCCCTCAAATGTAAATATCATTTTTTTCTTTCAGATTTATGGCAAGTGAATACTCAAGAAACATTTCAATAACTTTGCCAGTACGGCAGTAATTATTACTATGTTAGCTATGTTAGGAAAAAGATATGTAAAAAAATGTCTTATCTACAACTGAACTGGAAAAAAAATGATGTCTCAATGGGAAGGAAAAATGATGTTGTCTCACTGGGAAGTCTCCCAAAAAGGACCAAACAAAAACTTCACAAACACTAAAAATACTGACTTTACCAGCTATAAAAATAAATAAATAAATAAATATAAAAATACTGACAAATTACTGAATAATATGACTGTTATTGACATACTGAGCATTTTTCACCCCAGTGTATCATACACGCTGAATAGGAATGTAAAAACCAGCTTTTGTACACTAACAGTGTCAACAATGTTCATTTTTTTGCGTTAAACAAAATAAACTTACCTCTTTAGTTTCTATGGTGGTCTCAGTGCAGTAAAGGGTTTCTGGGGCACACCATCTAATTGGCAGAGCAACATCAACAGCACAGTAATAATCATCCTGAAAATGAAAGGGGATAAATTTCACTACATTGAAATCAACTTACACTTACACTTAACGATCACTGCATTGCATCTGATGTGGGACATTTTATGGATAATGATGTGATACCACGTGGTGTCCACATCACGATCAGCTGGCAGAAAACATGTTGTACATGCACAGTATGGGGGTGTAGGATGGAAATGATTGGCTCTAGAACGTAATGTGAAACAATTGGAATTGGAAAGATTTTGTCATTTTCCAACGAATTTGGTAAATTTTCAGGCTAAAAAAATGCTAAGAATTACTCAGTCCTGTGATAATCTTGGATTATCTCTGAAATGATAGTGTTCTCATTACTGGAATCAAATTAAATTTCTGACATTTATAGTACAGAAACATTCGATAAACAAGCACTTTTAATACATGACCATAAGATTCTCAGCCTTTTCATTTATATGACCCAGTGAGTTAAATGTGTAATTAGAATTGTATTTACATCTCTAATTAATATTCAATAATAATATCACAATGCTAAAAACAGACATAAAAGCTTACCTTAAAGATTTCTATGCTTGTCCCGTAGTCTCCAATCTTCACACTGAGATCAGGAGTTACCAGACAATTGCGTGCTGCTAAATCCCTACAAAAAATAACATAACTCTACTTTAAAAATAATATAATTGAATGTTCCAATTTCAGATGCATTTAAAAATTCATTGTAGTGGCATATTCAGGAATGGTTTTACATATTCTGCCAACTTATATTGATGTCACCTTGAAAAAAAACATTGCTAACTTTTAGTATAGTTTTTATTCAAATATTTTTTAGGTATTCTAAACATTTACAACACCACTGGCCAAGTCTTTTAAGTAAAGTACAAACCTTTGATACTGTGGCAGAAGCTTTAGAAATTGAAATTCATGTACAAGATTAAAATATATACTATGTACACAATTATTTTCCTGAAGTTTACGGTTATTACAAGCATAAGAAAACAGTTTTTCGTTGTGATGTTTCAGAACACATGCTCCCTTCATCAGACATTTATTTTCATTTTGACTAAAGATACAGTTATAACAATGGTTAGCATTTTTTTAAACAAAATGAATCCGTTATACAGGGTGAGGCAAAAAGATGTTAACAATAAATGGGTGTTTAATCACTTTCGATTACAAGCAGGGATTTGGTTACAGGGTTTCAATTTGGCACCCATCCCTATCAATGCACTCATTGAGTCTGTTCATTGTTGTTTGTAAGGCCCTCTAGGCCCTTTGGACAGGAATTACAGCGATGACATGAGTGATGCGGTGTTTCAGGTCGTCTAGGTTGCGAGGTTTGCTGGCGTAGACCCGATCCTTGACCATGCCCCACAGCCAAAAATCACATGACGTCAGGTCGGGTGAACGTGCTGGCCATGGGAGAGAACCACCACTACCAATCCAGCGTTTACCGAACGTGTCGTTCAGGTAATCCCGAACCAGCAGACTGTAATGGGCAGGGGCGCCGTCTTGCTGAAAGTACCCTCGCTGGCAAGTGGTACGTTCTCCTCCATGAACGTGCTGAGCATGGCAAGGTAATTCTCTCCCCTGACGTTCTGTTCTTCAAAAAAGAACGGTCCAATCACTCCAAATTTGCTCACGGCACACCAAACGTTCACCTTTGAGGAATCCCGCATGTGCTCTCGAACTTCCTTCGGGTGCTCAGTCGCCCATATGATACAGTTGTGCTTGTTCACACGACCGCTGATGTGTAATGTTGCTTCGTCAGAAAACATGAACAGAATATCAGGCTCAATGTTCACCATTTCCAAGAGAATTTCTGCAGCCTTCACACGTGCTTGCTTGTCCGCGTTTGTGAGCTGCTGCACAATCTGCAAGTGGTATGGCTTCATTCCTAAGTCACGATGCAAAATTCTAATCAGTGACCTTTTGCGAAATGTTAGTTTCTAGAGAAAGTCTGCGCGTGGACTTGGTTGGACTGGCTAACATCGCTTCCTGGACGGAGATGATATTCTCTTCCGTTCGGACAGATCTCTTTCTACCGCTGTTCCCCTTGCAATCGTCTTGAACGGACCCCGTCCGGACAAACTTCTCGTAGATCCTACCAATTGTCAGGCGTGATGGTGCATCCCGTCCGGTCCAGGCCTTGAATTTTTCTTGTACGATGCGTGGGGACTGGAAGACCTCCATTCAGGCAGCTATCTTCCTTCGTTCCTCAATGGAATATCGGGCTGCCATGGTTTAATATGCAAAATATATATATATATATATATATATATATATATATATTTAGTCTTCCATACTATAAAGTGACAATGGAGTTTGTAACTGCCACAAGTGTTAAGACATTTATTCCACTGGGAGAAGAGATGATCAATTCCAGTCTTGTAAAAAGAGGTAGGTTGCTGACGGATCCACAACCTCACCCACTGTTGCACTTCCTCGTCCGAATGAAACATACGTCCACGAATGTCTTTCTTCAGGTCACCAAAAATGTGGAAGTCACAAGGGGAAATATCGGGGCTGTACGGAGGATGTTCAAGCGTTTCCTAGCCAAATGTCTGAAGGATGATTCCGTCCAACAGATTTCCAGGGTGTTTTGACTTTATGGCACGTTGAAGTTTCTGCAACGTGTCTGCATAGCACTGCGCATTGATTGTGGCTCCACGCTCTAGGAAGTCGACAAGCAGAGGGCCTTTGCAGTCGAAGAAGCAGCTCATCATGACCTTACCGGAACTCGCATGGACGTCTTGCATTGATGTGCGTCCTTCGCGGAATCTCTTCTGCCACTCGTGCACACTTGTCAGGGACATGCAGTGTTCGCCATACACTGCAGACATGCGACAATGAATTTCGCGTGTTCCAGCACCATCAGCTGCCAAGAAATGAACCACACCTCTCTGCTCTTCTTTGCTTGCCTCCATTTCCAATGCTGGATGAACACACTTTTCACTACGCTCACCTCCTGAGCAATGACGAAGCAACTGTGTGAACCTGTGCGTTTTCCCTATGCGTTTTCTCATACCCTACAGATGGCAGTATCGATACGTAACAACAGTGTTGCCAACTTTTGCGAGGAATGTGTTTTATGGTGGGTGTTCAGTTTTCATTTGACTGCCTCTCATAAGTTGCTATATTACAACAATGTAACATCGACAACATCCATTATATAAAGGATTCATTTTGTTTAAAAAATTGCTAACCATTGTTATAACTGTATCTTTAGTCAAAATGAAAATAAATGTCTGATGAAGGAAGTGTGTGTTCTCCTGAAATGTCACTACGAAAAACTGTTTTCTTATGCTTGTAATAACTGTAAACTACAGGAAAATAATTCTACAATGCAAGCAATGCGTACATACAAGATAATAATTGGTCACTAACATGACATTTATGATGTTATATTTAACAGCTTCGAAACTTTCACATGCTGTCCCAGTGGCAGAGTGCACTGGATGGACCAATTCACTATCTCACCACTGAAGATTCTAGTTTCGAGTCATAGTGTACACGTGTGTGTGTGTGTGTTTATGTACGTACCTTCATCAATTTTATGCAATCATCATTCATCCTCACCATTGCAACAAACCCAGAGAGTCAGAAAAACTAGGCAAAATAAGAAAAATACAATATCTTGACAAATTTATTATCATTTTCAGTGTTATAAACTCTACCCATGAAATGGTCACTAACTTCTTCTTTGCATGTGTGTATGAAAGCAAAAAATCCTCACTTGCACATTGTGACTCACAATTATTATGAAAACATAATGTTATTTCATGAGTATCTACAGGACAAGTGATGATGCTTCACATCATATAATAATTTTCAATTTGTTAGGTTAAACTCATCTGGCATGTGAGCACGTATGCTCAAATTTGATAGGGTTTGTAAGATGAACTGCGTCACTTTACACAAGTAACTCCCGTGGAGTGGGTAGCTCTGAAGTAATATTACACAGAGTTTATTACTGAAAAAAGGCTAAGAAGGGCGACCAACCTGTACTACCTCTTGATGTAACTCTCCCCCCCCCCCAATTTGCCAGAAATGATATAGCAGTGATCTTCAAAAACAAATGAGAGAGAAAGGTCATGTTTGCACAGAGGCCATGGTTGTCTGATATTGAGACAGGGGAGGGCTATGTCCCCCCCTAGGCACTGAACACCAGCTGAATGGCAAATTTCTTACATTTGTTGATTGTTTGCTTTGGTTTATTTTACTTCGCTTTTCGGCCACTTTTGGCTAATCATTACAATGAGTAATGAAATTGATGAAGGGACACTCACAAAGAACACCCATGCCTAGGCCAGGATTCGAACCCAGGATCCCTGGCAGCACAGCATGTTGTGCTAACCACTCTGCCATCGACATTGGCTTTCTAACAAATAATTTAATTTCAGTATCAACAAACTTCATTCATTGTTTAATATGTCTATATTATTACATGTGTGGCAACTTTGCACATCCTATGTGGGTTAGCAACCCTGAATTACACTATTGCACTTATACTTACGTGTGTACAAAACCATTGTCATGCATGTGTTGCAGGCCAGCTGCAATATTACAACCCATTAACAATGTGACTCCCTGCTGACTCAGCGCTTCTGCAGTAGGGATGTTGTGTGTCAGGAACGTCTTTAAGTCTCCCTGAAAATAAAGCATGGTACATAAGTTTTTGATTTGTCAACATATAATGCAGCATATTAATGCCCTTAGGTTAAATTATCTCCAAATTAATACAATAATCCATATTTAACATCCTGAAATGAAGTATTCACTTATTCCCGAACCTGTTTTTTACGATGATCTATTACATTTGGTGACCACTGAAAACAATACGTTCCCAAGAGAGAGGTGGCAGTGACCACCGACATTAATAATAACCCGTGGCTCTACAGCCCTTGAAGGGTCTAGGCCGATCTACCAGCTGCCAGTCTTCCTCCCACAATCCTGCCTAGAGGTGTGGAAATCTTCAACTTGTAATTGGGTGACGTGGGGTCAGCACATCGAACCCTCAGCCGTTACAGATTTCTGACACCAGGTTATGCTAATCACTCGTAGCTCCCCAATCTCTTCACAATGGTGGGTTTCCACTGATCCTAGAGACTGAACCCAGGCAGATTCAAACCCACCCATGCCATCCTGAGTCTGAGTGCCGTCCCACAGTATGAGTTCAAAGCACAGAATCAGACTGCACAGCTATGGAGAACTCACCAAAATTAATAGATCATACATATGGAGAAACTAGTACTCACTTTATCCGAAAACGGTTTTCTTCTTCTTTGTTCTATTAATTTCAGTGACCACTGCCACCATCCTCGTTGGAACTTGTTGAACAGTAGAAGAAGTTCCAATGAAAATGGTGGCAGTGGCCACTGAAATTAATAGAACAAAGAAGAAAAAACAGTTTCCGGATAAAGTGAGTACTAGTTTCTCTGTATTTATCTACTACCGCGTCTTTCTTCTCCCAATTATGAATTAATAGATCATCATAAAAAACAGTTTTGGGGAGAAGTGAGTACTTCATTCCTGAATATTAATTTGCTACTATATATTTCTTTCCCGAAGCATGGCTTCATATTTAGTTGTGGCAAAATCAGTTTTCAGAGTATAAAGGCCCAGAAAGCTCAGATCAGATCATAATCTAGTGGTGTGTATTGACCAGTCTTTGGAAGTAATGAAGTTACTTTTCCAAGTAACAAGTAACAAAATTTAGTTACTTCTTGCATGGAAGGAAATTTTCTTGAGTCAAGATTTTTGCATATTCTTGAAGTAAATTTTTGCCAGGAAGAATTGATGATTATTAAATATAATAAAATCACAACAATCGCAAATGGTCAAAGTAATTTATTTTTAGAAGACCTAGTATAATTTCTGACAATCACTTTCAAAGTTATGCCTTAATAGTAATTAACAAAATAATGGTTTGTTAAAAATACAGAAATAAATTGTTAATCTTCATTTTCAAGTAGAGGAGTTTCCTTCAATTTTATTAACCCCTTCTGACATATATGCAAGATTATTTGTACTTTAATGAAAATTAATGTTAATATTATGTGGTCATCTGTAGGTAAAAAAGAACAGACTACTTGCAAATTCATCCATGGGACATCCTATTTTCAATAACTTAAATGTAACCTAGTTAATTTAATGGTAACTATAACTATACACAATATTTATACATGCATGCATATTGCATTTATGACCTGCATCAAAGAATTGTATTATCACTGTTGGGACTATAAAGACATTGTTCTGGAATTCTATCAGGAATGTAAAAAAATATCTCCAGTGAATTTAATAATAAAATATTAATGAAGTGATTTATCACCATCTATGTATTTTTAAATTTATCAATTATGGTTATGAACGTGAAAAATTAACTACTAATATCACAATGTGAGATTTCATTAAAATTCATTGACCTGAGAAAATAAGTAGCAAAAGAGGGCCACCCTAAGTGTGGGGCCCTAACCCCACACCCCCTATATGCCTTCATGGCATGGTGTAAAGCACAGGGGAACACTTTACTTTACTTTTCATCTGAAAAACTTCAATATCCCTTTTTCATTGGCTCTTGATACTTACACTTGGACATGCTTCTAGAAGAACAAGGAATGGATCTGTCTCCAGACATCGACCAACCATTCTCAGAATGTTTGGGTGCCGAAGATCTCTGTAGTGTTTTACCTCATGTAGAAAATACATTTGATCTGTTGGAGTGGCATCTTCGTGAAGGATTTTTACTACTACATTGGATGTAACTTCTCTGCTTATGATTCCCTGGGCTTCGCCTTCAACAACCTATGAGAAATAATAACATATTCACATATGTATATTGTATATGTATGTATTAGGTACTCTATTGCATCAGCGAATTTGTGTGTCGGTAAAATTGCTGATAATTTTACTGATATGTCTATAAATATATTATAATTTAGCGCAGTAATTTGCTATTTTCTTATAAGTTTTATGGATGTAAACATAGTCTTCATTTCCTACTTTTTTAAAAAGTAAATGTGTAAATATGTGGCTTCTTTTGCACTGCAGTCATGTATTAACTAACATACATTTATAAAGTTGGTCAAAATTAACCATACATTAAATTTCTATAAATCTATCAGAAGTAAAATAGCATTCAAAGTTTTAAGAAATTAAGCAGAAATATTTTGCTAAAAACCAAAATCTCTATGAGAAATGAAACAGTAAAACAAAATATTTTTTACAACATAATTAAGCACTTAAGTATTCCACTCATTATTTGAGCGAACGATAACAGTTTAACGGATGTAAAGTTAAATTGTTGAAATATTTATCTTACCCGTCCAAACCAACCGCTTCCTAACTCTCTTACATATTTCAGTTGATTCCTTGGGAAATTTGCAAGAGGATCACCTAAAAAAAGAGAAAGGAAATCCAATACTCAATAACTCAATAAGGTATTAATGGAGTCAAAACTCATACAATGTATTATAATACAATTGAAAGCATTCAGTAGTTAGTCAATTGTGTACATATATGCTTGAACAACTGTGACCGTCTTCTACACTCACAATTTTTTTTTTGTAGGAAGATTGATTTCAAGTTACGTCTTGTGGAAGCACACTAAATGTGTTGACGGATCACTTCAAGTGAAATAATATCTTAAGAAGTACAAACTATGTTTTCAATTATTGTAATGGAACTTGTAAAACATAATGAAAACCCAGTGTAATGTACAGTTGCACAACTCCAAATTTGTTGATCTCTTTCCAAAATACTATGAAGACAAAAAAAAACTGACATAAAAAATAAGACCTGCCAACTGCAAGATTGTGTGTTTTGCCAACAACAACAATATTGAAACTGAGTCAGCATACTATGTGTGTGTGTTCCAACTCCATTGGGTACACTGATGCAAATGGAAAAGTTTGTGAAATGCTACCTGTTATAAAATAACTAATGTGCTCTTTATAAATATAGTTATGAATAAAATGACAAAGATGCTGCACACACTAGCATATGCAGTTTTTATTATTATTAATAATAATATATATGAAGAGGCTGGAACTGTAAAGGTGGATATTACATAGCTGTGCTTCTAGGGGATGGGGGGACACAATCTTGAACCTTCCTTTCAAAAGTTGTTAAAAGACAAAAATGGTAATAGAGGTTTCAATTCACTAACACTTTCATTTGATACACTCATGTCTGTGTATGCCAGTGGTTGCGCATACAGTATAAAGGCCGTATCACATGGAACTGGATATCGTTAGTTGGCGCTGAACTGGCTACCTGACCCGGAAGTGATGGCTGCCTGGCTGGCTGCTTGACTGGTTTTGAGGAATAGGCCATGTTCTAATTGCTACTGGCTTTCCTCGACTGGATTCTGTGGAACAGCCAATCAGAGCAAAGTTTGGCCATGTGAAGATATTTTGTGAGTTCACACAGGAGAGTTTTTTGTCTGTGGTTTCAGAGTATTGGCTATTTTAGTTCAGATGACGTATAGTGCATTCATGTCCAGTTCATTAATATTTAGGTATTTATGAAAAGCGATGAGATGTGTACGTGACAAATATGATTAGCCGACAATGAAAATCCTTATTATTACAAGTGTATTAAATGTTTTTTTTATTATTATTATTCTGCGAATCTCATATATGAATATGCATACCAGAGTTAATTAAAAAGCTTGTTCAGTACGCATTGATTACCACATTTTTTTCGAGCCAATATCTAGTCCATACTTTTCTTTTTTAATTTTTAATAAAAGCATAAAGCAGTAATTTTCCTACAACAATCTTCAAATTGCTCGTCCATCTTTACAGGTTGTCTGCTCTGCACAATGTCTTATGAGAACAAAAGTCTATCAACAAGTACGGTACAAGTATCATGTGAGAAATGGGTAGCCAGTCCAGCGCCAACTACAGCATTCCTACTGGAAATCGAGATCCGTGTGATTCAGGCTTAGGCTAACATGACAGAAAATATTTTAAAAATAATAACAACAACTCAAACTTACTGAACCAGTCCTGCGCAGAGAGGCCATGGCTCACTACATTGTTGAAGGAAGCAGGTCGTTTCTGTTGCAAGGAGCTCGAGCGGGCTATTCTTGGTGGACGAGGCTTGATATCAGGCAGAGGCTCAAAGCAAACTGTTCCATCAGAACTGTGATTCCCAATTGACCCACAAGATGGCACTGAGACGTTGTTAATTGGTGGAGGGAAAATTGTAAATTCATTTGATGTAGCGGCAGGGTTGACGAAGCCTCCTGTGGTTACACTGTGGTTTGATGTGCTATCTGTGAATTCCTGAAAGAAAAGAAAGCGCTCATGAAAATTTGTGCTCAGCATCTGCTAGTCACATATACAAAAAAAAAAGTACGATTAAAATATCAAAGAGTAAAATTTCATATATTGCCCATCAGTCATAACAATCATGTTTTGCCTTGTATTATTATTATTATTGTTTTACAAATCATCAAACTGAAAGAGAATTGAAAGTACAATGATGTTATTAACTTAAGACTTGAGTCCACTAATTAAACAAAAACTGGATAAGACTTGACTGTTCTTAAACATTCGCCGGCCCCCGTGGCGGAGTGGTTAGCACATCGCTGTACAACACCAGGGTTCCCGGGTTCGAATCCTGGCCTGGGCATGGATGTTTGTGAGTGTCCATTCATCAATTTCATCACTCATCCCCATATTCTCTAATTAGCCAAAAATGGCACAAGAAGCGATGTAAAATAAAACGAATCATAAAATCCTTAAACATTAACACTTTGTGGATGAGTAGTTCTGTCTTCCTGTATTCTTTCACAAAGAGACCACTTAATCTGCTGTCTTTCAAGCATCCCTTGTCCATGTTTTATATCGTCAGGGATAGAAAAAATTCACCTGGCGATTGAATTTTTAAATCCAGTTCTAAAAATAATTTTTTAACAATATTTTGAGTTGGATTACGTAAATTTCCATTACTTTTTTTTTAAAAAAATAACTAGTACCAATGGCGAGGATTAGGGGGGGGGGGGCGTAGGGTGCAGTTGCACCCCTACTTTTTGCCACTCTTGCCCACGCACTATGCCAAACCTTATCTTCAAATATAAATAAATTGTCCTTGCGCACCCCCCGGTTTTGGAACCCAATAGCCGCCACTGACGAGTACAGTATTTTTTTTTTAATGTTTGTGTGTTTTTTGTATCGCGTATATCATTAAATCGGAATAACACACATGCGTTAATAAAGTTTTGCACTGTTGTTAACCGAATATTAAAATCCGCAGGAATATTGTGGAGACGGCCATATATTAGCATTACAGCACAATAATTAATTACTTTTAATTCAGTCTTGTATTAATTAATAAATTAAATGTAAGATCACTTCGTAGCTTAGCTTAGATTCGCGATCTTAGCGTGTACTTGAAAAAAAAGCTGGATCAGAGAAAAAGGGCTAGCTGACTCCTGAATTATTTTTAGTATTCTCTGACCCTGTATATCATCATTAGACCTAGGAATTTTAGGTTCTAAAAAGTGTGTTTTAGGTTCCTAAAATTGGCTCTAAAAATCCTACAATAGGTCCAGAAAATCTAAAGTTAGGCTCGAAAAATCCTGAAGTAGGTTAAAAAAGGCCTAAACCAGTTCAAAATTGCTGAAAGATGCTCATTAGTTATATTGTCACCGGCAATGAGAATGGGACACACATATACTGAAATACGCATTATCTTGCATAACCTTATGTGTGTTGCCTAACCTACGGCGATGGCAGAACTTACCATTGGAAATTTGGTTAGACAACTATCTTTGTTCATGTTATCCATAGTTAAACTCCGCAATTTTGTCTGCGAGGATCATCTTATATGCTGAAAATAATCTTTCAACAAAAACATAGTCAGTGGTGCAAACTTCAATGCCGAAATGTTAGTTTGCAAGGCATGATTGCCACAAAGCGCGAAAGTGAGCATGATCACATAGATCGGACCACTTTGGATTGTACAGGTAACAGTGGCATCAGACATTTTGCTTTGTTTGGAGCTTTGAAAAATCACCATGCACTTGGAGGAATGGAAATCGACAGAGTACGTTTCAAACACGTTCGTCATTGAATTTTCTCGTGACCAAACAAAGCAAATACCTCCGACTTAAAAATCCTGTAAAACCTTTAAAAATATATAAAAACCTAAAAATTGGCTTGATTTAGGCACATAAACCTAAAATAGGTTCTAACAAGCAAAATAGTTTTTTTAGGCACTATAAAACTCCATCAGTTGTTGCGTTTTCTTTAACGAAACGCTGACATAACTTATTATTTGTTACATACCTGTAAAGGGGGAAAAAAGTTAAAAACCTAAAATCAGAGGTCTAATCATCATCGAATTGGCAGCACTTTATTCACAGAGCCTAGTGAAAACTACAAAAAGTATCACACAAACGTGCGGACAAGATAAGCTAAATTCAAAAATCATAAACGGTAAAACTTACATAAATAGTTATAATAAGATTTCGTTAAAGAGACCCGTCGTTAAAATTTCTACATTACGCACGCAGGAGACACTTATGTAACTTTAATTGCTGAAAACAAATTACAGGTGCCTGTAATACCTGTGTAAACCTATTGTTACTTATCAATGGACAATTTCATTTGCAGCCCCAGCGAGTGGTTAGAACTGCAAGAGCAATGATTTGTATTCATTACCGGCAGAAGATAATTCATGTAAACCACGTACACTTACTTGCCACTCCATTGTTCGGCGATTCACGTAGCAGATTTCTCTTTCAGAAGCTCATGACCCGAACGACCTAACGGTTACGTACGATCATGAAATTGACAGTGTCGTTAATCTCATTATAGGGTGTATTTCACAGTATGAACCACACATATCTTTCTGGGTCAAACAAAATGGAGCTATATAGGGTGACCATACGTCCCGTTCTGACCGGGACAGTACAGTTTCATGATCAAAACACATGTATTTATTTGGTATTATTATTGAGGGGAGCAGCGTGCAGATTTTGGCAGCGGATGAGATCCACGACAGGAAAAAGATTGAAAACCCCTGGTATATGCACTTATCGGAAATCGAACCTTGGTCTACTACGCTATAGTCGGACGCCCCACCGCCTTGTCATCAAGGGGTCCCGGGTTCGATACCCGGTGAAGGCAAAAATGGTTCGGATCCCACTTTAAACTGTAGGTCCAGTCCCGATTAGCCTTACTGTGCATAAAGTGGACTTAAAACGCAACTCGGACGCCCCACCGACTGCACCTCCTTCACCAATGAAAAAGGCACAACTAACAATCCCGTAACGAGGATAAGGATACGTGGCTCCGTAGTTCAAGGGCCAGACCAGTGAGTTAATTTGCTCATTTCGATACATGCTGCAAAGTTTCAATTCTCATATTTTTATGACACTTCGTATTTCAATTTTCTTCCCACGCTCCTGCCTGATAAGCGTGTCACAGCTTGATTACTCCTATCTATAATTTGATTATTTCCCGCAAGTGTTATCAATATTGCTCGTCTGATTATACAATCTTTTGACGTTAAGCACCCGTGGAGATATCAAATGATAAGTGTTAGATAAGAACAACCTTAAATTCTCGTGAAACAGTAACGCTTTCTTTACGACTCGTACAATTTTCCAATTTTATACTATTCTTGCTTCACTTGAACTTCATTTGAAAAATCCTTTACATCTGAATTTATATTTTTCTTAAAATACCAAAATATAAAGAGTGATTACTAAAAATGACAATTTCCTTACGATTTTAGCGGAAAATGGAGGTACAAATCGTAAGGCAATTTACAACTCTAAGCTGGGAGACAGTAGGCACCGTAGACGTGATAATTGTTTCAAGGCAAGACTGCGGCGGTAGCACTGCCCGAAACAATTCCATACAGACAAAACAACACGAGTGAAAAATCAGGCGAAACCAGGTCTAGCTCAGTTGGTAGAATAATGACACGGCATGTCTGGGGACCCGGGATCGAATCCTGGTCATGAAATTTATACATAAAAGTCACAAGTTTAACGTAAATTTCTCAGTTAATTTTTTCTGACGGCTTTGATTGATTTATTTTACATAACTTTTTCTGCCACTTTTGGCTAATCGCGAAGTTGAGGATGAATCGTGATTGGGCGAATTCGATGAAAGGACAAAAACACATAAGGACAGCCAACAAGAGCCACACGTGATTACAGACGAATTTGCACGTTACATACAATTCAAGTATGAATGAATGAGTTGACATTTTTTTTTGGATGCGTCGGCACATATGGCCATTTTGCACCCTTTAAAATATAAAAGTGCTCCCCTGTGCATTGCACCACGCCATGAAGGCATATGCGGGGTGTGGAGTTAGGACCCCACACTTTCTTGACCACGGCCGAAGGTGGGGGTGATGTGATGAGCACCACGCCCCTGGCCGCATTTACCCCCCAGTTTCCTCCAGGTACTTACTTTGTACGACGATGGGTGGGGACCGGAGCCGATTGAACAGGTGGAAAAAATAGTTTCTCCCCCGCCGGGGATCGAACTCTGGTCTCTCGCATGGTAGCCAAGACGTCCTAACGACTGAGATACCGCGGCTCCACCTGGTTCCTTTAAAATATGCGAGAGAAAATCCCAGGGGAGTGTAAAAAAAAACTTGAAGGTTGTAAAGGGGATCCCCGCACAAAATTCCGGTGGGGGGGGGGAGTTTTATTACAACAAACGAAAGATAAGCAATTACTTTTAATTTCAAATATACTGTACTAAGAATAATATCGAAAACATACACAAATTAGTGTAGTTGTGAGTATTAAATGCTTTTTCTCTCTCAAGAGATCATTAACAAATCTACATCAATAGTCACAATAAAAGTAAAAAAAGAATGCAAAATAATAACAACTATGAAATCTAATTAATTTATATTAACATAAAGCAAAAAGTAAATAAAAACTTATACATAATAAAACCACTTCAACTATTTCATAATTTATTAACATCTATAACCAGTTAGTAAAGGAAGTAGTTTGCTACTTTATATCGGATATAGGTATATAATAGTAACAAATTTATTTATTTTTATTTTTAATTAATAAGAATAAGAATCTATTTTAGATTTACTAATTTGATTTAGTAATTTATTTTTACTTTTAATAACATTATAAAAATGTATATCGTATAATTTATATGTATGTTTGTGGGGGGTTGTAGATTAAGATCTTCCCCCCCACCAGTCTTAAATGATTTCGCACCCTCCTGTCATCATCTACCAACATGGTTGATAAGGAGTTGGGAAGGTTATAAAGTTTGTCTGGGGGCATTACACAGGGTGTATCAGAAGTCCCTTACCACCCCTTGTAAAATCCGCAGTGATGTATTTTCATGGAATTCGATATGGGCGATACAAAATGGACCTAGGGGGACACCTTTTGGAGTATGTCACGAGGACGGCCGCCATCTTGAATTCGTTTTTTTTATATTTAAAATGATACGTGGATCATGTGATACATGACATATTTTTCAGTGGAAATGTGAAATTAATGGTGCAAGTAGCAAAAAAAAAAGTATTTTATTTACGAATGCATATTGAACGGATTTGGAATTTACAAATACAAGTATGTGAAGAATATATTTATTTATTTACTTATTTATTTCTTGTTTTGGATGGCGAAGTTAAGGCACAAGCCTTTTCTTACACTTAACCATCTCTACTCTACATTTTATAAATTGATTTTTATAGCTAACTGTTTGTGAAATATATAAAAACTAAAAACATTAAGATACCAAAAAATGAAATATATAAAAACTAAGAACATTAAGATACCAAAAAAAGAAAAGCACAAGAAAAAGAAAAAGAAAAAGAAAAATATGCAAAAAACAGAAAAATACATACACTACGAAAAGTAAAAAAATACACGTAAAACATAAACACACACACAACAAACAGTCAAATTACAGAAAAAGTCTGTGGGTGTTGGTCCTACAAGTTTACACGAAAGTTTAATTTTATTTCCCTGTTTTCAGTACTGGTAAGTTGACTCCAGAAGATGATTTCTTAATTTTGATTTGAATTGGCCGAGAGAAGAAGAGTTTCTTATGTCATTGGGGAGGTCGTTCCACGCTCTGGTAAAACGTTGTCTTGTGGGAGGATATATACATTTGCATTGCAAGTTAAGAATGGGTCAGATTCATTGATACTGTATCGGTATAGGCATATCGGTGAAATTACCGATACGATATATGTATTAAGTCCGTAATGTAGTGAAAAATTAAATTTTACTATTATTTTTTGTTTATAAACACATAATTCATATGCCTTTGTTTCTAAACTAAAGGCTTAAATATTCAATTTCTGTCTTCACAACTAAACCCCATGGAGCAACCCTCGAAGGGCCAGGGCCTGCCAGAGTGACATTTTCATTGGCTGACACGTGGTCAGAGCATCGAGTCCCACCATGGCCATAGGCAGGAAAAATTTTCGGGGGGGGGGGGGTTATTCATAATTGTTATCTTGGGCGTCGCCAGAAATTTGAATAATAGAAATAATAATATATTATAATAAATAGAGTATCAATTATAAACCAATTTTATTGCAAAATAATAATAATAATAATTATTATTATTATTGCTGTTGTTATATCCTTGAGGAGGCTTACTCAATCCAGCAGAAGACGAGTGAATATCCAGCACAAGTTTTTTTTTTAGTTTTTTATATTTTTTTTACGTTTCATACAGTGTACTGAAATGCACAATTATTATATTTTGTTATTAAATTTTAAATACCTTCATGAAAATGCTTTAAAAGTTAGATGGAAAGTTTAGTCAAAGTTTTTGATGTTTGACCTTAAAACTTAATTTTTGGAATTTTGAAAACTATGTAACCAGTTATTATTTTTATAAACTTAGCCCGGTGCATGTATTGTAACCGCAATCGCGAACGTAACGTGCTACGAAACTGGAGATCCGAGGTTTGAACTCCTATAGGGGGATTTCCACCTTTATCGGACAGGGAATTTAAAAGTTGGAAAGCCATTTTGGGACAATCATAAGGGAATTTTTAGTCTGACCCAGGAATAATACTGGCAAGTGGACAGCAGAAGTGGGTGGGCTGCAATTCTGAGATAAAATACTGTTTGGCTCAAGTTTCAGAATTCCAAATTTATGAAATTTCTAGATGGATCGTTTCAACATTGTCTCCTTGTTGTATTTCTGTGAAACTTCGACTAATTTTTTGAAAATGAGTTACGGGTTTTGGTTTCCGAACTTCAATTAATCCAACATGTGAGATGTTTTGGGGCGGGGGGGAGGGGTTGAACCCTCCAAACCCCCTCTAAATACGGCCATGAGTCCCAGAGTGCCATCGCCGTTGCTTTCTGACTATGGAGAGTTTTTTTTTTTTTTTTTTTTTAAAGCAAAACCCATTGCAATCACCTTTTAAATATAGCAATTAAGGTTGTTAATGAACCATTAATGTTCCAGATTTTTAAATATTCACACAATTCCTTTGGCTTTCTATTTAACCATAGTTAATTTCCCGAAGGTTCTCCGGGAGTTCCAAGTTAGCAGCAGCCCGCCACAGCACCAGCGCCAGATTGTCTACGCAGGCGGGCTTTCATAGAGGAAGAACAAAGGCATAACAGCTCAAGTGTCCTCGAACTTTCCATTAATAATTAAGGTCTGGATATTCTTCAACATTTGGGGAAAAAAGATTCCGCTCTGTGATAACTCAAATCCATTACACATTTAAGCCTTCATGAACTAAATTTAGAGGTGAAATTAGAGGGCAGACGTACGAAGAACAAAGGTCAACGATCTATAATTTTGAAAAGGAATTTACGTGGCTAAGAGTGAAGTCCGAATGTTCACGATTGGTTTACAAGTTGAGGCAATGTGTTGATTGCATTGCAAAAAACAATGAACAGGTATAGTCGACACGCTAGCTACGTTAACGACCGGTTGGCTTTGAAGTCAAAGGAGCGCACCCACCAGCTGCAACAATCACATTCAATCCACAGTGTTGCCACGTATCTACTCTACGCCACCTTGTACCTCCGCGCACAAGCACCTTCACATTGAAGTTGCAAAGTACGGCAACAGCATCTCCGCAGTCATGTGACAGACTCTACGTGGAGTAGACTAGCAGAATGACAGCTGCGCCCATTGGCTGAAGGTTGAGTGTGATTGGACGAAAACAACTCGCTCGTTGTTTATCCCCACCCAAGTTCTTGGCGGCAGCTCTCTTCAGGTCTTGGACGTTAACCAAGTAAACGCGTCATCTATATATTATTAACGCACTATCACGATCAAACAGGAAGGACTGTTGCCAGGGTCACAAGCCTTCTACTATCCTGGAGATAGGACATTCTATCGAGCTGTAGGAGCATTCAGCAGATCATTGGCGTACGCAGGGGAGGGGTTGATGAGGATACAGCACCTCCGAAATTTTGAGAAAATCAAAATTTTCAAATGCGTAATGAAAGCAGTAAAGAACTAGGAGAAAATAAAAGTGGCAAATTGAAACCCCTTTAAAATGTCTCCTGATTACCATTTCTGTCACTTAACAAATTTTAAAAGGAAGGTTAAAAAAAATACAAAATATTTTATTCTGTATTCTGTACTTTGTATCCCCTGTAGAACGCGGACCCCTTCGAAATAGTCCTGCGTACGGTAGTGCACCGGATGTTTACAAATTTGACTTCTTATTGTTGGCTCACTTACTTCTGTTCTTATTACAGAGTGGCCACTCCAGGGCCATGATGAAATTGAAGTATAATTCCCGGTTTTCAAGGCGAACTTTCCAAAAATTTAAGGGCACAATCAGATGTTTTAGTGGCTGCGGTGGCTCAGTAGGTAACTTGTCTGACTACCATGCTCAAGGTCCCGGGTTCGAACCACGGCCGGTTCAAATCCTGGAACTTTTCTAACGTTGGAAGCGGCTCCGGCGCCCACCCAGCGTCGAATGACATGGGTACCTGGGGGAAACCCTGAGGGGTAAAGGCGGTCAGGGGCGTGATGCTAATCACATCACCCCCAATCATGACCGGATCAAGAAAGTGTGGGGCGTTACCCCCACACCCCCTATACGCCTTCATGGTGTGGTGCTAAGCACAGGGGAGCACTTTACCTTTGTTACCTTTACAATCAGATGTTTTAACCTTACGTATTACCGTCTCTCACCATCCACATATACACATACAAATACATTAACAATAAAAAAGGGTCTGTGTAATTCCGACGTATCCAAAAATTCTAATTCAATTAAACCGTATATACACCATGTTTAAAATATTTAATTTAATGTGCGTAGTTTAAATTTGCAATTTCATATATTCCGACTTGAACAAACATTGTCAAAGTGTTATTGGGGTATACTAATCTGCGAAAAATTGTTAATTGTATAAGAATTTCAAACTAAAATTTACGAAATGAACTGAATATGTATAAATTAAATGGGATTTGGAGAAAAATTCATGTAGAATTTCCGGTGTTTTACGTGGGGAGACAGGGAGTAATAAAAAATCATCACGAAAATAAAGACAAAATCTAGTTGTTACTAGCACATTTAGATAGTGAAGAAACTTAAGAAGTTTTATGTACTCGTAATACTCATTTCCGATAAATCTAAATAACAGGAAATACGTGCGTCCATTACAAGGACGCCCGCAGAGGGGGCCATGGGGCACTTCCTTCCCCCCCAAGATATCTGGAAATACTTCATGTACTTAAAATTTTGAAATTGTAGCGTGAAAACATGTGCGATAGGAGTGCTATGAAAGACAGCAGATAAGTGCCTATGCAAATTATCCTTGTGCTGGGATGCTTTATGAGAATTCTCTAATCCCCTCCCCCCCCATTTAAGCACGCCTTCCCTCCTTGAGAAAAAATTGTGCGGACGACCGTGCTCACTTAGGTATCGAAACCGGGACTCATTAGCAACTTTGTCAAGAAGTAATCAACAAGTCATGGGCCCTGGGGGTCGGTAATGCACCACGCCATGAAGGCGTATAGGGCCCAACACTTTCTTGATCAAGGCCAAAGGTGGGGGTGATGTGATCGGCACCACGCCCCTTGTCGCATTTACCCCCTAGAGTTTCCTCCAGGTACCCACTTTATACGACGCTGGGTGGGAGCCGGAGCCGCTTGAACAGGTGGAAAAAATCCCGGTTTTCCCCGGCCGGGATCGAACCCGGGTCTCTGGCATGGTAGTCAGACGCCCTAACGACTGAGCTAACAGGGTACAAATCCAATAAGTGAATGAAAACATAGCATTGACTATTCAGAGCAAAAATAAATTGTTTATCCTTTAATTCGCTTACGAAATTCCAGGGCGTGAGATGGCAACACTTTTCCATCCCGTGATGGGAAAAAGGAGTGGGCGCAAACTTTAGACTTGTCTTGCTGGTGGCCGCCCTCGAGAAATCACCGTGGGACGGCGGTGAGTCATCCGCTCGCACGTGCCGTGACGAGCCGGGCAAAGGGAACCTACCTGTGCCCGAACGAGAGCGCTGTTGCCACGCTGCACGGCTGATATTTCCGTGGCGCAGGAAACAACCTCGCTTGAGTGATGGCACGAGGCGGAACTTCCTTCGAAGGTTGCTTAATGAAATACAAATAGTACGTGGAAAATAGCCTCTGATAGGTATTGTCAGTATTTGGAAGGAACGAGTTATTTCTAAGGCAATTATAAATAACAGTTGAATGATTGATTTGGTTAATTTTACTTCGCTTTTCTGCCACCAGAGCCGGCCCTAGTGAGAGGCAGCTTGGGGCCTGAGGCCTTGTAGCTCAGGGGAGCCCGTGCCAGATAAAGATAATATATGTACAGTTTATAGGGTGTTTCAAATTACTGTATAAAAATTGAGTTCAAATATTTCAATCAAAAATAGTTAACAGGAAATTCGTTTAAATATAAAATGAAATCATGAAACTAATGAACCAGGGAAATTTCAAATAAGCGTCAAAATAAACAAAAGAGAATTATGATAGAGAATATTTTTGAATATGATTAAAATATCAATATGATAGATAAAATAATAGTTCGATATTGCCTAAGGCATTGTTTCTCAACCTATGGGGCGCGACCCACTGCTGGGTCCCGAGGGAGCGTTTGGTGGGTCGCGAAGTCGGGCTCGAAAATTTATTTCCCGTGCCTTAAAAACCTATTACATTTAAATTAGTAATATATATTGTCTTAACAATTTAAATTCAACCCGTGTTGAACGTATTCTAAACTCTACATTTCAGATATTCACCGGGAGGCACTGACTGCTAAAACTATGTCGAGTGGTTTAATAACGGTTTTCACCCTTGCGGTTAAAATTGTAAATTTTATCAAATCTCGTCTGTTAAATTCAAGATTTTTTCTGTGCTGTGCAATGAAATGGGCAGTGAACATAAGCAGTTTTTGCTTCTGAGAATTGTGCACTTAGATTTACGACATAAGTTAACCACCATTGAACCCAACATACCCCAGCTTATGAGGGAAAGGAAGCCCCAACCTTCACATTAGTTCATCGAGTAAAAAAAAAAAATGTTTTCAATTTCAGCATGTGTTTAGTTAGATGACTAGAGTAAATTAGTATTTCAATTACATATTTACTTTCCTAGAATGACGTATGTGTAATTTATTTAAGCAATCGTTAAAGGGTGCTTCTTAAAGTACTCAATGACGGCAAAAATATTATAAACTGGGTGCACACCCCTACAAGTAATTCTGCCGGCACCCATGCTTATGGGTCCCATGAAGTGTAACATACTTGAAGGTGGGTCCCAGACTGGAAAAAGTTGAGAACCACTGGCCTAAAGCCGGCTTTGGACGAAAGCATTTCCTTTAACATTTTTGCCTAGAATAAATGCTACGTAAATGCATCCAAAAATCTTTATAACAGTTAGTACTTTACACGAAAGCATTTTATGGAACATTTTGGTTAGCTGTTTCAATTACAATGTACAATACATACAGTACGAAAGGCACGTCGAGTTACACCGTCAATGTGTGCACGGTGTTTACAATTGAAAAAGCTAAAATATTCTTCCATACGTGAACAGTAAACTTTGTAAAGTATGTATTTAATCAGCGCCATTCTTCTCTACCTAAAACCATTTAATACGAAGCGATATTCTTCTCGGTTGAATAGTTATCGTCGTTTAAATGTGTGAAGTGATTCGTTGTTTTTGTTTATATCTCACGCGACCGCCATTACATTTGCACTCGTGACCATAAGGTCGCTTCTGATTGGTTATGCTACGAAAAATGCTACGGAAATAGTGCCGGTTCTATCCTTGAGAAATGCCATAACATTTCTCACTTTTGGTCATGGCATAAATGTTAAGAAGAAAAATGCTAAGGAAAATGCTTTCGTCTAAAGCGAGCATAAGGCGACGAGGATACCACTACGCCAACGTGAAGGCCTTGTCACTTTTAGTTTACTCCCTTACCTCCACACTTACATTAAATTCAGTTTAAAGTGAGATCCGAACCGTTATGTGGGGCAACCGGGTAAATCTTAGGGAGCTTTCAGACCGAAGCGACAAGTGACACGTGTTACTTGCTTATGAAATGAAACCTGGTCCGAACTTAAATTGTGCGATAAAAAAGTTCCGGTCCTGTTACAGAACCCGATAGAACCTATTAGAATTTATGCTTTCCTGAACCTTTACCAATCCTGAAATAAACTGGCTGCTGAGAGAGCCTTCCCCGATGGCGTAGTGATAGCATCGTCGTCTTGTAATCAAGGGGACCCGGGTTCGATACCCGGTGGAGGCACGTAGTGGTTCGGATAGAAATATAAACTGTACGTCCAGTCTCAATTAGCCTTACTGTGCATAAAGTGGACTTAAAACACCAACTCAATCAATCCAAATATACTAGCTGAGAATCCACACGCCAGACTCGCTAGTCTGCAAAATGCAGTCCAGGCAGTGGCATGCCCAAGGGGGGGGGGGGGGGGTAGGTGGGGGTCATAACCCCACTTTGGTCCAGAATTCCTAAAAAAAGAAAGTCAAAGGCTGGAAAAAAAATGGCAAAATGAGGACCAATTACTAAAAAATGTATAG
This sequence comes from Lepisma saccharinum, assembly GCF_977018435.1. NCBI lineage: Eukaryota > Metazoa > Arthropoda > Insecta > Zygentoma > Lepismatidae > Lepisma > Lepisma saccharinum. The sequence continues at coordinate 67,230,759 of NC_139235.1, read as the reverse complement.
GCTACATAACCCCTCCCTTCCGAAAATCCTGGGTACGCCACTGAGTCCAGGGTGTACTACGTGGAAGGAAGGTTGACATTTGAATGTTCGGAAACGGTCGCACCTTACACCCCATTAGATAGGAAAAATTATGACTGGAATGATGACCAAACGCTCACGCACCATGTTTATAACATCCAGCAACTTGCGAGAGCCCCAAAATCTTAAAAACCTGGAACCACGTGAACGGCAGAGTTCACCCGTGGCGCCTGTTAAAAACTTTCTTCCAGGAAAGAGTAAATGCAGTTGATTGTTTTAAGCTCCAAATCCTTAAATAAACCCTGGCATTCTGAGAATTTCTCTTCCGTACGCTTTTACAAAGAACTATACGACGTACGCTTTTAGAAGGAACATGAGTTCAGCCAATACGCTGCCAGCGCTCTTGCGCTGTTGTCAAACCAACTGCTAGCGGAAGGGGAACACAGAGAATTCGTTGTGTCCAATATTCAACTTTTTATATATAATGCATGCACGTGATATTTGAGTACAATGAAATACATAGTGAAGAATTCTACACAGGATTATATCATATCACTGCAGCATATAAGAGAAACTCGTACCTGAAAGAAGTTTGAAGGTACGTATTTATTGTAGAGGAAATGCAAGGTCATCATCATCATCGCTCGTTTCTGTTTTCTGGCACGTTTTCCAGGAGATTTGAATAGGGGTTCGCCGATTTCTGTGGTGGATGTTTTACCCTGTTTTATATTACGCAACACAGTAAAAACAAATACACCACACGGTTTAGCCGTAAGTTCTCGATTCTGAAAACACTGTCTCATCACGCACTTTTTCCGACGCCAATTCATTGAAGTAAGAATACACTTTAAAAGTAAGATTTCTGTCTTGTGAACTTAATATTTTACCCTCGGTGCCTGTACTACTGGTACTACGTTTCGAGAGCAACGTTATTAATTTGATTTGATTTGTTTTACTTTGCTTTTCTGTCACAATTGGCTATTTGCGAAGATGGGAATGAGTAATGATTTAATGAAATTGATGAATGGGCATTCATAAACATCCATGTCCAGGCCGGGATTCGAACCCGGAACCCCTCGCGTCGTATCGCGATATGCTGACTACTGCACCATAGGAGCCGGCGCGACATTATTTAATAACACTCACGGAACACAAACTATTGCACAACTATCGAACATAATTGCTGTATTGCACAGCGCGCTACGACGCCAGGGTTCTCGGGTTCGAATCCCGGCCAGGATTTAGGTGTTTGTAGGGTGACCAGACGTCCTCTTTTATCCGGACATGTCCTCCTTTTTAGGTGTCTGTCCGGCGTCCGGGCGGATTTTTTAGAAATCGGTAAATGTCCTCCTTTTTTGGAAAGAGTTTATCATCGACCATAGCACATGTGCTGCATCAAGAATGCTTCCACACATATCGATCATCATATTACTTGGGACGCGTTAAGTATTCGAGCAATGCTCACCTAGCATCTGGGAGTTGAACACGATCACTTTTCCGACTGAGTCATTAGTGGAGGTGTGCGGGAACCAGAATAGCCGGTACCGAGAGCGGTAAAAAGAATTTCCCGTCCCGATCCCGACTTCGGGGAATGATTTCCAGAGTTTTCAGGATCCCGAGCAGTCAGGAACTTTCAAATGGTCACTTTTAAAAGTGGTTAATTCTTGATGGTTTCTGCATTGTAAGTGTCTTGACACTTCTCGGAAATTGTAAGAAAAAACAATAATAAAATTAAAGACAGTGACGTAAAATTCGTGAGTTCCACAGCGTCGGGAAATTTTTAAAAAATTCCCGTCCCAAAAATTTCCCGGCTTGGTCCGGAAATCGCGATTATCTCCCGTCCAGACCAAAAAAGTTCTGTCCCGCACACTCCTAGTCATTAGCAGGGTTGCTAAAGGTGCAGGAATTTTAAATAAATTCAATTCCGGTCCCGGGAGAGAAAATCAGCAAGCGTAAATGGATTCTGGACCGTAAAGAACCTTTTTCTGTAAAGTATTTCAATTCGGTCCAGGAACCTTTTTTCCGGAACAATTTAAATTCGGTCCAGGAACCTTTTTTTCGGAACAATTTAAATTCGGTCCAGGAACCTTTTTTTCGGAACAATTTAAATTCGCTCCAGGAACCTTTTTTCCCGGATCAATTTAAATACGGTCTAAAAACCTTTTTTCAGGATCAATTAAAATACGGTCCAGGAACCTTTTTTCAATGAAATAATACGCAACATGGACCGAATTTAAATTGTGCGAGATAAAAGGTTCCGGTCCTGCAGCGGAACCCAATAGAACCAGAACCCATTAGAATTTATGGGTTCCTGAATCTTTAACAACCCTGGTCATTAGTACGTACTATTCTAAGTCGTTGCTTCGCAATTTGAGACTTCTGAAACACATGTAATCTGAGCAGTTCATTTTCGATTTATTGATACGGTTTATTTTAATTCGCTTTTCTGCCTCTTTTAACTAATCGCAAAGATGGGGATGAGCGACGATATGATGATTTTGATGAAGGGACACTCATGATCAGGCTGGGATTCGAACCCTGGACCTCTGGCGTTGTGGCACGGTATGCTAACCACTACGCCACAGAGGTCAGCTAGTTCATTTTAGAGTCAAATATACTCGATACAGAAACGCGTAGTGAGAATTTTGATTATTAAGTCATATTTACTTTTATGAAATAACGAAGAGAAAGTGTAAATTCATCAATGATCTTGCAAGAAAATGTCCAGCTTTTAAAGGATGGAAGAAACGAATATGAGGTAAAGTGTAAGGTGACTGTCACTTTCCCCTGCTGTTTAAAGATCGCAAAAAATGTTTGTGGCATTAAAATAATATTTCCTGATACAATCTAAACTACCTAAAATTTAAAATCGTTTTTTGGAAATAAGTTAAAGTGAAGTTTACTGTAACAATTGCATTCACATATGGAGATATTGTATTCTAATATCCAAGAATTGGAAATAAGAGTAAAATACTGTGCTTCAAACTATAGATATTCTTAGTTATGATTGTCATGTTAAACAATAGATTAGGAGATTGCTTTCGTTGCTTAAAAGTAGGAGGAATTTATTGAAAGAAATCATCAGAATTATCTGTGAGTAAAGTGTGACAGTTCTTTTTATATTGATTAAATTATGAGTAATGGCAAAATGTGTTGCCATTTTTTGTGGTGTCCTCCTTTTTATGACTTTGTCCTCCTTTTTCACCATGCTCTGTTCTCTTTTTTGAATGTGTGTGTATTGTCACCCTAGGTGTTTGTAAGTTTCCATTCATCAATTTCATCATATCACCACCCATCCTCATCTCGCGATTAGCCAAAAGTGGCAGAAAAGCGAAGTAAAATAAATCGAATCAATCAATCAATAAGGGCTGTATTGAATCCTCTCACAACTGTTCTTCGTGGCGTACGGGTATAATTATCTTACACCGCACTTGTTACGAAAACGCTGAACTCAAACTGACTTAACTGACTCGCAATGTGTGTGAACGGCCACAACAATGAAGGGTTATTGTGTATATTCAGCCGAATTTGACACCCATAGCTTTAACAAGACACAACAACTCAGCGGGGTCAACACGGTGGCAACGAAAAAAAAAAACAGACTGAACACGGATGGAAAACGAAAGGGTCATTATGTGTGTGTGTAGAGACGTGTTGTTCCCGTGTTTCTTCGAGAAGCGATAACTCCGGCTGTAGGCGACGGAAATTCATGGGACTTGGACGGCCATGTTCAAAATGTCGTCTCCCATCGTATGATTAACCTTAAAGTGGCGAGTTTTATGCAAACTTCTTGCGCGCAAGAAAAAATACAGAACACGGCATTTAACTTGCGCGCCGCAGTCTCCTAACTGTACAACGTTGCACTCCTGCCACTGGCTGGTCGCCAAGGACACGCTCTCCGTAGCTCCGCCCGATATCGCTTCTAAAAACGTGCGTCGTATAACTCTTCTTATACACCCGCTGGGCCAAGTCCAGCGGTCCTAAGTAGAAAAATCTGTTGGAGACATGGTTATGGACATTCGCAGAATGAGCCAAGGATCGGTCCTAAGTAGAAAAATCTGTTGGAGACATGGTTATGGACATTCGCAGAATGAACCATTAGAAAATTTTGTGGGGGCACGTCAGAACATTTTCATAGTCATAAAAGGGATCACAGAAAAACCAAATCAAACCATGTAAGAGTTCGAGAACAGACATCAAAATGCACGACAATGACATTTGCCATGTTGAAGTACGATCAATTAAATCAACAATGAAACTAAATGGCTGAAAAATTTAAAAATCTGAAAATTTGAAGTACGGAATCTTACTCAGACAGGACAAAGAAAAATGAATTCCACAATCGAAGCGTAGTTAGCTTGCTTATTGTGTATCATCGAGCATTTTAGCAATCCACTGGATGAAAAGAACTTGTGGAAAGGGTGACACAGTGACGTGCCCAGGATTTCGAAAAAAAGGGGTGGTATAATTTTTATAGTAGTCAGTCCTCATTTTGACACTTTTCCTGTCTTTGACGTTCTTTTTTTTTTTTTTAGGAATATTGGGCCAGGGGGAGAGGGGTTATGTTATGACAAGGGAACTGATTTATATGTAGTCAAAAATATGCTAAATATGTATTTAGTTATTTTCACCAAAATATGGAGTTAAATATGGACTTAAAATTGTAAAAATTTTAACTTTACTATACGAACTACATAAAATACAGTACGCTTACATTGACATTAATTGTAAAACAACTCAACATGTTATTTAATTTTCTCTTTCCACAACAATCAATAACACAATTTTGTTGTAAGTGTTCGAACGTGAATTTATTCTGTTGTCTCTTAAGATGGATTTATATTGACAAAAACGGCGTTTAATATCGCAACAAGTAATGGGAGTGTATTTCAAATTTCTCAGTTATTTCCAAGAAATTCGCCCAACTCTTTCGGTCACACGAGGACATATAGTTTTTGCGTCAATATGGAGTATATGTTGAGAAATGTTCTGAAATATGGAAATAATATGTAAAAATAACTAAAATATGTACAATGTGTGACAAAACCTAATATATGGAATAAAAAAAACTGAATTAGTTGAGTCTACATGCCATGATGTGCAAAGATAAAACAAAATATAAATGATTTCAGCTTCATACATAAATATGTATTTATATATAAATCTGTTGCCTGGCTATGACCCTCCACCAACCCCCCCCCCCCCCCCCGGGCACGCCGCTGATGGATGAATATGACAGTTTCAACTCATAGTACAGTCCCTACAAAACACAGGCATAGGCCCACACATCACTAGAGTAACACGTTAACGTGCAGTTCCATAAATTATGTTTCTTCTAGGTTGTGGTACGGGGTGAGCAAGTAGGAAACACTGCATTATGGGGTGAGAAGGAGAAGCAACCCCCATTTCAAAAGTGGGTTGTGCGAGGTACCACCCTGCACAATGGCACATCTATCAACCAGAAATATTGATTCATAAGCTTCTCTTCTAGAAGGGAGAGAAATGTGCTCGCATTCACGTATAACGAGCATTCCACGAAAAGTGGTCCTACTGTATGTAAATAACAAAATGAATTAATATGGAAATTATTATTACTTTTAATTGTATTATAGTTTACATGTTTGTGAATGTAGATAATTTGCAAATTTCACCAACAAAAATTATTAGCAGCTACAGCCTATACCTATGCTTCACAGACAAACTGAAGTCAAACTTTGCTAGTTTTAAAGCATTACACACGTAACACATTTTCGTTAATGCTTTTCATGCACTCAGACTGTCTCTCAGGGCCCGGATTTTGATGACCTAAAAATCTTTGAAAAATGACCTTTAAAATGACAACAAAAATCCTGTAAAATGAACTAAAATCTTTGAAAAATGACACAAAAATTCGTACAAAACTTAATCTGCTTATTGAAAATAGTATATATATTCCAAGACAAACAATTTAACAATTGCTTCTTCACGTTGGTGTGTTGTACGGACTGTGAATAAGAAACTCGACAATGTTGCATTTCGCGATTTGCAGACAGGCTTTGTTGCGCTGGTAGTTAAACACAGAGTAAGTACCGCAAGATAACATTCAGACAAAACAAAAGTTGTTGAACTTCTTATGTTTCAGCATACAATAACACAACATTTTTTAAAAAAGAGCTCAATGACGCAAAATTTTTAAAAAATGACCTAAAAATTATGCAAAATTTTAAAAATGACCTAAAAATAAAAAAAATTGTAAAAAATGACCAAAAAATTACATTTCTTCAACCTGAGGAGGGTGTTCAGGATTTCTATACTAGTTAGCAATGTCTACGTTGCACCAGTTAAAAGATGAAATGTCATCAAAATCCGGGCCCTGGGTCACTCATCATACTAAATTTTTTTCATTTGTTAGAAGTCACCACAAAGTACTTCATAATTCCATGAAATCAGTTCATTATGAATATGTTAATCAAATCGTATGTCTAGAATCTTACATTTTGTGTGTGAATGTCACCCACGCAACGCTGGAATGCCCCACAAACGAAAACTGACAGGTTTATAAAAATTGGCATGGGCCAACATTTTAAGCCGTAAAAGAATACATGAATATGGATTACATCTATACGTTATTTCTGCAAGCGGCAAGAAAATAACTACTCAGAGATAGAAATGATAAATGAAACGCAAAATTTACCCAACTTTCAATATGGTTTAATCCCTCTCCCAATATCATCTTGTGTGACAATTCTCCCTTCCCCATTAGCCCCATCGAATGTGCTAATGATCCACTACCTGCCCTCGAAGCGGTAGTACACTGTACAGTAACTCGTGCCGCACAAGAGATTACTTACCTGAGGGCAGGGTGGATAAAAATCACGATTTTTATTTAAAAATATTTTTTTATTTAAATCGGATGTTTGATTTAAATCTATTTTTAAAAAATAAACATACTTAAAATTGCGGGTATGGTTTTTGGCATATAGATATACGTATATTTTTTATAGAATGGCCATTTCTAGAAAACGGCCCTGTAAAATATTTAAAAATTTAGATTAAAGCAAATAAAAAATAAATTATATGTAAACACACATTCTTTCTGATACTGAACACATCAAAATCATGGAAATGTTTGTTGACTGTGTTAATGGAACTATAATACACAATTTCAGTAATTTTTCTTCCATTAAAATAAAATATTCTGGACGCACTCTTCAATTGTAACTTAAAGTATTTTTTAAAGTATTTAACGCCGGCCCCCGTAGCGGAGTGGTTAGCAGATCGCGCTACGGCGCGAGGGGTCCCGGGTTCGAATCCCGGCCTGGGCACGGATTCATCAATTTCATCATATCATCACGCATCTCCATCTTCGGAAATTAGCCACAAGTGGCATTATCATTAATAAAAACACAAGAACCAATTAGTCACTGTCACATTAAGTGTTGTGGCTGAACACAAAAAGTAAGGGGGAGGGGTGATAGGGCCACCGGATGAATTTGGCCTCCTTTGTACGTTACCTTTATGACTTTATGAACAAAATTAATATAGAAACATTGGGAACACCCATTTATTTTCAAAATTTTTTATATAAATGTTCACCGCTGAAAAATCGGAAAACAAGAGGTGGTGGGCCTGCAAGACACTCTTTCGGGTAAACTAGGGTTAATTGATTTAGTTTATGGTACTTCAGTTTTCTGCCACTTTTGGCTAATCGCGAAGATAAGCATGAGTGACGATATAATGAAATTGATGGACACTCACAAAGGACAACCATGCCCAGGTCGGAATTCGAACCCGGGACCCCTGGCGTCGTAGCGCGCTGTGCCAAGGCGTCAAGGACGTCGGCTAAGCTAGGGTTAGAGAAGCCTGTAATTGGTGTATTTTTCAAGAGCACAAATATCTTGGTGCTGGTATTACTTTCAATTTGCAAACATCTTCGCGATTCTGGGTGAATACTAATTTTTAAAAAAACTGACAAATTAGAGGCCCGATACTGAAGAATGAGATTGCGCAACAGAGAATGATAAGTTTGAGAAGACAATAGAGACGCTGCTGATGGGAATTTTCCCACGTTCCAGAGGTGGGTATAGTATTTGTAAAACCCTCCATTACACGATGCTATTTTCCCCATCGGCCACAAGGATAAAAAAAAAAAAAAGGCTTCACATTTCGCAAAGCCGCTAAATAGTACAGCGTGTTTTACATCCTAAAATGTGTTTTTCTGCTACCTTTGGCTAATTTTTTCCTTTTTTCATTCTTTTATTGTTATGCCATCTATTGTTGTAGTTAACGCCAACAATTACAATAAGGTAAAATTCTTTGAGCTGTTCTTTCGAATGGTATCGGTATAAATTTCGTAATATACATAATTAACATTTTTGTGGTCGTTTATAATCACGGAATGTTTTTGTGAACACGCTGTACAACGCTTCGTCCAACTTGGCTCGCCTTCAAGCTCATGAACCAGCTCATTGTTAATACCTGCTGGCACTTGTGAAACGGCTTGTTTGCACTGTTTCTGCGATGAATGGGATTAAGGTATCGCGCCAGAGGGTTACATATTCATTTCCGTCAACGTACCCAAATAGTACAGTAGAGCGGAGATTTGTAAGGTTAAATCTAATTCAGCCATTTGGAAACGTGCGTCATAGGCAAACGAGAGAGCTGGTTTGGTTAATTGCTACACCTCCCCCAAATAAGTAAATTCAATTAACATTAAGCTCAAAGCAAGCAAGCATGGCACTGCGCCCATTAATGTAATTGAAGGAAACAAATGATGCTGCGAAAAAGTCTTAAGATGCCGCCCGAAATGAAAACGATTTGGTAACATTTTACTATACCGGAGACGGATTTCTTGAAATTTACAGGAGAAAGTACTTACGCAAATCATTTTCTGTAGCGTTGTTGATGTTCGGGAATGTAGTTTTGATCCATTTTAATGCGAATGCATGTGGTTTTCTACGAAAATCTATTTCCGACGCGCTATTGCTGCTGCCGCCATTTGCTTTCTGCATGAGAGCACATTACGCTCTCGTATTGTCCGTATATGCTAAATTGAACGAAATGAGTGCTAATGGAACCTAACCTAACAGGCCTAACCTAACCTAGTAGGCATACCTCGTCCCCGTGATGGTTTGTAGGTTTATCGTGAATTTTTGGGGTAACGTCAATGGTTTTTGGGGCTACCCGTGAATGGTTTGTGGGAAATAACGAACAACAGTAAGTACTCGTTAATGTAAGAAATAGACATTATTTTCATAAGACATTCATTATTTCACCTAAAGAAATGTTCCGCAATGCAAAATAGTACGTTAGCAATGTAAAAAATTGCGAAATAAATCATTGATAGGTGTCTCCGGTATAGTAAAGTAGTACCAACGATTTCATCAAAAGAAGCCAAAAAGCAAGAGAGATATGCTATAATCAATTTATCTAGTCACATGCTGAAATTTACGATTGTAGGACTACGAAAACAATGATTAGATAAACAAGATTATTACGTTTATCTCCCAAGTTTTTTTTTAAAATTATATTTTCAAATAACTTCATCTTGTGACCAGACATATATATTTTTGGTTACCTCCTGATACTCTTAAAAGAATGAGTATCTGTAGTTCGATTTTTTTTTAAATTCAATTTCAGGAACATATTTTTATGATTTATCCAAGCTTTCAAATCCCTCCAAAATTTTCTCCAGGGGTCCCGGGTTCGAATCCCGGCCTAGGCATGGATGTTTGTGAGTGTCCATCAATCAATTTCATCACATCATCACTATCTTTGCGATTAGCCAAAAGTGGCAGAAAAGAGAAGTAAAAGAACCCAAATAAATCAATCAAAAACCCTCCAAGCTTTTTCCCAAAGGACGACTTTATGTTCATTTTGGCACTAAATTTACCGTAGCATACACATTCAAAACATAAATATCTAACCCTGAGCTTGAAAAATAATCATTTTGCAACTCTCTTAAGGAAGTGGTTCTCAACCTTTTTCAGTCCAGGACCCACCTTGAACGATATTACACTTCATGGGACCCATAAGCATGGGCGCCGGCAGAATTACTTGTAGGGGCGTGCACCTAGTTTATAATCATATTTTTGCTAACATCGAGTACTTTAAGAAGCCCGATTACGCTTGCTTAAACAAATTGCACATCCTTCATTCTAGAAAAGTAAATATGTAATCTAAAAGACTAATTTACTCTAGTCTAACATCAAACTAAACACAAAGGCTGAAATTGAGATATGCCGGTAAAAAACAATGGTGGATCGTGAATAACAGAAATGTAGAGTTTAGTACGTAAGCACGGGTTGAATTTAAATTGTTAAAACAATATATCTTAGGAATCTAAATGTAATAGGTTTTTAAGGCAGTAAATACATTTTCGAGCCTGACTGCGCGACCCACCAAACGACCCCTCTGGACCCACCAGTGGATCGCGCCCGGTTGAGAAACGATGCTCTAAGCCAATGTTGACAACGAGGATGAATGGATGATAAAGATGAAAGTTCATTGGTCGAGCCCTCTGCAGTCAGTGCTTGCACAGACTTGTTTTCGTTCGCTCGTTTGCTCCAGAGATTCTCGGGACAGAGTATAAGCGGCTCGGTCTTGTCCCGTCAAGTCTCCAAGGCTTTGGCCTCATTTTCATGGACATGTATAATACAATGCACTACGTACAGTCATTTTTCTATAATGTGTTTTTATTATTTGAATCAATAACTCTAGAAGGAAATTTCTAAACATAGCCTGAAAATATGTACAAAACTGCCTTCTCAGCCTATAGAGGTCGGAGCACGTGCAGTAACTGTGGACTTCAATCGCTTCACGAGTTGCAGATAGCAATTATCAGTTGTGGTCCTAGTTCCAGGCGTTCCGATATTTACTATCAACTTCCGGCATATGTAGTGTAGCGTAATCTTTCAAACAGTTGAAACGTAACGTTTCTTAACTTCAAGCAGTCCGTGTTTGAATGTGTAACGCTTGATTTTTAAACAATGAAACTACGCATTTAAACAGCAGATTCTCTGTGCACACACACACACACTTTAAACTATACCCCATCACAATTAGGCTATCTGTGCATAAAATTGGCCTTTTTTAAGACAACGAAATTCTTGTTGGTTGTTTGATTGGTTTTACTTAGCTTTTCTGTCACTTTTGCGTAATCGCAACGATGAGGATGAGACATGAAAATTGATGAAACGACACTCACAAAGTACACCCATGCCGGCATTCGAACCCGGGACTCCTGTCGCGAAGATGACAATGAATGGTAAAAATATGATAAAAGAACAATCCAAACACAAATGGATAGGACACAACACAACTCCCCCCGAAAAAAAAAAAACGATTACACTGGCTGTGAGTACAGTCTGCAAAATGCGTACGGGGTGTACAGCACGGACACTTCTGGGTTCTAATAAATGCATTGAAGTAAATGGGAATGTTACAACCCAGAAGTGTTCGTGACTGTACTACGTGGAAGAGAGGTTGATATTTGGGTGTCTTTGAGGGGGTCACACCAGGGAAATTTTGGAAAGCTTTTTCAAAACACGCGAGTTGCTCTTGTCAGTTTTGCAGGAAACCTTTCGCAAAAAATGTACTAAACGTATTTGGTAAATAATTAGCTACGATACACTAGAAAATAATTATCATCGGTAATTTATATTTGGGAAAATCATAGGGAATAGTGAATAAATGCGAGCTAGAACGAGGCGAGTACACTTGACAGGATTGTGACGAGATGACTTATTCATTTTAATCTAACCACTCTCGGAAAAAGTTTGATCTTGTTCCATTTCAGCATTGCGTGTATCCGGCACCACATATCATAGGATTTCCGCTTGACATTGAAAATATAAATAAATTGTACAAAAAAAAATAATACAAAATTGGCTTTTAATACAGGTCCCACGTCGTCAATCTTATCGTATACTGATTTCAACCTTCAGAAGTCTGGATTTCGTATCCAGGAAATACGAAATGAAGCAGGTCAAAATACAAGTAACTGTTCTGACGTTTAGGCCAGGTGGCCTTGGTAAATATAAATATGGCATGATCGGAAAATACACAGCAAAACTTCCAAGTGGATGTCCATGAATTAGAGCCTACGCACAGAAACGTAAATGCATCAGTTGAAACAAAAATGAATGAAGTCTGTAGCTCAGACCAAAGAAAGATGCAGAAAGGCGCACCAAAAAATCATAAATTGATGCATTAAAGTACAGCTCGACATTGAAAGAAACAATTCATTTGTATCATAAGGCGTACAGTCGAGGAAAAAAATACTTCCGCCATATTGCTATTGGTGTTAAGGCTGTATGCGGGAAGTATTTTTTTCCAGGACTGTACATTGGGGTTACCTTTACAAACTATATAAAAAAATGCATCAAACTGTAGACCTGAATCCTGGCAAAACAAACACTTTAAACCAACAATAGATGCGTTTTTTCTGCATCAAATAGTTTGGATGCATTTAGATTTCTGTGTGAAGCTCTTTCATTTGCCAAAATAATAAATGCCCACTTACTCAATTTTAAGCGACTGAATGGTTTTCCCTCATTCAAATATGTACCTATAATTTGTGTTAATTTACTTTAGATCACGTTGCTAAGTTTGCACAATCGTGGCTATGAGAATAAGCAATGAACTAACCAACAGAATAAATCGTATTCTTAACCGAGATTTCAATTCAGCGTCCTAAGATTGGTAGCAAGTTCCCAATGGACATATTTCAAATCCTACCACACTTCCTTCAAAATCACAAGAGAAGGTATGAGCTCGATGGATATATTTTTTTATATAACTAGCAGATTTGTACCATTCCCAATTTAAAAGTTGAAAACAGCAAAACGAACGACATGCCGCAGTGTAGCGAAGAACACACAGGAAGCCGATAGAATGTACAATAAAGACATTTAGAGTCATAGTGTAGAAAAATGTGTGGTCAGCAAATCAGCATGAGCACAATCTGCGATACACCCACAACATCACAGCTATCCTTTGGGAGAGGTTCGAACAAAAAGTTTCACATGTAATAATAACAATAATTAATATATGTATTAATAATATTATTGAAACAGGTCAAATAATAACAATGGTAAAAGACTAGAATAACAGCACGTATTCATTATCTAGCTGATGAGTAGTCAAGATCACTGAAATTTGTATACAATCAGGTGTCCTCCTACCAAATAAATTATTTTTAAATGGATTATTTATTGAATACCAAAAAGGTTGTTAGGCCCAGTCGATGAAAAGTAAATGATTAGTAGTAGTGGCGATACGCATACATTTTTGCAGGCACTGTTACAGCATATGTTAATAATCACAATCTAATCCTTATCTTTACGTAAGTTATGCGTAAATAAATCAACCTCATATTATACAACACATAAGATTTTGCTTATTTAATTTTGGACTTGTATAGCCTTTCGGGGGTAACAGGGCAAAATAGTCAATCTGTAATTATGTTACGATGCGATGCTTCAGAATACCCTTCATGGGTTTTCAGCAAAAGTTCTATAAGGAACTTCTCCCAGTGGAGAACTGGAAGAGCCTGGCATTTAAAAAGGTCAACCTCTCCATGGAACGTTGCTTTCTTCTGGAATGGCGCGATAGCTTATTGGCATTCAAATTTATTGCGTGAGGGAAGCCAGTGGATGAGTGAGGTCGCGGCCTACATACCACAAGGAGAAGATATTGTAAACGACGGAATTCTCCACTCATTTCTCACGCCTTTTACAAATATTCCACACCCTACCATTTATTCATGAACACGCACACCAATCTTCTCTCTTAAAAAATGTCACGTCTTTAGGGTTTTGAAAAAAAAGTGTTTAAGGGTTTTGAATAAAAAAAGGGTTTAAAACATTACCACACAGGACTACGCACAAAACTCAAAATATGCCAATTGACACAAAACATATTGATTCCAGTAACACATTAATGGTACCATGCAAAACAGTACGTTCTGTGTACCATGGGGTCCAGGATAGCAATCAATGAACGAAAACACCATAAATTGTTGAAGAAACCTATTTGTTGATTCTCCTGTTAACTAACTAACTCTCTAGCCTTCTTAAACCCGAAGGTTCATGGCTGCAGCAACACAGGCCTTCCATATGACCCTATCCTGAGCAAGATCTATATACTCTTTTCCATCCCTACCGATTTCCTTTAGGTCTATCTCAACGTTATCCCTCCATCTTCGTCTTGGCCTTCCTACAGGTCTCTTACCATCAGGTTTCCCAACAAGAATCCTGTAAACTCTTCCTTCCTCTCCCATTCGTGCCACATGGCCTGCCCACCTAAGTCTTCTTGATTTAATTATTCTAATAATATCTGGACATGAATACAAATTATGTAGTTCTAAATTGTGTAACCTTCTCCACTCACCTGTCTCCTCGTCCCTTTTAGGTCCAAATATTTTCCTAAGGATCGTATTTTCAAATACTCTCAATTTATGTTCCTCTTTCAATGTAAGGGACCAAGTTTCGCATCCATACAGGCAAAATTACTGTTTTGTATATTTTAACTTTTAGTTTCTTAGATATTAAACGAGAAGACAAAAAATTATGAAGATGCATTTCCTGAATTAAGCCTGCTTTTTATTTCCTCTTTAATATAATTTTCATTTATTAGTATTACTTCTAAGTACTTGAATTTGGAAACTAGTTCAAACGAGTTGTTATCACTTATCAATAATTAGATTTTGATTATTACCTAACACTTGGTTTCGGCCTGTAAGCATATATTTAGTTTTCTCTTTGCTAACTTCCAAAGCTATCTCTTTAGCTGCTTGAAAAATATTTTAGCATTACTCTTAATGGTATTTATATCATCCCCTAATAAAGTCTACATCATCTGCATATGCTAACAACTGAGTCACACAGTTTAATTTTAGTCCTTTGTTGGTTTCTTTTACCTTCCTAACAGCATATTCTAAGGCAAAATTAAAGAGCAATGGAGATAATGCATCTCCTTGTTTTAACCCATCATGAATTGTAAATTTGTTAAGACACATTAATACCCACACGAATTTTACTTTCTGTTTCACTGGTGCAGACCTTTCAACATATTAACAATGATCCTCCTGTTATCTAATTTAAACATTATGTGGTCTAAAATATTCTTAAAAATGCAATAAATGTGAACAAAATTGAATGCTGTGTTTTAAATATAAATTTCTTTAGGATACCAATGATCTTTCAAGTTTGATAATAGAAACAAGGAAAAATACTACAACAACATTTTAAATGTCAAGATTTGTATTAAAGATGTTTATTCTTGGTAGTAATAGTACACTACGAAGTTTCTTTCAAGTTTTAAGAATCTACAGAGAACAAGGTAGATTCACAATATCCATCCGCCTGACTCAAGGAACTCTAAAACCTATTACAAGGGAAATACAGGCTTAGGAAAAGTAATGAACCATTCCCCAAACAACACTTAAGAGCAAGAAACAAACAATGATTAAAAAAAAAAAAGCAATGATACACAAGTAGTACCATGGGATCCAATTGCCCTCCCTACCGAGTACGGACCGAGAAATGTCCAATATTTTCTGTGCACAGTTATCAGCGAACAAAATACAGAAATGTGTACCACAAAAATTTAAGTAATTTTGAAGACACGTAGTTTTATTTACATTACACAGACGGGTTAAAGTGCATATACTGCTAATGATGCATCAAAATACACAGAAATGCATGAACTAAGATGATCAGGCACGATAATTTCAAAGAAACCAAAATTACCCGTTTAACTGTCAGTTGATGCATCAAAAATGCTGCTACCATGAACTGATGCATTCCTAGTTCTGTGCGTAGTATTTGGATGAAACTCGTTTCTTAAGTATCTTAAAGCATATTGTTAACTCGTTTCTTAAGTATCTTAAAGCATATTGTTAACTCGTTTCTTAAGTATCTTAAAGCATATTGTTAATTCGTTTCTTAAGTATCTTAAAGCATATTGTTAACTCGTTTCTTAAGTATCTTAAAGGATATTGTTAACTCGTTTGTTAAGTATCTTAAAGGATATTGTTAACTCTTTTGTTAAGTATCTTAAAGCATATTGTTAACTCGTTTGTTAAGTATCTTAAAGGATATTGTTAACTCGTTTCTTAAGTATCTTAAAGCATATCGTTATTCTTCTCAACTGTTTATCATCCATGTTGGGAGATGACAGTCCTTTAAGTAGATTTTAACTTTTTTGAAGAGCGGGAATCTTCCACTGAGGAAGTTGGGCATGTCCTGCGCAGGTCCCTTTACAACCTTGCACTCTTAACCTTTCGCAAGGGGCTTTTCACACCCCCATTTAACCCTCAGGTAAGGATTTTTAGATAAGGGCAGTGCTCGGAGTGATGAGGATTGTTGGGGGATACAAAATTTTCGCCAAGCATCCCCAAAGCTGTCTCATTGACCCCATGTTAAACCAAACCATAGGAGCATGCCCCCGGCTAACCCCAAGGTTCGAACAAACACCCCCCAGCAATGATTTTTCACTTCAAGCGCTGGATAAAGGGATATCGAATGGTACAAAATGACCATATGTTCCGATGCGCAAACAATTTTAATTCATTTTTCCAACCTGTTCTATTGCATTTACATTAAAATGTGATGTTTCTGAACATGGTGTAGCCGAAGGCAGCTAGGAAATAACCTGAATCCTCCAGAACAGCCTACATAAGATACTTTCAAATACCATAAACAGGCATATTAACAAGTTAGATAAGCATTTACGATACAATCACAGCTCTCATTTTGATGTTTAAGTGTCTTTCCATCAGCAATTCCTGTAAGAAATAGGTCTTTCTTGAAAAGATTTTGCTAACCCGGCATGTCTTGCATTAGTATTTGTTCTTCCAAATCGCAGTATACCAACTCAACAATAACAAACGCATGTAAGTTTACCACCAGTACATGGGAAACTAAGAAAACAATTCTCTTTCAGATGTTGCTACGTGACTTCATGTGTAAACCTGCGAACAAAGGATTTCGAAAGCAGCCAATACAACTAGGCTTTAAGATGCAAGTCTCGATGGTACAGCTCAGAACGGCCTTCAATTAATAGGTTCTCCCAACATTTTTAATTTCTCGGCACTTGGCATTTCTGTTATGGCAACTTCGTTTTCTACAATTACGAAACATTTATCTTTAATCATGTTTATGAATTTTGTTCTGAATCAGAAACCATTTCCCAAATAAATATACATCAAAATTCGATAAAATAGATGCCACCTCACCTGCGATTTCGACTCCGTTGTACGTTGTACTCGTATTATACTTATACACGTTATATTTATATGTTATGCGTGTTCGTTAGTCCGTTTATATACGTGTAGAGTAGGTCTTAATAATACAAAACTACACCGAGATCTTCAGGCCGAAACTGATTGCATTATTGCTTCTTATTTTGATGAAGTAAATTGAAATATTCAATACTTTTTGAATGCAAATATGCAACCAAAGCCTTTAAATCAACCTGAGGAAGACAAACAAGACTAATTATTCAAATGGTGGATTCTTGCGTCATAAGAAGGAGGCACCCTTCAATTTTCAGGTTTCTCGGTCCATGTGTTTGGGCTGTGCATTGACGAGTCTGTGAGTGAGAACTAACTCTTTATAGAGCATTAAGATTATTAAGTACTAGCTGATTTCCCGGCGTTGCCCGGGTATTTATTTATCCCAATCTTCTATTAGACAGGAATATAATGAATTCTAACTATAGTGTAAAATGAACTTGGGAGTTGAACGGCATTGGGAATGTCACTATTCATCTCAGCGGTCCCGAAAACTATGGATTCCACACTAATATCGGTCGTTTTACACGTAACCCCCGTCCCACCCCCAGCCCTAGGTGTGCCAGTGGTGTCCTGGAGTTGAATGGCATTGGAAGTGTCACTATTCATCTTAGCGACCCCGACAACTATGGATTCCATACTAATATCGGTCGTTTTAGACTATTTTTAGATGTCACCCATTTCCCACCCTCACCCCTAGGGGTGCCAGGGGTGTCTTGGAGTTTAACGGCATTGGGAGTGTTAACTATTCATCTTAGCGACCCCGAAAACTATGGATTCCACACTAATATCGGTCGTTTTCGATTATTTTTACATGTCACCCCCTTCCCACCACTAGGGGTGCCAGGGGTATCTTACCCACACAGTATTTCTTTCCAGATTGTAAGTCATATGTGTACCAAGTTTGGTCATCGTGAATGTCACCAATTATCTTAGACACTCCGAAAACTATGGATTCGACACTAATCTAGGTCATTTTTGACATTTTATTTTTCACCCTTGTCACCCCACATGCCGATAGGTGGTGATCTTGAAGTTGAACCGCATTGGGAGTGTCACGAAAACTATGGATTCCACACTAATATCGGTTGTTTTCGATTATTTTTACATACCACCACCCTACCCCCACCCCTATGGGTGCCTTACCCCACAGTATTTTTTTCCAGATTGTAAGTCATACATGTACCAAGTTTGGTTGAAATCGCTCCAGGCGTTCGAGAGTTATGCAGGAACAAATAAAACACACACATATACACACATACATCCATTTTTATATATATAGAAGATAGCAGACCTATATATTCAAACTGTATGCTATTAGTGTTTTGTTGTTAACACGTTGCTAAGGAGACGACAAAAACAAGCTGCCAACATGAAGTAAACTTCTCGCCCGAGTTGTTACACATACTTAAGGTGGTATTTGCAGGGGGGAGGTGAGGGGTAATTCCCCTCCGGATGCTGCATGCTCACCAGGTTGAAAATCTTCAGTCATTTAGGGGGCTGCGGTATGTATAATAAGAGCCTCCCTGATGGCGTCGTGGCAATGTCGTCGCCTTTTAATCAAGGGTTCGATACCCGGTGGAGGCACATAGTGGTTCGGATCCCACTTTAAACTGTAGTCCCAGTCCCGATTAACCTTACTTTAAAGTGAACTTTAAAAAACACAAAACCAAATCAATTACCGGTATATATAATAAAAAACGTGCTTCGAAAGAGGTGGGTTGCTTGAATCTCCCCTGAGAAATTTGCAAATACCAGTGTGCATACATTGTACAATTTCAATTTACTTTTTTAAATAACAAAAGTGTGTATATTAGTCGCCTCGCATGATTGGTCTCTCGTCCCAGGGTTTCAAACTAAAATTGGAACCCGAACCACTATCTGCTTCCAACGAATCAAGAAACATCGTGTTCTGACGTCAGTGCGGAATGCCTTCGTTGTTAGGTTTAGTTATCTTGCATAAATAATAGAGGAGAAGGTCTAAATATGGGAGAAGGTTTAAATATGGGTTTTGGAGTTATCAGCGCTGCAGGGTGCTGCAGCATGGCAGAGGCTATGGGAACATGTTATCTGTCAAGGACAAAGGTTGCGACGCCAATTTGCAAGAGAAAGTGCTGGTTAGTTTCGGCCTTGGACGCTGTTATAGAATTGCGACCTCCGAAAACTTTTTGCAGGTATGTTTTAACTCAGCGTTTTCTGAATTCTCATCTGCTTTGTATAGGTTATGATATTAGCGCGACATAAAACAAATGTGGGCTTTTAAAAAGCCATGATTTGTTTGTAAAATATATACCACAGAGAGCGAAAATAAATTGAAGAAGAAAAATAGCGTGATGGTCTAAATATGGGCTATGACATGAGGTCTAATGCTGAGATCACATTTTCAACAAATATTTGGATGTTTTTCTTAATTTCGTTTTTTCCCATTCCGCGTGATTTTCAAAACAACAGATTACACTGGGGAACAGTGAAATTGCGGCACAGTGTTTGAGAGCTAATTTAGGGCAATTTCATGCTGCTGAATAATGATATAATAATATATTTCCTGAATTGGCTCTAATTTATGAAATAAATGCAACTAAACCAAAATGGCGGAAACATAAGACATATATATAAATGAACTTCCAACAACAATTTAATATTTCTTTTTGTGATTACAATCATTATTATAAAAATAAATGTATATAGGCCTATGATCAAAATAATTAAGAAAATATGTACACAATGAAGTAACAAACTATGTGAAACGTTTTCTATACGATTTCCTGCTGTATTGCTTTTGAGGACAATCCCTCTGTAAGCTCCAACAGTAGTCGGCCATCACGTGGCGATCCCACAGTCCCTGGTACCTTTCTTCCATTATCCTTATATCCTGATGGAACCTTTCTCCCCGTACTTCACTAAAATCACCAACGTTCTCAGGGAATCTGTCAATGTGGCTATGTAGAAAATGTATCTTCACACTCATATTAGCTCCCAATTTCTCAAAATTTTTCAACATATTTCCAACTATATCGGGGTACACTTCTGCTCTGTGATTCCCCAAAAAGTTTTTGTCGACGGACACAAAGCTCAGTCAGGCCTCAGATTCGATGTAAGACATGTAAGTTGTAAAATTGGCATCATTTATGAGTGTACGAATTTGTGGTGGTCCGTCAAAGATTCCTGCCTTCAATTTTTCAATACTTAGTCCTGGAAAAGTGTGGCATATATATTTGAAACAATCACCACTTGTATCTAAGGCCCTGACAAACTGTTTTATCAACCCAAGTTTAATATGCAGTGGAGGAAGGATGATTTTGTCCCTATCTATCAGCGGTTCATGAATGATATTAGCTTTTCCCACTAATATTTTCCCTTGGGGGCCAAACTTTTATCGTCCAATGCTTTTCTCTAGCACGACTATCCCACAAACATAGGAAACAGGGATACTTTGTGTACCCACTTTGTTGTCCTAGTAAAAAAATCACCATCTTCAAATCCACACACACGAGCCACTTATGTTCAGCATATTCAATTTTTTTCTAAAACCATTTTTATGTTTTGGTATTCTTCCTTAAGGTTTGTTGAGTGTGTGATATATTGCCTAGCAATGCTTCATAAGTTGCCTAGCAACAATTTACAAATAAATAAAAAAGTTTATTATGGGAATTTCAGCCCATTATCAAATTTTGATATTACCGAGAAAAGCGTAGAGTAATTTTACCTCCTATATTTTCCATGGTGTGTTTATTTTTATAACTGGAGTCAATTCAACTGAACCAATCATACAATTGTCAATAACAGCTGTTTTGTGTGCTGAAACTGTTATTAAACTTTATGCCGCAAAATAAAATCTTTTTTTTGTTCCCCAGTGTTATTCATAAATATGAATTTTATAATGTTTAAGGGATAAATGACTGTTTTTTATTTTAATTGCTTTTTGTGATATTGCCACTAGTAGCCCATATTTAGACCACAATTTTGAAATACATTATTTTACCATTTTTTGGAAATTGCTTTTTTATTAAAAAAATTGGAGACTTCCTATACTTTAACATGCTATTACATTTAAGTATATATTTCATAGATATGCATTTTTTAGGCAGGTGCTTGATATATTCATTTTTTTCCTCCGGAAATGACAAAATAAAAAGGGGGCCCATATTTAGACCTTTTCCTCTACCTTTTGGGCAAGCCGAGATAAAATGGTAGTGTATTTATGCTAAGAGAATTAAAGCTAACACGCCTAACCTCTACCCTATCAACGATGGCATTCCTCGCTTACGTCAGAACACGATGTTGGTTGTTGCTTGTGTAATGAGCGAGACACTTCACCCAATCATCATTCATCCTTAACCGCAGGACGATGATTGATTTGGTTTATTTCACTTCGCTCTTCTGCAACTTTTGGCTAATTGCAAAGATGGGGATGAGTGATGATGTGATTTATGAAAGGACCCTCACAATCACCGGGATTCGAACCCGGGATCACTGGTATCGTAGCGCGATATGCTAACCGCTCCGCCACGGGGGGCCGGCCGGCAGGACGATGAAAAGCGACGTAAAATAATAATCTTCACACAGAAGTATGATTTAGTCATAAGAGTTTTCGTTTATTAATTCATTTTAGTGTTGAATCACGTGTTTAATGAGAGATCTGAATATTTAAATAGGGAAACACCTCTAATCACGGCACCCTTGTGAACCTAGTGAACAGCCATTTGGGAGATTTTTCTTCTAGAATAGGATGCGCACGTGCTGGAATAAGGACAGGAAGCGATTCCAGGCCTGTCACCTGGGATCCTTTACATTTAAGCCTGTTTGCACTTGGAAGCAAAGACAAATAGGAATCAAATCCTCTTAAACAGATTCCATTGTATGGCTTGAGAGGAGAAGCACGAGGAGTTCCTGCGAATGAACTCTGAGGATTATGCGTGAAGCAGGCACATATCTATTCTAATTTTAAATTATGTTTTGAGAAATAATAATAATCAGAGGTAGACAAAACTAAAAATAATTCAGGCGCCGGCACCTTTTTCTCAGGAGCCAAACCCCACCCCCTTTTGCTATTTTTTTTTTCAAATGTGGGCTAAGGAAGGCATGAATCTTACTAAAATAGGCTACAAAATGTGGTCTTAAAACATTTAATTTATTAATTAATACAAGACTGGGTTAAAACCAATTAATTCTTGCACCCGAGTGGCCTTTTAAAGAAGTCTCAATTGGTAACGGCAGGAATAACTATGCAATACATTCTAATATATGGCCGTCTCTATCATATTCATGCAAATTTTAAAACTCTGCTAGAAACAGAGTAAAAAACATTATCTCATGTTTATTATTCTAATTTCATAATACACAATACAGAAAACACACAAACATTAAAAAACACACAACTGTACTCGTCATTTTAAAGAAAAGTAATGGCAATTCATTTAATCGAACTCGAAATATAAAAAGGAAAGTTTTATAACTGAATTAAAAAATTCAGTCGTCAGGCGGAAATTTTTAGGCACCCTGTATTGTTCTACCTCTGATGATAATAATAATATAATAATGATGATGATAATAAAAGTTTTAATTAATAGGTTACTATAATTTATATATCTATTCAGAATATGTAAATTAATTAATATTGTAATATTATTACA
The DNA here is from genome assembly GCF_977018435.1 of Lepisma saccharinum. Taxonomy (NCBI): domain Eukaryota; kingdom Metazoa; phylum Arthropoda; class Insecta; order Zygentoma; family Lepismatidae; genus Lepisma; species Lepisma saccharinum. The sequence continues at coordinate 67,207,833 of NC_139235.1, read as the reverse complement.
TGGGTGGGTAAAAAGATGGTATAAGAATAGACATAACAGCACGTATTCATGTTCTAGCTTACGTGTACATATCTAAGACCGGCAAATTTTGCATAAAAACAACTGGCAAGAAAATTAATGTCAAAAAGATAAAGAATTGAAGATTTATTGAACAAAAAGGAATGGCAGATCCCCATACTTCACAGTTAGAACACCATAGAGATGTTGAGAACAAAATAATAAAATATTACATGGAATTTTGAAAAGAAATTTTGGAAAACAAATGAGAAAAGAAATTCAAATTAGATACCACAAGATAATTTCAAAAGAGGCTCTTCTATATTGTAGCGAATGTTGGGCTCTTTGTCAACATGATAAATCTAGAATAAATTGTTAACAAATTAGATTTTTGCGGTCTTTAAGTGAAGTAACCTTACGAGGCAAAATTAGAAGTGAAGAAATCCGAAATAAATGGAAGGTCGAAGCTATGGTGGAAGAGATTTTAAAATATCAGTTAAAGTGGAATCAACATGTTCTGAGGACGGCAGATAGCCGCTTGCCTCGAAAATTATTACATTGCAGGAAAAAAAAAATAGAAGACAATATCGCCGATGGAATGATAAATTATTGTATAGTCGCAGAACGGGCTTCGGTTACCCAGACCTGCAGGAAGATGAAGATGATGAAGTTAGATCCAGCTGAGGAAAAGTGAAGTTCCTGGTAATATTTTATGCAAACTATTATCAGTAGTACTGTGCATAATTATTTGGTAGTGTCATTCAGAGCCGTATGTTACGTTACGTCCAGTTACGTTCGGTGGAAATAAACAACCCCCGATTATACAGGGTGGAACTAAATTAGGTAAATACAGGGTGGGCACAAAGTCGCTTTGCCCAATAAATGAAGAAATCAAATATTTGGGGAAAGCGACTTCGTAGTAACTTTTGAAATGCTATAAGTTTTCAATAAATGATCTTAAAGTTCGTTTAGTAATGGACAATGGAGGTGGGGTAGGAGGTAGGGCCCCACACACTCTCGATCTCAGGTGTGTGAAGGTGATGTGATCAGCACCACGCTCCGACCGCGCATTTATCCCTCAAGCATCCATTTATTTGAGGCTGGGCGCTCTATGCAAGGACAAGGCCGGAAACAATTCGACCGTAGATCATTCACACCAGTAATCGAACCCGTGTCTCCTGCGTGGTACCACCACAGCTGCTATTTCGCGATTTACTGTGAAAAAAATGTGTGTTCTGCATATATTTTATTCGTTTATGAGCACTTTATGCATGAAAAAAACGTTTATCGGTGCTATCGTCATGGCGATACAATACGATGCAAATGACGCTTCTAAACATTTCTTAGAAACTGGTCTTAAGACGTCCAACGCCCACACAAACTGTTAAAGACATTTCCTAAAAGACCACACGGGGTGACCTTTCACGCAAAGTGAGCTATGCACTAAAAGTCACTTCTCGACGGAGGAAAATGAATAATCAATCCCCACGGAGAGCTTACGTTTCCCCGGTGCTACCATGGAAATGCCGTAAATATTATTTAAAATCGGTTTATGCGTTCCCGTGGCGCTATTTTATAGCTTTGGTGCTTGCTAGCTACGTTCCCAGTTGTTAGAAAAAATTTACTGTGATTTTCGTGCGTTTATGGAATATCGTTACGAAACAGATTGCATTCTGTATCCATGCAGGAGTGGCTTAACAAGCTATGATAAGTAGACCTCGGATTTTTAGGTTCTAACAAGTGTGCTTTTAGGTTCCTAAAATAGCCTCTAAAAACCCTAAAATAGGTCCTAAAAATTCTAAGTTAGGCTTGAAAAAACTTGAAGTAGGTTAAAAAAAATTAAAATAGTTCAAAATTCCTGAAAAATGCTGATTAGGTATTGTCACCAGCAATGAAAATGGGACACCTATATCCTGAAATACGCACTATCTTGCATAACGTTGTGTGTGTGTTGCCTAACCCTTCGCCGATGGCAGTACTTACCATTGGAAATTTGCTATTAAAATCCACTCTTCGCCGTATACTTAGGCAAAAATCTTTTTTCATGTAATCCACAGTCAAACTCCGCAATTTTGCCTCTGAGGATCATCTTATATTTCAACAGAAACATAGTCAGTGCTGCAAACATCAATGCTGAAATGTTCGTTTGCAAGGCGTAAATGCCACAAACCACCGAAGTGACGCGAAAAGCTAGCAAGACCACACAGATCAGACCACTTTGGACTGTACAGGTAACAGTGGCACCAGACATCTGAGCTTTGAAAAATCACCATGGACTTGCAGGAAGGGAAATCGACAGAGGGTATGTTTCAAACACGCCCGTCATTGAATTTTTTCGTGACCAAACTAAGCAAATGCCTCTGTGTGACATAAAAATCCTGCAAAATCTTTATAAAAAGCTAAAAAAAGGCTTGATTTAGGCGCATATACCTACAATAGGTTCTAAAAAGCAAAATAGGTTTTTTTAGGTCCTATAAAACTTCATCAGTCGTTGCGTTTTTTTTAACGAAACGCTAACGTAACTTATTATTTCTTACATACATGTAAAGGAAAAAAATAGGTTAAAAACCTAAAATCCGAGGTCTAATGATAAGCAAAAAATTAAACAGCTCCCATACAAAAAACATTATGCAATAACAAATAAGACGAAAAATATACCTATGTGATTGCCACAGTAGCCGCAGAGTCTCTGCAGACCAACGAAGAAAATGGGATTTGAATTTGCCCCTTTTCATGGCTTTTTCTGTGATAAAAAGTCACACCCTTGGACTGTATGCAACTCGGTGTTTCAAAGTGATGTTTGGGTTGCATACCCGTCAGGATGATGATTGAGAATATCCTTCGTTGAACAAGTAAGTTCTACCCCGACCGTACGTTAATCTTAAATTTGAAGAAAACTAATACAGCAAGGAGATGCAATTTCATATAACAATTAAAGAAGCTCAAAGGCTGAAGCGTAATGTCCCATGCAAGGACAGGTCTTACATTTTGAGCATCACGTAATTTGCATAAATAAAATCAGTCTGATTTCGAGGAACAGAAAATCACAAGGAAATTATGTATCTCTTGAGGTAATTTATTACCGAGAGTACAGTATTTATAGAATATATTCTACTTACATTCTCAGATTCTGTAAGATGTTTGGTATTGATTCAGTGCAACTTTCAAGATTTTCAATGTTCCAAACTTTTAAAATTATATTTTGAGCCAAAACTAAAAATTGGGGGGCCTCCTCGGAGAAGTATACTAGAAAATACACCCTAGTGGTGTTACTGATTGTAAGTTGGGAATTCTAAAAAAAATCACAACAAACTGTTTACGATGTGGTACTTACAGGAGATGTACTAAGATGTGAAATTCCAGCGAGAAACTCAGGCTCGAAAACAGGGCTTTTACCTCAATAACAAATTAAAAATTCTTGACCTTTTTTCTTTTCCTTTACATTTATTTAATCACCCCCTACTTAGGAATAGTTGGAAATTAAGAAAATAGATATTTTTATTCAATGAAAAACCCGTACCACAACGCCGGTTAGGATGAAAAAAAGAGAATTAGACTTGCTTTAATTATGGAATGTAAAATTTGATGCTTCAGACTTCATCCAGGATGGGAAATTGTCACATTATTTAATATTTTTACAAAACTTCATACACAAAGCTGAACTCAATACAATTTTAGATCTCCAAAAATTCAATTTTATCAAATCGCACTACAGTTATATAACAATGTAGTCACTATACTGTAAAAAAAATAACAAAAAAATTCTGACCACAAGCATAATTTATTGACTTTCTTGCAGTACTTCTTGGTTTGATTTCTTAACTGATAAGACACCCTGGACCAGGCAGGACTTGAACTCTGTTTTCTTGCATACCGTGCCATTGCTCTACCAACTGAGCTACCGAGCCAGGCCTGGTTTCGACCGATTTTTCGCTGGAATTCCAACACAAACTGTTTACTTGTAGTTATCTGGTAACCTAATAATCCACCAATAGGAATAGGGTATCTGCAACAGTGTGGATATCGCGGTGCTTCTCGACACTAGCCAGAGCTCGAACTCATTCTATTCTCCAAGCCCTCTGTTCTGGTTAGGACAGGCAACCAGCATCACACAATTGCCTACGTCAAATAAGAAAACAACACTTTCCTCCCCCTACTTTACACACAACAAGGAGAAAGTGCAAATTGCAGTTATATACGTGTGATCTCAAGGCCGAACGGTCGCCTTCCGTGAAGATGTGAAGATAGCTCTCTTCAAGTGTCGTGGCGTGACGGCGTGAGTTTAGTGGCTCTCCGGCATAAAGCGTTCTGCGGAGGCGAACAATGCCATCGCTTGATAAGCCACACCTGAAAACCTGTTCCGTGAGCACAGAGCGGTTCTTATATGTCCCTTTCGCGCTTTCCTTTCGGACAGGATTCTTTCAAGAACAAGCTGCCAGAGGTTGAGCACCTTCAGAATTTCCGCCCACTTCAGACAGTGACGTTCGCGGCACGAGGTTTCCCCCAGAAATCGGACAGACAGAATCTCACATGCACATGTAGGAATCGACAAGTGTTAAAAATATAAATTGACATCTTTTCTAATAAATAACAAAAACAGCAACTGGAATTGTATCAAATAGGGTTAAAACCAAATATATTTTGAGAATAAGAACCAATCAGAAATTATTTGAACTTTACAAAACATGTCCGCATCTCAACTTATACAGGGCAATTCAGATTTCCTATTACACACTTCTAGGGGTTGTAGAGGGAACGTAGCAGATCAAGTTTCGATAAGGAACACATGTCCGGAAACGTACAGTTTTGGTACTACACAGATGACAAGATCACATAATTTCACATCTCAATCAAATCAAACTTCTAGTCAATCCACCAGGTGAGTGAATATCCAGAGCAACGTTTTCTTTTCATTCATGCAGTTATTGCTCTGAAATGCATAGTTCTATTTTGTTATTAACTTTTAAACACCTCCTTCAAAAAAATAACTTTAAAAGTTGGGGGAAAATTTTAGTTATGAACATTTAAGATCAGATGAAATTGAGAAACAAGCGCTCACAAAGAAACATCTAGGTCACGTCCGGAACTTGAACTCGAAGTCCTCAGTGAAGAATTTGTGAGTCGCACACTCGCAACCACATAGGGGGCTAAATTACTTAATATTTTTTTAAGCCCACTTTATGCTCAGTAAGGCTAATTGGGACGGGACCTTCAGTTCAAAATGTGCCTCCACCAGGAACTCCTTAGTTACAATCTGACAGCATTACCTCTGCGCCATCGGAGAGACCTGATATACTTACTCCAACAAACTAAGAAGTAGAGTACTGCATTGCAGAACTTTCACTCGCTCAAACTTGATCGAATCTCCCACGCTCGAGCGTAATTCCCTCGAATATATAGAATCTATCTTCTATATATATAAAAATGGATGTATGTGTATGTGTGAGTGTGTATATTTGTTTGTTCCGGCATAACTATCGAACCCCTGGAGCAATTTGAACCAAACTTGGTACAATATCACTTGCAATCTGGAAATAAATACTGTGGGGGTAAGACACCCCTGGCACCCCTAGGGTTGGGGTGGGAAGGGGTGACATGTAAAAATAATCGAGAACCACAGATATTAAATTCAGCACAAACAGGAATCCGTGACTCTACGCAATCCGCACAACGATAGTGTTTCTCGGGTTGTCTAACATTCAGGCTGTGTTGCGATTGGAATCCATAGTTTTCGTGACACTCCCAATGCGGTTCAACTCCAAGTTCATCACCTATCGGTATGGGGTGAAAAATAAAATGTCACAAATGGCCTAGATGTGTGTCGAATCCATAGTTTTCGGAGTCGCTAAGCTAATTGGTGACATTCACGATCACATTTAAAATTAGTTACATTTTACACTATAGATAGAATTCATTATTTTCCTAATACAAGATTGGGATAAATAAATACCCGGGCAACGCCGGGTAATCAGCTAGTATCAAATATAATTTTAATGTGACAATAATCGTACAAATATAAACCGTGTTTTAAAAATAATCATCTGATTTCAAAGTCATTTAACTCCGTAACCGTTCGCTAAAACACATCGTGAGTTTTACATGATTGCTGGCAGGTAGCAGTAGCCCCCCCCCCCCCCCCACGCCGCTTGCATCAGATGCAAGCAAGATGGCGACGTCGCAACAAAAAACTTTGTGTACTGCGCTTTGAAATGTGTGAATCTGTTACAACTGTGCAGCGTGAATTTCGGCGACAGTATGGTGAGAACTGGCTTTTCCCACAGTTGCAGCTCGACTCCAATGAATACTGTGGATGAACTGCGAAATCGGATCACAGCAGCAGTGACTCCAGACGAATTCTCCTACCGAGCGTCCAAAGGTGGTCACATTGAGCACTTATGGACATTTTTTTATGTAAAAAATTATCTATATCTGTGTATTTTAAAAGCAATTCCAAGTTCCTGGTTTGATAAATAAAAAAGATGTAGCCTTTCAAAATCTGATGATTCTTTTTGAAACACCCTGTATGTGTAAAATTCGTGAGTTCAGTCCATAATCATCTATTGATTTTCATATACTGCTATGTATTGGTAAGACAGACGAAATTAAATTCTAACGTGGAGATGATGACTATGTTCACAATTTCAATTTCACTGCGCCTCTCATTCTCTACCACAGACAAATTATGGTTGTACGTGAACTACTGGGCTTCGAGCATATACCGATCGTTTGCCTGTTCGAGCGTTATTCACTCGAGCGAAGAAACAGTCGATTCCGTAAGCCATCTAGCGTCATCCGTGCGAACTATTAGACTATCGAGCAGCACTGGTATTAAGAAAACAAGTTGTTGCACAAACCGCGCATATCCATACATAATCATATATTGATTTTGATAAATTTGAATGCAAGGCAATTTCGCCTAAGTTGCGAAACGAGAAGATACTATCGGAGGGCTGGAAAAGTACACCTTGTTTACACTCACCTATGTATTGGTTACTGAAGGTTACTAAGATACATTGAAATTAAAGAAGAGGAGGAGGTAACCCTTGAGAAGTAACAGGGAATCTTCAAAACTACAAGTACAAGGGGAATCTTGTGGCTCGCAATGGGGAAATTAAGTCTCAGGCAGAAATTAGAATTCAATTCAGAATGCCATCCACGAAATTTCAGTGATGACACAATTTCATTCTAACTGTAGGACCAGTTCTATTTAACGCCACAACGTTCAGGATATTATAACCACGTAAGACATTTGTCTGACCTGAACCAATATGTCTTAATATATTTCATCAAGTTTTTCTTGTATTTTAAGCCTGTGGAACTAGAGTCCGTAAGGTCAGCTGAATTATTACAAAGTCACGTAAGATTACATAAAAGATTAAACAAATAAAACATTTCAGATAAGAAAAGGCAATGGGAGCACTAATTTGCCTGAACTCAACAAATCACTGGTGATAAGTCATCATCTGCTTACGATCCATCATTCAAAGCACCAACAGATGTAATGTGTGGAATTCTGCTTGAAAGAGTGGGCAAAGTATTCATTTGTCGACAAACTGCGCCACCCTGAAGGAAGCACAAGACTGAATATATGTAATGAAAGTTGATCACATGAGAATTTCACAATTGTGATGCAAGTGTATTACGACATGTTTCGCCTGATACGTATAAACATTAATAAGAACTTTTCTGACCTAATCTGCAATCTCCTTTCGTAGATTTTACGCAAATAAAGAACACTGATGTCTTATTTACTTATTACTATAGTGAAATTATTTTTGTAACATCTCGGGCTGTTATGTATTTGCAGCTTGGGAGCGAGTCACAACTCCTGAAACAGCCAATCAACAAGCGAGCTGGTGAAGTCATTTCAACCCAGCACCAATCGCTAACCCTCTTGATCAAGCTCTGAGCTGTTGGTAGGCTCCCTAGACAGACTCGTGCAGCCAGAGATGGATGCATTCCCGAGATTCATGAAACAACAAAACTTGAAACGTTTTCACGATATACTCCGTGAATCGCTGATCAACGATCAGAAGCAGGATAAATCAACATAGGAATAATCAAAAAAATCCCTGCAAGTTGCCAGAAATTAATTTCATATAACTTTTAACTTAACTTCGTTACTTTTGTGTTCTAATTTACTGCGTAAACTGTTTCTATTGTCTTATATTTTTTCTTAATGTATTTTCTTGTTTAATTTCTTTGCAATCTTTAATTTTATAATTACTTTGATGTATAGTTTTTGGGGTAAACTGGTAGACCAGCAACAGCTTAACTTCGCCCAGAAGTAAAGTCAGTTCAGTTCAAGTGTATTAATTGTCTTGCTGACATCTGCTCGCAAGTGATGCCGTTACACAACTTTGTCCACCTATCCAAAACTTATTGGAGTGGTAGGCATATGGAATAGTCATATGTAGAAGAATTTCTACAGGTTTTAGGTTTCCAGAGGTGAAGACACCACTGGTGAAAGTAAAGCCTTCGTCTTTAAAATGACAAAAATCGCGTTTTGAGGCTCACTTTGTCACAGATGCAGCCTTAACGACAATCTGCAAATAACACTTGACGCCTTATATAAATTTGTGCCTTGCATATTCTGTCCTGCAATTCCACGCACGTAAAACAGCGACAGCGAAAAATCAGGCGAAGCCAGGACTGGTTCGATACGACGCCAGTGGTACCTGACTTCGAATCTCGGTTCGAAAACGGATGTTTGTGTTTGCCTGTCCTGAATGAAAAAAGTCGAGAATTGAGAATAATTGATATGAGGTTTGTGTGGGTATGGCACGGTATGCAAGAGCCCTAGAAATGTATACCTGTAATTTTTGTCTCACCTTTTCATTTGACTGCACTGTAGAATCAAAACTGAGAATGAAATTGAGACATGAACCGAGTAGTCAACTCAGTTTCTTCTCGGTAACAGAATACTTCTTCTTCTTCAGGTTTGTTACGATTTTTGGATTATGAAATTCCCTGACATTTCCAGGTTTCCCAGTACAAAAATTAAATTTTTCCAGACATGTTTATCATAATGATATTTGCTTTTGAACTTTGTGTTTTTCATTTAAATATATAATCCGTTAATTATTATGAATATTCACTTTCACAACTCTTTTTAAACAAATTTCATTTTACACACACAAGAACGTGAAAATTCGAAGAGTAAAATGTAAAATTACAATCACGTGCATCTAGCCTTCAGGCTAAAGTAACAGAGGTATATTATTTCACCATAACAGATCTTTACAATATAAAAACAGAGACAGATCATAAACCACACAATATTGTTCATTTTTGGGCGGATTTATTGTCGTAGAAAATGCTGCTTTTTTCTTTTTTCTTTTTGCTTACATTTATAAGTACACAGTATCTGGAGAAATTTTTGTTGCATATGGGAATTCTATAGGAAATGCCAACAAGACTAAGATCTATAAAGCAATAGACGATAACCTCATCTTCACCAACCTTTCCGATAATTATGATCATATTGTCAAGTACTTTAGTTATCAATCAGATATCTGTACTGCAACTTTTACTTTGATATTCTTTCTAATAATAATGTTGAGATGGACCTAAAGGAAATTGGTAGGGATGGAAAAGAGTATATAGATCTTGCTTAGAATAGGGACAGATGGAAGGCCTGTGTTGCTGCAGCCATGAACCTTCGGGTTCAAAAAGGCTAGAGAGTTAGTTAGTTCTTTCTAATATCTAGTATTAAAAAAATGATTGATTGATTGATTTAGTTTATTTTACTTCGCGTTTTGTGCCTCTTGGCTAATTTGCGAAGTTGGGGATGAGTAATGAAATGATGAAATTGATGAATGTACATTCACAAACAACAAAGCCCGAGCGGGATTTGAACCCAGGACCCTTGGCGTCTCAGCGGCGATGTGCTAACCACTCGGTCACAGGGTTCGGCTATTATAAACATGAAAATTTATTAAAGAAATTCAAAGGAACCATAATTTTGCACAAGAATGAGAATCGTAATAACGAAAGAAACAAGTTTCTAAACTGAATCTTCTTTTGGGAGTGGAATCACAAGAACAGAATCCAGAAGTGGAAGTGAACTGCTTGTTCATTTTGCAATCTTTTCCAGACGATCTGCAAAATTTCCTGACATTTCCCCGTTTTCCAGACGCGTAGCCACCCTGCAATAGGCATTATTGGAGAGTGCACGACGTGCATTGATGCAAGTCGCGTAAACTAGCAAGTCATGTTGCCTTGCACGACTAGCTTTTCACTCTACCCTGTCTCGAAGGCCGTTGTTTAGCAACAACAGTATTCCAAGCCAGTGCCCCGTGTCCTTGCCGATTACTCAGGGTCTACCTATTCTCCCTGGGAACTTGGTCCCGATCCAGCCCAACGGGAGCCAAGTTGAGGCACGGCGACAGATCCGAGTGGCTGTCGACAGCGCTGATAGTTGCGGCTTCGGTATCTTGTAATTGTCGCTTACAGCATGGATTTTTGTAATAGTTCTGTTGACAAAATTAATCAGGGACGGCGTGGAATGCGGCGCGCGACGACTAAAACACTATTCTTGTCTGTTTTAGTTCCCAGATATTAGTTCTGAGGTTTCAAAGGCGATCACTTGGAATGAGCCAGTATCTTGGGGAGGACAAAATTGACAAGTTGTTCTTACGTGTAGGATATATTGACGTCAGTCAGATTTACGTGTTCTTACAAGAAAGGGAAGCTTTAAGATGGAAGAGAGGAGGAAAGGCGACCACTTGGAAGGAGCCAGTATTTTGGGGAGGACAAAATTGACAAGTTGTTCTTACGTGTGTAGGATATATTGACGTCAGTCAGGTTTACGTGTTGTTACAAGAAAGGGAAGCTTTTAGATGGAAAAGAGGAGGAAACAAAGAAGCGATACACGCACACAAATAACGTACAGGATGATGATGAAACTGTTCCGATATATAAATTGTAGAAATATGACGCAATGTCGAAATATTTCCGGTTAGGTAAAGTATATGAAAAATTCTCAAGAAAAGAGGAGATATACGTAGGACTTTCGGAAAGTAAAGAACGTTTGCGCATAAAGTCCGCGCAACTGTCCGTGTGGTGGTATAGGTATAATACTTAAGTTCCTTGTTATAGGTAGTTAGTTGGCTGTTGCACACCCTCTACATTAAGTTACCAAAGAAATTGATCGCATTGGATGTGCGGTCAAATGTCTGGACTTAACTGCCTAAAGCAGGGCAAATTTCACCACTTCCATAAAAATGGACCCTCTGCAACATCCACAGCCTCGAAAAGACCAGGAATTTTTTTTAAGGTCATATAACCAATACGGACACAAAATCTGAACAACAGTCTGCTTAACTCGCTAAGGCTGTTAATGACGAGCGTACTATACCACTGCTAATAATATTCGCAAGAAAGTATTACAATGGCATTTTGTACTACTGTACGAGTTACTTGTTTTCCAGTATCGTGTATAGTGTACAGGGTGTTCCGCTTAGAAACATTCGTAACATTGAAACAACTAGTTAGAATGACGGAAAGTTGGTATCACTAATAAGTAGGTACGTGAAGTTTTAATTTTATTTTTCCCTAAATTTCGGGGTTATTTTTTACTGCAATTCGGTGTTATTTTTCGCGGTTTAAAGCAAATTTCGCTGTTATTAATTGAAAATCGGTGTTATTTTCACATGCGTTTTTATGGTTTCTTCTATGCATAAGATTTTCACATTGCTTTAGTTATGGAAATTTAAGGCAAATTTTAGTTGGCTTACCTTTGCGAGATATGACCAAATTTCTTGCATTTGGACAACTATTTCATCTCGCCGGCCACTAAATATGAAATGTTTATTGAAGGATATCACCCAAATCTTTGAACACAATCATATATCAAACTTTCACGCTCACAGAATAAAATTTTCAAAAATTGTTTTGTTCTCGGCCCTCCCCGACGGCGTAATGGTAGTGACGCTGCCTTATAATCAAGTGGTCCCAGGATCGATACCCGGTGGAGGCACCACAGTGGTTCGGATTCAACAAACTGTTGGTCCAGTCCCGATTAGTCTTTATGTGCATAAAGTGGACGTGAAACAGCCTCTCACTCCCATTGCGCTTAATCAAGGAATCCTTCCGCTCCCATGTTATTTTGAAATTCAGTGATTACTAAATAATGTAGTTATATCTGAAGCATAAAGTGTTTCAGAAGCAAACTAATGCATTCACTTCTGGCTTTGGGATGCTGCGAAATACACCACAGACGGAAAAGGAAATGAAAGACACTGCACAAACCATTCAGCTTCAGTGATTCTGACTGACTGAAATTTCCCTAACAATGCCCAAAAACTCCCTCTCAGACCTCAAAATACAGTTTTGTGTACACACACATGCGCCCACACCCCTATACCCCTCCTTGCACAACAGGTGTTTCTCCCTGAAAATTTTCCCGTTCCTGCGAAACATCCCTTCTGAGAAGATCCCCGCGGCGAATTCTATGTCAGGACGAGGTCAAAGCATTGTCAGTCATTTCTGCGCCAAACTGCAATACATGAAGCATTCCAAACTCTTTTGAATCAAACTTTCACTAGCTAGACTAGAAATGGACAAATCTCATAGCGCTTCTGGTAGTTGTTTTTGAACAGAAGAAGTGTTAAGCCCAGTTTACCTAGGTATAGTGCATATTTCGCGGCATTTTTCGCGTTAAAGTGCAAACTCGGTGTTATTCTGAAGAAAAAAAGGTGTAATTCGCCTTATTTCGCGATTCAGAAACATACAAACTGCCGAGATGGCGTCAGTCACTATGTGGACGCCACAACAGAATGTGTTTTGTAATTTTGCACTTGCAGAATTGAAATCAGTACGTTGGCATGTTGCAGGAATACGCTGTGCCTCAACTTCCAGAAGGAACAATCTTCCAGCAAGATTGTCATTTTGCCAAAGAAGTCCGATGTTTCTTTGATGACCACTTGAATGTAATGGATTGGGAGAGGATCTCAGTTCATGACGTGGCCACCGGACCTTGCTGTCATCGACTATTTTTTGTGAGGTTTTAAGAACCAGATGTATGCTACAAATGTTCGAGACATTGCCAGTCTTACGCGAAAGAATTCGTGCTGCAATCAACATTGTGATGCCAGAAATGCTAAGGAAAATATGCGTTGAAGTGGAATACCGTATAGACATATGCCGAGCCACCAATGAATGGTGTGCATGTTGAAGTGGACTAGGCATGTCTATGTAAGAAGTTTTGGAAATAAATAATTGTAAGTAAAGAAAATATAATAATTATTTTATTATAGTCCTAAGCGGAATACCCGGTATATGAATCTCTGCTATAATCATAATCCTATCCATATTAGGGCATCTGATTTCAATGCAATAAGAGGAGCAGATTTGCAGCAAGAGCTTAGAAGATCCTACTTTACACACATAACCGAATAGAGCTGCTTCTCTGGCTTTATTAACAGCTTACGTAGAAGTAGGCCGAAAAGTGGGAAACCGTGACCGCAATATTTTGCACAATGTCACCTTCGAGAGCGCCGTGTATTGATTAAATTCTTGAGTTCACTTCCAGATGCGAGCGAAGGCACGCGAGGGATGATGAGCCTCGCCTCCATCAAATCCAGCTCAGCTGGTGGGAGAGCCTTCTAAATGAATCCTCTCACTGCATCCTGATTGATGAACCGAAAGAACGACGGGAACACCAGAATGTGACTAATGAAATCAAGGCGTTGACCGTTGAGGAAAATCAGCGGTGCAAAGAATCAATTCCCATGGTAAAGAACCAAATGGATCTGTGTGGGAAGAAAAGGGGAAGGGATGCACCCACATTCAACCTCCAATCCTTTTCATCGTAATTATTTCGCCTTATTTTCCATGGCGAAGTTAAGGCTGTTGGGGCCTCGTCTATCATTTAATCAGAGTTACATCTACGAGGGTTGATCAGCATGCTCTGCCCCTGACAGACTTCCAGTTCTTGGAGATTTTTTTTTTCGTGTGCTGCATAGTCTATCTTAGTCAGGAACACCCACCCAAGTTTCATTGATCTCATGTTTCAGTTTTACATGTGATTAAAGTGTGAGAGGTGTGAGCATTCCAAAGAAAATTGAGAAAATGGATATCGTGCAGTCATTAAATATTTGCCGAAAAAAAAAAAACCGTCACCAACGGACATTTATAACGTTATAAGGAAGACAGTAGTTGAGTCTGTCCCCTCATATGACATGGTTAAAAAAATCTCAAAAAATATCTGCGTGGTAAGAGTTTCAGCAGCCATTCTGAAGTGATGGATGCTGTGAACGTATGGTTTCAGGAGCAGTCTGAAGATTTTTTCGTGCCGGAATTGAAGCCAGAGAGCACCGAATTGGAAAAGTGCAATCAAGCTGCAGGGGACTATGTTGAAAAATAAGAGTAGTTAAATGGCTCTCTGGCAAAGCCTTCTAGCTCAGGGACAGAGCATGCCGATCAACCCTTGTACATTTCTCATTGATATAATATACAAAGAATAAAACGAATAAGAAATAGGAAAATAAAAATAAACACAAAAAGATTCTGAACCCAAACAAAGGCACACGTGAACAACAAACAGACACACAGAGAATGTATGCCCTTTCCAATGACTTCCAGAATACGAATAAGAGAACACTTGTGCGAATCAACTCGCCAGGAAAGCTACAATTCCTATTGACTTCCAGAATAATGAATTCTGAGGAATGATTGTATTCACAATCCGATTTCCCGATTACTTTTGCCTGTAAGTATTCCCCCAGATATACTTCCACGATACGATCCCAACCCTTTTCCCTAGTCTACCTCTTCTAATAAGATTAAATCCTTCGACAAGCAACAGATCGAGAGGAACTCTTCGAACAATTCGTATATTAAAAGGGCGTCGAGGTGATCAAGCGTAGAAAGAATATTTTGAATTTCGGTAAGAGGTCTAACGGAGCTTTGGGCATCTCTTCTCTCTGGCTTCTCCACAATCAGCTTTCCACATTCTTCTTTGCCCAGCTGTTAATCTAGGGATAGTCCAGACACCGAGATAGACTTGCCTCTCCCATCCTCTCTCTGCACTTTCATGTATCCAATCACATTCTGTTATATCCTTTAATTATAGACTTCGCTAGTCTGTTCATACAGAGTTTACACCAGGGGTTCTCAACCTTTTTGGGCCTGCGCCACCCCTTTGCGTCCTCAAATTAGTCCACGCCCCTCCCTCTAGGCGCAATGAATTATTGATGTACAAAACTGTGCTGTTAGGGTTAATAAATCCAACTCAAATAATATTTTACAATGCTTTTATTATTACAGATATTAAAAAGTACTAATACTTGGTTTGTTGATAGAACATTTTCATTAATTAATAAAAGTGCTTAATAGGCCTACATTACAAAGCATTCTGTCCCCACTGCAGTTAAAATTTCAAGCTACATCATTTGGTTTTATTTCTTAAGAACACAATTAATGAGTGACAGAGAGAACTATTTGCAGAAGTTTCTTTTCCGAGACCTACACAAGGGGTTTGTGTTTGCCACAACTTTTATTGGGAAGAAATTAATGTATATATTTTTCATTGCTCACCACGCCCCCAGGTTGAGAACCCCTGTTTTACACAATTGATTTAAAGATTGATTGATTGAATTGTTGTTTTTAAGTCCACTTTATGCTCAGACAAACTAATCGGGACTGGACCTACAGTTTAAAGTGGGATCCGAACCACTGTGCCATGTGCCTCTACCGGGAATCGAACCCGGGACTCTTTGATTACAAGGCAACGACGTTACCACTACGCCATTGAGGTGGCCCAATTGATTTAAAGTGTATTTCAAAATAAGGTACTTTGCATATGCTTTTTATGCAGCGAGTATAATTGCAGGAAAATATGGGCCAACTTACAAAATGGTTTATTTTATGCATGGGGGGAGGGGAAGAACTATTCGGACGTAACATTGTCTGCTTCGGCATTTGACGTGCGTATAAATAATTTCTGTACCAGTGCAAATTATGGTCTACTACTATTTTCAGGGAAGCCACGGTGGTCTAGTGGGTTGTCGACCTCCGTGGCGGAGTGCTTAGCACAGAGCGCTGCGACGCCAGGGGTCCCGGGTTCGAATCCCGATTAAAACATGTATGTTTGTGTTAGTCTGTCCTGAATGAAAAAGAGATCTGAGATTGATTGATATGAGTATAATGTGTGGGGAAGTCTGCCGTTTAGGGACATTCCTTTAAAAAAAAATTAAAAAACCCTGGGAAGTGCGTCTGATTGACACGCGAGAGACCCGGGTTCGATTCCTGGTGTGGTCGGAATTTTTCAGACCTTATCCCTGCATAAAATAGCTATAGGGTTCACTCAGTCTCAAATAAATGTGTACCTAGGAGGAACTATGGGGGTAAAGGTGACCGGAGCGTGGTGTTGATCACATCAGCTACAAAAAATTGGGAGAAGATGCGTGGTCGACATCTCTCCTACATGTGCCTTCATGATATGGTGCAAAGTGCACGGAGAACTTTACTATTTTCATAAATATAAACGACTTAATGCTACCACTACGTAAGACAACGAAACACTTGTTCTTCAATGCCATCACTGCCTGTCCTGTACGGGACACGATGCATGCAAAATTTCCTCCCCCCCATTGCACGGTCATTTGAAATTCCTACCCACAAGTGTAACCGAGATGGGAGCGAAAACAGGTTGCCATAAAACACGCACGCAATGCAAGAATAGCAGCAATGCAAGAATCCCACACGATTTTGATCTCGTATCAATGAGGATTATTCTTGAAATATTCGGACATTCACATCTGCATGCGAATTTCCATGCACAATAAGGAGCGGCATGGGAATATAATTCAACCACAGAGGAAGGAAGGAACTTCTTGTATTGCGGTTATTGAACTCAAAATGGTTTAACTCAGTAAAGTCCAGGGTTAAGTGTAAACCGTGGCGGATGTAGTTTTACAATCTCGAATTGTAGCTGCAAAATTGCTAACTTTATTCACTGGTTTTTGCAATTATTAAGGCCTTGAGATATGCTTTTAAGTCTAGTTTATGCACAGAAAGGCTAATCGGGACTGGACCTACAGCTTTAAGTTGGATCCGAACGACTGTGTGCCTCCACCGGGTATCGAACCCGGAACCCTTTGATTACAAAGCGACGACGGATATTATTAAGGCAAGTTCTGTGTTTGTATTTTTTTTATATATAATGTCGCTTTTCTTTCAATTTTGGCTGATCGCGACGATGCGAGTGAGTGACGATTAAATGAAATTGACTAAGACGCACTCGCAAATAACACACATCCCCAGGTCGCGATTCGAACCCGGGAACTTCAGTGGCCAGTCCGAAACTCTGACAATTATCGCGCTCGGCCACCCCCTCTGGTTGATTAATTTGTTTCACTCTACTTCACTTTTCTACCACTTCAGCTAATCGCGAAGATGAGGATGATGATATGAAAATTGATGGACACTCACAAAGAGGAAATGGATGAACGAGTAACACAAATGGACAAAACACTACACAAGCCGCAAATACTGACAGTCTGTCGTGACGTCAGAGCATCTATAGTCTGCACATTCTGTTCAACCCACAATTAGGAATGGTCCAAATTTTCAGATTCAGCTATATGGATCTATTATTGCCAGACACCCGGATATTTAAGGATCATGCTCACAATTTCATTACCCAAGGTTCCAAGTTCGAGTCCTAGCATTGGCCTGAGGGTTCCTTTTTGAATGTCCCTTGACCAATTCCAACTACGTAAGTCACAAGTTTAACAGAAAGTTCGTAAAATTTTACATCTTATGAAACTGGAGCGGAGATTGAAAAAAAAAAAAAAAAAAAAAAAAAAAAAAAAAAAAAAAAAAAAAAAAAAAAAAAAAAAAGCTCTTGAAATACCATAGTCCATTC
Source organism: Lepisma saccharinum (assembly GCF_977018435.1). Classification (NCBI taxonomy): domain Eukaryota; kingdom Metazoa; phylum Arthropoda; class Insecta; order Zygentoma; family Lepismatidae; genus Lepisma; species Lepisma saccharinum. Next base: position 67,189,964 of record NC_139235.1, on the reverse strand, counting down.
TTAGCACTGGGAAAGGATTTTTCGGGATGAGTAGATCAGAATAATAAGTTTTGATAAAATTCATGAAGGGACACTTCCAAAGAATACCGATGTGCAGGCCGGGATTCGAACCAGAGTCGCAGCGCGCTGTGTTAACTATTCCGCCACGGAGGTCGTCATGTAGCAAAAATTAAATACGAGTCCACATGGTTAGGGATAATTTTCATTGATAACAGACCGACCATTTACTATTTAAATTCTGTACATGTAGAAGCAGTGCAGATAGGATGATTAAGATGTACACAATTTCATTCCACTGAATAATTTAGTACTTGAATCTAGGTACGGCTGAATTCTAATTATGGTTACTTAATTCTCTGTATATAACCCAATTTTGTTTCTAATCGCATGAAACTCATTAACACGTTCCTTTCACAGAGACCGCAGTCATTGGCCTTTGTATAAACAATTTTCATCACAATTTACCTAGCATAAGTTATACACATTAATTTTCTTCCAGGTATAAGTAAACACAAAAACACTGAACACATTGGATCTGACAGAGCATCTACATGTTATTCACAGCTGCGTACAGGCACCACCATAATCGTTAGCGGCAAAACTAATAATTAACTGAACCACAATTAACAATTATGGTGCAATATATCATCACTAATTTTGGCGCTAATTGTGTTTCGTTTCGACAGACTGCATCCGAATATGGAGGAACTGAATTCCATATCAAAAATTCATCTTCCACGCTACATGACCGGATACGTGAACGTTTGGATTCAAATCAAAATGCACATGTTAAAAGAGCACGCCACACGCAGAAGAATGCTAACAGAGATTAATCGATAAGTGCAAGCAAGCAGCTGGGAAATGCCACAGTGCAAGGTCATCGAGACATGAGGTCGAATGGTATTATCTTCTGAAGTTTGTCCCCCGATATTAATATTCATTGAGTGTCTATTTGAATATGACAGTCACAAATGTATAAATTCTACAATTGATCATGTAAAGTTAGTTTGCCACGTCGTCGTGTGATAATTAGGTCTACTCAAATTTTAAAAAAATATATACAGAATAGTATTTTGAATTTCTAAGCTGACTGACCAGTGCAATCATTCTCAAAATTTTCTCAATATGAATTCATTGATTGGTTTATTTTACTTCCATTTTCTGCCACTTTTGACTAATCGCGACGACGAAGATGAGTGATGATATAATGAAGGGACACTTACAAAGAACACCAATGCCCAGGCCGGTATTCGAACTTGGGACCCCTGGAATCGTATGCTAACCACTTCACCCGCCATCAACTTTCTAAAGAAAGCTCAGTTACCATATAGGAAATGGTTTCTCATTATGCAGCTGCCAAATATCATCTTTACGTGGTACGGCATTATCAGAAACCTGTTTCACTATAAAAAATAAAAAAAATTGTTCGCTAATAAATTAATAAGGCCAATAACATTGCTAAGTGTAGAGAATTCTTACATAAAAATGAACATAAATTAGAAATTTAATTCGTAGTATTTCATTCATCAGTTATTCTTACAAGAAATTATATTTTAATATTCATATTAAAATTTCTCATCTTCTTTTGTATGGTTCCAAGAACATAAGGACTCATTTGTAGCCAGAATCATGGAATAAATCTCTCTATGCTAAATACTGAATTCTGGCCAATAATTTGTATTACCGTGAGTTTTTAAGTATACTTTATGCACAGATCAGAGGCGTATATTCCAGGCTATCTGCGAAGCCCAGGCTCAGACGAGAAAAAAAAAATCGATCACAAAATGTGCATAATAGTTCATTTCAAGTAGGGTAGTTCGATTGGAAATCGCGTCCTGGAATCTTGAAGGAAGTTCGTTTCCAGTGCGCGGGTTTTCTTAAAGGCCGTGCGTGTATTGTGGTGAGTGAGTGCGTGTATTGTGCTCAGAACGTACGTGAATTATATTCTTGTGAATGGCGTATGTGCTGTGTTGTTTAGTGAACTAAAATGAGTGACATAATTAAGGATCTATTGACAACACCATTTGTTCGGCTTCCGTATGAGGATAAGCTACAAATCCTGAGGAAAAATCAGTGAATGAAATTAAAAATTACATGAAACTCAATAATTTGGACATAGTGTATATAGTGAAGTGTACAAACTAGCAGAACTAGTATTAACATTTCAGTCTACAAACTGCTACGGTTGAAATAAGTTTTTCGGCGCTCAAGAGGATAAGTCATATCTCAGAGCCACACAAGGGCAAGTCAGGCTTAGCAATTTAGCTGTTCTATCTATCGAAAAAAATTTGTTCTGAAAATGAAAGAGTGGTCCAAGAAACATTTTATGAAAGTGTGACACTGGAATTTACCCAGAAGAAGATAAGTTAAAGGTAAGAAGTTTATATATTATGTGTTATATTTTATTTTCGCAAATAGATCTGCATAAATATTTCACAATATGGGCCCTTATTCTTTATAAATAAGCATGAAATACTTTCCTTATTTTTCTCTTAATGATACAATGTACATTTCCTTAATTATTTATGAAGTGTATATTTATAATCACAATGTCACGTCACTACAATATACAAACGAATATATAAATGAACGAAAAAGAGACCCCCTCCCCCCACAAATATCTGTCCATTCGAATACTATGATATGATGATCTTGAACCCAGCATACGCCACTGGCACAGATAGCCTAATCGGGACTGAAGATGCAGTTAAAAGTGGGATCCGAACCACTATGTGCTTCAACCGGGTATCGAACCCGGGAGCCTTTGATTACAAGGCGACGACGCTACCACTACGCCGCCAGGGAGACCCAGTGTATCAACGATTATTCACAGCAAGTATGCTTCGATTCCACGGGCCCTGAATTTGCCCATGGCATGGATATTTCTACATTGGTGTGCGTTTATCCATTGCATCAATCCATCATCACTCTTGAAAAAAAAAAAAAAACCGAAGTAAAATAACACGTTATGGATAATTGATTACGCAGAAATGTGTACAAGGCTTGATTGATGTGCTGAAAACATCCGCAGGTGACAAGAATCGATCAGTAAGGGAAACTGTGCCACGTCAGTAATATACTGCCTACCACTTTACACCCACGCATACAATATTGGATCTCCGACCTTCACAGCACTTCAACACAATTGTGATAGGAGACAACACGAGGCAGTGCGTAGAGAACGCATAGCAACGCAATTTATGGCTGTTTGCGATAGATTCCATCCAGCGGCCTGCCATATCTAAAAACAGCAGTTGCAGCGATTCTTAAACTCCTCACTATACAGAATAGATTAATGAATTATTAATTATCTTCAAAAATTTGAACACAAATTTTAAAAAATCCATCTGAAGAGAGTAAATCTGCTTACACTTAGTTGTACTGCTTGATACAAGTATTTTGCAGTTAATATCCAGCACACATTATGTTTAGGGTTACCAGATCGCTGTAAGGAAATGTAGGACATAATGTCGCAAAATGTAGGACCTTAAGTCAAAATGTAGGACACTTAAAATTTTCAGTTTTTAAAAAAATATGATTTCTTAATGAATTCTTAAATGAAAAAAATTCGAACTTTTAATCAATACTAAACAATGAATTTCTTACTACATGTTTTAACTTCCCAGAGAAGTCAATTTGTATCAAAAATTTTACGTTTAATCAAAATATATTTATGAGAGACTGAACAGTCAAACTCTGAAAATATACTGAACCCCAGTATCAAACTTTTTACACATTTTTTAAAAAAATATTTCTCCCATGTCTCCATTGTGCTGATGGTAACTAATATATTCTCTCATTATGACCTGGAATGGGAAGCCAATATTCAGCAATTACCGTTTAATCCAGGGTAGTTTCTAGTTCAATAACTTTGATATCTATACCACTTGCTTTACAAACAAAATATTGAATAAGAATGGTAACACCTTGTTCCATCAGTATAAACCCTAAGGCAAGAAATTCCACTCAGGCAATGAACAATGACATCATCAGATGTGACAATGTTCTAGCAGAAACCTCTATTTTCTTTTTGAGCAACGATTGAATCAAAATAAATTTCACCATTGAGTTTGGTAGCGAAGTCCATAGACTTGTAACTTGCATGATTTCTCTCTGTTAAACTGAAACACGTATTTTCCTAATTAATATTATGTGATGCTCAAAACGTAGGACATGTATGATATTTTTCAAATTCCTCCCGGACGCCGGACATAAGACTAAAATGTAGGACATGGCCGGGAAAATCCGGACGTCTGGTAACCCTAATTATGTTACACACAGCAATTCAGAAGAAAATTATCGATTTTCACGATGATGTTTTTACATTGAGATTTTCACACATCTCTGAACGTTTCTTAAATTATCGGCACGTATCTTCGAAAGACTCCACATCTACTGTATTATTGTAATATTATATTATATTGGGTTGGCAACTAAGTTCCCGCCGTTTTTTTAATTGGAAAAATCTCTATGACATTAAATACGTTTGGCACGAAGGTGTACATCATGCGAAAGAGAATATATTGTTCTACCTAAATTTGTTTCTTTGTTACTAAGACACATTTTCTTGTTATTTACAGATCATTAAAATGGAATGTCAAGTTGAGAAGAATGAGCATTTTCGACACCTCCTCCTTTTTGCCTTTAATCAAGGTTCTAAGGCCGCAGAAGCTGCTCGCAACATTTGTGCTGTGTATGGAGTAGGTGCTATAGCTGATAGAACCGCCCGTGATTGGTATGCGAAGTTCAAAAAAGGAAATTTTGACCTCAAAGACGCATCTCGTTCTGGCCGTCCAGTTAAGTTCGATGAAGAGCGATTGAACCACCTGTTGCATGAAAATCCGCGTCAAACAACAAGGGAACTGGCAGAGACAATGGGTTGCTCCCACACTACTGTAGAGAAGCATCTTCACTCGATGGGAAAGGTTCAGAAGTGTGGAGCATGGGTGCCTCACACTTTAAGTGTCACCAACAAAAATCAACGAGCCACAATCTCCGCTGGTTTGCTTGCTCGGTACCGTGCAACCCATGGACACAAGGAACGATTTCTTCACCTAATCCTTACTGGCGATGAAAAATGGTGCCTTTACATGAATATGAAGCGGCGTAAGGAATGGCTGAGCCCCGGGAAACAAGCGACCCCACGCGCGAAACAGGAACTTCATCCGCGTAAAACGATGTTGTGCGTATGGTGGGACTGGGAAGGGATTCTCCATTTCGAATTGCTTGAAAGGAACCAAACAATCAACGCAGAACTCTATGTGCAACAAATGGAACGACTCAACACGGCTATTCAAGAGAAAAGACAGAATCGGCAGCATGGTGTTCTTTTGCTGCACGACAACGCCCGCCCTCATATCGCCAATATGACCAAGGACGCCATTCAAGCTCATGGTTGGGAAGTGCTGCCACACCCACCATACTCTCCAGATTTGGCACCAACGGATTTTCACCTCTTTCGATCTCTTTCAAATGCTACGCGGGGAGTTTCGTTCAATACTGATGCAGAATTGAGAGCTTGGTTGGATGACTTTTTCGAGTCTAAACCATGTGATTTCTACCGACGAGGTATTGAAAACCTTGTTGAACGTTGGCAAAACGTTGTAAACAACACAGGAGAATACATTATTGATTAACTACTTGTATCTGTTTATTGAAAACTAACCTTTGAACACCTTCCTTAAAAAACGGCGGGAACTTAGTTGCCAACCCAATAGAAACGTACAAGAAAAATAATTTGATTTTCAAATAGCTAGTATCGGAATATTATCTAAAAATCAAGAATAAACACATCGAAACGTACAAGAAAAAGTTGATTTTTAAATAGTTATTATCGGAATATCGCGTAAAAATCAAGAATAAATATGTCAATTTTCGTACCGAGTCCACTTTGTGCATAAATACGCTACCTGATACTGGGTCTAGTTTACGGTGGAATCCGAACTTCTACGTGCCTCCACCGGATATCGAACCCGGGAGCTCTTGATTACGTTACTACTACGCCACCTGGGAGGCTTATGAACCCACAAGAAAAGTAGGCTGCTGGGAAAACTGTTTTCTGGAGTCAAATCCAGCGGCCATATGCCTACACACATCTGAATCAGACCGGTTCGTCAGTTCCCAACAAATGACGAGGAAAAGACATTTGTATGATCTTATTTTCCAGCGAAGACTGTTCGCCTTGCTGGTTTCGTAATTGCATTCCACTCCCACGAGCTTCAGGTGTACCTACAGAGTGGTAATTGTGACTCACACGCCAAGGAGCAAAGGTCAGGGAAAGTTTCCACACGGTGACAATTCTGCCGTACACGTGGAATTCCCTGACCGCAGTTCCATCATCGTCCTGACAGTACTGAAGATTCGACTTGGAAAATCTGCAAATTTTGCTACCACCAAGAAAACTGTTGCATACAACAGCAGTAAAAATTATCTTTACGGGAAATTTCGGGAAAGGAAATATCATGTAGGTCTATACATACAACGCTTCTCATAAATGTACTTGTATGTATCGCTGAGATTATGGGAAGGAGTGGTCGAACAGCTACGTCGACCACACCCCGCCCCCCCCCCTGGAAATTAGCATTGTTCATTTCAAGTTACAAAAAGCACAAATATTGTTATTTTTATTATTAATAACATAAATTTAGTTCAGTTAGTATTCGAACAAAATAACCAAAATAATAACTGCGTTAGATAAAAAATAAATTAGTTTAAAATACAGGAAGAATGACATTTTCAATTTAATTCAAAGAATAAATGATTCCTCAGTTGGAAAAATTCTAAATATTAGAGTTTTATGTGAGTCCACACCACAAACTGACTAAATGTTTCTCCCTAATTTTTACGGCTTTTTCTTGAGCGAATTGTGTAAAAGTTAATAACAAAATAGATAACTATGGACTTCAGTACTCGAACTGTATGAAATATAACAAAATAATAATAAAAAGTTGTGTTAGATATTCATTCACTCATCTGTTGCATCGAGTAGAAGAGTCTCTCTAAGGATATAACAATAAATAAAACAAAATATATTTAGAATGAATTGGCTTATTATTTTTAATAATAATAGTATTATAATTAATGATTATTATTTTTATTTGTACTATTCAAATTTTATCAATGGCCTGACGTCTCTCCTACGAAAATTTCTGGCGACGCCCGAGATGTCAAGTTGTCAGCACATTTTTTTAAGACTTTCTTTGCATTGTACTTCGATATTTTATCATTTCTTTTCCTTGAGAACCGTTCATGCCCTTTATCTAACCGGAAGTATTTCGCCACTATGGCACATTTCCGGATATCTATCAATCGAAACCTTTCCATCATCCGGTGCAGTATCTTTCTTATGTTCCTGAAAACAATAGTCTGGCATTCCTCGTAAACTGTTAAGAGTTAGTGTAAAATTTTCAATACTCTGCCGTTAAAATTAGCAGCCTGCCTGTTAATTTACAATAATTGGACGAAACAGTTTTTTATTTAAATTTGAATATTTTATCATGGATAAAGGTAGATTGTTATTATAAATTGCAGTTGAGTTCACTATGAATAGGGTAGATTGGGGCGAATAGGGCCCTCAGATGAATAGCAGTGAGGAGGCGAAACCGGCGCCACACCGTGTGTCGACTGTGAGTCTGTACAAGTTTATTGTGCAATTGGATTCCGTAAACGTTGGATGCTGATTGTGTTGGGCAGGAGTTTTCATCAACAATCGAAGGTAAGTGTTATGATATATATGGGCTATTGTTAATATTTATGTCATGAATTAATTCTTGTTAGGCGTTGTTGTTTTATTGAAAGTTTAGAACTTTAATTTTCTTAGCTTCAACAAAGACCGAGACAACTTGTCATGAATTCCTTCTTTGTCGGAAATGAACCAAAGCAGGGTTGCCAACTCATTTTTTCTATATATTACCAATCAGGGGGAATAGGACCACTTTTCTGATTAAAACGTGAAATGTATGTAATTGGCCTGACGTTGATAAATAAAAGTAATGTTCTTTTTTCTCGTTCTTTTTTATTTCAGATGGGGAAATATAATCGTAAAACACAGCACAAATGGAGTGAAGATGACGTAAGGAAAGCAGAACAGGCAGTAATCGCAGGAATGATATCATTTGAGTGTGGCCCCATGTCTCACAATGCAAGTTTTACATTCCGTGATTTAATACCTACTCCCAAAACGATTCTCCAAAAAGGATCTCGTAAGCCTAAGCCTAACCAACGTGCTGAGTTAATTACGTCCCCAGAATCTGTCCGCAAAGCACTATTCAAGAGAAATGAGCAACGTAGAAAAGGAAATAAGAAAGGAAGAAATAGAAGAGAATGTAAATGATGAACCTGAAGTAGCCCAAAATAAGAATGAAAGTGATACGGATGTGTGCGTTTTGTACATTTCATATTACCATCCTGTCTTCGTCCTTCGGAGACTGGATATGTTGCTCCAAGTGCAAAGCGTGGTTTCATACTCGGTGTGTGGGTGCAGAAAGAAGAAAGATGTTTACTTGCAGACGTTGTCTAAACAATCCAGGAACATAAGAAAAGGAATGTTTCAAAAATTAGTACTTATGAGCATGCAAATCTTGCCATTTTATAATTTCCTTTTCTGAAATATTGTACTGTGTGTGATTTTCCAAATTATGTATGATTTTGTATGGTTGGTGCAGTTTATGTGCATAAAAAATATGTGGCCCTATTCAGCCGGACATGTTAGGGTGAATAGGGCCAATGCATGTATTTGTTTTTTATATATATTATATAACATTATAAAATTTTTGAAATGCAAAATTTGATGTGGACTCTGAAGTAGACATATGGTTCATTATATTTCTGTTAAAAAAAATCCTACATTAAAACATTCAATACAGTAGTTCTAGGTGATTTTCTTGAAAGTGGCCCTATTCGCCCCAATCTACCCTATAGTTGTAAAAGGTCAATCGTTAAAATTGGCTAACTATGTAATGGTTACCGAAAAACGGTCATGGTCTTTTTCTTTTAACGGTATTTGGATGGCAGCAAAACAAAAATTGGGGGTCTTAAGGCCGAATCACACGGAATTAGATATGCAGTTAGTTGAACTGGCTACCTGCCCGGATGTGATGGCTACCTGGCTGGCTGCTTGACTGGTTTGCGGGAATACGACATGTTCTAATTGCTACTGGCTTCCCTCGACTAGATACTGTGGAACAGCCAATCAGAGCAAAGTTTGGGCATGTGAAGATAATCTGTGAGTTTGCAAAAGGGGAGTTTTTGTCTGTGGATTCCGAGTGTCGGCTGTTTTTGATAGTTTCTCGATAAAAAAAAAGGAAAGGGATGACGTGCAGTGCATTCGGGTTCAGTTCATTAATATTTAGGTATTTATGCAAAGTAATGAGATGTGTGCGTGACAAATATGATTAGCCGAAAATGAAAATCCCTATTAATACAAGTGTATTAAATTAAATGTTTGATTTGTGAATGAATCCTGCGAATCCCATGTATGCATACCAGAGTTACTTAAAAGCTTTTTCGGTACGCATTGATTACCATATTTTTTTGAGCCAATCTCTAGTCATCCTTTTCTTCTTTCAATTTTTAATAAAAGCACAAAGCAGTAATTCTCCTACAACATTCTTCAAATTGCTCGTCCATCTTTACAGATTGTCTGCTCTGTGCAATGTCTTATGGGAACAAAAGTCTATCGACAAGTACGGTAACAAGTATCGTGTGAGGCGAAAACTTGCAAATGGATAGCCAGTCCAGCACCAACTAGGGCATTCCTACTAGAAATCCAGTTCCGTGTGATTCAGGCTTTAGACAGTTATTTCTCCAGTCAACTTTTTACAGTAATGCTAACGGTGACAATAACTACAGGCGAGAAACACGGGACTGACTTAATAAAACATAATGCTGACCAAGGCAGAATATATTGTGAAATAACACACTATAAACGTAACGTTTCCACCCTCTATTCACACTAAAATCCTGTGTAATAGAACTGACTTGTTCTATGAAAATCATACTAAGTTTTTCATAAGTTTTTTTTTTTAGCTAAAAATGTGACGAATCTGATTTCCGATATATGAATATCGGTCAAAATAACGTAGAGTCTATCTGACCGGTATTGAAATCGCTAAAATTCCTATGTTAAAACCGAATCCAGTATCCAATTCCTTGCTTTCAAAATATTGACGATACAGAGCATGTTCATGTAGTTCTGGTAGTGTTCTACGTAAGAAATAAATTACACATGGAAGAATTTATCACTCTCTTACCTGCACTAAACATTTCTTCATTTTGAGTTTTCAATGCCAACATTAATTTTTTGAGAAAGGATAAATGGAGGTATTCCGTCTTGCCCCGCCCACAGGCAACACGGGGCAAAATACATTTCTTCAAATATTTTTGTCTAAACCAATTGCTCACACATGCACCGGTAAGTTAGTTTCAATCATCTCCATATGTAAATAAGGGATCAATAAAGCGATTTGTGTTGAAAAAAATGGAATTTTGCGTTCTCATTTCATGGGGTTAAACATTAAGAGCTCCGTCTGGCCCCACGTTTCCCAAGTTCGTGAAACATTAAAGTCTGCCTATAGGTCAATTTGCTGAAAGAGTAACACTATTAGTACCATTGCATACGCTCTTTGTAGCCACTGATGTCCGGAAGAGGATGGGGGGGGGGGGGGGGCAAGAAAAGAATGTATGTATTTCCGTACACATAATTTCATCTCAATCACAGAAATTTATGTATATTGTTAAAAGGGCATTGCAAGAGCATGATAACTTCAAACTGCAGCAAAGTTTCTTTTGAGGGGGGCAACACTATTATGGTGGAAAATTAGCCTCGTCTCCCCCTCCCCTTGGATACAATACCTTACTTGTCCCTCCTTGGAAAACAATCCCGCGCACGTCCATGTTTGTAGTTTGTATTCGCAACCGAAAACCATGACAAAACAAACACCTATAGACAACGTAGCAGCGTAGGAGCAAGTTTCGTGCAAAAAAAATGGATCGATCTAGATATAACAAACACGATTAACTTTTCATTGTGCATGCTGATCCACGATATGTAGGTATTTTATACTGGTGCAGTGACCGCTCTGACCATGTTTCCTCAAATATAAGATTCAACTTCCGCCTAATTTCAACACGAAACGTAGTCACTGCACTGCTGACGTAAGACGAAACTAAATCTGATACCTTCCAAACATCCAAGGCCTTCCATTACAGCATGCGTGCACACAAAAATATCTAACATGCAAGCAATAACTACTCTCAACAAAGAATTCGTAAAATGACTTAGAACTAAGGTCACATGCAGTGACGAACACACAATAGAGTCCATGTAAGGTAACGTAGTAAAGGTAAAGTTCCCCGTGCACATTGCACCGTAAGATGAAGGCACATAAAGGATAATTGGAGATAGGGCTCCACACATTCTCGATCGCGGCCATTTTCTGGTGACGTGATCAGCTGCACGCCCCGACCGCCTTGACCTCCCAGGTACCCATTTATTTATTTGAGATTGGGCGAAGACTGGGAAAATAGGACTAAACGCACATAAAATATCCTGGGATGCAGCACTAGAACAAATGATTTCATTGTCCAAGTCCACCCGAAGTTATCCATTGACACCAGTGCCGGATCTATAAATCTTGCCCCCCCCCCAAAAAAAAAATATTACCAAAGGTCCCCCTTCTACCTACCTTCACACACACACACACATTTTATACATACATACATACATACATACATACATACATATATATATATATATATATATATTGCACATATATAATGTCTGTGTGTGTAATTCTTGACCTCATGTTGACAAACTCACGTACGAGGGCCAACAGGGTGATTCAAAAGTCCGGAGTTAGGCTGGGTACAATTGATAGAAACAGGTTAGGCTTAGGGGGAACCACGTTGGTGTGTTCCAAGCGGATGTCCACCATATTGGTGGCCGCCATATTGAATTCAACTCAATTTAAATAGGAAACGGGTGATGTGCATAGGCACCGATTTGTTGAGAGATTGGGGGGGGGGGGTAAAAGCTAAGTAAAGCATAAATACTGATTCCTTTCTGTTTGCTGGAAGAGGGGTAATTTTTTTTCCTTAAGTTGGAATCTAACACACTTGAATTAACCTTTGAAAAATAGTAATTGCAACAACTGTCTTTGACTACAAAACATACATATATATATATACCAGGGTACATCGAACTTTATTAGCTGGACAAAAAATTCACTGCACTACTGTGATTATGTAATTATACAACATAATACTTTACATGTAACTTTTGACTGAGAATTTTTTATCATATTCTGTTTATAATACTTACTCTTACAATCCTTTATAGGAGTTTAATATCTTCACACATATTTACATAAAAAAGGAAGGCCCAAGATAAAATTTTCATCTGGGCGAGCGATTTTTGACATTTCCGAAGGGAAAAAACAGTTTCGACACTGGTGGTGATGTGATATACATATATGACACTATTTTCTCATGAAATTGTGGCCTGATTTGATCTAAGGCCGGAATTTTTCCGGCTTTGTCGCAGCAAAAAGCTGGTCCAGGGTCCACCCAGCATCAAATCAAATGATACCCGTTGGGAAAGGGGGGGGGGGGTGTAAATGTGGCCGGAGAGTGGTGCTGATCACATCAACTCCAAAATGGCATCGAAAATATGTGGGGCCCTGCCCCCACATATCCTAAATGTGCCTTCATGGCACGGTGCTACATGCACAGGGAACTTTAACTTTACCTGTGATATTGCATTCGTTTCTGTACCTCTGAGTAACTTACGTTTATTTTTTATATGCGCATATACGAACCCTATACTATGTCAATTGTTGAGGGCCCCCTAAAGGCTTACTTCTCTCCGGGCACCCCCGCACTGCGGGGATTTGCGGGTTGTAGATCCGGCAGTGATTGACATTTATGTCAATTGAAAGGATTATAATCCTTATCAATCGCAATAAAGACCTTCGCGTGCCATTCAAGAGATTCGTATTTCAAGTTCAGCCATTACTGACACCTTATAATTTAACTTCAATCCACTTCTCGTGACTTTAAAACCTCATTTATACCGTAACACCAGAAGTAGTGTTGAAATATAACATTTTCCAGTAATTGAAAAACTCACACTACGTTTATTTTACAATACACATCCAACTAATGAATTCTGAATATCAAACATTGTTGTTTAAGAATGCTTATGGACTACACGGCATTCTAATCACTAGAAAATACAACAATCTCGCAGCACACGAGCGGCTACAACATGCTTTCCTGCTATAAGCAGATAAGTGAACCTTTAGCTTACCTTGATCATTTTCCTTTTGCTCAGCTTAAGAAACAAAGAGAAAATATTAATCAAAATATGCAGAAGTTGTTTCACCAAGATTAAATGGCACTTTTGCTATCATGCACAATTGTTAGAACCAAACTGAGATGTATCATGAATACAGTTATCCCACAAGAAATCCTACAGTAATTTCAAGTTTTCAGTTTTTTTTAAGACGACATTGCCTTGTGCAGTTTACTAAACGTGGATCACTTAAATTTTACTACTCCAATGACTAACTGTTCCTAAACTACTGCAGCAAAAATTCAGCAACAGAAGATTTTTATTCCAATTTAAGTATGTGGTTACAAGCACACCTATACATTATAATTCAATTACCAAATAATTAAAAATAACTGATTAATTTCACAAATTGACTTAACCCGACATACCATCAACGCTCTAACTGAAACGAACATGTACATTTACCTGGAACATTTTCTTCCCGATAATGAACATTTATATAAGGAGGAGGTCTGAACCCCACCCTTCTGCTAGTTACGCCTGTGCAGTATTTACCTTAATATCACAATACGTATGTAAAAAGTAAAGAAAAAAGCTGGAGGCTTGTAAATTTCGTAGCGTATGAACTAAATCGAGCAATTACAACTAATTATCCCCCTATTGCTTCTACACATCAATTCTGGGTCAGATCATTGTATATTTTCGTGAATCTGGTAGTATTTTTCCCTAAGCCAGAGGGGAAAAGGTTTACACACTGTATATGCATGCACACACACATTATCGTGAATATACAGTATTGGCTAAATTATTGGACTCATTAGTTAAAAAAATGAAACAGATAAACTCACTTTATGTAGACAAATTTGACAGATTTAATGTTTTGTGATACACATTGAATTGTTATACACACTGCAAGTACTGCCAATACTTCGTATGGACCACCTTTGGCTCTTTTCGAGCCCGTTTTAATCACTGCTTCTGTACAATTGCTTTATCACTCTTATTTCTAAACTTCAAACCATGTGCTTTATGGAATTACACGTTTCTCCGGAGATCCAAATAAAGAATACCCTTACAACAATCAGAATTAATATTATTTCCTTTGTTATAAAACCAAACAAATAGCATGGTAAACAGTGTGTGTATTGCTCCAGGCATTATTGCGAATGTGCAAAGAATCGTGTTGCCACCTATTCATGGGGTATAGCAACAGAAAGGATCGAGGGAAACAAGATTATAATCGAAGCAGACAAACAGTTTAATCCCATAAAAAGTTATTAAACTCGTCAAATATATTTAGTTAGAACAATTTAAAAACAAGGAAATATGCTTCTTTTTTACAATGAGTCCAATAACTTGGTCAATACTGTACATCTATTGAATACTCTCCGCACATATTATAAAAAAATAACCTACTTACGTCTTGTAATCAAGAAGACATATTTTAGTGGTTCGAATCCAACTTTACACTGGTTAAGTCCAGCTGTTCTAAATCATAAAAAAAAAAACTTTGATCAACAAGTAACTTCTACAGATATCAGACTGATGCCTCTAAATCTACTCGTATCGTGGGAGTGGTGTAATAACCCAGCCATTAATAATACAGCTGGCAACAATGTAACGGCTCCTTTCAATTTCCAAATCGATCCAGGATGAGCAAAGTTCACGGGGGCCGGAAGGATTTTGTGTACAGTGCGTTAGGGCACTGGAGTGAGTCACAAAGGCTAAAAACCAAACAAGAGTTTCTATCTCCAAAGTTCTGATGGCAGACTATTATGTGTAAACATCCCATGGCGGCAAATAATCAGAGGCTTCGGGTTTTGCCCTATTTTGTTCTAGTACACGGATATCCATATTTTCTATATAGGAGTACATTTCAGATTGCAACACCGTGTGCATAAAATTACATATTTCCATCATTAGTGCCGATATTCTCTCAGTGCCTAAAATCCCTAACACTTCATAGCTGTAGGGAACCTTGTAACAATTATTTATTATGTGCTACAATTTGTATATTATTTCAACAAGTTACACAATGGCCGCGGTGGCTCACGCGTTACCGACTGAGTAAACAACAAGTTACACAATACTATTTTAAAATATTTCAGCTTTGATAGTTTATAAATAATATATTTATTGATGCAAAAATTCACAATTCTCTGAAATTAAGTCACTAGTCTTTTAAAGTATTACATTCTAATTGAGTATCTTTCTTTTTCTAACGTCTATTATTGCCCTATCATTTTACATTTTTAGTGCTGTTTGTTGCAAATTTTCTGTTCTTAATGCACAGAAATCGGGGTAAATAGGTTAGGTAATATTAAAATGTAGCATCAATTAATCATCTGTAACGTGAAATTCTTGGGTTCCGTTGCCATTACTATTATATGGACTTTTCAAGATCGTTTCTCGCAGGGAAAAATTCCACTCGCCATCTCGAGCATGTTTATCGAACAAACTACTCCGTAACGGTGTGAGCTGAAGCAGTAAAGCTTTAAAAAAAATCATGAAAATTTTCAGAGCAGATATTACAACTCGCGTGGAGAGACAAAGCTTTGAAGTGCTTGGGTCCATTGTTTAGAGATTACAAGAAAAAGGAGAACAATACAGAATTACTGTTTCAGGGTTCCTGTCTGCATGTGAGGATGATCTCTAGACGAGAAATAAAATGACCAGTCTCCGAATTAAATAAAATCCTCAGAAAAATATTTGGACCTAAAAGGGATGAGGAGACAGGTGAGTGGAGACGGTTACATAATTTAGAAATGCATAATTTGTATTAATGCCCAGATATTATTAGAATAATTTAATCAAGAAGACTTAGGTGGGCAGGACATGTGGCACGAATGGGTGAGGAAAGAAGGATTCTTGTTGGGAAATCTGATGCTAAGAGACCTGTAGGAAGGCCAAGACGAAGATTGAGGGACAACGTTTAGATGGATCTAAAATAAATCGGTAAGGATGGAAAAGATTGGATTGATCTTGCCCAGGTTAAGGACAGATGGAAGGCTGCAACCATGAAGCTTCGGGTTTAAGAATGCTAGAGAATGAGTAAGTCAGTCAGTCTCTGAATTTATTATTTTGTACTTTTAATATATTGATATTCATATTATATTGCAATTTGTGAGAAAATAAATTGAATTGGCATCTGTCAATATAGCATCGACAAGCTATATCAGATTGTAAAGGATATCATGGCGACACTTTTTTGACCCTATGATCCTTCCATAGCTATTATCCTGTATGTATGCAACCACGAAGAACCACGAGGATTGCAAACTATTTCATATTCTGTGTACTAAAAGCGAATGTACGTCAGGAAACGGTAAAATGCCAGTAGAAAAGCAGTCCGGGTGAGTGAAGTCATTCCCTTCAAACCAGGTATGTATCACAGCCATGTGTGGATAAACGAGGTTTCGAAGAGGAAAAAACGTTAGAAAATCTGTTTTTCCCAAGCCAGTTTATTTTTCTAGATAGGAGTTAGTTTAGAGAGTTGACAAATTAGGAACAGGATAGTTTGAGAAATTTTGTACCTGGTTCCTCATCAACATTTTGGTAGAAACTTCTAATACACTATCTGGTGCCATCAATCACAGTATTTATATTTCAAGTTTATACGAGGGCATAAAAAATTAGAATCCATCAATACATGAAAACAAAGTAAGTCATCACAAAATATAGACTTTACTGAACGCGTCGAGGTAGTGTGACGTCATTATCTTCGATCGCATGACTGCAGGCAGTTGTTTTAAAATGGCAGACAGTGATGTTTCGTTTCAACAACGTCCTGTGATTGAATTCCATGTTAAAGAGGGAATTCCTGCCGCTAACATTCACAATAGACTTCAGCGTGCGTATGGAGATGTATGCATGTGTGCTAGCAGTGTTAGAAGATGGGTAAAACATTTTAAATATGGAAACACGAGCATCAAAGATCAGCCTCGGAGCAGCTGCCCGCGAACTGACTCCAACGAGTGCAACATGGAAAGCAGAGGGGTGAATTCTGGTTGAATTTATTGAACCTGGGGTAACGATAAATGCTCACCGTTAGATGCAAACCCTTCACAAGCTCCGTCGTGCATTGCGCGATAAACGTTTTTGAAAGAAAATCATCTTTCAACATGATAATGCACCCCCGCACTCTACTCAGTTCACCAGGGAGGAAATTGTGAAAATGGAGTGGGAACTTCTGCGCATCACCCTCCCTACAGTCCCGACATTGCACCCATCGACTATCGTATGTTCGGCTTTGTAAAGGAACAGTTACGAGGCCAGTGCTAGCAGACGACGGAGGACATACAGAAAGCAGTGCGTCAGTGACTGATCAGCTGGAATGGAGTTCTGCTGTACAAGAATATTTTCTAACTTTCAGAAAGGTGGAAAAATGCGTGCAAAGAAATGAAGACTTTATTGGAAAGTAAACTATGTAGATTATGATGTAGCATGTTTTTCTTTAATAAAACCAAAATTTGGTTCATGAAAAATTGTTGCTCATTACTTTCAATATGATCCTCGTACTTAAGGTATGTCCATGATATACATACCTAGGTATATTAGTCTGAACGTCGAATTTACTAATGTTTTGTAGTATTTCAGCAATTGATAGATTTTTATAGTATGGGAACATCAGCACATTGCCCGTCACGCAATACGGTTAAGTCCTTAAACTAAAACAGAATTGATGATAGACCCCTAAGAAGAAATATCTCTGAAAAATGTCCTCATTCAATTTTTAAAAACTAATTTAATCATGCATTACTTAACAAGAACTAAAACTATACTATCTCTGAGGACAAAAATATCCTTACCTAGGTTAAAAACTGAGGCTGTAAACGGTCACTCAGCACACAGGACAACACGACCCCACAAAGGATTATCCTGGCCGTGGGTTCGGGCGCCAGGGTCTAGTTAGCCTTAGTAACGTAATTTGTAAGATAATAAATGATTGACTAATTATGACTAATCGCGAAGATAAGGATGAGTAATGAAATTGATGAAGCGACACTTACAAAAAAAAACTCGTGCCCAGAACTGGATAAGAAAGATAAGTCCTGTAGGCTTCCCATAATAAAAATACTCAGTTGTGAACAATCTAACTTTCTCCACACGAAAAAGTATTAACCTATTACTCGGAAGCAATGCCAGCATCATATACGTGCACCAACATGAAAATTGCTAACGCAAACCAGATCCAATAATTCTCCTTCAGCAAATGGCATCACTGAATAAGGATATGAATGGCTCTGCAGTAGTTTGTACTTCCGGATGTATTACTCCGCAAACGTCAGCAAGGTCGAATTCAACAGCACGACTCTTTAACACGCACGGAAACACATTGATGAGTCAAACTGACCTCTAGGAAAAAAAGAGGCAGCACTGAAGAAATGAAACCGAGCCAATTTTATTGCGGAAGTAATAGCAAAGGTGAGGTCAACAATATTGCACTACTAAAATAATTCTTGAGGGTCTTAATTGCATTTTATTGTAATCAATAAGAAAAAATTACGAACATAACGAATAACAGAATATGTGGAGGCCTTAAAACGGATAAACGATGCAACTGTCCGGATAATGCACACATTTGGATATCCAGATATCAGAATATTTGATTTGGCCATTCCTAGTTTATAAGCACTTTTTCCCCAATATACGAGGGAGAGTCAAAGGAAAATCCCTAAAAGTCCGACAACAATTTCAGGATAAGACTGTAAAATTTACATGAGGTATCGACTGTTATTTACAAAACGACCTCAAGGTTGGAAGACTGATCAAGTGAGCTTCGCAACACCATTTTTGACATTTTAAAGATGGCGGCGCCACCTGCATACAAATGAACCAGCGAAGAACAGTGTTTCTTGCTCCCTGGAAGCCTAAACCTTTAAGACATTCTACTACAAATGAAAATTCAATATCTATATGCATGCTTCCCACGCCAGTAAGTTTACAAATAGAGGAGGAAGTTCGACAATGGCCTCAGTTCGCTCGCAGATGACTGGAAAAACCTTCACACTGAGCTAATAAGTGACTGCACATAGACTGCAAATATTCTTCTTGAGGTATGTATACAGACACTAACTCAGACTTGAAAATATATGGATCAGCAATGGGTCTGTGCTAAAATGCAGCGAACTTGTGGAACTTTAAATGCAGAAATCTACTAGATAAAAAAAAAATAACGTTTGCATTTGAATGTCCCTCTATAACGAGACTCCTGACACACAGATAATCATTTAAATCTCAAATTCGCGTTTCGCTTCAACAAAATTCCTTATCTTTACATCACGACACTGCGCAACTGGATAGAGATGTTTTTAGTTTCCCAGAAAAAAAAAGAAAAAAAAATCCTACCCGCAACAAGGCATACCGCCCTCCCCTCTCGGTTTTACAAGACGATGAACGTAACTCCATGGGAGATTCAGTGGGAAAATGATGGGAATCGACTGTGTAGTTGCTTAATTGTTACGCGCTTGGGAAGTTGTTCTCGATAATTATGTGAAACTGAACAGCGGGAGAATATTCTCGGTTTCAAGTTTACACAAGCCTGCAGCAGTGGCCCTTACAATACCAGCACGCAAGTCGCAGTGAATCGACGTGCAACAATGTGGCAAAGGTAACTTATCGAGAGTGAAGGGAGGATATCCGGGTATCTCTGTCTGAATATCTCTCGCCTCTGGAAACTGGATATCATATAATGGGGAATTTCACAGATAGAATTTCAGCTATTAATTTATTACATAATTACGCGGTTGCTCTATAAGAACACAGAAACAGTGGTACCAGAAGTATTATATTTTCATTAGTTTCTTTGCTGGGTCTAACAGCACCCTTAAATTATGCATGTATTAGATTTCTAATTTTTATGGCTTTTTTTTGACACTATATATAACTAGGGTGTATTATAAAAGGGCATCTAGATATCTTCACACTCCAGAGAACGGTCCTTGCTCTCATAGGCCACAGAGTGTGTCGTTTTTAGATTCAAAAAAATATGTCAGTGGCAACAGTGAATCTGTGCCGCGTGGATGCATACATAGAGGACAGATATTCGAGGGCTTGTAGCGTCGACACGAAGCCTTGACGATAAAAAAAAAAAAAAACTAAGAAAAATTATTTGGCTCGATGTCATCTAGGAGCTGTGAAGTTTTGTCGGTGTTTTCTCTTTGGCGAGACAATTAGTGTTGCCCACGGGACGAGACGGGACAGGCTTTTAAAAATTCGAGACGAGACGAGATTGACCATATGCCATAAGACAAACGAATATTTTCGAGACGAGACAGCATTTCCACGAGACGAGACAGGCCAAAGTCTCGTCTCGTGGGCAACACTAGAGACAATACGTATATAACCAGACCACTTAGAAACGAGGTCAATCGATTGATTTGGTTTCATTTTATTTCGCGTTTCTGCAACTTTTGGATAATCGCGAAGATGAGAAATTGATGAAGAGACATTCGCAAAGAACACCCCAGGCCGGAATTCGAACCCGGGACCCCTGACGTAGCAGCGCGCTATGATAACCACTCCGCCACGGAGATCGGCGCGAGTACTATCGACTAGAAACTTTTGAAATGTGCGAAATAGAGCAAGACGGTAAGAAATGAAACTGTGCTCGAAATAGTGTGAAAATGGAGATGTAGTGGAGATGAACAATAAAGAAATTGGTTGGGACACTGCCCGAGGAGGAACTGCCTCCTTAAGATGATTTATAAGGAGTGAGGAAATAGTCTGAGGTGGGGGAGAAGATATCAGCTCATAGATGGTGACCTTAAGCTGAAGCGTGAGGCGTATAGGTAAGTCTTGAGAATGCAGTAAAATCTGCCAACCAGACAGAACAATGGATGTATGAATGCGTTAAACATCGAAAGCAATCTCTTTATACTGTATATAAAAATGTATGTATGTATGTGTGTGTGTGTGTGTGGATATTTGTTTGTTCCGGCGTAACTCTCGAACGCCTGGAGCAACTTCAAACTTTGTACACGTATCACTTGCAATCTGGAAATAAATACTGTGGGGGTAAGACACCCCTGGCACCCCTAGGGGTGGGGTGGGAAGGGGTGACATGTAAAAATAATCGAGAACCACCGATATTAAATTCCGCACAGACATCCGTGACTCTATGCAATCCGCACAACGATAGTGTTTCTCGGGTTGTCTAACATTCAGGCTGTTTTTCGAATGGAATCCATAGTTTTCGTCACACTCCCAATGCGGTTCAACTCCAACTTCATCACCTATCGGTATGGGGGTGAAAAATAAAATACCACAAATTACCTACATTAGTGTCGAATCCATAGTTTTCGGAGTCGCTAAGCTAATTGGTGACATTCACGATCCCATTTAAAATTAGTTACATTCTACACTATAGTTAAAATTCATTATTTTCCTGTCTAATACAAGATAGGGATAAATAAATACCCGGGCAACGCCGGGTAATCAGCTACTTAATTATAATGATAAATAATAATTTAACTACAGTCTAGAAATAAATGAATGAAGCTCAAAATAGCAACACACGAAAGATGGTTATGAATAACATATTTACATGCTCTTCTGCTTTCTACAAGACAATGAAAAAGAATTATTTTGTGACATAAGAAAGCTGCCACTGTAAACTGCAGAGTGGCCATAAAGAATTTCCAAAATAACAAACGTTTATTACAAAGAAACTATGAAGTTACAGTTGCATGGCTTGTGGCAAAAGAAAGAGAAACTCAAAAGTATTTCCCCCTTGTTCCATATAGAAGCTGAGTTGGTACAGGAGGCGCTGAAATAGCAGGAACTGAAAATGACCTTTTCCTGACAGGTGGATTGGGTGCGTCGACACCGTCCACCACGATCGCCAGACATAACGTCCTTCCTTCGACATTTTGGGCTATGTCAAGGACAGAATGTATGCAACAGGTGTACTTGATCTGGACACATTGAGAAGAATAACTGACGCTGTTGCTGGTGTCACCCAAGGGTTGTACACATGGCGCGAAATTGAATACCGCTATGCGGGCGACAAAGGGGGTCCATGTGGAAGTGTATTTACACTGTAAATAAACTTCGTGAGTTTATCTTTCTTTTGTCACAAGCCAGGCAACTCTAGCATTAATATATCCTGTCCCAGCTCTCTCTGAAGTAGGCGAACGACAACAAGTGTCTGTGCAAGTAGTGGCGTGAGACGGCTCCCATTAATGAACACCTGAGAGGGAATCGGATTGCGTGGGGGGACTGCAGTTACCAGCCTGTACTACTTCCATCTGCCCATTCGATTTCCTCCGCTTCTCTGGCGCTATGCACGGCCTTGCTCCAGAGATAGTTTGGACAGGGTATAGTTTCCTTGTAATACACCTTTATAATGTTGTAAAGACTTTATAACCAGCTTGTATTTCCAATACGTTCTCATCTTATGCAAATGAATTGACAGTAATTTCTTTCCACGGCTTGCAATTTGAAAGAGGTGTGGAAAGTGGCCAGTTACTAGACCGAGCAATTCCACGTAAACATATGAATCAGCGCCGCGTGTTATTTTAATTGTTAACGGGTCCCTTTGGACACGTAACCAAGGCGTTTCAGAATGGAAGAACTGCGCTTGGGGAGGTGCGGAGAGATGCGTCGTTCGTGCTTCGGGGATACACCCAGCAGAAGAGGCGCATGGATTGAATGGGCGTTTCTCGGAGATAGCACGAAACGACGCCATCAAATGCGCTTTGTTCGTGACTGGCAGAAGGCAGGGGATACTTCCATTTTATCTGCTCGTATTAAGTAACCAGTTAATGAAAAAAGCAACCGTTGGTTTCGAAATTCCTGTCACACGGAGTTCCCGTTCCGAAAGATATTTCTGCTACGATTGAATTCTATCGTGTAAAGAAATCTTATAGCATTCTGATAGGTAAAAGGTAAAGTTCCCGTGCATGTAGCACCGAAGGCACATTTAGGGAATGTGTGGGTAGGGCCCCACACATTCTCGATCTCGGAAATTTTGGAGGTGATGTGATCAGCACCATGCTCCGGCCGCCTTTATCCCCAGGGGTTGCCTCCAGGTACCCATTGATTTGAGGTTGGGTGAGCCCAAGAGCCACTTTATGCGGAGACAAGACCGGAAAAATTCCAACCTTAGATCATCCACCCCTGATGCTATGGCATATTTCACAGATAGAATCGGTCCAAATTTCCTTAACATTCGCGTAGCGTAACCAATCAGAAGCGAGCTCTAGGTCACGGGTCCAGATGTAACGGCGGCCGAGTGAGTTGTAAATGTATCACTTCACGTTTTTGAAAGTCGATAATTACTCAACAGAGAGGAATTACGTTTCCTGTATAAAATATTTTTAGGCGCAAATCAATTGCGCTGTTTAAATACATACTTTATAGCACATACAGTAAACGTATGGAAGAATAAATTAGTTGTTTCAATTGTAAAGACCGGGCACTGCTAATGACAGAAACATTAGGCGAGATTGAGGATTACTTAAGGTTACAAAACAAAATGTGTATAGAGCTTTTGTTCGTTTATACGATATTAATTAAATAACCATTTCCTCTTCTAAATTACATCTCATCATATTTAAATTTATTACTTTAAATGAAAACCGTGTAACTCGTACGACTTTCGTGCTGTAATGTTCTTTGCATCCATCGCATCGCAATCGCTAACCGGAATGTAAAGTGAAATGCTTCCGTCTAAAGCAGGCCTAAGTCAAGACCAGGAAACTTCGCAAACCGCATCAAAAAAGAAACTGTGTTAAGTATGGGCATAAGAGTTTTATCAGTCTTTCTAAATGTTTCCTTTTTATCTCTGTGCCTGACCTCATGGTACAGATATGAGACTCATCATTCCTGACGCAATTCCCGTTCCTGATTCTCTACACACAGCTCATAGCATGGAAATTAACTGATCCAGAGATGTCCATTCTGATTAATTTATTGGTACTGATTATTATTATTATTTATAATGCTTCTTACTTCCTTATAACGAAAGTGACCTGACAATAATCAATGGTAGCCATTCCTTCCCAAGGCCATGTTACTACTCTATAAGGTCAAACACAGAAAATTTTATAGTTTCATTCCTATTCAGTTTCCCTGCGAAGGTATATAGTAAATAACAATTAAACATTTACTTCCTAAAGTCATTTACCAACTCGAAATAACGAATAATCTGAACTTTAGAAAACCAAACATTCATCGCTGAAATGAAAATACTACGTGTCCATGAACATCTAAAAGTTAAAGGCATTTAGGTCAAGTTCCCCGTGCAATTTACATCATGCTATGAACTAGAATGTGGGGGTAGGACCCCACACTCCAGAGCAGAAATAAGGCTGGAAAAATTTCCACCTTATATCACCCACCCTGGGAATCGAAGCCAGGTCTCTCGCGTCGCAGTTAGACGCCCTATCGACTAGCTAGACCACCGCGGCTCCTCGTCTCAAAGTTAGGATATGACTATTTTTTAGCAATGAAGCTCGTGTCGTGGGAAATCCAGTACAATGTGGCAATACAGCTACACTACAACAACTTTTGGGCACGTTACTAAACCAGTTTCGTCATTTATACAAAGTTATTCAAAAGACAATTCCGGGTGTGTTGAGAGAAAAGCAAGATGATACGAGTTTGCTAGAGTAACGCTAGAAGATTGTGGGAGCTTCCAGACCGCAAGTTATTGAGAGGCAGTATTTCCCTGTCCTAGTAGATAATGTTTGGGAATTCCAATCTTTAGTGGTAGTTAAGGTATACGATCATAGAGGACAGAGTAGCGCCATTTTCAATTTCCGACAATTAAAAGCAGTTCGTAGAACTTTCTGAAACTACCGCGTAATTTAGACGACTTTCCAAATTTGGCGGAGATCCCATTAAATGTTGTACACGAATCTCTGGAGAATCATAACAGAATTCTAGCTCCATTCAGAAAGTAACTTCACTGCAGAATTTCACCTTAGAGGAATCTTGCTCCGTGCAGTTAAAAAGCGAAGCTGTAAGAAATTCACTAAACTTGACGTACTTCATAACATCATTAGCGTTACTCTATGGATCACGAACAAGCAACTTTAGAAAATACGTATTTAATAAAACACAGCATCAAATAATACTTTGATGTTGTGCTTTTGGTTCCTTGCTCCACCATATGCGTCAACATCGTCGATATCTTTGATAATAACGCGAGTGAGATGAAAATAAGATCAGCTTCCAATCTATGATGGAGAAGGTCACAGAATATTTGAACTGGATACTTGCATGAAGCTTGGCAAATTAAGACAAATGAAAGTGCCAACACTTAATTAAAAACTTTAAAATGCACAGAATTGAAAACATCTATCTGCCCATTTACCCATACCTTTCCAGCAACTACAGTGCTAGCGCAATGGGTCTATTGGAAACTATTTTATAAATCAAACCGGATGTTTTCAACAGTAACATCACCAATGATTTCGAAATTGAAACTGACAATTCTCTGCCCCCTCACTCCATATCAACTTGTCTACTTACAATACAGCTCATTGCATATTAATAGATCAGCACCTTAGTCTACTCACACGAACCAACATTATGCGGTACGGCTGTTACCAGAGGCTTACCTGTAAAGACAAGAAGAAATTTTATTATTGGAATATGCATTAAAAGATTACAAATTTAGTGTAAACACTTCAATATGAAAGGAAAACAACATAGTATTGACGAAATCCCCGTCTACCGCCTTTAGGCAGCAGTGGTGACAAACTTAACTACATCTTTTTTGCATGTGGGGCATCCTCTCTTCAAATCCATGATCCTTCTCTCCGCCGTCCAGTTTCATATCTATGTCTCTCAATCTGTCTCTCTCTCTCTCTCTCTCGCAAGGAGAGAGAGAGAGAGAGAGAGAAAGAAAGGTAAAAATACTTCTCTTCCTTTCTTTAAGATTTCTTTTCTGAAATCATGAATGTACAACTTTACACTATAGCGAACTCTTTCCACTTCTTCATCCGGATCCCACGTAACCAACAGCAAATGCAACATCTTTTAGACAATCCTTAGAACAAAGGTCACTTTCCTATTAGGTTACAAACCTTCTACAATTCATTGAAAGACGCTTTCATCTCTCCAAAAACACTATCAGAACGGCGTGTATCAAGCAGCTGAAGAGTAAACATTGTTGTATTACCCTAGTTGTTAGTATTATTAATTATTCTTTTGTGTGTGTGTGTGTGTGTCCATCTTAGTTATTTTTCATTTTTACTCTTGGATATCTGGATATAAAATGGATTTATTCTGTATTCAGTATTTTTCAAATAAAATAATAAAAACTTTGGCCATTACCGCAGTAATGATCAATTTATTGAAATTAAAATTCTGGGTGTGTCAGCACTTAGGCTATTTGCATCCGTCACATTTCAAGGGTCATTACCGTGGATAAAATCAACATTCTGTCTCTGAGGAATACAATCTTCTTACCCATGTTATAAAACTGAGGCTGTAACCGAGCACTCGCATATACAGTGCATGGATAAAATGCAGGAAAACACAACCTGACAAGAGGATTATAGTACTGGCCATAGGTCCAGACGCCAGAGCGTCGTTGGCCTGCACGACTGTAGTTACCGGGGTGTTCTAGGTGGAAGTGATGTTGACTTTTGGGTGTTATCTCATAAGGTGACCGCTTACACCCCACCGCAGTAGGGACATTCCAGCGTTACGTGTGTGACATTTCACACAAAGTGTAAAGGTCTAGACACGAGATTGAATGAAAATATTCATAATGAACTGGTTTCATAGAATTATGAAGTATTTGGTGGTGTCTGCTAACAAATAAACGTGACCTGAATGCATAAAAAGCATTAACAAAAATGTGTTACGTGCTTTAAAAATATAGCAAAGTTTGACTTTATTTGTCTGTGAAGCATTAGGCTACAGATGCTAATAATTCTTCTTGGTGAATTTGCGAATTATATGCATTCACAAATATTGAAATCTTAATGCAAATGAAAACAATAATACTTTCTAGATTGATTCATTTCGTTATTTACATGGAGCAGGACCACTTTTCGTGGAATGCCCCTACAACATTGGTCGTCACCACAGTAACGGAATCCACGGCATGGGAATCATGTTCGAATCGAACGCGTCGCTCTACTTTCTGGCAAACGGTCCGAAGATGCAGAGAGCGAGAGGTAAGGTTGCAAGGGTTGAGACATCCCACTGTCGCGACACATGTCACAACAAATGAGTTGCCAACAGTGTGTGCCAGCTCTGCATCTGGTGGGACAACAAAGAGTACCAAGTTCTGCCGTGCTGGCTGGTTTTCAACTTCGACTTCCCACTTCCATCGGGGGGAAAGAGCAGGAACAAACACCTCTGATAAGTTGCAACAGCCGAGACATGACGCAAGTGATTTGGAGATCAACAGGTAGTCCTGTTTTAGTTTTTAAGTCCACTTTAAGCATAGATAGGTTAAACGGGACAGGACCTACAGTTTACGGTGAAGGTAATGCATTTATTTCAATATAGTCGGAATGGGCACTGCTACTGAAAAAAAGCAAAGCTTGGGACAAGAGATTATGAATTTCTCCCCCCATTAATCTAAGCTAAACGAGATCTGTAAAAAATATGAAGAATAATTCCATGAATAGACAGAATCCCATGTATTCCTTATGAAAAAACAACTTCAAGTTACGGCTAATCAAATAGAAGATTCGACTTTTCCTAACACAAGCAAAATCTTCAACCTGTCCTGTTCACGCTGATGTGTTTTTCTACATCGGAAGTTTGATATTCCCAAGAGAACAAGTAAAACAATACTCTCATAAGCGTAATGCCAAGTTTTGTTCCCCCTCCTACAACCATCCAGCACATAGACCTCTCCTCTCCCCAGCTTGCCGCGGGTAAAGGTCGGTGGGGGAGGAACCGAGCGGGGTATCGAACCTGGGACTCCTACTAGGAAACTACGCTACTACTACCCCATCGAGGGGGTAGAGGGAGAGAGAGAGAGAGAGAGAGAGAGAGAGAGAGAGAGAGAGAGAGAGAGAGAGAGAGAGAGAGAGTAGTATTTTGCGACTTCGAGGCACTCCTCATACAGTTGATGTCAAAAGTTCTCGTATCAAGGAAATAATATAAATGCATCCTTATCGTCAGGCAGCCAAATACACCGATCATACCTGGTTGCATAGCTTATGAGGATGTCGCATACTGCAGAGCAAAGTGTGATGTAAAACGTAATTGTGAACAAGAGTAAAAAAAGTACTATAATTCTTTATAAAGAATTTTATTTAAAGATCTACGAGTTGACAATTTTGATGCTCTTCTTGTATTTAATATTGCCAAAGAAAACTGTCTGAATATGATGGGAACACTATGAATCCAGTTATTTAGATTCGATTTTCTGATACTTTTGGCTAATCGCGATGATGATGATGACTTGTTCTTGTTGCTTTAAGTCCACTTTATGCACAGATAGGCTAATCGGGACTTAACCTGCAGTTTAAAGTGAGATCCGACCCACTATGGGCTTTCACCGGGTATCGAACCCGGGACAACTCGATTGAGTTGGTGTTTTAAATCCACTTTATGCACAGACAGGCTAATTAGGACTGGACCTACAGTTTAAAGTGGGATCATAACCACCGTGTCTCCACCGGGTATCGAACCCGGAATCCCTTGATTACAGCGATGGGGATGAGTGGTTAAATTAATGAAGGGACACAAAGAACACACATGCAAATGCCGTGATCCGAACGCGGGACCTCTGGCATCGTAGCGCGCTGTGCTAATCACTCTGTCGGCAGGTGGATCAATATGAGTACACGTATCTTTGAATACGAGTGTACATTCCAAAGGGGACATCACTCAAGGAGTTGGAGGAATTCTGCATTAGCTAAACATTAAATATCGATCCAACCATCCCTCTTATGCAACCGATATCCAGGGGAGATTTATGTTCACAAAAACCACATTATCGGCGAGAGTCCCTCTTGGCATGTGTTCAAAGCTATAAAATCGACAAATCGATTAATCTTCGGGAAGTCTTATTGATTGAGGAATCGGGAAGAGATACTTGTGATGCAATGCCATGGAGCGCTCCTGCCTCCACAAAACGCCCAGACGTCGGTCCTCGTTAATTACTCAGCTCATCTTCTGTGGTGGTGATCACATTTCTCAAAGAGGAGCATTCAGCCATTTCCATGCTGCATTCATCGATGTAAATAGCTAGAATACTTCAACTCTCGCTGTATCCTCCGGTTCACGACTTACGCAGAATGATTAAAACAAATTCTGCATTTGAAACTAAGGAGAGATCTGACAACGGAATCACTTATGGTCGTACATATACGCGATTCGTACACGAAGAATGGGAGTTGAAAAACCGCAAAATACCACAGTTTTAACAGTTGTTATTTACTATTACTATTACCTAGGGCTGAGCCGATACCAATGTATACAGATATTCTCCGGCAATTTGATATCTTAGGGTTCGAAAAAATCGATCGAGACACTTTCGCGAAGTCCAATTCTCCTGGAAGTTATGCAAAATTCGAAATTTCCATGTACTTTGCGCCAATATTATCTAAAAAAAATATATTTTGTGATTACATAACAGGTATCTTAATATTCTGATGAGATTTTTTTTAACATTTTAAAGCAAAACTCTCGTATATTCATGCTCAGCTGGGAATATGTCTCATATTTTCCAAAATGGAGTGTGGGCCTCCCCGATGGCAGTGGTAGCGTCGTCGCCTTGTAATCAATGGGTACTGGGTTCGACACCCGGTGGAGGCACATAGTGGTTTGGATCCCACTTTAAACTGTAGGTCCAGTCCCGATTAGCCTTAATGTGCACACCAAATCAATCAATCAACTAAAATGGAGTGTATTTTCTTCCCTTTCTGTTTCGTTTTAAATACACCGTGTAGATAAAGGTTCAATTATACAAACACTCCATTTCATTTTACCTTCATATAAGCAGGGGTAAAAAATGCAGGGCGCCCGAAAATTTCATCTGGCATCTGAATTTTCGAATTCAGTGCTAAAAAAATATTGTTTTATATTTTGAGTTTGTTTATGGAAATTTCCATAACCTTTCTATTTAAATAACGAGTACAGTATTTGTTTTTTAATGTTTGTGTGTTTTCTGTATCTCAGAATAAAAAAAAATGCCATTATATTTTTTTTAAACACTATAGCCAAATTTCAAAATATGGTAGAGTCGAACATCCATTAAAATGTATTGCTTAGTTATTCATACTTTTACCACTTCAGGGTTACTACGATTTTTTTATTATGAAATTACCTGACATTTCCAAGTTTTCCTGTCCAAAAGTGAATTTTTGCCAGACATGTTTATCATCATAATTTTTGCTTTTGAACCTTGTGTTTTTTAATAAAATATATATAATCCGTAAATTATTATGAATATTCACTTTCATAACTTTTCATTTATCAAATTTCATTCGACACATACAGGAACACGTGAAAATTCGAAGAGTAAAATGTAAAATTACAATCGGCATCAAATGTATTGGGTGCTACAATCACGTGCAGCTATCCTTCAGGCTAAGATAACACAGGTACATTATTTCACCATAACAGATCTGCACAATATAAAAACAACAGAAAAAGTTATAAACCATATACAATTTTTCATTTTCTAGCGGATTTAGTGTCGTAGAAAATGCTGCTTTTTTGCTTACATTTATAAGTACACAGCATCTGGAGAAATTTTTGTTCCATATAGGAATTCTATAGGAAATGCCAACAAGACTAAGATCTATAAAATATCAGATGATAATCTCATCTTCACCAACCTTTCCGATAATTATCATCATATTGTCAAGTACTTTAGTTATCAATCAGATATCTGGACTGCAAGTTTTACTTTGATATTCTTTTTAATATCTAGTATTATAAAGCGAAAATTTATTACAGAAATTCGAAGGAACCATCATTTTGCACAAGACTGACAATCATAAGAACGAAGGAAACAAGTTTCTAAACTGAATCTTTTTCGGGAGTGGAACCACAAGAACCGAATCCAGAAGTGGAAGTGAACTGCTTGTTCATTTTGCAACTTTTTCTCTTGCAGACTCCAAAATGCACGTAAATTCCAGACGATCTGAAAAATTCCCTGGCATTTCCCTGTTTTCCATACGCGTAACCCTGCAGTTGTACCTTCTTCAGGAATGCCACTCCGGCGTAAGAATTAATTACTTTTAATTCAATCTTGTATTAATTAAGAAATTGAATGTTTTAAGATGTTTCAAAATGTGTAGATTTATTTTAATTGGATTTGTGGCTTCCTTAGTCCATATTTGCTGGCTCCTGAGACAAAAGGACTGGCGCTTGAATTAATTTTAGTGTTTCCTACCCTTGCATACGAATCGTGCACAAACTCAAGTGGACAGTCCACTGATTTCTCCCTGTTGAGGATTTCGTTTGCCAAATTCTGCATTCTTACGTTTATTCAGATTCGAACCAGAGTAAAAAGACATGTTGAACCATTACTACTTCTTATTTTTCATGAAGGACACATACCATTTAACGTGCTAATATTATTTAAAATTTTCCGAGAACATTAAAATCATGGAGAAACAGACCCCAATATTTATTTCATTATACGTAGTATCAGTTACATCATAATAGAGAAGCCAGGTTTCCGCACCTTTACATATTCGAGCAGTGTATGTAAAGACTACAGTATTGGCCAAATTATTGGACTCGTTAGTTGAAAAAATGAGACCCAGATAAACTCACTTTACGTAAAGAAATTTGACAGATTTAATGCTTTGTGATACACATTGCATTGTTATACACACTGCAAGTACTGTACACCTTTGGCTCTTTTCGAGCCCATTTTAATCACTGCTTCTGTACAAATTCTTTATCATTCTTATTTCTAAACTTCAAACCATGTGCTTTATGGAATTACATGTTGCTCCGGAGATACAAATAAAGAACACCCTTACAACAACCAGAATTAATATTATTTCCTTTGTTATAACTAGAGCCCGGAAGTTTGGCAAAATGACTCTTTTTATCTACTGCTTATATTGATAAAATTTTTCCGGATATACGTTTTTTATGTTGTTTCGAATGTTTTAGAAGCCTCTTAATTTTGCCTATTTGGGACCCCACTGCCTATTTTTAATTATAATGCCTCTTTTTCCCTTTTTCAATGAAATTTGACCATTTTTTAAAAAAAATATGTTGGCATTCATTTTTCTTCCGTTTATTATGTGAATAATTTTCTCCTTATTTAAGTAATATTGAACTTACGCATGCTTCAACATTGCTGAAGGAGAAAAGTGTGAGAAAAAAGTATTTCATGATGAGTTACGATATTGCCTCTCGGTTAACATTTCCTTGTGCATGATTGACTGCTGAAGTGGACAGGTTGATTTCGAACACAAAGAAGATATTTCTGAAATCTCCCTCTCGAACCCGAAAATTTCAGGAAGTTGCGCCTGAGCTTAGTTTACCTCCGCAACCAGTCTTGACGAGATGGGGAACCTGGATATCAGCAGCTATATATTATTCTAACAACCTTGAAAAAATCAGTGAGGTGATCGATGCTCTTCCAGAAAATGAAGCGGCTTCAATTCGTGAAGTGAAAAAACTCCTGTGCTATTCAGAACTGAAGGATGAACTGTCGTTTATTTTTGCACATTATGGTGCATTGCCAGAGACAATTACAAAGCTAGAAAAAAGAGGTGAGACTCTTATAGCATCCACGAAAATCTTCGAGGAATCTATGCAGCAGATGATGGAAGTGCCAGGAGAAAAGGGGTCAGCTGTTGCGGAAAAGTGCAAACGGGTAGTGAGTGCAAATGAGGACTTGAAACAATTGAAAACAATTTGTGATATTCTAAAAGGTGAAAATGCTGTTAACAAAATGAGTCCAGCTACATTAGCTTGTTTTATGTATGCTCCAAAAACTTCTGTCGAAGTAGAAAGGTCATTTTCTATTATGAAAAACATTCTCTCTGACAGACGACTATCAATGAATTGAGTTGTTGATTTGGTGTTTTAAGTCCACTTTATGCACAGTAAGGCTAATCGGAACTGGACCTACAGTTTAAAGTGGGATCCGAACCACTTGTGCCTCCACCGGGTATCGAACCCGGGACCCCTTGATTGCAAGGCGACGACGCTACCACTGCGCCATCGGGGAGGCCCCGACTATCAATGAATGTTGACAACTTTAAAAAAAAAAACACCTTGTAGTTATGTGTAATCAAGACGGAGAAAATTGAAATGTTCTTCCCAATGTAGATTTTAACATGTTGCCAGAAATTATCTATGAAAGTAAGCGACTTCCAAATGTGCCTTTTTTTCGGTTTATTTTGCCTTTTTTTTCATTTTTAGTGCCTATTTTCCACATTATAAATGCCTTTTTGCCTGCCTATTTTAACGAAAATAAATGCCTGAACTTCCGGGCTCTAGTTATAACCAAACAAATAGCATAAATAACACGGTAAACAATGTACGTATTGTTACAGGTATTTTCGTGAATGTGCAAAGAACCGTGTTGCCACCTATTCTTGGGACACAGTAAAAGAAAGGATTCTGGGAAACAAGATTATATCGAAGCAGACAAACAGTTTAATCCCATAAAAAGTTATAACAATCGTCTTCAAAACAAGGAAAGGTGCTTCTTTTTTACAATGAGTCCAATAATTTGGCCAATAGTGTATATTGGGCAGAAAAAGGACAATTGATATTATTTGGGAGAACAGCCATTGTTATCGTCAGTGAGTCTGAAGCGAGCAATCAGACAACCAGCTGGCCACAAGTGGGCCGATGACCTTTCTCCGAGAAATGTTCTGCTTTGTGAACACGATGAACGCCACGAAACAAAGAAGCGAATTATTCTAGAAGAGGAAGAATCCTCCTCCAGCAGCACACTTCCGGATCGATGTTCCCTCCTTCCAATACACGCCCTGAAGAGCAATTATGGATTATCCAATAGAGTTCATGTACGCAAGCTTTCTTTCCACGTAGCGTATATACCTCTATAAGATTGAATTATGAGAAATGAACACCTTGGATCGAACCCAGGACACCTGCTGCTAGTCACAGACCCCTTGAAGTATTTTTGTTAATGCTGATTTTACATTATGACATTTTGTATCTCACGCACAACAAATAACTGTTTCTTTATTGTTATATGTAGGGCTAGGATTTTCATGACTTAGCATATTTTTTGGGGTAAGGGTGATGTGTTCCCTAAACATGTAGAAATTCATATTATGAAGAAACTAATTAAATTAAGGTGCTTTTAAGGGCATATTTTGGCATATTTGGTCATTTCTACGTGATAAGAGCATATTTTGATGGATTTTCGGTCATATTCAGCATATTTTTGCATTTTCAAGAAATATACAGTCATTTTCGAAGTGGATACGTTCTTACTCCCATTTTTACTAGATTTTTTTTTATCTTTTTGCACTGTAGCAAAATCTTTTTCATTTTTATTTGAAAATTTAGAAAAAGTATTCATTGTGTATTGCAACTCAGGGCCCATAAAGTGAACTAAAAATAGTACATATGTGAAAATATCTCAGCATTTAGATATTGATGTTTATAACAGTCGTTATAAGGGCATATTTTGTAAAATTTTAGGTCATAAGAGCATATTTTATTTTGCATATTTTGTTGATTTTTAGGTCATAAAAATCCTAGCCCTAGTTATATGAAATATGCTAAATGTAGAAAAATGAATTTTATTTTTTTCAGTATTGCAGCTCGGCTGGACTTTTGATCGCAGCTCTTTTCGAATTTTCCACCTCTTTCGAAAAACTGCATGACATTCCAAAATCTGAAAAATTACACACGCTTAGAATTCCTTCTAGAGCATTTACATGAATTGTCTACGTAGAAAGTATCAATAGGTTCGTGGCTACGTAAGCCTATTCAACTATTGATAATATCTAGTCCACTGAGAAAGCAAACCATATTCATGCGAATGTTCTACAAGGAATTCTAAGCACATGTAATTTTTCATAGCGGTTTTTCCAAAGGAGAGCAAATATCGAAAACAGCGCAAAGGTCCAACCGGGCCTCAAAGCGATGCATTCTGCTGATACGCTGGTTAACCGTGACAGACAATGCTTAAAGAAAGTGTCTTTTTTCAATAAAAACCATGTCATATTTATTACAAAGATTTAGAAAATATTGGATGGACTTCAATTTATTTTTATTGGCAGTACTCAAACAGTTGTACTATCATTGTGTTTATATATCTAATCAACCAATTAATGACGTTTAAAAGATATGTGTGTTACTTTTTTATCAATCTCGCTTTCAAAAAACACATACATTGTGCTGTTATCAATCAAGAGATGTGCCTTTGTGGGTAATTTAAAGGATGGAATGAGCCCGAGGGAGATTACCTTATAAATGCCAAACGCCTTATGTTACTATCAGGAAGTTGGTACGTTCACCATAGATTTTGCAACGCCAGAGGACTCATTTCCTATGGCTAGCTACAGTTAACTTTGGCCTGCTCACTGTGGTTCAGCTCTTGCATTTGAGTTCCTCGTTCCAAAACGTGGGCGTACCAAGGGGGGCAGGGCGGAATTCGTCAGTGGATCCCCTTGTTGGAAAATTGACAAGAGTTTCTTTGTAATTGTAGCTTTCCTGGCGACGTGATTCGAACAAATGTTCTCGGGTTATCAACAAAACCCTACACTGGTCTCCATTTCTATATTCCCTGATGATGAGCAATGTATGCGCTCGAAACGTTGGAAGCCAACATCGACTTAACCTGACTGGGAACCCGAGAACACTTCTTCGAAGAGTTTCTGACCATGTTATACTCAAATGCGCTAAACGGGGGTTGGCCTACTGTTTTTGGTATCCGAACGACTGTGCTATGTCCTCCACCTGGGATCGAATCCCGAATCCCTTGATAACAGGCGACGGCGTTACCAGTAGCTACGCCATAGAAATGTAGATAGCAGTAAGGACTGCACAATCTCACGAAACAATAAGTTAGTACGAACAATATAGTGGAACCACAGGCAAAAAATGCCTGCGCAGACCCGCGACTCCTGTGCACCGTACTCCCGCGAGGAGGGGAGGGGCAGGGTGAATCATGCTTCCTTATGACCCGAGCTGAACGAATCGAGGGGAAGGTGCGCGAACGATTTTAGCCGAAGGTTCTCTTCTTTCTGGTCGCCCTATAGTGTGCGAAATGCGGAGATAAGATCGGAACTAGGGATATTTTTCTTTGCTCTGTGTGTATGTTCATACCGTAGATGAAGAAAAATAAGGAACGACAAGAGAGACTTCCAAATTACTAAAATTGAGACGAGGAATCACAACAAACTTTTTGCAAAATTTGCCCGAGCTAGCTTGCAAAGACATTCGATTGAGGTGGGTTAGATGTAACAAAAATAATAACTGCAGCGCGTTTTAGTATTAATCGTCTGAAATATGAAACGATAACTAGGGAAAAAATTAGCCAAGTTTTTCGCTCATCTTGAAGTTTTTAAAGATTTTAAGTCCACTTTATGCACAGACAAGCTAATTGGGACTGGATCTACAGGGATCCAAACTACTATGTGACTCCACTGGTATCGAACGAGGACCCCTTGATTACAAGGCGACGACGAGACCACTACGCCATCGGGAAGGTCCCTTTTGCTCATCTTGTCCAAAGAGTACAATATTAACAATAGTGACATTTATGGGGGGGAAAGCTCTGAATATCCAGTGCAAAAAAAAAAAAATCCTGAATACGCCCATGCTAAAAAAAATGGGGATCTAGAGGGACTTAGTACAAAGGCCACCTGCTGAAGGTTACGCCAACTGCCTCCGGACACTTACCTTTCGCAAGAGCCAGTTCCAGTGAAGCATGATGCAGCAGCTTAACACAATTCAGTGTTGCCGCAATATGCTGATGAATCACTTAGCTAAGTAACACCTCAACATTGAGGAAATCCTTATTGTTATTACATGGACAGTTTCACCTAACAGGTAAATTTTAGTTTTCCTCAAGATTGCTGCACTGAAGTGTTCTTCCCGCCGACAGGAAAATCCTCTATGAGGAAGACGGCCATTCATTGGCTGACCTCCACGATAATGTAGTGACTATACAGCTGTCGCTTTGCAATCCCGGGTTCGATTCATGACGGGAGACGCACTAAACCTTAGGACCAGTCCAAATTATCCTATACAACCCTAAGAAGATGGGACTTCTTTTTCTTTTTTCCTTTTTCTTCATCGGTTGGCTATATCAGACAATGGAGTTCAAAGCCAAGAAACAAGAGTTTCAATTTTAAGGTGAGATATGAACATATTTACTGAAATGGCACTTAGAAATGAATGAATGAATTAATTAATTTTTGGGGGTGCATCGGCACATTTGGCCATTTTGCACCCTTCAACGTATATAATGAAATTCCACTATTCCAAAACATTAAAGTTTAAAGGGACATGCACAGGACATATGCAACACATTAAAAAAGTAAGGTAAAGTACCCCGTGCATTTTGCACCACGCCATGAGGTCTGTATAAAGGGATGTGGGGATAGGGTCCCACACATTCAATCGATCTCGGCCATTTTGGAGGTGATGTGGTCCGCACCACGGTCCGGTCGCCTTTGTCACCAGGGTTGCCCCACAGTACTCATTTACATGAGGCTGGGTTAGCCCCAGAGCTGCTTTATGTGGGGACAAGGCCGGAAAAATTCCGATCTTAAATCACTCGCCCCGGGAATCGAAACTGGGTCTACCGCGTCCCTACCGAGGCCACCACGGCTCCAAAAAGGTAAGGAGAGACTAAAAACTTCATCAGAAGCAGTGTAAGAGGCCCATTCTTCTTAAAAAGATAAAAATGTTTGTTAAAACACTGTTGTATTTCCCAACATGGATGGTAAACAACTGGGAAGGTTAAAACTCTGAGGGAAGCAAAATCGGAACATCCGAGAAGAATATGTCGAACACTTAATACAGTGGACTCTCTTTAATTCGAACTACTTGGTAATTCCAATACAAGTATATTCCCCTTGAAACAATCTTCAACGATGTGATGTTGTTGTTAATTCGAATTGTGAATAATTCGAACTTTTTTCGTGTTCCCTTGGAGTTCGAATTAAAAAGAGTTCATTATATAACATTACATACGCGACACAGTGGCGGGGCTTACCATTAATTCAGCATCTCCTCATCCTTCATAACTGAGAAAAGAGCGCATCTGCATTCGGATTCCAGTTTAGGTCAAAACTTTAGGAAGTCGAAACACTAACTTGAGACACACGCAATACGGAGAACATTCACACTCCACACAAATCTAGGGACACTTGTGACATTCGATTGCACTTTACTGGGCGAATCCGTTTTCTGGGGAGACGAAGACGGCAGACCTGCTATTGTTGGAACGGGGAGACCCGAATAATGAGCTCCTCAATACGTACAGAACTTCCTCGTCTTCTGCGGGAGCCACACATACCACCGATGCTGGCAGACGTTTAGTGGGACCGGCTCCAAATTTACGTTCCAGCGGAACCAAGTGTTAGGTAATAATCGTAATTATTGATAACTCGTTTAAATCAGTTTCCAAATTCAAGCACTTACAGGAGTAATAGTAACATACGAAAATGATATTAAAAGAGGAAATAAAAAAAAAACAGACTTAATTCAGGAAATGCGTGTTACTTTTCTCTTCATAAACTTTTACCCTCCCGTATAACATCCAAGAAACTAAAAGTTAAAATATACAAAACAGTAATTTTGTCTGTGGTATTATATGGATGTGAAACTTAGTCCATTACATTAAAAGAGGAACATCAATTAAGAATATTTGAAACTAAAATCCTTAGAAAAATATTTGGACCTAAATGGGATGAGGAGACAGGTGAGTAGAGAAGGTTACATATTTTGGAACTGAATAATTTGTATTCATGTCCAGATATTATTAGAATTAAATCGAGAAGACTTAGATGGCACGAATGTGACAGGAAAGAAGAGTTTACAGGATTCTTGTTAGGAAACCTGAGGGTAAGAGACCTGTAGGATGGCCAAGACAAAAATGGAGGGTTGCGTTGAGATGGACCTAAAGGAAATCGCTAAGGATGGAAAAGATTGGATTGATCTTGCCCAGGATAACGACAGATGGAATGCTTGTGTTGTTGCAGCCATAAACCTTCGGGTTTAAGAAGGCTACAGTTAATTGAGAGTCCTTCTAAACTTGTTTTCCTCGTTTGGCGGGTCTAAGTGACTGTTGCTCGCGTTTAGTGCTCTGTAATTGCTTGTAACCCTCTTGAACCTTGCCCAGTATTTTGGGCATTTTACATCGATGTCTCGAAGTTAATCGCGACAATGTATTAACCTCTTATTGCGTCCGAATTGCCTTTCTACATGTGCTTCTTCTCTTTGTAGTAGTGTCAGTGTCCTTTCTTCATACCTGTTGTTTCCATTTTATTGCTCTCTAAGTGGGGTTTCGCCTATTAGCGTCTTCTCACGAGTATTTTACATAGCGTGGCAAAACGTTTAGTCTGGTGCATATCCTATCTTAACTTATTGGGACGCCAATTTTGGCGACTGTGCATTTCTTGTGCTTACAATTGTGATGAAAATTTGCAAGCTTTCTTCGATTCTTTTTTGAGCAGGCTATATTTCAGATAAACGGGCAATTTAATTTGAATTTCTTTGGCATCATATCAGTAGTTCTCAACTTTCGTGAGACGGAGGGCAGGAAATTTGTTTTTTCCAACAATTTTACTCGTAAATATATTTCTAAAAATGAATAAATACTGTTTTAAAACTTTATACATTAATTAACATGTGCGCTTGAAATTAAATATTAATAAATAAATCATGGCAGAATCATAAGAGTAATAGTTCGATTATGTTATTGTTGACAAATAAATATTTGTTGAACAACTAAAATGACACATTTATGGATAATTTCTTGCAGCCATGTATAATTGAAGACAGGGGCCGGTACCGGGCCCCGGCCCGATGGTGGGAAATATTACATTATGTATTATGAATTATGAGCAACCTTTACGCTCTTACCTCGTTTTGAATTCTCTAGTGCCTTTCTTGGCACCTACCTTTACCTTTCACGGTGCCTTCCTTGGCGCCTACTGGTGCCTATTGCCTACCCTTGCCTTCCTTGGCACCTACTGCTGCCTACCTTATAGCCTAT
The DNA here is from genome assembly GCF_977018435.1 of Lepisma saccharinum. Taxonomy (NCBI): domain Eukaryota; kingdom Metazoa; phylum Arthropoda; class Insecta; order Zygentoma; family Lepismatidae; genus Lepisma; species Lepisma saccharinum. Next base: position 67,149,564 of record NC_139235.1, on the reverse strand, counting down.
ACCATTGCCTTCCTTTGAGTCTACTCATGTCCTCTTCCCTACCTGTTTTCCCCTCTCTGATGGCAGATCCCTGTAGCATGTCTCTCAAATGAATATTTCTGCAGGGTGGGCACTCTAGGACGATGATAAAATTCAAGTATAATTCCCGGTTTTCAATGCGAATTTTCCAAACATTCAAAGGTACAAGCAGATGCTTTATATTTCAACCTTACGTATTACCGGCTCTCACCACCACATACACACACAAATATATTAATAATATAAATGGTCTGTATGATTGCAATGTATCCAAATATTCTAATTCAATTCAATCAAACTGTTTATATACTTAAAATATTTAATTTAATATGCGGAGTTTAGATTTGCCTTTCCAGATACTCAGACTCGAAATACATCTACAAACACAAGTCACAAATGTTACGGGATATACTAATCAGCGAAAAATAATTTATTGTACAATAATTTCAAACTCAAATTTAGCTAATCAACTTCAAGATATCTTATCTTGCAATAATCCTCAGTCTGTCAGATAGATTGCTCTGCAAAGGCACTAACAAAGAAGAGGATTGAGTTAATTGTTTTATTTTCAACACTCCTTTCTTTTCCTTCCTCAATAAAAATAAAAGCTAAACTGTGAAAAACTTGCCTCAGGACATTTATAAATATGTAAAAATTCAATGGAATTTGCAAATTTTTCACGTCTACGGAGAAAAACTCCTGCAGGATTCACGCATCATTCCCGGAGCCAATAATTCACGTATAATCCCAGGAATTCAATGAATTCCCGGCGAGTAGTCACCCTGTTCTAAGAGTGTGCATTTTCAATTACAAATTCCTGCCTCTGGAGTGGAGAGCATTTTGGTGCCTCTGAATGCAACCCTTGCAACGTGACATCCCAAACGAAGGAAAGTGAACAGAAAAATGGAAAGTCTTCCAATTCCTGAACTAATTAGGAAGACAGCACCACAACATGATTCCACCCTTCAAAATTCTCTTTCACTGACCCTAATTATAAAATGCGAATGGGGAGGCTGGCGTTACAAACGGTTTCATGTGAGTAGCGGAGCATCAAAGAGAGTCAGTGCTCCCTCCTTTTCTCCAAGTTAACCCAAGCGCACGCTTCAACCACCGGACTCTAACACGTGCTCGTTTTCTCCAAGGGTGGAGACTCTTCTGCTCTATACAAAGACGGGCTAAACAATACTTTCTTAGTTTTCAGATCAAAAATATATTTATCTACATGTTACTCTGGTTCTTGGTTCGAAACAGGATCTTGACACTTAATTAGCGGTATTTGGCACCTAATGCATCATTCCTATAGGGTTGTCAAAGCTACAACATTTACAACCAACATACATGAGCAGTGGTTGCCACAGTTTTGGCTTCCAGTAGGATTCAGAGTTGGCTTTTCCTTGTGTTAGTCTTGTCACTTGTTTCATTAAATCATTATTCGTCATAATCATCCCGATTAACATATAGAGAAAAGCGACATGAAGACCCAAATATGAAAAAAAAGTACAGGAAAGAACAAATATAAAACATGGCAAAACTAATAAAATTTATAATAAAAGAACATAAGCAGATGAGATACTGTGGTGCAATTAATAATTCAGATTGGTTAATCAATTCAAAATGAAGAGGCTGTCATTGGCTGGGTACCTGCAAAATGCAAATTAATCTTTTATAGACGCGCGAGGATGTCTACACTACAGACGCTAAAAATAACAACCTAAGAGATTAAGAATCATACCATAGGACTTGAAACATGTTTCACGATTTGCACCTAGTAATCGTTGGTAGGTTTGGAAAAGGGCCGAGCCGATACCACTTTGAATCGATACTTGAAACTTATAACGAAAACTGTTCAAATATTGATTAATATTATTGAGTGTATTCCACTAAAATATAAGCATCAATTTACCAGTGCTTTGCCTTAAAATATTAAAAAATTACACCAAAATATAAAAAAATACCTGTTACGTAATCACAAAATCAATCGAAACTTGGAATTTTGCATAACTGCCATATAGTTACCAGGGCTAAGATTTTTATGACCTAAAAATCAACGAAATATGCAAAATAAAATATGCTCTTATGACCTAAAAGTGTATAAAATATGCACTATAATTTGAAAAATATGCCCTTATAGCCGGACTGATTCAAACAACAATATCTAAATGCTGACATATTTTCACATACTATTTTTAGTTCACTTTATGGGCCCTGCACATTGAATACTTTCTGTAAATTTTCAAATAAAAATGAAAAACATTTTGCTGCAGTCCAAAAAAAAAAAAAATAAAACCGTCGAGTGAACATGGGAGTAAGAACGAAACCACTTCGAAAATAACTGTATATTTCTCGAAAAAGCAAAAATATGCTGAATATAACTGAAAATTCATCAAAATATGCTCTATCACGCAGAAATGGCCAAATATGCCCAAAAATGCCCTTAAAAGCACCTTAATTTAATTAGTATCTTCATAATATGAATTTCTATATGTTTAGGAAACACATCACCCTTCAAACAAATATGCTAAGTCATGAAAATCCTAACCCTAATAATTACACTGCACGGATGTGCATTCTTGTAGGCCCCGCGAACGATCAAAACACCTGAATAGTATCGGCCGGTATCTGTACATATAATCCAACCTATATCAGCAGATACCGATATCAGCCCTAGTTTGGAATATATTATTGTTGTTAATTAATCCGAGGTGGGTCTTTACCAGAAGAAAGATTGGAAATTCACATGTCCTACGAACTCAACACTGCTGGTGTTCTAACTATAGTACCTTCAATTCAACGAATTATAATCGCAATGCCGAATGATTCAGTGAAAAGTAACAGTATCGTACATAATGACAATACCACGCTCTTACGACTTGGCATGAAGACGCTAAAGAGAGAAAGCGTGGTTCCTTGCGCTGTTGTTTATTCAACTCCCAGCTTTGATGTCGAAAGGTATTCACTCACTTGGCACAGCGCTATCACCAACAATAGCTTGCTCAATAGAGCCTTCCGCATTGTACATAAAAAAGTGTCTGCAATATTTGTTGACTTCTCTATCTGCAGTTCAATGAACATCAAATGCCCGACCGAGGCACATTTCGCCGGTTGTACTTACTTTCATCTGCAGGTCGAGTAGCTTATTTTGTTATTTAATATAACTAACTAATTAACTTTCTAGCCTTCTTAAATCCGAAGGTTTATGGCTGCAGCAACACAAACCTTTCATCTGCCCCTATCCTGGGCAATGGAAACTTGGAATTTTGCAAAACTGCCAGTATAATTACTAGAGCCCGGAAGTTTGGCAAAATGCCTCTTTTTATCTACTGCATATATTGATAAAAAAATTTCCGGATATACGTTTTTTATGTTGTTTCGAATGTTTTAGAAGCCTTTTCATTTTGCCTATTTGGGACCCCACTGCCTATTTTTAATTATAATGCCTTTTTTTGCCTTTTTCAATGAAATTTGACCATTTTTTTAAAAAAAATATGTTGGCATTTATTTTTCTTCTGTTTATTATGTGAATAATTTTCGCTTTATTTAAGTAATATTGAACTCACGCATGTTTCAACATTGCTGAAGGAGAAAAGTGTGAGAAAAAAGTATTTCATGCTGAGTTAGGATATTGCCTTTCGGTTAACATTTCCTAGTGCATGATTGACTGCTGAAGTGGAGAGGTTGATTTCGAACACAAAGAAGATATTTCTGAAATCTCCCTCTCGAACCCGAAAATTTCAGGAAGTTGCGCCTGAGCTTAGTTTACCTTCGCAACCAGTCTTGACAAGATGGGGAACCTGGATATCAGCAGCTATATATTATGCTAACAACCTTGAAAAAATCAGTGAGGTGATCGATGCTCTTCCAGAAAATGAAGCGGCTTCAATTCGTGAAGTGAAAAACTCCTGTGCTATTCAGAACTGAAGAATGAACTGTCGTTTATTTTTGCACATTATTGTGCATTGCCAGAGACAATTACAAAGCTAGAAAAAAGAGGTGAGACTCTTGTAGCATCCATGAAAATCTTCGAGGAATCTATGCAGCAGATGATGGAAATGCCAGGAGAAAAGGGGTCAGCTGTTGCGGAAAAGTGCAAACGTGTAGCGAGTGCAAATAAGGACTTGAAACAATTGAAAACAATTTGTGATATTCTAAAAGGTGAAAATGCTGTTACCAAAATGAGTCCAGCTACATTAGCTTGTTTTATGTATGCTCCAATAACTTCTGTCGAAGTAGAAAGATCATTTTCTATTATGAAAAACATTCTCTCCGACAGAAGACTATCAATGAATGTTGAGAACTTAAAAAAACAGCTTGTAGTTATGTGTAATCAAGACGGAGAAAATTGAAATGCTCTTCCCAACGTAGATTTTAACATCTTGCCAGAGATTATAGATAAAAGTAAGCGACTTCCAAATGTGCCTTTCTTCGCTTTATTTTGCTTTTCTTTCATTTTTAGTGCCTATTTTCCACATTATAAATGCCTTTTTGCCTGCCTATTTTAACGAAAATAAATGCCTGAACTTCCGGGCTCTAATAATTACACTCCACGATTACTGTACCTACCATAGGGAGGTTACGAAACCTCCCACCAACCCCTTTGGGAACGCCAGTGCTTACAATCGAAATTTTGAGTACTCTTTATATAGCCTGATATTATACTTCTAAAGTCATTTCCGGGGCGCCCAAGTCAGAATGTAGGCCTAACACTTGCAACGCTCAGTTAGTGTGGTTAGGTTGCTTGCCTGAAGTTAAAAAATGAACACATATTTCAAATTCAGAAAAAAATTATGTGTAACAAGTACTAAATAAGCACATATTTGGAACAAACATAATTTCAGTGAAAATATTGGAACATTTCGCGGCGCCCCAGGGCGCTGCGGCGCACACTTTGGGAACCACTGCTTTAGGTCCATCTCAACGTCATCTCTCCATTTTTGTCTTGGCCTTCTACAGGTCTCTTGCCATCAGGTTTCCCAACAAGAATCCTGAATTCTTCTTTCCTATTCGTGCCACATGGCCTGCCACCTAAGTCTTCTTGATTGAAATATTCTAATAAAATCTTGATAGTGACTAAATGTTTTTGAGTTTTAAGTCCACTTTATGCACAGACAGGCTAATCTGGACTGGACCTACAGTTAAAAGTGGGATCAGAACCACCATGTGCCTTAAATCGGTATCGAAACCTGGACCCTTTGGTTACATGGCGGCGACGGTACCACTAGGCCATCGGGGAAGCTAATGGTGATTATGACAATGATAAAATTGCCGAGACAGAAAAAATAGCGACTATTCCTTGTCTGGCATTCGAATTCAGAATCACTTACTTCACCTGCGTGATAATACTCGCAAATTACTTCAGAAGTATAATATCAGGCTACATAAAGAGTACTCAAAATTCGATTGTAAGCAATGGCGTTCCCAAGGGAGTTGGTAGGGGTCGTAAACCCCCTATGGCACAGTATTCCTAAAACAAGGATGTCAAAGGGAGGAAAAGATGGGAAAATAAAGGCTGACTACTAAAAAAAGTATACGTAATCCACCTTTGGAAAATACTGGGCACGCCACTAAGTGTAAGATACTCAGAAAGCAACAACTCTAATATTCAAGACGGGCATTTACAAATAGCAATTCTTTGGCACTTCCGTATGTCTACATCCAATTACCCAAGCCCAGATTACCCCAAAGGCCAACATGAACCTCCGTCGACATTAGGACAGGAGACGAAAATATTTTGTAAGAAATAAAAGTGCATGTTGTAATATTTTATTCTTGTTGTTCACTTCCTTTTCTCGAAAATGAGTTCAAACTGTTAGTCTCTTTCTAAAGAATTGGAGCTTTGGTCGAATTCGTGACAAGAGATCCAATAAACTTTTATCAGCCCGCATGCAGAAATCAATGCCTCGATTAGTATAGGAATCAAACCTCGTCAGCTGAAACAACTTGTTTAGATGGAAGGAGGTTGAGAATGATGGCTCCACCATGATGGATAGACTCTTTGTGGTTAAGTTCACTTCCAGAAGGGTTTTGACGTTGTCATCCAGATCTAGTACAGCACTATCCTCCGTTCACTGAAATAACGATTTTAACGTATACAAAATCACCTGACTTCTAAGAAATAGTTCCTTTCCTGTGTGTTAGTTCTGGTGTTATTTTGCCCATAAATACATTGGCAGTGGGTGTACAGTTCGTAATATAAGGTCCCACAATATAAATACAGCAGCTACGTTGGGTGGTACGGCTTTCTTACATGTACTATATTCGAGCACAGCTGCGATTCGAAAAACCAATGGTCAAAAACCATAAGTCACGTGTATTTGATTACATTGACTTGGTTCTTACAACGGACAGAGTATAGAAGGAAACGGAGAAGCTAGTTAACAAGCCACCAGAACATGTAAAGGCCGTCTACTACAAACGAGGATGCCAACGCATAAGTGGGAGGATTTTTTTCTGTGACGTCAGTTGCCAGACTCGCACCGAAGATTGTCACGAGGTAAGCTGTGAAAATAAGTAAGCTTAAAACTATGTGGTAGGATTATAAAAAGCGGGCTAATAAAAGTAGACCAACTTGAAGAAACTACGAAAAACTATCAGCAATTGTCGAGAATAAGGGAACAAGATAAGGACTCTCAGCAAAGCATGTAGAAGAGAGCCAGTGATGAATTCAGGGGGTGGCCCGGGGGCGATTAAGCAGCCCCCTCGATAATTTCAGTAACCTGGCAGAACATTCTGACAATAGCTAAAAAAATTTGGCAACTATGATCACTTCGGCTTTCTTTACCTTAATTTAACGTTAACGTATTATTTCTGTTTTTTTTTTCGTAGTAATAAACATTAATTCAGTTCTCTTTATAATTAAAAGTCAAAATAATGAACGAATTTTAATTATAGTCACTTTTGATAACTGCTAAATTAAAATTTGATTAATTGATTGATTGAATTTGTGTTTTAAGTCCACTTTATGCACAGTATGGCTAATCGGGACTGGACATACAGTTTAAAGTGCCTCCACCGGGTATCGAACCCGGGACGCCTTGACCACAAGGCGACGACGTTACCACTACGCCATTGGGGTGGGCTGCTAAATTAAGAAATAGGATGGATCAGGATACGCTTCAAGCTTGTGTCAAGATATCAACTGCTGAAGGGACGAGGAACCCGCAGAAAGTTGCACCGATGATGTCATGCACATGCTGCAAAAAGCCTAAACGTCTTCGTTTGATGTAAATGTAAATTATTGCATGCCATATTATTATTTTATTGATTCTCATAATCTTAATCTTAAAATGATAAGTTAATTATACCTAAATACATTTAATTGAATTACATACCAGCAGTAAAGTGAAATTTCAAAATATTATTAGTGTTTTACTGATTTGATGCCTATGATATTCCCCCTTCGTGAAGTTTGATGTCCCCCCGGAGGAACGCGACTGGATTCAACACTGAAGGCAGCACAAAAAAGCAGACTTCTGAAACCCCCAATATGCACCCTGGAGAATACCTTCGTCTGCTTCCTAGTTTGTACGTACCCTAAACATGCAGTAACCAGGCAGTACCGAAACCCTACAAAGCGAGACAGCTTCCTGCAAATTCACCGGAGCATATCGGTAATCCTATAGCTTTCTAATGTCACATACTGAGAAGAATCGGTTGGCCGGCTTTCGCTCATAACCAGGACTTCTGCTGAAAGTAAAAATCACCTGTCGAATCACGGTTTTATTTTTCTCTTTTATACGAGTTCAACGGACGGGGGGAAAGTGCCGCCGACGGATGGTTTATGTCTGAAGACGCGACTGGTGTGGTGAGGTCTCGCAAGGATTCACGTGATCTTGTGGAAACAAAAGGCTGTGGGGCAGCGCTTGTAAAAAATGAAATTCATAATGAGATTCCAATGGAAAATTGTTACTTTTCTTTCCAGGGAATATGACGGCGTTTCTCTCGTACATGTATATTCCAATTTGAATTTTATTACTCCATATAAACCATATATTTGGAGGGTTCAGTACAGTTCAGTCAATAATATTCCTTATTTAATAATAGTTTTTTTCAGTTTGTTTTTTAACCTTGTCATACTTTCTGCTTTTATATCATTTGGCAGGTTATTGAATATTTTAATTGCCATCTGTTCGGGTCCTTCTTGAACTAATCTTAGCCTGGTGAAGTGGCTACAGCCGGATTGCGCACACTTTTATCAGTGGTGTCTGATCAGACGTTGACAAGCTGTCACAATGTACAGGATTGCGCACACAAAAATGCGACGATGTTGTCAGATGTAAAATGTTCTCAAGCCATTCTCACTTCTGTTGTGTTTGTGTGTGTGGACTTACCCGTGTTTTTGCGGTGTTTTGCCTAACCTAACCTATCTTGACTTGCTACATTTACTGGTCAAATTAGATTTTTTATTTAATCCTTAAGAGATTTACTATTTTATTTCTAATTTCTCTCTCTCTTCTTGTCTAAAGAAAGAAAAACAGTTTTGCGCACAGACTTTAAAGCTATCTAAGTGGCAACGTTCGATCAAAATCTGTGCGCAAAACAGGTCAGTGAGATTTGTGCGCAATTCTGGATCTAAAGTTTGCGCAATTCGGTTGCGGCAGGTGAAGTATGGCTTCAGAAGATGTTTATTTCGGGTGTCATTTATGTATGTTCTATTGAACTTCGTAGCGTGATATTTTTTCTCGCATATAATGCCATTTCATGTGTACGTGAATGGAGGATTAATATTATGTATTTCTTAAACTACATTTTGCACGATTCCTTAGGCTTTATTCCTGACAAAATCCTAATGGCTTGCTTTTGTTTCCTAAATGCTTCTAAACTTGCCAGTGAGTTCCCCCAAAATTCTATTGCATAATATACCTGAATTAGTGAATTTGTATTAAGTGTTTGTCCTCAGTGCAAATGTTTTGGAATTTCGTTTTTTTAACAAGTATTTTAAGTGGTTTGACCAATTTAGATTTTCATCTATAGTTACTCCTAATAATTTTGTTTCCCTAACTATACAGAGTGGTCGAGAAGTTCCCGTACCACTAGATATATAGGACATTTATAGGATATTTATTGTAACATACTTGCGAGCGCAGGCCCGTATCGAGGGGTAGGATAGAGGGGCTGAAGCCTAGGGTGCAATTTAAAGCTTTTTTTTTAAAAAAAAATTCATTTTAATTATTATTCTTAACCCTTTCGTCTTCTGTTACTTGTAGCCTTAAATTCTGGTAAAACACTGTTGAAATGTTCTTCATACAATGAAACATATTGAAATATTCTTAAATATGCTAAACTTTTTAAAAATAAATTCAAACTACGACCCTTTAAATATAACCTATATTTTATTTCCATTGGTTCTTCTCTTGTTTCCTCATTTCCAAATTTGTAGGATGTACATATTAAAAAAAACATTGCATATCAAGGAAATATCGAAGGATGCACTTAAAATGCCGGTGCTTGGTAGGGCGACTAAATATCTAGCAACGGGGCTGTGCGAGCGAACAAAATCAATATTTAATAATTTCGGCAATTCAGCCCATGTCTGCATACTTCAACTGTCTAATAATATTAAACACCTAAAGTCGTGAACGTCCTAGAACTTTTAATCAACAGGTTGAGGTAGTAACCAATTGTCCTGCGAGTTTAAAGTGAATGCAAATAAGTTGAAAATTAAAGAATACCGGCCAATTTTCAACACAGTGGCAACATGATATATGCAAGTAGAGGTCCTAGGACCTCTCCGACGTATCGTACGATATCTACATGTCCAAGGCAAAAAAATGCCAATGCTTACTGGATCAACTTTTCATCACTGATAAGCTTCTTGATCGTACATATACTTACATTTTTCTTATCTTACGTCACTTTTCTGCCACTTTTGGCCAATCGAGACGATGAGAATGAATGGTGATTATGAAATTGATGAAGGGACATCCAGAAGAGAACATCCGAGGCGGCTGTGGTCATACTTCAAAATATATCTACGTTAAATGTATTCAATTGCTCCTTATAAAATTAGTTTCTTAAAAATAATCACAAATACTTCAATGATATTAAAATCTGCTTTCTGGATAAAACACATCTGCATGCAATAGATGTGTCATGAACTAATAGGAGCCGACCTCCGTAGCGAAGTAGTTAGCACAGCGCGCTAAAGCGGCAGGGGTCGCGGGTTCGAATCTCGGCCTGGAGAGGGTGTTCATTGCAAGTGTCCATTCAATTTCGTCACATCAACACTCAAACTCATCGTCGCAATCAGCCAAAAGGGACATAAATGCGAAATAAAACCTAATTCAATCATTGAAATAATAAATCTCCCAGTTAATACCGGGTGTCCCAAAAGTGTCTGTGCAGTTGAACCGTCATACATATTGGCGATGCGTCTAGTACTGAATAATAATAATAATAATAATAATAATAATAATATTTTATATGTGGGGTTATATGTTTATGAGCACAATCCAAAAACACTTGATGATCTGCAACATGCAATCTACACCGCAATACAGAACATTACCCAGTAAACCCTCAACTCCGTTTTTATAAACATGCAGCATCGTGTCCAGACTTGCTTGCAGGGCGCTGATCATCATTTCCATCTGCTCTAGTCACAGCACCTTTACCAATCACTGTAAGTTGACATTTCCTGGATTCCATGTTCCACGACAATGTCTGGACAGTGAAACGTGTGTGCACAGTGACTTTTCGGACACGCTGTATTTTCCACTTCAATCGCTATTAGAGATACATTACTTTCTAAGTAACTTTTTATTGAAGACAAGATAAAATCAACTACTTTCTAGTAAACTTTCAGGAACAACTTCCACACCGGATGAAGTATAAGGTCAATCATTATGGAAACAGAGAAACAAAAGCGGATATGAACTCCCGCGGGGAAAAACACTTATACCTTTTCCTTCCTTTTAACAGATAAAAGCCCGAAAACGTGCGCTATATATGTGAGTCATTCCATCCACGTTTAATAACGACTGACAATCGTAAATTTAATTTGCAATCAACCGACCCATGATGGAAGCATGCAGTGTCATGAGCTGGCCACATTCGAAGGTCTGCATTCCTCATTACTACCACGACCACAGAGTTTCTCCCGGAAAATGTCCATAACAATGATAACAGAGCACAATAAACAATATACCCGTGAAATTCATGCATTTGTGTCCCCGAGTGCGAAAGTAGCCTTGACGGAACACGCGACATGCTGCTGTGGGATTGACGCATCAATTAAGAAACAAGGCACGCATTTTCTCACTGATGACTTGTTTCATAAAATCTTTGGAGAAAATTTCAACCACTTTCTTTCATGTCAACATGGCTCCAGGCTTGTATGTCATGTGACTGCAAAGATCGGAGAACAAGATCCATCCCCAGGAATGCTGGTACCGAGACGACCTTGTAAAAATCAAGACGAGAATGATTGATTGATTTATTAGATAATTTTACGTGTCCAGGCTGGGATTCGAACTCGGAAACCCTGGCATCGTAGTGCGGTGTGCTAACTACTCCGCCACGAAGACGAGAACCAGACAAGGACCTCGAGATTGGAAGATAAACCTGAAGCAAATTTACTTTAGTGGTTTATTTTTTAAATAAAGATTTTACTTTTAGAACATGGTCATCTAAATATTCTTCTTTGGATATAACTTGAATAGTTCAAACGCTAGTGTACGCATTATTTTTTTAAGTAGGAGTGCTGGCATTTTAAATGGGCGTTACAAAACTGCGTTAGGGGGCTCCACAATAAAATATTTCGTAACTACCATTTTCAACCTTCGTATCAAAAGTTGTTCAAAGACAAAAATGGTAATCGGGGATCATTTAACACTTTGGTTTTTCTCAGACTTCTCTAATGCTTTCATTTGAAAATTTTGATTTTGTCAAAATTTCGGGAGGGACTAACCCTATCGGCTCCCTCCCTCCTGCGTAGGCGAGTGATTGCAATAGATAGCTCTAATTCTATAAAATTGTTTAATTTACTTTCATTAATTTACACCAACTCTATTTAAAAAACTGATCTGATGTCTTTCAATTAACAAAACGCGTTTAGTTAAGCGTTTTGGTAACTATAAATACAAAAATTGTCAGTGTTTACTAAACTTGGTAATTTTGACCAAATTATTTGATAACTTTAAAAAAAGTACACCATTACAAAAAAAAAAATTGGTACTGGTGAACAATTAAGTTACTTCCTTGTCACCCACTTAAACGTATATTTGGTTATCAAACTTTTTTGTGGTTCCAAACTTTATACTGTGTACATTCTATCCAACACTTAATTCATTCTTCACTCTGACAATGTAACTGAAGTATAATGCGCTTATCGTACTAGCCACGAACACAGCCAGAATTTTAAGCATAAGCAATTTGCACAACGTGTCAAAGATAAGTTTCTTAAGGATTATACGTATAAGGATATAAGAATTGATTGATTTGGTATATATTTACTTAGCTTTTCTACAACTTTTAGCTAATCGCGAAGATGACGATGAGTGATGCTAGGATGAAACTGATGAAGGGACATTCACAAAGAACACCCAAATCCAGGCCGGGATTCGAACCCGGCACTTCTGGCGTCGTAGTACAGTACGCTGTGCTAACCACTCCTCATGGAGGTCGCCAAGGATATAAGGATTATAGTACCATCTAATATATATATACATATATAACACAATATTATATAGGGTGTTTTTGTGACCGCGTTACAGACTTGCAGGGATGATGGAAGGGAACAAACGCAACAAAATGTGATAGGGAACCCTGGTCCGGAAATGCCCCAGTCAAAAGTTACAAGCCAAAACCCTCGAAGGGCAGGCAACCACGCACAACGCGGAGGGGAACCATAAAATATGTCTGGGGAAGTGAACCATAAAATATGTCTGGGGAAGTGGAAAACAAACACAGAAGAATCACTGTAGTGGCTTTAATGAGTAGTAACTGCAGCCATCATCACAGCAGTTGTTCAAAGTGAAGCCCCCCTGCCTCGATACAGGCATGACAGCGTCGCAATAAGCTCTGTCGCATCCGCTATAACATCCCAGGAGTCGTTCGGACCAGATCACAGGCTGCAAGGATTCTTGCCAAGAGTTCCTCTACATTACTCACAGGTGTCTCGTAGACAACACTTTTCACGTGACCCCACAAAAAAAAATCAAGCGGGGCCAGATCAGGTGAACGGGCACGCCAAACAACAGGTCCGCCTCTCCCTATCCACCGCTGTGGGAAGGTCTGTGCCAGAATATCACGAGCACCAGCTACGAAGTGGGCTGGGGTCCCATCATGCTGAAACCACATGCGTTGACGAACGAGAAGTGGGACGTGTTCCAATAACTCGCGGAGAATGTATCTCAGAAACACAGTGTACACTGGTCCAGTTATTCGTGGCGCTAAAAGATACGGAGTCCAGGGCATGAGAGGTGGATTCTTTTTCCTTTCCTTTATGGTTCCCTCCGCGTTGTGTGTGGTTGCCTACCCTTCGAAGGTTTTGGCTTGGAACTTTTGACTGAGCCATTTTACGGACAAGGGTTCCCTATCTCATTTTGTTGAGTTTGTTCCCTTCAATCATCCCTGCAAGTCTGTAACACGGTCACAGAAACACCCTGTATAATATATACATATAATTACATAAGGATTATAGAAAGGATAATGATTCTAGTTTCGATTGCTGACTATTCAGATTATTTTTCCACAATGGTATGTGACGACTAATGAATTGATGAATACAGGTGCCTGCAGTCTCGTATCAATCCTTGCTTCGTTTTGAAGCCAGTGGGCCTCCTTAAGTTTGTCTGCGTAAGATGGCCGCATCTACTTCAACCAATGGCATCAACAGACAGAAGAACATCGCATCAGCTGCTGCAACCTACGCGGCTGGAAGGAGCATGGAAGTAGGCTCCAACTACAAACGCAAACTCAAGGTTTACTTTACATTTAAATACTACAAAACAAACTATGACTGGCGTTATTTTCTTATGGAATATTATTCCTTCAGGTTTCCTGTCGCTTCTGTTAGTACAGCCGTGTGTTGAGCAGGCACCATTGCTTCCTAAATCTTATTCAAAAGTACACAAAATTACATGCTTTCTAACGGCGTCTTCGAATGTTTTGGTCTTTCTTATCCGGTTCTGTCATGTGACCCAGCTTCAGAAACAGCGCACAGCGCTTACTCCTCCCTTTCTTACCTCCGTGGATGAAAAGGAAGGACTCACAATGAAACAACCTCCGCGACTTTCCAGGATAACCTGATACCCTAAACGCGAGGGAGGGGAGTTCAACACTAGTGTGTCCTTTAAAACTAAGAAATATAAATCTTTGCAACTTTGTAGTGTCCATGAATCAGTAGTTAACAAAGAACTTGGCTCTTCAGCAGAAGATAATTACTTACATACAATGCGGTACAGTAACAGATATCGACATCCTTCATTTAACAGCCTCACGTCCCCATCAAAGTTTCAAATCTAATTGAAAATGGCCTTGGAGGATCCATCATTCGTTACGCATGACGTGTAATGTGGGAATCTGGAACCGTGCCAGAGATTGCAATGTCTGGAATCTGACAAGTTCTCACAAGAACTTTTAAAACTTAATATAACTTTCCGGCGACATGTCACATTCTCTTCGTTGCAACCTATACTTACTTACACGTTGATTTCGTGAGCATTTTTCTTATTTCATATAATAGAGAAATTATATTAACTATACTTCATCCGCAAACACAGTCTCAATCATAAGACCAGAGAGTAGAAAAAATATATATTGTATTTCTTAGTTTCATAAGTACTTCTTTCGTAACGTGTTACACATAGGTTTTATATGGACTCTTCCCAGCTGATATATAGCTTTTCGAAAATGTTTGTTTTGACGCGGTACGCTAATATTACAAAATTCGAAAAAATAGATTTATTTATAATTCCTCCCACGGCCTTCAGGAGAAAATTAGTTTGCACTGTTGTCTAGAAATCCGGTTTCCATATTTGATATTTTTTTGTGGTGCCTGTGATTTTCTACATATTTTGACCGGATTTGGAACAATGTGGTGGATTGGATCTTCAAAACTATAAATATTTTCGTAAAATCCTATCCACATACGTTAACATTTAAAAATAAATCTGCTGCGCTTAATAGCATAATTAAGCAACGTATCAAATATGATTTATTGTTTTTGTGCACAGTCAAAGTCTGAAGTGTAGAAAGACTTATTCTTGAACTTCAAACCATTCCTACATATTGTTAAAAGCACACACCCTTTACTCAAGGGGTTTGATTTTTTTAAGTCCATTTTATGCACGAATAGTCTCACCGGGACTGGACCTACAGTTTAAAGTGGGATCCGAACCAGTATGTGCCTCCACCGGGTATCGAACCCGGGATCCCTTGATTACAATGCGACGACGTTACCACTACGCCATCGGGAAGGTCCTTGCTTATAAAAGGAAAATACAGCTTCATCACTTTCTCATTTAACCTCGACAGGAAAATACGCTCTGTAAAGCCTACAGAACCAAATGTCACGCTGCTGAGTGCAGTTGACGATAGACTCCGCTTACTAGCAATCGCGAACTAAATTTAGCTTTGATAAACTGCGCGACAGAACTAGAAAAATCAATGTTGAAATCTGACCGATCACCGACTGCACTCTGAATCTCATGAACAGTTAAAAACCAGAGAGATTCAAATTTGCAGACAGGACAGATTCCTGATTTTTGGAGAATGAAGGTTCGAAATAAATTACCACAAGTCGCACAAGCTTGATAGCGTCTACGAAATCGTGAATATGTGGCTCAATGTAGTCTGCTCCATAGATCACTATACCCTCATAACCAAAGCCCGTTCTGAGACTATAAAAAATTGCGATACGGTCTTCCTACATTTATTTTTACCTTTGGCCTGTAATTTAATAATATTCGAGGCAATCAGGTATCTGGAATCCTCAGAACATATTGATTTCACTTTAACTGATATTTTTGAATGTCTTCCACCATTGCTTCGACCTTCTATTTCGTATTTCTTCACTTATAATTTTATCTTCACTTAAAGACAGCTAAAATCTAATTTCTTAACAATTTATTCTAGTTTTATCACGTTGACAAAGAATCCAACAGTTGCTACCATGTAGAAGAGTCTGTTTTGAAATTATGTTACGGTATCTAAGTAATTTGAATTTCTTTTCTCGTATGTTTTTTAAAATTTCTTTTCAAAACTACTTCTGGTCACGAAATTGGGGTTTATTATAACTAATCTTGTCACGGTGGAGAAGGATGAGAAAAACGTTTTGAATAACGAACAAGTGGTTTCTGGCAAACAAACCTTTCTTTATATAGGCGACAAATAATAGACTGGTAACCAGAATCAAATCTTTTGGAAATCGTGCCCACGTGTTTTTGCTTATGTATAGTTACCAAAAGGCATGTTTTTTTCTGTACCACGGTTAAAATTGCAGTTGTTATGAAGCTGTAGAAAAATATGTTGAATTTCTACACCTTAACCCTACCTTGAAAAATAAACTTACATTTTGTATTGACTCTCGATTTTTACAATCACTTGGTTTGTCTGCCGGAATGGAACGCACGTAAGAGAAAATTGGGGGTTGGGTAATAATACTATTTTCATTCATTCCGATCTTGCGTCTTACGGTTCATGTCAGAGATCAACGTAAATGAAAGGAGACTGTCCTTTTGATACCTGCAGATTTATCCTAAGTTGAGTTGTAGGTAGGCCCTGGACCTCAAGGGTTGTTGCGACACGGGTACATTTATTTTTATTTGGAGCTGAGATGTTCTTCCATACAAAAAGGACATACTTATTATCCAAGGGCGTATTTTGTAATCACACATTTGACAGTTATTGCGAAAATTTATGCTTACCGCTACTAATAATAATACGCATAAAAATAATGATAAAGGTCTTGACTTTTCAACAGTTGAACATAACACTTTTGGTAGGACAGATGTATTTATACATAAGCTAGATAGATAATGTATACGATCTGTTATATCTATATATTCTTATATAATCTATGTGCCTGTTCATTTAATTGATGTATTTAATATTATTATTAGTAGATATTAAGCATATTAACCTACTAATTATAAAGTTTATTGTTATTACTATTACATGTGACACATATTGGTCCAAACTTGGGAAAACTCAGTAGGAAAATTCAATCGCACAAAAGGCATGCATCAGATACACTTTTGGCCTGGATAAACGCGATCACATCCTTCCCATCTTAAACACACATAACATTATAACAATGGCCAAACAGGAGGCTACTGCACTATCTATCGTTTATTCATGATCTGCAAACTGAATGAAAACCTGCATACTTATTTGAAAAATTATGTAATCGCAACACAATTCACAGATACGGGACACGCCGTCACAACAAAATTGACATTCCTCAACATTCGACTACGCTACATACCTCATATTTTTCTATATCTGTCCGAAAGCATGGGATGCACTACCAACAAGTGTTAAATCCATAAAACTCAATAAGAGTTTCACAATTAAATTGAAAGAAATGCTTCTACAGGACAGCACCAGAACAGTAGCATAGAAGTAAACTGGCACCCAACAAACGACACAACACTCATATTCTACTATAACTAACCATTGGAATTTTATTATGATCTTCAAATAATTATTTACTTAAAGGCAACCTTATGTTAACATTAAAGTAAAAAAAGTAAAGTGTTCCCCTGTGCATAGCACCACGCCATGAAGGCGTATAGGGGGTGTGGGGGTAACGCACCACACTTCCTTGATCCGGTCCGCCTTTACCCCCCAGGGTTTCCCCCAGGTACCCATGTTATTCGACGCTGGGTGGGCGCCGGGGCCGCTTCCATCGTTAGAAAAGTTCCCGGATTTGAACCGGCCGGGGATCGAACCCGGGACCTTGAGCATCGTAGTCAGACGCGTTACCGACTGAGCCACCGCGGCTTGGTTTAACATTAACATTTATATTTTTTCTTTTACATTTGTATTTTTTTAAAAATATTTTTACATTTATATTATCTTATGACTAATATTACTGTAATGAGAATATTCGTAATTGTAGGTAATGTGACATTCTTTATTTCTCCTTAGTGTAATCAAGCTTTCCATCTGTATTCATATATTATATTATATTACGTATACTTATATTTTCTTATGTAACTCATGACAAGGGATAGGTGGTAGAGCAGCCTACGACTGAACCTCGCCTGCAAAATAAAGGAATTATTATTATTATTTCGTTCGGACCACTCCTGGAGTATAGTTCTACATACGTGCCAGCCTTCGTGACGGAGTGGTTAGCAAAGCGCACTATGACGCCAGGAGTTCCGGATTCGAATCCCGTCATGGGAATGAGTGTTCTTTATGAGTGACCGACCCTTCATTAATTTCATCATTCATCCTGATCTTTGCGATTAGCCAAAAGTGGCACAAAGGCGAAGTAAAATAAACCAAATCAATTATTCAAAAGTTCTAGATGCGTAGTAAGTCTTGAATTTTTCTAGATACTTGTCTTATTATCGGTTGATTTTTTAGAGAATAGTAGCTAGGTTCTTGAAAGAACCGTGACCGGACTCAACCACTTCCCCTTCCCTTGTGGCTGCACCAGTGGAGACAAGGACATTTCTAAATAAAAGCTTCCGCGGAGACCCAGTGAATGACGAGGCGTGGCCCATCTCTGCAATTAAATCCCATTTCACTCATTGCAGGGGTCTTCCTACTTCATAAGATGCTAATTCAGGAAAGTGAGTCAGAGGGTGTGGCCGTGAGCGCTAGGAAGCCATCCATTGCCACCTAACCACCCAACGTTGCCAGACCCTTCTTCTTTCTTTGGCCGCCGCTTTGAAGTCCCCCATGACCCTCCCGGTCCTCCATTGCTCCAATCGTTACAATACCCTCTTTAATTAAGACTGAGCTCGCATTCGAATGGATATCATAACTCTGCGGAAATTGCTTAGGCGCTAAGCTGCACGAACTTCACTTGGAACCGAGATTTCCTTGAAAGCTACGGTTTTCATTCTTTTGAACCAAAACATTTCCCGGACTTTTCAAGGTTTTCCAGGTATTTTTTAAATAAATTTCCGGGACCATTCTGAAATGTTTTTGCTTCGTTTCAAGATTTTTGCAGTAGCTATGTATCATATCCGTGCGCACATCCACTGATTGGGTGTGTATCGTGGGACTGAAAATGCTCCATCGGTTTTTCAATAGTATAATATTGTTCAAGATCTCCTCACATAAAATTTCTAAATGAAAATATTAGAGGAGAAACACCACCTTGGCGGACGCATATGGTATGAATGTGTCATACACATAAAATAAACGGAATGCTATGTGCAAAAACACTATAAATATCAGCGTTCACTATTAATCAAAACAACTATTGCATCCCAACAGTGGTTTATAAATATTCGAAAAGCTCCATATCAACCGCAAGCACAGCAATTGTATCTTATGGGCTGTAAGGGGTGACCTTGTCTACAGTCAACGGAATGTCAACCTCACTTCCACGTATTACCCTCTGGACTGCATTTACAAGTGGACCTGCAGCCAGGATATTCCTCCGTGCGAATCTTGTGGCGTCAGCCCTGTATGTTTCTGAGAGTCCCTTCATCAATTTCATCATATCACTCATCCTCAGCTTTGTAATTACCCAAAAGTGACAGAAAAGCTAAGTAAAATAAACTAAATCAATTAAATCAAAACCATACTTTATATTCCCAGTTCTTGTTCAACTATTTTTCGCAATTTCATTAATTTCCCTGATTTTCTAATCTATAGGTTAATTTACATGACTTGTCCAAGTTTTACTGGACAAAATGCACAGGCCTGTGACAACGATAACCTCTGCTATAATGTGGCAATATCTTTAAAATATATTGCGAGTTTTAAGGAATCGAGGAAGCAGGCCCATCTGCAAGTTGTCAAGTTAGTGAACACGATAACGAGTAAATTTAGAGCAACTATGATGAAAATTGTCTCTGCAAATAAATACGTTGAAAAGTCGTGTTTGATTTTTGAGTTCACTTTGCGCACAGATAGGCTAAGAGAGACTGGACCTACAGTGTTACACCATAGGAGCATCCCTCAAACTAACTGAAAGGCTCGACGAACATCTCCGCTAAGTTTTTCTTCACTTGAAGCGCTGGACAACAGCAATCATTGTACTTAATATCATGATTTGGAAAGTTCAAATATGTTTAACTTTTTAATTTTGTACTTTTCCCCATGGTGCGTCGTTAATTTAGGAAGAGGACAATTCAGTTAGTGGGGCATTCCACGAGAAGTGGTCCTATACTCCATGTAAATAACAAAATTAATCTGAAAATTATTAGTGTTTTTAAATGCATTAAGGTTTAAATGTTTGTGAATGTATATAATTTGCATATTTCACCAACAAAAAATATTAGCGTCAGTAGCTTACATGCTTCACAGACAAATGAAGTCAAACTGTGTTATTATAATAGTTTTTATTTTTATTTTATAGCAGACACCAAACAGCACAAAGAGTGATATGCCATACACATAACGCTGGAATGTCCCTATTTGGACCAGTCACAAGGTACGGCGACAACAGTGGCGGATCCAGAAGTTACAGTTGGAAGGGGCAAATTTTAGTTGGGCACTTCACCTCAAAGAGAATCATTTCTAACCTACACTTGCACTGCCTTGTATAAACAATACATAGGACTGCAAACAAGAACCAACTACGTTTCAGAGATTAGTTTTTTTCCAAAAGAATAAGGATACAGGGATAGAATATTTGGTTATTATTGTATTTCATTATCAGGCATTCATTTCCCCAATAATATACTGCTGGACAAAAAAAACCGGACACTTGCATTTTTTGTGATAACGCAATGGGTCGATAAAAGCTCTGGTACAAGGGCTAACTAAATGTTGCAGAAACTGAATTAAGTACGAATTCATAAACAAAGTCCGAGCCTATGAATGGTGCATATGGTACTACATGATCTGCCGAACATTCTGTAATATACCTGCGAGCTGTTATTGCAATTCAGATGTCAAATATTAAAGTGTCCGGTTTTCATTGTCCATGGCGTGTCCCACTCAGCTCTCTAGAATCGATCTGTTATTCACTTCTTCCGGGCTATAGTTCGTTACAGGGTTCCCTCATTACGTAATTTTTCAACACCGCATCTCCTGTCCTATCTGCACTTACAGACTCCCTTTCAGCGCCGTTTACAGAATGATTTCAGGTATCTTTACAAAATTGTCAATGGCAAAATCCGTTGCAACACGCTCCTCCGAGTGCCCATGCGCACAACACGCAACACAAATCTATTTTACACAGAAAAGCTTAGACTGGAAATTCAAAAAAGATCGCTCTTCCACAGACGACCTCTCATCAAATGCTGATGTATTTTCCACAGAGTACGCCTTTCGATCAACCATCAGAACATATATTGCCAAATAATATTCAATCGGGGTGCTATCTTGACTTATTTATATTATTCCTTTGTGTTATTTTATTTTTGTTCTTATGATTGTTACTGATTTCAGTGTACAATGGGTACGTGCTGCATCTGAAATTTTGTCAATAAAAAAATAATTCCTCCAATTGTCGGGGTAAAGCGAACGATGAGATATGAGGAGTAAAGTGTATAAAGACAGAAACAAAAACTCGTTCTCTGAAGGGGTCTCGTGTTCGAACCACTTTTGAGGTCTTAAACTGTAGGTTCAGTTCCGATTACGCCATTTTGCGAATAAATCAGGCTGCAATCTAACTTAAAAAGTAATCTCGAGCCTCTTAAACTTGCTGATAAAAGACAGAACATTTGAGGGTTTCAAAAATATTAGGTATAATAATGTATCCAAAAATCTGGCAGTTTGGAGAGGCGATCGCCCTCCCCGTGGATCCACGCCTGAGCGACAAACGGGACGATGAGAATGGATGGCGAATTAATGAAAGAGAAGCTTAACTGAGAAAAGAAGCATCCGTCTCTTAGTCAAAAGTCGAACCCTGGTTTCTTAGAACGTTTCTCTTACAGTAAAAATGTGACAGACAAGGAAGGAATAATGCCAAAAGAAAGGGATGCGCAATGCTCGATTTCAAGGATAAAATGTTCTTCCTTCCTTGGAGCGTTCGAATCTAGTCAAAAGAACGCAGTAAACTGCCGCTACTACTTTGAAGTCACGTGCCTACAAACCCGGCATTTACAGAACCAGCCGACCTTGATGCATCTAGAATACGTATTACGAGGCCCGTCCGTCAATGTACCCTATAATTAACATTAAAAACTGAACGATAGTACGAAGGGTGTCTGGGAGATCCACTTGTGATTGGAGGCCGTGGTAAAGAGCAGTGTGTGCTCTTATTTGAGTTATCAAAGATAAGAAGATGTAGGTTCTATTCCCAACCGATTGTAGGGAGGCAAATAAAAGTATCTGGAGAGGGAGAGAGAGAGAGAGAGTGATGACAAGGGAACTGATTTATGTACATAAATATTTATGTATAAAGCTGAAATCACTCAAATTTTGTATTATCTTCGTGCATCATGGAATGCAGACTAAAAAAATTCAGTTCTTATATTTCCATATTTGACCATATATTAGGTTCTGGCTCATATTTTAGTTATTTTAACATATTATTTCTACATTTCAGAACATTTCTCACCATGTACTCCACATTCGCGCAATTACATGTCGCCGCGTGACAGAAAGAGTTGGGTGTATTTCTTGCGAATGACTGAAAAATTTGAAATGCACTCCTATTACTTCTTGCGATATTAAACACAGTTTTAGTCAATACAAAACCATCTTAAGAGGCAACAGAAGGCAATTCACGTGCGACCACTAACAAAATTTTGTTACTCACTGTCTTCGAAACAAAAAACGACGCCAAGGGTCAAGGGTTCGAATCCCGGTCGGGTATGGCTGTTTGTGAATGTCCATTTTCATCCATTTCATCATTTCATCACTCATCCCCATCTTCGCAAATTAGCCAAGAGGCACAAAACGCGAAGTAAAATAAACTAAATCAATCAATCAAGCAATCGAAACAAAAAATGAAAAAAAAAACACATTGTGTGTTACGTAGAAATTTTCAGCGAAAAATGCAGCGGTAGCTCAGTGGTTAGAGCAATGGCACGGTATGCCAGAGACCCGGGTTCGAGTCCTGATCGAGCCTGCATTTTTCGCTGAAAATGTCTACGGTACATCTCCTGTGTGCCTAAACTACAACATTTTGTGTTGTTTTGCAATTAATGTCAATGTAAGAGTACTGTATTTTAAGTAGCTTGTGTAGTGTCTTGTATTATTAAAAATGTATTTTTTTACAATTTTAAGTCCATATTTTGGTGAACCTAAATATGTATTTACATATTTAGCACATTTTTACTACATATAAATCCGTTCACTGGTGATGACGAAACCCCTTCATTCACTTGCGAGCATTGGATTCCAGGCAAGGGCGTCGGGAGTGGGTATCCCGACTGAAAATTGGTATAGTTTATTTCAAGTTATAAAAAGCAAAACGCTTATTATTTTTATTGTTAATAACATAAATAAAGGTAATTTAGTTAGCATTCGAACAGAACAACCAAAGTAAAAAACTGTACTGGAAAAAAATGTAATGTAAAATAGAGATTGTTTTCATCTTCTCTCATTTAGTCCAGAAATGGATCCACAGTTTCCAAAAATGTTATTTTTACTTGAGAGTTTTAACAACAAAATTTATGAATACAATTTCCCCTTAAAAAGTAACTGACACTCACTACTTAACTAAAGGCCGAGATGATATCGGATTGGATTGCAATTAAAAACATACACGGACGAGACAATTTGTTGAAAGACTCAAGCAAAGGGAAATTTTATTAATATGTCGTTAGGCCGTTAAATTCCTGGTCTGTCACATACGTACATGTTACCTATTTCAAGAGTCCTTTTGGGAAGTGGAGTCGGAAATACTGTTCTTTATATCAAAGCTCTCAAGAATCTGGAACAACAATGGCTTGATCAAAACTAAGACTTTCCACTGCTTATATACAACGAACAAAGTACAACTTATCTACAAACAATTACACACTCGATTATTATCTGCTTCAATCTAACGTTAACATAAACATGTATATCGGGGAAAGAAACTGATAAAAATGAAATTCACAATCACTTGTTAATTGTTCGTTGTTGTAGGTTCATGACCGTTACATTTCTGATATGGTTCAGTACTTCAAAATTCAATGTAGTGCAGTTCCCAATTCACTAAAGAAAATACATTTTCCTCAAAAGGCTGTACGCTCTAAAACATAGTTTCTCAATCTATGGGGCGCGACCCACTGCTGGGTCCTGAGGGGGCATTTAGTGGGTCGCGAAGTCAGGCTTGAAAATTTATTTACTGTGTCTTAAAAACCTATTACATTTAAATCATTAAGACAAATTGTGTTGTGCGTAGCCTAAACTCTACATTTCTGTTATTCGCCCACTACCATTGCTTTTCACCGGAATCTCGGTACAACATAACCGGTGTTTAGTTAGATGTTACTAGAGTAAATTAGTCTTTTAAATTAGGACTTTTCTAGAATGAAGTATGTGTAATTTGTTTAAGCAAGCGTGAAATAAGGTTTCTTAAAGTACTCGATGTTAGCAAAAATATGATTATAAACTCGGTGCACACCCCTACAAGTGATTCTGTAGGCGCCCATCCTTATGGGTCCCATGAAGTGTAATATCCTTCAAAGTGGATTGATAACCACTGCTCCAAAAGTATACGAGGAAAGTACACTTGTTTTACTCTTAATAATTCAACAGGCAATGAAGAACAGTCAAGAAGGGGAGAAAACAACAGTATGATCCAAAAGGCGCGCAACTCTCTGACCATAACCCTAGCTTACCCGAGGATAAGGGAAGGGGGGTTGAGCCAGCTCCTCTTGTTTTTCGATTTTTCAACCGTGAACATTAAAAAATAAATAAAAAGAAATTACATTGTTCATTCGGGTGTTTCGAATGCTTCTCTAGGTATTACATTTGCTAAAAAAAAAATGTAATGGACCGAAGAGGCAAAACGCACATGGTGGGCCTATCAGACCCCCTTACCCCGGGGTATTCCGACGTGACACTTATGCCAGTGAAGGTGTACAAGTGATTGGTAAAGAAGGAATTTTTTGTAATTATTATAATTACTATAACTGCAACTATATAAAGAAAAATGCATTGATGCAAAATTTAACATGACTTTTTAAGGTTTAATCTTCTATATATAAAAATGGATGTATGTGTGTATATTTGTTTTTTCCGGCATAACTCTCGAACGCCTGGAGCAATTTCAATCAAACTTGATACACGTATCACTTGCAATATGGAAAGAAATACTGCAGAGGCGAGCAACTCCTGGCCCCCCTAGGGGTGGAGATGGGAAGGGGACATAAAATAGCATTCTGTTGCGAGGCATTCTCGTGTAAGTTATGCTTCCTGCTACACAGCACGGCGAAGTTGGTTGGCTACACAGAAGGTGCGATATTGCTATCAATTTCAAGCAAACTTACAATCTGGAAAGAAATACTGTGGGGGTACACACTCCTGGCACCCCTAGGGGCGGGGGTGGGAAGGGGGTGACATGTAAAAATAATCGAAAACGACCGATATTAGTGTGGAATCCATAGTTTTCGGGGTCGCTAAGATGAATAGTGACACTACCAATGCCGCTCAACTCCAAGTTCATTTTACACTATAGTTAGAATTCATTATTTTCCTGTCTAATAGAAGATTGGGATAAATAAATACCCCGGCAATCAATCAGATAGTGAATTATAAAATATGGTGCGACACCCATGCAAAAATTGGTTCATGTTTTTTTTTATTAATGAAGGTAGTTTTATAATTATTATATAACTGCACTTTTGTAAACAACAAACAGTTTCTTGAATTTTAGTGATAAAAAAATGTGCGACTCTGAGGCCTGCCCTTTCAGGTTCTTATTACCATTTTAAAAACAACTCTTTTAAAACTAAAAATAATAAATACGCTGTACGCATGTATACAGCTGGAGTTGGGACACTTGTGATACACAAGCAAATGATGCAAAACTGTGCATTCATGGACTCCTAGTGGAAAATAAAATTCAACTTAAAAAAATAACTAGGCCTTACCTGAAATCCCTTGTCCTGGCGACAGCAGAGACAGCCCAACAGGAAGACAAATGCTGACGCGCAGAGGGCCACAGCCAAAATTGGTGTCAAAGTAGCCCATTTGGTAGATTCTGAAATAGAATTGAGGGCGTTATCAGAAAAATCGCAATCTCAAACACTTAAAGTATATGATTCGTAGTTCAATGGCTTATGCAGAATCTATGTCCTGATTGGCATCAATAAAATCTGGAATCTAGCTATTTTGAAACTAAGAAGCAGTCGATTTATTGCACAGAAAATGGGAATAAATAATTGGTTTAAACGTTCCACTTTTACCATCCACACACACAAATTATTTACCCACAATCCACACACCTTGATTTTAAAGATATTTTTCGACCCGTGACGGATGAGGATGAGTGATGATATGATGAAACTGGTGAAAGGGCACGGGCACTCACAAAGAACACCCATGCACAGGCCGGGTTTTGAACCTGGGACTCCTGCCGTCGTAGCGCGCTGTGCTAACGACTACGCCACGGAGGTCAACGATGAGGATGGATAAGTGAAAATTCGAGGAAATTGATAAAAAGCCAATCACAAAAAACACAGGCTGGACTCGAACCCGGATCACCGAGGCAAATTTACTTACATGGGGATGTAATCACAAAGGCTATTTTCAGACGTCAAACAATATAAGAACAATATTAATAAATTCTGACGTCGCTTTCCTTCCACTTTTGGCTAATCGCGGCAATGAGGATGAATGTTAATCATTAAAGGAGGCTCACAAAGGAACACTCATACCCAGGTAGGGACTGGAATACGAACTTTCGGTAGAGGCTGGAAATCGACCACTCAACGTGCTTGTCTACCGAGGCCGCCCGTTAGAAAGTTGCTGGCAAGGGTCTGGCGAGCAGGGTGCCTGAAGGGATTGATCAGGTTTTCCATGGAAAATGATGAATTTAATTTTTTTTTTAAATTACTATAAGATAGAAACGAAGAAACTGGAGTCACAGACACTGGTAAAAAAAAGGTAAAGTGTTCCCCTGTGCATAGCACCACGCCATGGAGGCGTATAGGGGGTGTGGGGGTAACGCCCCACACTTTCTTGATCCGGTCGTGAGTGGGGGTGATGTGATCAGCATCACGCCCCTGACCGCCTTTACCCCCCAGGGTTTCCCCCAGGTACCCATGTTATTCGACGCTGGGTGGGCGCCGGGGCCGCTTCCACCGTTAGAAAAGTTCCCGGATTTGAACCGGCCGGGGATCGAACCCGGGACCTTGAGCATGGTAGTCAGACGCGTTACCGACTGAGCCACCGCGGCCACAGACAGCAGACACTGAAATAAAATTCACGAGAAGAGCGAAATGCATAAATACAGGGTGATTATAAAGTTTCGATCCAGTTCTGTGAAAAACAATTAGAATCAAACCAATAATGAGAATGGAAAACCTAACACTTAGTAACACATAATCTATCAAAACTTCTACAGATAATGTAAACCCAACCTCAGAGTAACACATAATCCATCACAGGTTGCACCGAGCCTTATGCACGTCCACACAAAACCCCCAGCGAGGCACCGCTGCACGAAACACCTTTTCTAGCATTGTACAATACCTCTACCGGGTATCGAACACGGGATTCCTTGAGTACAAGGCGACTACGTTACCAGTATGATATCGGGGAGACCCTCACAGTCTACAGCGTTATTACAAACTCCATTCCTTAAAAACGCGGAGGGCGTAAGAGTGAAAAGACTGGAAACAAACCAAATCAAACATTCTCATCGTCGCGATTGACCAAGAGTTGCAGAAAATCGACGTACAGTAACAAAACTACAAATACATCTAATAAAAACAGCCGTAAGTGAATCCTTTGCATTAACAGGGTTGCTACAATTTTTTGATTATGAAAATCCCTGACATTTCCAGGTTTTCCAGTCCAAAAATGAAACTTTTCCATACACGTTTATCATCGTGATTTTTCCTTTTGAACTTTGTGTTTTTCAATTAAATATATAATCCGTTAATTATTATGAATATTCACTTTCACAACTTTTTTTTCACGTGAAAATTCGAAGAGTAAAATGTAAAATTACAATCGGCATCAAATGTATTGAATGCTACAATCACGTGTATCTAGCCTTCAGGCTAAGGTAACAGAGGTACATTATTTCAGAATAACAGATCTTCTCAAAATAAAAATAGAAAAAGTTCATAAACCATACACAATTTTTCAATTTCTGGCGGATGTATAATGTCGTACAAAATGCTGCTTTCTTGCTTACATTCATAAGTACACAGCATCTGGAGAAATTATTGTTGCATATAGGAATTCTATAGGCAATGCCAACAAGACTAAGATCTATAACCAACCTTTCCGATAATTATCATCATATTGTCAAGTACTTTAGTTATCAATCAGATATCCGGACAGCAAGTTTTACTTTCATATTCCTTCTAATATCTAGTATTTTAAAAGCGAAAAATGATTACAGAAGTTCGAAGGAACCAAAATTTTCCACAATTTTCTAAACTGAATCTTATTTGGGTGTGGAATCACAGGAACCGAATCCAGAAGTGGAAGTGAACAGCTTGTTCGTTATGCAAATTTTTCTCTTGCAGACTTCAAAATGCACGTGAATTCCAGATGATCTGCAAAATTCACTGTTTTCCAGACGCGTAGCAACCCTGATCAACTGTCATGTGTCTAGACCTAGGTCACAAATATTACCAGGCAAATTGTCCAATCAACTGATGCAAAATTTGCCTGGTAATATTTGTGCATCCGCCTGAATGCTTCCAAGACTGACGACATAAAAAGAAAATTTCGCATCAATAGACCCTATATTGTGGTAAAACGTGGGAATGTATCGACAGAAATTATGACTTATAGGAGAAATGACATGAACAGGAAACAACTGAGCTTCCTTATCCTGAAACAGTACTTTGAGAAAAAGTGAGGTAGTCAGGTGAGTAACCTTTCTCTCAATAACTTCAGGTTAATTTCCTGTATGATTCATTAAAAAAAAAAAGTAGCTGCAAGATATGTCATCCCGCATCAAATACTGAAGCCAGGCGTTAAAATTCCCACGGCCTCGGACAACCGACAGCTGCACCCCATTGAAGTGTTTGTCCATGTTTTAGACAACGGCTAGACATCTACTAACAGAGCAGCAATATCGACTTTCGAGGTTCGGGGGAAGAATAGATTTTAACGATCCATATCTGAGCTGGAAACATGCAGTTTAATTAGATTTCCGTGGCGAGAAGGCATCCATATTTTCAGAAGAATAGAAATAGTGTCATTCATAAAGTTCGTACACGAACGAGTCTAGCCTAACCAAAACCTTCGGGTCTCGCTTTATCCTTCCCAACAGTCTTTTTGGTCAAGCCCCGCCCTTCGACTCGTGACGTCACAAAACTGCAGTGTATTTATGCTGAGTCCTAACCTAACAACGAAAGCAGAGACCAAGGCGAGGCCTGACCAAGAAAGGTTTGAGAAGTGTGACGTCAGTCATGCCCAAAAACGTTAATCGGTGTCCAAAAAAGCGCAGTCTGTGATTGTGTCTGAAAATGGGGCTCTCAATCAGCAGTGGTACCATCCTTTCACTTAAACAATTACCCTCCTTCCTATATTTTTACCCCTTGCTGTAACAAGCAAGTGCTCAAATGGACGGGGACAGAGAAATTACCAAAAATTAAGGAAATAATCCAATTCGCATCAGGATATAATCACTATTTGAGTTCACGTTTACCATACACTACTGGGCAATGGGGTACATATATATTTCCTACTACAAGAGCTTATAGCGCGATTATTGCGTTGTTCACGCCTCTCGTAACATTATGTGTGTAAGTTGACATCAAAAACTTGTGCACAGGGATACCGAACCAGGTAGGAAAGTAAACTTGAAATTTCCCTACAATACCCAGACGTTCTATATCGAAGCTGAATTTCCACTTCATGTGGCAACACTGATCAGTGCCAGAGCGGGTGACGTCACAAGGTCATAGAGGCAAATTGGTTTCTGTGGCAACCAGTCAACACTTGTGGTTTCCCCACTCACATTCCACAATAGTGACAGATTCGACCTTAGCTGACTCGCGGACTGCACCAAGATAATCTAGCCACTTCGGCAGAAAGATCGGGCAATTACCTGTCTCCGTAAGCGCAAAATCTGCTTCCGTTTACATGTCAATGAGTGTTCCTCTCACGGGACTGAATAAGTGATTCCACTTCGGCATTAAGAATGATGCCCTGTGCGTGACGAATTAGTTTCAAGAGAAAGAGGTGTGGGAGGAGGTCAAAAGAGTACGCTTCTAAAATTAACGTTGTGCAATCAACCACAAAAATGCAATTTGCTCACATTCATTCATGTTTGTATCACATAAAAAGGGGACGTCAGTGTTTGATCTTTGTGCTTGTGGTATGTAGTTCTGTCCACTACTACAAAAATAAAACACAAATAAGATGTTTAGCCCCCCCCCCCCCCGAAAGACTTCCTAAGTACTAAAATTAATGAGAAAATAAAACAATGAAAATCCTATTGTTTAATCGAGGGTTATTTATATACGCCAAACTTATTGGAATCATACGACTTTGAATGACATTAGCAAAGAAGATTTATTATTACTACTACTTTTAATAATATGCATAAAATATTACCAGGAACTTTATTTATTTATTTCGTCTTCTTTTACATGGCGAAGTTAAGGCTGTGGAGCCTTTTCTTCCACTTGACCATGTTTACAAAAAAATTGAATATGAGATAATTAAAATATTGAAAAAAAAGGAAGAAAAAATATATAAAAAATTACAGAGAAATAAAAAATACAAAGAGAAATTACATATAAGAAAGGTAATCTAACCTATAGATACGGACACACACTCACACACACACATACATATCTTTGCCCTTACACACGTACACGCAAATACATAACACTACACTTACTTAAGCACAGTCCAATATTACACATACTTAAAACACAGTCCAAAACGGTATACTTTGACGATAATTCATCTTAACTATTACTCTAATTCATTTTAGTGCCTTACGTCCTTCTATCATTCTCTGCACCCGCCATATTAATAGGGAAATCAAACATTTAATTTTCATTGTATAATATGTGTAACTTTAACAATTTTTTGAACGTCACAATTGAGGAAGAGACATGAATTTCAGGTGGCAACTTGTTCCAAAGGCCTGCTGAGGTAACAGTAAAAGAATTTGCATAAAAGTTTGATTTGTGGAGTGGAATGGACAGCAGAGACCTTTCGCGCGATCTGGTGTTGTGGCTGTGAAAGTCGGAAAGATGTTGAAATCGGTTATAGAGATATTGCGGGTCTTTTATTTGGAGGATTTTGTACAGTAAAATTAACTTATGAAAATTACGTTTATCGCTTAATTTAAGCCACTCGACCTTCGCAAAGTACGATGTCAAATGGTCTGAATATTTTAGGTCGAAAACGAAACGAATGCAGGCATTTTGAATTCGCTGCAGTCGTTTAGCTTGCTCGTGATTGACATCCAAGAAAGCAATGTCGCAATAGTCAACAATGGGAAATACAAGAGACTGGACCAGTTTAATTTTTATGCGTTCAGGGAGGAAGTTTTTGAGCCGATAGAGTGAATGCAATGCACCGAAAGCTCTTCTAGATACAGAGTTAACTTGCTCTGCCCAGGTGAGATGTTGGTTGAGTATCACACCCAGATTCTTAACAGTAGTGGAGAAGGGCAGATGAATATCATTTATGTTGAGTCTAGGGAGGCTAGATTTATCTATTTTGCTCAAAATTCTAGGGGAACCTACAAGAACACACTGGGTTTTAGTCGGGTTTAGATGTAAGCCATGGTGTGCAGACCAAGTACTTATTTGTTTAAGGTCATTGTTCACAATTTCTATTGCATGCAGTATTTCTTGCGGGGGGAAAGAGAAATATAACTGAAAATCGTCGGCATAGATATGGTATTTACAGCCGTTAAGCACCGTCGGGAGGTCGTTTATATACAGAGCAAATAAGAGGGGGCCGAGTACGGTGCCTTGAGGGACACCACATGGAATGTTTTTCCACGACGATTTTCCATATAGGTCAACGACACATTGTCGACGTTCTTGTAGATAGGAGCAGAACCAATTAACCGCGGAGTCGGAAAAATTGAAAATCGATGATAATTTAGCGAGTAGAATTTCATGATCAATTGTCTGAAAAGCTTTTGTAAAGTCTAGAAGTACCAGAATCGTAAGTTGTTTATTGTCCATGGCTAGCCTCATGTCATCGGTTACGTTGACAAGAGCCGTGCAAGTGCTGTGGTTACTTCGAAAGCCAGACTGAAGAGGATCTATTAAATTATTTCGCGTTAGAAACTCCCGGGTTTGATCGCTAACGAGATGCTCTAGGGCTTTAGACAAGGCTGGGAGGATGCTGATTGGTCGGTAATCGTTGACGTTTATTATGTTGTTTGTTTTAGGTATAGGGCGTACCAGGGCGAGTTTCCAAGACGAGGGAAATGCGCCGGTAATTAAAGAAAAATTAAAACTATGAGTGATATTAGCAAGTACGTGGTAGAGAATTTTTTTAATCATGAGGATAGAAATTTCATCTACTCCTATGGCCGAACTTTACTTTTCGGTAACCGGATCTAACATCCTTTTTTTGACATTCAATAAATATTCAATTATTTTATCTATTTGGCATTAATAGTGGCCGCGGTGGCTCAGTCGGTAACGCGTCTGACTACCATGCTAAAGGTCTCGGGTTCGATCCCCGGCCGGTTCAAATCCGGGAACTTTTCTAACGTTGGAAGCGGCCCCGGCGCCCACCCAGCGTCGAATAACATGGGTACCTGGGGGGTAAAGACGGTCAGGGGGGCGTGATGCTGATCACATCACCCCCACTCACAACCGGATCAAGAAAGCGTTACCCCCACACCCCCTATACGCCTTCATGGCGTGGTGCTAAGCACAGGGGAGCACTTTACTTTATTATTATTTGGCATTAATTTCCTTGGCAGTGCATTCTTTTTACAAATTTTGCATTCCCTGACATTCGCTACGAGACTCGGCGGCAAGCGGCCCACGCCAGCCTTTCCCAGGGAACGGGGTCCGCAACAGTCGATAGTCTGTGCTATTAAAATTACAGTTCTCACATTGTGTACTAACCTTGACTACAGAAGGTGTTGACAATGATGTCCCTCCGCTACAACACATTCCTGGCAATTGAAATTGGCATTTACACGTGCAAGTTCGTCTACTGTAATTCTCCCGATTTCTCGTACAATACTGTATTTTAACTCACGGATGGTATGCGGATTGTCCTTGTATACTTTATTTTTTAGATTTTCCCATAAATAAAAATTGCAGGCTGACAAATCGGGAGACCTAGAGGGTTTTTGAAACACTAGTTTCTTGTGAGAGGCGGCGGATAGATTTCCGAGGAGACTGTTCTAACCTTTGTCCTATCTCATCGAGTTTCTCCTCAGTAAGTACACGTGGGTTTTTCTTTCCACTTTTATTCAGAACTGACCCTGTTACTCTAAACGTTTTTACGAGATTAATATAGTGGTCGTATGTGGAACGGGAACACCACGAAATTTCATTGCAAAACGTCGTCACACTTCTCCACAATTCCTCTTTCCGAAGTAACACTCGACAAGAAAAATCCTTTGTTGTAATGTAAACTTTTGTGGTGTCATATTAAGCCACAATCTTCAACACAACGGACACGACACAACAAAACTTCTGAGGGAGGATTATACTGGCGTCAGTCTGCAACGTCAACAAAAAAGGGAAAGAGAGCGAAGGCAGGGAGAGCGAAAAAAAACAACAACAAAAAAACACTGTAGCGTGCGATTGTCGCGGATCCCGTTCACCGGAAAAGACAATCGCTAACGCCGGGCCGCTTGCCGCAGTGTCTCGTAGAGAATGTCAGGGAATGCTCTGTATATGTAACGTAGATAATGAATAGGTGCTGTTATATCACTATCCTTGTACCGACTTTAACCTATTCATTTAATAAAAAATATTAATTTGAATATATTAATACCATTTTAATTAATTTAAAGTATCATTATTTTTAATTTAAACATTGTTATTATTATTATTATTAGGAGACACTTGATTCGGACCCCCTCCGAAATATATTTATAGATATCGACTGAACACAAATTACCATTTCATGGGAGGATTCGATCATTGAAACCTCACTGTTATTCATGCACTGGATTGGACCTTTCACCGACAGAACACAAGTTGTTTCCTCCCATTAAAAAAAACCGGTATGATATTTCAAATTAATTCTAGAGTAGTTATTTTCAACCTTTATGATACTGTGGCCCGGAAAATGCTTATTTTTAAGTCGATGTCCCAATTCCAAGAATTTACTCAATCTTTCTAATTTTTTAACTTTTTATATATACATACTTTAATTAAAGTGAACCCCTTAAATTAAATATACATAAATAAATTAAGACCTAATCCTAAAGCGAAGTGCGTAGGTCCAATATGTCTACGCTTTTTGGCAACATACAATTAAGTTCAAATTAGTTGTCAACCACCAGATATAATTACATTTTCTAGTATCCTCAGGTCAATATCATTAAAATAATTTTCTAAGTCTGATTGTCACTGGTATGTTGCATTTTGAACACTGAAATATTCCAATTATTTGGGAATCGATGATTATATAGAAAACTGATAACTACATAATTAATGTAGTAATGCAGTTGACTGGAGAAAAACTGTTTCAGGATAACCTCTTGCAGCTTGCAAGGACATATTTAGGATGGGTACGGACCCCCTCAAAAAAGACCAAGTACTAAAATTAAATAATCAAAATATAATTGTTTAGCATTATACCTATAAATTAGAAATCAGCATTATATAATCGATGGTCATTTATTTCCGCTGAACTTATTGGAAGCCAATCAATTTGGTTCATACGGCTTTGTTCCAAAGATGTATGCACTACTTATGATAATATGCATAAAATATTAATCAGGAAATTTATGGTTCATCAATTGGATCTAACTCCTCTTTCGTTATTCAATAAATATTCCATTCTTTATCCATTTGACATTAATTTCCTTGCCAGGCCAGTTGTTTTTATATAAATTATTTTACCATCTTTTTAACTACTCATGTAATAATAACAATGCATTATTAATTAATTTACATATTTAATTAATAATATTTTAATTTAATTAAATATAATTGTTCTAATTTTGTTATTGAAACACTTGATCGGACCCCCCCCCCCCAAATGCCCTGTACTGGCCCACAGCCTGGTGGTTCAGATACACTGTTCACCCATCAGATTCAAGCAGATGGCGACATTGCAACAAAAAGCTTTCTGCGCACTGCGCTTTGAAGTGTGTGAATATGTTACAACAGTGCAGCGTGAATTTGAACCTACTACCGCACAGAGTATCGACATTGGCACTGTTTCTGTGCCTCCACTTCAGCAGAGACTTCAGACAAATTCTTCTATCATATGGACATATGTCGAGCATTCAAAGGGGGTCACGTTGAGCACTTATGACCATTTTTTATGTAAAAAATTATGTATAGCTGTGTATTTTAAAATCAATTCCAAGTTCCTGGTTTGATACATAAAAAATATGTAGTGTTTTGAAATCGGGTGATTCTTTTTGAAACACCCCGTATTTAGACCTGAAATGTATAATACAACTGATGTTCAAACAACACTAATAAATACAAAACATATTTCAACCCTAGCAAATGATTGTTTTATTTTACTTCACTTTTCTGGCACTTTTGAATAATCGAGAAGAGGCAGCAACTAAAATGAAATAACCAGCATCCATGGTATAGTGGTAAAGATAATGCATTACGAACCCAGATAACTCACGTTCAAATCCTGGTATGACATGGGTGAATCTATTTCACCAGTTTATTATCAATCATTTTAATTAATTCAAGAAGTAGAAAAGCAACTGAAAACAACTAACATAGAAAAGAAACTATACTTGCTACTACAGAGAAGAATAAGCTGCAGGGCAATAGTACATTTAAGGGAAGACTATCAGGTTTCAGCCATCCTGTCCTGAAATATTCTGGGACCAAAAGATTATTGTTTATTACTGTTGACCTGAATTTATTGTGTAAATCACTACAATTATATTATACATTATGCCTATAGTAGTGTATGATTGCAATGAAACTGAGGAAATGTTTAGTGGAAATAATAAGCTCCTAAACATGCCACTGCAGTTGCCTCTTCCTTCCACAAAGCAGCAAAAGAAAATTCAATTACCCTGAGACTAGTATAATTTGACTATCACAATTCTTAACCTATTTCTCTTTTCGCACTCGTTTTAACAATTTTGTTTTTATGGAAACATGCCTGGGCTGGAGCTAAGAGTCAATAGCAAGTACTACTGACTTCTTATGAAGTACCAATCTGATCAATCCCTTGGGGCACGCTGCTT
Source organism: Lepisma saccharinum (assembly GCF_977018435.1). Taxonomy (NCBI): domain Eukaryota; kingdom Metazoa; phylum Arthropoda; class Insecta; order Zygentoma; family Lepismatidae; genus Lepisma; species Lepisma saccharinum. Next base: position 67,113,002 of record NC_139235.1, on the reverse strand, counting down.
GCCAGCAAATTTCTAACTTTGCAGCTCGGTAGCCAAGCACGTTTATAACATCAACATACAGGCTCATGCAAAAGTCAAGATTCAAACCAGGAACCTCTGGTGCCATAGCGTGCTGTACATTATCAGAATGTGTGAGTGGGTGTTGCTACAAAATGGCGAAAACCTTTCTTCATTTTGCAGAGGGCATGAAAGTGACGAAATGACAACTTTTGACACAGTAATAACGTTTTTCCCCTTTGATCTTTATTTCAACATTACAAACCTTGCAAAATCAAAATTGTTATCCTATACAACCCTGATATGATTGCCAATGACATTTATATTATATTTAATGTTAGATAATATACTACATGGTATAGTGAGAAAGGGACAGACTGTAACCAATGAAGAAAAATGGCATATCTGGAGTGTGAATGCCATTGCACAAATTCTATCTTTAATGCCACAGCATTAAATGTAATAAGTTCTACATGTGTTGATGGTGCTAAAAGCATAGATTGAGGACAGAGGGGAGGGGGTTGTCCAATAGAAGAAATAAATGCCAATGGCAACCAACTAACAATGTCACATGATTGAATCCAAACAGGAGAAAAAGTGCCATTTCTCTAAATGTTATCTACATCAAAATGACATACCAACAAAACAGGAAAGAATGTTTGCTCGGATGTATCCTGTACACTACAAAGTTTATTGGTGTCTTACACTAACACTGAGTTCAATGTTGATGTAACTCTAAATTTACTTTAATTTGCACTAACTTACAAGATCCAACACTTCATTAGCATTAACAAAATCAACAACTTTCTGGACAATTTAATCAATAGATATTGGTACTTTAGTATTATACGGACTACCTCATTTGTCTAAGTTCCTAACCTAACCTGCCTTTTGTTAATTGTGATTTCCAAAAGTCGGTTAGGTTAGGAACGTAGACAAATGAGGTAGTCCGTATAATACTAAAGTACTTAGATATTTTTATGTGAATATTTCTAGCATTTTGCATCTGCATTCTAAGAGAAGTGAATCACAATTTTTGATTGAATTGAATTCATTTATTTTACTTGGCGTTTCTGTCAGTTTTGGCTAATTGCGAAGATGAGGATGTAAAGTGATGAGATGAAGGGACAATTACAAACACATAAGGACGGCACACAACACAAGTCCGAGAGAGGATTATATTGGCTATTGGTCCAGACGCCAGAGCCCCGTTGGTCTGCAAAATGCAGTCCAGGATGTACTGCGTGGAAGTAAGGTTGATGTTCGGGTGAAATACATGGAAGGATCACCTCTTACACATTTTTTGAATGTGCTCTAGAGAGCTGCACACAATTATTGAGTATACTACTTTCCAGTATAAATGCACGCCAATTTTCATCATTTTTTCGTTCAAATTTTCATACACACTATGCAGGTCTGTAGACAAACTTTCTTTACATTTTATATTTAGATTAGATAAATATTTGCCATCCATGTATTACATATAACATGTTTGTGTGTATGCATAAGATTTGCAGTTTTATTCCAGCATAACAAGACAAAACTGTCATTATCAACAAGCAGCTTCATGTTCAGAACTTTCTGAGAAGAGAATAATTACTCGTCTTATTAGCTCCCGATATAGCTAGTTTGGAAGTCACTCATAAAAAGTTCGAATTTCGTTCTATACAAGGTTAGCTCAATTATACTGCCATTTTATCATGGGAGTTGGAGGATTTTTAAGTTATATATACCGGAAATATAACGAGCAATAACTTTTAAATCACAAATGTATATTTTTCAGAAATTTGAAAAGAAGAATACCAAACAAATATAACGCTTTAAAAGTACCTTTGGTTGTCGAACCAAAACTGACTAGGATGCAAATAAAGAAAATGTGTCTTGCACACACAGGAAATTGATAAAACGAAACTTCTGAAATACGCTTTTGTTTACAAAAAAATTAACAATAAGAAAGTCACATCTGCTACATACCTGACCTTTTTCATTTAACATAAAAATGTGCAGACTAGATTTTTTTCACATCACATCACCCCCACTCACGACCGGATCAAGAAAGTGTGGGGCGTTACCCCCACACCCCCTATACGCCTTCATGGCGTGGTGCTATGCACAGGGGAACACTTTACTTTTTTTAAATAAGAAAATTGATGTTTCAAGTAATTTTCAAAGACAGAAATCACTGACTTACCTACGTCCAAGTCGATTGGGTAGGCACAACATACTTGAAATCCTGCTACGAAAAAAGATACTCCAAACAAGTAAAGATTCATGACACCACTGTAAAACAACGATAGATTGCCACACAATCAGCTGAAAGATGCATCGATGTAACAACATTTCACAAAGGGCACTAAAAAACTCATATTTAGAACACCGAGGTAACACTTCCCGTATTTGATCCTTCCATTTGATGAACAAAACACTTTAACACTCGGACGGAGTCACTCCAGCAAATATGACGATATGTAACGAACAACCGTAGTTCCTTCTCCATCCAGTACATTTGCTGCAGCTGTTCCACGGCCATCTGTTGGTAAAATTTCCAACTTCTGTCAAGTAGCTACTACTACAACTATGACGTCATCGAACGATACGCTACAACCCGCGAGGATGTAATTTATCAGTTGTGGGATTAATTCTTGATGCCATGGTATAACATTAAATGAAATGGCTACGAATGAATATATTGGGTTCAAAATGTATAATTAAATAAAGTCATTCTAAATAAATAGTTATCAGATGTGCATGATTGCAACTATATAACAGATGTGATGGCAATCCACAGTCTGCACAGTCTCGAGCAATGATAATGAAGGTGATCTGCTCAGCATCAGGCTCCGACTGCTTTTACCCCCCAACTCCATACTGAGGCTGGGCGAACCCAGGGCATACTTAAGAAGACATTGAACAAAAATTTCTGCCTCAGATTACCCACTTTGGGAATTGGATGGAAGCATGGAAGGGGGGCAAGGGGCCGTGCCCCCCCTGGAATATGAAAGTCAACCAAAAATTATGTATTTCACACATATAATTTCATTTTAGCCACAATAATGTGTGTTAATTATTGCATGAGCACCATAAATTCAAATTTAAGCAATGTTTCTTTAGGGAACAACACTATTTTGGGGGAAAATGTGCCTTTTTGCTCCCCTGGAAAAAATACCTTGCTTGACCCTCCCTGGAAAAAATCCTGCGGACCTCCATGGATACAAGCCTTACTATAAATAATGTTGTCAATGATCCAGTCAGCATGGTGCGTCATTCCAACATGGTAGAACCAGGTATGATTTCCAGGACGAGTGTTCTCGGGCAATATTCATTCCTGCATGGAATTCAACCCCAGCTGGAAATTTTTGGTTCCTATAGCCAGTATGAGTTTTTAGACATTTTATCGGAACCAATTGTAATGACTTGGTTTCATCTTATCTATACAACTGTAAATGCAATGGAGAAATCAAATTAAAATAAATCTGGTAAAGCATGTGAAATTTGTAACTTAGAAAAACTTTCACATACAAAATTTTCTCAAATATATGAACACATTTTTAACTCTGTCATTGTGTTTAACAAACTTATAGAAAATCAAAAAACATGCTGCTTCAGTCATAAATTGAAATGTTGTTCTTCCTTTATACATGCAAAAACAGCAACAAATTTGGTTAAACAGCCTGAATGTGAGTACCTGAGGTATAAAAGTGCCCAGAGCATGGTGTTGATCATCACCCACCATGGGGCCCTTTCACACACCATCTATGCACCTTCATGGCAGGTTGCAGTGAACAGGGATAATGTTACCTGTAATAATTCAGAGTGCTAGAAAGGTTAGCCAGTTCCTCAAATTTCCATTCACACTGCATTACACATATTAAGGACATGCAGTGACCATTTAGATAGACAAGCACTGAATATATAATTTGTAAATAAACAATAGTAAATAAAGGTGCAGGCTTGCCTTGATAAAAATCACAGCTAGGTAATTTCCCAAATGCATGTACTCAGTTTTGGTCCAAGAAGTATTTCTATCCTTTGCAAACAAGAGACAATACCAGCAGAACACCGCATTTAGCTCAGCGCTACCGAATAACCAGTCACATTTGGTATACACATTACACTGAAAATGTCTTTTGAACAAAGTTTGGAAGTTCTGATGTTGGGCATCCATTTTTAATTATCCCATTTTTTTTCTGAGAAAGAACGGGCAGAAAACGGCTTGGACAAAAGCTCTTTTATAGTACACATTGTTCTACATTACAATTACTAGATACTTCCTGGTACCTTCACACACTTTCATATACATTTGGCAAACCAAATCCGTAAACGGAGGAAAACCGAAAACAATACGAGTTGAAACACTCCAATACACTCTCTGTCTCTGTATAAACTAACTCCCTGTCTGATGCTAGCTTCGTTTGCAGCAGAAATACATGCACACAGCCTGTGACCTTCAGGTGCGTACTCAACTGTCTGCCACTGCTGAACTGATGCGAGATGGAGATCGCTTCGGCTCAACCTCAGTGCAGGGGCTAGTATTTGTTCTATGTGTAGCGAAGAAATGGAATGGTTTTACCTAGATATTATTGAATAATCGTGTGATTATAATGACATAATACTATATTGTTACGTTATTGCATATTGCATTCTGAAGCAATGCTTCGGTAGCTTACATTGCATGCACGCCACTGTGGACATGCAATGATAATTGGACATTCTCCATTGTCTAGTGTGTTTACCTATTAACTTCATGGTGCAGGCCGGCCTCAGTCCCATCTGCCGAGGTGGGAGATCATGCAACCAATTATGGGGTGACGTGTGGTCAGCATGAGAAACCCCCAGTCATTGTTGTAGGTTTTCCTATACTTATTCTAATACTACATTTCGAGAGAGTGCCTCTTCTTCAGGTGAGCAAAATTATTTTTATTAGTGATGGGCATTGAACCCACAGCAGACCTGTGATCTTACTACAACTCTGGTTTATTATTAAGACAAGCTGCACACCAGATCTGACACTATCTTGTGTGTCAGGATATAATCACATTAAATTTGCAATTAAATAAAAATATCGCTGCCACGATACTGAACCCGAGTTCAGAAATTTTGATCTGAAGTTGCCTGTAATTAGAGATCTGTGGCTGAATTGAATGCTTTCTCGCATGCACAGATCGCTTTGTCGCAAGCTGATCCATGCGACTCCAAATTTCCCAGACATTTGCAAACTGTCACAACGTGACCACAGGTGAATAGTTAACTATTTTGTCCAGTGCGCGGCCACCCATAAGAGCCTTCCCAAAGTCGGTTTGCAACAAAAATGACTCATCGCTTCGTGTCGGATCATTTGTGCGACTGGCCTTATGATTTTTTAGAAAAAAAACTTAAATCCTTATTAATAGTTAGTCAAAAGGTCTTAATACTGGGTTCCTTCCACCCTCTACATTCAACAACTTTTTACCTTTACATGTCCGGTAAATATTCTTTTCAACCACAAAGTAATAGAAAAGACCGTACTCGAAGAAAGTATGGTTGAAAAATAAAACTTGAGGTGTGAACAGTTTCTTGATTGCTACAGATCAAAAAAAATTCAGCAACTTTCTGTGTCAACAGAAATTTGCTTTCATGATATGGTCAAAAAGCAATTTCAAAACACAATCATTCTTCGATAGTTGTACTCCAAGTGAAGGGGGAGGGGAGGGGGGCTTCAATCACAGTTGTCTAGAACTAATGTCCTTATCACAAGCAATAGCTCATGATTCTAGTACAAAGTAAACAACAAAAAAATACAAGTTACTTCACATGGTGGTACTGCACTAAAGACATCTACTGGAAGGTCATTTCAAGGCCAGAATTTTCGATTGGCAGTAAGGGAGGGAGGGGGGAGTTCATATTTTGGGGAGTGTAAGGGCAAATTTAGAGCCAAAATGACCACAAGTTGGGCCCTTGTGAAAAAAACTTAAATGAGGGTATTGGGGAACACTGCTTCAAATAATAATGTTGCTTATATTATTTTATTTTAGGTGGTATCCATTTCTGTTTTGAAAACAAACCTTTGGCATGTGTACGGAATACGGAACTGGTGGTATGCTAACAGCCATTCAAGGCCAAAGCCTACCTACTGACTGCTGCCCTTACTCCTGGATGCCTCACATGCGATCATCCAACCAGTTATGGGGTGATGTGTGGTCAGCACGATGAACATGCAGTCGCTGTAAGTTTTCATAACCAGGTTCACTACTCATTCATTGCTGCCCAATTTCCTCATGACGGTGGGTGGCCACTGGTCCCACACACTGGCCAAAATCTCAGGAGAAAAACTGTTACGCTTCTCCCCAGGAAACTTAAAACCAGTGTGTATCCCGTAGCCCAATCCCAAAGCCTGACACCTTAGACTGCATGGCCATGGTGTGGGACTGACAATTATGTACAGTATAACCAAAACAAGAGATGGAAGTTATCGTGAAATTCCATTAAAAAATATATCGTATAAAGAAAAATATTTAAAATCACAACATATCAACAAAAATAATTTATTACTAAATAAATCTGTTGGTTTACATTTCTTTTATGATATTGTGCCAACAATATAACTTCTAAATTTTGCCTTTCAAATGGTTAAACCATACATCTCATTTGTACATAAATTTACACCTATGTTTGCTTATTCATTCTCTCTCTAAGAAACATTACTTGAAAATTTCCTTGAATAACTTACAAAGACAAGTTCTAATTCACATTAACTACAAACCACTATTACAGTGTTTATCTGCCAATATATCATGTACAGTTCAAGTAACGTACAATCACAAATTTAATGATTATTATTTCATGATTCATGAAGAAAAATCCTATTACGAACTTCAGTAATCAACACATCTACAAAAAATTATTTGTGGTTCCAGTCTGAATTATATAAAAACAAATAATAAAAATATTGGACTATGTGATGATTGATTTGCAAACTAACTTCAATTTCAGTTTCATGTTACAAGTATGACCTCTACACTATAATAATGCTAACAGTGAGTGTACTATGTCAATATTCTTAAGGTTGTAACATGCAATTTTTCTGTTAACATACATGTCCTCAATCACATGTACACATAATAAAAAAGGAATTTAAATATAGTAGCAGTGGTTTAAATTAAAAATAATAACACCCAATAACAAATCATACATGAAATTTTTAGTTCATGTATTAAATCAATCACTGCTAAAACTATAGAAAGCAGAGATAAAATGCATCTTGTTTGTTATCCTCAGGTGATTTTATAGTTTTAAATAACAGGTAACTAAACTAGTTTGTAAATAAGTGTAATGTTGATGAATATAATCTTCTGCATGAATTAATTGTTGCAATTGATAACATTACAAAAAAAAGAGAGAGAAATCAATAACAATTTTTAAATACAAGTTGGAACCTTATTTAAAATGTCTATGACCAAATCCCCCCACCCCCCCAAGTTAAATAAATCAGATGACACTGTCAACACAAAGCTAATGTTCAAAAAAAACTTACATTTTTTAGTCATGTAACATGAAAGCAAGCTACTTGTGTAGCAACAATGCAAAGCTTTTGCTATTCATGTGTGTGTGGAAGAGACCATTTAATGTTATATCGCAACACCTGAAGGAGGAGGTTAGTCACAGGTAAGTCAAGCACTGGTTTGTAGTAATATATTGGAACATTTTCTTACACATTATTTCTCCTTATTTTAAAATTATGGCACATTCCTTAAGAATAAGGACAAGTAGGCACTATAATAAAATAAAATGCAATATGAATACAGCAATGCTAATACCGGTTGTCATTGAATTGTCAAAACTTCTTGGTCCGATTATTGTTCCTATTTGCCCTACAGTTATTCAAGTGCCAAACTCCTTGGTTTTATTGTTGTTCCCATTTGCCCTACAGTTATTCATGTGGCAAACTCTTTGGTTTTATTGTTGTTCCCATTTGCCCTACAGTTATTCATAGGCCAAACTCCTTAGTTGTATTGTTGTTCATATTTGCCCTACAGTTATTCATGTGCCAAACTCTTGGTTTTTATTGTTGTTTCCATTTGCCCTACAGTTATTCATGTGCCAAACTCCTTGGTTGTAATGTTGTTCCTATTTGCCCTAAAATAATTCAAGTGCCAACACTTCATGGTTTTACTGTTATTCCTATTTGCACTATTTCTTAAACATGTGAAAGATAACAACAAAACACCTTTTACCTTGATAAACAGTAGGGATGAACCAACATGAACATTTTGATGATAATAATAAGTACCAATATAAAATTTACCAACAATCGATATTCTACTGATCCGTTATACAATTCCAAATGTTTCTTGAAGAACATGAATAGTTTATTAATCACCTTATTCAATGAATGTAGTCAGGTGACTGCAATGCATTTTAAAGAAACTTTGTACTTATGTATTACTTTACGAAACTGAAACATATAATTTATGTTGATACAAATAATAACAAAATGGCAGAATTAAGGCTATTTACAGGTATATCAGATTGGTAATTTTACTGATAAACCTATACTGGCTGATATCAATAGAGTACAGCTACAGATCTCTCCTATCACTGTAAAAAACTGTTTTCATGTATTTGCTACCAATATATAAGTAATTACATTATTCATTACAACATATGCACAAGATGTGATGCATACACTACTACAAACAAGAAAACTGTCTTTTATGTTTATTATATCTTTACCTGTTGCTGAAAGCATCAGATTCCAAATAAGTTTTTGAACATTTTGTCAAATTTACAATATGATTTTATAACACATTTTTCTCAGCATTTTGTCTGGCTGATCCAAATGCCAAGTGTGTTATTTATTTCTAAATGGAATGCCACATTCACAATTCCGTATGTCAGGACAAACTACTGGGTGTTCCATTTACAACGCAACCCGGAGTTGGGGATAGTACAACTTTTGAACCGGAAGTGGTACACATATAAGCCTTATACCAAATTGAAGCCTTGTTGATGCATATATTTTTAAACCAGGGAACAATGATTGGATTTCATTAGTGTCCACGCAGTGTTGCCAGATGTAACAGGAAGTGTAAATGAAATTTTTTACAAAGCATGAAAAATGGCACATAACACACATGTACGGACATGCCGTCGGTAATTTTCAGTTTGGTTAGGTGGATTAGCTCGGTATATATGGCAGTGAAAAAAGAAATGTTCTTTTCTACCGATAGCCAATCGGATGAGGTGTCTTTAAGGGGGATCTAGGAAAATCGTTGTTTTTAGAAATTAAGACTGTGTGTTTCGAAACTGTATCCATCATGCAATTACTGAAAACAATAAAAAAGAAACTTGGAATTTTCATGAAAATAGTGTTACTTACATGTACCTGACAACCATGCGATGAGATTACATTTTCCCCGCTTGGAAAGAAACCGAGGAAAAGCCAGTCGTGTTCCATTCCTGTTGCATCGCATGGTTGTACTATCCACAGCTCCGGTTGAGTTGTAAATGGAACACCCTGTATATCACAATTTATTACACTAAGCACAGCAAAGTTTTGTTTCAAAAAATATTAATTCATGGTTATTTATAATGAATTCACAATACTTGCCACAGTCAATTCATAAGTTTTGCAAATAAACCCCCATTCCATCATCTTGAGCATACAAATATAATAGCTTTACTTTGACACAAATTCACCAATGATTTCCATGTACAAGAAAAAATCTACACTGATAGTAAATGTTAGAGACTGATACGTAATTTTTACTCATAGCAGAAAACTATCCATAAAAAATTTACCGATACCAATAACAGATATTCTGCCAACCCAGTGCAAGATAAAAAAGGTTTCAGTTCAATGGTTCATTCACCTCCTTAATTAACATATGTAACCAGATGACGGCATTGATTTGGCCTTCTTAGATTTTGTATTTTTCTGCTTTATGCATTTAACCATCTTGACCTCAATAAAACAAATTGTAATATAATTTCCCCAGATGTGACACTTACCTTCATTATAAACTCTTATCCCCTGAAAAAAGCATAATCAGGGTTCCATTGCATTTACACATTTATAATAACCAACATACATGATTTATACCTTAATATTAATCTTTTAAAAAATAAAAAAATAGCAGAATTTTGCACTAAATTATGGGCTACTTATGGAAAAATCAGATTGTAAAACAGATTAATCTGTCCCATCTCTAAATATAAAGTTTTAGAAATTTACACTACAAATGAGTATCAGCACAAAATTACACTTTTTTGATCTTAAATTTACACAAGCAGAATCAACACAATTATGTTTTTAGTACGTTGTAAAAGCTGCAATCTAAAATACTACAAAAAATGTCTACACAGCTAAACAGACCATTACAGCCTTGTATTAAACAAAAAGATCTTAGTAAAAACATCAATCACAAAAAAACAATGGAAGCACACAACACAATACAGCTTGATTATCCTAGTCCATAAAAGCATGCACTCAATACTGTGTACAAAAACTCGTCCTCATATTTATGGTAGCTAATGTACCATAGCATTGTTCTTAGTACCACAAACCTCATGTACCCAATTGATATAAATGTCTTTATTTTTAAATAAAACTGATCTTTATTGCTTTTGCTTGCAAGTATTTTCATTATATTTTTTATTGTAATTGTCGCTATCACTTTTCATTTAATTCGTGCATAACTTGCATTGGCTGTGCTGACAAGGGAACATGCAATTAATACTATATTTTCAAGGAGCAATGGTAAGTATGTACTGTAATTATGAGGAGACTACAGCATATTGTCTGGCATGTCGACGGTCTACACAACATACAGGAATTTTCATTTTTAGTGGATCCACTACAGTTCATTCCCACATATTTCACCACACTAAAATAGTTCATAAATGTTTCCTACACATTTTCTAGTTATCACAACTATCTGATTTTCGCTATCTTAAATCCTAATAGTTGATTTTAAATTTTGTTTACAAAGCCAAAGAGTAGCACAAAAGTGCATATCTGGAAGCACTATTGAAGCCCAAATTACGAGGCACGTGTAATGTTAGGGAGGGGAGGGAGAGAGGGGGTGAGAATGACAGTGTGTGTCTGTGTGGAAGACAAGCAAGATAACAGAAAGAAATCGCAAGCAATTCAGGATGAAAGGCTGCTTTTCTAGATAGGCTGAAAGGCATAGGAATTTCAGCATGTATTTCAATTAAAAAAAAATAAAAGGCAAAGTTCCCCATGCACTTTGCACCATGAGGCATATATAAGGGAATGTGGGAATAGGGCCCCACACATTCTATCGATCTCGGCCATGTTGGAGGTGATGTAATCAGCACCATGCCACCTTTACTACCCAGGGTTGCCCCAGGTACCCTATTTGATGCTGGGTGAGCTCCAGATAAAGATAAAGATAATAAATTGAAACTTTGAAGTAGAGGAGGGTAGCCAGATTATTTTTTCCTGAATATCTCAACTATTATTATCAATGAGTTTCGACAAGTAATTATAAAAGCATTAATATAAAATCAAATACAGCATGTTTATGAAGTATAAACAACGGTGGGAAGCCCTGATAGAACAGCATGTCCTGAGAGTCACACTAGCGCATAGAGGGAAGAGGTAGAGTGGAGCAGGTTGCTTGTGGTTAGAGTTGAACGGATGGAGGGAAAGATGCGTGGAGGCTTTTGGCAAAAGGTTCTTTTGTTTGTGGTTGCTCTATTAACAACATATTTAAAAGTTTTCTAAACATGATTTACTACAAATATCATACAGAAGGAATAAAAAATTAGGCCATTGTCATTTTCATTAAGCACACACACTACACTAATACACTAATGCAATTGTTCATGTTACCACATTATTCATTTTGTGAACTATCAAGTGATGTTCATTCTATGGTACGACTGTTCATTTGGTAGCCCTAGATAACAATGCACATTTGTGACACCAAAATAAACTACTATTATTCAATATTCATACAATAAATATGTTTCCTAAAATCAAAATTATAATTTAATGGACAAATTAATATATTATAAAAAAAGAATTGTGGTTATACGGAAAATATATGCTCCTAAACTGCTTGTAAAGAGGTGGATCATAAAACAGGATAATATTGGACAACAACATGAAAATTGGTTCAGCCACCCTATAGTCTTGATCTTGCAATCAAAATTTAAATACTTGTCTTCAGAATTTACAAAAAGACAATGTAATTTACTGACACACTAAGTTCAAGTGGTAACAATTTGACACAGAATTGTCTGCTACTATAAATACATTTAGTGTACGTCTGTGTGTGTGCTTGTGGCAGTCTGAATACAATCCCTCATATGTTTACTGAATATAAAAGACCTGGGTGTGCTTACTATATACTTCCCTAATTATGCCACTGACTTATCGAGTTAGCAAATTCAGGGTTGAGCTGATAGCACATTTTTACCAAGTCATAGATATGAAAGTAATTCTCTGAATAGTTACAAAGGTCAATTTTCATCCATGACGACCTGAGTTTTACACTAAAATAATATTAAAAGAACTGGTTATTTTCACTTTAAAAGAACAAATCTATATCAACATTACTTGAAATACTAAACTATATTACTTTCCACTGAGATTAGGTAAGTTGGCATTCATTCATAGGCCAAAAATATTTCAGATAAGGACTGATTCAAGGGCTGCTATGAATCAACAATAAGGTATAAAAGTGAACATACATTCTCACTACATATGAGGTAGTTGTTTAAAGCACAGATGCTAAGTTTACGAATTAAATGAAACTTCCTTTTATGTATGCCACCCCACCCCCATCGAATTTCAAAATAACATATTTTAAATTATATTTCCCTTTCATGTTCGTAATCAGGTACACATATTTATATGTTATTACTCTATTACAATACCAGTACCATTGCAAAAACCTATTACGAAATATATATATGTGTCTTTATATTAGAAGCCATAGAAACTCCTATAAATACAAAATTAAACTGATTGAAACAACAAGTACACAGACACACAACTACACATATATTACATTTACTCTCATTATATATTGCAACACATTTAGAATTCTCTTCAACATTAAAATAACATCACTAATTTCTCTTTTTATTGTATAAAACAATTACACTCAAAATTTATGACTCACTCTATCTGAGCAAATGATTACTCAAAACAGTTTTTCCTATCACAGAACTCTATTAAAACAGTACACAATCATATGGTTCCACTTAAAGACTATAAGCTCTTCTTCGAGTGTTCTGGTAGATCCGAATCTTCATGCCCGCTACCTTCGTCACCCGAAGAGGATTGCGGGAGAGGCTGACTGGGGTTTTCGGGTCTGGCAAATGTCTGATGAAGACTTATGATAATGAACACGACTGAACTTATGTAACTGATGCGATACAATGATACGGGTGCATAGAGTAGCACCAGTATTGCTGCAAAGTACACAACCCATGCTACAGCCTTGTAGTGTCTCCTAAAATGGGGGAGAGAAACAATCAGTATGTTCATCTTTGTATTTTTGTTATTTAATGTTGTATTTGTACTAGGGCTAAGCCAATAAAACTTTGAACCAATACCCATATTGATATCGATTCCTACAGATACCGATGCTTGAAAATTGTTAACAATTAAAAGTTATGTTGGCCCCCGTGGCAGAGTGGTTAGCATATTGCACTATGATGCCAGGGGTTCCGGGTTCGAAGCCCAGCATGGGCATGGATGTTTGTGAGTGTCCATTCATCAATTTCATCATATCATCACTCATCCCCATCATCACAAATTAGCCAAAAGTGGCACAAAAAAGCTAATAAAATAAAAAGTAAAATAAAGCAAATCAATCATTTAAAAGTTCCATCTCCTGTGTGTGCCTAATTGAATGAATTAAAAGTTTGTTCAATAATCAAAATATTGATAAATCAGGGTGGCCACTCTAGGACCATGATAAAATTCAAGTATAATTCTCAGTTTTCAAGGTGAACTTTCCAAAAATTTAAGGGTACAAGCAGATGTTTTCTCTATTTCAACATTCGTATTACCGCCTCTCACCACCTTCACACAAATATATTAACAGTATAAAGGAGTCTGTGCGATTCTAATGTATCCAAATATTCTAAATCAATTTAATTGAACGGTATATATATTTAATTAAAGGTGTGGAGTTTACATTTGCCATTTCACATACTCAGACTAGAAATACATCCACAAACACAAGTCACAAATGATACGGGATATACTAGTCTAGGAAAAATTGTTAATTGTATAAGAATTTCAAGAAATCAACTTCAAGATATCTTCGTCTGTCAGATACATTGTTCTGGAAAGGGCACTAACAAAGTAAACGGATTGAGAGAATTATGTTTTATTTTCCACGAAGCTTTCTTTTCTTTTCCTTCCTCGATAAAAATAAAAGCTAAACTGTAAAAAAAATTGCCTCAGGGCATTAATAAATATGTATAAATTCAATGGGATTTGGATTAATAAAATTTGCAATTTTTCACGTCTACAGTGAAAAATTCAAGCAGAATTCATGCATAATTCCCGGAATTCCCAGTGAGTAGCCACCGTGTAAATATTAGTGTGTAAAAGTATTCTAATCCAATTATATGCATCAATTACCAAACTTTTGCATCAAAACACCTGTTATGTAGAAAATATTATTATTATTATTATTAATGCCTTGTTTTAAATGGCGGAGTTAAGGCCGTACAAAGCCTTTTCTTCCACTCAACCATACATTTAAAATTATACATTATTATATTATACACAAAGTACACTAAGTCATTTCACATAGGTCCACACACACACATTATACTCATACACACAAGTCTTAAAGCCCTGAATATAACACACAAAATACAAAATATATAATACACAAAAAACTAAATATGGAATGAGAGAATGCAAAATTTAAAATTGTATTTAAGTAACTGCAAGGTATTTTAAGAATTCGTTCACTTGCACATGCTTTTTAGTCTGCTTGACAGGGGAAGATCTAACGACTACTCTGAAGAGAGTGGCGAACACGTCTGCTAAAGGAACCGACGGAGCTTACTGCTCTAGTGCTTTCTGGCAACTGATTCCATAGTCTTACAGCCGATACGGAGAAAGAGTTGGAGAAGAAGTTTGATCTGTGGACGGGGATAGAGAGAACTGAGGAGCTGCGTGATCTGGTGTCGCGATCGTGAAATTCGTGAAGAAATTGGAAGCGAGAGAGGAGATAGGAAGGTGACTTGAGGTTGAGAACTTTGTAAAGTAAAATCAGAGTGTGCAGCGTTCGTCTTTCTTGCATACGTAGCCACCCCAATTTGAGAAAATAAGGTGATAGGTGGTCCCAATATTTTAAATTAAAAATGTATCGTACGCAGGCATTTTGAACACTCTGTAGACGTCTAGCTGACTCACCTGTTAAGCCGGAATACGCTACGTCACAATAATCTAAATGGCATAAAACTAGGGACTGACATAGTTTGGCCTTGATAGAGGTGGGGAGGAACTTGCCCATGCGTCTTATAGAATACAGAGATGCGAAAGCTTTTCTACACGCCGAACTTGTGTGATGTGACCATGATAAATTTCCGTCTAATACAATTCCCAGATCTTTAACAGTTTGGTTAAATGGAATGTGAGTCGAATCTACAAGAATGGAAGGCAGAATGTTAAGATCTACGTAACGTTTCAGTTTATCGGAAGCAATCAAAATTGCTTGTGTTTTATTAGGGTTAATATACATGCCATTGTCTAGCGACCAGTTAACAATCCTCTCTATATCTTCATTAACCTTGGAAATACCATCGTTTAACATTACTGGGGGTGCAGAATAGTACAACTGGACGTCATCGGCATACAGGTGATAACGGCAGTGTTTCAAGATATTTGGTAGGTCATTAATGTATAAAGAAAATAATAAAGGGCCGAGTACACTTCCTTGCGGAACGCCACAAGTAATCTCAGATAGCGCCGAGCACTTGCCATCATAAACCACCCTTTGTTTACGTCCAGTTAAGTAGGATTTGACCCAGTCGGTTGCAGAGGTGGTGAAATTAAAAAATGATTTTAGCTTGTAAATGAGAATATCATGGTCGAGTGACTGGAAAGCTTTGGTGTAGTCCAATAAAACTAAAACTGTCGCCTGTCTGCAGTCCATAGCTTGTCTGACGTCGTCGGTTATGTGAGTCATGGCGGTGCTAGTGCTGTGATTAGGTCTAAATCCCGACTGAAACGGAGCCAGAACTTCATTTGTATGTCGGCTGATTTGGTCGTGAGCAATATATTCTAATGCTTTCGATAGCGCGGGAAGAATACTGATAGGTCGGAAATTGTCAATGGAAGTGGCGGGGTCAGTCTTGGCGAGAGGAAGAACGTGTGCTATTTTCCACTTATCTGGAAAAATGCCAGAGCGCAGAGAAAGATTAAAAATGTCAGTGATGTATGGCAATACATGAGGTAAAATCAGCTTTATTAGTCGCAATGGGAGGTTGCCGGCTCCTTCAGAACCAGATTTGATCCGACCGATTGCAGTTGCAACTTGGAAGTCATAGACTGGGTTAAAATTGAACTCTATCATTTCTGTTTTGTGGTTTGCTATAGCTCTAATAGTAACATTTTTAGCATCGTTGTTCATTGAATTAGAGAGAGAGAAATGTGTATTTAATTCATCAAGCGACGAAACACGAGTAGGATCTACGTTACGTTTCTCTCCTAGCCCTAGATTTCTTAAGTTATTCCACAACATTCGGGGGTTGCCTTGCATATTTAATAATTCGTAAGAGAGCCTTCTCTTTGCGTTGCGCACGGCCTGATTACATCGATTTCTCAACACGCGGTAGTTATTAAAACTGTTTAAAGTATTTGGAGATTTGAGGCGCTTGTCAGATTTAAACCTGCGGTGAGCCGAATCGCGCTCCGCCATAAGTGCGAGAATGCTGTCGGTCATCCAGGAAGAAGCAGGCCGCGTGACGCGTTTTTTCTTGAGTGGAGCATGTTTGTCGAAAATGTGTAAGATTAGACTATTTAATTGATTAAGCTTATCGTTAATATCAGTGAAGCTGTTTATTGAATTCCATGGGGTTCTTGTAGCATCTTCGTTTAGTGAAGCGGGGTTAATTTTCTTTAAATCGCGGTATTCAATTATGTTTGGCTTGGATTTCGGAACATTGAGCGAGTAAGCAACGTAAATAAGATCGTGGAACGAGAGACCGCAGGCGCTCGTTTGTCCATGTTTGGTGATTCGAGAGCAGTCTCCTGTTAAGATGACGTCTAGCCAAGAATGCGATGTAGCCGTGTGGAAGGTAGGATCGAGCTTCAAAATATTTAGATTGTAAGAAGAGATTGCAGCGCGGAATTTATTTACTTCGGGTTTGTCAGTTTCTAAATGAAAGTTCAGATCGCCAAGTAATAATACATGCGAGTACATGGGAATGAGTTTAGCCAGTTCCTCTTCACAATTTACAAAGCACGTTCCAGGTGGACGGTACGCAACAGCTAGCAGTAGCTTCTGTTTGTTGATGGTAAGTTCCAGGAAAATATATTCTGTCATTCGTGCGTAGTTACCGTCAGATTTAGCCACAACCACCGCGGTAATATCTTCCCTTATCAGTGCCATCACCCCGCCACCTCGTTTCCCCAACCTGTCGTTTCGGAAGACGTTGTAGCCTCGCAAGGAGACCATGCCGGAGGATGTCAGGGGATTAAGCCATGTCTCCGATACAAGAATGCAGTGGAGATTCAGGGGGGAGAAAATAGCTTTGAAGCTATCGAGGTGCGCTTCGATGCTCTGTGCATTCACGTGTGACACCAACAGTGAGTTCGGACAAGTCTTCAGCTCATTTCCGAGAATTTTGGCTGTGCTGACCGCGGGGGGCGGAGTGCCAGGGCAATTAGAAGAGCGACGACCCTCTTCAGAATTTCGTCCACTGTCACCGAGATGCGTTGTTGCCAGATTAGCCATTTTTAGAATTGAGGTTTAACGAACAGAAACAAGATGGGAGAAGAAACATTAGCATACCAAAATTAAATTTAGAATTATTACTTACCCTGTCAAGCAGAATAGCATGGAGGAAAGCATCAGGGAATGACACACACACACTCACATTAAAAAACGATAACATAAACAAGAACCCGGACAAAAAACTCACACTAAACACACATGATTTGAACACATCACACACACAATTATTCATACACAGCGTATCATAACGACAAAAGTCACATATGCTCTTCATTACACTTCGTACTCAGTTCGCGTTGCACCCCATCTCAAGGGAGAACGTCAAGATCCTCGGGGGAAGATATAAGGTAGCGTCGACCTCCGTGAGATACGAAAATGCGCCCGTCTTGACTCCAGGCATTGCGTGTCCCTACGCGATCCTTTGCCACCCGCAAAACCCTCTGTCTGTAGGGAGTTAGCGACTCTGTAATTAATAGGGACGAGTTCTTTAGCATCTTCTTTGATTTCCACACCTCGTTCCTGGAGCGGTAGCTTACAAATTTCACTATGATGGGGCGTTTTCCCGATCTCAAAACTTCCGCAGACGATCTTTTCGGATCTCCCGGGCTCTTCTTTTACCTTCCACTTCTACCCTGAAGATGAGTGACGTTAGCTCTCTAAAGCTTTGAATCACCTGGTCGATAGCCCGAGAGAATCTTTTCATAATTCGTCGCCAGGAAAGCTTCAAGACTAACTACCTGTTATGTAATCACAAAATCCAGTTTAATAAATTTCTGAATTTTTCTTATATGTATTTCTTGCATTGTTGAATAATTTCCCTTGTAGCACATGAACACAATTTTTGATGAAATGCTCCCTTCATCAGATATTTATTCTCCACCAAGAGACGTAATCAAACAAGAATAAATGTCTGGCGAACAGAGTGTGCGTTCTTCTGAAACGTTACATCAAAAATTGTGTTTATGTGCATTTTAAGAACCGTAAACTACAAGAAATAATTCTCTGAATGTTAGTGACAATGCTTCTACATTAGCATGCAATTGGACATTATCAATTGCCTAGTGCTTTTAACTATACTTAGTCTAACACCACATTTTGAGAGAACAGCTATTCAACAAATTTATTTTCATCTACATGAAGACAAGCAAAGTGGCCTCTCAAAACGTAGTACTAGAATAAGTATAGTTTAAAGCACTAGACAATGGACAATGTCCAATTAACATTCCATACTAAAATCCACTTCATCACACAAACTGTTGCCAAATAAATAGAAACTTTGAATTTAGCATAATTCCAAGGATAATTAGACTCCACAAATATGCCACACAGCATCTTTTGGAGGCCCACGAAAGACCAAAACACCAGAAAAAGTACTGGCCAGTATCGACATTCCAACCAATACTTTCTGATACTGCTAGTATCAGCAGAAACTACAGCTTGGGTCAGCCCTAATTTCTTTCTTTGGGTTAATTGTGGTGATGAAGATGAACGATGATTACATGAAGTGGAATGTTATCTGTGTTTACATTTTTGATAGCCACATGTCACGCAATGACAGGGGGTAAAAAGACAGGTCAATTGAGGTACTTACTTGGTTAAAAACTAAGATAAATGATCATGTGTTGTGATCAGTTATTGTTTACCACCTGTATTAGTTCACCAACTTAAGTCTACGTAGGTCTTTCCAAAATACAGGGTAATTATAAATGATTCATCAAGTTTTAAAGTGAAATATTTCCAAACCAATTAATATAATGTGTGTGTGCTAATCATGAAACAAAAGAACACATCTGGATGTTTAATTTCTCATATTTGTAACCACGACGGCTGCCGACAGATGGCAGCACAATCCTAGTTTCCAAAATGGCGTCTATGCAGCAGAAAGCATTCTGTGTTTTGGAATGCTGCAGTTGTGGTCATTTCCACAAGTGAAAGAGGATTCCAATAACTTTGTAGTCCCATAGTCCAACTCGATGGGGCACTGCCCCATTGGCACACTGGGGTGCGTCTCTACCTGAAGGAAGAACTCCCACGCCGTTGGATTGGGCAATGTGCTGAAGATGACTAAGTGTTTTTCCCATGGCCTTCTAGTTTCCCGACCTAACAATTTGTGATTTTTTTCCTTTGGGGCCATGTGAAAGACACAGTGTATGTGCCACCACTACCAACAACTTTGGTTGAGCTGCAGGATCACATTACAGCTACATTTACGACCCTTGGTAGGGATATGCTAGAGCATGTGTGGGGCGAACTAGACTATCGCATAGATGTGTGTTGAAAGGAAGCCATATTCAACATTTATGAAACTATGTCTCAAACTTGGACAGTTTCGGTTTATTTTCGATTATCATTCTTTATTTTATGTGTTATATATTTTTTAATGCAGCCCTTTCAAACCCAATGAATCATTTATAATTACCCTGTATAGATAACTGATGCAGAAAGAAGAGAGAGTGGTACTTTAATCATCTAGCCATCAGAATTAACCTGAAGAGGTAGTAAATGTACTGGTTACGTTGTGGAGAAAATTTATGACAAGTTAGAATAAAACTATTCTATCTTGGAAATGATTGCTGAATTTTAAACAAATTCCAATAGAAGATTATCAGCTCAGCTTACACTGATATTTATGACTTAGAAACATCTTAAGTAATTTTGAATTAGAAGAGTCATTTTCAACTCCAATGAAACCATTACCTTGATTTATTAAAGAAAAATACTTACAAATTTGGGATAGGTGCCTTCCTCTGCCATAACACTGCTGTACACACAACAAGAATAAGGGTCGGAATGAGTGATGGGTCTGGCTCCAACTTTGTGTGGCGTCTGGAAATTCAAGAGAACATAGAAATAAATCAATTAATAACAGAAACAAGCTTTAAAAATATCTTGGAAGTTGTACATGTTGCTACATTCAAATTCGTACCTGGAGTAGTCACTAAACACCTGGGAAAGAAAAGTTCTGAGGAAGATTTTTGGAGCTGTGATGCAGAATGGAGAATGGTGAATACGAACAAATGCAGTATAACTGAAAGTAAAATAAGACAGTTAAAGTGGTTCGGACACATGGAAAAGATGGAGGAGAGCAGAGCGGCAAAGAAAGTTTTCTGTGGGAAAATCAGGAGGTAGAAGAATGAAAGGGCAACCCAGGAAGAGGTGGCAGGAGGATGCAGAGGCAGATCTAAGGCAGCTAGGAGTGAGGCGATGGAGACAGAAGGCTACAAACAGAGAAGAATGGACTAAAGTCATTATGAAGGTCAAGGCCCTGCAGGGCTGTAGCGCCATGTGGTAGGGTAAGGTAAGTAGTAGTCAATAAATATATAAAATTTGGCAAATTCAATCTTTTGAATACTGGGTGTACATACAAGTTGTTCACATGTTTATAATTAGGAAGAAGAATTCAAATTAACTTAGAGAAACATAATTGACTCACGTAATACATTAATTCTAGACGTTTTGCACAGGCACTGACTACCCCCAACATTTTCTGTTCCATGTGACAGATCTGATTGATTAATTATTATTTTACTTCGCTATTCTCCACCTTTTGGCTCATTCCATGCGCAGGTCAAGATTCGAACCTGGGACCCCTGGCATCGTAACATGCTAACCACTTCGCCACGGAGGTTGACATGTGGCAGGATTGAAGTTGGTGTTGTAAGACCACTTTATGCACAGTAATCGGGACTGGACCTACAGTTTAAATGTACCTCCACCAGGACATGTGGCAGGAGTAGCACAATGGTGTGAGCACAGTGCATGACAGTTTATTGAAAGCAGATAGTGAAAGTGAAATTGGCATATTTGTGAGGTTGCATTAAGGACAAAGTGTACCAAACTCATGTTCAAGATCCCTATGACATAGATGTGTTCTTAAACTCCAGCCAAGTCAGCCCAGGTCTTAAAAGTGGCTTACGCATACATCAGGAAATGTCATGTTGATGTCACTATCGAAGCTGTCCCGAGCTGTAGTTTACGAACAGCGTGGTGGATTGACTGCTTGGTTGACTCTTGAGCTGGTGCAAGTTTAACAGCAGCGGACCTGATTCTGGAAGTAGTATGAGGTGTAAATGGCAATAAATTGCATCTCTTTATAAAGCTCAGCTATATTAATAGAAAATTTTGATAACTTTAGAAATTGGCACGGAAAATAACCGAAACAATCAACAAATAACTTTATGCCATAATACATATCGAAAATAATTATTTTTGTAGTATTTTATTGTATGGTCAATTTTGTTTAGTACCCCGCATTAACGTTGAATTAAGGTAAATTAAGTCTTCAAAATATGCTTCAGTGACCCTACCATTGCAGTTGAGATCAAAACTACTTTTTCCAATTGTTTTATACTTTTCTCTCTTCGGATGCCAGTTTTTACATATCCTTCCATGCATAAATCCTTGAAAAGAATTACAAAATAATATTAACTACATCTTTTCCTTCAGTTATCTTCCGACTTACGAAGGCAGCAAAAAAATAATTGCTGGCCTGGTCATTGAAAGGAAGCTGCTGCATTGCATTTTCTGCTAGTTTCCATCTGCAGTCACGCCAGTCAGCCAACTCAACAACATCAAGTATGGCTTTCAAATCTTTCAAGCCAAGTAAGTCAGATATGCCACTGTGACATCACGGAACTTGAAATGGGCAGAGCTAGCCAGACTTGACTTGAGTTCTCGAATAGATGTAGCTGGCTGGCTTTGGCTGGAGTTTACAAACGTAAGGCATGATGACCAGAATAACTAACACCACCAGCATGTTGGTAGAGTCAAATTACATTAAAATGAAAATATTCTCTCGGGCTATCAAACAGGTGAGTTGTGGAAAAGATTCCAAAGCTTTCGAGAGCTAACGTCCCTCTCATCTCAAGGGTAGAAGTGCAGTGCTGAATGTCAACCCGGTGTATACACGTTCGTGGAGAGATGGATCCCAGTGAAGATGGCAGACCAATCGGGTACCGTGTCTACTGCAGCCGTGCTTCTGGTTAACTATCGCTAGCCAGGCTGGGTCCAGTTTGAGTCCTATGTCAAGACTTACATCAAATATGAACAGAATTGCAATACTGATGTCCAGTGCTCGAAATGTCTTTATCAGAGCTAGGCGCCAGCTCTCAAATTCAGGCACCAGGAAACCACCTACTGGCAATTGTTCATACTATAAGAAGTTGAGCATCACAGTATTCAAAACATTGCTAAATCATGTGAGAAAGCAGAAAATTACAGGTTGGGGGACAAAGAGTAAGGAATAGTTACTGATTCTATAAAATGTTCACAATGTGGATAAAAAAAAATCATAACACCATTAAGCCTTGTTTCCATGATATGAAAAACTCAATATGCTGACCAAGGCAGAAATTTATATCATTTTAAAACATAAACTAAACGTAACGTTTCAACCTTCTAGTAAGGTCTTTTGTACTTGGTACAGAGTCTGAAGAAGACCTTGCTAGAAGGTTGAAACGTTACGTTTAGTTTATGTTTAAAATAAAATAAATTTCTGCCTAGGTCAACATATTGAGTTTTTCAAAAAAATCATTTGCTAACTTACGCTGTACTGCAATTTGAACTTAGAATCTTCAAAATTTTGACATACAAACTTAAAAGAATGGCAATATTACAGCAAAAGATCACAGTCGCCAGGCTGAAACTTTTAGTCGCCATGGCGACCTGGCAACTGGGATTTTTCGAGCCCTGCTGATGTCAAAGCGAACCAAGCACAATAAAAACTTTTTGAGTTGATGTATCACATGAACAACAGTATGTTACTGTATGTCAATTAAATGTCTTCTCATGAATTACACTCTTATTTATGTGAACAATATCAAAATGGCAGAATTGTGTCATTAAAATAATAGTGTGTTAAAAATACTTTGCAATTTTACTGATATCTCAATATGCCATTATCACCTGGTATTTATAGCATAATTGGTCAATTCTTATCTGCACAGGCCCATACTAATAAATTAAATCACATGGATTTCTTCTAACTGGCAATAGCTTGAGCACAAGCGGCAATAATAAATTATTAAATCTAAATTATAATACTACTAATAAATTGTATTGATTCAAGAAGATTTTCACAGCACATGCAGATAGTATATTTCTTACCTTAAAAAATGTGTAAATGTCGACAAGATAAAAACAATTATTGACTGATTCATTGCTTTTGTGCCACCTTTGGCTAATTTGCGAAGATGGGGATGAGTGATGACATGATGAATGGACACTCGCAAACATCTATGCTGAGGCCGGGATTTGAACCCTGGCATTGTAGCGCAATGTGCTAACAGATAAAAATGAACACTGCACATCATACAATATAATGACATTTTAACCCGTGTGAAATGTCATTTTAATGTGTGATGTGTTTGTGTAGTTCATTTTGATCTTGTCAACGTTTTGACATTTTTCAAGGTAGGAAATAATAATTCTCATTTTGCCTACTTGCCTCAATTTACTCTGATAAGCTTACTTTTCATTTTTCCGCAGTGTACACACCTGACGAAGCCACCAGACGGGTGGTGAAATCGATCGCGAGAAAAATGTACGCGGAAAAATGAAAAGTGAGCTTATAAGAGTAAATTACCTATCTCCGCTATATCTTTAGATACAATACTCGCCTCAAGTTTTTCAACCACACAAGGATGCAAGGAATGTGAATTAAACTAGTCATGAAGTAGAGGATCATCAGCGAAAAATGGAAGTGTAGACTTGATAATGAAAGTTCATCCGTACTTCCTCCCTTTTCACCCAGATATTTTCTTTTTATGAACTTCAGTGGTAATTTTAGCAGTTCCTCTAGGTACTCTTCATACATTTTGCACAGCTGAAAGGAAAAAGAAAGAGAAGAAGTTGTTGATGATAATATACTGAAGTATGAATCACACTGATGTAAACATTTGGTAACACAGTGACACAGCGTGACCTTCAAAAATGTTCTGATTTCCTAAAATAATTTTCATCTGTTTTAAATAAAGTTAGGTGAGTGAGTGAATTAGTTTATTTTATGTTGCTTTTATCTCACTTTTTGGTAATTGCGAAGATGAGGATTAGTGATGATACAGGGTGTCTACCAAAATAACATCCAAAATTCTTGACTTTTTCATGCCTTTTGTTTGCCTTTTTTTGTTTCTGATGGCCCATACTTCGGTAAAGTTGTAAATTAGCAATTAAGAAAATAAATATTTATTTAATGAAAAACACCTATCAAAGGGTCAGTTAAGTTGAAAACTGAAATTGTATTTAGCAAGAGAATTAGAATTGCTTTATCCATCCTGCATTTGTCAGACTAGTGACATCTGGACTCACAGTCAGTATAATCTTATGTGGGGCTCATGTTGTCGTCTCTTTATCCATCTTACCATTCATCCTCATCTTTGCGATTAGCCGAAGAGGCAGAAAAGTGAAGCAACATAAACTAAATCAATCAATCAGTCATTGTGATAGTAAAAATCCTTGACCACAAGTCTTGACTTTATTGACATCCTGACCTACTTGTTGATTTCTTTACTTTTTCTTGACCTTCATGACTTTCTTGACTGGTACACACACTGTGATATGAAATTTATGAATGGATACTCACAAAGACCACACATGTCCAGGCCATGATTTGAACCTGAGACCCCTAGCATTGTAGGATGCTATGCTAACCACTCTGCCATGGAGGCCAGCTTAATTAGAGTTGAATATGAAGTAATGGAACATACAAAGATTTGAATGTCGACATCGAAAGAGATCTTTATTTAATTCTCTTCTTATGTAACATTAATGGCCAAGTACATATTTGATACTTCAGAAAAGTGCAAATTTTATAAAATGACAGAGCAAAAACACAACAAAGATTAAATTTAATGTAGTTTTTGAAAGGAGAGGAAATTTAAAAATGACCTTGCTACTGCAGGCCAAATAGTTAAACATCAAGCTTGGAAAAAATGTAAACTCCAAGTGCCACTATACCATGCGCGTGCACTCCGGTACAGCAAGGCCAGCAGCAGTGGTGGCACACAGTATAACTGTTACAAATTAATTCTATAACTTTTGGTTTCTCATTATTTCTTCCAGGTTGCCTCAACAGAATATCAACCTGCAAGCCTCCAAGGTTCGTCCTTTTCTGATATGGGGCCATCAACACCCTCTCGAGGCATGTTGACAAAACATCTGCATAGTATCACCCTGGCAATGCCACCAGGAGCCCGAAAAATACCCCAGGACCTTGAAGGATCCAATGGGAGGAAACATTGTGTGGAGACAAAGTTTGTTTTCCAACCCATAAGGGCGGGAAGAAAGCCGAGAGTGCCATCCGTTCAGTCTGCTGATGTCCTCAGTGTTGCGAACTGCACGATTAAGTG
Source organism: Lepisma saccharinum (assembly GCF_977018435.1). NCBI lineage: Eukaryota > Metazoa > Arthropoda > Insecta > Zygentoma > Lepismatidae > Lepisma > Lepisma saccharinum. The sequence continues at coordinate 67,086,724 of NC_139235.1, read as the reverse complement.
TCCAAGTGTACTGTGCACTGTCAGCGATGTAGCATATCCACCAAGCTAGTTAAAATTTATATTCATAAATAAACTATAAAGTTTCAAAACACAGGAGAAACAAAAATATGATTGCTGACATACAGATGACATATTCTATGTGAAGATAAAAGTTTCCGAGCGTTCGGTATATTACGACAGCTAACATGTCCATGGACACATCCGCCAAATAGAGTTGGTGAAACTCGCCGGCCGCGGTCACACTTTTTCGAGTGCTTTGCGAGGTGAAAAGTTATGGTTTTTCAGGCTGGTGAATTTCTATTTGTTTGCTTCAAAAACTTGAGTGTTGGCATTGTTTACTATTTACTACGGAAAGAACTACATGGTCCCAAAGTGGATTTGTGAATATTGTGATGAGTGAAAATCTTTAAAATTGTTTCAATCATTCGTGATCGTCTGTTGCATTAAATACGTTTGACAACACACCAACTGAAATTCGAAAAAATGAACAACTGCACCAGGACATTCATCTTTTCCTTAAGAGACGTTATGGGAACAGTATCAGGTAGAATGCTATTTTTTCATTATAACGTACCACGTAAAAGCAATGAATTCTTGGGTGTCTTAATTTTTCGGAATCTGCTTCCCCAATGGAAAATGTCACCGCATGCCACTGCACTATACATTACATCTTATACAAATTTTGCACACTTACATACCAAAAGTGTAACATACCTTAAAGAAGTACAGTATACATCCCAAGCCTAGGCTGACAGCACCACATGTGTTGCAGCTGAGGCCAACAAGAAAAACTGCCAGGGCCACAGGGAACCTAGACATTCCAGTCAGTGCCCAATCAGACCACTTAATGGAGCCAACAATGTATTTGGCCACAAACCTGAAATTTATAGAAAAAAGAAAAATCATAACTTTTTTTTCTGAAATAAAGTTATTGGTTTTAAAGAGACTTGACTGTATTATGTACAGTGATTATTAAACATTACTTTCCTACCTCCTTTAGATTGTGAACAGTGCAAGTATGAAAGATGTATTAGTAGTATATTCAACGTAAAGTGAGATTCAAAAGTCTATGAACTCTCATTTTAAAAATTCATTGACATAAAACTAGAAAATATTTTGGAGTATTGTTCCTTGTGGTGATATGTGGGTGACCTTGGAAACATGCTGCACCATGGGATAGCTGCACGTGACAGTGCACAGTGTGTGTGAGTTGGCACAAACTAAAATCCCATGTGCCATGAGTCTCCCGCAAGAACAGAGAGTTCCTATGTTGGAAGCTTATTTTGTGATGAGCCTGGTTTCATTTGGACGAGTATGTTAACAGTCAGAACATTCACATCTGGGCTTCAGAAAAGCCGCACGCATTACAAGACCCACTTCACTCGCAAAAAGTTGGTGTGGTGTGCAATTTCCAGGCGGCAAATTGTGTGACCATTAAAAAAACGAAACTGTTAATTCAGCTGTGTACGGAGATATTATTCATAATTTCTTGGCGATAGTTGAAGAGGAGGACCGTTATTGTTGGTTCCAACAAGACAGTGCAACCTGCTGCACTTTGAACAAGACAATGGAGATGCTCCGCCAGTTCTTCCAAGATCGACTGATCTTGAAAAAATTGTGGCCACCTCGCTCACCAGATATCAATCCTACAGATTTTTATTTATGGGGGACATCTAAAAAATACAATGTAGCTAAACAATCCCAGGATGCTGCAATATCTGCAGAACAACATAATCAGGGCCGTGAGGGACATCTCAAGCAACATATTGAAAATGTAGGGTCCAACATGTGTCGTCGTGTGAATTTGTGCATTCGAGAAAAATGGAAGGCAGTTCCAGCATATTCTGTTAGTATTGTATTGTTATATGTAAGCACGAATTTCAATAAAGTTATAGGTCACAGTATAAAGTACTTGAATTAAATTGTCCTTCATTATTTTCAATATTTTTTTTTAAAAAAAAAATCAGAATTTGGGGACTTTTGAATCACACTGCACTAAGCTGTCCAAGGTGCAAGTCAGATTTTTGCACAATGCCATTTTTTACAAAGTAATGGAATTCTGAGAGACAAGGAAAGTGTAAGGTGAGGGATTCATATTCAATAAGATGCTAAGTCAAACCTTGCTTCATCCTGTCTTGATATTCTCTGGTTGTCATTTCTGATTAATGATAGGAGTTACCTTAACCCATTCCTTCTATCTTTTATTTGAGATTTAATTTTTTTATGCACAGGAAGGTTAATCAGGGCTCGACCTACAGTTTAAAGTGGGATCTGAATCAATTGTACCTTCACATCATCATCTACCACATCACAGTTAATCTTATAGTACAAAAAGTGACATGAAATTAGTGAACAAGCAATTCAGATGCATGCAGGATCAAAGCTTATCCTAATTTTACACTTCACCTACCATACTTCTCATCACCAAAAATCAGCTGGTCAAAGAAAGCATTCACCATCTTCACTACTGCTGCATATCCATGTACAGAAAGAATGATATACGATTTAGTCATTTTTACTTTAACTTTACACTAATTGTAGCTAATAAGGAACCATTTTCAAATGTTTCTTCAAAATGTTCCACACAGTCTGGCGTGGCATCTGTAAATCTAAACTTCCACATTAGGGCTGTGCACCAATAGAGTATCATATACTCTGTCATATTTCTAGAACACAGCATATTCAAGAACACTGGATTATTTTGTGTAAAATTAACTTGATTAGAGTGTCATGAATGATTACTACAAAAGTTATGTAGTTATGACCAACCCAAATGCATTAAATCTCAGCTAAGCTAATTTATTCGCCACTCAGCAAAATCAGGCACAAGATCTCAAAACAACTTGATTAATATAGTTACTGTCCACTATTTATTTTTAACATAAAAAACCTACTCTGTGGCAATAACAGCCAAAATAAGAAAATCAAATCAATGGACATCATTTTGGCAACCAAAGAAAACATGTGCTATTTACTGAATTTCACCAGGGATATTAAATATAACACTTCTCCATATGCCAAATAGTGCTCAAATCCCAAAAATATAGATAACTCATCACTTTATGTTAAAAACATCCTCATTTCAAAGATTTTTTGAATTGTCATTTGTTACATCTGGACACCCACTGCACACCAAGTTAAGCTTGCTGGCTGGCAAGCAGGCCTAGGCAGAACAGCAGCATGAAGGCGAGTGCAGATGGTCCAATCAGAGGCATCCAAGGCCCCCGACATTATGACAGAGGACCTTTCCTTTATTATTCTGGGAGCGTTGTCTTTCAGCGAAGTCTTTGAGGTAGTTACAGAGATGAGAACAGTATGTGATTCCTCAGTGCTGAAAAATCTCGAGTAGGAGAATAGCCAAAATTAGCTGTTTTGTGTGGTTATGTCCATGGGAGGGGACCAAATCAGACTTACATGAGTGAGACACTTATCTATCAGGCACTCAGGCTCATAAACAGAAAACAGATCATGTCCTGCTTGAGTGTGTGGGCAGTGGAAGCCTTTGTTCCAAGCAGGCCTCGACCAGGCCAGACTTTCAGTGGAAAGTGCAAATCCCCCTGCATCCAGCTCCAGAATCACCATCAATGGATGGAACTGCAGGAAATGGCCCCCAAGCTACTCCAAAAATCTCCCCTGTGATCTCAGTGGTAAAATTCCCAAAAGTGTAAGAAAATTCGCCTGTGCCAAATGTCTGTTCATTCCCCAAGAAAGCCACATGTCTGGAGATGAAAGTAGTGATGTCACCACATTTATGTATCATAATCTTTTGTATGTGTTATTTAGTGTCAGAGTAACCTGCATGAACTGGTTATCAACCTTGATGCAGATATATATGAGTAGTAATAAAAGTGTTTCTGTGTAAAGGTAGGAGCTGGCTATTTTCTTTGTGTCAGGTAAATCTATCCTGCCTCTCTGGGCTACCGGACGTTTATGGGCCCCTTGGTCCTTTTGATAACACCAGTAAAATTGTGAATTAGTCTGCCTGGTGCAAATCGAAGGCCAAAACAGAGGCTTCTTGGTGCTTGGGTTTGCCTATCTCGTATGTCATTTAGTCCCATAGTCAAAAAATCACCTAACTCACTTTTATTGCCTCTCCGAGAGCATAAGATGGGGTAAGGATTGATTAATAGCAAACATTGTATAGATTAATATTTCAGTCCGCATAATACAGAAAGTCCATTGAACCCGTAGCATAACAATAGCTGTGCAGCTCAAGCGCCGAGCACCTTTGACGACAAGAAATTTCCCTGATTAGATCAAGAATCCGGTCATGCTGAGAGACGGTTTGTCCCATCGTATGGTGTTCATTTTCTGCAACTTTTGGCTAAAAGAATGATGAGTGATGACATGATGAAATTGATGAAGGGACATTCACAAAGAATACCCACGCCCAGGCCGGGATTTGAATCCAGGACCTCTGGTGTCATAATGTGCCATGCTAACCACTTTACCATGGAAGCTGGCAATTACTACAGGAGTTCAAAATATATATCGTGGTAGCACACGATCTCTAGAACTAATTATATTCATACTAGGTATGGACTGACATGAAATTTTGGCCGATACCGATAAAGTACTGATATAAAATTTACCAATACTGATAACCGATATTCTACCGATCCGGTATAAGATTCCAAATGGTCCTTGAAGAACCTGAATGGTTCATTGACTTCTTTAATAAATGTGTGTTTACAGGTGGTCCTCCTCCGTGGCTGCACAATCTAAGGCACGTTGCTTTGGATGGCGACTGCAGGACAGCATGGGTTTGATCCCGGGTTCAGTCTTGGGAAATTTCAACCTGTGTATATAGCCGGTGGCAACCCACTATCGTGAGAAAATTGGGGAGCTTCAAATGAGTAAGCGTAATGCGGTCGCGTAGACTTACTATAATGGCTGGGGATACATCGGGCTGACCCCCCCCCCCCCCCACTATTCCAATCCTGGTTGAAGATCTCCACGCTTCGAGGTGAGGAAGGAAAGCATGGGAGGGAGACCGACAGCCGGTAGGTAAGCCAAAGCCCTTCATGCACAGGATTATTATTTTTATTTATTACAGGTGACGGCAATGCAAAAGAAGTTCTACATTTAGACATTTACTTTTTCAAAAATTAGGGCATAGAGATTATCCAAAAAAATTATAACAAAACTGACCGAATTTTACACTAAATTATAAGATATTTAAAGATATATCAGATCGGTCAAATAATCGACAACGCAGACCTGCGAAGATTTTGCGGCACAAAATATTTTATGGGATATGAGCCAAATCAAGTGCCCTGATGTCAGATATAGTATTAGTTTTGAAATATCACGTACAGATTTTGTACAATTCCACATTTTAGTAATCGTGATGACGTACCTGTAATAGTATTAGAAGCACTGCTTGTAACATTAGAACAATGATATCACCAGTCGACATGGGTTTGGATGTCTCATAGATGACTCTTGTTTCTGAATAATTTCAGCATGTTGAATCTAAAAATGAAATCCATTTTTACCCATCACGTCTAGTTTTTTCAGAAAACAGCAACATATTAACTGCCTTAATTTCACAATAAAATGTGTTGTTCCATCATTTACCCAATATATGGCTCTGTTTAGATGGTAAAATATTGGTTTTCTACAATACAAATCCAGCAATTTTGAACTACATATGCACATAGAATAGTCTACATATGCACATAGAATAGTAAACATTTAATCTGTCTTCTACCATCACAAGGTCCTCCTCCGTGGCTGTAAGGTCTAAGCCACCTTGCTTTGGACGGCGGCTGCAGGATGGCATGGGTTTGATCCTGAGTTCGGTCTCCAGGAATTTTCGGCCTGTGTATAGGACTGGTGGCAACCCACCATTGTGAGGCAATTGGGGAGCTTCGAGTGAGTAGCATAATTCGATCTCTAAAATCTCCTATAACGGCTGGGGGTTGAATGTGCTGACCCCACGTCACACCATTACCGGTTGAAGAACTCCACACCTCTAGGTAGGATTGTGGAGGAAGATTGGCAGTCGGGAGATAGATCAAGGCCTTTCAAAGGCTGTCGCGCCATAGATTATTATTATTATCTACCATCACAAGACACATTGGATTCAAAATTGTATGGACTTTAAGTAAGTGTTATTTTTTAAATCCCTCATAAAAATTTCCTTCACAAAATATCCAAAACTTAATGTTATACTATGGTGGGTTGATTGATTTTACTGATGCAGAGTAAAATCATGACGTGATGGGAAGACATTTATGTCATTTCCGTGAGCAGCATTCAAAATACTTCCAGAATCACCTATTGGTTTGTAAACAATCGAACTTTCCCTTGCATAAATTTATTTTGTTGTGTTTTGTAATAGGTGTAAGGGAATGGCGAGAATTTTGATTATGAAATTGTGAACAATCCTGATGTGATGGGAAAAATGGATGTCATGTGCTTGATCAGCATTCAAAATACTTCCAGAATCACCTTTTGGTTTGTAAACAACCGAAATTTCCTTCCATATATCCAATTTTGTTGTTGCCGTAAGTCAATAAATATTTCATGTCATTATTGTAAAAAATCCTTATGTGATACAGGAAAACTGCATGCAGATTTGAATTCAGCCCACCAAAATTAGGTAAGGTCACCTAATTACCTTATGCCGCAAAACAAAAAAAATATTTCGCAGGCATGTGCAATTTTACTGATGAACCAATACACCAACATGCCTATATCGGCCAATACCGCTAGAATACCGATTAATCTGTCCCATCCCTAATTCCTACCTGACAACAATGGTGTATGCTGCTTTGCCATTGATGATAACAGCCACCCAACATCCCAGGCTAAGCAGGTAGATTGTTGTAAATGCGACCATGTACAGGATGAAGGGAAGAGCCAAGAAATCCAGACTCCTTTGCTTCAGCATGTAGCTATCTGGTGGCGGAAGAATGGAAGGGTATATCTGCAACTGGATGCTAACCCTGAAAGAAAGAAAGGATAAATATTAAGGATCCATTGGCATGAAATGTTTATTAATACAATTTGCTAACACTGATAAACATTAGATTTTATGCCAGGCACAAAATGTTAGTAATTATTAAAACAAGACTTTAATGTAATTAAAGTGGTTCCAGCCAAAGAATGGCCTTGGAAACCCAATTTTTGTCTTTTCTGTCAAAAGCCGTGGAGAGTCACATGAACCGCTGAACCAATTGGCTTTGTCCAGTTGCTGTGGTGAGGGGAAATTCTCGTGGTTTTCTGAGTTGCCAAATTTTTCGTTTCAAGTCTTTTTCAAAACAAGTAGCACCTTGAACAAGGTTAAGCATGTCGAAGCTTAATGGTTGCAGACGCATAACAAGTGAAAGGGTCTCCGATTCCTTGCCTCTCCCTGAAATGCAAGCGAAGGGGGCATGTTGACAGGAAGAGGTGACGTGTCGACTGGACAAAAATCAGGTGTGTAGCAACCTGTAGCAACACCGCTTGCATCCCCTTGAACTGGAGGTGGAAAGTCTGGGTTTCCTGAAGTCAATTCTTTGGCCAGGCGGACTTTAGGTGAAAGTGGTCATGTATGTCAAAATTTATGCAGTGATTTATTCATCCCTCGCCCCACACCAAAGTTTTCAAAAGTTACCTCTTATAACCATTACAAATGAACTTGTATCCACACTCCAATTGGAAAATTCTGGGTAACTCCGGTTTTTTAGTCAAATGCTAAACGTGCTTGACTAACAAGGCTGATCGTGTCTTTTTTGCCTGAAACAAGTTACATTTTCATCCCCACTACGAAGAAAAACACATTATTTCAAATACATATCAACACATAAATGTTGCTAACTGGTGTATACCATACAGTAATATGAAACTTTTACTCAAACAGTACCATAAAAATTAAGCAATAATGGTAACTAATAGAGCAGCTTTCTGATGTAAGTGGCAAATATGACGAGCAATGAAAATGAATGCCTCCAACTTTACAACACATCAATAGATGGCAGCATGCACTCACCTATTCCTTGAAATCTTTACCATTTTTTAGGTGGGTGAGAAATTGAATTGAATTGAATTGAATTGACTTTATTGCTGGGCGAGATTCAGCTGTTGCTGGAGTTTTTGAAATAGAGGTATGCAGTGATCATTCACCACTGTCGTTTAATGTGTGAATGAATTTCTCAAACTGAACGTGCTGCTACAAGTGACATACGAGGGTTGCAGCAAAAGTCATGGCAACTATTTTTTTCCATTTTGCATCAATTCATCAATCGTTTTCTTGTGGATGTCATCTGTTGCTGTCACTTAATTTCCCATGCCATTGGTTGAATGATGCGTAGTTAGGTAGGGGCTGGGGGGGGGGGTGTAAGCCACCTCAGAACCAGCCATTAGCCCCCCAAATGCATGTGACATATGCATAAAATAATTAAGGGAAGAGAAAGGGCACACAAAAAATAGAAAATTCTCATGAAACTTAATGTGTTACTCTTGTGGTGTGCCAATCACATATAAGGAAAGAATTTAAAGTTATGTCCTGATGTAGAATACAATGAAAGTTGAAGTGCATGTGCCTTTTTTACGGGAACCATATGTTCCAAACAACATTTTAAATAAAAATTTATTGCCGTTATTTCTTTTATGTTCCACCTTGGAGCGTTAGATAAACATTGTTACATTCAAACAATAGTGGTGTTGGATCCAGTGTTTACATAAACGTAGCCTTTCAACAATGAGTTCCCACAAATATGTTTTTTTTCTTCAAACATGAAAAAGAGAAGCTGTTCTTGTAGAGACGTGAGCAGAATAGCAGTTTTCATAGGAAAAAAAAAGGCGTCAGTTCCTTCAAAGAAGTGAATTTTGTTTCTGTGGATTTGTATTGTGTGGGGGACATTTAAAGATGTACACCTACATGATGCGTGAAAGTGTCACGATCCTGTAGAAGCGATTCAAACGTGCTTAATTGCTTTATTACATGGTGATCACTACAGTTTATTGGCGAAATCACTCTTTTCCAAGTCCTTTGTGCATGTTGCACCGCGACATTAATATGTATGCAGATGCGCAGGATTTATTTGGATTTTTCATTGTACGAAGGCAGTGCAGTTTAAAGTTGTGTTCAACTCTCTTGGTGATGGGTGAATCTTGTGGATCATTTCTAGATTCATTCTTCTGGAGGTAAGCAGCAGCTTATTTGTTGTTCTTAAGTAACCCACAGAATACGTGCTTATGCGGGTTATATAATAACAAGAAATCTTTTGGAGATTGGAAATTATCGGAAAATCAATCTTTGATGTTGTGCTCATACTGTTTGTGAAATTAAGGCACAGATAACAGAATGATCATTTCTTTCAATAGAGTTTATTAATAGTAAAAGGTAAGCGTCAAGCAAACAATCTTAGACTATTGAATTTCAGAAAGAAATTTAAAGAATGCATACGCAAAGTGATCATGTAAAACCTGCTTCAAATGTCATAATCGGTTTTCTTTTGATGTCACCTGGACAGGGTTATATAAAAGTTATTTGGTAGACTATCCTCATTTAAAAGCCTAGTTATCAGGATAATTAAATAATATTTCGCCTATAGATAGCAACTTTCTTTATCTTTCATACCATAATTTATTAGTGCATGTTCTTTTTTAATATTTTGTTTCATTTAGACCTTGTTTCAAGGCACATTCAAATTTTGCATTGTGCGAATTACTCACTTTAGGCAAATGTTAAAATATTTTTATATTAATAAAAAATATATAAAACCTAATTTACTTACGACCAATGAGTATTATTATTATTATTATTATTAATACTATTATTATTAATATAAAAATATTTCAACATTTAAGGCACAAATGGTAATTCTATTAATAAAAAATGAATTTATCCTTAAGCCTACATAGAGACCTAGAATAGAGACCAAGAAGAGCGCACATTTCGCGATAATTCATTACCTTGGAAGGTTCTCAATTTTGTAATAGTCCGTAGTTCTTCATTTCGTTAATTCACTTCTTCAATAGTCAATTTCTTTAGATCCGAAAGCATCATAATACTTATAGTGTTAAAGTTTAGTGTACTTAATTTTAGAGTCCCATGTGCATCTACATATAAAAATACACATTATTTCGTAAAGCATTTTTTAGATATGTCGGTGCTCATTAAACCTATACATCTCTGTTCATTCTTATTTGGCTTCTGATTTACAAATAGGCAGTACTATAATCTGAATCAACAAAACTTAGAATGGTGTTGATTTCTGTTGTAAGTAAATAATGTCCAATTATAGGCATGCATAGTATAATGGTAAAAAAGAAGATCTGCATGCCAAGTTTGAATGAATGGAAACTAATTACAGTGGGGAGCCGCTTGCAAACATCTATAAGATTATTAAGATAGCAAACCAACTAAGTTCATCCCCTCTCCCCCCTAGGATAAAATCATAAATCGCACCCTGGGTATGTGTTCATTTTCAGTTGACGTAGATTTATTACATACCTACCAGTGTCTTCGGCTACAGCTGCAATGAGACATATTAAAACATGGCTAAGGTCAATCATGGGCAAGACAAATTTTCTTCCATAATACTGTTAAACATAGAAAGGAAAAATATAGCTGACCGACAAAGATCTTTTCAGGAATTTATACAGATGAGCAAAAACCAGTGAACTTCTATTGAAGTATTAGGCAAGACAAATATGTAATTGGTGTAATATCTTAGCTTTCTTCACGGATTTAGTAGCAAGTGCTTCTCGGTTGTAGTAAAATTAGGAAAATACGAAGTTTCGTTCTATAGAAATTAAGGAAATTTAAATTTTTACTATTCCATTACCTATGTAGATTGTGATTTTAAATACCTTGCAGCATTATCATTTGCTCAGTACCATGAACACAGGATTACCCATTAATATTATCACATATTAGAATTATACCTTCGTTCCTCGAAAGATCCTTTGGATATGATGATGCAGGGATCACCTGTCTCCTAAGGAGAATTCCCATGATGGTTTTTGTAATGGATAAAAGCATGAATAACATTAGCCCCAGCTAGCCTCCTAAGCGGACAGTCAAAACTACGCCTATGTGCACATTAAATATTCATCACTAGGACTAGGAATTTTATGACCTACAAATCATCAAAAAAATGCAAAATAAAATATGCTCTTATGACCTAAAATTTTACAAAATATGCACTATAATTTCAAAAACATGCCCTTATAACTGGAGTGTTTCAAACATCAATATCTAAATGCTAAGATATTTTCACATACGTACTATTACGTCGTTCATAAAGTAAGTTCCACTGATGAATACTGTGGCGCTGCAAGCGGGGCAGTGTGAATGCGCATGCGCCTTGTGTAGCCACAACCTTGATGAAGTGCAGACGTCAGTTTGAGGCAGGTTGGTCAGGATAGTAGTGCGTAGTGCGTTGTTGTTATGTTTCAGACAATCCAAACTCCCGCCACGTGTGAGGTGCGATCCGTGATCCGTTTTCTGGATGCACGGAATGTTCCAGCTGCAGAGATCCACCGTCAGATTTGTGAGGTGTATGGAGAAGGAATAATGAGTGCTTCAATGGTAAGAAGATGGGTGAGACAGTTTCGTGGTGGACGGGTTAGTGTTCATGATGCAGAACGAAGTGGTCGACCGTCTGTTGTGAATCCCAATTTGGTTCCTTTAGTGGAAGAGCAGATTAGGGAGAACAGACGATTCACTTTGTCTGAGCTGTCATTAGAGTTTCCACAAATCTCCAGAACTGTGCTGTATGAAATTGTGACAGTGAATTTGAAATTTCGCAAATTGTGTAACCGTTGGGTCCCTCACCAGCTCTCCGAAAATGCCAAAAAGGAAAGAATGGGAAGTGCATTAGAGTTTTTGAAACGGTATAGTAAGGAGGGGGAAGAGTTGTTGGATCGGATTGTGACTGGAGACGAGACATGGGTTTTGCATGAAACCCCAGAACAGAAACGAAGCACCATGGAGTGGAGGCACTCCGCGTCACCGTGGAAAACGCAACCAAAGCTTACAAACAAAAAAATCATGTGCACTGTGTTTTGGGATAGGCATGGAGTATAACTTGTGGAATTTATGGAGCGTGGACAGCACATCAATGCCGAAACCTATTGTGTGACACTTCAAAACCTGCGTCGTGCAATCCAAAACAAACGACGTGGCATGCTCAGTCGGGGTGTCATTCTCCTCCACGACAATGCTTGTCCGCATGTGGCAAATGCAACTCAGGAACTCCTGAGGACCTTCCATTGGGAAAAACCACCACACCCCCCTTACAGTCCTGATCTTGCCCCATCTGATTTTCATTTGTTCCTCCACCTTAAGGCATTCCTTGCTGGAAAACATTATGGTACTGGCGAAGAACTGAAACGTGCAGTTTCCCAATGGTTCTCCATTCAGGCGGAAACGTTCTATGATAGGGGTATAACAAACTTGGTATCTCGCTATGATGCGTGCTTGAATTCTTATGGTGATTATGTGTGAATGTTGTACCATGTATATATTCTCATCCCTATAAAGGTCGTGATATTACTATTTATATTTTTCATTTTATTGCATGATGGAACTTACTTTCTGAACGACGTTATATTTTTCACTTTATGGGCCCTGAGTTACAATGCACAATGAATACTTTCTCTAAATTTTCAAATAAAAATGAAAAAGATTTTGCTGCAGTCCCAAAAAAAATGCTCTCGAGTAAATATGAGAGTAAGGACGAATCCATTTCGAAAATGACTGTATATTTCTTGAAAATGCAAAATATGCTGAATATGACGGAAAATCCATCAAAATATGCTCTATCATGCAGAAATATGACAAAATATGCCCTTAAAAAGCACCTTAATTCAATTAGTTTCTTAATAATATGAATTTCTATATGTTTACGGAACACATCACCCTTACCCCAAAAAAATATGCTAAGATGAAAATCCTAACCCTATTCATCACCATAAACAAGATGCAAGTGTCTGTGGATATCACTTCGAGCAATGCTAGCAACAACAGTGGCAAATGAAGCTTGGTACGTTTCTTAAACTGCACCTTTGGGGAAAGGATTTACATGTACTAAAAAAGTGATATACATGTAAAAATATATTTAGTTATTTTAAACGAAATATGGAATTAAATATTGACTTACAATTGTGAAAAATGGCAATGTTCATTGAGCAAGTGGCTCACCTAGCTGAATACCTAGAATGCAAAATAATCTAACACAGTTATTTTTATTGGTTTTTATTTTATTTTATCTGCGACATTTCGTCCTGGTTTCTCAAAACTTTTTCAAGCTACACCAAGATATACATACAACACAACCTCACATGGCTAGTCACTTTACACTTCTAAGGAATGAATAACTTGTGTCCTTACTGCCTCCTAGGTAAACTGTTCTTTTCATCTTGCAGGTGTCATAGCTGGCTGTTTCTCTCCCGCCCCTCCAGCCAGATCAGTTAAAGGAGAAAGAGAAGGTCAGTGCCACCAGGAGGAGGGGAGGGTAGACAAGAAGAGTAGGTTACAGGATGGAGGGGAGGGGGAGAAACAGCCAGCTATGACACCTGCAAAGTGGAAAAACGGTTTCCCACGTGAGGTTGTGTTGTTGTATGTATATCTTGGTGTAGCTTGAAAAAGTTCTGGGAAACCAGGATGAAACGTCACAGATAAAATAAAATAAAAACACTAAAAATAACTGTTAGACTATTTTGCATCTACAAAAAGTGGTTATGTGAACCTTTAAGAAGAACATGAATACCTAAAATGCATTACGCTTATGTAACATTAATTGTACTGTAAAATTCAAATAGAAAATGTGCTTTATTTTTTGGTACTAAAATATTGGATAATCACACTTTCTTTTAAGTGCTGAAACGTGAATGTTCTTCTGTTGTTCTTAAGACAGATTGATATTGACTGAAGTTGTGTTGAATATCGCATGAAGTAATGGGAATATATTTAAAATATGGAATGGATTTCACCGCAAAAGCTTGAGCTTGCCTTCCCTATTGTTGACAAGAAAGGCAAGAATGTTAGAATAACAGATGCATTGTCTATTTTCAAGATTTAAAATAAACAGAATACAGATGAATGGAAAACCTTTGATATTTAACACAAAAAAAAATGTGATAATAGCAAGAATATGGAATATATGTCAGAAAACGGTTTTGAAAATAAGGAAATTATATGTAAAATTAACTAAAATACCGGGTTTTCGTAAATGATTGTCAGGGTTTCCTCGTTGTTGTAATCGATCTGGGTGAATGACAGGGTGAAAACAAATGCACGATATTGTTGAGAAACTCAACAAGTTTTGTTCCTTATTTGTTTCATACACCTCTGTTTCCAGATTCTGCCGCTAGGCAGCAGTTTTCCAAAATGACTGATATTACTAGTGAGAAGGCATTCTGTGTCCTTGAATATCACGCAACGAGGTCTGTTACAGTTGTGCAATGACATTTTCATGCGCGGTGGAAAGATGCAATGTCAGACAATTCGATTACAAGGTGGTATGCACAGTTCAAAGAAAAAGGTTGTATTTACAAAGGCAAAAGCAGTGGTCGACCATCAGTGTCAGAACATGATGTGGAGCGAGTTCATGAAACCTATCTATGGAGCCCGAAGAAATAGATTCCTGCTGGATCCAAGGAACTAAACATTCCGAAGACAACATATGGAGTGTTCTACGAAAACGGCTAAAAATGAAACCATACCGCCTAAGTCTGCATCAAAAGCTAACATGTAACGACAGTCGGGTACGGGAAACGTTCGCCAGCGATATGCAAAGTCTCATGGCTGACGATGACAATTTCATCGAGAATTTCGTTTCCACTGACGAGGCGACATTCCACCTAAGTGGTAAAGTAAACACACACAATGTGCGCATATAGGGAACAGAAAATCCTCATCAGTTTGTTGAGTTGGTTCGGGACTTTCTAAAGTGAATGTTTTTTGAGCTGTGTCACAAGAAAAGGTGTACGGTCCATTCTTCTTCATGGAGAAAACTGTTATGAGATTGACATTCCTGGATATGTTGAATGAATGGTTATTTCCTCAAGTGGAAGAAGATTCTAGCACCTTCATCATGCAATTGGATGGAGCACCACCTCACTTCCACTCATGGCCGCAGGCAGGAAAAATTTTCGGGGGGGGGGGGGGTTTAACTCATAATTCACATGGACGTCGGAAGAAATTTGAATAATGGAAATAATAACAATAATGATTATTAATTAATAATAATAATTAAAATTGCATAATAAATGTATTATTATTATTACTGCTGTCCTTATATCCTTGAGGATACTTTTCTACTCTTATCCATCAGAAGTGTGAATATGCAGCACAACCGTTTCTATTTCTTTTTCTTACGTTTCATGCAGTGTGTACTGAAATGCACAGCTATTAAATTTTGTTATTAAATTGTACGAATACCACAAGAAAAAGCTTTAAAAGTAAGAGAGAAAAAATTTTAGTCATAAAGATTATGTTGTTTGACCATTCACATAAAACTTAATTTTTTGAATTTTGCAAACTGTGGAAACCAGTAATTCTTTGGATTAAATGGTAAATCATAACCTGGTGCCTGTAATGTTACCTCAATTTTCCGACCTAACGCTGTTTTTCTTTGGTTATTCTGTTCGAATTCTAACTAACTGGACTTTAAATGTATGTACTATATCGACTGCTGGGTGAAGGGTAGTGGATGTAATGCACTACGAAGCTGGATATCCTTACAATGGGGGATTTAAACCCTTATCGAACAGGGAATGTAAAAGTTGGAACGGGAATTTTTGGACAATCACAAGGGAATATTCTCTCTGATCCAGGAACAGCACTGGAAAGAGAACAGCAAAAGTGCAAATGAAGGGGTCGCGGGTGGGCTGCGATTCTGAGAATTAAACCAGTTTTGCTCAAATTTCAGAATTCAAAATGTTTGAAAATTCTAGCTTGATCATTTCAGAATTGTGTCTGTTGTATTTTCATGAAACTGCGAATAATTTTTAGAAAATGTGTTACAAATTTTAGTTTCTGAATTCCCATTAATTCAACATGTCAGAAGTTTCGGGGGGGATTTGAACCTTAGAACCCCCCCTCTAAATATGGCCATGCTTCCACTGTGAAGTGCGATCATTGCTCAACAGAAAATTACCACAACATTGGATTGGGCGTGGGAGTGATGAGGATGAAAATCTTTTTATCATGGCCACCTCGTTCCCTTGACCTTTCTCCTTGCAATTTTTTTCTCTGGGGATACGTAAAAGATACCGTTTACTATCTTCCATTACCCACTACCATTGAGGAACTGACAACACAAAGAACGAATTCCATCAACAGTGTTACACGTGATATGCTATCCCGAGTGTGGCAGGAAATTGACTATCGCTTTGATATCTGCAGGATATCGCGAGCAAGCACATGGAACATTTGTGACTTTGTCATAAAAACGTGGTGAGTTTTCTAACATTTTGCAAAAAATTGCATGTATCTATCTTTATTACGTAAAATACAGTGCTTGTTTGTAACCCTGAAAATCATTTTCGAAAACCCTGTATGTAAACCATGTGCTAAAAGTCAATATATGTTAAAACGTGAAAAATAAAGATAACACTTTTTAAGCTTACATACCCATGTTCCCCAAAGATAATAAAAAATAACATTGATTTTATCATCGTATGAAGATATGTATTTACATATAAATCCGTTTCCTGGTCATGACATGCCTTCATTTCAAGAGCATGGCAACCTGCTTCATGTTACTGCTTCTAACGTACTGAAGTGAAAGTATCAAGGAATAAGTGGGTACTTGAAGTATGTCAGTCCTGCCATCTGTTGATGAGTTATGAAGTTGCACAAATGATTCTTTCACCCCCTTAATATACATCATAGTGCTGAACTGAAAACACTACGTAGGTTGGTGCTGATGCGATACTGCTAAACTTAATTGAAACTTAAAAATTATAGTACTATGTTTATAATGATATTACTTCACTTACTCTACGATTTTGCATATAACAATTGCAGCTGGTATAATTGCTAGTACTTTTGCTCCGTTGACCATAGCTGAATGGAAATTAATGCAGTAGCCTCTCTCTCTAAGGTTCCTCAACTGGTGCTGAAAAACCATCAGCTGCACAGCTATGGCATATGCCAAAACCATAGGCATGTAGAATCTGGCAATCTGGCCAAAACCACTAATTGGCAAACTCTGCATCCTGAAAACAGGTAAAAAAAAATGATTGATTGACTTGTTGTTTTAAATCCACTTAATGCACAGTAAGGCTAATTGGGATTGGACCTACAGTTTAAAGTGGGATCCAAACCACTATGTGTCTTCACCTAGTATCGAACCCAGGACCCCTTGATTACAAGGCGATGACATTACCACTATGCAATCGGAGAGGCCCAGGTAAAAAAAAAAATTATCTACCATGGAGAAAACTAGTGCACAGCTAGTTCATGCTTGCATTTATGGGGTGTCCATGCCATATCATGACAACGGGTAAATACTGAGTGTTACACAAGTCTCTCTGGGGTTTTGGAAGTCAGTAGTAGAATTACATGGAAACAACTAGAGGTAAAGCCCCTATCACACGGAACTGGATTTCTAGTAGGAATGCCCTAGTTGGTGTTGAACTGACTTTCTAGGTAGAAATCATGGCCGCCTGGCTGACTGCTTGACTGGTTTTGAGGCATAGGACATGTTCTAATTGCTACTAACTTTCTTCGACTAGATTCTGTGGAACAGCCAATCAGAGCAATTTTTGGCCATGTCAAGATAATCTGTGAGTTTGCAAAGTAGTGTTTTATGTCTGTAGTTTCCGAGTGCATACAGCACGAAAGGCATGTCGAGTTACACCGTCTATGGTGAGTGTACGGTGTTTACAATTGAAAAAGTTAAAATATTATTCCATACGTGTATAGTAAACGTTGTAAAGTATATATTTAATCAGCGCCATGCTTCTATACCTAAAACCATTTCATACGAAGCGTAATTCCTTTCGGTTGAATAATTATCGTATTTTAAAAATGTGAAGTGATACGTTGTTTAAATCTCGCGCGGCTGCCATTATGGGAACGAAAGACTATCGACAAGTACAGTGTAACAAGTACCGTGTGAGGCGAAAACTAGCAAATGGGTAGCCAGTCCAGCGTCAACTAGAACATTCCTACTAGATATCCAGTTCCGTGTGATTCAGGCTTAAGCCTATACCATACTGATCCCTATGCTCTTACAGATTTCCATCGATACTAATGCTTGAAAATTGTCACAAGAGCTATATCATTTTTACCACAGTTTTCTTAAAACTATTAAAAAATTACATCAGAATATCAAAATACCTGTAATGTAATCACTAGGGCTGGGAAGTTGATGGCCTCAAAAAATGGCCTGTAAAATAACCTTAAAAATAATTTAAAAATAATGTAAAAATAATTTTCGCTCTTAAAATGAAAGCTCTTTCATAAATTACAAGAGTAACCTAATTGAATAATTAGATTAAAAACACTGTTTGTTGTTTTAAACTACCAAGGCAAAATGGAAGCAATTAAGTGATAATATAGTTTTCTTAATTTTGTCACGTGCCAGTTCCGATGACACAATGAGAAATGCAAGAAAGAAATGTTTCCCGAGAGTGACGATAGATGGCAGTGCACCATATAAAGAAGAGCAGAGTTCATTGTAGAAACTAGGAGCGGAGAAGAGTGATTATATATATATTATAGTAAATGCAAAATATATAAAGGAAGAGTATAAAAATTATAGAAGGAGTGAATAAAATGTTGTAAATAGCCAATTAAGATTATACTCGTATATGAAACAATTAGGAAAGTTAAAAAGTGAGCAAATGAATTCAGAAATTTATCCTTTTTGATCTTAGTGATCAAAATTTGATTTAATAACTCTGACGAGGAGAACATCGTCAGCTTTTGTGTTTGTCCGTGCCTCGGTGGCGCTGTGTCCAAATAGATGGCCAAAAGCACTTACGGTTGCGATCCTTATTAGACACACTGGGCCATAGGCAACGCTTGCTGTTAGATATCCTGGGCCATTCCCCTTTGGTCGTTACATAGGAGGTGGCGCTACTGTCAGTTTAGGCGCCCCTAATCTTTCTATAAGTATAGCTTGTGTTGCTGTATAATGCAAAAAACGGGGAAAGCGAGCACATATATGATTATGCTTTAAAAAGGAAAGAAAATAAATTAGAAGAAAGAAAAGAAGAAGTCTTTTCACTAATCAACAATAGGAAAGAAGAAACAGCATTTTCCCAAATCAAAGATAGGAAGGAAGAAGAAGCATTTTCCCAAAATAGAAGGAAGAAAAGAAGAAGAAGCCTTTTCCCCAAAATTAGAAGAAAATAAGATTTCCTTTCAATTATACATATATATATATATATAAGAAGAATATAACCGACGTAAATTTGGAATCAACATACATATATTTCAATGTAGATTTTCAGCGAAAAATGCAGGCTCGACCAGGACTCGAACCCGGGTCTCTGGCAATCCGTGCCATTGCTCTACCACTGAGCTACCAAGCCGGCCTGGCTTCCCTGCATTTTCGCTGGCGCTGTTTTACCTGTGTGAAATCGTCTCTGCAAGTGCTACTGCAACGGGATCTGTTGCCTTTGAAACACTATAGACGTCGACGTTGTCTGGTTCCTCCCAGCGTAGAGATGTCAATCCATTAAATTAGGCACACACAGGAGATGTACTATGTAGATTTTCAGCGAAAAATGCAGGCTTGACCCAGGACTCGAACCCGGGTCTCTGGCAATCCGTGCCATTGCTCTACCACTGAGCTACCGAGCTCATATATTTCAATGTATATAGAAGCTTTGCTATATACGTATTTTCTCTGTATTGTGTACAGTTTACAGAATATAGATCCGCATTTAACTATATTCTCTTGGCTATAAAAGGCTTTCTTATTTGGAATTCTCGAATAAAGAACCTATCCCCTGAGATTAAGATATTTCTATAGCCGTGGTAAATAACAATTTTTGTACCTCACGAGAGGGGGTAGCACGTAGCGCCTATAACTTGGGGCCTTAACTTACCCACGAATGAGACGTATCATAGTGGCGACCAACGTTGTGGCTAGCAGAATTGTGAATAAGAAGCAAAAGAAAGAAAGCCAAAATGGAGGAAGAAAATAAAATCGAAGGCAAGAACAGAGAAACTATAATGAAGGAAATAGTAGAAAGGAAGAAAATATTAAACTGCTGCGGAAAAGAGGGAAATAAGGAAGAAACTATCCTATGCAGCTCATGCAAAGAAATGAAACATTGGCTATGTGAGAAGATAAGAAGAGAAAAGTACATAGGAATAAGTGAAAGAGGAGATTTCGTATGCAAAAATTGCAAGGAAGAAAGGATAAAAGAAAAAGAAGAAGAGAAGAAAAGGGAAAAAGATGAAGAGAAAATGAAGGAAAAACAAAAGAAGATGGAAGAGGAGAACATGATAGAAATGCTCCAGAAGTTATCATTGAAGATGGATGAGAATAATAGGAAGGCGGATGAGAATAGCAGAGAAGCAAAAGAGAATAATAGAAAACTCGAAGAAAAGATAGATGAAAGTAATAGGAAGGCGGATGAGAATAGCAGAGAAACAAAAGAGAATAATAGAAAACTCGAAGAAAAGATAGATGAAAGTAGTAGGAAGGCAGATGAAAAGAATAGAAAGATAGAAGAAAAGTTGGAAGAAAATATTAGAAAATTAGAAGAGAAGTTTGATGAGAATAATACAAAGTTAGAAGAAAAGTTAGAAGAAAGTAATAAAAAGATGGAAGAAAGGCTTGACGAAAACAGCAGGAAATTGGAAGCCTCGAGGTTCGAAACCCATGAGATGTTCTTAAGATTGAATGAAACGTGTGAAGGAAATAGAAAGTTGCTGGAAAGAAGATAGAAGAAACAACGTTGTTAATCGAGAGGACAAGTTTAGATTTAAAAAGAAGAACCGAAGAGGATGTTTCGAATCTCAGAGAGGAAAATAAACAAAGAAACGAAAATTTGGAGAGAAAGCTGGTTGAAAGTAAATCTCAGATAGAATTAGCCATTTCAAGAATAAAAGAAAATGAAAGCAAGATAGAGAAAGCTAAGCTACTGATAAAAGATAGAAGTTTGGAAATAAATAATAGAATCGAAAGGGAAGTTTTAAAACTCAGAGAAGAAAACTCGAACGGACTTCAAGAAGTTCAAGAAAAAATACGGAGTATAGAAAAGGAGATTGTGGAAAATCGAACCAAAATGAATGCAGCAGATAAGAGAGAAAAGGAAATGGATAGAAAAATAAAAGGAACAATATCCAGGATGGATAAAACAGAGAACAGAATGGAAGAAGTGGAAAGAAGAGTAGGGAATATATCAGTAAGAGAAAGGAACGCTAGATCCAGTTTTCGATGCAGTGAGGAAGAGACTTATATCAAGAGAGAGAGACAAAAGAAGAAAGCTCTAGCGATGAGTCTACAACAGAAGAAAAAAGTATAAAAAGAATATGGGAAAAGATCTCACCAAAGGAGAAAGAGAAAATGGAAGAGAAGTGAAGAAGGTAGCACAAAAAAAGGTAAAGTGCTCCCCTGTGCATAGCTTGAGTTGTTGAGTTGTGTTTTTAAGTCCACTTTATGCACAGTAAGGCTAATCGGGACTGGACCTACAGTTTAAAGTGGGATCCGAACCACTTGTGCCTCCACCGGGTATCGAACCTGGGACCCCTTCATTACAAGGCAATGACGCTACCACTGCACCATGGGGGAGGCCCCCCTGTGCATAGCACCACACCATGAAGGCATATAGGGGGTGTGGGGGTAACGCCCCACACTTTCTTGATCCGGTTGTGAGTGGGGATGATGTGATCAGCATCACGCCCCTATTCGCCTTTACCCCCCAGGGTTTCCCCCAGGTACCCATGTTATTCGACACTGGGTGGGTGTCAGGGCCGCTTCCATCGTTAGAAAAGTTCTCAGATTTGAAGGTAGCAACAATGAGAAATTTTTAGATACGCTAGAAGAAGAATACAAAGGCTGTGAAAGATATAAGTCAAGGATACCCAGACCTCAGGAATTACAGCTTATGCCTAAATTTAATGGAAATATATCAGAAAAATGCCCAAGGAAATTCCTGAAGGAGCTTACCACGAATATACGTTTAATGAGAATCCCAGATCACATGACTCTTAGTCTCATTGACACGTGTTTTGAACAGTCAGCAGCCGGGTGGTACCAATTAAACCAGCACAAATTCGGGTGGTACCAATTAAACCAGCACAAATTCAAAGACTTTAGAGAATTTAGTCGAAAGTTTTTAGATTACTATTGTAGCCAAGACATCAAGGAAAGGCAATTGGAAGCCCTAAAACGAAAACACATCGACTGGTCGAAAATAGAAAGCCTTGAGGAACATACATGGGAAACTTTGAGAAGCTTCAAGAATTTGAAAGAAGGGTGTAGTGAGGAGGAATTAGTGAAACAAGTAATCCAAACGCTACCAGTAAGAATCCAAACAGCTATAGCGGCAGTGAAAATAAAGGAAGTGACTTAATAGAATATCTAAGGACAGAAGATATGTTGAAGAAAACTCAAAACTCTTGGGATAGAGACCTTATGCAAAGAGACGTTATGATGACGAAGATAATCGTAACAGGCCAAAGTTCCAAAGACAAGAGCTCGAGGTGAGAAATCTGGATTTGAGAAGTCAGGCCCAGGATAGAGGAAGAGGAACCAACTTGAGAAATAGGAACGATTACATCAGGGATGAAGAGTTTGTTGGAGCCGGAAAGTACCAAGGACATGGTAGGACATACAGAGGGTGAAATAGATTTCAGAGATATGGCAGAAGGGGAAGTCCTAGATGGAGAGAGGAAAGAGAAGAAAGACAGCAGAATGGACGAGCATCCAATGATGAAACGGAGAGAAGAAATATATCTCAGGAAGAAGAGAGAAACGAGGCAATGGAGCTAACAAGAAGCTATTGTACTGATGGAAGAAGGTTCCAAGAAAGATCGCACGGAGGAGAACATTTGGAGAACGCCCAAAGTAATCGAGCGTCAAACATGTAATGCTCTTGCAGCAATCCCCAGGTGTGAGAGCTAGTGAAAAGGAATATGAAACTAGGGGAGAAACAAAGAAACCCAGCGATAGTCTAGAATTATGTTTAGTAGGAGAACCAGACTTTGGAAGACTAAAACCTGGAAGAACATTTTATGTTAACGATAAAATAATAGAACTGGAAGTTAAATGCTTGGTAGATTGTGGAAGCATAGTGGAAGTCATGAGCTGCGAATGCTGGAAGAAAAGAAGCGAGAAGTACCCTCAAGCTACATTAGATACATGCGAGAAAGACAGGATTAGATTAGTCATGGCAGCCGGCAAGGATGAATACAAATAAAAATCAATCAATCATGATGAATATTCAACGAGAAAATTTCTCAGTAAATTTCCTAGTGGTGAAAGGATTACGGAGTGAGATTATTTTAGGAGTGTCTTTCCTAGAAAAGTATGATGGGCACATTCATGTCAAAGAGAGAAGGATAAATGTAGAATTGGAAGAGTCGTGTAGACTTCATATTCCTATGGAGACAACGTGTGACGAGTCAACAAAAGAAATGTGTGTTTGAAAACAAGGTCTTGTGGTTAATAAAAGGGACGTTATATATAAAGAAAGTGAATATGACGAATATAAATATAGAGAAATAAAGGAAAAAGAAAATGAATATGTGGTGTCCGTTAAAGAATTACAAGATAAAGTGAGCGAATGCATAGAAATCTCTGAAAATGAGAGAAGAGAATTGAGAGATGTACTTGTCAAGCATAGAAACCTATTTAGCCAGTGACCTGGGTTTACGGATGTGTATTCATATGAAGACAGCTCCAATGGTGCCTGTATGCCTGTGGTCGAAGAACGACACACATATGCGGGCAGGAAGAAGTGGCATGTGGCTGTAATCTGGTGCAGTATCAGTGCAGCCGTTTTAGGACAGTTCTACGTTAAAGATGGCAGCTCTCATACAGTCTCCCACCGACTGCGAGGTACATGTAGTAATCAGATTTTTGCACGCTCAGATTCTGGCATAGAACCAGCCACCAGCAATAGTGTGAGGTGTGCACACCAGACGGCGTGAGCGATAGTATCGTTAGACGATGGTGCAGACAATTCACGGAAGGCCAATCGAATGTGCACGACCCCATACAGCAGAGTACATGCGGGTTCTTTGCATCACTTCAAGTGAGAGATCTTGAACCACTCACCGTAGAGCCCTGGCCTTGCATGTACCGACTATCGTCTCTTTGTTCAGCTGAAGAGGTTTCTGGCAGGATAAGGATTTGACAGCTACACTGCGGAAGAGATAGTTCCAATCTTTGCTGTCAGACACACATGCCATGGTCATACAAAATTTAGTGCTATGCTACAACAAATGCCAGAACAACGGTGGTGATTATGCTGAAAATTAGGTTAGGAGTCACTGTTACTAATGCAATAAATTATTACTGATATTTTTGTTTTATTTATGCCTAATCGGTAGGGACCTTGATCTCTTGTTATTTTCTTCCAGTTGGTGTATTTTTAATTATTTATTTTTATTTCTTACTATTCAAAGTTATTTTCAATTTAGCACATTTTCTGGCAAATACCTGAAATCATACCTTCATGGTGTTTTTAAACTACTGTTGCCACGTCCTCTCACGTGAGCATCTACCAGCTTAGAACAGGGTAGAAACGATGAGATACCTCTGGGTACAGATCAGGGTGACTAACACTACGAATATATGGAAAGAAACAATCGATTTAACCCACTACGGAGGGTACAATTCGTAATATATTCTTGAATAATCATGTACAAATATTAGATAACTTTGGAAATCTTTTCATACAATATTTTTCTTCTATTGTAGCCAATCTTCTTTGGGCTTCTTCTTCTTATAATTAATAATGCTTCTTCTTCTTGTAATTACTAGGTCATCTTCTTCTTGTAATTACTAAGTCATCTTCTTCTTGTAATTACTAGGTCATCATCTTCTTGTAATTACTAGGTCATCTTCTTCTTGTAATTACTAAGGCTTCTTCTTCTTGTAATTACTAAGGCATCTTCTACTTGTAATTGCTAATGCTTCTTCCTCTTGTAATTATTACATATTGTGTATTTTTCCTTCTTTCTTTTCTTTGCCGATCCAAATTGACGGAAATATTAATAAAATCGATCCCCCAGACAAAGAGAAAGGGGTTAGTTAAAGATCGCCACCTGGCCGGCGCTAACCTTAACTTGGAGCTGCAATAGATGCGCCTACCAAAAGTGCTTGGGTGCCTGCCGTAAGATGGCACTACACCTGGGAAAAACAACCCAAAAGCCGCACGAAACTCTCAGTTCTTGGGAACCGGAATAGACTCAGAATCGTAATTACTATTCGACTTCCTTACTTTTATATAATGATCACTTATGCTATTACTGAATATTAATTACCCTTTCCACCTTATTTATATCCTGTTATTGTGTTAAGTTCATTTATTTCTTTCATTATAATTAGTATTAATATCTACAATCATTATTTTACCACATCAGCGCTTTCCTTTTTCTCTATTTACAATTATATAAGTTTTCTTGGGTGCTGCCATCTCTGGCCCACTTTCTAAACTGCTTTAAGCCTCATCAAATGTAAACGTTGTTCTTTTTGAATGCTGCCATCTATGATCCTCTATCTCAAAGAACAACAATGCAGTTTGTGTACGTGACACTGTTTCAAATTGTAAGTCACATGGCCTAAGCCACTTCATGAGAGTTTGATACTTTGAAATTAATTTGGGAAAGTTATTTTCCATAATCCCTTTTTTATTTTAAGGTAAGGGTTTCAGATGGAATTTTCCCCATACATACTGAAGGGTGCAAAATGACCATAAGTAGCGACGCACCCAAAAATTTTAAATCAATCAATCTCACGTGACAGATACTGATATATTATGTCACCAAAAATTGGCATTATCTTTCTTTGACTTTTTAGTGTTAACGTTTCCCAAAATTTGTGTTTTGATCTTAAAACATTTTTTGCCAAATATACCAAAACTTATACTTCATACCTCCATTGTGCTTTTAATCTATTATTTTAAATTGTAGGTCACATGGTCTACTTATTTTCGTGACAGTTTGATATGTTGGAACAGATTTTTGAGGAAGTTCTTTGCACCACGCCATGAAGGTGTACAGGGGGTTTGGAGTTATGGCTCCACACTTTCTTGATCACAGATGAAGGTGGTGGTGATGTGATCAGCACCACACCCCTGGTCACCTTTACCCCCAAGTTTCTCATCCAGGTACCCATTTGATATGGTGCTGGGTGGGTGCCGAAACAGCTTGAACAGGTGGAAAATACCCTGGTTCTCCCCTGCTGGGGATCGAACCCAGGGTCCCTCGCATGGTAGTCAGATGCCATAACTGAGCTCCAATATCTCTCGTTCGACAAATGCAGATGTTACGACTTCCCTGTGGCGATAGGTGAGTACTCAATCTCCACCAAAACTGCACTACTTAGCTCGCTAATTCAACACACTTCTCTTGCGACAAAAATACTGAAGATGCGGCTCCCTTATGACGGTAGATACGCACTCGATCTCCTGTTAGAACCCTGCCTCTTTACTCTGTGATGCAAATTGTTGTGATAGAAATTGAAAAAATCATGAGAAATACATGATTTATTGTGGCTGTCGGAATTATTCCATGTATAACATGCAGTATAGTTTCCTCTTGAATAAAATGTGGCATATTTTGTTTCTTAAGCCTATAAAAACAAGAATGTTGGATTTCACTGAATTTTTCGTTGTTTAAGGACATTTTTTTTAAAAAAAGCAAAAAATGTCAACAATTCGCATTTTATGCCAAATAGTGCGCTCGTAGAGTGAAGTCTTGATAAGTGCAATTCTCTGTGTTATGGGGCAAAAGGCAACCACGAGCAGTTGATATTAGACTTGTTATGAAAAGATGTATATACGGCGACGGGTAGAAGTATAAATAAATGTTGTACATAAAGAGATAAATCTGTGAGACGTTATTCTTGTCAACACATGTCACCCGTAGTGCACGCATTGAACATTTGTAGGAGTTAAAAAAGTGAGTTTCTCGTCCAATCTGGACTGGTTCAATACTTTAATTGCAATAAATTTTTGTAACCCCTCAATTATTTCTGAAACACCTGGTACTACACACAACAAAACTAAACACACTTTTTAGTGCCACAAGTTCTTCTTGACCATATATATATACCACAAAGATATCTAGTAGCATTTAAGTATCACGTTATGACAAACAACAATTTATTATCAAGATGTATAGTATAATGCATCTTTGCACAGTGGACTATAAAATAATTAAGGAACAAATCTAGGCACATTGCTTATTAATGCCATCTTTAGATGAACATAATTTAAATTATCAGATCAAAAATGAGGGAACTTACCAAACCGAATATGAACACGATGGGTCAAGCTTCAGCGTCAGCATTGCAGAATCATTCTTTGCTGCTGACCATGGTTTGGGAGTCTCCAATCGAACAATCATTGATCTATTGCTCTTCCCCCTGAAATATAAATACTGTGAAGATACACAATTGTTCAGTGATCAAACTTCTTTCTTCCACACATGAAGAAATACATTGACAAACAAGCTATTCTACATGAAAGCTGATAAATTGTCTACCTTATGTATACAGTGGCACCTCGACTTTACGTTTTTCAGGGGACCAAGCTGAAAGGTTTTAACAGAATCAAAATTTTTCTTTTTTTTAAAAAAAAAAATCAATAATGTATTCAAATGACACAGTAAAAAAATGAGGATAAAAACATGAAATTCACTTAAGAATATAAATATACTTCAGATCTTATGGAATGGACATTTCCACTATGACATGAAAAACATTTTAAATCCATTCATATTACAGACATACACAAAAACAATATGTGCAAAATATCTCTGTGATATTTCTTTGGTTCTCCAAAAACACACCTTCAAACACTGCCAAAATTCACATCCTACGTCACTGAATTGAAAATATTCTCTGATTAGCCTTCACTTAGAAATGAGTGCAGGCAGGGCTTCTGCTCGCCCCGTCAACTCAGGTGCATACAGCAAAAATAAATTTGTTGTTACTGTGTAAAACAAGTATCTTCTAACTTCCTGTGCAAAAATGTGTGCTCCATTTCTTGGAGAAGAATTATGTCCTAACAGTGTAGCACTATTTACTATGATTCACACACTCGGTATAGCGTTTTTCCAATAGGTTGACAAAGCAATACTAGTAACAGTCAATGGCTGAACACGTGCAAAACCTTGTTCTTTGCCAATACATAGGATCTGACTGGCAAGAAATTATTGTTACAAGAATGCCTTTTCTGGAATTATAATTACTGTATTTACGCGTGTATAATACGCACTCTCATTTTTGATGGGGAAAAGCAACAAAAAAATATATCTCGTATATAATGTGCAGTACAATTCAGGTCCCAGAAATGGCTTTCTTAGTGTCGGACTAACATTTACGTATTTCATTTAAAATTAATCAGTAGATCATAAAAATGAGCTTTTCCTTGCTTTCGTAGCTGCTGCATTCACCACGCGACCTTGAACTTCCAGATGTTAGGCTTTTCATAGCAGAGGAGAGAGCAAAGTTATCAACCACCCGTTCAAGGTCACAGTGCGTGATGCTTACAATAGATAGATGACATCAACACAGCATGAACTCGCACTAAGCAGGAGGGGGAAACGTGCGTCGCTGCCGATTGTTTGTGAATGGGTTTGTGAGGCATGGAACTCCATCTCCCTTGAAATGGTGATCAAAAGTTTTAAGGTAACGGGAATATCGAACAAGATGGATGGAAGTGAGGACATTTCAGACAGCTTGTATTAGTAACTGGGGGTGAATGACGAAATTAAGTGTAAACGTTATTTATTTATTTACGTGAGTCAAGCTGCAATAGTGCAGTAAATATACAGTAGTTATTTCTATTTGGTAAGTGTTGACGTAATTATTTTACCTTCATATTTGTTACAGTCAACTCTCGATACAACGACATTTCACAGTTCCCAGGTAAAAGGTAGTTATTTCGAAGGGGTTGTTATTGGAATTTGCACCAATAACGATTATCGGGAGATAATCGGGCAGAATGAATGTTGGATTTAATATGGGTCTACTAGAGCATTGTCTGTTACAAGATGAACTGGTAAGATAAGATCTCTCGGAAGATCTTGCCTTTCTAGGCAAAAAAAAAAAAAAGGAAAAAAAGTGGGGCTGTAAATTTTGTTCTGGTTCTGCTGTGTAAAATACATCGTAAAAATGTCATGTTTTCCTTCCTTCGACCAACTTCTAATTCACCCCCTCCCCCATCCCAGGGAGCAGACCTTACTCTTCCTCGACTTGCTTTGTAAGCCAGCCTGAAAAGGAAACGCGCAACTTGCGATCTGTTTGCACCCAATGCATATTCTAAGACACACTGAACAGTGTCGCACTCGATAGTCACTTTGGTTTGGAATTAGATTTCACTAAAGTAAAACTGTATATTTAGTCCCGATTAGCCCAAAAGCATAAAATGAACTCAAAACAAGCTTTATGAAACCTGCGCATTTTCAGATATCAAAATGGGAGATCTTTATTTACTCTCACGTTAATCGACTTGGTCAGATGCAAAATAAAATTTACAGTTTTGTTTATCAGAAGGTGCAGAACATGAAGTTGTTTTAACTCTTCTCTTTCTTTCTGAAGATCGAATTTCGTTATCGTCAAATCAAAACAGCTTTGCGAGATACAAAACAATGACTTGCCTTGGTGCTGGATGAGTCATTGCTGTTATCGGCAAGGGACAACTTCGCAGACGCTAGACAAAACACTGGCGCCAGTTGCAGCATAAAAACAAGGCGACCAGCTGGAAGTTCAAGCAACAGGTGGTCAGGGAAAATCCTACGTATTTCAAAGATAACACAACTGTCGAATGTGGAACTTTTATCAGCTGTGTGAAGAAGAAATAACCCTTTCTGTAAGTTTTACCTTGCAACAGACAATAATACGGGCAATATTTCAATACAATAGCATTAAAAAAAGAAAAAAATAGGACCTGAATTCTGCAATTACATTGCCGTGTAGACCAGTGGCGGAGAATGAGCTGGGTAGGAGGGAACTTTTTTTTTTTTACTTGTTCTATGGTTTTTGTTCGTTTTCAAGAATGCATCCAGAACTGGTTGCCCATTTTAGAAGTCAAAGGAAAGAAAGAGCGATCCACTTCCACCCTCGCTTGTAATCAGCCTGTATGCACACAGGAGCAAGAAAACAATCGGCATTGCCCCCCCCCCCCCCCCCCCCTAAACGTTTGATGAGAAGATTAGAGGAAGAAGTCACTTGGCCAACGGAACACTTTTTGCAAATATTAGGACATCGGCACAGTCATGAAAATGTATAAAGTGGTAAACGGGAGTTATGATGCACGTAAGATCGAAGTGAACTTTTGCGGAAACCTGGATGAAAATGCATTAAGAGTGTTGACGATCTTTAGTTGGCCTATGTGGCTTTGATTATCTCTAACAGTTTCACTTCTTTATGAAGTGTTACAGGGAACAAAGAACACGTTTTGAATGAAAGCGGTTACCGGAAGTTGTACGCTACAAAGTCTATTTAAAATAACATCCAAGCATATTCGATCTCTTCTTGTGTATCCAAGAGCAAACGAAATCACGGTGGAAAAACAAGTCTGGCATGTTGGGTAGCAGCCGTCGGATGTGGGTAACATTGGTGCGATGGGGGAGGGGAGTGCAGAGGTCAAGTGATATTGGATATCACTGAAGCGTGGTCTGGTGTTTATTTTTAGATCAGACCAACTTGCGAGCGGTAGAGTGCTTCTGAAGGGAATGAGTGCAAAAAATGTATTTTTCGCCCGATCTCTGTTCATGACCA
Organism: Lepisma saccharinum; assembly: GCF_977018435.1. Lineage (NCBI taxonomy): Eukaryota > Metazoa > Arthropoda > Insecta > Zygentoma > Lepismatidae > Lepisma > Lepisma saccharinum. The sequence goes on along the minus strand of NC_139235.1, from coordinate 67,055,858 downwards.
TTTCTAAGGCGAAAACAATTTTTGTGGAAGTTATTTCTCCCGCGAAAAATACCGCTTGATACGTCTCCCGTGTGACGGGAGGCGCGTGCTTGAATGCCGCCAGTACGGGTGCTGCTTTTCTCGATGTCGCAAAACTTTCCCATAGTAAGTGAAAACTCGTGGAAAATGGCCATTTCGCTTTTAAAAGTTATTTCTTTAAATTATTATTGCTAAAGAAAAAGACAATCTGTAGATATATACATGTTATACGCAGTGACATAGTGAAAAAAAATGTGTGATTTCATTTTGGCTATCCGAATTATTCTGTGCATAATACGATCCACAGTTTTGGACGGCAAAAATTTTGGAAAAAAGTGCGCATTATACACACGTAAATACGGTATTTTCGTCATAATATTTTCTTCGCAAATTTTAAAATAACAATACGTTTGAACACTCGCGTTTTCACTTTAATTTCCTCAATATAAGAGGTGATACAGTAAAAAAAGGTACGCGGAATTTTTATAAACTTCCTGCAGTAAACGAGTTTTCTTCAGTATACATATTGCAAATTTATCCTACTATTACGTCACTTTTCCGACACTTTGTCTAACCACAATGATGAGAATGCATGGTTAAGTTAGTATGTATCTTGTCTAACGTCACATTTCTTGCCACTTTTGGCTAATCGCGAAAATGAAGATGAATGACTACAAGCAGTATTCGAAGTCGGTGTTCAAGAGAATCCCCCTCCCCCCACTACAACCAACCAGCACGACCTAAGTATCACCCAAACAGCCCATAGGACTGCCACTTGTCCTGTCTCCTTTTATGAGATGAGACCGGAAATGTCTTAGTCTCATGAGAAACACTGACGTTAACCATAGAAGCAAAGTGCTGAAAGTCTCTAGCAAACAACCCTTCCATGTAACAATTTTCACTTCAATGAAAGGACATTCACAAAGGAACAGTTATGCTCAGGTCGAGAGTCAACCCTGTAACATGAGACTTTTTCTGAAAAACCTTAAATTTTGTGCATAATAATTACAACGCCAGTTCATTCGTTGGTAATTCTGAATAAGTGGTTTGATTTGCACATATAATCAGGATAATAACAAGTTTTCAAGGGCTCGTAGCTTTGAAATGAGAAGGAAAAAAAAAATTACGAAAAGTTTTTTTGTCTTATAATCTCTATACACTGTGAGGGTTTGTACGATAAGCCTTTGCATACGTTGATCATTCTTTACTTTTCAAGATTTGAGACGAGAACGAAGATTGCCCTCTGAAACCGAGACGAGAAGGAGATGGATATTTATGAATCAAGATTGGACTGTCAATGAGACTTGTACAAATAAACACGAGACAGGCATTTTCTAAACTCTCAACGAGAACGAGACCAAGACTGCCATAGGATCTCTAGTCATGAGGTTATGAACCAACCAATTAACATGTTTGGGTAAAGAGATTAGGTGGCTATTTTGCAGTACATTTCGGTATGTGATATAATGTTATACACATTATTTTATTTCCTTGTAATAATTATACATAAACTAAGCATTGAAATGTACTATGCAACTGATATAATCATCTACACAAAAATATTTGATCATGCAACAGAAATTAAACCCGAACTGAAAGTGCAGGCTTTATAAATAAAATGAAAAATATGAAAATTGAATACCGTACTTTTGTCATTCTTATATTGCAATTTTCACAAGGCTTGATGAGGACATGCACGTGGCAAAACGCTTTCATTATCTTGCACGTGGGCAGCAGGGATATTTAATAGAAGAATGATCATTACAAAGCATAGATTTCTCTTCCACTCTTTTTCTTCCATTATTTAAATCTGTACAATTTGTAAAACTGCTGCACACGTTGGCTCTCTGTGGGCTACCCCTCCATAAACTGAACGCTCGAAGATCACATGACAAATGAGCTCTTAAGTAGTGATGTATTAACATGGTGTGGTGTGTTTCTAGCGGACACTTGCTTCGCAACTTTGGAAATCTCGTTTTTGCCTTAAACTGAACGCAGAGAAACACGAGAACTTGCAGGGGTTATTTTTCCTGGGTGAAATTTTTAAAATTGCTGTAAAAAAAATTGAGTGGAAATGTCCATACTGCTATGCAGAATAAGTTACATCTTATAAACACAAACATCACAATATTTGCAAGAAGCAGATAATTTTTCAGTACTACTTACTCACATGACATAGAGGTGTACATCTTCTTTGCTCCAGGGTGTTGAGAATTTTGCTATTGTGTGGAGAGAACTTCTGTTACACAGGGGTTCAACGTGGACGTTAAAAGCCTGCCACACATACTCCAAACCAGGCAGTTTGATACTGTAATACAGAGCTTTCTCTTCAGTGGTTTCAATAATGGAAGACTTTGAAGTGAAGGAAAACATACTAGGAACTGGGTGAATGATATGCCGTCCATATGATGAGTGTACATCGACGTTAAGTTGAATCTGAAAGTAAACAGTAAGAAATATTTTACACCACATGCACTTTAACATAACATAACATAACCCGTGGCTCTACAGGCTCTGGAAGGGCCTTGCCCTATCTCCCGACTGCCAGTCTCCCTCCTACAATCCTACCTAGAGGTGTGGAGATCTTTGACCGTGATAGGGTGACGTGGAGTTAGCATGTCGAACCCTCAGCGGTTATAGGAGATTTATCAGACCGGGTTACGCTACTCACTCATAGCTCCAAACATTACATTATTTCACTACACTAGGGATGTAATTACGGTGATTTTCAATGTTGACAGATTCTAAATGCAATTTCTTATTTCTGAAAATTTAGTAAAAGAGAATTTATCATTCATATTTAACATCATTTTGTTGCACTATTAATCTGTAAGGAAAAACACACAAAATATGTAAAGATTAGGCACACGCAGGAGATGTACTAATTAGACATTTTCAGCGAAAAAAGCAGGCTCGACCAGGACTTGAACCCACGCATGTAAAACAGTGGCAGCATAGTATCAGGCGAGGCCAAGCTGGCTCGATAGCTCGGTTGGTAGAGCAATGGCACGGTATGCCAGAGACCCGGGTTTGAGTCCTGGTCGAGCCTGCATTTTTCACTGAAAATTTCTACACAAAATATGGTTTTCAAGATATATTTTCTAGTGAGGCTTTCAAAACTCGTGCATTTGATTCCCTTTTCATATATATTGTTAACACACAACTGCAACTAGTTCTTTTGTTAAAAAAATCTACTGTTGTGAATTTAATGCTAAACTTGAGCAAAAACGAAAACAGCAAAGTACTCACTGGCTCTGAAGTAGGAAGAATACGAACAACGATGTGTGTGCATGAAGTTTTCCAAAACTTGGCCATGTTGATGTGGATAAATTTTCGTTTATATTTTCGAGAAGGAATGATGCTCGTATTCATTGATAAATTTTCTCCCTTCTCACTGAAACAAGAAAAGATTTAAATTTCATATTATAATTAGAGGCACATATTTTTGGTAAATAAAAAAGCAAAATTTCGGTATAAAAACAGAGTCAATTTTGGGTTCAAAAGCAGTAAATAAAATGAAATTTTGCTGTTATAGCGGTGAAAAAACGGTATATAAAATGACATTTTGGTTTTAAAAATGTGAATACAATCCAATATTTGATTTAAAAACTGCACAATTACACAAAATGAACATAGCCCTTCAAATAGTAAATTAAAGCATTACCAGAATATTAAGTTTATTCCTGTATAAAGGGATCCATATTTGCTTCTCAAATATTTACAGCAGACTTAATCAATTTTCCATGAATTGCATAACTCACAGGATACTGCAGAAAATGTCACGTCGTGTTTAAGAGTGTCACGTCGGTATGTAAACAGTAAATTTCGTGTTTAAGAGTGTATTTTGCATTTAACAGTTCATTTTGCATCATTTCGTGACAAAACAGGGTAGGAAAATGCAACTCACACCTTTTGGAAACATTAAAAATTAAGATTACAATGTGTTATTTCACATTTCGTGTTTTCGTCAAAAACGAAATATGTATGCCTCTAATTATAATAAATTTTAATAGAACTTTTGTTTCTTCAATGGTTGAAATTCTTTAATATTCTCAACTTTTTGCCATACGAAACATACATCTTTTTCAAGAGCCAATGATAGAGGGTGATGCATATTGTATCTACCAATGACAGTTGGTAAAACTGAATGCAGACTTGCTTGAGCAGAAATTGCCTATGATCAGGCAGCTGCTAGACTTGCAATCAGTCTCCCATGGAACACACTAATCTACAGGGTGTTTCCGGGCTGATGATACAAACTTTCAGGGATGATGGAGAAGGGCACATGTATCAATTTGAGATAAGGAACCGTGGTCTGGAAATGACTTAGTCGAAAGTTATAAGCGAAAATCGGTGTATGAAGATGTAATACTTTTATTACCTGCACAAGTTTCACAAGCTGTTCCGTGGCCAGCTCGGTCACCTGATCTGACTGCACTTGATTTCTTCTTGTGGGGTCATGTGAAAAGTCTTGTATAAGAGACACCTGTCGAGACTGAAGAGGATCCTGGCAAGAATTCTCGCTGCCTGTGACATTGTTCGAATGACCCTGGGGTTGTTCCAACGGGTACGGCAGAACTTTGTGCGACAATGTCATGCCTGCAGTGAAGCTGGGGGACACCACTTTGAACAACTGTTGTGAATGTAGCAGCTTGTGGACCTTGTGCAGGTAATACAAGTATTACATCTTCATACACTGATTTTCGCTTATAACTTTCGACTAAGTCGTTTCCGGACCAGGGTTCCTTATCTCAAATTGATACATGTGACCCTTCTCCATCATCCCTGAAAGTTTGTATCATCAGACCGGAAACACCCTGTATATGTGCTGTTGAAATTATTCCATTCATGACATTCAGCACAGTTTTTTTGGGGAATTTCAGAAAACGTGGAAAATTTCAGTAAACGTGGATCTATAACATGCGTAAATATGGTACACAAGAAATATTAAATTTTTGCTGTGAGCTTTGATTTTAAATTTCGCCATTGCCGGTCTCAAGCCCGGATGAGAAGGGATGTGGCTTGGAGTGAGAGATATTACCTCGACCCGTAAAACATATAGAGCACAACAGCTATGCTCACTATAAGGCCAGAGGCAGAGAGGAGGCAGCCCCTCTACAGGGCTAGAATGCTGTAGGGCAATCCCCTGCACATTTGAACCTACAATCATTAAAAGAAGAACAAGAGAGCAAGCCGTACAGATCACGATGACGATGAATTGGCAAGGACATGGATCAGCGAATGTTGGAACATGGAATGTAAGGAGTCTAAATGGGAAAGAAAGTGAATTAGTAACAGAGATAAAGGAAACAAAAGGGAAATACCTTGCAGTTGCCTGAACATCGAATACCTAAACAGGTATGGGAGGCAAAAATGGGAGGATTGGATGTGAAGAGACCGAAAGGAATACCATGTAGGACATGAAATGAGGGTGTGAAGGATATCCTGAACAGGAGGAACATCTCATGGGATGAAGGAATACAATTTGCAGAAGATCGTGACAGATGGTGAGCTCTCTGTAACACCTTGACACCAATCGGTAGAAGAGGATCAGAATAAGTCAAGTCAAGCTTACACACATCCCGCAGGACAAAATGTAAAAAAAAAAAACTTGGGAGAAATAAAAAAAACTGGAAATTATAAAACATGTGCAATTTTCCATTAGTTTTTCCCAATACTGTGTTGCAAAAATCTGTTGTTGTTCTTTGCAACTGTCTTACTTCAGTGTTCGTTTTATGAATACTGATTAGTGTATTAAAACAATATTCCATTTGTCGTACATACATTTTGTTAATACATGACATTTCTATGGGGCATTCTGGTAAACTAACATGGTACATTATTATTATTATTCACTATACGAGACATTCCATGCGAAATCAACACAGCCCCCGACCTGACCATCTCAGATTTTCATGAAATTTGGGGCGTTAAAACTATGCATAGAACTTAGTAACTATGAAAATTTTTAGTGTCGTGCGTCTTGTAATTCTTAAATTATTCAAGGTCAAAGTTCGCATAAATTGCCCTTTTTGAGCCCGCTTAGCTATACTAAATCTGCTGTAACTCCGGCCCTATTTCGCCTAGGAAGCTCAAATAAATCTTATTGTACAGGAAATTGAACAAGCTTTCCAGTTATATATAACAAGCCCACCTTTGGATAAAAATATAATTTTGTCACTTGACCTTGACCTTTGACCTTGAATATCTCAAAACATGTCATCACCAAAAATCGTGAAAAAAATATATTTGGTCCCTCATTTCATACTATAAAACATATCAAAAAAATTTTCTGGGACTCCAATGGGATCAGAAGATATAAAATAATATGTGTAACTGTGTGACTGATAAAAGCCTCATTACATGAACTATGACTAGTCAAAAGTCCCTTAACACCCCCTACAAAATGTAAAGGAGTTATCCTGGTCATGAAGGAAATAGGTTAGGCACAGGGAGATCCCCAGCTGTGTGTGTCAAGCACAGGTCCGGCTTATTATTGACCGCCATATTGAATTCAACGCAAAAATTTCAAAGGAAAGTGGGTGATGTGATATATCAAATCAGGCTAGAATTTCACCACAAATGAAGCAGCGAAGGTTTTTCCAACTTATTTTTATGCAGCAAAACGTTATACGCATATCTTTCACTTACGATATATGCACATTATAGTGTTGTCAATATTCCTGTGAGCACACTCGTTGACGTCTCTCACACTCACATAGAATATTTGGCAATGTAGCAGGTGTAACATCATCGCAAGCAGCAACTATGCCTTCTCTCAAATGGTCAATACTAGGGACTTTTAGTGCATGCACCATTCTCTTCAAATGTTTCTGAAGGTAAAAGTCCTCCTAAGATATTAGATCTGGGGAATGTGCAGGCCTTTTAATAGATCCCCGTCTGCCCATCAATCTACCTAGAAATTTACCATGAAGAAATTGCCAAAATGTTCACATAGTGTGGTCACACACCGTCCTGTTTCAAAACTCTGGAAAAGTGCCATATCCCGTAAGCAAAAATGAAAAACCTGTTCACTTAACACATCCAAGAAGCCTTCACCATTTAAGGTTCCGCTGTTGAATATGGACAACCATTCCAGTTCTCCATACACTATACCACATCATTAGCTTACCAGCAACAACCATTCGGCTGGGCAAATCACAGGTATCGCATATTATTTTTATTAACTTCACCGTGAACATAAAAATTAGCCTCGTCACTGAAGAATTTTTCATTCCAAGGAAAGTGTCACTTGAATGTCGGTGATTAAAATCATATGGAATGGTGCATATACTTCTTTCTCTCCCAAGATGTCAGCGTGATCTCGACGAGTTCCTAATACGTTAGGAGCATTCTAATGCTTTGGTTTTAACACCTCGAAAAGGAGAAAATGGTTACAAGCATGCACTATTAACTTTTTGTTGGTTAAAAATACTTTGGAAAAACCTTCGCCGTTTCATTTCTCGTGAAGTTCTAGCCTGATTTGTATATCACTTCACCCATTTTCCTTTGAAATTTTTGCGTTGAATTCAATATGGCGGTCAATAATAAGCCGGACCTGCGCTTGACACACACAGCTGGGGATCTCCCTGTGCCTAACCTATTTCCTTCATGACCAGGATAACTCCTTTACATTTTGTAGGGGGTGTTAAGGGACTTTTGACTCGTCATAGTTCATGTAATGAGGCTTTTATCAGTCACATAGTTACACATAATATTTTATATCTTCTGATCCCATTGGAGTCCCAGAATGATTTTTTGATATGTTTTATAGTATGAAATGAGGGACCAAATATATTTTTTTCACGAGTTTTGGTGATGACATGTTTTGAGATATTCAAGGTCAAAGGTCAAGGTCAAGTGACAAAATTATATTTTTATCCAAAGGTAGGCTTGTTATATATCACTTGAAAGCGTGTTCAATTCCCTGTACAATAAGCTTTATTTGAGCTTCCTAGGCAAAGAGGGGCGGAGTTACAGTACATTTAGTACAGCTAAGCGAGCTCAAAAAGGGCAATTTATGCGAACTTTGACCTTGAATAATTTAACAATTACAAGACGCACGAGACTAAAACTTTTCATAGTTACTAAGTTCCATGAATAGTTTCAACTCCCCAAATTTCATGAAAATCGGAGATGGTCAGGTTGAAAATTGCACATATCTGTGTTGATTTGGCATGGAATGACTCATATAGCACATTGAGTCTTCCTACTAAACTGGGTGTGATAATGCATACAAGAAGTTTGTGTAACATTATCTGTTATAAAATATCCCATTTATAAATCTATAGTATAATAATGAATTTTCCAGCACAAGGTATAACACAGTTTCTTGCATCTAATTTGGTAGTTAAAATAAATGGTAAAATACCACTGTCTAGACACATGGTTCCAAAAATTAGCATTGACTCATTCTCTACTAACAACACACTGTATTTTTGTTATTTAATTATGCTTTTCTGCCACTCTTGGCTAATAGCAACAGATACATGAAATTGATGAAGGAACACTCACAAAGAACATCCATGCTGCGATTTGAATCCAGGAACTTCTATGGTGAAATCCAAAGATTACCACTTAAGGCTTGGATGGAACTTTTGCTGATGACGGTGGATATTTTTGAATTTTCCTCTCATTTTGAGAAACTGCTGTGACATTCCAAAATCTGAAAAATTACATATGCTTAGAATTCCTTCTAGAGCATTCACGAGAATCTTCATGTGGTTTGCTTTCACTGTTGCCTAAATATTCACAATAGTTTCGTGGCTACGAAAGTCTACAAAACAATTTAATAATATCTAGACAACAGCGACTAGACAAATCACATGAATGCTCTAGAACAGTGGTTCTCTAACTTTTTTCTCATTGTACCCTTTAGTCTTATCTAATGTCTAATGTACCCCCACCATAGGTCTTCTCTGAATAGCTGGTTTGGGGGAATTTTTTGATTGGTGGGGCATTTTTGATATGTTGAAGGTGTGTGTCTGCAATAGAGCAAAATGAGATCCTGGCTGTATGTCAAAAGATGGTAAACACATAAACATACGTTTATTTTTTTATAAAAAAAAAAAAGTAATGACGAAAAATAAGTTTGTAAACACGAAAAATAAGTTTGTAAACAAACTGTCAAGCACAATTTTGAAGTTTTTACTCTAAATTCTCAGTTTCTAGTGAGAAGAATGTGCCTGCATAGTCTGACACAGTTTCTTGACGTCTGGTTGTGCACTTGAAACTCTAAAGCAGAGGTAAGGCTCCAAATTTAGTCTATTATAAATTTTGAACGACTATTTTATTAAAAATCAGCCTTATTTTCCTGTTGAGTGTTGAAGCAATGAAGTCTGAAACAATGACGTCTGCTCTACACACACCTGCAGCAAAAATGTTGTTGTGTGGGTATTCTCGACATTTCTCTTCTGAGCTCATCGGGTAACCCTTTCAAGTTGTTCATGTATCCCTAGGGATATGCGTACCACAGTTTGAGAACCACTGCTCTGGGAGGAATTCTAAGCGTTTGTAATTTTTCACATTTTGGAATATCAAAGCAGTTTTTAAAAAGGGAGAGGAAAATTCTACAAACAGCTACACCGGCATCGGGCGAAGATCCAGCTGAGCATTAACTTGTTCAGCCACCAAAGTGGCAACCTTCTCTTTGGTTAAATATGTTACTCTTGAAGCCATTCTTACACAAAATGAGCACTTACCACAACCTAACATTATTCAACACCGTGTTGGCAACGCACAGAAAGACCCAGTCTTTTGAATTAATACTAATTGATTCCAGTGCTAACATCTCGTGTTTCGGATGCTTCACAATACGGATCATGAGGTAGGTGGCAGTTGGGATGCTCTCAGCAAAATAGGTATACTTTCTTTGCAGGATCTCGTTCCAGTTACCAGTCTTGTCAAAGAAGACTTCCCGTGTATGGAAGGATGTCGATAGGCGTTTTCCAGCACTTCTCTACATAAAGAAACATAAATATTAATAATCCATTTTAGAAATTTCTGACGGAGAACAAAAATACAACTAAAATGATGAATCAAAATTTTTTGGTGCATCAGCTTGTATGGGCATTTTGGACCCTTCAATGTGTAAAAATCTTACCAGACCGTTTAAAAGGGGTGTAAATAAGTCCCTTGAGAAAGGTTAAAGTGCAGTTGTAAAGGGATCTGCACAGAACACAAACAACCAGGGTGGATAAAAAATCATGATTATTATTAAAATAATCTTTGGTGATTTTCTTTATTTAGATTAGATTTTTTTTATAATTAAAAACACGCTTAAAATTGCTTGTATGATTTTTGGCAACATACATATAGATATATGTTCTCTTATAGAAAGGTTTTTCTTATAATAAATGACCCTGTAAAATATTTGAACAGTTTGATTAATGCAAATTTCTGATACTGTATATGGGCCAATCCATGACAAAGTGATCCTACCACTTCAAAAAGTAAAATTAGTCCGAAACCTATTTAAACAGCATTAAACTTAAGCTTTAGCTTAGTGCGGGACACTAAAGTGTAAATCACCAATCCTGAGACCTTCTATAAACAAACAGTCTCACCGATTCGATGTATCACTCCACGTCAGCTGATTCATGACTGGAATCATCTCCTGTTACAGTCATAGTTCGCTCACCTATTCATTTTATATAAGAGCCTCTGAATGTAAGAACCCGCTCTCAAAACATCAGACGAATATGCAGCCGCATACATTGTTACTTTCCCGGTCATTCTCTCTTTCATAACCCTTAAAACTGCAGACACTGACATACCACTGGACTGGGATACCAACTAAACCACTTCTTTTAGTGGTTTCTCAGGATATCACTGACAGAAGGTTACATAAATATTGAGTAGAATCTGTTTCTCGCCCCTTTGGTGCTTTGAAAACAAGCTCGGAGAACACTGAGACCTTCCCGCATGCATAGAACTCGCCATGTTATTTTTCTAAGGATAAGTCAGGCAATATTACTAAGTGGCACTACTTCCTTGCTGTTCACATGATTATTTTCAGAAAATAACCAATGTTATAAAATATCATTATGTACACAAATCTCTAAGCTCATTGAAAGTTACAATGCATATTCCTACAAACTGTTCACACTTACCTTGCCTTGCCATGTCACCAAGTTATTTTACGATGTGCACTATATTTGGCGGAACAAAAATCGTTATTAGGATGCTTGTCAAAGTTTCCAACCGCAATAAATTTACCAACTTTCTTTGTCTTCTTTTGATCATCATCATCAATATATTTATGGGACTTACAGCATTGCATATGGCTATTTATGCCCATTATATATTTTATTTACATAACATACAATTTACATAAAATCTACAAACAAATTTCAAATACACTCCTATCTATATCAAACCTTGAAAATATACATTACCATGTTATATGATTTTGTCTAAAAAAATGTAAGTAAAATAAATTCAATTCGCATGCAAGAAAGAAGCCAAATTTATGGGAAATGATTACTGGTGCAAAGAGTTAACCATAAAGGTGAAGCAATAAGTATATATGAAAGAGCATTGGGTTTAAAGTGCAACGTCATTTGCGGCAGCATATCCCATACTACAAATTGGCCATTGTTTTACCTTACGTAATGAATACTGTAACAACGCTGGATTTTCGTGTGGATTATTGTACTTCTATAAGTTTGCAATGCTTTCTGCATGCACGTGGTTTTGTTTACAGAATGTCTCAGGGTTGGTGATCAGAGACCTGCACAAGACCCGGAGAAAACCCGTCTGCGAGGAGGCGTGCCTACAATAATATGCAACACGCACGTCAAGCCCAGATGTTCGACATCGCACAAGCAAGCTTCACGTCACAGTTTTGCACAGGCATCGATGCCTGCCAGGTTTTTCTATTACCCGGGTCTTAAGAAGACCCATGAGACTCGATGTAGTTCTTGCAGGTAGACGGCGAGCCCTACTGTCAGTGTTGCCAACGGCCATTATATTTCACTACGCATGGAAATATTTGAATTTCTGCTAAGCGCAGGTGCCTTGAGGTTGTATAATCATTGGCGTAGCAAGGGGTGAGCAAAGTGGGCGACCACCCTGGGCTTCACACATATAGGGGCCTCTCGCATCCTATGAGGTTGATACGAAAAATGTAATAAATGGAAGTGAGAAATATACCGTAGAAAAGGCTAAATTTTGTGGGCAATAAAATTTAGAACTTTTTATCTGGCTTTATATTCTAGTTTAACGTTATAATTTGAATGAATACGTCAAATCAGAGGCGGGCGGGAGCTCTAAGCCTAAGGGGCACTGAAAAAGTCAAAATAATTCTCATTTCTCATGTGAAACATCAACGCAAAAATTGCTTGGACATTTTTATCCATTTTTCTTCTGTCTCATGATCTTGCATAGCCTACCCGATTTTAATATGTTAATGGTAAAGCACGTCAAGCTGCCATGGAGCAAAGTATGGGGCATTTAAATGCTTCCGGTGTTTTAAACTGAAGAAGGGTATGGATAATATTAGCAGTTCTTCCTTCGTTCCTACAACTTCAGACGCAGCTATTGCCCTCTGTAACGGGAACGAAGATGATTTATCTTCCGAATTTGCTTTTCAAGTTCTACGTTTCAGGAATGTGCTTAAATCTGAAATCAAGTGCTTTAGGAAAGTTTCTTCTCCTTGATAGCTCTACACTAGCTTCCAGTGTTCTCTGTATCCTGTACCGCCTTCTGTTTGGGGGAAGGGATAAGTAAGTATTTGTATTTTCTTCTTTTGAATACATAAATGTCAAAGAAAGATATGTTGTAATATGTGAAAATTCAGAGTTAGAGCATCGATTTGTATAGTTATTAATGTAAGTGCAGCCACAACCAGCCATTCTAAGTAATTACGTAAATTTCCTGGAAGAAGCTGACTGTACTTGAGGGACCCAAATTTATTTTTTGCGGACGCGTACTTTATGATTTTGTTACGCCACTGCGTCAAATATTTAATATTACAAGAACATTAAGACGTAACAACAAAAAGAGATTCACAGTTATTACTATCATCTAAGTCCTAAAATTCAAAGTTAACTGGTACAATTTAAGTGCAACAAAGTCAAAATTGCTAATTAAAAAAAAGTCAAAATTGCTAATTTAAAAAAAAGTCAAATTAGCTGTATCAGTTGATTACACCAAACATTTCACATTTATTGTGCAAATGACTATCATTTTAAGATTTGCTGATGTTGAAACCGATTGTGTAGAATAGAAGAGCTTGTAGGTAGATACATTGGGCCCCTAGACAGGATTGTGGTTTAGCGCACTCCCTTCCCCCCGCTCTATCAAGCACTGACATTTTATGTGCGTCCTTCCATATTTTCTACTTAAGCCATGGTTTGTGACATTTACTACAAACTTCGAAATGAGGAAACAAAGAACGACTCATTAAATAATATACAGGTTATATTTCAAGATTCTTACTTTGTATTTCTGATTTTTTTAAAAAAAGTTTAGCACATTTAAGGATATTTCAGTTATCTTACTGCCTAAAGAACATCTTAAAAAAACCTACTATTACTACTACTTTGGTTAATGAAAATTCCAGCAACGTGTTACTGTAGCTCTGCCAAGTGTAAATTTCTCTGTCGCATACTATTAAATATAATTTGTCAGAAATTAATTATTATTGTAGGCTATTATATAAATACGATAATTTGCTGACGTTTCCTTGATGACTGTGTATCGATTTACATTGATATTTCAAACTTAAAGAACGATGGGGCCTTGCATTCAAATCTTGCCCAGGACCTCGCGATATGTTGCTACGCCACTGCACCTAAGATTTTGTAACTTCTCACATTAGTGTCATTATTATGTCAAACCAACTACCACATATTTTCTAAATTTGTTTTGATGGTCTTGAAATAGGTTTGTGTGTCTTGTTCATTTTATGTCACTTTTCTGGTCTTGAAATCGTAAATCTTCTCTCGGTTTCATTTTTACGTTGTTTGTTTGTTGAAAAGTGTAAATAGCATTGCCTGCTATTTGCACCCGTATGAAAATACAAGCTAACATTTATATTTTCTATCGTATTACTATCAATGCGGTCTGAGAACAAGATAACTAGCAACAACATGAGCGAACGATGATTTGTTGAAAGAGATGACAATATTCAAAAACCTTTTATAATGCAAATTCTGATTTCATGTTCCATTTTATGGACCATCGTGCCTTAGTGTTCAGGGGGGGGGGGAATCTTGAGCAACTAATTCGGACCAGAGAGAAAATCTGTTTGATTGATTGATTCATTTATTTGGTCAATTTATGCACAATAAGGCTAATCGGGACTGGACCTACAGTTTAAAGTGGGATCCGAACCATCATGTGCTTCCACCGGGTATCGAACCTGGTACCCCTTGATTACAAGGCGACGACACTACCACTGCACCATAGAGGAGCACCCCCAAAAAAGTATAATGTAGAACAACCACCAGTCACACAAAGTTCCAAAGTATTTACGATGGCTCTTCTTGCGAAACTTGGTTCGTACTCCTGTACAGGTGTCAGCAGTGGCAGCAATTAGAGGCGAGGTCGAGAGAGTGCAGTTGCCCCCCCCCCCCCCCCCCACTTTTTGCTACTTTTGCACCACGCTAACCTCATGTACCAAGGGAAATTAAATTATCCTTGACCCCCTCCCACATTTGCACTTTGGCCCTCTAGTTTTGGAACCCAATCGCCGCCACTGGGTGTGAGCGATACAAATGTTTTCTAGCAAGGAATAAATGTCTGCAATTTCAAATTGATAAAAGTGATGAACATTTTGAGTGCTCTTAGAACAGTTTAGAATCTAAAAGTTGGCAACGGTGACTGCGTGACTCATGTATCTGGAGACGGTGCAAAACCGGAATGAGCGTTCGCTGAAGTTAAGCGAGCTTCGTCTTGCAAGGCCTTCCAGTTACCCGTGGGTTTTCGATGCTTGACGGGTCAAAACCCAGGTCTATAGTTTTACTCCCCTGCCCGACCAGTCAGGCAGGCCTAGTAAACGATTCTGGCAGTTGTGCAGCCCTGTTGGTGATTTGACTTAAAATATTTTTATAGCCTTTGTAGCTGAATTTTGGCAAATTTTAAATGATAGTTTGAAAAATATCAGCTACCATGTTTATTTACAGTTTCATGATGACACTGTTTATGGTTTAACTTGATTAGTATTTTGTATATCTTTCTACACAAAATGTTTGCCATTTTTGCTTTTTAAATTATTGAATTTTAAATCAACATAAATTTAAATTTACAGTTAACACAATAAATTTCCTTTTGTATGAACTTCACCTCATCAGTACATAAACTTTGTATCCTTTCTTAGAGCCAAATAAACACCATTAAATTATTACAATATCAATGTGCATTCAGCAAAAGTGATTCTGATTACTACAAATCCTTATGTACATTATTCTATAAATTATGTATTTAAAGTGATTTAAATCAGCTTGCACACAACACATTAAAAAGGTGAAGAAACACTAAATAAGTTCCTCATAGAGAGTGGAAAAGGGCAGCTCTTTTCACAAAAGTACAAACATTAGTTGAAACACCCTCATATCCTCCCAACATATGATAAACCACTGGGAAGATTAAGATTTTTTCTGAGGAAATTCAAATCAGCACATTTGAAAAGAATATCCTGAACACTTAAAGTAACATTACATACACAGCACAGCCCAGGGTCCGACCTTTGCAGCAAAGGATGAAAAATACAACTATGATTATGCCTCAACTGTTATCAACAAACTGAGGTCTTGGTACTGGTAAGAATTAGAAATTCTATTAAGATAGTGACTTTTTCTATTATGGCATCTAGTGTTTAATGCTCATGGAGTGAATAATTGTGTGGTAAAATCACACCAAGAGAGATCTATAACATTGACTGCATGTACCTTCTTAGAAGAGTATGTGTTTAACTTAAAATGCTACAAATTAAAAATCTGGAAAACAATCTAATACTGAGGAGCCCTGATTCCATGTTCCTGGATTGTACTTTTTACTACCCAATATGACAAAATGTTAGAATTTCCCCACCTAAATTTACATTTACCCATAATTGAAGATTTTATCTTCGGACCCTTGGAAAATGTATAACGTAATATCATGGTTGGAATGTATTAACAATGAATGTTCTGTTCCGACTTTTCTAAAAGTAAACAGACTACTTAACAGAGCGCAAGCCTGGTTTTACATTATGTTTACCCTCATAATTTACCTCCTTGGTTACAGTATATCGACATGTTACAAAATTTTCCTGCATTTTATATTTCCTCCAGTCTCAAGCATGGGAAAAATATAATCAAAGTTACAATGTATAGTGATTATTGTCATAATGAACATAAGGATATTTTAGTGTAAATATGCTTATAACTTCAGAAATAAATCACATACATTCAGCAAGAGATTACTTTTGAAACTTTCCCCATAAACTAGGAAGCTCCCGCAATCGGAAATTTTCAGATCTGGGTTACCCAGTTAAAAAAATATCTGGATCCAGTGAGAACTGGGTATCAGATCTGGAACTGAGAATCAGGTATTTTGTTCATGAGCAGAAGCCAGGTAACCAGTTCCTGAACTGAAAATCAGGTGCTGTGTTCCTGACCTGAAAACCAGGTACCATGTACCTGAACCAAAAATCAAGTACCCAGTTTCAAAACAAAAAATCAGGTGTCCTGTTCCTGAAGCAAACTCTGGTATCCAGGTGCAGAAGCAAAAATTGGGTACCTGGATATTTCAGGAAATGGATGTGGCCGTCATTATTAGGAAGGGGTTTCAGCGTTCTGGTGACAGACACTGCTGACTGCTAAATTCTACTTACACACTTTGCTTTGGGTACAAACTTCACACACACCCAAAAAATGAGGGGCAAATCACTGACAATGGTGCTTGATTGCTATTTACTTCTTTTATGTGCTCTCACAAGAAACTTTCTGCTAATTTTCTACCTAGTTGTTGGGTACCACAGAATTCGATAAAGCAAAAACAGAAATTCCCTACCTTTAAAAAGTGATATGATATAACTTCATTCTTTGTTCCATTGTTCAAAGTTATCTGTCTCGTAGTAAGGTTCACCATATCAAACAGTGCTCTAACAACAACCAGCACAAGCTCCTTACACCACAAGATACACAAATGATCTGTCGACATCCAAACAGCTGGCACCGCAGTCGTCTATGCAAGAGAAATAAACAATTAAGCACAAATTTTAATGAGAACATACCTTGATACTTTGGAAATTAGAAGACAGATTAGCAGATATGAACAGGATTGGTTGGTTTAAACCATGGTTAAAGAAAATTCTATATTTTTCATTTTCTCATTTCAATCAACAGTGAAAAGGATAAAAACAAATTATTATTATTGTTACAAATTATTACAAGGGTAAATCAGAAACTAAAGGCAATTTTGGGTTTTCGCAGGAATAAATGAAGACTGGGTGTGTTGATGTCACAATGTGTATACTTGGAGTGATGTGGAAGTAGGAGTATCCATCACTGCCCAATTCAGTCGAGTGTCACGAAGCAAAACGGTCACACGTATGGACGCACCACTCCACGAATGCACCATCGAGGAACAGCGTGCTGTAGTGTGCTTTCTGTGGTCGGAGGGAGTCAAATCGGCAGACATCCACAGTCGGCTGTTACTGCAGTATGAAGCACCATGACTCAACGAAAGGTGTATGAGTGGGTGGACCGCTTTAAAGCTGCGTGGTCGTCTGGTCAGGTCAGAAGACGAGGTCCAGCAGGCGGTGCAGACGTCGCTTCGTGAGAAAACAAAAACCTTATTCGCAGACGGGATACAGAAGCTGATTGCACAATACCAAAATTGCATTACCGTGCAGGGGGTATATGTGGAAAAGTTATATGTGTAGTTCTCGTCTTGTGTGGAAATGAAGATGTTATGTGAAAATTGCCTTTACTTTCGGATTTACCCTCATATTATTATGAATTATTATTTGAAGCAGATTAGCTTTCTTAAGCTTATTATAGTTTACACTCATTATGTAGCTATCTATAAAGAAAAGCTTTTTGCTTTACATGAATTAATGTGTTAAGCTACACAGTTATGCTACTTGTTTGTGGATATACAGAATATGAAAGTTACAACAAATGTATATAATTTTAAAAACATAAGAAAGGAAAGTGAGTAGGTAAAGTATAAATAAGTAAGTAAAGTAGGAACTAGGGATGGGACAGATTAGTAGGTACTCTACCTGTATCGGCCAATGTAGGCATATCGATGGAACGGTTTATTGGTGAAATTACCGATCTGATATATCTGCAAATATCTTACAATTTTGTGCAATACTGTCATTTTTTCCTATTTTTTATGGATATAAACATATAATCTCCATTATGGACTTTTCTTAAAAGTAAATGTCTTATATATGCAGCTTCTTGGGCATTGAATAAGTTTAGTTCAATTTGTAACACATTTATTAAAGAGGTCAATGAACTAACTAACTAACTTTCTAGCCTTCTTAAACCCGAAGGTTCATGGCTGCAGCAACACAGGCCTTCCATCTTTCCCTATCTTGAGCAAGATCTATATACTCTTTTCCATCCCTACCGATTTCCCTTAGGTCCATCTCAACGTTGTCCCTCCATCTTCGTCTTGGCCTTCCTACAGGTCTCTTACCATCAGGTTTCCCAACAAGAATCCTGTAAACTCCTCTTTCCTCTCCCATTCGTGCCACATGGCCTGCCCACCTAAGTCTTCTTGATTTAATTATTCTAATAATATCTGGACATGAATACATATTATGTAGTTCTAAATTATGCAACCTTCTCCACTCACCAGTCTCCTAATCCCATTTAGGTCCAAATATTTTCCTAAGGATCTTATTTTCAAATACTCTCAATTTATGTTCCTCTTTCAATGTAAGGGACCAAGTTTCACACCCATATAATACTACAGGCAAAATTACTGTTTTGTATATTTTAACTTTTAGTTTCTTAGATATTAAACGAGAAGACAAAAGTTTATGAAGAGAGAAGTAACATGCATTTCCTGAATTAAGCCTACTTTTTATTTCCTCTTTAATATAATTTTCATTTGTTAATATTACTCCTAAGTATTTGAATTTGGAAACTGGTTCAAACGAGTTGTTATCAATAATTAGATTTGGATTATTACCTAACACTTGGTTTCGGCCTGTAAGCATATATTTAGTTTTCTCTTTGTTAACTTCCAAACCTATCTCTTTAGCAGTTTTGAAAAATATTTTAGCATTATTCTTAATTGTATTCACATCATCCCCCAGTAAGTCTACATCATCTGCATATGCTAACAACTGAGTCACACCATTTAATTTTAGTCCTTCTTTAGTTTCTTTTACCTTCCTAACAGCATATTCTAAGGCAAAATTAAAGAGAAATGGAGATAATGCATCTCCTTGTTTTAACCCATCATGAATTGTAAATTTGTCAGACATGTTAATACCCACACGAATTTTACTTTCTGTTTCACTGGTGCATATTTTTATCATACTAACAAGCTTCTTAGGTATTCCAAACTCTACTAATATATTATATAGTTTATCTCTTTTGACCGAATCATATGCTTTTTTGAAATCAATGAATAACTGATGGACATCTTGATTATATTCCCACTTTTTTTCAAGTGTCTGTCTGATGTGAAATATTTGATCTGTTACGTTTAAATCCACATTGATAATCACCTATAATTTCATTAGCATATGGGGTTAGTCTTGTTAAAAGAATGTTAGATAATATTTTATATGTTGTTGAGAGTAGAGAAATTCCACGGTAATTAAAAAGAGGTCAATGAACCAATTGGAATTTTACATCGGATAGGTAGAATATTTATCAGTATTGGTGAATTATATATCAGCACTATATCAGTTGATTGATTGATTGATTTTGTGTTTTAAGTGCATTTATGCACAGTAAGGCTAATTGGGACTGGACTTACAGTTTAAAGTGAGATCCGAACCACTATGAGCCTCCACCGGATGGGGACTCCTTGATTACAAGGCAGCAATGTTACCCCTATGCCACTGGGAAGGCACAGGCACTTTACTGGTATTGGCCAAATTTTCATATTACCCCATCCCTAGTATAAATAATTTTGCAACTAACATACCTGCTTGTTTGTTTCAGCTGGTGTTTTAAGTCCACTTTATGCACAGTAAGGCTAAGGGGGACTGAACTACAGTTAAAAGTGGGATCCGAACCACTGTGCCTCCACCAGGTATCGAACCCAGCACCCCTGACTAGTATACGTGAAGGAGGCAATGAGGTAAATGAGGCATGGTGTCAGTATTCATAGATTAATGTCCTAGCTTGTCCATTACATTTAGTTAATTAGCACATTAAAAGCAACAACTGGATATAAGGTAAAGGTACTTTTTCTTTCAGAAAACTTGCAATGATCACTTACCACTATGTTAAAATCTGCATCAGGTGTAACAGTCAATTCAGATCTCACTTGGATGTCACGGTGCCCACCTGCTAATGACAATAAAGTGACGTGGCTCAAATTTGTACTCTTGTGCGTCTGCCAGTATGCATTCACCCTGTCGTAATAGTCTTGTAGGTACGTATCAAAAGCAACAACAGGCTGTCTATGTGGAGTACCTAATGTAATAATCAGGTGAACTAAGGAAGCATTAAAATCCTTATCTAAAAATAATCCTTTCGCTAGCATTCCACCCTGAAAGAAAATTACAGTTGTTATTCATGTATCTACATAAAAATATTACAATTTATTTTGTTATTATGTCTGATTTAAAGTGGTTTAAAATAAACTGATTGGTAGTAATGTGTACAATATATTCAAAATATCTAAAGAAGAGATAAATAAATCATTTGTGACTGCTTTAGAACTTGCAATGCAGTATTACAATATTATTACAGCAGGTTGGCCAGACTTGCACCTATGTGCACTTAATTGTAAAGTATGTTACAGAACAATTGATTAATTTGGTTCATTTTACTTCACTTTTCTACCACTTTTGGGTAATCATGAAGATGAGGATGAATGATATGAAGAAAGTAATGAATGGACACTCACAAAGAACACCCATGCTCAGACTGGGATTCGAACCTCGGACCTATGGCATCGTATTGATTGTGTTAATTCGAAGAGAGGAGCGACACAAGCCCCTTCAGCCATTGAGTAGGTGCTTCTGTTCCTTCATTTTCAACCCTTAACCCGAACCATCTGACAGAACCCCCTAAAAATTTCATCGGGCTCGTGTGACAACACTGTTGCCCTCTCCACCCTGAAACTCGCAGTACCTTCCCCCCACAATGTTTACCTCTGAACTAGCAAAACTGTATCAGTGGCTTGTTGAATACGGATCAGCACGGTAGCTTTTCTGTGAGGATACGCAGTCTGTGAGACCGGGTAGTTTGGTTTACGTAAGAATCACTCTGGTCCGTAATATCGCGTGGTTCGGGTTATGTACATTTGTGGAGTTTTTGTTCCGTATCGTTGTATTTTTGGGAACAGTGTTTCCATGGCTGAAGAAAGAAAACAAGCCATTTTGTGAGTCACAGACGATAAGATGAAGAGATTTAAAAACTTGTATCATCTGTCCGTGGGAAAAGAAAAGGAAGCCTGCGTACAAATGCATCAAATGCAAGACAAATTAATCTGGAATGCAGCAGAAAGGTATGTTTTGATTGTGCTACAAACCAGACAAATAAAAAAATCTACATGGACGTTTGTACTAATCCTGAATAAAACTAACGTTTACCATGTTATAAATAAGCAGTTTAGTAAAAAAAAAATGTTTTTACAATGGCTTCTGTATTCATTTTATGTACAATTATATTTTTACTGTATTCTAAATAAATAGTTTCATTCATTCAAATAGTTATATTCATTTTATATACAAATATATTTCCACTGTGTTGTAAATAAATAATAAATATTACTTGTTATTTATTGAAACTTACAGAGCTAATTGGAAGTTGATTTTTAAGGTTTTTATTGAGGGATGGTGCAAAGTAGAGGGTACCAAGGTGGAAAATTTGTGGGTGGCAGGGTGCCAAATATCCACCTCACACTGGCTAAAATCTTATCTTGAGCCACCCTTGATGGCATGGCATGCAAGAGACACAAATCTGAATCCTTATCAAATCTCTGGTTTTCACTCCACTCTCAATGTATGTTTACATAAATGATTAGATAAAAAGCCATAAAAAATTGTCAGCCTTGTGACAAAGTCATAGTTTAAATATTTCGTAAGACACAGGTGTATGTGCATTCCGTTCATTCATCAACGCCTGTCGCTATCAAATTAATCCAAAGGAATGGACAAGTGATAGAAAAATAACCTGAAAAGAAAGTCAAACAATGATACGTACCATAGAATGACCAATCAAAACAACCGAAGTAGGTTGCTTCTGCTCCTTCCTGTACAAATAAAGAATTCTCCTTATGCACAGATGTACAAATTCAGTCTGCTCCTTCAGGACGCTTCCAAACAATGCCGATATCTCCTCACTCAGGTTCACAGCGAAATAGTTGAACCAAAAGGGAGCATGGGAGTTTATTGCCTTTCGAAGACTCACGGAAGCAATTGACCTCACTGGAAGAATAATGTTATAATTCAATATATAAAGAACCTCATTAAATTAAAATGCCATAAATATATATTCAGACTGAGCTACTTTGAACTGACACCTGAACCAATATTCTTACTGATTCCCAATAATACTGATGCTTGAAGATTGTAACAATTAAAAGTAGTTAAAAATATTGATTAATATTAGTAGGCGAGTATTGCTCTTAACTACAAACATCAATGTACCAAACTTTGCTTTAAAATATTCAAAAATTTACATCGCAATATTAAAATACCCATGGGTAGAAAACAAACTAATTCAAGCACCAGCCGTTTTTGTCAGGAGCAAGTTCTTCTGTGGCAAATCTCTTCTCTCTATACTATATAAAAATGGATGTATGTGTGTGTGTGTGTTTGTTTAGCAATAACTCTCGAACGCCTGGAGCAATTTCAACCAAACTTGGTACACATATCACTTGCAACCTGGAAATAAATACTGTGGGGATAAGACACCCCTGGCACCCCTAGGGGTGAGGCAGTGACATGTGAAAATAATCAAGAACCACCGATATTAAATTCCGAACAAACAGACATCCGTGACTCGATGCAATCCACACAACGATAGTGTTTCTTGGGTTGTCTAACATTCAGGCTGTGTTGCGAATGGAATCCATAGTTTTCGTGACACTCCCAATGCGGTTCAACTCCAAATTCTTCACCTATCGGCATGGAGGGTGAGAGGGGGTGAAAAATAAAATGCCACAAATGACCTATATTAGCGTCGAATCCATAGTTTTCAGAGTTGCTAAACTAATTCATGACATTCATGATGAATTTAAAATTAGTTCCATTTTACAATATAGTTAGAATTCATTATTTTCCTGTCTAATACAAGATTGGGATAAATAAATACCCGGGCAACACCAGGTAATCAGATAGTATGGTCTAAGAAAGCCATGAACCCAACAAAGATAAAGCTACACATTTTGAAATATGATCTTAAAACATTCAATTTATTAAATATTAAAATTAATTCTTGTGCTGGTGTGACCTTCCCATTATATACATTCTAATATATGGCTGACACTATGACATCTCAGCAGATTTTAAAATTCAGCTAAAAAAAATATTTATTAATCTGATTTAATTATATATGTCATACAGGAAACACACAAACATTACAAAAACACATACTGTACTCATTATTTTAAAAATTGAAATTTCCATAAGAACAAAATATTAAAAAATATAGATTCTAGTGCTGAATTTGAAAATTTAGATGGTAGGTGAAAATTTTCGGCAGCATAGCAACCAGGCATCCTGTATTTTTCTACCTTTCAAAATACCTGTTATGTTATCACAAGAACAAGGGTTTATTTCACATAATATTGGTACAAAATCAATGGAAACTTAAAATTTTGTGTAACTTCCTCGATAATTAGACCCCGCAAAGGTGTTGTGTGGACTTTTCACGGACCGTCCGAATGATCAAAATGCTGGAAAAGTATCGACAGGTATCAGTAAATAACATTCAACCCACACTATCAGATAACAATACAACAGCATTGATGTTGGATCAGCCATAATAAATAGGTGTAAACACTATCTTACTGGGTGTTTTATTTGTCAGGATGGAAACTCGTTTTCCCAAGCCAAATCCATGACTTTTACAGGAATTTCAAAATAACTTTTTAGACTATTCTTAGAAATAATGGTAGAAGGCCAGTTTAGGCTTATACTTAACTTTTATTCAAACTTTTTCCATACCATGTCGCTTCCTTAGGAGTTAAAAGGTATAGTTTAAACATCTAAAATATAAGTTCGATTAAAAGAGGTTAAAAAAGCAAAAATCAATCTTGCTTCCTACTCCATCTCAGGTTGGCAACTGACGGGGCTTTCTGGATAGTCTATCACCTTCCATACTGAAACTCTTTTACCTAGGGTGACACTTTCATGTACTCCTGAATCTTCCAAATTAGAGCTAATTGTTTTTGATTCTCCAGGTTCCCATATTGACATTTATTTGACATTACAATCTACATAGATCACAAAATTTAAATTCATTCAGAGTTTGGCGAACCATTCAAAACTTCAAGTCAACTGCAAGATCTGGCAGCGTTACCGCCTTGTAATCAAGGGGTCCTTGGTTTGATACCAGGTGGAGGCACATAGTGGTTCGGATCCCACTTTACACTGTAGGTCCAGTCCCGATTAGCCTTACTGTGCATACAGTGGACTTAAAACACCAAAGCAACCAACCTACCATCAACTGCAAGATCATGCATGTGTAACCTTTGGTGGGCCGAAGTGATGTAATGTCATGCTTAGTTGATAAATCCTTAGTTCAGTAGCAACAGTGGACAAATACATATCGGTTGGGAGTAGGGAACATGCAAATTTGTAAATTTTTATTCTCTATTGTGATCTGTATACAGAAAGTCGATCCGCGTATATGTGTCCGATTTTGAACCGTCACCCCCTTGCACAGAATTCACCGATCCAAGCAGTAAAAAGCCTGGGAGGATGGTTAGAGCCTGTAGTATCGTGGCACTATCACGAATGTGTGTCATGTGCATCATGGCCCCTAAGGTGAACCGTTTTTGGGAGGGCTACGTAGTTGAACTTATCCACGCCAAATATTCGGTGTCAAAAATTCAGAAACAGTGCAAAGAACATGGATGTGCCTTGGGTTCGACGACCATCAAGAACACAATAAAGCGGCATAAAAACCACGAGGTTCCAGCTATTCAGTCGCCCACCAGGGGGATGAGGAAGTGAGCGTGCACTGAAGTGATGCCACCCGTGTCTCGAATGGCACTAAAGGAAACCCCCCTGATGCAACGTGTGATGGCCACATGACTCCACGTAGCCCAGTCAACTGTGAACCGCACCCTGTGTGAGAAATTAAACCTCCGGAAGGTTTTTAAGAGCCGTGAACATTACCTCAGTGAAGCCTCATCACATACATCTCGTTCTACCCAGAACTTTGTCACAGATGGCAACAGACACTGGCATTCGGGCTATTCCATTTCACGATATACTGGTGAAGTCACCGGATGCAAGTCCCATGGTTTTCTGTAGGTTTGGTCTACTGAAACGGGCACTTTCCTCTTATCATGTCACCATTCTCCGGAGGCTGTGGAAAACCCTGTCAGGAGGAATGGCAGAAGATTCCACTTCCTGTACTTCATTGTAGCCTCCTACAATGGAAGTTACGATGCAGGGCTATTGTCAAGACACAACGTGATCACACTGAGGCCAGCCGATGGTGGTCCCGTGGATTTTCGTAAGGTAAGTGCTAGTCCAAAATCGGACACATATACGCAGATCGACCTTCTGTATTACATAAAATGTAAATTCTTTCTTTTTAATATTATCTATTACATAAACATTTACTGGAGTGACACTGCACCGCTAAAAATATGCAAAATTTGTTGCAACTAAATCTTCCGTAATCTCCTGTAAATTCAATGTCGAAAGTTGGAAATCTCCCTTAAATTCATGGCTGAAAGTTATCACCCTACTAACCTTTCATGTGTTTTAAACTTTTACTATTCTTACCTTTGAACTTGTCAGGACTCCGCATGATGTGACGAAAGTTTGAGTAACCAAAAAAATAAGTACATGCCTAAACTGGGCTTTAGCTATTTAGTGAGGTAATGGCATGTGGTGTAAGTTATACCTTATTCATTTTATAATGCTCTAGCATATTAATTCAGAGCATTCCCTGACATTCGCTACAAGACTCGGCGGCAATCGCTGACGCCGGGCCGCTTGGCACGGAGTCTCGTATCCAATGTCAGGGAATGCTCTGAATATTAATATTCAGTCTTAAACCATATATGCTAATCAATGAATAAAGTATATTCAACACTGTTTCAAAGTTTCACACAAAATACCAACAATTATGAAGCCTGTTGGAGAAAAATGTGAAATCAGCATAGGCCAAACAAAAACAATGTATGTTAAATTATTTTGCACATATTTCCACCACATAATCATTGCACCCTGTTCCTTCAGTCCAAGGGTCTCCGAGATGCATAGTGCTAATGTCATCACATGTAATCAAGGGGTGCCTGGATGGATACATGGTGGAGACACCTTAGTATTTCAGATTCCATTTTAGTAGGTCCATTCCCAATTAGCCTATCTGTGCATAAAGTGAGCTCAAACCAGCAACTCATCAACAACATCTTTTTGTCCAAAAATGGGTTTATAACCTTTCATTGCATTGTTGTCACATCAGAAAACAAAACCAATGATAGCAGCAGAAAATCTTTGGGCATAGAAGTTCATACTTTACAAAACAACAAATTTTCAAAAGTGTAATATTTTGACCATAATGGACAAATCAATAACAACTGATTTGTTAACAGTTTTCTTCCAGACCAGAAAAATGTTCACTAAATTGTCACACAAGATTATGTGCATCAATTTGATCTACCATATTCAATTTTAATGCACATTTGCAAGTATTTTATGCATCCTCATCTTGCACCAAAGACAGTTTAGTAAAAAATTAGGAGCGAATTTACAATACCGTAAGTTTCTCCAATTTGTTTGAAATTCGGCATACTCACTACTTTTGGCCTCCTAATCGTGAATCTGCAGTTAAAATTTGGCGCTCACGTGTAGAAATTTCAAAATAAGCTAAACTGAGTGGTCCGCAATCAGTACAATTGGTACAATTGCTCATCATTTACTGGAAAATTATCGGTTTCAAATACTTACAAAACGATATATATACCCCTGATATTGCTACGACACCAACTTTTAACTATGCTTGCCTAACCTAACCTTACAGTGAATGATTCTTGGGGCTATCCGTCAATGGTGTGTGCACCCGTGCATGGTCTTACGACCTCAAATTTTAACTATGTTTGCCTAACCTAACCTTACCAGAATGGTCAGTGGTGCTATCCGTCATTGGTTTTCCGGTAATTGCGACAAGGAACCGATAACAAATCTTATTTTCATAGCACTTTCACGGCCAACGTTGCTCATTGAAGATGCCAGTTTCGTATCCTGCAATTTTACGATTCATGCACTGTTGCTAAACATACCTCTAATGAAATCAGTTCGCATTCCACATCCTCTTCTACATCGTGATTGTCACTTTCACTTCGGTCGTTTTCATCCTTGATGCATTTCTCTGTGGGATCATTTTGGGCAAAACACCAAAATCAGTTTCTTAATTAGCCCACGGCCATCCACCTCCACACTGCACCTAACGATCTGTTCAACATTCACAACTTTTTTACTGTTCCCTTCCGCCATTCTAACACGATCCGTGCTCTCCAAGTATGAAATCAACACTGCGGCAACGCTGTAGACACGGTAACTGATTGCGAACGTCAATTGTCCATATCAACAAATATGGTTTCCATACTTCTATATGGAGAATGATTGCGAGAATTGAAGCTGTTTTCTTGCAATTTCTACAAGTGAGCGCCAAATTTTAATTGCACATTCATGATTAGGAGGCCAAAATTAGTAAGTATACTGAATTTCAAACAAATCTGAGATACTTCCGGTATTGTAAATATATACCAAAAATTATTTTAAAGTAATGATAATCCAGGCACAATTTTTTTCTTATAAAAAAAGCTGAGCTTAATGGTAGAACCCTAGTTCATTTTATGTGAAAAAAGGGAGGGTTGGCAAAATATCTTTGACAATTATGCAGTGAAATATGGTATTTAGTATGCTGGATTATTTTATTCTCATACTGTGCCACAGCTTTTGATTTTTATCCACATATGGTTATTTTTACTAGTTGGTTGGTTGATCTCTTTACCTTGCTGAAATGAGCCACTATTGCCAGGAATAAAAAGAACTGGAATGCCCACAAATTTCATTTCTCTCAGCTTCTCTGTGTGCTGCCCTTCTCCATACGCATATAATGAGTACCGGGGAAAACGTTTTCTAACATCAGGGGGCATTGCTATTTTCTGAAACAGAAAATAAATAAATCTGATCAGTGGATAACATATGGCAGTACAATTTTATGTGTAAGTATGATTTGTCATTTACAAGTTTTGAGAGCAATGCATAAAACCAGTGTTTGCAAGTACATACTCTTAAAAGTTAGTTGCTGTAAATGTAACATAGTTACTTTTTGCAATAGAAGTAACACTATTAACAGTTACAGTATTCAAAATGTTAAACTGAAAATATGAAACGTGGAGAGAGAGCTAAATTTGGCAACTGTTGTTTCCAACTGTGTGTCATCTCTGGATGCTAAGGTGAACGAATTATCATAGAATCATCCAAGGCAAGGAAGCTAGGTTTTCTTGCATGCTAAATTTAGAACATCCACACACTGTTGCACATCATCATTTCTAAAATTTCAATGTTTCGTTCATCTTATTTATTTGTTGGTGAATAATAGAAATACATGAAGATTTACGTTATATACAAAACACATGTAAGTCTTCATATATACTAGGTAAATCAAAAACTAAAGGCAATTTTGGGTTTTCGCAGGAATAAATGAAGACTGTGTGTGTGTGTGTGTGTGTGACGTCACCACGAGTATATTTGGAATGATGTGGAAGTAGGAGTATCCATCACTGCCCCATTCGGTCGAGTGTCGCGGAGCAAAAAGGTCACACGTATGGATGGACAAGTCAAAAAATGCACAATCGAGCAACAGCGTGCCGTGGTGCCTCTTCTGTGGTCGGAGGGAGTCAACCAGCAGACATCCACAGTCGGCTGTTAGTGCAGTATGGAGCAAGCACCATGACTCAACGAAAGGTGTATGAGTGGGTGGACCACTTTAAAGCGGGATGCACACGTGTAACAGACGAAAGTCGAAGTGGACGCCCAAAAACATCCCTCACAGAAGAAAACATCCAACGGGTGGATACCATTATCAGGGGCGATCGAAGAATCACAATAGCACAATTGGCGGAACTCTTGGACATCAGTTTCGGATCAGTATATGCAATAGTGCATGATGAAATTGGGTACCATCAAGTTTGTGCGAGGTGGGTACCCAAGGAACTCACAGCTGTGAGCCAGCAGCAGCACGTCACAGTGGCTACCCAGTTTCTCCAACGCTATGAAGCCGATCCCAGTATCTTGGAATGAATCGTGACAGGAGACTAAACATGGGTTCACCACTACGAACCAGATACTAAGTGGCAAATCCTGGAATGGAAACATCCGTCGTCCCCTGTACGCAAGAAATTCAAACAATATTCGTCCTGGAGGAAATTGATGGATGCTAGCACTGTTTTGGGATGTGAATGGACTGATCCTGGTGGAGATCCACCTACATGGTGAAACTGTGAATTGTGCAAGTTATTGTGCGGTCCTGCAAGACAAACTGAAACCTGCAATTCGTCACAAGCAACGAGGACTGCTGTCTAAGGGTCCTCCATCCTCCATACAGCCCTGATCTGGTGCCAACAGATTACCACATCTTCGGCCCTTTGAAGGATGTGCTGTGTGGTCATCGGTTCAGGACAGATGACAAGGTCCAGCAGGCGGTGCAGATGTGGCTTCGTGAACAACCGAAAACCTTCGCAGACGGGATACAGAAGCTCATTGCACGCTACCAAAAGTTCATTGCTGTGCAGGGGGCATATGTGGAATACTGGTATGTGTAGTTCTTCTTGTGTGTAAATAAACATGTTATGTGAAAATTGCCTTTACTTTTTGATTTACCTAATACAGCATGTAACATTGTTATTCGTACACATAGAATTTACGAGGAAAAAATGTCATATCTACTAGTAAATATAACCATTTTCATATGTACCTGGAAATTAATGTTTATGTAGGTTTCACCAACAAATGTCAATAAAAATGTATGTTCAAAGTATATAAACAGAGCATATAATTTGTGTGAAAAGAGAAAAACACGCTGTTTCATGCAACATTGTTATTCGTACAGGCAAGAGTTTCAATCTTCCTCGCATACAGCGCCATCGCTATTCGGGCGATTTCGTGCACTTTGCAACTTCGTAACAAGTTTGAACATGCAGGCATGCTCCCCGTCAAGCGGAATGCTGGCGTAGGTATTGTTGTAGGCCTATCGTCTATCTATCAGCATGTTCCAAATGGCCAAGGTGAAGGAACGTAGTTCCGATCTGAAGGATGTTATTATAAATTTGGCCCTTAGAGGTTATTCATTAACAAAAATTGGACAAACAGTCAATAAATCACACTCCACAGTTCAATACATAGTAAACAAATTTAGAGAGGAAGGTTCAACACAGAATGTGCCGAGAAAACCAAAAGAAAGACGGTTGAATAAACGTGATGAACACTTTGTTTTAAAAAGAGTGCGAGAAAACCCCTGACTAAGTGTTCCTCAGTTACGACCGTTAGTAGAAAATGTTGCTGGCAAGATGATGTCCGATCAAACTGTCCGACGTTCCTTTTGGAAGCATGGATATCATGGCAGAATACCACGAAAGAGGCCGTATGTAAATAAGGTGAATCGCAGGAATAGACTTTCATTCGCAAAAGAGCACATCCACAAGGACCAGGAATTTTGGGATAGTGTCATATGGTCAGATGAGTCTAAGATTAATATATACGGGTCAGATGGGATAAATAGGGTCTGGAGAAAATCAAATAAAGACAATGATCACATTAACACAGTTCCAACAGTTAAACACGGTGGTGGGTCATTAATGATTTGGGGCTGTATGTCGTCCAAAGGTGTTGGTACCATCCAGTTTATTGATGGTATCATGGATGCATATGTCTATTTGGACATATTGAAGAACAATGTAAAGGAGAGTGCCTAAAAAATGGACATGCCGCCTATCTACAGATTCCAACAAGACAATTACAGTAAGCATAAGGCGCGAGTTAACATTAATTGGCTAATATGGAATGTGCCCAAACTACTACAAACACCAGCTCAAAGTTCAGGCTTAAATCCCATTGAGCATTTATGGGCAATTTTGAAGAGGCGAGTCCATAAAGCAGACGTCAAGTCCAAACAAGAGTTGAAAACTATTGTGCAAGCCGAGTGGAATAAAATAAGCTCTGAAACATGTCGGAAACTGGTTAACTCTATGAAGAACAGGTGTCAAGCAGTAATTAAAGCCAAAGGATACTAATGAAAGTATTAGAACTGTCAGTCAATTTGCTCTGAATATACTTTTTTATTTTATATTATTAAGTGTACGAATAGAAAAGTTGTACAAAAAATGGCATGTTTCTCTATCAGTTTCATTTAATTTATTATTGTCATTGGTTATACAGAATTTGGGTAAGATTTTATGTTCCTAATGATATTAGTTATTGAATTGTAAAGATACAATTTCAACAGAGTGTATTTCCTTTCAGATATTAAAGCATTTTCTTTGAAAATCCGTGTGTACGAATAAGAATGTTACATACTGTATATATATATATATATTTCTTTTTTTTACAAGCAATGATCATTTTTGTGTGTAATTTGTTTGCAAGAAAATTTCTGTAAAAGTAACGTAGCTCTATTGTTCTCACATTCAAATCTTGAAGTTTACATCACATACTTTATCAAATCTTAACACAAAATCCCACATCTTCAGATGTTACAATGGAAATTTAAGAAACCGGCACGAATACAAAACACCATCAAAACAAATCAATTAATCGATTCC
Source organism: Lepisma saccharinum (assembly GCF_977018435.1). Taxonomy (NCBI): domain Eukaryota; kingdom Metazoa; phylum Arthropoda; class Insecta; order Zygentoma; family Lepismatidae; genus Lepisma; species Lepisma saccharinum. The sequence goes on along the minus strand of NC_139235.1, from coordinate 67,023,695 downwards.
CATCTTACAACGGAGACAAGACTAATTGTAACTTACAACATATTGTGGATATTCGAACATGTATGTCATTTCGCATTCGTTTTCTTCCATATTTGTCAGATAGTCATGCACGCCCAAAAGAAATAGCAGAAATGCAACTGTAGCTGACAAGAAAAATGCATTGACCACCGCCATCCTTCCAGGCACTTCCAGGACCCGTCCAGTTCGGCTGCTGCTGCACCCAATTACACAGTTTCAAAAATTTTGCTATACAATCACAGAATAGCTAGATTGGTGTTAGCATCCCTTTCTCACGGCAATGTCTAGAGGTTCTACGAATTAACCTAGAGCGTGAATTAACGCTAGATATTCACATGTGATATTCATCTGAATATCTAAATTTATTTTGGGTCACTAAATTTGTCCCATTAAATAGAACACTTTCGAATATCATCGAATCAAGTTCAAACAACTTTAAGCTGCCACCGTATTGTTGGTTTTCTGCGGTGCAGGACTAATCGTAATAAGAACTTTATTTTCAAATTCAATTTCGGATTTACAACTACGAACGAAGGGAGAACCTTTCCTTGCCAGCAGGTATATATTTGCCTAATAATATCCAAATGCAAATCACTATGAACTCATTTTATCCTTTGTATACCTTCTACTTTTTTTCGGCATGTTTATTGCGATGACAAAACAATCCACGTTGAGTATCTCTGGGAATAATACGAAACAAAGTTAAGGAAGGTAAAAATGTGATATTCCCCGGACATCTATAACTTCTTCGTTTTGTCAATTTTTGACATTTGTACTTACCTATCTGCTTCGCGGTACATTCTTTAACGTGTATTCACATTTTTTTGATCAAAGTAATTGCAATTTTTTTTTTTTTAAAGTGTTTTTGTAACTGAGGAACATACGTTTCCGCAAATGGTTTGTGGGGCTATACGAGAATTGTGTGTGGGGCTACGCATATTTTTTTCGAAACCAATTTTTAACTATTGTAACCTATACGTGACCCTACCTAACCTTACCGGAAATGGTTCGTGCAGCTATGCATCAATGGTTGAATTTCCGCTATGAAACATTCCCACATCACACAAAACACCTTCCAGATGTTAGACAATGCTACAGGAATTTCTTCTGTAAAAATGAAGAAATCTGTCCGGGGAATATCAGATTAGTACCGCACAAATAAACAAAACCAAACTATTCATGTTTATTTCTCTTATGTGATGAATACGTGAGTTGAATAGGTTAGGCATGTCGGGTTGCTACTTTTGGTAAATTTCTCGTATCGGACAAACGGATTTCTTCAAATTTACAGGAGAAATTACTTACCGAATGCAGTTTCTTTAGACTTGTGGAAGTTCGGGGAAGTGTTTTCTCGCATCGTTCATTGAATTTTGCCGGTAAATCATCTATTTTTCGATATAAATGTGTGACCGATGCACGAAAGCTCTTGCATCCATTTACTTCCAGGTGGATGTAGCCTGTGTGTGATGACGTAATCCCGGTCAGTGTTTCCAAACACGTGTTTTTGTAACTGAAGAAGGTACGTTTCCGCAAATGGTTTGTGGGGCTATGTGTCAATGGTTCGTGGGGCTATGTGTCAATGGTTCGTGGGGCTATGCGTCAATGGTTCATGGGGCTATGCGTCAATGGTTCGTGGGGCTATGCGAGAATGGTGTGTGGGGCTATGCATATTTTTTTCAAAACCAATTTTTAACTATTGGAACCTATTGTGACCCTACCTAACCTAACCTTACCGGAAATGGTTCGTGGGGCTATGTATGAATGGTTCGTGGGGCTATGCATCAATGGTTTGTGGGGCTATGTAGGTATTTTTGGGTGCAGTGGGGTGGAAACACTGCATGCCGAGTAGGGTAGTGAAACTGTGACCGCCATTTTGCATATTACCGAAGGCAAAAAGAAACGAAGAAAACTTACTCGATATGTCGCAAATAGAGCTTATTTCCGTGAAATAAGCGAAATGCCACCTTCAGCAATGTTTCTCAATGCAGAATACGTAAGTACGAATATTCAAATTAAATGAAGTAGCAAATTTCAGCTGTTTGTCCGATACGAGAAATTTACCGGATCCATGAGTATTATTGTGTAGCCTAAATTGTTTATGACTATTTTCATTAATTTTTCTTTCACATCCTATGTGTTTTTAAGTGATGGATTTTTATGTATGCTGGTGCAGAAGTTATCAACAGCTTGTTTTGAGTTTTCTTTTAATTCCTGAAGCTCTTAAGAGGTCAAATAAAGTGCATGAACATGGCGATGGACAATTTGCATGGTAATACTCATAGATCCCACTGTACAGCTATAGAGTCGGCTAGTAACTTGAATGGATATGCTGATGCCTGTACTTTACCTTCTTTGTGATAGCATGTGTAGTTATTATTTTGTGTATTTTACAGTGCTTAGTGTTGTTATGCCTCTATGTTAATCAAGACGATATGTACAAGGTGGGGTGCATAAATATTCCCAGGACAATTGGTTATTTTTCCAGATTTATACCCATTTCATGTACTTCCGTATGGTGGAAACACCTAGAAATCATTTCTTTCGCACTTTTTTACATTGCTAACATACAATTCTACATTACGGAACATTTTTTTAGGTGTAATAATGAATTTGGTAACAGTTTACTATACCTGAGACAGATTTCTTCAAATTTACAGGAGAAAGTACTTACGCAAATCATTTTCTGTAGCGTTGTTGATGTTCGGGAATGTAATTTTGATTTATTTTAATGCGAATGCATGTGGTTTTGTACGAAAATCTATTTCCGACGCGCTATTGCTGCTGCCGCAATTTGCTTCCTGCATGAGAGCACAATACGCTCTCGTATTGTCCGTATATGCTAAATTGAACGAAAGGAGTGCTAATGGAACCAAACCTAACAGGCCTAACCTAACCTAGTAGGCATACCTCGTCCCCGTGATGGTTTGTGGGGCTATCGTGAATTTTTGGGCTAACGTCAATGGTTTTTCTGGCTCAAGGAACGACCAACGGTAAGCTATCGCCATGTTGTGTGTGGAAATAAAGAACAGTAAGTACTCGTAAATGTAAGAAATATACATTACTTTCCTAACAAATTCAATTATTTCACCTAAATAAGTGTTCCAGAATGTAGAATAGTACGTTAGCAATGTAAAAAAGTGCGAAAGAAATTATTCCCAGGTGTCTCAGGTATAGTAAAGTAGTACCATGAATTTCTAACAGAAATAATGTCTATTTTTTAAATTTACGAGAACTCGCTGTTTTTCTTTTTCCGGTTCTGTAACACACAATGTGGCGATAGCATACTGGTTCATCTCGCATTGTGGCAGTGTTTTGTCAATTTGGAGTGTGTATGCAGTGTTTCCAACCTACCGAAAAATACCTAATTTTGTGGCTGGATTTGAAATCATGCTAGTACCTCGTTAGCCTCACAAGCCATTGGCGTTAACCCAAAAACCATCAACATTAGCTTTACGAACCATTGACATTAGCCCCACAAACCATTTCTGGTAAGGTTAGGTTCAGTTAGGTTGAATTTTTGAAAAATAAAAAATCTTGCAACAAAAAGGCATGTTTTGAAACATTGACAGGGGGTTAAGTCATGAAACGCACGGACCAGCCTTGACATAGAGAAGCAAATGGAAGCAACAGGAATTGCGTCGGAGAAATATTTTTCTAGAAAAAACAAAGATTTCATGCTAAAAAATATTACACAGCGAAAGAAAACACATTGAGGAACTTCAACGATGATACAGAAAGTTATTTCCGTAAGTAGTTTCTTCTGTAAAAATGAAGAAATCCGTTGCCACTATATGGAAGTGTTACCTTACTACCAAGTAATGGTAATGTAAACATGACTACAATAGCATATTGATTATGTATTTTTTATGTTTCATTCAAATAGTACATTTTCTTCCATTACAGATTCTGGTATGATTGTTAAGTAGAAATGCAACTTCCCATGCTTTTACAAAGGGCATGCAGATGTGGCAGTAATTGGAGAATATTTACCAGAAATTTAAATTCAAAAATTCCTCCGAAGCCAGTTCACATACCTCTTGATGAGAACAAGCTTCCACCTCGCACTAGGATAGATCAAAGCACAATAGAACATTTAGAGAGGCTATCACTAGTGGATTTTTCAAATGAAGAAGGCATCAAGAGACTTGAAGCATCAATAAGATTTGCAGACCAAATACATGCTGTTGATACTACGGGAGTAGAACCAATGGTTTCTGTGCTCGAAGATAGGCAAGTTGATTTTTTAAAAAGCAGTGTCAGTTTTATAAATATGTTCACTGTACACATGCCCAGGAAGCCAGAGAATTTTCTTTATGGTGCATTTGAAATATTGATAACGAAGGATGGTGCAAAAAATTGACTTTGCACAATGTGCCTACAACCCTAACTCTGTCTGGCTGATGGTGTTTTTAATTTTTTATTGTTAAAATAAAGACCCCTTATTCATAGCACATGTTTGGTTTATCTTACTTCACTTTTCTGCCATATTTGGTTATTTGCAATTTTTTTATTGCTTTATTTTACATTGCTTTTTGTGCCACTTTTGGCTAATTTGCGATGATGGAGATGAAATTGAATGGACACTCGCAAACATCCATGCCCAGGCCAGGATTCAAACCTGGGACCGCTAGCATCGTAGCACGATGTGATAACCACTCTGCTACTGGGGGCAGGGGTTAATTGCAAAATTGATGAAGGGACACTCACAATGAACACCCATGCCAAGACTGGGATTCAAATCTAGAAACTTTTGTGGCAAGATTTAACACCAAACTGACACAGTGCCAAATGGTCAGCAAGTTTTTTTTTAAAGGTGATATTTTGACAATCTATTAAAGGAGAGAGAGATCTGATTATCTTAGGAAAATAGTTCACTTCCACCAGAAAAGTAATTCTTCTTGATAATAAATAAATGTAGCACGTGTCAAACACATGTCCTAAAAATATAGTTTCCCTGTTCTACTAAATCCAGTGAAACTGATAGATTTCAATATATTATATTTTTTATTCCAATTTGGCTTCTGCCTTGCTATAAATATCAGTTTTCCACCAGTCTCCATAACTGACGGATAATGTTCCCTTTGTTTTCATACATGTGCCTTAAAGTTCACAGGGTTCCATTATGTGTGTAATGTAAAATTCTTTTTTTTTCTGCAGGACTTTATTTCTGCGTGAAGATGAAATAAGCGAGGGAAACTGTCGTAAAGTAGTTATGTCAAATGCATCTGTTCAAGAAGAAGGCTATTTTGTATCTCCTCCAGGAAATATTCCTCTGACACAAACCAAGATCTATCGCGAAGTGGCAGATGAAGAGAAAGATTGATTGTGTAGGTGTGTATACTAACTGTTATTGTGAGCCAGTTAGTAGTGAAATGCCTACTTTTCTTCAGAAAGTGTTCCAGTTGTGTGAGAGACACCATTTCATCATTCCCCTTATCAGCAACAATTCAAAGTGTGTCATGGGCTTCAAGTATGGCCCTTGTGGGGAACTTCTGAAAGGAAATATTACACACGAGTGGAATCTGAACAACGATATAATACCCGATGAAAATGTTTTCCCGCATCAAGGTGAAAATAAGTTTTTACAAGGTTAGTACACTTGGAAGTTTTTGAGACATGGGTAACAGTTTGGTATTAGGAAACACATTTCTTCATTTTTACAGAAGAAACTACTTATGGAAATGAGTTTCTGCACGCTTTCCAACGTTCGTCGAGGTATTTTCTTTCATCGGGCAATATATTTGACCGGGAAATCATGTATTTTTCAAGAGAAATATCTCACCGACGCACAATTGCCATTGCTTTTGCTACGTAAACTGCATGCTGCGTACGTTTGATGACATAAGCCCCTCTCAGTGTTTCTAACCCCTTTTTTTTTTCACTATGCTTGCCTAACCTAACCAAACCTTATCAGAAATGGTTCGTGGGGCTATCCGTCAGCTACCCAGGCTAGTCATCAGCTACCCGTGCATAATGTACAATTTCCTCCGGTGACGAACACGATAGTAGGTATTTTTCGGTGAAGAAGTTTGGAAACACTGCATAACCACAACGTGAGTCAAGATGTGGCCGCCATAATGTGTCTTACGGAAGCGAAGAAACGAATAAAAAAAAAACACTCTGTATGTGAAAAATTGTGTTTGTTTTCGTGTAAAAAGCATAATGGCACCTTGAACTATGTTCCGCAAACACAATTGGTAAGTACGAACCATGCAAAACACAAAATATCTGATTTTAATGTGTTTCCGATGTACCGAACTGGTACCGAGACATCTTTATAAAATGCATCAGACATTCATAGGAACTGGTGTTTGAAATCATATCTTCAATGTTGTTTTACTCTTCTAACTTTTTCCCAGGGTAAAAAGTAGGGTAACAGTTCTGAATGTTTAATGATGTTTTTGTAAGTTTTAAAGGAGTATTGTGCTTTAAAATACTGGAAACAATTGGAAGTAAGTTAGAAGCATGGAGAACGTAAATTAGCACAGTTAAAAGCTTCACTAAGTATGGTTTACCAGAGGAATTATGATTTGAAAAGTAGCTTATGTGAGCATCTGCCCTCTTCAGTGAGCAGCCATCCTCTGTTCCGGGTAGCCCTGGGCAAGGATTTTTATGCAACGCTTGAATGGGGGGGGTTTCGTACTTGAAACCAGATCTTACGTGATCAGGTGTTGTAAGCATGGGATGATTTCTTAATGCTAAGATCCTTAAGCCTCGGCTGGATGTTGAAAGAAATACAAATTTTGAGGGTCTCGTTAGTTCCGTTCTAACAACAGTACCGAGGGAACACAAGGAATGTCCCTTTCAAGTAATTCCTTTTCCCAGCCACAAACCCTCCCATATTCTTACCATCGTTACCCAGTTTCAGCAACCCGACCTCGCTGCGTTTACAATTGGCAGGGAGGGGGAGAAGGGAATGGTCGTGCCCACTGGCCATTGACAGATGTGCCGGAATCCTGAAGAATAACTGTTTTCCTTTCCTTAGTTGAAAGAAAGCTTTCACATCGTCCTTTGAGATCACCAGCCTATGCACTGTGAAGCTGCATGTTTCTTTTTGTTTCCGTCGGTACATTCATTTCGTTACAGTAAAATGGCCAACTAACATAGATTATGTAGTAAAATACCTAAAATATAAATTTTCCGCTTTGGAATCAGGATTCTGTTGTGACTGTTCTCCTGCAAGAAGCTACACACTTTGTGTTATCTGGGCCTCCCCGATGGCGTAGTGGTGACGTCGTCGCCTTGTAATTAAGGGACCCCGGATTCAATACCCGGTGGAGGCACGTAATGACTCTGATCCCGCTTTAAATTATACGTCCAGTCTCGATTTGCCTTTCTGTGCATAAATTGGTCTTAAAACAAGTTTAACAAACAAACATTTTGCTATCACTTCACAATTATTTTTGGATGTGCTCTAATAGCTGGAGATATTGATAAATGTCCAAAATGGATAGATGCACGTACAGAGTGAGGCATTTGCAAAATTTCCGGTAACTACTCTTGAAGCATCGATATATTATAAATTGTACATATACAGGGTGTTTCGTAAGTTCGTTTACAACGCTTTGGAGGTGATTGTACGAGTGAAAATAAGGTGGAAAGTTCATGTAACAAAATTCCGGAAACTGCTTTGTTGCCGAGTTATTGACGTTTGAAAACGTGGGAAAATGTTTTTCCGAAGTAATAATGGCAAAACGGATGGAGAGAAGCAGTGGCGATGCTACATAAAGGGCAACTAGGGCACTGCCCCACAACAATTTTAACATAAAAAGTTCATCTGAAGAGACGATCGGTATATACGCGTAAATATTTTTTTTGTTTTTCCCTCAACCCCTACGTTGCTGCAACCAGACGTACAGGGTATGCACCCTGTGCGAGGTTAATATATTTCTACGTCCTGTTGGAGAGAGTAAAATCTCGGCTCTGCCCAGGAGACGTGACGTCACTGACTGATCCAAACATTTACAGCATAGGCAAGGGACGGTCCCCTCACAATGGAAAAGCTCAAAATTCGTAGCCGTCTCTGGGCAGTAAACGAGGTGCCCTGCCCATTCATGTTTGCCTAGTTCACCGTTCAGTGTTTCCAACGCTTGGCAGGCAGTTCATTCGTTCTTCCAGCCTGCAGCAATAAGATAGAAAAAAATCCCTCGAATGCTTTTCTTCGCGCTTGTTCCGGCGACCTGAAAAGTTGACAACACTTTTTATTGCACAAACTAGTCCCTCGTATTTTTAAAAAGATCCTCCTTTCTTCTCATTGTAATACGGATTTGGATTTGAGTTAGTGTGTGAGTTTGCGTTGCATTCCGTCTGTGCGTATTGGTCGCTTATGAAATAATTAGTTTTTCGTGATTTTATAGTTACTGTACGTGTTTATTTATTTGTGTAATTGTGTCTGTGTTCCAGCAACTTGACATGCAGAATATCTTCGTAAGTATAAATGAACTTTTTGGGGGTACATGGCCAATGTAAAGTGTTGTAACTGAACTTAACGCTGCATCATCTTCCTAGTTAGTCATTGATATTAGTGGATACTTGGTGAATATGACATTGAATCATGTAGAAACTTTAATATCTACGCCTTTCAATTCATTGACAATGGAAGAGAAACTGCAGTGTAACATTTTTCTAATCATTCCAGTATCTACCCAAAGTTTAGTTACTGAAAGCGTATAGGGTTCCGACGTCAGTATTCGAGTTTTTTTCTATTCATGTAATTTGTTCCATATGTTGCTGATTTTTCGTATTCTTACGTAGTGAGTATTTAATGCTCTTTGGAGAGATATCTTGATCAGAATGTTAATTTTGTTCCAAATTGTTCGAACAATTTACTTACTCCATATCAAGGAACTCCCCTCAAAAACCTTAAAGAGGAATATAGAGGTAAACTGCCCCCCCTCCCCACCCAAAAGAAAAATGTGCCCTGCCTGACTGAAAAGGCACGCGCCGCCCCTGGAGAGAAGTCATTGGTGTTGGGCGGTCCACTACGAAATTGGGTACGCTCTTGTCAAAAAATCATGCAGCAATGTTGTGCAATGTCGGTGCAAGGGATTCCCCAAAGGATGCGAACGAAGATGTTGATGGGAGTGGGGTGGGTGTGCGTTCTATGTGAGCTGGTATCGACGAAAATTGGCATGTTTTAATGGTACCAAAAAACAAAGAAAATTTCCTGAGCAAAGGGCACCATGACGTAAAAACAAAAAAAAAAAAATGAACTGTCATAGGTTGCATACCCTGAAGGGCAGATGGGTGTCCGTGTGATCTGACGTTAAGTACCACATTTCCCGCTAGGGGCACCAACAGTGTAGGTTTCCTCATGATGGAGTGCACGTGTCTGTGCCATTCATGTTTCAGGTGCTGTGCCAGCAGCAGGTTGTTAAACATTCATGGTTGAATGGAAAGACGTGAGGTTCTTGGACAGTAGTGTTGGGCAAACATTTGACCTAGCAGTGTTACGTGTTAATTCTTAGCCACAGCCCATCGTGTTCTGTGAAGTGTAGTAGTGTTAATGGCCATAAACACTTGTAGCCCGGTGTAAGGGATGGATGCATACACGTCCCAAGAGCTGGTGGACATGCATCTGATTTATGGGGAGGCTGGAGGTAATAGCCGTGCTGCAAGGCGTCTGTATGGGGCACGTTTTCCAAATAGGATGTTACCATCGCACACCTTATTTCAAACTGTAGACACTAGACTTCGGAAAACAAGATCAGTGTTGCCACCTCGTCGAGAAGTTGGACGACCGTGAAGGTGTGAACACGACGGTTTGTGGAAGATGTGCTAACTGCAGTGATGGATCATCCAGGCACCAGTACGCACGCACTAGCCCACGAACGAAACACCTCCCATGTGAATGTGTGGCGAGTCCTGGCAGAAGAGGGGATACACCTGTACAAATTGAAGAAAGTGCAAGACCTTTTACCTCGGGACTTTGGCCCATGTGAGGACTTTTGCCAATGGTTTGTTCATCAAATTGAAACTATCCCCAATTTTCAGAATACGGTACTATGAACTGATGAGGCTATCTTCACGGAAACTGGTGTGTTCCATAGAAAAAACAGTCATGTGTGGGAACATGAAAATCCACATGCACTGCTAGTGGCACATCATCAGCACAGATTTGCAGTGAATGTGTGGTGCGGGATACTGCATGACCATTTGATTGGACCGTACATTCTCCCTGTTCGCCTATATGGACCCACTTATCAAGCATTTCTCAGTGAGGTTTTTGCCTGAACTACTAGAGGACGTGCCCTTGGCACTGAAACAAAGACTGCGGTTTCAACATGACGGCACACCCCCACATTTCGATCGGAATGTGCGCCATTTCCTCAATACTGTATTCCACAACCAGTGCATTGGCAGGGGAGGGCCTGTGCCATGGCCACCTCGATCGCCTGATATTACGCCCCTAGATTTCTTCCTCTGGGGAGAGATGAAACGCCTCGTTTACGAAACATCTGTCATGTCAGCTGAGGACCTCGTTGCTCGTATCAATGTAGCTGCAGCATCGATAGCAGAAACGCCGGGGTTGTTGGGTCGCACTAGACAATATTTGATTCACTGTTGTCGCCTGTGCTTGGAAGTACATGGTGGACAATTTGAAAACCGTCTGTGATGAGGTTCCCTTCACATCTCCATACTGTGTGCCCTTCAGGGTATGCAACCTATGACAGTTAATTTTTTTCGTTTTTACGTCATGGTGCCCTTTGCTCAGGAAATTTTCTTTGTTTTTTCGTGCCATTAAACACATGCCAATTTTCGGCGATACCAGCTCACGCAGAAGGCACACCCACCACACTCCCGTGAAATTTTCGTTCGCATCCTTTGGGGAATCCCTTGCACCGACATTGCACAACATTGCCGCGTGATTTTTTGACAAGATCGTACCCAATTTGTTAGTGGACCACCCAACACCGACGACTTCTCTCCACCCGTTTTGCCATTATTCACTTCGGAAAATCATTTTCCCACGTTTTCAAACGTCAATAACTCAGCAACAAAGCAGTTTCCGGAATTTCGTTACATGAACTTTCCACTTTATTTTCAATCGTGCAATCACCTCCCAAGCGTTGTAAACGAACTTACGAAACAACCTGTATAGTCTCCCCACAATAACCAAATATTGGCAAGCTGATGGAGGACTTCCCCTTCCCTTTCAAATACCATTCTGTACATAACCGTAGAACTTGGGACCTCTATTACTCAAGATTAGTCTGTTTGATACCCAGTGGAGGCACATGGCAGAGTGGTTCGGATCCCACTGTATATCCAGTCCCGATTAGCCTTCCTGTGCATAAAGTGGACTTAAAACAACAAGTCAATCAATCAAGATTAGTCAAAAGCAGGCACGTATCAAGACCTAATCGTGAAAAAGATACTATGGTTTTACACACAGAGAGAAATAAAATAGTTATAAAAAAAAGGAGTTTTCTGTATTACAAGTTCTAGACTCTCCCAAGTCTCATTCCAGCTCAAATGAGGTGATAAACAAACTGAAAAAAAAAAAAAAAATCACCCTAGTTTCAAGTGTAAGCAAAATTTTACTCGCTAAACTGCTGGAAAAGGAATACAATTCAATTGTATTCATATATTATGCACCATTTTCAAGGCCTACCAGATGGCTTAATGGTAACACCTTGTAATCAGAGGGCCCCGGTTTCAATAGCCGGTGAAGGCACACCGCTCCCGAAGGAGTGCTTTGGATCACATTTGAAACTAAATATTAAGATTTCACCAGATTTCTGACTGTGATGCACTGCAAATTCATAAGTCCTATAGGCTCGAATATCAGTTAATGAGTGAATGCTTCTACCAATGTCAAGTCACTGTTCAAATTGAAGGGGATTCCAGGAAAGTGTCTCCTGTCTCATTTTCACCAGCCTCTACATGTTCCAAACAGTTACATAAATTTTCCCCTTTGTAAATTTTCTGTTAATTTTGTATAATTTGTCTTTTAATTTTTAGGTTCATTTAACGCCGACAAGTCAGTCAAAATTGTCGATTTTTACACAAAATATTACATTGATTTTTTGTAGTAAGTCGAATGTTATGCACAGATAGGCTAATTGGGATTGGACCTACAGTTTAAAGTGGGACACGAACTCTGGACCCCATTTTACAAGGTGATGACGTTACTACTATGTGATCGGGGAAATCATTAATTTCAGATGAAATTCAAGGTTTGGAAATTCATTAAAATTTTCTTCCTCCACACCAAATTCATACAGAGTATTATCATCCTATTAAATGTTGCACTTTATACATTTCATAACAATAATACGCATGATGATCATGATAATAATAATAATAATATAATGAACGTTAATTTAAATTTTTCTTTTATTATTTAGTTTTGAGCCTCAAGAAATTAAAATACAGTTCTTGGGTCTCAACGTGGCGCAAAAGATTTAGTAAGTATTTATAATTGTATTGGGAGTCATTCCATGCCAAATCAACACAGATATGTGCAATTTCCAACCGGACCATCTCAGATTTTCATGAAATTTGGGTAGTTAAAAGTATGCATGGAACTTAGTAACTTTGAAAATTTTGAGTCTCGTGCATCTTGTAATTGTTAAATTATTCAAAGTCAAAGTTCGCATAAATTGCCCTTTTTGAGCCCGCTTAGCTATACTAAATGTGCTGTAACTCTGCCCCTATTTCACCTAGGAAGCTCAAATAAAGCTTGTTGTACAGGGAAGTGAACAAGCTTTCCACTGATATATAACAAGCCTACCTTTGGATAAAAATATATTTGTCACGTAACCTTGATTTTGACCTTGAATATCTCAAAACATGTCATCACCAAAAATTGTGAAAAATAATATATTTGGTCCCTCATGCCATACTCTAAAACATATCAAAAAATCATTCTGGGACTGCAATGGGATCAGAAGATACAAAATAATATGTGTAACTGTGTGACTGATAAAAACTTCATTACATGAACTATGACGAGTCAAAAGTCAGGTAACACTCCCTACAAAATGTAAAGGAGTTATCCTGGTCACGAAAGAAATAGGTTAGGCACAGGGAGATCCCTAGCTGTGTGTATCAAGTGCAGGTCCGGCATATTATTGACTGCCATATTGAATTCAATGCAAAAATTTCAAAGGAAAGGGGGTGATGTGATATATCAAATCAGTACAATTTCACGAGGAATGAAGCGGCAAAGGTTTTTCCTACATTTATTTAACCAGCAAAAAGGTATTACTGCATGCTTGTAAACATTTTATCCTTATCGAGGTGTTAAAAACAAAGCATTAGAATGCTCCTAATGTGTTAGGAACTCATCAAGATCACGCTGACATCTCGGGAGAGAAAGAAGTATACGCACCATTGCATATGATTTTAATCAGCGACATTCACCAAATAGTTGAATAGTGAAGAATATTGGGAAAAGTATCTCAAACAATTACGTGACACTTCCTTTGGAATGAAAATTTCTTCAGTGACGAGGCTAATTTTTATGTTCATGGTGAAGTTAATAAAAAGAATATGCAATACCTGTGATTTGATAATCTACAATAGACAGATCCCAGCCGAATGGTTGTTGCTGGTAAGCTAATGATGTATAGTGTATGGAGAATGGGAATGGTTGGTCCATATTCAACAATGGAACCTTAAATGGTGAGGGCTTCTTGAATTTGTTAAGTGAACAGGTTTTTCATCCTAACTTAGGGGATATGGCACTTTTTTTTGAAACAGGACATTATGTGACCACACTATGTGGACATTGTGGCAATTTCTTCACGCTAAATTTCTAGATAGATTGATGGGGATCTATTAAGAGCCTGCACATACCCCAGATCTAACATCTTAGGAGGACTTTTACCTTGAGAAGCATTTGAAGAGAATGGTGCATGCACTAAAAGTTCGTGATATTCACTATCTGAGAGAAGGCATAGTTGCTGCTTGTGATGATGTTGCACCTGCTACATTGCCAAATGTTCTATGTGAATGTGAGAGACGTCAACGAGTATGCTCACAGGAACATTGACAACATTATAATGTGCATATATCGTAAGTGAAAGATATGCGTATAACTTTTTCTGGTTAAATATATGTCGGAAAAACCTTCGCCACTTCATTTCTCGTGAAACAACAACCCCTCGCCTGTCAATACCCTCAAAAACAAGGAAAAAATAGATACAAGGTAAACAGTTTGAATTATTGAAATGCCTTCTTCTCTCCTTATTTAGTGTTGGAAATTATTTTACCTATTCCTAAGAATTAACCATGCCACCATTTCCACTAACCATGATACAGTCAAATTATTATTATTATTATTATTTTCAATTTCAATAGCAATTTGTAATTTCACAACAGCTTTCCTATATTTCATTGGTAAGTCTCTGGCAAAGCTCAAACTACATTATGAGAATTGCAATTTGTGATACTTAAAATTATTGTTTTGAAGTTTACCTGTACGAGTTTATAAGAATTATAATTTATTTTCAATAAAAATATAATGGATATTTATCCATACTCGTTTACATGTGTACCAAGATAAATATGATTTTCTACTAGCAGTGTCTTAGTCTTCTTTCTTTTTGACTCGTCTACGTTATCTAAAGGTTAAAACAACACATTTAAAATGTTGATGTAAGTGTAAATCTGCTCATTATAGTGTTTGAAAACAAAACCTTCGCCATGCAACTGTAGGCTTTTGGTGTGTGACAACTTTTTGCAATGGAGTTGTTGAGGAAGTTTGCGGCCTTAATTTTTGGTGAAATGGATTCAAAAGAAAATATATTAGGCAAAAGCATCGAAGATCTTAGGAATTACTATAACAATGCAAACTGTGCTTGCATTATATCTTAAATACTGCTTACTTTTCTCCAACGAAAAATAAAATACTTGGGAATAGCAAAAAAAATTGTGCCTCTGCCGCTATCCGCACCATCTGTTGATAGTTTCTTTTGGAAGGAGCACATGCTCCGATTTCCAGCTTCCCACCTTGGTTTCTCTTGGCTTGTTCGGTGGAGCAGGATGAACACAGGAAGAATACAGCAGACAGAGTTCATACGCCAGACGAACTCTGGGCTCTCACTGCCTAACCTATCTTGTCAACAGTCAGAGGAAATTGGTAAATTTCATTGTAAAGCATTGTAAAGACTTTATGAACTAAAAAAGCTGCTCTGTAAAATAAGTATCTTGAAATGTAGTGTTTTATAAAACAGAGAAGAAAACAAATTGAGGTTTTTAATTTTCAGTTGGGGGTTCATGTGCTCCGTGAACACCCTTGAGGCGATGCCTCTGCACATCACCCCCTTTCCTTTGAAATTTTTGCATTGAATTCAATATGGCAGTCAACAATATGCCGGACCTACACTTGACACACACAGATAGGGATCTCCCTGTGCCTAACCTATTTTTTTCATGACCAGGATAACTCCTTTACATTTTGTAGAGGGTGTTAAGTGACTTTGACTCATCATAGTTCATGTAATGACGTTTTATCAGTCACATAGTTACACATTATTTTGTATCTTCTGATCCCCTTTCAGCCCCAGAATGATATTTTGATATATTTTTTTTTCACGATTTTTGGTGACTTGTTTTGAGATATTCAAGGTCACGTGACAAAATTATATTTTTATCCAAAGGTAGGCTTGTTATATATCAGTGGAAAGCTTGTTAAATTCCCTGTACAGTAAGCTTTATTTGAGCTTCCTAGGCGAAATAGGAGCGGAGTTACAGCACATTTAGTATAGCTAAGCGGGCTCAAAAAGGGCAATTTATGCGAATTTTGACCTTGAATAATTTAACAATTATAAGATGCACAAGACTCAAAACTTTCAAAGTTACTAAGTTCCATGCATAGTTTCAACTCCCCAAATTTCATGAAAATCGGAGTTGGTCAGCTGTGTTGATTTCGTATAGAATGACTCTTAGGTAAAAAAAAAAATATATGCGAAAATAGGAATCTCTGAACGACCCTCTGCCATCCTACATTTTCTTCAATGCCCATTATGATGCATAACCTAGATATGTATAAAAAATCGGAGAGCATCAACGAGTAAGTCAACGAAATAACTGGGTTGCTTGTTTTGGATCAGACTTGTAAACCGACGTAATTTGTGTAAACTATAATAATTGATGGCGATTCACTTCCTCGACTTGCAACGCTGTCTGGTATTTTGAAAGCAGCCACCCACTGAAGGAATGAATGCACTTCCCTGAGTTTCCAAGGTCTTTGCGCGGACAAAACATAAACCAGATGTCAAAGCAAGATAAGTTTACAAATTGCAGTGTGAAACCCTCCCCCCCCTTTCCCCCGAGCAGCACATGATGGGTGCCGCAGATGAGAGAATACACATTCAGAGGGTTGCTTGCCCAGAAGCGACAGCAGCATCTTTAAAACTCTTCAAATGCCCAATTTAAAGCTGCTTTTCAACATCCCATTAATACTGCTTTACTATTTTTTGTACGCCAAACTAGAACTCCAAATTGATTTTTTAGAATCTACATCACTTCGTGTATCTTTCTAGAAAAGCCTTACAGAGTATCACCGAAATTGGAAGCATATGTTAAAAGATTTTGTCAATAGAAGGAGAAGCAGTTTTCAGCTGTTGAGAGAAACATCCAGCGGAGGCTTAAACCAGACTCATCTATCCAATAAATGAAAGCATTTAGCGACGATATACCCCTTGTACTCCATGCACATGAAGTAGATGCCAGCAGCCGTTTGTATTGAAGACGACAGTAAAGGAATGGCTGTTATTAAACAAAGATTCATGTAGGAGTGTGTGAAAGGGTAAAAAAAATCTCCACACAAGATTCAGTAAGTAATCACTAAGACTCTGAGGCATGTGTTAACAGGCACAAATACAAATTGAATCATTTAAAAATGCAAATTTACCACGATTAATTTATGATTAAACAAACACAATTTGGGCCAAAACCAAATTTATGGTGTAGTGTGTAAACTTGGAGGGGGATAAGGAAGAGTGAATATCTGGATATTTATGGTAAAAGTTTTATGTTTCTACTTTGCTCATTCCCTCCCCTACAATCATTATTTACTTTCTGTTTCAATATTACTGTAGTGATTTTGACTTTTTCTAAAGAAGTGTTCATGTTCAACTACAGTAACATGTTAGTTCATGTTTGGGGAATAAAAGATGCAGTATCAGTATCACATACTTGTAAGTGTAAAATTAGGAATTCACTTACATTTATGTATTTTATAACATGTTTATGATAACTTATCTTAGTTCACATATTTGTCACAGTGATAATTTTCTCGCTGCAGATTTTAAAGAACAGTATTGCTACGTGAAGACCCTATGCTCAGAAAGGGTTCCATTTGGGATTTCGGAAATACGCCACGTAAAGGATGCACATCCACCAGAAGAGAAAGTTTCTGCAAATTTCACAAGCGGAGTGACAGAAGGTGAGCTGTTTTGTCCCAAGAACCACACTGTGCTGAATACATATTACTGTGTCCAGCCCTCAGCGTCAACATCACAGTATGATTTCTGGCAACGGCAGAGAAAGAAATGGTGGAGAAAGGTATTTTTGTTGATTTATGTTCTTAAAACTGTGGATATTACACACTAATACAGTAAATGCTATCATTAAAGTGGTTTTTATTCTTGCTGTAGTATTTTGTCTGGGCATTTCACCACAAAAGGCTATTTTTGCCCACCACACTGTATGGGGATAAACCCCTAACTAAAACAAAATTGGGGACCGTAAGTTTTCAAGTTCATTCATCACTTAAGAAGCACTAAAATTATACTATGACCCACACCATGGCCGTGCGTCATGCTTTGGGCTCCTACTATGGGATGCATGCAGGTTCTAGTCTCCTGGGGGAAACGTAACAAACTTTTTCTCCTGAGATTTTAGCCTGTGTATGGGACTGCTAGCCACCCACCATCGTGATGAAATTGAGGAACTATGAACGAGTAGCGTAACCTGGTCATGAAAACTTACGACAACTTGGGGGTTTGTAATGCTGACCACACATCACCCTGTAACTGGTCAGATGATCGCCCACCTCTGCAAGTGGGGGTGAGGCCGGCAGTCGGTAGGTAGGCCTTGGCCCTCATGGGTTTCATCATATCTCTGAGGACTGAAATATCCTTACGTATTAAAAGCTGTGGCTGCAAAGGGCAAGAATATCAAGAAAAAGTCAAGAAATTATGCTTGTGGTGAAGAATGTTTTTTTTTTTTTTCATTTTTTTCATATAGTGAATTTACATTGTTATATACCTGTACTGGGATTTGATAAAATTGAATATTTGGAAATCTAAAATTGTATTGAGTTGTGGTTAGGATTTGTTCCCTTTGTTTCTCAATAATTACATTCTTGATGTGTGAAGTTTTGTAAAAATATTAAAGTAATGTGGTCATTCCTCATCCAGGATAAAGTTTGAAGCATTAATAATTGCAGCAAGTCTAAATCACTTGTTGAAGTACAGCTTCAGTTTTCATCTTAACCGGCCTTGTGGAAGGGTTTTTTCATTGAATAAAAATATGTATTTTCTTAATTTTCCACTATACCTAAGTAGGGCACTATTAAATAAATGTTAAGAAAAAGGGAGGAATGAATAGTCATGGAAAAGTCAAGAATTTTGGATTTGTTATTTTGGTAGACCCTGACGTAAGAATAAACACAGGACAACATAACCCCACAAGGGATTATCCTGACAGTGGTCTCAGCCATCAGAGCCTTATTAGCTTGCAAAAAAACAGTTACCAGAGTCAGTGGCCAAGGAACAGTTACCAAGGAATCACTGAACATAAGACATACAATTTGCTACAGTGGAAAAGAAGGAGGAGGAAGAGAATTTGGAGTGGCATTTATAATTGATAAGAAGATTAAAAGGAATATCTTGGATTTTAAACCAATCAGTGAAAGAATATGGTCCTTAAGAATTAAGACCAGGTTTTTTAACCTAACCTTGATAAATGCACATGCCCCAACAGAGGAAAAGGATGAGGTAACAAAGGATGTATTCTACCAACAGCTGGAAAGAGTATATGATTCAATGCCCAATAATGATACAATAATAGTCTTAGGAGACATGAATGCCAAAATTGGAAAAGAGCAAGAATATAGAGGAACGATAGGTATGCATAGTCTGCACAATGAATCCAATGAGAATGGGATGAGACTAATGGAATTTGCAGTAAGTAAGAACATGATAATTAGCTCCACTATTTTCATTTTCCCACATAAAGATGTACACAAAAGAACATGGATATCACCGGATGGTATAACATTTAATCAAATTGACCATGTTCTAATAGATAAAAGATTCGCCACACGCATATTAGATGTATGAACCATGCGAGGAGCACACTGTAGATCAGATCATCACCTGGTAACAATCAAATATAGATGCAGAATGAACAAAAATAAACCAAGTACAATAGTAGGCAGGAGAAATATAAGACTGAGGGATTATATCAAGAAGAAAAACTAACTGAATACAGAGGAGTTATAAAGGAAAGAATTCAAAGAAACCCAATAATACCAGAAGACTCTATAGAAGAAATGTGGGAGAAAGTGAGGGAGAATATAACAACAGCGAAAGAATTTAGGAATAGAAAATATATGGAATACCAGGATAGAGCAACTAGAGGAAGAGAAGAAGTGTATAAAGAAGCAAGAAGGGCAGCAGATAAAATTTGTAGAAGAAAGAAACTGAAATATATAAATGATAACCTGAGACAGATAGAAGGAGAATTTAAGGCAAATAATATAAAACAAGCTTTTAGAAAAGTTAGATCCTTCAAAGGAGGATACAAACCAAGAACAGACCTAATCCGCAAAAGCGAGGGAGAAATAATAAGTGAAAGGCAGGAGATTATGCAAGTATGGAAAGACTATTTTGAGCAGCTATTAAACCCACCCCTGAACAGAGAAGATAATGTAATAGAAATACAGATAAATAGAGAACAGCAAAATAATATAGAAGTACAAATCAAACCACCAACAAAAGAAGAATTTAAAAAAAAAAGGAATAAGGCACCGGGAAGAGATGGCATACCCAGTGAACAACTCAAAAAAGGAGGACCGGAATTAATAAAGGCAATATACCAGTTGATATATAAAAATGGGGATAAGCTAACATGTAACAACTACAGAGGTATATCACTTCTGTGAACAGCATATAAAATATTATCAGGACTTCTTAAAGATAGATTGGAACCCTTGGCGGAAAAATGCATAGAAGAATACCAAGCAGGTTTTGAATAGGAAGATCAACAACAGACCAGATTTACACATTAAGACAGATTACTGAGAGATGTTAGGAATACAATGTGGATCTATATATGATTTTTATAGATTTTAAACAGGCATATGACAGTGTACTGAGAGGGCAATTGGAAAACATACTACAGACATTTAAAATACCAGAAAAACTGATTAAACTGATTAGTCTGACCATGACAGGAACCAAAAGCCAAATTAAAATACAGAACGAACTCACAGAAGACATACTAGTGAACCAGGGATTGAAACAAGGTGATGGACTTGCTCCTTTACTTTTCAATATGGGTTTAGAATATATAATAAGACAAACTAACATAGACAGAAATGGCACTATAGTATATAAGACCACTCAGATAATGGCTTACGCAGACGACGTAATTATCATTGGCTGCAGCAGAAGAATCATATACTCAATTTAAAAAAGCAGCTAAAACAGTTGGCCTACAAATAAACTTAAATAAAACAAAAATGATGATCAAGAGTCGAAAGACCAAGGCATATGATGCAAGAAAAACAATATCAATAGGTAATGATGATATTGACTTGGTAGAAGAATTTGTATATTTGGGAACAAAAATACATAAAGATGGAAATGAAAGCTATGAAATCAAAAGAAGAATAAATCAGGGAAACAAATTTTATTTTTCCCTATTGCCGATATTCAAAACCAGGGAAGTACACGGCAGTGGCGTCTCGTGGCCTCAAATTTAGCCGGGGCTTATTTTTTAAAGAATTTAAAATATAATGACAATTCACATGAATTACAAAAAATAGGTATTTTTTGTTCTAGACTACAAAACTGGACTTACTTTTTTGAAAGAATTTAAAATGTAATGACAAATTACATGAATTACAAAAAAACGGGTATTTATCTTCTAAACTACAAAACTGGACTTATTTTTTTAAAGAATTTAAAATATAATGACAATTCACATGATTACAAAAGAAACAGGTATTGTTGTGAAACATACCTTTCTACGAACGTTGACTCCTGTTCTTCTGCTCAGCAAATTTTGTTATTACTTTTTCGTTGAAGCCCTCTATGTTTGAAATGTATTCTATCTCTATTGTAAGCAAGTGCCAAGGCATTTGGTCTGTCTTGTCCCATTGCATTTCTTAAGCAGGTTTTAATACGCTTCAATGTGCTGAAACTTCGTTCAGATTCAGCTGTTGCCACTGGAGTTATTAAAACTATGTTTGTCATTTTTACTGTTTTTGAAAAGGTACCCCTCTAAATAATTTTAAATAAAAAATTAATGCAATCTACTGATAGAGTTTATTTTTTCAACTCTTCACTACAATAAAGAACACAAAGTTACCTCTTCTGTGAAGGGATAATAAATCTGGGAAGATGCCTGTTTAAAGATTGTTCTCTTTCATTATGTCCTCGTAGAGCAAGTTCATGTCGACCACAGAATTTTAAGCAATCGATAATTCTATTTAATATATGCCTATTTTTCCAGACAAATTCATTGTGTCTTGTAATTGACAGCCTATGTTCTTCATCAATTTGTGTTCGAACATCAACCCTGCCAAACTCACTCAAACATAGCGAATGAAAACCACCAAAACACATCACGCGAGATCGAACGCGACGCAACGGAAGTAGCCCCGAATCAGCACTCAAATCCATTGCACTCTCCCCTCCTCTTTCTGCTAGCATGTGACCTTCACTGTAGCGTAGGTGGGTGTAGGCCACGCCTTCCTTTGCGACGTGCCCCGGAAAGCGATAATTGACATCAATGCCGCTAGGAGCGCTGTCGTATCCATTGCAACAGACGATGAATTTACGTGGGTAAAAATTGCCTTTTAAAAGACTGTGTGATAGTTATGCGTTATGGTGATTGATAATTACGTGCATACGTCCATTTTTCTTTAGGGGCTAAGCCCCGGAAGCCCCAAGGGACGAGATGCCACTGGTACACAGAGTAACTAAGGTTAAACTATATACACCTATAATCAGACCAACATTGCACTATGGAAGCGAGAGCTGGACGTTCAATAAGAAATCTGAGAAGGACCTGGATGCTTTTGAAAGGAAAATTCTGAGAAGAATATGGGGATCAGTAAGAGACAGGGATGGATGGAGACTAAGATATAACAATGAGTTGTACCATCTATACAAAGAATTATGCATATCCCACTATTAAATTTAAAAGACTAAAGTGGGGGGGGGGGTTATAACCCTCATCAACCCCCCCCCCCCTTGGGCACGTCACGGACCAGGATGTACTATGTGGAAGTGAGATTTACTTTAGGGTGCCTTACCAGGTCACCTCTTACACCATGAAGAAACATACATGCACACACATACACGCAACCTATACATGGCTAGACACTCTACCTTAGTGCAAAATAAAATAACAAAATGCACCTTAACCTTTAGCAGACAAGTGGTATCTATGTTTACCACCTCCACGTAACAGCATTTAATGCGTCATTTCTTCAACACAACACATGATATTTCAGTTGGTATTTCAGAAATTATATTCAAGAAGACAGGAGAAAATGAAAACACCATATGTAGCCTAATTATAGAAGACACATTCTTGCAACAAAAGTCACAAAAATTCAAGACTTAAAAAGAATTTTCAGGAAACTATTTTGCACCCTACATAATAGATTACATGAATGTAAATAAATAACAAATACACAGCTAACTTGCAAGAGTGTTCACACTGCTTTACCTCAAAGAGCAGGTGATTGGAACTGTGTGTAGCATTCATACATTACGAAACACCCTAAACTGGAGGAGTAAAAAGAAACATATTCTTCCTAGCTAGTCAAATTCTTAATGAAATAATTGTCCCTGCTTCATTACTTGAACAAAATAAGTTTATGAGGCTTTTTTAAGTACATTGCCTACTTGCAATCTGCTCATAGAAAAAGAAAGAAAAATTCTTGAAGTACTTTTCATGGTTGGTGTCACCAAAACTCAAGGGGTTCTGGGTTTGATACCCAGTGGAGGCATATGGCACAGTGGTTCAGATCCCACTTTAAACTCTAGGTCCATTCCCGATTAGCCTATATCTGCATAAAGTGGACTTAAAATTCAAGATATATGAACGAAGTGGGTGTTACAACAAAACTTGGCCAAATACTATTAAACACACCACCCTGCATTTTTTAAAAAATCGGATGATTTGAAATCAATAGGTGATTCTGGAAGTATTTTGAATGCTGATAACGGAAATAACATCCATTTTTTCCCATCACGTCAGAATTTTTCACAATTTCACAATCAAAATTCTCATATTTGCCATTACATTGCATCCATTACCTAACGCACCAAACATATCAAATTAAATTATGCAAGGGAAGTTTAGGTTGTTTCCAAATCAATAAGTGAATTCGAAAGGATTTATAGTGCTGATCACGAAAATGATGTCCATTTTTTCCCATCAAATCAGAATTTTTCACAATTTCACAATCAACATTATCATATTCGCCATTCCATTACACCTATTACAGAATGCAAGAAAATAAATGTAAGCAAGCAAAATTTAGGTGATTCTGGAAGTATTTTGTTGCTGATCATGCACATGATATCCATTTTCCCACATCACGTCAGGATTTTTCACAATCAAAATTATCATATTCGCCACTCCATTATGTATATTACAGAACGCAATAAAATAAATTTAAACAAAGGAAATTTTGGATGTTTAAAAAGCAATAGGTGATTCTGGAAGTATTTTGCTTGCTGATCATGCACATGATATCCATTTTCCCCCCTTCACGTCAGAATTTTATATAATTTCACAATCAAAATTATCATATTCGTCATTCCATTACATATATTACAGAACGCAATAAAATAAATTTAAAGAAAGGAAATTTCAGATGTTTACAAACCAATAGGTGATTCTGGAAGTATTTTCATTGCTGATCATGCACATGTCACCCATTTTCCCCCATCACATCAGGATTTTTCACAATTTTACAATCAAAATAATCACATTTGCAATTCCATTATGTCCATTACAGAAAGCAATAAATTTAAACAAAGGAAATTTTGGATGTTTACAAACCAATAGGTGATTCTGGAAGTATTTTGCTTGCTGATCATGCACATGATATTAATTTTTCCCCATCACGTCAGGATTTTCCAAAATTTCACAATCAAAATTATCATATTCACCATTCCATTACGTATATTACAGAATGCAATAAAATAAATTTAAACAAAGGAAATTTTGGATGTTTACAAACCAATAGGTGATTCTGGAAGTATTTTCATTGCTGATCATGCACATGATATCCATTTTCCCCATCACATCAGGATTTTTCACAATCAAAATTATCATATTCGCTATTCCATTACGTGTATTACAGAATGCAATAAAATAAATTTCAACAAAGGAAATTTCGGATGTTTACAAAACAATAGATGATTCTGGAAGTATTTTCATTGCTGATCATGCACATGTCATCCATTTTCCCCCATCACGTCAGGATTTTTCACAATTTTACAATCAAAATAATCACATTCGCAATTCCATTAAGTCCATTACAGAAAGCAATAAATATAAAGAAAGGAAATTTCGGATGTTTACAAACCAACAGGTGATTCTGGAAGTATTTTGAATGCTGATTACGCACATGACATACTCTATGTGATCAGAAGTATCTGGACACACACCTGAAAATAAAGTACAAGTTTGGGCAACCCTCCATTGGGAACACTTGGCAGTCAATACAGTGTTGGCCCACCGTTAGCCTTGATGACAGCGTTCACTCTCACAGGCATACTTTCAATCAGGTGACGGAAGGTTTCCTGAGGAATGACAGCCCATTCCTCACAGAGTGCCAAAATGAGAAGAGGTATTGATGTGGATCGGTGTGGTCTAGCACGAAGTCGGCATTCCAAAACATCCCAGAGATGTTCTATGGGATTCAAATCAGGACTCTGCGCAGGCCAGTCCATTAGTGGGACGTTGTTGTCATCAAACCAATCCCCCACAAGCCCTGCAGTATGGACGGGTGCTCGGTCGTGTTGAAAGACACAATGGTCATCCCCGAACTGGTCTTCAATGGTAGGCAGCATGAAAGCTGTTAAAATGTCAACGTAAGCTTGTGCCGTGACATTGCCATGTAAAGCAACAAGGGATGCAAGCCCCCTTCAGGAGAAACATGACCACACTGTAACCCCGCCACCTCCTAATTTCATTGTCGGCACTATACAGGCTGGTAGATGTCTTTCACCAGGCATTCGCCACACCCACACCCTACCATCGGATCGCCACATTGTGTACTGTGATTCATCACTCCACACAAGGATTTTCCACTGTTCTATGGTCCAGTTTCGACGCTCCTTGCACCACACGAGGCTGCGTTTGGCATTTGTCTGTGTGATGTTTGACTTATAGGCAGCTGCTTGGCCATGCAAACCAAGTTGCCGCACCTTGCGCCAAACAGTAATGGTGTTTGGAGTAGATCCTGATGCAGTCGGAATTCCTGTGTGATGGTGGTGATGAATGACGATAATGCCGTACGACCCTCTTCAACACTCGATGGTCTCTTCTGGAGGTCAACATGGGAGGTTGGCCTGCATGCTTTTGGGTTGCACACAGACTTCCTACACAAGTGGCACCCAACCAACTGACCACGTTGAAAGTCTGTGAGTTCCTCAGACCATCCCATACTGCTGTCTCACACTGTCTGCAGACTACTGAGTTCGCTGACTATATGTTCCATGCTGTAGATGGCAGTACTGTGTCGCCCTCTATGATAAACACACGTTTCGCGGTGTGTCCGGATACTTTTGATCACATAGAGTATATTTATTCATCATGTCAGGATTTTTCTCTGATCATGATTTTTCTCCACATCATTAAGTTCAATCAACACACTACATTATAACATTCAGTTTTGGACATTTTGTGAAGGAAATTTTTATGAGGGATTTCGAAAATGGAATTTATGTAATCAAAGTTTACAATTTTCATATCAATGTGTCTTGTGAAGATGGAAGGTGGATTAAATGCTTACTATTCTATGTGCATTTATAGTTGGATATTGGAGGATTTGTATTGTAGAAAGCCAATATTTTACCATCATCTAAACAGAGCCATCTATTGAGGAAATCAAGGAACTACACATTTTTATCATGAATTGAAGGCAGTTAATATATTGCTATTTTCTGAAAAAACTACATGTGATGGGTAAAAATGGATTTTATTTTTGGAATCAACATGCTGAAATTATTCAGGGTCAACAGGCTTCTGTGAGTCATCCAAACCCATGCAGACCTGTGTAATTTACTTAAAGCAACCAGTTAATTTAGGTGACTGCTCTCCTAATTTAGACCTCAATCAAGGCAAGAATGTCAGCATTCTTTCCAAGAAATCGCTTGTGCACAATTATTACAGCAATATCAATAACAAAATCTTTTTGAACAGAAATACCATTAGATAAGGCATAACTTACACCACATGCCATCATTTCACTAACTAATAAAGACCAGTTTTGGCATGTACTTACTTTGTTCTCAAGCTTTCACCACATCATGTGGCTACCTCAGGAGATAGGACAAGTATAGTAAAGATTTAAGATATGGGAAGGTAAGTTAAAGGTGAAAAAAGGTTAAAAAGACAATAAAAAGTTAGACAAAGCAGTGCCCTGTCAACAGTGGCATGGGTCATAACCCTTCAGCCCACTATTCCTTAAAAACAAAGAACGTCAAATGTAGGAAAAGATGGCAAAATGAGGGCTGACTGCCAAAAAATGTGTACATAACCCCTCCCTTTCGAAAATCCTGGGCACGCTACTGCCTGTCACCCCTTCCTACTCCAACTTTTTATCTTTTTAACCTTTAACTTACCTTCCCATGTCCTAAATCTCTACTATACTTGTCCTATCTCCTGAGGAAGCCACATGATGTGGTGAAAGCTTGGGAACAAAGTAAGTACATGTCAAAACTGGTCTTCATTAGTTACAGAAATACCATAGCTTCTAGCATATCCAACACCAGCCATGACGGGACCTCATGCTTATTCATTTTTCCTCCCACAGTTTTCAACAAATCCAGGACGTTTCAGTTTGACAGATATCCAGAACCAAGGAGGAGTCCAAGTGGTAGAAATCAAAGCTGAATTTCCATGGGGTATGGAGTCACTAGAAACTATAAGAAATTTGGGAACAACACTATTTGATGAAATGAAGGAATCAGATAAACAAATATTCATGGTAAATGGAAATCAAATCATTCTTGCCAAAATATAATTTTGTATTTTAATATATAATGGCTTAATGTCAGGACAGAAACCTTTTTTTCAATCCAAGTTCCATTTATGCTACATTTTTGTATTTCCAGGGAAACTCTTTGGTTGTCAACTTCAATTCCATACCATAAAATTGAATGTGGTATAATTTTCACAATTTCAGTGTTAATTGTGACTAACAAGATGATTGTATCATTTCAAACCCACCCTGTTTGTTACTTTATAGTGGATTCTTGATTTAATAGCACTACTTGTTTCATCTGTAGTCAGTTTGCTAAATAATCACTGAATGCTCCTCTTGCAGGCTAAAGATGGTCGTAAGGCTGTGCTACCACACATAATTGAAAGCAAGATAATACTTGATAAAGCTGTTCTGGCATTTGTGTGTGACGCATATCATGAAAGAACAGTCCTTAATGTTCCACTTCAAATAATGAGGTTCCATCGTAAACTGACTCCATACAAAGCCACTTTTGCAGCTTCTGCCTCCAGTAAGTAGTGAAGCCATGTGGTATGCATTTGTCTTTTTCTCTTTTTTTTTCTAATGGGTACCAGGTTTGTGATATGGTGAGCATGAGAAATCTGTTGATTTTAAAAACATGTACATTAATCTTTTAACTTTTGTTAAGTTATTTTGAAACAGCTTCAGTGCTGAACATATTTAAAATAAAGTTTTTCTTCCTTTCATTATATGCTGGTCTTGTCTGTCCATTTCAGCTACCAGATATATGAGGATAACATTTAGTGGATTGATAGATACAAGGGTCGTTCAAGGTTGACCGGGACTTTTATTTCTGTAGAGGAAATAGGTAGCAGAAGAAACACCAAACTATGTCAGTTTTTCAAAGTAATCTCCGTGCGTGCCGAGGCACCGTTGTCATCGTTCTGGCAGCTCCCGAATTCCTTTGGCGTAGAAAGAACTTGGTTGTTGTCCTAGCCACTGGAGGACATCGCTCCGCAGTGCTTCGTCTGTCGTGAATTTCTTCCCTCCCAGATGGTCTTTAAGGGGTGCAAACAAATGATAATCACTGGGGGCTAATCCGGACTGTAGGGGGGATGGGGCAGTCGTACAGCACCACTCAACAATGTGGAGTAATACTGGGCATTAATCGTGCTCCCTTTGTCCAGAAAATCCACATGGATAACGCCCTTCATGTCCCAGAAGACACTTGCCATGATCTTTCCAGCGGACGGCTGCGTCTTGCTTTTCTTGGGGGGCGGGGAACCTTTATGCCGCCACTCCATGCTGCATCTTTTGGTCTCTGGGGTTGAATTGTGCAACCATGTTTCATCACACGTGATGATGGATTGCAACAATTCATCACCTTCTGCTCGAAACCGATTCAGAAGCTGTTCACAGACCGTCCTACGTGTCCACTTCTGATCGAATGTCAACTGGCGGGGAACCCACCTTGCACAGATTTTGCGGAAGCGTAAGTGGTCGTGAATGATTGTCTCAACACTCCCGACATTGATATTCACCTCGGCAGCAATATCCCGCACTGTTACTCGCCGGTTCTCAAGAATCATTTGCTCAACACGTGCGATATTCACTGGTGTGACTGCAGTCGGGCGAATGTGTCCATGCGCTTAATTTGTCACCAGCTCCCGTCTTTCGCGAAACTGCTCACACCATTCGTACACTCTTGTCCGCGACATCGTTTGTTCACCATACTGTGCTTGCAATCGTCTGAAAATCTCGGCTGGTTTCACTTTCTCCTTCACGAGAAATTTGAGTACACGCCGCTGCTCCACATCCACAGACACACTGCTTACTGCCATGTTCGCTGCAACTGCTGCGCATGTGCGAAATACGTCATGCCGGGTGCTAGTTACTCACGAAGGAATACATTACGTCACCCACACGTTTCATCATGATCCGGCTATTCATCGATTTTTTACGTACGAAAATCCCGGTCAACCTTGAACGACCCTTGTATATCAAATATAATTCACCACAACATAAGCCCATGTGGTACTCTCTCAGTTAGTGCTGAGTTGATACTTGAAACTTGTAGCAATTAAAAGGTAAAAAAAGGTAAAGTGTTCCCCTGTGCTTACCACCACGCCATGAAGGCGTATAGGGGGTGTGGGGGTAACGCCTCACACTTTCTTGATCTGGTCGTGAGTGGGGGTGATGTGATCAGCACCACGCCCCTGACCGCCTTTACCCCCCAGGGTTTCCCCCAGGTACCCATGTTATTCGATGCTGGGTAGGCGCCGGGGCCGCTTCCAATGTTAGAAAAGTTCCCGGATTTGAACCGGCCGGGGATCGAATCCGGGACCTTTAGCATGGTAGTCAGACGCATTACCAACTGAGCCACCGCGGCCACAATTAAAAGATGTTCAAAATATTGATTAATATTAGTGAGTGAGTATCCCAGTCATAGGCGCAGACTCCATGGGGCTTGGGGGGGGGGGGCTCAAGCCCCCCCAATGTTAACGATGTGGGGGCAAAACCCCTCAAATAATTTTGCTTAAGATTCCGAACACTGAGGCCAAAACTTAAAAAAGGGAGGGAGTGAGTCATTCATTAATTTTTTCAGTGATCAGAGCCCCCCCAATAATTTTGACAACTCGGCGCCCCTGATCCCAGTCCAACTATAAACGCAACTTTACCAGAGTGTTGCTTCCAAATATTCAAGAATTACATCCAAATATAAAAATACCTCTTAAGTAATCACAAGATAGTTTCTTTTGACATAACATTTGTACAAATCAGTTGAAATTTCAAATTTTGCATAACTTCCAGGATAATTACCCTGTAAAATTTTTGCGAATGCCGCCAACCATCAAAATGCCAGAAAAGTTTCAGCAGAGTTCGGTAAATAAAATCCAACCGACCGATACCAATATATCAGTATCGTTATCAACTCAACCCTACTGATGGTGAATTGAGGATCACCATCCACCCATGCCAGAGCAGCACAGCATATGGAGTTGGGTTAGACAATGGAGATCCAATGGGAGTGTGCAGAAGCAGCAGGTCTGGCTTCCTTATCCTTCTCGATGCAGCAAAATTGAATTGAAATTTTCTAATTAGTAACCATGGAGCATAGCGTGATTGCAGAGTAACAGTTCTCTTGTATGTACACATTGCTTGCATTGTAGAATTATTTTCCTGTAGTTTACGGTTATTACAAGCATAAGAAAACAGTTTTTCGTTGTGACGTTTCAGGAGAACACATGCTCCCTTCATCAGACATTTATTTTCATTTTGACTAAAGATGCAGTTATAACAATGGTTAGCAATTTTTTAAACAAAAAGAATCCGTTATAAAATGGATGTTGTCAATGTTACATTGTTGTAATATAGCAACTGTGAAAAGAAGCAGTCTGTTTTATTTTTATTTCAGATAAAAAAAATTTGATCACATAATTTTTTATTTAAAATTATGAATCCTAAATATCATCAGTAAATTCAAAGTCATTTCTTTTTCACAAATGGAGTAAGCCACCATCTTTAAAATTTAATGTAACAGAAAACATCAAGAGACTTTGTGAAAACAATGAAGTCATCATTGTTTTCACAAAGTCTCTTGATGTTTTCTGTTACATTAAATTTTAAAGATGGTGGCTTACTCCATTTGTGAAAAAGAAAACTCCATACTGGATCTATGTTACCATTTTTATTATTTAATTTATTCCAGTGTTCTTCTGCAATGAATGAAGCTTCCCAGACATTCAACTCTATGTTTCCCGTCAATCTTTATAATCAAATGCTTTTCTTCGATGATGTGAGCTGACATACCTGTTCTTGGTTTTAGATTTATAATGTCCAAATCGTGTTCATGCCATCTTATTGCCATTTCCTTGCTGTTTGTCCTACATAATCCTTTGAACATGAACAACTTATACTATATATTCCTGTGCTTTCCACATCTGATAGAGAGTTTCTCATTTTGAATTCATTAAATATACATTCCAAACTTCTTGGTGATCTAAAAACAATTTTGAAATTAAATCTTCAAAAAATTTTGGCAATTTTATGTGAGAACCCCTTGTGGAATGGAATGCACACAAATTTATTTTAACAGATTTTTTTTGTCATCTTTGTATTTATCTTTTCCTTTAGTTTTCTTGTGAATTGTTTTTTGATTTGGTTTACTCTGTTAGTGTGAAAGCCATTTTCTTTTGCTATATTAAAAAGTCTTTCTTCTTCATTTTTGATATACTTATTATTAAAACATAGTCTTTGTGCTCTCAGGAAAAAAAAAATATATTATCCATTGTTGTACGTGAATGTTCTGAATTGGCATGGATGTATTTTTCCCCTGCTAATTTTTTCCTATGGACTGATGTTTGAATTGTTGTGTCAGTTGTCTTAATTTGCAGATCAAGGAAAGAAATTACATTGTTATTCATGGGTTCGCAAGTGAATTTTATGCGACGATGTGATTCATTTAACAATTTAAATAAGTCCATGATGGTTTTCTCATTTTTAGCAATAAATAGCACATCATCTACATATCTGATGTAGAGTATGATATCTGCACCTATCTCATTAACAATTGGATATTCTATGGAATGAAGGAAAATGCTGGAGATGATTCCGGATACTGGGTTTCCCATTGATGGACCATTACTTTGCTGATAGATTTTGCCATCAAATATAAAGTAATTATATTTTGCACATACAGTAAACCATCAAACCATTTCCCATGATTCTACTGGGTTAACCTTCATCTCAATAAGCTATCTGTGTAATGCATCTGTGGCACCTTCTATTGGGACACTAGGATATAAATTTTCAACGTCAAAACTTGCAATACGATACTCATTATTCCAAACAATATTTTTTTTTAGTCAAATGAAAATAAATGTCTGATGAAGGGAGCGTGTGTTCTCCTGAAACATCACAACGAAAAACTGTTTTCTTATGCTTGCAATAACCGTAAACTACAGGAAAATAATTGCAGAGTACATGAAGCTTTGGATTTTCTTTTAGTCTATCCCCACCATTACCTGCAGTTATGCACTAATGGCATATTGATGAAGTTCGGGATCAAACGTACAAGTCAAAACCAAGGTGTGGGAACTTAAGTTCTGTTTTAGGAACTGCAACTAGTTCCACATGCTGAGCAACTTTCAACTCCGTTTACACGCTGAATTTTTTTATTTGCAGATAAAAACCAAGCAGAAATATTAAAAGAACTGGCCTTGATGTTAGCAAGAAGACTGAGAAAGGTTGGAATAAGCACGCTCTTATTACCCGATGCTGTGAAGAAATCCCTTGAATCACAGTTTGCTAGGTAGGTTCAAACCAAGTGTAATATTACCATTTTCTGTTTTAGATGGATGTTATTGTTAGTGACAGTTTTCTACATAAAGTTTTGCTGAAGAAATATTAATTTGCCTTCAACAGATCTTGGTTTAATGAATTCAGATCTGAACCTCCATAATTAATACCGTGCGTTCATTTCGATCTTCAGCCGAGAGATCGGGAGAAGCTTGGCGGGCAGCGCTGACGGAGATGCCGACATTTGACTTCTGCCTTCAAAGAAAATTATATATTTGAAGTTTATTTTTACAAAAACCTCTGATGCACAAATTTACCTTTTTATTAGGGGTAAGCTGATACTTTTCTGGAGTGACATTTGCTCATGGAGCTCCTGAAAATTATCCAGAACTCATTGTTCCACTGTAAATATCGTATTCTACACTTCTCTTGAGTTGTTCAAGGACCAAGCTGGGAAAAAAACTTAAAATGAAGGAAAAATGTAAAATCGAGGAAAATTTTGTAACATTTCACATTGAGACCATCAAGATGTGGAAAAATGTAAAATCGGAGTTCCATTGTATCAGAATCGATAAGAAAACTGGTGTAAGCTTGACCTACTTTTTGTGTTAGAGGGAATTATTTGTATTTCAACTTAGGGAACTATTCAAAAGACCACTCTAGAAATAACACGGTTATTAATTTCAAACCTACACTTCCCAATTATCCCAGCCTAATTGCTGTAATTATTTTTACTTTCTTTTTTCAGAAATGATGAAATGGGTATTCCTTACACTGTAGTTCTCAATGACAATAGTCTGACTACTGGCATAGTTGGATTACGAAGTAGGGATACAACTTTAAAGGTTAGTAAAGGTGTTCCTTCAGTATAATTATTCTCCTCAATAAATACAAGCAAACTCTACCAAACAGTTAAACGATAAGAAACCATGTACCGGATATTTGTAGCTTGTGTTATTTCTACACAGCGGAGCTATTTTCATTTTATTGCACATATTCTGTCTTTTTTTTTTACGAGACCACTTGCTAATTTATTTTAAGGAACACAGGTAAATCAAGCAAAGTGTGAGATCTCAAATGTGTATCTGCAATTCGAAGGCAGAAAACATTTATATTATCGGCACTTTGGGGGGGGGGGGCATTCTGAATAGGCTCAATTACATCTCTAGCAAAATTACTAGTTGGGGAAAATACACCTTGCATTTTATTTTCTACCTAACTTGTTACTTTATATTAATATTAAAATACATACCTTTAAACAGTTGAATAGTCACTTTCAAAACTAGTCATATGAATTTTGTCTCATGATTTTTATGAACAAAAGTAATACAGAAACATTGGGAACACATCCTATGGAACAATGAAATTATTTTCAATTTTTTTTACAAAAATGTTCACATTTGAAAAATTGAAAGCAGGCCCCTGTGCCAGAGTGGGTAGCACATCGTGCTATGTTGCCAAAGGTCCCAGGTTCGAATCCAGGCCTGGGCGTGGTTGTTTGCGAGTGTCCATTCATCAATTTCATATCATCACTCATCCCCATCTTCGCAAATTGGCCAAAAGTGGCACAAAAAGCAAAGTAAAATAAAGTAAATCAATCAATTGAAAAGCATTAAGTGGCAGGCTGTCACCTTAGGTAAGCTAGGGATAATGTTACAACAATTCTGACAATGTTTTTCTCTTCATGAAAAAAACCTGCATATTTAGGTTTTATGTTTACAAATACATATACTGCATATAAATTTGCACTTTATGATCAGGAACAAACTTATTGTAAATTAAATACCAATTCTACTTATAACTTAACACATTATTGTTATGTTGTTTTAGAACCTCCAGCCGATTTGGTAATGAAATATTTATTTTTTTCCTTTTTAGGAACAACTTCATATATCAAAACTGACTGAATACGTAGAACTCCTGGTGAAGAATGATTAATTTAGTGATAATCATCTGTGAGGAAATAGAAACTATTGTTTATAAAGTAGATTTAGGAATGAAGAGAATGTTGTTTAGTAGCCTAAGTGAGAATAGGCACATTTATATTGCTATGAATTATTGTTAATTAGGATCATGTAAATTTAAAAATAAATACATCTCTTTTGTACATAAAATATGATTGTGTATTCTTCTTTAATAATTATTTTACTATGTGACAAAGTCTAACCAGCAATTGCAAGTAGTAAGATCTCAAGGGCCTAGATTGCCTGGATGTAAAGTAAAGAGAGTAACTGCTTACTTTTGCTTTTTGGAGATATAAGTGAATGGGTGAGAGAAAGATAAAGATTCCACATTTTGGTCATTTTGACCTGAGATAGCCATTCTATTGCTTGAGCTAAGCTGCATCAACTGACAGAGAAAGCAACATTCTCCATTTCAGCTTGTTGTAGTAGTCAGCAGGAAATATCATTCAGGGGAAGAAGGAAAACATTCCTGAAATATTTGCCTTTAGCTCTCAGCACCGACAAGAAGCAGCAGCCAACATTTGAAGTAAAAAGTGTTCAAAATCAAGTTTAACCTTTTGCATCCCGAGCATCTTGATCAAGATCCTACATGTAACCCCTTGCATCCCGATCGAGATCATCTAGCATGCTCGTAGTTTTTACGTTATAATGTTGCTATTTTTGGATGGATTTGAAATTTTCTTCTTTTACACACATATTAAACAATTATGACTCTCGCATGTCTTGACGTCGAGCAAAAAAAAGCAGGGGAAATGGCAGCTTCCTCACAAAGGAAAAAGAATTCCGACAAACAAAGGCTGGATTTGTTAGCAATTCTTTTCTTCCACCACTGGAAACTAGTTTGCTGCTCGGTACCCAAGGTCACAAGGCATTTTCCCCATGTCGCCACAAGGGGGGGGGGGGAGAGGCCTTGAGGAAAACTGCGCTATTACAAAGAAAAGTTCGAAAGCAAGATGAAAACAGGTCTTCGTTGCCAAGCACATGTTTTTCAAGTTGCTGCAATGTGACCTGCATTGTCTAAAATTAGAAAGGTGCCACAGATGCAAGAAAGAGGAAGATTTATTTTCCAATGACTTTTTGACCAAATGTGCACTTACGTATATTCTGAAAGAGCCAGTGGCACGCAGACATGTCGTTTTGGGGTTACAAGTCGTGGTAGTAGTTGTATTGATGCTATTATAAACCCAAAAATTGTACAAAAGAAGAGCTCAAATGATTAAACAGCCCGATTTGCCTACACTTAAACTATGTCAAGAAGGGCATATGCCCCAATTCTTCAAGTGTGATATGCTCTTAATTTTAAGAATTCTGAATTCTAGTGTAGAAAAGAAGAAGCCTCAACAGACAGATTTGCCTACACTTAAAACTATGCCAAGTTCCCATATGATCTTATTGTTTACAGTGTGTTTTTCTGTCAAAATCCCAGGAATCTTGAATTCTAGTGTAGAAATGATGAGCCCCCCCCTCAGATTGATTCTAGAGGGGGCTGACTCAAACCCAGAAGCCTCTCGATTACTAAACCAAAAATACTTATATTCTCATGCTCTTCAACTTTAGAGATCAATACATTAAGGCAAGGGCAGGCATGCAAATTGCTTGCATGTTCTTTCTAATCTTGATCAATTCCATGTCCCGGCCAGCAATATTATGCACGCCTGGGAGATTATATCTGCTGGCATGCAAGAGATATAATCTACACTGTGCCCTTTCAGGGAAAATTGCATGCCATCCATCATGTCATTAACTCCAAGGGAAATTCTTAGTAAAGAGAATATTGCCCTCTTGTATGTTGTCATGCAAGCCTGAGCACAATTCTGGTTTTGTCTTGTTGTGCTAATATATACCCGAGTGTGTAACTTACAGAATATTCATTGCATATTTCTGTGTTTGAGCTTTCCTGCAAATAGCAGAAGTGCTGTGTTTTTTGAGCTTTCCTGCAAATAGCAGAAGTGCTGTGTTTTTTGAGCTTTCCTGCAAATAGCAGAAGTGCTGTGTTTTTTGAGCTTTCCTGCAAATAGCAGAAGTGCTGTGTTTTTTGAGCTTTCCTGCAAATAGCAGAAGTGCTGTGTTTTTTGAGCTTTCCTGCAAATAGCAGAAGTGCTGTGTTTTTTGAGCTTTCCTGCAAATAGCAGAAGTGCTGTAGACATAGTTCCATGGCTTATATGTTTTATAATCAAAAGGCCCCCCCAGCTTTCAAACCTGGTAGAGTGTGTGGGCCTCCCTAACGGCAAAATGTTGGTATTATTGCCTTGTAATCATGAGGCTTCTGTGTTTGAGTCGGACTTCTAGAATTGCTCTGTGACTCTCTCATTTCTTACATCATAAACATATGATTTTTCACCTATGAGAATAACACTACATATGGTGTCATCAGGGAGTGTATTATGGAATTCACAGATAATTTTAATGTTTGTCCTGTCATTAACCACAACTTGTTTTCTTTTTGAAGTGTTGAGGACAAACATGGGTCTCTGTGCTTTGAATTCATCTGGTGTGTAATACATGTCAGTATTGCCAGTAGTGACCCTTTTGTATGATGTAAATGCCTCATATAATTTAAGGAAATCATCCTTGGACATGTCTAAATTATAATTTTCTCTAGGAAATACCTCATTTCTGCCATTTTTAAGATAAATGTTCTTGATGTTGCAGTTATCAAATTTACTTGAATTTTTTTCTTGATTATTGTGTCTTCCAGTCTGAAACAGTACCACCACAAAATCCGGCATGTCATATTGTATACTGGAGAATGAATTTGTAGCATCAAACTCATAATAGGTACCAGTGGCAGGTTTCTGTACACATTGATATGTATAAAATTGTAAAAATACTTGTGGATTTTTATTATATCTGCTTTGTATTTAAGAGCATAACTGGCTTCATATTCAACAACCGGGATTCTTAGCTCCATAGTCTGAATAATGCATTTGCCCTCATCAGGTAGGGTATTAGGCAGAGCTTCCCCTGTAGAGTTTAATGTACTGTACCTCATCAAAGCATTATTATCATTGGCAGCTCTTCTAAATGTGATTCTTAAACCACCCTTCCACATAATATCTTTGTAATCTGAGAAGAATCCTGGCAACAGGCGCATCGGGAACAGCACTGTGTGGTTTTTAGATAATATCTTATCACCAGCCTCAAATCCACCTATTTTGTAGTAAGAAGCCTCGGTTTTGGATAATTTTAGTGTGGCCAAAGCTGTGGAGGTAATACCCGGATAATCTACTCTGTTTATAACAACACCATGTTTTCTGATCTCAATTTCAGAGAACAGATGTGGCACAAAATTATCTACCAATCTTATATTTGAATTTGCCGGATAATCTGTACCATCGAGTTTTACAACATCAAATTTGATGTATAGATCTGCTCTGTGGGGGTGTATAAAGCCATCCCCTACATCAAGATCAACCTCAATCTCTGTGTTGGGTTGATTTAAATTTGCAAATGTCCTCCTGTTTGGGGGGAATGATTGTAGCTCATAACTCTCAATATTTTCCATTTTTTTCTTGTATGTATTTTTATTTAAATATTAATTTCTATGATAGCAGTTGTTGTGGCTCCAGCAAAATCAACTAATTCTTTTTTTTCATTAGTGACCATCAATTCAATGTAGTCTATTCTGTTGTGGCACACAGGAAAATATAATGTTGGCGATGGATTGTAGATGATTGGCTCCATAAATTCAGAATTGGGTTTGAATGTTGCAATGATGCCAGTTTGTTTGTGAGTGCCTATGCCATTTGATTTGGTGATCATACCCTCGGCCACATTACAGTGAATATTCAGAGTCTCTATGGCTAAGAATTTAGGTATATTAATAGCAGTGTGTTTGATGGCGGGTTCAAGTTTTGTGTTGTTCTCAAAACCTAACAGCTCTCCTATAGTACCCAGATCCACTGTCTCTGTAGCAGATACAATCTCTACTCTGTGAGTGACAGAATTTTGACTTAACACTACACCTCTGGGTAATTGAGCATTTAGAGTGGATAGATTATATTGCCCTGGAGTGATGACAATTTTTTGATCACCAACTGCAATTGTGTTGTTGTGGTGTGTAATATTAGGGATCAAGTACATGCCATAAAATGCTCTCAGAGCTATTGTTTTGGGATACACTATGTCATCATGTAATCTGAGTTTCAATATTGAATTTTGGCTGGTGAGATGGAATACCCCCATGATGTTTTAAATACCACAAGGCCTTTTGAAAATTTTCAATTGATGGTTTATTTATTTGAGACATATATCTAAGAACAGATAAACACAAATGTCCACAATTAACATCTTTGAAATTTTGAACACGGGCATTATTGTAATAAAGATTAGCTGAATTTAGATATTTTACTAAATTTTCAGGTGGAACACCTCCAAATGAATCAAACACAAATGCCTCATTTTTTTAAATATTTAAGATAGCAGATCCAGTGAGTGCCCTGATTTTTGTACTTATCCAAATTAACAATGCCACACTCCTTGTTGAGTGGTTGCTCTGGCAAAGAATCAGACATGTACACACCTCTAAAATGTTTGATGCCCAGTGGCTTGATTAAAGCTTCAATATCTTGGTTTGTAAGCGGCTCTTGTTTTTTTAAACTTATTCATGGCTCTCTCAACACCTTTGCCTTGTTTCTCCATGGCCAGGTTATGGCGCCTCTGTCATCTAATTCTGCCTTATTCTTCTTGGCATCTATTACTGTTTTTGCTATGGCAGCTGATCCCCCAGCCAAGCTCCCAACAGCCCCGAGAGCAGCTAAGATGGCAGGGATAGTAAATATAAATCCCCCTACATGCGATTTTTTCCTGGATTGCTGTAATTTTTTTAATTGAGGGGTACTAAGTAACAATTTCATACCATGCCCCTTTGCAAGACAAGAGCTTTTTTTCTTGCGCTGCTTTTTGGTTAAAAGACTATCAATAGTTTTAAGAGATTTAAGACCTGCATAAGGTACCTGATACATAACACCCTTGGCCTTCATTGTAGGTTTATTATATATATATTCACAACCCCCACCCCAATTTTTGTTTGGTATTCATAGCTATGGTGGTCCCCAATGCTGCTATTCTTTCAGCATAGCATCTTTGCTTACAAATCTACCAAATGCAGCCTCTTCTAATTTCTTGTCTGCAACATGTCTCTTGCCAAGATCAGAATGTGTGTTGTATGCTATGTCATGGTCTCTACAAGCAGCATCTAGGGGATTAACACCAGGGTCCCCTCTGTTTAATCTATGGTCCAATTTTGTGCCTGGACCACAATACTGATAGCCCGGAATGTGTAGTTCAAATGGCAGCTTGTTTATAATGTCATTAACAAGCCCCCGACCCTCAGAAATATTCCAAAATTTAGGTGGTAGAGTATTAATAATTTTTATAAGATATCCAATCCCCTTAGTGTCATTCACTATAAAATTAGACAATTTTGTGCTTATCATGTCCATAATTCCAACCTTTTCATTGTAAAAATTGTGGTTGCCAGCATTTTCCTCCCCAGCTATTACCAATAACCTATCTACAAGTTTCCTGACATCATCAACCCACACAAATTCTTTAGGCAGGGTGTTGTATTGTTTGATTCCACTACCTGTCTTGATTTGTGACCATATGGGCTTGATTAAGTTGTTATATTTTGCTCCACTGCTAGACTTGACTCTTTTTTGTGTGGGATCATTGTTCTGGTATAGAGCATCTGATTTTATTAATATTTCTTTGTAATGCTCATAATCTTGATCTGTATAGCTGCCAGGTCTCTTCCTAGTCATCAGTTCCCACAATCCAGGTGTTCCAGGATACTTAACAAAAGCACCTTTTTCTCCAAGATGAGATTCTGAATATACAATCAGATCATCTCCCATAAATGTTACTCTGAAATTGCCAATTCTATGTACGATGCTACCATCACGCTCTGTGTCAGCATATAAGCCAAAGAACTCATATTTGTTGTCTTTAGGTGTGCTTAAATATTTTTGAGCAAGAAGACCCAATTCAATAGGATCCTGAGTAGCTTCAATTCTTCGAGGACCAACAGGACTAGGTGTATGAATACTGGAAAGTGGGGTGAATGGATAATCTAATATGTTTCTTGCAGCTACAGGTACAAGCTCTGTGATCAAATTTTGATTTTGCTCTGTAACAGTTTTGATATTTTTACCTAATTCACCAATAGCATCAATAATAGGCTGTTCTGTGCGCTTGTGTTGCTCATAAAAACCTCGGTTCTCTGATTTCCATCCCTTAAATCTTTTTACAAGATAATCTCTTAATTTAAGATCATCAATCATTGGCCTTTTCATGGTTATTTATTTATGTTTCAATGTCTAGAAAATTGTTGATTTTATTTCTATATTTACCACTATTGGGTTTTCTTGTCATATCAATTGTGACAAACCCATAACTGTCCTGGTTCCAGCACCTACTGCAAATCTTGGAAAAATCATTGTAGCTCAAGTCACCACCTACATATTCATCATGTATGTGTTTGAGGTTGGTATGGTCTTGATGAAACACACATATAAAATTGCTGTTGT
Organism: Lepisma saccharinum; assembly: GCF_977018435.1. Lineage (NCBI taxonomy): Eukaryota > Metazoa > Arthropoda > Insecta > Zygentoma > Lepismatidae > Lepisma > Lepisma saccharinum. The sequence continues at coordinate 66,982,488 of NC_139235.1, read as the reverse complement.
CTCGGATCAGCTGCTTCGGAATTTTAGAAAAAGTCTGTGCCAGGTAGAAGCAATCAATGTTTTTGTGCCGGCCCTGTGTAAAGAAATTTCTAACCTTGTTTTGATTATCCAGTATAATGTCATCAAACACAACAACAGAATTATCGAGACATTCATGGAGTGGCTTAACATCTGATTCAAAAGTGGCAATATCCAATCCATCATATAGCTTCATCAGCTGCTGATATTTTAATTGTTCCAAGCTCTTAGAGAAGACATACAAGTGCCTGTTTTTTCCAGTCTAACCAGTTGGGTGCCAATAAAAAATTATCAACCATTAGTGTAGTTTTACCACAAGCCGATGGCCCAACAATAAGACACCTAATATTATCAGGCAGCAATTTTCCATTTCTCTTATTCTGCTGTTCAGGTTCTGGCAGCCTTTTTATAACATCCCAGGTGTTCATATTATCACTTTGTCTGCATCGATCCAGCTGTGTTCTGGAAGTCCTAGCCATTTGACAAATAACTTGTTGCCTTTTCTGCGGATGATTTTTTCTATGAGATATGTGTCAGGCTGTTTAGTTTTGTTGAGTTCTTCTTCATAGAACCTGCCTTTGAGAATTTCTCCTCGGTGATCTTTTATTATATATGTGTTAAGGGTCCCAGGTTTAACTTGAACCACTGTAAATAATTCAGTGCTCCAGTTTCTTGTAAAACCTCTTTTGAATAAGTGCTTATATTTACTGATTCTTACTTGATCACCCACCCTGTATTTGGCTTTTCTTGTTGTTGGCTGATATTTAGGATAATAAACAGTACTGATCAATTTTTGCTCATCAGATGAAGTTACTTCAGAGGGTTTCATGTTGATTGTGGAATGGACCGAGTTGTTATATTTTTGTAGAAGTTCTGGAAGAATATTAATCCATTTATAATTACCTTGAAGTGTAAATTGTTTATACATAAGATTTTTTAGGGTTTTGTTGAATCTCTCTACAATTGAGGCCTTGAGATCACTGTAACTCGAATAATGTTGTATTGATTGGCTTTTAATAAATTGTTGAAACACTGAATTATAAAATTCTTTGCCATTATCTGTTTGCAAATAGCGCGGTGATCTTCCACTCTGATTGATGATTGTCCTGAAGGCTTCTGTAACATATTTTCCAGTCTTGGATTTGAGTGGCACAGCCCAGGCAAATTTTGAAAATGTGTCTATTACAGTGAGTAGATACTTGTAGCCCTTGTTGATTTTGTCTAAGTTTTTCAGCTGTCCACTTGCCATCTCAATCAAGTCGCTCTGCCATAAATCATCTATGCCTTTTGTGACTACTGGCAGTCTCTTAAAATTATGTCTGGCTTGTCTGTGTAATTCATCAACAATAATTTGTCTAGACATAATATGAAAACAAGAATATTGCAACTATGGGGTGTTCAGCAGCTGATACTACAGGATTTTCTAAATATAATTTGTCTCCTATTTGTATATGAAATTCCAGAGAGCCATCATCTTCAACATAAGATGTTTCTAATGTATTGGGGTCTGTAAAATCCTCCAATTCTACACTGGTGATTTTTGCTTTGTTATCAGCATTTGTTATTGATAAGGTAGGGTAGTGGTGTGCCTGTGGTTGAAGCCAATATTTGATCTTGATTGGTCTAAGTGTGCCCCCAACAAAAAACTGGTAATAAAATTGTGCAGGGGACAGCATATATATTTTGCCTCCTGGTGTAAATGGTGAATCATATTCTTTGTTGGGGATGCTGTACAATTCAAGAATTACTGTATGTTTAGGATTCTCGATTATGCCTGTTATTTCTTTTTCTGCTGTGAGCAATCTGCTTGTTACAGATTCAAGGTGCTCATTGATGGTCCTAACAACATCATCATGGCCTGGCTTGATTTTTATGTCCACAACAAGTTTCTTGTATTGTTGCACAATTTCTTGTAGCTGGGTGGTAAAAACAGACAAAGCATTTGCTTGATTGGATTCCATGGTCCCTAGCTGTTGCTTGATATTAGCTACAATTTGCTGTAAATTTTCAACAACTGCCAATTTTGAATTTTGAGCAGTAAGATCATGGACCTGTCTTCTGATATCCTCAAACAGGGCATGCAGTTCATTAATATGTTGATTAGTTGGTAGAGTAGCCACTGTCTGAGTAAGTTGTTTGATCTCTGCCTGGATATTCTTGATATCTTCTGATTTCAATATGCGATTCACTGCTCTTTATATTTTTAAGTTCCTGTGATGTAGGAAGATTTGATACAGTATTTTGCAAAGATTCAAGTGCCAATTTCACATTGTTTAATTCAGAAGCATCAGCCACACCACGCATAGCATCTTGAAGCAGGGCTATATCTGCCTGAGTGGGTGTTGATTGTTGTAAAATTTCAAGCTTTGTTTGGATATCATCAATCAAGTGATGAAAATGAGATAGCTCAGATTCAGTGTTGAGGTTTTCAAGCTTTGTGATCTGTTGCTGGACACTAACAAGGGTATCTACAATCCCAGGCAAGCGGGATTCTAGAGTTTCTTGTACATTTGCCAAATCACTTTGCACTGCTGCTATTGTACCCTCAAGATGGGTTATGGTACTTTGAATTTTTCCAAAATCTTCATATGTTTCAAGTTGCAGCTTAATATTGGCAACACTCCGAGTTATTGCACTCAAAGCATCAGAAGATGGCAAGTTCATAAAATTTTCAAGTGTCTCAATTTTTTCTTTAACCTCGGCTATGGCATTGTTCGGAGGGTCCAGATTAGGTATCTGGAGTGACTGAATCTGTTCCTTTAGAGTGCAAATCACTAGATCAAAATCTTCTTGTGGTTTTATGCTTTTGACAATTGTTTGGAGCTGTGCCTGAACATTATTAATCTGTTCCTCCAATTGTTGTTTCAATTGCTCAGAGTTGGTGGCCTGGGTCTTAAATTTGACTTGAAGAGCTGCTACAGCCTCTTCTAAACTTTGAAAATTATCCAATGTGGCCAAATCAGTATATTTCTGAAGCAACAATTTGAGTTCAGAATCAATTTTAAGAAGAGGGTCCATGCATTGTGATTGTAAATTTGTAATTTCTAATTGAAGACTGGCATTGAGTGTGGTTTGTAAAGCTTGTAAATCACTTCTTAATTTTTTCGCTCTGACATCAAGCATCAGAATCTCATCACTGTGATCTTCATGCCTTGTATGGCCAAATATATCATTAGGCATTTTTGTTTTAGTGGTTATTTATTATTGAATATCTAATTCTTAATTCTATAAAAAAAGGTATAAGCTTGTCATAGGATCCCGGGACCTCAATATATAAGCAGTCACCAGCAGAAACAGTATATAGAGTGCCAGAAATCATGTTTGAGTGCTTAATTCTATAAATATTTCTCCCTATTGAAATCTTGACATTACCCTCAGGGGTTGTAATAAATTGTAATTGTCCACCTACAGGTAATTGGTAATAATTTAAATTATTGTTAAATATGTACAATGTTTTACCTGTTTCATCATCAACATCTGTAAGTATGCTGTTCAGATGAATAATTAACAAAGCACTTAGTTTAGATATTATATCAGAAGAGGGTTGTGGTGTTGGCAGGTCCATAATAGCCTGTTTTTTGAACCCAAATAAGTTCATAGGCATGTTTATTTATTTCAAATCATGCTCTGTAATTGGGCATTGATTCCCACTTTTCAAATCACAATGACCCCATGGTAGAGTATGTATGCCACATGACAAAATACATCTCTTATCATCATGTGGGTCCAGAGCCACTTTTCTTACAATATTTGTAGTCAACAAGTGATCCACACTCTGAATTCTATTTTCTGATGTTCTGATTGTGCTACATGATTTGAGGCAATTTTTGAAATCTTCAAATTCAAGCTCTTTGTCTACAGTCACTCTGCCAATGCCCTTGGCTTTTTTGGCAACAACACCACAACATGTTTCAAAACTGTACATCTTGGCCCTTAACCCAGCAAATGCCACAATAACATCACCAAGTGTCTCATCTTTTAACTTGCCAGGCACCTTTTTGTTGTGGAATTGAATCCTTGTATGTTCACTGCTATCAAAATATTCAAGCAATTCAGGCTGTGACATATCTTGATAAACATCTTCTGTCTGAATATCAAGAACAAAACTATCTGTGTCCATGTACATCAATTTTACACGATCCTTATAAAAAGGCTTCAACACATCATAATACAATTTTAACATGTGTAATTTGGCCAATTCCAATATCACAGCCCCTACATAAATAGGTTTATCAAACTTAATCTTTGTTTTTTTCATGTTGAAAAGTGCCATATTTTCATCATAAATTCTTCTGTAGTTGAAATTAGGCTTTGCAATCAATTTTTTGCTCAGGCTGGGGTCAGTAATTATTTTAACATCAGTATGTTTTCTGACATTTTCAATAGTTTTGCCATACACAGAATTGACCATCAATTTAAACAAGGCCTTATCAAATTGGCTCATTGCAGATGTTCGAAGCTCTGTGTTTGTATCAATATATGGCTTCAACCATCTTGAGTGCCTGAACCTCAAAACTTTGCCAACTTTGCTCACTTGAACACCATGATTCATCAGGAACTGGAGGTTTTTGTAATATATGACATAATCCTGTTTTGGCTCCAGTGTCATCATCAATTTCTTCTGTTTAGAGCCAGGTGAGCACTTAACCTCAGGAATTGGGGGCAGATCAGAAAATATGTTGTGTAAATTATCTGGAATTGTCAGATCAACCTCTAAGAAGAGGCCATAGTCACTGTCATCAAAATCCTTAAGATCTTCAATATTGAAATCTTCAACCCACTCAAGCCCTGCATATGGCAGTTTATCCATCATAGCATAACCATAGAGGCTGTTGGCATCTACATACAGTATATAATTTGATGGCAGTGCTGGATCATAATCAGGAATATATTTGTTATTAGCTCTGGCATATCTCTGAGAGCATTGCACCATGCCCCCTCTTATACATTGCTCCATAAACAGATACATATCTTGATCCTGGACCAGATCCAATTGCATTTTAGTGTTCAAAAACATTGCAGACCATGCTAGGCCTGGCGCACTGTAAAAATACATTGGATCCAGCTTATAATTTTGCATGGAAGATTTTCTGAATGCCTGAAGTATATCAGCTAAGAGAGTGACATCAAGTTTTAAATATGCCTTGTGATAATCACCAAATGTCGGGCATTTTAAATTGTTCCACATCAACTGGGCATAGTGATTATCATCATCAGTGATTCCAGATGCTCTGATTTTGCTGTAAAACTCTTGTTGTGGTGGCAGAGAACACTCATCAAATTTAGAAAAATCTGTAACATAATCATATGGATATACACCCTTCCGCCTAATTAATTTCAGGTCCTGATTTGGAAACATGGTACATGTGATTTTGAATTGATCATCAGATAATTGAGTAGCCAGTGTAGCCAGGCTAGCCGATAAAATTCTGTAGGAATCAAGAAATCTTAAGTGAATAGGAACACCATTAACTTTAATTATTTTGCTAATAGCAATATATTTCTCATCATTTTCAGCTAAAATATTTAAATTCTGCTTGTCAAACCCCTCGTACCTGATCAAATGATGAAAATCATAATTGGATGCTCCATGGCAAAATATAGGGACAAATTTTGGTCTCTGGATCTTAATATTACAGTTATTACACAGTGCCATTAAGAATTTACCATCTGTATGAGAATGGTGTTTCACCTTGATATTTATATCTGAAAATTCAGAATCACATACCGGGCATTTTTCTGCATTATTGAAATCTTCAATCTGTTTCTCTGTTAAAGGCAACATAGGTTTTGATTTTAATAAGATATTAGATGCTATGTCATGGCACTCATTTTCTATTCTATGTGCAAATTCTTTGATGGCATCTGCTCCTGTGTATAAATCTTCTTTACTAACAACCCCATAACAAAAACTGGAGGGTTCATGTAATTGATATGATGTAATTGAAGATTCCTCAGGATCTGGGCTACAGAATGCAAGAGGTTTGAGATTTGATTCAAAATCACAGACTATATATGCTGGGTGTTCCAACAAGGCTTCAAACTTTTTGAATTTTGCATTTTCACTTGGCATTGGCATCACCATATGAACAGGTTTATAGTTGCCACAGTATTTTAAATGTTCAATTAACTTGTTTTTAGCAATTTCTGCATTTTTTTCACGAACCCCATTCACCATTTTTTGACCATCAAATACAGTTAAACATCTTCGACACAACTTGAATATTCTATTGGATTTGCCTTGTTGTTTTCTGACTAAAGCTTCAAGACTGTGTATCAGAGTGTAATGATATGTGCCATCCCCTTCAATTAAGAGCAGATCAATCGGAACAGCAGAATCATCATCAAGTGTACTGATTCTGAGAGGTGCTATCAAGCAATTGCCACAACCAGTGGAACAAATAAATACATTAATAGATAATTGTTTACCATTGATATCCCGGGCCTTTTTTTCAAATTTATCAATATTCTGAACAGACATTGGATATTCTAAACCCTCCATTGCTTCATCAAAATTGTGTTCATATTGTTTATAATAAGTTATTCTCTCAGGATGCCTTAAAACTGGAAACAAAGCAGCTAAAATACACCACAAAAAGCATTTCTCATCATTATTTTCAATATTGACCACGGCTCTTTTGTTTTTAATATTGGCAGGTAATGGCAGATATGTAGATCCTTGTAAAGGGCCGAATTCAGAAATATTAACATAGAGCTTGTGTGGAGATCCACATAGGCTCCATCCAGACTCTTTTGCTGCAAATTCAGAGTGTTTAATATTCAATTGATCTATCAAACTGCTTATTATTTTGTCTAAATTTGTATTTGAATATACCGGTACAGTTTCTGTTATGTGGGGCTGTGTAAATTTTGTGCCATTTGGTTTCTTATATTGTGTAAACAATTTGAGGGACAGCTTATAAGAGCCATTTTGTGCATTTAGAATTGCCTGCACATCAGGATTTACACTGTTCAAAAAATTCTTAATACCACATCTTGGCTCTGATACAAAACAGTGATCCCTTAATTGGCCATTAAAACTGCTATGGATAGGTAGTGCATAGTGTGGCTGTTTTGCTGCTCTAGCATTAACAGGTGCTTCATGCTTCCTTTTCAGACCAGATGTAGATGGTTGTGGGGGCAATATTGATGACTGTACATAAGAATTACACTTATGCCTTTTGTAATATGCCTTGCTTAATATTTTATGGCATCTTGGACATATTTTTGTGGCTTTTCTGCATTTCTTAGAGTCACAAATATGCCGGTGCCTAGACCAATTAGAACTAGATATATTTTTATTACACTGATTGCAATATTTTTGATTTGGCATTTTTATTGTTTATTTATATAAAATTTCTGGGTCCAAAAAACAGAACTATGCCAAAACAATTATAACAGCAGTTAGTGGCTGAGCTGGTACTTTTATACCCAGACAACAGCAGTAACTAGGCTCTGGTGATCCCCAATATAGAGTAGTTTTCCTCTATTATGCTGTTGTACAACACACTTTACCAGGTTTCAAACCTCAACTATATATCAGCTAACAGTGAATATTCTCAAAATCTCACGTGTGGGGATATTATTTTGCCACATGTATTTCAATCTTACACATTTTATCAGGTCTCAAACCTAAAAACCTCTTGATTACAAGGCAATAAAAGCCATGGGGCTATGCACCACACTCTACTGGGTCTCAGAACCCAAGAGCTATGAGCTCTATATCAACTAAATACAGTCAAAATTGGATTTTGAAATATGCAATAAATATTCTGTAAATCTCACTTGTGTTTATATTAACAGAACAAGGCAAAACCAGAATTGGATTCAGGCTTGCATGACAGCATACAAGAGGGCAATATTCTTTTACTAAGAATTTCCCCCCTGTTACACAGAAATAATAATAGAAGTTTTCTGCCCTTTTAGTGAATTCTGTGTAGATTATATCTCTTGTATGCCAGCATATAAAGCCACTAGGCATGCAAGCAAAACTTCCCGATCAAAACTTTTTGATAGATTAATATATTGCTGAGCTAAATAGTTGCTTACCCCGGGCAATAAAACTGATCAAAAAATTAGAAAGAACATAAAACAGCCTGCCCTTGCCTTAATGTATTGATCTCTAAGTTGAAGAGCATGAGAATATAAGTATTTTTGGTTTAGTAATCGAGAGGCTTCTGGGTTTGAGTCAGCCCCCTCTAGAATCAATCTGAGGGGGGGCTCATCATTTCTACACTAGAATTCAAGATTCCTGGGATTTTGACAGAAAAACACACTGTAAACAATAAGATCATATGGGAACTTGGCATAGTTTTAAGTGTAGGCAAATCTGTCTGTTGAGGCTTCTTCTTTTCTACACTAGAATTCAGAATTCTTAAAATTAAGAGCATATCACACTTGAAGAATTGGGGCATATGCCCTTCTTGACATAGTTTTAAGTGTAGGCAAATCGGGCTGTTTAATCATTTGAGCTCTTCTTTTGTACAATTTTTGGGTTTATAATAGCATCAATACAACTACTCATGTTCTATTGGTCATATGATAATAGTGCAATTATTTTAGTGTTCCTAACACTCCAGCGATTATTCCCATGTGTATTGTTACAATGTCTTGTACTTTTTGTCAGGGTGGGGGGTGAAACCCCCATTTTTTCAAATAAATTCTTGAATTTACAAGTTCATCCCCCCCCCTCCATATATACACCGAATGTGCATAAATTTTATATAGTCCGAATCTATGGTTCATTCCGAGTACAACGATATATCATTTGTCTGTCTACGGCAATTAGCGTCCGATCTACAGTTGTTTGAAGGTAACTATGCATTTTGTTGAAATTCGAGACTTGAGTCAGTGGCCCGCAAACATGTCATTTTTGGGGTACAAGTCATGTTCTATTGATCATATGATGATAGTGCTATTATTTTCTTGTTCCTAACACTCCAGCGATTATTTCCATGTGTATTGTTACAATGTCTTGTACTTTTTGTCAGGATGGGCAGGGGGGGGGGGGGAAACCCCAATTTTTTCTTAAATTTTTTTGGAATTTTCAGTTTCCTCCCCCCCCCCCCCTGCATATATATACCGAATGTGCATAAATTTTAAGAGTCCGAATCTATGGTTCATTCTGAGTAAAACGATATATCATTTGTCTGTCTAGGCAATTAGCGTCCGATCTACAGTAATTTTTATAAAACTCTACATTTTGCTGAAAATCAGCTTGGGCAGCAAGGGGGTTCCATGCGAAAGAGGCTCGGGTGGCTAAAGGTTAAGCAATGGTGGCCTACTCTAAGAAGAGCACTAAAAGCTTGCAAAGCAGAGAAGTGTTTCAAATTAGAAGAAGGATATATATGACAGCACACAAGTTTATACACTGCACTAGGAGAAGTATTCAAGCTCTACAAAGACTGTGAGATTGTGCTTGCTACTAATGTTTATGGTGGGAAAGTTCCAATAAACCGTAATAACTTTAAAAAATAAAAAAAATATGACTTGGCTAAAATTGTGCATTAAGTACCAGATGACTGCAAAGAGTTGTATGACATCATTTTCACATGGTGTTGAGTTTCGGGTTCTTTCAGTTCTTCAATTACACAAGAAATGGAGTCAGGAATAAAACAGTATCAGCAACACGAACGTAAATGTATAATTTAGGAACACAGTAACATAATCAGCACAATAACTTACATTGTGATATGAAGATACAAAGTTGCGTCCCACAGGACGGCTATATCATATTGGACATGTTTGACAGGAAGGACGCACAGACTAATCACCAACAACATTTAATAATCAGGTCTGGCGTTCGAGTTCAATCAGCATACGACACTCTCCACCCCTTAGGTTGAAGAGACTCCCGTTTCATGTAGTTTGCCCATATCGGTCAGGTGGTCATCTTGGTCTTTGTGATCTCCTAACCGGTCGATTGTCGCAGGCCGCATTCGGAGGTACCACTGGATCCTGATAAGCAGGCACTGGGAGATAATCTTCCTCTCCAACAAGCACTGGGTTTTTTCGGACAAGGATGTCTTTTCCGACCTTGTCGGGATACTTCTTGATCTTCGAGACATGAACAACAATCGTGTCATTGTCCACAATCACCTTCGCCATCTTCCGGCCCATCAATTTAACAATTTCTCCGATTTTGTATTTGGATCCATGGCTGAATTGTTTCTTGCGTTGTTCAACAAGCACCTTTTCCCCCGGCATAAACGGAACGGGACTAATAGGCTGATTGTCGAAACCATTTGGTGCGTCAAAAACGGAAATGTCCGTTCTTGGCCGAAACTTGAGCAAACGTTCTGCTGGACTACATCCGTGCACTGGAGTATTCCTTAATCTGCCTAAAAGCTCAAGAACGAACTTGTCCATCTCTCTCAACGTGATGTATGAACGATTCAAAAAGTTCTTTTGTAGTAAGTTCTTCACCACCCCAACATTCCTTTCAGCTAGACCATTTGATTGAGGGGTGTACGGAGCTGAGTGAAGAAGCTTGATGTTCTTCTTTGAGCAATAAGAATTGAAGTCTGAAGATGCAAATGGTTGGCCATTATCTGTAACATATGTTTTCGGATATCCAAAGCATGAGGAAAATTCCTCTAAGTAACCAATCATGGTGTCAAATCGCATATTCTTCACTCTCCACACAGATATCCAATGAGAGTAAGCGTCAACTAGCAACAAGAAATCCATGTCTGAGAAATGGAAGAAATCAAGATGAACATGCTCAAAAGGCTGCGATGCAATAGGCCACGTTTCGAATGCGGTACCTGGTACATTGGGCCTGTTATTGTATCGCAAACATGTGTCACACGAAGATGTAACCCTTTCAATATCTTCATTCATCGTGTTCCAGAAGAACGATGAATGAGCCATTTCCTTCATTTTGCATGTTCCCTGGTGGAATTTGTGCAACAGAGACAGGACACTTTGTATACAAGATTCAGGTACAACTAGTCTTTCGCCCACGAAAATACATCCCTTCTGTATGTGGACATCATATCGCCTGTCGAATATTTTCCTGATAGGATGACTTTTTGTTCTCCCTATGGATTGTGGCCATCTCCTTTGAACATATTCGAAGACTTTAGAAAGCTCAGGATCACGTTGTGATTCCAGCGAAATGCGCGACAACACCGAAGATTCAATAAGATTAAGGACAACCGGCTCAGCTGTCAACTGACATGCGAAATCATCATAATAATCACGAAGTGGATCATCTGCAACACAAATTCTAGATAGAGCATCAGCCAACTCAACATGCAGCGTGTAAACAGTTTTGAAGTCATATTCTTCCAATACTAACTTCCATCTGTTGATTCTGCTGATGGCTAAAGCAGGCAGGTTACTTCTAGGATCCAGCAGGTGAGATAAAGGTTTCGAGTCGGTGAACGCAACAAAATATCGTCCAATGAGATACTTGTGAAAGTATTTGACTCCACGGACTAATGCAAGTGATTCCCTTTCCAATTGAGTGTAGTTCCTTTCCGCAGCGGATAATGTACCGGCCATACACATGATAGGCTTTAGGACTCCGTTTATTTTGTGCATTATGGCTGCTCCCGTAGCTGTAGGAGATGCATCCGACATCAGGTATAAGTCCTTACAAGGATCATATACTGTGCGTACTAAGTCCTTAGATAGCAGATCCTTAACATCCTGGAATTCCTTCTGATGAACATCTGTCCATGACCAGCGCACCCCATTCTTCAACAAATCATATAAACTGGCAACACAGTCAGCTAGGTTTGGCAGGTACGAAGCGTAATACGTGACCATACCGAGAAATGACTTCAATTCGCCAACATTAGTGGGTGGCTTACACTGAATTATTTTATCAATGTTTTCTTTCAGAGGACGAATTCCCTCCTGTGAAAGAGAATGGCCCAGATACTTCACATTTAGCACAAAGAACACAGACTTTTGTTCATTTATGTGGACGCCATAATCGGAGAAAAGATTTAGCACCTTTCGTGCGTTATCATAGCACTCCTCAAGAGTAACTCCTCCCACTAAAATGTCGTCTTGGAAAATGGAAACCTTGTCTACACCCATCAATATCTGCTCCATCGTGGCTTGGAAAATGGCACTGGCAGAGTTTACTCCGAAGGGAAGCTTCAACTGTCTGAATAACCCGAATTCCGTGTTGAAGACAAGGACCTTCTGAGCCTGCAGAGATAGGCGTAACTGAAGGTAAGCCCTTCGAAGGTCAAATGAAACGAACCAACTACAACCAACCATCTTGTTGAAGAGGTCCTCTATTTTAGGTAACGGATGTCCCATCTTCCTAAGTTGCGGATTTACAGTGTTCTTGTAGGACACACATAGCCTTAATTCACCGTTTTTCTTACGAACAACAACAAGAGGAGAAGCCCACGACGATGATTTGATCGGTTCAATGACTCCGTCACTAACCAACTTCTGTAATTCATCCTTGACTTGTTCCTTAAGCGAGTACGGTACGTCGTAATATCTCTCGAACACTGGTCAAGCATCGTCTTTCAATGGCAAGTCTATCTCGAAGCGCTTGATCGACTTGGACATGTCACCATCAAAAGGCATAGGGAAATCTTTCTTTAGATTCGCAACCAGTTCCTTTATTGATGACGATTCAAGAGTATTTGAAACCATCTGAAGAGTATGTGAAACAAAGATGTTTCGCCATTCAGGCATGAAAACATCAATCCAAGACAAACCCATAATCGAACGATTCAATTTTGTCTTTACAACAATCATATCTAAGTTATGTTTCATTCCTCGAAATATAACTTCAACATTAACTTTTCCTAATACACCAAGATTGTTGCCATTTGCTGCTTTCAAGACGATAGGAAAATTGCATATAGTGCAACCTCGCAATGAAGACTCAAATTGTCTGCTATCAATTAAAGTATAAACAGAACCTGTATCCACTAGGAATGGAATCTTAGAATTGTTGACTTGTAAGTCGACAAACAACGATCCCTGTGTTTGCCAAACAGATTCACTCTCTTTAGTGATGAAGGTAGTGAAAATTTTTGGACACAGAGCATTACATTGGACACTAGCGGCACTGTAATCAACAAATTCGCTCTTAGATTTTTCTTCTTCATCATCTGCAAATTTGTGATCTATGGGAATGCACGGCACATTAAAATCTGAAAAATCAATGGATGATTCTCGGACCATATGTTTGAAATTGCTGTGATTGTTAGGTACAATGGAAGGTTTTAAATTATCTTGCATATCAATAGATCTTTCATTGATACCCGTGTTAAGCACAATGTTAGTGCCAGAAACCAATTTGCTTTTACTAGAATTGTTAAATTCTCTCTTCTTGCAGGCAGTCAAGAAATGATTTTTCTTTTTACAATATCTGCAAGTAGCCCCAAAAGCTGGGCATTTCCCGTTAGGATGAAAAGAATTACAATTACCACACGGTTTACCAGGATCATTGTTTGATTTGTTACCAATATTCCTCGAATCAGTTCTATTTTGTCTGATGCTCATTCGGAATTTGTCCTTGTACCCGTTTTGTATTTGCGAAGTGACTTCAGTTGGAGTTTCAGAATATTCCACAGCATTCTTTGAGCGACTTTGATTAATAATTCCCTCATTTAATTCTAGCTCATCGAGATACATGGCCCTATCTATTGCTTTTTTCAAGGTCAAATCAGGATCTGATAACAGTCTGTTTCTAACGCGCACACTTCTCATACCAAGAATAAATACGTCGCGACACATTGAGTTGATGAGATCACCAAAATCACATTTTGAAGCTTGTTCTTTGATTTGCACAATGAAATCCGGAATGTTCTGATTTTCTTTCTGTTTAATAAGAAAGAACTTATGCCTTTCAAGCACGAGATTTTTCTTGGGCTCATAATGGCGGATCAACATTTGTTGAATTTGGGCAAGACTGAGTTCTGATATAGATTTTGGTTGTATGAGATTATATAAATCAGCATACGTTCTGTGCCCTATTGCTGCTAATAGAATATGCTTAGCCTTTTCATCTGGAATGTCTAAAGCTTTGCAGAAATGCTCGAATCTATCAAAATATTGCTTAATACTTTCCTGCTCCCTGCAGAATTCGGAAAATTGAGACAACCTCTGCATTGTATATATAGAGATTCTTACCTCCAACAGACAACTTGAAGAACAATAACGGGAAATGTGTAGAATTACGAGAAGTAAGTATGTTCCACCATCCTCGTCGCCATTGTTGAGTTTCGGGTTCTTTCAGTTCTTCAATTACACAAGAAATGGAGTCAGGAATAAAACAGTATCAGCAACACGAACGTAAATGTATAATTTAGGAACACAGTAACATAATCAGCACAATAACTTACATTGTGATATGAAGATACAAAGTTGCGTCGCACAGGACAGCTATATCATATTGGACATGTTTGACAGGAAGGACGCACAGACTAATCACCAACAACATTTAATAATCAGGTCTGGCGTTCGAGTTCAATCAGCATACGACACATGGCTTACATCCATGCAGTCTGTATGTGATTGAACATTCTGATAGTGACTAGCAGTACTGTAGAAGAATACTTTTCAATTCATTATGTTGCAGGCTCACCTGTATTTGAAGAAAATATTGTTAAGAATTTTTAATGTAAAATATTTTATTTGGTCAGAAACTTATCTTGCATTCATAGTAATGTTAAATCAAATAATAAATGTGCTATATTTAAAAACTGCATTTATTGCTTGCTACGTTCAAGTGAGAACCAAAGGAAAACATTCCATGACGTTTTTATGAACAATTTACTAAAAATATTGCTTTAGAATTATTGTCCGAGCTTTGTACTATAATTTCACAATATAAAGTTTTTTAATTAATAAACTATTTTGAGCCCAGAACTATTTCATTGATTCCCCAAAAATTACATTTTATGGAATCTGTTCCTTCTTTCTCTCACCCATTCAAGTGTACATTGGGGTACAAGATAATCCAATATATTGATTCCCATACTGGGAGATATACTTTTCCGGGGTTTGGTCTCTCCTATGGGTCTGCAAAAATGCTGCACAGCACTTTTACATTCTATTCTGCACACTATGCATGGATTGTGCACCAATGCAGAAGGCTGATCAGACCATATCCGACCAATTTGGCAATGCTGCTGCCACGTGTGTAGTTGCACCAGAACCTTGAAACTGGCCTTGAAACCAGTGTTGTGTCTGAGCTTGCAGTTGCCGGAGCGTCGTGTTCATGCTAGTAAAATGCCACCGAAAATTAACCATTATTGGGAAGGGTACATCATGGCTCTTTTCCACGCACATTTTTCATACAACCGAATAGTGAAACATTGTCGGGAAAATGGTTTAACCATCGGAGTGACCACAGTTAAAGATATCATGGCCAGGCAAACACAAATGATACTCATACAGAAACATTCGCCAACAAAAGGGGCCTGTTTAAGGTTGCCAGCGAAACTGTCGTCATTCGTTGCAGTCTTGGCCTGCGGTGTGTGCGTAAGGGCCAGGTTCACAACCTCCTCCTATGCCACATTGCTGAACACAAGACTAACTGCCGCAAACTGTACAAAATACACTTGGCGGGGTCAAAATGGAAGATAGTTGTCACACTGGATGAAACCTATATTTATCTCACACATAATGGTAACATTAGAGCTATTACGTACCGCGATACCTCTAGCATGGGACGTACAGAGTTTTACTGCCAGTGCTGAGAAAATTTCCCGCATGGAATCATAATTGTCGCCGGGAAAGTTGGAGAAAAACAAAGGTGAATGCTGCCTACTTCCAGGAATCCATTATGGCCCCAATCTATCGGACAGGCAGCCCTAGTTTGTACGGAGCCAACAAGACCCAGGTGCAGATCCACATGGACAAAGCATCCAGCCACACAGCTAGATCATCCCTCTGGTTTTATCAGGACATGAAGCAGGAAACAGAAATCATTGTTATTCCCTTTCATGATATTCCTGTCAAAAGCCCTGATGCCAGTCCAATGGATTTCTGAGCATTTGGACTGTTAAAACGATATCTACAACATCCCCACACCCTCACTGGCCTATGGAAAGAAAGCCTGTAAGGAGGAATGGGATGGAATTCCTATGCATGTGCGCCAATGCAGTTTGTTGCAGTGGAAATTGCGATGTCTGGCGATAATCCATAATGCTGGTGTTCCCATCCCCACACAACCAGCAGCGGCATGACTTTTCATAGGGTAAGTACACTTTACATATCAGTCAGATATAACCCGATGAACATCTGTATTATGTGAAAAAACTCTTTTCTGATTCCATAACACGTCTTTAATATTTTGATCTAATTTTTGAATAATTGAAAGCAGAACTTTTATGGTTACAATTTTCAATCGTTGGGTGTCCGTATGAGTTCAAAATGGTATCGGCTGAACCCCCTCATTTTATTACAGTAGTATATTAGCATTGTAATAAATAGTATAATTGTACGGCAAGTAACTTCAAATAAATATTGGATATTCTTTGAGACTTCAAATATTGGGTTAAGTTGAGGAGGTGTTCCATGGCAAATAAAAACTTAAGAACTTGTTTTTAAGAGTATTCAAATTAATCTTCATATGGTTTGCTTTTGCTGGTATCAGTATTTGTAATATTTTTGTGGCACTGTAAGCCTACTTTCTGTAACACGGATATATGGGTGATCCAAAGTTAAGAGTTCCAATATTGGGCTTTTACTTTTGGAATATCCCTCTCTCCCAAAATGAGTGTGTGGAGTTTTGTCAGGTAGGCTGTTAACATTTGAAGAGAATGAATATGCACTAATCTCTTACAATTCACATCCTCTCACAAAAACATTCTTTTCTTGTGTTTTCTGTGATTTGGGGAAATAAAAATTAACCCCCTGCTGGCAGTTGCCACTACCTGAAAACATGTGTTGAGGATGCAAGGAATGTCCAAGCAAAAGTTTGTCAATAGATTTCCCTGGGTGTCGAGTGGTTTATTGCGGCTGTGCGCTTTCTTGTTTTGAGGGTTCTTGAAGCTGTGATGAGGCAATGGATGTTTTTGCTCCGTTGGAATGAGAAGTTAGTAGTACTCTTTATGATTATTTACTAGTGTCGTAATGCCACTGACCGTGGGTATTAATATGTCTGACAAATTTACAATTCATGATGGGTTAAAAGAAGGAGATTCATTATTGCCATTGATCTTTAATTTTGCCTTACAATATGATGTAAGGAAGGTAAAAGAAACTAATGAAGGACTAAAATTAAACAGTTTGATTCAGTTGTTGGCATATGCAGATGATGTAGACTTGCTAAGAGATGATATAAATACAATTAAGAATACTGCTAAAGAGATAGGTTTGGAAGTTAGCAAAGAGAAAACTAAATATATGTTTACAGGCCAAAACCAAGTGTTAGCTAATAATCAAAATTTAATTATTGGTACCAACTTGTTTCAATGTTTCCAAATTCAAGTACTTAGGTGTAATACTAAGAAATGAAAATGATATTAAAGAGAAAAATGAAGAGCAGACATAACTCAGGAAATGTGTTACTTCTATCTTCTTGTATAATATCTAACAAACTGAAAGTTAAAGTATACAAAAACAGTAATTTTTCCTGTAGTATTATATGGATGTGAAACTTAGTCCCGTACATTAAAAGAGGAACATAAAGGGTTTTCCAATAAGGGCGGGTAGATATTGGCAGCCTGTGGCGGCCATGTTGTTTTGGTGGCGTCTGTCCAATCTGTTGTTTCTTTTTCAGGCACTGATGCCAAATCACCATGGCAAGTTTCACGATTGAGCAGCGCGTCCAAATGATAAAACTCTATTATCAAAATGAGTGTTCGTTAGTGCAAACGTTGCGCGCGTTGCGCCCATTTTACGGCAGACGCGGTGGCCCTTCAAAGTCGACTCTCCAACGTTTGGTGGCCAAATTCGAGACGACCGGTTCGGTAAACAATCAGCCAACACCCGTACGTCAAAGGAACGCCAGATCGGCTGAGAACATCGCCGCGGTCTGTGAAAGAGTGTAGGAGAACCCGAGGCAGTCAATTCCTCGAGGTGCACAAGAACTCGGCCTTTCGCAGACTTCAACTTGGCGAATTTTGCGTCGGGACTTGGGCCTACACCCGTACAAGATCCAACTTATCCAGGAGCTCAAAGTTAATGACCATAGACAACGCCGTTTGTTCGCTGACTGGGCTTCGGAGCGTTTGGAAGAGGATCCCAATTTTGGACGAAAAATCATCTTTAGCGACGAGGCGCATTTTTGAATGAATGGCTATGTTAATAAGCAAAATTGCCGTATATGGGACGACGCCAACCCACACGAGGTTCACCAGGTGGCATTCAATCCACAAAAAGTTACTGTTTGGTGCGGATTTTGGGCCGGCGGCATCATTGGTCCGTATTTTTTTTTTTAAACGACGTTGGTGAGGCCATCACAGTCAACGGCGAGCGCTACAGAACGATGATAACCGATTTCTTTTGGCCCAAATTGAACAATATGGACGTAGACGACATGTGGTTCCAGCAGGACGGCGCTACGTGCTACACAGCGGACGCCACGATGGACATTCTGCATGAACGATTTGAGGGTATGGTTATCTCTCGCAGAGGTGACGTGAATTGACCACCAAGATCGTGCGATTTGACCCCGCTAGACTTTTTCTTGTGGGGTTTCCTGAAGTCGCGGGTCTATGCCAATAAGCCGCAATCGACCGATGCCCTTAAAGTCAACATCACCCAGGCCATCGCTCAAATTCAGCCGGATCTATGCGGCAGAGTCATTGAAAATTGGACCACTCGGATACGTGCCACCGTGAGAAGCCACGGCGGACATTTGAACGATGTTATATTCCATACATAATGGCATACATGGGCCTTTCAAATAAAAAAATAATTTCGTTCATACCTCACACACAGCTTGTTTTATTCCATTTCAACATCGACCCGCCCTTATTGGAAAACCCTTTAAATTAAGAGTATTTGAAATAAAATCCTTAGGAAAATGTTTGGACCTAAAAGGGACGAGGAGACAGGTTACATAATTTAGAACTGCATAATTTGTATTCATGTCCGGACATTATTAAAATAATTAAATCAAGACGACTTAGATGGGCAGGCCATGTGGTATGATTGGGAGAGGAAAGAAGAGTTTACAGGATTCTTGTTGGGAAACCTGATTGTAAGAGACCAGTAGGAATGCCAAGACAAAGATGGAGGGATAACGTAACGTTGAGAAGGACCTAAAGGAAATCAGTAAGGATGGAAAAGATTGGATTCACCTTGTCCAGGATAGGGACAGATGGAATGTTTGTGTTGCTGTAGGCATAAATCTTCAGATTTAAGAAGGCTAGAAAGTTAGTTAATGTCACTAATTTGTCATGGAACCTTCGTAATAAACAATGTGACTATAAGATTCAATTTCATTTAGAGGACTTGGATTCCATTGAATGCAAGATTCTGAAGCATGTGATTTTCAAAAATGGGACATGTATCCAAAAACTATTTATGTAGAATTATTTTTATTTAAGTGGGAATGGTGCTGTGTTTCCTACTTACTTTGTTTATTGTAGAGCCACATAACTTTTATGCTGCTCCACTTCACATAAGGTGGCCGCGGTGGCTCAGTCGGTAACGTGTCTGACTACCATGCTAAAGGTCCCGGGTTCGATACCTGGCCGGTTCAAATCCAGGAACTTTTCTAACGATGGAAGTGGCCCCGGCACCCACCCAGCATCGAATAACATGGGTACCTGGGGGGTAAAGGCGGTCAGGGGCGTGATGCTGATCACATCACCCCACTCACGACCGGATCAAGAAAGTGTGGGGCGTTACCCCCACACCCCCTATACGCCTTCATGGCGTGGTGCTATGCACAGGGGAACACTTTACCTTTCACATAAAGGTAAACATCCTCGTGCACTTTGCACCATTCCATAAGGCATATACAGGGCGATGCAAGGGTAAGGCCCCATGGATTCTTTGATCTTGGCTATTTGGAAGGTGACGTGATCAACACCACACCCCAGCCACCTTTACCCCCAGGTACCCACCCATCTATTTGAGGCAGGGTAAGCCCCAGAACCAGTTTATGCAGGGACAAGGCCAGAAAAATTCTGACCTTAGATCAACCACCCTGAAAATCAAACCCGGGTCTCCCATCTGGAAACAAGACACCCTACCAACTAGACCACCCTGGCTCCTGCAGAGCCATTGAGATACAGTAAAATTCACGTCAACTTCAAACTGTTATTTATGGGATGGGATTTTGAAATACCACTTCCAAAGAACTTCTCCCACAACTAAAAAAAAATCACCGTATCTCAAGTTCAAATACAATTTCTACATATTTGTCTTAGAACTAACTATGAATGCCGAAGTGTGGATAAAAACTTACCTGGATTATCAATAATTTCATCAGTTATCCAGATTCGTTGATTACCCTACTCTGTTAAGTGGACACCAAACTGAGCACATTTGTGCACTACCAAAGGAATACTGCCATTGTGAGAGTAAATCAATTAGAAAATGATTTATTGTTGTACAGTTGTAACAATACAAACAATTTGGTATATTATGTTCTCAATATACTTACATATATATATATTTCTCTAATGTATATAATTATATACTTTGGATTTTCCACCATGACTTTATCCAATGGTAAGTGTAAAGGTTTTACCTTCGACTGTTAGTGTACAGGTGTCGACTTATGTGTGCACATGCTTTACCACACACTGGTGCATAAATAAGAATTTCACTCAAATAATAAATGCAGTTAGAATGTGCTTGTAATTACAGTACATTTCATTTTTACTGTACATGTAACATTACTTAAAAATAATCAACATACCTGTAGTAAACACAGGCATATTTAAAATATATTCTTTCTGGTCATAAGCACACAGAAACGAATCAACAACAGCAATAAAACAAAGCATAGGAGTACTACTTCTAATAGATAAGTACAACAATTATTCATGTGCAGGAAAAAAAAAACTTTTATGCTGCTCCACTTCATACAATTAACGTAAGTTGTTAGCAAAATAACTTTGTGAAATGGGGAAGGACCAACAGAAAAATCTGCATCAAAAGTAGACACGTATGAGCTACCAAAACATGACCCAGCTTATTAAGAACTTGCACGGTACATGAAACAAAATATCAACAGACAACCACAAACTTCCATAACCTTGTGCACACACTTTCCCGACAAATTTAAAAGGAAGGATCCTTGTACAGCACTTTACACTACAACCGCAAAGACCACCATACTGAGAAAGATGAGATGATGAAAGGTTAAGCTTTCGCTGCAACATAAATAACTCTACAACCATTTACGACCTATACCTAATACTAATCTATTGATCTGGTATCTGATTATTTGAGTTCTATAATCATTCATGCACCATTCTCGATCATTTTCAATACACTAGTTAGAAGAAAAATGCATAGCCAATTTGAAAAATATCCACACATCCATACATTATTCCTCACATCCCATCGTGAGGCATGTAACAATGACATGTCTCCGTAATGTTTTCACAGTAGCAGGTTCTTTGTGTGGCCAGTGTTCCAAGGAAAAACCAATAAACACACAAATTTTTTGGAGTTTTTTTTTCTGATACCCTTCCCCAGAGCACGAACCAACATATATATATTTATACATTTTTTTCCATCTGGTCTGGTTTACGACCTATTTGGCATCTGCAATTGTCTAGTTCTCCAATTATGTCCATTCTACCCAATTCCACAGTGGCACCACAATCTCTCACATACATACACAAATGCACATAAGTGAAAGGGCACTTTTTTTTACCCCCTCAAATTCACTCAAATTTCTGGCTTGATTCACCAAATTGTCTTCACTTCCTATTTATGCAGGCAGTTGTAATTTCTTTCCTTTCAACACTGAAAGAGAATTTTTTTGTATAAGCAACAGAAAAAGGAAAAAAGAATACCTGGAAATAATATCTGATTAATTACAGTGCAAAATAAATATTACGTCAAGTGGTACAACGTTGTACTACACAGGGTTCTCACATGAACTCTATATGTATTTTCTCTGACATTTCCCCCAATATTCCAGAATCCTCAAATTTTCTCCAGAGTACTAAATCCACTGTTATTTACTATATTTATTTTACAATGGCCTCCATACCTACATCAATTGCACCTTCTTTATTATTGTTATGGGCGGGACAGATTAATTGCGGGAGTACGATGCACAGGAGTCGCGGGTCTGCGCAGGTTCTTTTGCACATGGTTCCACTATAATGTTTTTAAGTCAATCAAATTTTATTGATTTTTAATTTTTCTCTCAGTTTGCAATGTAAATTATAATGTGGAACTCATTTGTGCACAAATTATGAAGTTATCCCTTACAGATTGCAACATGCCATGAAGGCATGTGAGGAATGTGGAGACTGGGAAAATTCCACCATGAAATCACCCACCCACAGGAATCAGGGTTCCCATGTAATCATGTTCTACTGACTTACCACAGATCTAATTCATAAGTCATGGCAACTATTTTTCTCTCCAGAATGCAGAACAAGCACGAAAGTCCGAAATATACAAATTGAAGAGGCAGCGTATAGCACTGTGGAACGTATGAACAATGCAGAACATGTACACCAGGTGTAGGATGGGGAAGCAAGCAAACATCCATAAATGACAGTGTCGTGTTGCAAGTGGTTTATTTGTCAGAAAGCACACATTATTATTAAAGGAACAGAACAGGCTCACACTATAGTAAAGCATTATTCCCCGCAGATCCCACTACTTCCCTGTTGCATTCCTCCCCCAAAGTGCCGCTATTTTTAAATACAAATGCTGTTCATGCCAGGCCACTCCATCCTGTACGATGATTGACTCAACATTCACACACATCACACTGCCACCTAGTGCTGTGTACACATACTATGGTGTCAAGTTCTATCTTATGGGGAATTTAATCAGTGGCATGCCCAGGATTTTTGAAAGGGAGGGGGGAGTTTACGTATACTTTATTATTAGTCAGTCCTCATTTTGCCAACTTTCCCTGCTTTTGACGTTCCTTTTTTTTAGATTCTGGGCCAGAAGGGGGAGGTTATAACCCCCACTTGGGCACGCCACTGAGTGTGTTTACCAGGGTTGACGAATATCACCCCGTGAAATATGTGTAGGCACAGATTTCTTCCGATTGATAGTGCTGATCCCCACCCTCATATAGCTAAAAAGTAGGACTAAGCCAATACTTTTCTGGCATTTTGCAACATGCACAAAAATGCAGTGCAACACTTTCACAGTGTTTAATTATCCTGGAAGTTATGCAAGAAGTTTTCATCGATTTTCTACCAATATTATGCATAAAAACTATTTTGCAATTCCATAACTGTATTTTTATATTCTGATGCAATTTTTTTAAAAATATTTTAAGTCAAACCTAAACTGACGCTTATAACTGGAGTGGAGTACCCACAAGTATTAATCAATATTTTGAAGAACTTTTAATTATTGCAATTTTCAAGTATCAGCTCAGCCCTACTAGAAAGTCATTTCTTTTAACTGTGGGAAAGTGTGGTGGTATTCTCCAAATTATCGCTGAACATTAATTTAATGCGCACGGATATGGATATTAAACTACGAACAGTTCATCTTTACTTGCAGGCAAGATCTTTTCTTTCAGTGAGCTCTATGGATACTATGCTCATTCTGTGTGGCCACGAAATGGTCACGGTGTCTACCAGTCAAGAAATCAACAGATGGGTCAAGAAAGTCAAGAAATTATGCTTTTGGTCAAGAATGTTTGCTACTTTTACAGTATAGTAAACTTTCATTGTTATATACCTGTACTGGAATTTAATAAAAATGAATATTTGGAAGTGTGAAATTGAATTCAGTTGTGGGTTTGTAAAAAAATATTAAATAAAGTAATGTGGCCATTCCACATCTAGGATGAAGTCTGAAGCATTAATTTTTACATGCATTAAAGGAAGTCTACATCTCTTGTTAAAGTACAGCTTCAGTTTTCATTGTAACTGGCCTTGTGGTAAGGGTTTTCACTAAATAAAAATATATATTTTCTTAATTTTGCAGCTATACCTCAGTAGGCAGCAATTAAACAAATATTAACAAAAAAGGGGGGAGGGGAGGTCAAGAATTTCAGATTTGTTATTTTGGTAGACACCCTGTTGGTGTTAAACAACGAACATGCAGATTGCAAGCTTTCTACATGCCTGTATGCTTACAGACCATGAAAATACTGAACGAATTTATATTCCCGCACTGAACATTAACTTTTAGAGAAAATTAGCATTAATAATTCAGTGGCATACTCAGGAACCCCTTTGGGCTTGCATGGTCACCAGCTGACCAACCATAGTGCAATAGTTTCGTCTTTCTAGCTTTTGTAATTTCTTTTGGAATGCTGTACTGGTACCTTTTCAGAGATGTGAATAAAACTAATAACATTTTGTTTTAAGAAGTGTGTGTGTGTGACTACAGGGATTGAACTACAATATTTTCAATAATTCCTACAATGAACACAATATCAATAACACATCAACTTGTAGAGCAATGGGACCATTTCCCCAGAAAAAAAAAAACACTGAATAAATTCATGCAAATGGACACAAGAAACAGGGCCAGGCGAGGACTACAACATCGAATCTTCATTGTAAGATCAATCTTATGACCTTCACAACAGAGGTAGTATTAGGACTTGGAAAGACCAAGAGTATCTGATATAAGTGATGGGATAAGTATCCTGTACTTTTTTGCGTGTAAAATCACTACAGATATGTGGAATCCATTGAGAATTTTAAGATAATAAAGGAAATTTCTTATTAAACTAAATCCCATTGTGCAACTTCCCTTTGGGGGTCATAGCCTGCCAAACTGCTTTTCATGGGGTGAGACATGGTCAGCACATCAAGTCCCATCACCATTATTTTCTGGTTGTCGAGACCAATGCTTTCCAATAGCTTCCCAATTGTTCTCACGATGATGGGTCAACATCGAACTACTGCCAGAGATCAAACCTGGGACCACTTGCACCAAAGTTAACCGCACTAACCATTTGGCTATGCAGCAGTTCAGTTTCATCTTAGTCATGCAAATAAAACACATTGTACTCGGTAATATCAAGATATATACACTGTCAAAATATATGCATACCCCCAAAGAATGCAATTCAAATTATATCAGTTGAATCAATTTACATGGTATCTTCTAATCCTTTAGTGTACTCAATAGTCTTTCATTTTTACTTGTGAAGATGTAAATTTTCTATTTAGGTTTGCAACAATGTGAAAAGAAATTAATTATGTCGTACAAATCACACAATGCACTCTTACCTTTCGTAATGTACAGATAGAAGAAATCACAATAGAGCACAGTCTGTACAACCCCGGCAACGATGGCTATCAGATCATAATGGTTCTCCACATAGTAACGGTAAATCCAGTTTAGCAGGTAGAGAGCACGGTACGAGCCCAGGGCAAATAGATAATGGGAAGTAATGCTCTCTGCTTCACCAGTTTTGGAAACAAGGAAGAGCTGAGGTAGGATAGCCACGGATTCTAAATAAATGCTGAATGTCCACAGGACCTGCAAATGAAAAGACAATTACTATTATATTTGCATTTTCTAACTATAAAACATTTCATACTTGAAACGCAAGACACTCATCAGAATTTAACCCTTTCTAGATGGCCGACAGGCATAGCCTAAGGTTCACTATAAAATTCCATTGTAAATGAACGTCAGGCTATAATAGCACCACCTCTCTTTTGCACGTGTGTTGTATTCACTTCTTTCAAATTTAAACCACTAGATGTCACATTCTTTGTTGCCGAATTTTACTTATATTTGTATCAAATCAAGTTTAGATTCGTGAGAATGGCATTTAATAATTTATGTCCACGTTGTGGAAATTTGCTGATTCAGTTTTGGAGTTCGCAGTTAGTGATGATTTTGACCCTAATAGAAGTTATTTAAGTAATTTTATATTACCCATTCAAACTGTTTTCAGTAACTTTTATGCAGTTACATTTTTTTTTACTTTCAAAAATTTGTTAAACTGTTAATAATTGATGCATTTTCTAAAGGTGGTACAGCTTGTGGGGGAACAACTTCTTGGAAAAATTGGCAAATCTACTGAACCCAAATTAGTAAAATTAGCACACACTGCTCCACAGTGTTTCTATCTCGCTCTGATGCAAAATACTCTTACAAAACTTCCATAAAGTATAAAAACATAAAATGCAGACAAACTGACCAGATGACCGAGGTTCATGTGGAAATTGATCTTTACCAGATCATTCCATCTCAACCATGTAAAGGCAAGCAAGCAAACATCACCTCCAGTTTAGTTTGGTAGATGTCGAGAATGTGTCAGGCTCCACTTCCACACCCCACTAACAGGTGATACAAAGAGAAGTTTGAATACTTCCAAGGAATGAGGTGGTAATCATACTAAATACCATTAAAATGCATATATTTTGGCTCGGGAGCAATTTATTTAGTTTTGATTGCTGGCAGGAGAGGGTAAAGGGTTGTAAATTTGTCATCTGGTGGCTAGTATCGTCACCTAGCTGTATGACTTCAACACATAACGTTGACTCACACCAAGGGAAAAAGTAAATTAAAAATGTAGAAACAATGGTGAAAATAAATCTCCTTTGGCAGCATATCACATAAGATTTTTAATTAGTTGTAAAAATATAGCAGTACAAACTTCTATGTACAAATCTCTAGCTGCAACTGAAAAACTTGGCCACAACTGGCAAAAAAGACCAAAATCTCCACCATCTTCAACAATTGGCTTAAACTAATAAAAAATTATAGCCAAGACATGTATTTTGGAAACACTGCAGTATATATGGCATGAAACTTATACCACATGTTAGTTTGATACCTAAGCTATCTACCAGTAAAGGTACTCTTCCTACCAACACTAGGCGCATGTGCAGTGACAAGAGGTATAAAGTATCACTGAAATTGGCGGTTTAAAGTTGTGTAGTCAGACTCAGAACCACACTAATGTGAAAGTTTTGGTGATTCTCGCCATACCTCCAGGTCAGACAGTCAATGTGCAGTATTACTGTTCATTTTTGGAACATGACCTGCGATCTTCGATGCGAAAGAAGAGAGGACCTTTCTGCTGAATCCTCCAGTCATTTTGCAGGACATGCTCGGGTGCATGTAATGCAACCTGTGGCTAATTTGTTAGCTCGATGAGGCTCTACCATCCCCCATACATCCCAGACTTAAGCCCCTGTGACTTTGATTTGATTCCCAAGATGAACGGAATTCGCTTCCGAACTGTTCCAGCGATTCTTCAGGTAATAGACCTCTCCATTCGAACCATCAACAGAACAGGCAATGCTAGAGAAATACTACGACTTCCACATTGCTGGCAACGGTTGTACACAATGCTGGTGACTACATCGAAGGGCTGTAAAAGTTTCACAGAGGTAGTATCTCTTTCGTATCATTTGTAAATTAATACTCCCTCTGTCCCATAATTATAGTCCGGTATGCCAAAATGGTGACTTTTTATTTATGTTCTTTTGGATACTTGATCGGCAAATTTATACTGATCCTTGAGTAATAACGTTGTATGGTTCATTCCAGTGTTTAATTTTCTTCTTCTCTATACACCAATGTCACAGTTTGCCTATCGGACAATTATTATGGGACAACAAACAAAAATGTACCAGACAATAATTATGGGACAGAGGGAGTAGTTGCCACTATTAAATTTCCAACCCACATATTTACATATGCATAAAATTATAAAATTAAAAAAGTTGTCGAAGTAGTACATTTTTCTGAATAGTTCTGCTGAAGAATTGATAGAATAACCTGCTAAAATAACTTCATGGTTATTTGTTTTAGTGTGTATGCATTCTGTTAGTAACACAATCTTTTCCCAAGACAAATGAGAATGCTCACAAAACCTTTGGTCACTAGAATCTGCTTTATACATACCTCAAGAACACTGAAATCATGGTTAATTAGCAAAGCAAAGGCCACGCAGGGAACAATCAAGAACTCAATCCTGGAAAAGAAATCAATGTAAGAGCAAATCTTGAACATACTTATGAACTGCAACAATATTCACTCTATTATCAGTGCTTACGAAGAGAGTAAATTTCACATGACAAAACTTGGAAATGAACAAGATAACAGTACACACACATAAGAATTTAATTTTCATGAATAATATACATGTAAAATAGGTGGATAAAGAAAATCATGACATTTATTTTAAAAAAATAATATTTGATGATTTTTTTTAAAAAAGTGCCTAAAACCGCTTGTATGGTTTTTGACACCATACATATAAGCCCTGTCTAGTTCGCTGCACTTTTTGACACTGTGTAGTGCAGGTGTATTCCAGTGTAAGGGTGGTGCAAGGAAATGACATTCAACCAAGTAGACTGAAAGTGGTGTTGAAGTTCAGAAGATTCAACAAATGCCTGTCTGCTGCTTGTAGTGCAAACTATGCAGACACCAAATACACTACTTGACTCCAAATCAACGAACTAGACGAGACTGTGTTGCACCGTGTAACCAACAAGACACTTCGGTGCAAAGAGAGTCAAATAGTGCAGCAAACTATATTGGGCTATAGATATATGTTTCTCATAGAAAGGCTTTTTCTAGTAAACGGCCCTGTAAAATATTTGAACAGTTTGATTAAAGTAAACAAAAAAATATATGTAAAAATATTTTTTTCTGTTTCTGATAGTATATGAGCCTACTATGGAAATGTTTGTTGAGTGTGTTAATGAAACTATAATAATTTCAGTAACTTTTCTGCCAACGAAAATAAAGCATTCTAGTTGTACTCTATAATTATAAAATTTACAACTTTCGTAGCTGAATTTTGGCAATTTCTTTAATGATAGTTTGCAAAATATCAGCTGTCATGTTTATTTACAGTTTAATGATAATGTCATTATTTATGGTTTAACACGATTAGTATTTTGTATATTATTCTACAGAAAATGTTTGCTATTTTTGCCTATAAAAATTATTGAATTTTAAATCAAGAGAAATTTAAGGGTGTTTACAGTTTACATATTACATTTCCTTTTGTATGAGCTTCACACGATCAGTACATACATTTTGTTTCCTTTTTTTCCCTTTCTTAGAGCCAAATAAACACCATTAAATGATTACAAGATTAATGTGCTTTCACCAAAAGTGATTCTGATTTCTACAAAATCCTTATGTACATTATTCTATAAATTATTTATTTCATGTGATTTAAATCAATCAACCCACCTTGAAGAATCTAAAATTGTAAGCACATATAACTCACAATGAACTCATGTGAAATAAAATGGCAATTAAAGAACAAAATTTGAATTCATATCCTTTTTGTTGGTCGTAATCAAGAATAGCTTTATAAATATACATACTTCTGTACAGAAATTCACTTACCTCAGTGTATCATGGTTGTGGTCATATGTTGCTTTAAATTTGACATACATCAAGTATATTGTGGCATACGATGCGGCAATAAATACAACCTTCATCACTGTATTGTAAGTGGAAACAAACGTTGTGACCAGATCCAAATATCTTGTTGTGTAAACCAGTGCAAACAAGATTTGAGACTTTCCTGATATACCTGTGTAAGAAAGGAAGAATTTGTACAAATTTCATCATATTTTCAATAAAAATACAAATTTTCTAACAGCATAAAGGCACATGAGTAAGAGTATTAGCATCAAAACTAAAAATTACGTTGATTGATTTTCCTGCCACTTTTGGTTAATGCGAATATCAGAATTAATGGTGGTAAACAGGCACGTATATAGAAATATGTTTGGGGGGGGGGGTCGAACCAACTGTCTCATAATAATAATGTTTAAACAATTACATTAATAGGTAACAGGACAGTATAAGAATAAGGATATAACAGTATGTATTCATTATCTAGCTTACATGTAGTTAAGGTCGGGAAAATTTGTACAAAAAAAAAACTGCCCCAGCAAGGAAATTAATAGATAAAGAATTGAATATTTTTTAGATCCAGTTGATGAAAACGAACGTTTCTGGTAATAGTTTATGAACATTAGGTTGTAACTAGTCATAAATCTTGCAAAAATCTACTTTGCAACTGTCATTCAAAGTAGTATGATTACAATATACAGATGGGGGACAAAATAATACGAACACCTGTGAATGTAGAGAAAATCTTTATTAATAGGGGGTTGGACCACCCTGTGACTGAAGTACACTTTGTATGCGACGTGGGATGGACGCATAGAGGTCATGCACAATGTTTAAGGGAATATGGAGCCATTCTTCTTTCAGAGCAGTCTCCAATTCCGAAAGTGTGGCTGGAGGCGGACTTCGAGCACGAAGTTTGGACTCCAAATATCCCCACAAATGTTCTATAATGTTCAGGTCAGGAGACTGTGGGGGCCATTCAAGATGTCCTACTTCATCGTCATGTTCTTCAAACCATGTTTGGACAGACCCAGCAGTGTGGATATGAGTGTTGTCGTCTTGAAAAAGCGGTCGGTCCCCAGGAAATAAAGTCTGGACAAAAGGATGGAGATGATCCCCCAGAATGCTGCGATGGTGACTGGCATTGATCTTCCCATGCAGAAAAACAAGTTGTCCCACACCATGCCAAGATATCGCGCCCCATACCATAATGGACCCACCTCCATGCTTCACAGTCGGCAAGAGGCAGTCAGGATGAAATGCATCTCGAGGCGTTCTCCACACATAAACGCGCCCCGTGGTCTGAAATAACGTGAATGTTGATTCATCAGACCAGATGACTTGTTGCCACTGCTGTGGGGACCAACTTCTGTGAGCTCTGCGCCATTGGCGTCGCTTGACAGCATTACGTGATGTCACCAATGGCTTACGAATTGCCACTCGGCCATGAATGTTTGCAGCATGGAGTTCCCTTTTGACAGTTTTGGTTGAAATGGGGTCCTGGAGATGCCTGTTCATTTCAGATGTTATCTCGGATAACGATTGCTTGTGCTTTCGGGCCACTATGCGCTTCAACACCCTCCTATCCCGAGCAGCAAGCTTTGTCTTTCGTCCACTGTTGTGCTTTGAAGACGGCATCTTACCTTGTGTTGTGTACGCTGTCATAACGGCTGATACTGTGCTCCGTGCACACCCAACAAGCTTTGAGGTTTCAGTCACCGTGGCTCCAGCTGAACGTGCTCCAACAATCATGCCTCTTTGGAACTCTCTCAGGTCTGACATTGCAGTGTCTCTTGAGAGCGTATGATAGACGAATGCACCACCAATGACTGCTGTTGGCAAACTAATACCTTCCCCTTCACAGGCACTAGGTGGCAGACTTCAGTGCCAGGTGGTGCTGCTGTACTGCCGGTGTGAAATGTGGCATACTTTTTTTCACAGGTGTTCGTATTATTTTGTCCCCCATCTGTAATCCTTGCCTTCCAATAAGTTTGGTGGAAATACATAACCCTCCATTAAAGAATAAGTATATTTCCATTATGTAATTTTAGTTATTATTTGTAATTATGCAATGATTTTGGGGTGGGGGGAGGTTCCGGACCACCTTGTAAATACGTCCTTGGTGGTAAGATGAAATGGAGGAGGGGAACAATCACAAACATACATGGACAGCATACAGGATTATGATGACGTGAGTCCAGAGACTTATTAGTATGCAAAATGCAGTCCAGGAGGTTGACATTTGGAAGCCTTCCAAAAAAGTCATCCCATACATTGAACATGATACGAGGCATTTAAAAATAAGGGCCGAATATTTATAAAAAGTGACTGGCAACAGTGAGTGGATCGTGTCTGCGCAGTCACATCAACCAGTCCATTGGCGACATTTTTTTGCTACTCAGTTGTTGGTTATCCTGTAAGTTAGTATAAAAAAGGCTGCGAGATTACACCATCCTGCCAGTTGAGAACTATGGTCCCATTTGATTTTTTAATGCCGCCGAAATTCACACAAAAGTGGGGCTTGTTCACACCCAGCAAAAGTGGAAAACGTTCAAGCAAACCCCATATGCACAAATTCATGGTAAATGTTTTCTGGGACCAAGCTGTGCTTTGGTAGAGTTGGGGAAAACAATCACATTGCAGGCATACCATGAAACACTATCAAAGCAAGACATGCCATACAAAACCAACGACATGGAATGCTGTGGTCAGCATTCTTAACCCCTCAAGCCGGTTCGACGTACACGTGTACGGACCCTCATAGTGCTTCTAGAGGCGGTTCGACGTACACGTATACGTCCCATGTAGTAGTGACGAAATTATGCATATTCTGCCATCTGTTGTTTTCCCATATGAATGAAAACGCATGTAACTCAAGAGTAGATTGCAATGTTCTGCTGTCTGTTGGTTTTTGCTTCCAAATACATGAAATTATATGCGATTGCATCACTTTATTACGTAAAAAGAAAACAGCTGACAAATGGCGTCGAACGAGCGGGTAAAGGGCATCGAAGCGGACGAAATTGGTGCATTTTTAGAGGAAAGTTACAGTGAAGGTTCAATTTATTCATTTCTATCTACAAGTGAAAGTGAAGTAAACTATGCAGAACAGGAAGTAGATAGTGTCAATGATAGTGAAAGCGAATTAGATGGCATTACATCCTCACCTGTTGCGTCATAGAATGTAAACTGGAACTGGAAAGAAGTTGACGACTCTTTCAAAGCAAATAAACTTGCGTTTTGTGGATTGTGCGGTTACCAACAAAAAGGAGTCAATAATGTTCTTGATGCCTTTTTGTTGTTTTTTGACAAACAAGTTGTACAACTCATTGTCGGAGAAACTTACTTATATGCCGACACTTGTAGTCAACATTGCACATTGAAACCACATTCACGAATGCGCAAATGGCAACCAGTTACCTTGGAAGAAATATATCTTGTTCTGGGAATATTTATGCTTATGCGTATAGTTCAAAAGTGTTGATTGGTGTTCAGATAGTGAAGTAGGACTGTGTTTCAAAGCATATTTTAAATTGTACCACACAACGTTGGACTTCTAAACTAACAAGAACACAAGACAGAAGGAGTACTTTTTAAACGCAACACGTAATTTTTTATTATTATTATTATTTTTGTTATTATAGTATAAATGTCATCATTTATACAGTTTTGTATAGTGTGAAGTTTCGTTTACAAGTCCTGAAAATTTCATTGTAATTGAGCAAATGGCTTTTAAGATATGTTCAATTTTGTGACATTATGCGAAAATTGCTGTTTTGGTGATTTAAAATTACCGCCTCTCGCATCGGCTGATGGGTATTTAACTCCCGGCTTGAAGGGTTAATGTTCTTATCCATGACAACCCTAGACCACACACTGTTGCCCTCACTCTCAAGATGTTTCAGAGGTTCAGATGGGAACTTTTTGATCATTCCTCGAATAGTGCGGACCTTGCACCTAGTGACTATCACATCTTCCTGCACCTCAAAAAGTGGCTTGTGTCTCATTGATTTGAAGAAACTTAAGATATTGAAAATGGTAGTGTTGGTTTGGCTGAACTCACAGGTGGCAAACATCTATGCAGAGGTTATAAAAATGTTGTTTCACATTACCAAAGGGGCTTGGAAAATAATGGTGAGGAAGTTGCAAAATGGAAGTGGATATGTATGTATTGCAACCACGAATAGTGTGTTGCTACACTTCTTATCTTGTTTAATGTAATCAATCAGCCCTTTGTTTTGAAATGCACCTATTATTAACACTACTACTGAAGAATGTGCTTGCATACTGAGGGTTTTAATGGGTATATATTGTATTTTTAGGAATGCAATCAACTCAGGGGTTATCCACCGCACCTCCTTGAGCATGTCACTGTGTCTTATTTCACTTTTAAGATGGAGTTGGAAACAGTAATAAACGTTACATTAGAGCTACAATTTTTTTGCAAATCCTAGAGGGGGTCTCTGAGGCCAGACTATTGAAGCTCATATGATTGTGTACATCATATAGGAGGAAAAAAAGAAGACATTTATAAGGTTGAAATTTACTCCGCTTGTAACTTTTAATGGATAAAATGAATGACAGAGGTCTACTTTACTCAAAATCAATCTAACCAGGACCGCACTTACATTACTTGGATGCTACACTTAGAGAAGATTTTCTGTGCATAATTGCACTTTATACAAGAGCAGCAATACTGTGGCAACTAGATCAACCTTAACTACTTTAATTGGTTGCCCAAATAAAACGAAGGTTGTTAAACATTCACGGTTGAATGGAAAGATGTGAGGTTCTTGGACAGTAGTGTTGGGCAAACATTTGACCTAGCAGTGTTACGTGTTAATTCTTAGCCACAGCCCATTGTGTTCTGTGAAGTGTACTAGAGTTAACGGCCATAAACACTTGTAGCCCGGTGTAAGGGATGGCTGCATACACGTCCCAAGAGCTGGCGGACATGCATCTGATTTATGGGGAGGCTGGATGTAATAGCCGTGCTGCAAGGGATCTGTATGGGGCACGTTTTCCAAATAGGGTGTTACCATCGCACACCTTATTTCAAACTGTAGACACTAGACTTCGGGAAACAGAATCAGTGTAGCCACCTCATCAAGAAGTTGGTCGACCGTGAAGTGTGCAAACACGACGGATTGTGGAAGATGTGGTAACTGCAGTGATGGATCATCCAGGCACCAGTACGCACACACTAGCACACGAACGAAACACCTCCCATGTGAATGTGTGGAGAGTCCTGGCAGAAGAGGGGATGCACCCGTACAAATTGAAGAAAGTGCAAGACCTTTTACCTCGGGACTTTTGCCAATGGTTTGTTCATCAAATTGAAACTATCCCCAATTTTCAGAATACGGTACTATGGACTGATGAGGTTATCTTCACGAAAACTGGTGTGTTCAATAGTAAAAACAGTCATGTGTGGGAACATGAAAATCCACATGCACTGCTAGTGGCACATCATCAGCACAGATTTGCAGTGAATGTGTGGTGCGGGATACTGCATGACCATTTGATTGGACCTTACATTCTCCCTGTTCGCCTATGTGGACCCACTTATCAAGCATTTCTCAGTGAGGTTTTGCCTGAACTACTAGAGGACATGCCCTTGGCACAGAGACAAAGACTGTGGTTTCAACATGACGGTGCACTCCCAAATTTCGATCAGAATGTGCGTCATTTCCTCAATACCATATTCCACAACCAGTGCATTGGCAGGGGAGGGCCTGTGCCATGGCCACCTCGATCGCCTGATATTACGCCCCTGGATTTCTTCCTCTGGGGAAAGATGAAACGCCTCGTTTACGAAACACCTGTCGTGTTAGCCGAGGACCTCGTTGCCCGTTATTAATGTAGCTGCAGCATCGATAGCAGAAACGCCGGGGTTGTTGCATCGCACTAGACAATCCTTGATTCGCCGTTGTCGCCTCTGCTTGGAAGTACATGGTGGACACTTTGAAAACCGTCTGTGATGAGGTTCCCTTCACATCTCCATTAAGCATACTGTGTGCCCTTCAGGGTATGCAACCTATGACAGTTCATTTTTTTCGTTTTTGCGTCACGGTGCCCTTCACTCAGGAAATTTTCTTTGTTTTTTGGTGCCATTCAAGACATGCCAATTTTCGTCGATACCACCTCACGCAGAACGCACACCCACCCCACTCCCATCAACATCTTCGTTCGCATCCTTTGGGGAATCCCTTGCGCCGACCTTGCAGCGTGATTTTTTGACAAGAGCGTACCCAATTTCTTAGTGGACCACCCAACACCGACGACTTCTCTCCACCCTTTTTGCCATTATTCACTTCGGAAAATCATTTTCCCACATTTTCAAATGTCAATAACTCGGCAACAAAGCCGATCCCGGAATTTCATTACATGAACTTACCACCTTATTTTCGCTCGTACAATCACCTCCCAAGCTTTGTAAACGAACACCCTGTATATATTCCTGAGGTAAAACTTTGATAGCGTCCCAACGGATTTCTTCATTTTTACACAAGAAACTACTTACCGAAATGAGTTTCTGTAGCATTTAGAAGTTCTTGTTGGTATCTTGTTTCATCGATAAAAACCGATCTTGTCCATATATGCTAAATTGAACTAAATGAGTGCTAATGGAACGGAACGACTGAAGATGACCGGACCCCTCTCAGATTTTCTTCATATTTGGCGTACTCACTAATTGAGGCCTTCTAATCATGAATCTGAAGTTAAAGTTGTCGGAATGGAAACAGTCGATTTTTGCGAATTTTTTTGTTTCACAAGCAAATATATATTCCTGATACTACTACAACACCAAATTTTAACTATGTTTGCCTAACCTAACCACACGTCAATGGTTCGGAATTATTTTGCAATTTCTAGACGTTTCCGACAAATTTTAACTTCAAATTCGTCATTAGCAGGCCTCAATTAGTACGTATGCCAAATATGAAGAAAATCTGAGAGGGGTCCGGTCATCTTCAGTCATACCAATGGAACCTAACCTAACAGGCCTACTCTAACCTCGTCCCCATGATGGTTCGTGGGGCTATCATGAATTTTTGGGGCTACCCATGGATGGTTTTTGGGGCTAACGTCAATGGTTTGTGGGGGTACCCATGGATGGTTTTTGGGGCTAACGTCAATGGTTTAATAATTAACTCTTTGGAACGAGTTTACAATACCGGACCACTCTCCAATTTCTATGAAATTTCGCCTACTCACTAATTGTGAACTCCTAATCACGAATCTGATTGTAATAATTGGTTGTCGAGTATGGAAATAGAGAAAAAAATGTTTTCTTAACGTAACGTAACCCTACCATAAGAACAGTAGCTCCACGGAACATGCCATTTTCCCCGAATGGGTGTCACTTATCGCACAACACTTTAGCAACATAGTATTCTGACATCACGGGAGAAAGCTTTTTCATGTTAGGTAAGACAAGGTATAGTTCTCTTAGCCAAAATATTAATTTTTCCTTGTATTTATGCTAATGAAACCTAACCTAACCTCATAGGCATTCCTCGTCTGATGTCAATATTCAAGGTAGCAAGATTGTTGTGTAAAGGAAGACTAACGATTTGCTAAAGAAAAATGGTTCCGAATTGCTGTGTATGGACAATGACCATGGTAAATCGCAAGGTTATTTTACAAGTTCTACACATAAATGTACAATTTTAACAAGTGACCGCCAAATATGAACTACAGATACGTCATCAGGACACCGAAATTAGTAAGTAGGCAAAATTTTATAGAAATAGGAGTGGGCCAGTATTGTAAACTCATGCCAACTCTTTATGTCAAAAACTTAACTTTTTTTCGTGATAAAAGCAAAATAGCACCTTGAAGAATCTTTCACAATGCAGAATAGGTAAGTACTAATGTTAAAAATGACAAAATAAACAAGTGAGAGGTGTTGGGACGCTATCGAAGTTTTAACATTCCTGATACTACCACAACACCAAATTTTAACTATGTTTGCCTAACCCAACCACACGTCAATGGTTCGTGGGGCTAGCATCAATGGTTCGCAATTATTTTGCAATTTCTAGATCCTGACACTACCACTACACCATGTTTTAACTATGTTTGCCTAACCTAACCACACGTCAATGGTTCGTGGGGCTACCAGTCCTCAATTAGTAAGTAGGCTATGCCAAATATGAAGAAAATCGGAGAGGGGCCCGGTCATCTTAAGTCATACCTGCAATCTCCTGCAAGCATCCTTTTTGTTTCAGAAAATCTGATCACCCTACAAGTATTACACGTGTTATTTTCTAGAATGGTTTGCAAATCATCCACTACAGTATGAATCTATAAAAGGGAGAAGATTCGAAGCAAACACTTGAAATAACCAAAATGTTATGTACTGACCATGTCGAAGTTAATGAGCTGCAGTATGCGTCTACAATACTGGGAATTTTGCCCACGTGTTAAAAATTGTCTTGCACTATTCCAATTCTATGAAATACAATAGTTAGTTTTTGTATTGCAATCCCATCTTTTGTTACTGGATTGAAGATTAAATCAAAACAGACACGGGGTTAAATCTTTTTCGTACGTGTTACTGAGCAGCCCCTTCTGAAAACGAAGTCACTGACCTGTTCTAATACACATTTTCGCGTACAAGAAATGAGATGAATGTGGTTTCTTTAAAGTATTTTAACATTTCCAACCTATATTAGCGTATATTCATATTATTGTTGTCATATAATTTACGAGAAAACACGTTTGGAGTTGTAGACTATACGTTCAAACAATTGACAGTCGTAGCCGGCAGACAACCTTATTGCATTAAAAGCGAGAAAAATCATTTAAATTCATTACCTGCACATGACCTTGTCTTCCATATCTTCAGTAGCAGGACTATTATTGCTACAAGATGGGACAAATCTCCAAGCAGCCTAAAGATATTCATATTAAATATAAACGTTTACACTCCACCAACGACCGCTACACCCCCTCGTCTTCCAATATGGCAGAAATGACGTGGCGCTGCTGCTTGTGCTTGTGTCGACGAGTTCGTGTAGCTCGTTCGTAAGATGGCACCATTGGGTGCGGGTGGTTGGCGCAAAAGTGCAAACGTTATCACAAGTGCGGCGCTTGGAAATTTTTGCATAGTCAGCTGAAAACACCATGACTCGCTTTGAATGAAGGCCTTACTTTTGTGAAAAGAGAACAATACTCCCTGGAAATATTTCTGGACGAAGACTAACGATTGCAGAAAATACTTATATACAGTGGTTCGGAAATAGCGGCGCTACATTTTTAAAATTGTAGAGCTTGGAAGAGAAATTTCTCTACAACTGCAATTCTTGTTGGGGTTTTGAGGGAAATTTTGTGTGGCAACTGTAAAAAAAAACTGTCACCATTAATGCTTACTTGTGGAATAGGTTCATGTAGAGCATGTCTACAAAGATAGTCGCGACATTCGTGGCGGAGTGGTTATCACAGCGCGCTAGGACGCCAAGGGGTCCCGGGCTCGAATCCACGTCTGGGCATCGGTGTTCTTTGTAAGTGTCCCATCATAAATTTCATCATATCATCACTCATCCTCATCGTCGCGATTAGCCGAGAGTGACAGAAAATCTATGCTAAATAACAAAAATCAAAGCAAGAACGTCAAAAAACAAGGAAGAGATGGCAATACTTTTTTTTAAAAAAAATACATCTAAAGAGGGGTATCATGATTAATAATAACGGAACGTATTATCTAGTAAGTGAAACTGAAAGTCCTGAATATCCGTATACTTGTCTAATATTTTAAACAAAAGTAGCGAAGTAGCGCACAGGAGTAACAGCACTGCAGCAATTTTTTGGTATTTATATCCTAAGTTCAAAAACATGTCATAGAAAAATGTTTTTCTTTCCGTGAACCTGCGAACAATACATCTATTTCTGTACGTGAGAAAAAAAAATACAGCTTGCAACACTGGTGTTGCCTTTTTCCAGATTGCGGTCTGCTGACTCCATTGCTAGTGATCGCCTGAGTGTAGGTGTTACTTTCCGAGTGTTGTCATTTTCATCTACAAGCTAAGAAATTACTGTTGTTTTGATATCGTTATGTAGGTATTAATGAAATACAGTAGAGCGTCGATTATCCGAAGTAATTGGGGGACATGGGTGTTCGGAAAACTGGTTTGTTCGGATAATCGAACTGTACATGTTTATTTGCCAAAAAGAAGTACTGTACAGTAAATTTATTCATAAAAACGGGCATCTCTTTAAGTATGTATTACAAAGTAACGTACAAAGGCAACTTTAGTAGGAATATATAGTATGTGGTACAGTTTATTAAACAAAAATATGTACATATTACATACGCATTTTGCATGAACAATACACACAGTACACAAAATTAACGTTTAAAAAAATCCTTTATTTTGGTCTGTCTAAGCAAGCCTACACGCTTACGAGCAGCTAAGTCACGTACTTTTTTCATTACAGATATCTGAAAGTGAGCGAGTACACAGTTCGGTTAAGCGGTCGTTCGGTTGACCGACGTTCGGATAATCGACGCTCTACCGTACATACCTTCAATAAACGTGTTCTTTAACAGTATTATGTAAGGTATTTTAAAAGTAAATCTATTATTTTTCGTCACTAAAACCGTAAATACGTAATATGGTCATGCTTTTATTGGAGTAAGGTGGACCAGGGTAGAAAGTTGGGCGAGGGGGCAGGAAAACTCAACCTCGCCCTGGTGAAAATTTTATTTTGAGCAGCCCATGAACAAATACGCGCTGGCCTAAATTTCAATACAACTTTTTGATTTTAAACAGTTTCCTGCATGTTTTCTTTCCATTGACACTTTGACTGTCAATCCCTAGGTGAAAATAACCGTATTACATCTACCTGAACACTATCACGTCATAATTTCCAAGTACCATACACTAGATAAGATAATGTGATAATTCTTAACGTACTATAATCAGCTTTCCGGTTTGACAAATGTCTTCACATTATTTTTTCTGCAATGTTGAGAGTGATTGGAAACACTGACTTGATTCAAGGAATACAAAATAAGAATTTTCGGTTGAAATTTCTTCATTGGAATTCGCTCATCCTTCGTGAGCCCGCGGCCCGGTAAATTTGTTTTTGAAAGGTCGATGGCCCTATTCCGACAGTTACTCGAAAATAGCTTACGTTAATTAATATGCACCCTTGAAATTTAATATTAACAAATAAATTACGCCATAATCACAGACACTATTAGTTCGATTATATCTAGGCTTGTTGTCAAATATAAAATTTGGTTTATATTAGTTGACTTGGTCTAATATCATTGTTTATTTGGCAAATGCTGTTTTTTTTGGCATGTTCTATTTCGGACACCAAAAAATTCCAATTATTTTCTTTAATGAAAATTGCTGCTCAAACTAAATCGGCAGTGGCGCCCGTCCGTCCAAATTTGGAGGCGGGATGCAACGCCCCTCTCCCCAGGGGTATATTGTTTGATCGCTCACCTAGTGGCGATTAATTAATCTTCAAACTATTTTTTTCTTCACACTTAATCGACTTGCACCTGTTCCAAATTTCATACATAATATATATTTTTTTTTAAAAAAAAGTTTTATTCATAAAGAACAATTTAAAACTGTACTTTCACATGGTAATATTGATTGATTTGTTGTTTTAAGACCACTTTATGCACATTAAGGCTAATCGGGACTGAACCTGTGCCTCCACCGGGTATCGAAAACGGGACCCCTTGATTACAAGGCGACGACGCTACCACTGCGCCATCGGGGAGGGCCACACACATGGTAATAGAATCATCTCTCGGCAAATAATGTGAACAGACTCGTGCATTCTTTGTAATGTCCTTGCCGCATTGCAATCCCATGCCAATCTTCTGTCAATCAACTCTGTCTTCCCTGATTTATTTACAAATTTAATTTTGTTGATTCCACGGAGTGGAAACACATGTAAACTTTTCTCTTGTCCTGACCCACAGAACGATTTAGAAACAGTAGACGTTACTCCTTCGAACATTTCCCATGCTTTGAACGACTTCAAAACAACGGTATCCTACATAGAAAGGTTCCGGAAAATCCCACCAGATGGCATATCGGATAATTTTAATCGCGAATAGCACGTTACTCAATTTACTGAAATGAAAAGAAAGAAAGGGACACATGTCATAGATTGAAGAAGTTAATAAAACACTGAAGTGAAATGAAACTTCTCACGTTAAGAGGCTCAAAAATTTGCAGCGCGCTATGTATTTTCCGCACACTGTTAAGCTACAACGAATACCGGGCTGTTTAGAACCAAGGCTGTTTGCTTCATAGCACGTTTTTGCCACCTCGCGGCGCGCCGATTGCCCATCGGTTTCTTGGGGGGGGGGGGGGAGGTAGGGTCTGAGCCAATCAGCTCGGGAAATCCGTCTGCTAGAGTGCTACAGTGTTGTCATCTCAGTATAAGAAGAAAGTTTGCGGATAGCTTTACAGAACGAGACACGAATTTTTTCGCGCGGTTCATGGTCATGCACGTGGCATATAAGCAGTCATTGTAAAGGATCAGTTGTGCTCTGTTGTTCCAAGCAATGGCGTACGCCAGGTTGGGACTAGGATATTGATGGGGGCTACATCAAATTTTGAGTTTCGGATGAAAGCAGGAAAGAACTCGGAAACAAACAAAAAAAAAAACAGTGTTAAATGCAGACACCCCTAAAAATGATCTCCGATTACCATTAGATTTTTGTCTTTGAATAGCTTTTAAAATGAAGGTTTTCAATCGGTGATTGCAAAATATTTTATAGTTTTTTCCGGCCGTACGTAGAAAGCAGCTATGTGATACAGACCTTTACAATTCCAGACCCCTCGGGAAAAACCCTGCGTACGCTAGCGGTTGCAAGTGAGTGTATGTGTGTGTGTGTAAGGGGAGGGGGTAATTGTAAATTAAAGAAACAACATTTACCTGTAGCACGCATCTGTGAAAAATCACGAGCCGCCGCTGCTCACCGCCACTGTCGCAAAAGCATTTCCTGTTATCGCAGTCGCACTCAAACCCGAGCAAAAGGCGATCTTTCCAGGTGGTTTCCAGCTCGGGCTGCAAGTCGCTTCAGCCTTCCGACTCTAATTCGAGAAAGACCCAACAGATAAAATTCAAATTTGGAGACTGCACGGGTGCAGTCCCCTCTCGGAACCTCTCATTACTCACCAGCACTGGCGAGAAATAATTTCTTCTTTCCAGATGGTTGTCAGCTCCGACTGCAAGTCGTAAATTTCAGGAGAATTTCTCGGGGCCCGGTATAATTGACGCCAGAGAAGCACTGCAAAGGCGTAAGGCTTTGGGCTCGAGATACAGGACGCACGCTGGTTCGAGTCTTCTTGGGAAAGCGTACAATTTTTCTCCTGAGATTGCGGCAATTGTATGGGGATTCCCATATCCCCTTCTTCTGGTACACCGTCGCGCTTGACAAATTGTCCTCGCGCAGTCTCAACATTTTCTTTCTTGCAGCGTACATTATTTTTTTAAGGAATGTTTTTTTACTATTTTATGTGCGCCGTTAAATATTTTCTTCTTATGCCATGGTTTGTGAAATATACATCCTACAAATTTGAAATTACGAAATATAGAAAGGTCATTAGAAAATAATATAGGTTATATTTAAAGAGTCGTATTTTGCATTTCGGATTTTAAAAAGTTTAGCATAGTTAAGAATATTTCAGTTATATCTTAAGCCTCGGCTGGATGTTGAAAGAAATCCAAATTTCGAGCGTGTCGTTAGTTCCGTTCTAACAACAGTACCAAGGGAACACGAGGGAGGCGCTGACGTCGCTTTCAAGAAATTCTCCTTTTTCCCAGTCACAAATCTCCCATATCCTTACCATCGTTACCCAGTTTCAGCAACCCGACCTCGCTGCTTTTACGATCTGGCAGGGAGAGGGGGAGAATGAATGGTCGTTCCCACTGGGCCATTGACCATTGACAGATGTGCCGAAACCCTGAAGAATAACTGTTTTCCTTTCCTTAGTTGAAAAAAAAATTACACATCGTCCTTTGAGAATACCAGCCTATGCACTGTGAAGCTGCATGTTTCTTCTTGTTTCCGTCCCCGTCGGTACATTCGTTTTGTTACAGTAAAATAGCCAACTAACATAGATTATGTAGTAAAAGACCTAAAATATAAATTCTCAGCTTTGGAATCAGGATTCTGTTGTTACTGTTCTCCATAGGCGTAGCTACGGGGTGTGTCGGGCGTGCCTAGGCACACCCTAATGGGCTGCTTTATCAACGAGAATTAAAGACAGATAGTAGTGGGAAAGTACCTATTACCAGCTCAGGAAAGTATGAACCCCCCTCAAGCAGAATTGTCTACACTTAAACCTAGCTCAACATGCCCATATGAGCTTTTTGCTCAAGTGTAGTACTCCCTCTAATCCAAGATTTTTGTAAAAAAGCCCTCATGGATTCCATGAGAAAGTATGACCCCCCTCAGATTGATTTGCCCATACTTACAAAAGGTACTTCTGTGAGATTGTTGTCCATAAACTTGTCAAAAATATGCCCCTCTTGATATTTTTTTTGGCCATACTTAAAACTAGGCCACACACACACACATACATATTTACTTCCGGTTTAAGTTCAATTGGGCACCAGGCTCAACTTGTATATCACCCACCCACACCCACCCACACACACATATTTACTTCCGGTCCACTTCCGGTCCACTTCCGGTCCACTTCCGGTCCACTTCCGGTCCACTTCCGGTTTGCCTACTTCCGGTCCACTTGTGGCCAAGTTGTGGCATATTTCTGGTTTATTTATATTGCATCATGTTTTGCAACAAATTATTATCCAGCATAGAGTTTTGATTTGACCCCCAAGAAATTTTATATAAATACCAAAGCCAAAAAATA
Source organism: Lepisma saccharinum (assembly GCF_977018435.1). NCBI lineage: Eukaryota > Metazoa > Arthropoda > Insecta > Zygentoma > Lepismatidae > Lepisma > Lepisma saccharinum. The sequence continues at coordinate 66,938,197 of NC_139235.1, read as the reverse complement.
TTAACACACACACACACACACACACACACACACACACACACACATACACACACACACACATACACACACACACATACACACACACACACACACACACACACACACACACACACACACACACACAAAACACAGTGCTGAACCCAACTGATATTTTTATCCAGTATAGAATTTTGAATTGAATCCCAGGAAATTGTATATAATAAACAACAACAAAAATTCCATAGCCATACACACACATACATGCACTAGGTATACACACTACGTAAACAAAACACAGTGCTGAACCCAACTGATATTTTTATCCAGTATAGAATTTTGAATTGAATCCCAGGAAATTGTATATAATAAACCAACAACAAAAATGCCAAGTCAAAAATATTGCAATCAGTGTAATAAGAATATATCCAGCCCCAATTGGGCCAAGCACCAAAAGATTTGTGACCCAGACAAATACAGAACCCCCACAAAAATATGCCCCAAATGCCATAGAAAATACAGCATGCAATACTTCACATATACACATAAAGATACTTGTTCTGCACAGTCATCAATATTGCCCCCACAACCATCCACATCTGGTCTGAAAAGAAAGCATGAAGTACCTCTTAATGCCAGAGCAGCAAAGCAGCCATGCTTTGCACCTATCCATAGCAGTTTTAATGCCCAACTTAGGGATTATCGGTTTGTATCAGAGCCAAGATGTGGTATTGAGAATTTTTTGAACAATATAAATCCTGATGTACAGGCAATTCTAAATGCACAAAATGGCTCTTATAAGCTCTCCCTCAAATTGTATACTCAATATAAGAAACCAAATGGCACAAAATTTACACAGCCCCACATAACAGAAACTGTACCGGTATATTCAAATGCAAATTCAGACACAATAATAAGCAGTTTGATAGAACAATTAAATATTAAACACTCTGAATTTGCAGCAAAAGAGTCTGGATGGAGCCTATGCGGCTCTCCACACAAGTTATATGTTAATATTTCTGAATTCAGCCCATTACAAGGATCTACATATCTGCCATTACCTGCCAATATTAAAAACAAACAAGCCGTGGTTAATATTGAAAATAATGATGAGAAATGCTTTTTGTGGTGTATTTTAGCTGCTTTGTATCCAGTTTCAAGAAATTCTCAGAGAATAAGTTATTACAAACAACATGAACATGATTTTGACGATGCAATGGAGGGTTTGGAATATCCAATGTCTCTTCAGAATATTGATAAATTTGAAAAAAAGGCCAGGGATATCAATGGCAAACAATTATCTATTAATGTATTTATTTGTTCCACTGGCCGTGGCAATTGCTTGATAGAACCTCTCAGAATCAGTACAATTGATGATGATTTTGCTATTCCAATTGATTTGCTCTTAATTGAAGAAGATGGCACAAATCATTACACTCTGATACATAATCTTGAAGCTTTAGTGAGAACACAACTAGACAAATCCAATACAATATTCAAGTTGTGCAGAAGATGTTTATGTGTATTTGATGGTAAAAAAATAATAAATGGTGTTTGTAAAAAGAATGCAGAAATTGCAAAAAACAAGTTAATTGAGCATCTGAAATACTGTAAAAATCATAAACCTGTTCATATGGTGATGCCAATGCCAAGTGAGAATTGCAAATTCAAAAAGTTTGAAGCCCTGTTGGAACACCCAGCATATATTGTCTGGGATTCTGAATCAAATCTCAAATCTCTTGCATCCTGCAATCCAGATCCTGAAGAATCTTCAATTACACCATACCAGCTACATGAACCTTCCAGCTTTTGTTATGTGGTTGTACAGGATGGTGTTGTTACTAAAGAATATTCATACATGGGGCCAGATGCCATCAAAATATTTGCACATAGAATAGAAAATGAGTGCCGTGACATAGCATCTAACATCTTATTAAAATCAAAGCTCATGTTGCCTTTAACAGAGAAACAGATTGAAGATTTCAACAATGCAGAAAAATGCCCGGTATGTGATTCTGAATTTTCAGATACAAATATCAAGGTGAAACACCATTCTCATACAGATGGTAAATTCTTAATGGCCCTGTGTAATAGCTGTAATATTAAGATCAAGAGACCAAAATTTATCCCTATATTTTGTCATGGAGCATCCAATTATGATTTCCATCATCTAATCAGGTACGAGGGGTTTGAGAAGCAGAATTTAAATATTTTAGCTGAAAATGATGAGAAATATATTGCTATTAGCAAAATAATTAAAGTTAATGGTGTTCCTATTCACATGAGATTTCTTGATTCTTACAGAATTTTATCGGCTAGCCTGGCTACACTGGCCACTCAATTATCTGATGATCAATTCAAAAACACACGTGCATTGTTTCCAAATCAGGACCTGAAATTAATTAGGCGGAAGGGTGTATATCCATATGATTATGTTACAGATTTTTCTAAATTTGATGAGTGTTCTCTGCCACCACAAGAACAGTTTTACAGCAAAATCAGAGGATCTGGAATCACTGATGAGGATTATCACCATGCCCAATTGATGTGGAACAATTTAAAATGCCGGACATTTGGTGATTATCACATGGCATATTTGAAACTTGATGTGACCCTCTTAGCAGATATAATGCAGACATTCAGAAAATCTTCAATGCAAAATTATGGACTGGACCCAGTGTATTTTACAGTGCCCCGGGCCTAGCATGGGCTGCAATGTTTTTCAACACTAAAAAGCAATTGGATCTGATCCAAGATCAAAATATGTATCTGTTTATGGAGAAAGGTATAAGAGGAGGCATGGTGCAATGTTCTCAGAGATATGCCAGAGCAAATAACAAATATATGCCTGATTATAATCCAGCATTGCCATCAAATTATATACAGTATGTAGATGCCAACAGCCTTTATGGTCATGCCATGATGCAAAAACTGCCATATGCAGGGCTTGAATGGGTTGAAGATTTCAATATTGAGGATTTTCAGAAGTTTGATGACCGTGAACATGGCCTAATTTTAGAGGTTGATCTGGCAATTCCAGATCATTTACACAACAAATTTTCTGATTTGCCCCCAATTCCTGAGGTTCAGTGCTCACCTGGCTCTAAACAGAAGAAGCTCATGATGACACTGGAGGCAAAACAGGGCTATGTCATATATTACAAGAACCTCCAGTTCCTGATGAAACATGGTGTCCAAGTGACCAAAGTTGGAAAAGTTTTGAGGTTCAGGCACTCAGAATGGTTGAAACCATACATTAATACAAATACAGAGCTTCGAACATCTGCAAAGAGCCAATTTGATAAGAGCTTGTTTAAATTGATGGTTAATTCTGTATATGGCAAAACAATTGAAAATGTCAGAAAACATACCGATGTTAAAATAATTACTGACCCCAGTCTGAGCAAAAAATTGGTTGCAAAGCCTAATTTCAATTACAGAAGAATTTATGATGAAAATATGGCACTTTTCAACATGAAAAAACAAAGATTAAGTTTGATAAACCTATTTATGTAGGGGCTGCAATATTGGAATTGTCCAAATTACATATGTTAACATTGTATTATGATGTGTTCAAACCTTTTTATGGTGATAGAGTAAAACTGATATACATGGACACGGATAGTTTTGTTCTTGATATTCAAACAGAAGATGTTTATCAAGATATGGCCCAGCCTGAATTGTTTAAATATTTTGATACCAGTGAATTGCCAGGCTATTTGAATATTCAACCCCACAACAAAAAGGTGCCCGGCAAGTTAAAAGATGAGACGCTTGGTGATGTTATTGTGGAATTTGCTGGGTTAAGTGCCAAGGTGTATAGTTTTAAAACATGTAGTGCTGTTGTCAAAAAGGCCAAGGGTATTGGCAAAGTAGCTGTGGAAAAAAAGCTTGAATTTGAAGATTATAAAAATTGCCTCAAATCCCAGAATTTAATCAGAACATCAGAATCCAGAATTCAGAGTGAAGATCACTTATTGACTTCAAATGTTGTAAGAAAAGTGGCTCTGGACCCACATGATGATAAGAGATGCATTTTATCATGTGGCATACATACTTTACCATGGGGTCATTGTGATTTGAAAAATGGCAATCAATGCCCAATTACAGAGCATGATTTGAAATAAATAAACATGCCTATGAACTTATTTGGGTTCAAAAAACAAGGTATTATGGACCTGCCAACACCACAAGCCTCTTCTGATATGCTGTCTAAACTGAGTGGCTTGTTAATTATTCATCTGAACAGCATACTTACAGATATTGATGATGAAACAGGCAAAATATTGTACATATTTAACAATAATTTAAATCATTACCAATTACCTGTGGGTGGGCAATTGCAATTTATTACAACCCCTGAGGGTGATGTCAAGATTTCAGTAGGGAGAAATATTTATAGAATTAAGCACTCAAACATGATTTCTGGCACTGTTTATACTGTCTCTGCTGGTGACTGCTTATATATTGAAGTCCCGGGATCATATGACAAGCTTATACCCTTTTTTATAGAATTAAGAATCAGATACTCAATAATAAATAACTACTAAACAAAATGCCTAATGATATTTTTGGCCACACAAGACATGAAGATCACAGTGATGAGATTCTGATGCTTGATGTCAGAGTCAAGAAATTAAGAAGTGATTTACAAGCTTTACAAACTACACTCAATGCCAGTCTTCAATTAGAAATTACAAATTTACAATCACAATGCATGGACCCTCTTCTTAAAATTGATTCTGAACTCAAATTGCTGCTTCAGAAATATACTGATTTGGCCACATTGGATAATTTTCAAAGTTTAGAAGAAGCTGTAGCAGCTCTTCAAGCCAAATTTAAGACCCAGGCTAACAACTCTGAGCAATTGAAACAACAATTGGAAGAGCAAATAAATAATGTCCAGGCACAGCTCCAAACAATTGTCAAAAGCATAAAATCACAAGAAGATTTTGATCTAGTGATTTCCACTCTAAAAGAACAGATTCAGTCACTCCAAATACCCAATCTGTACCCTCTGAACAATGCCATAGCCGAGGTTAAAGAAAAAATTGAGACACTTGAAACTTTTATGAACAATTTGTCATCTTCTGAAGCTTTGAATGCAATAACTCGGAGTGTTGCAAACATCAAGCTGCAACTTGAAACATATGAAGATTTTGGAAAAATTCAAAGTTCCATAACCCATCTTGAAGGTACAATAGCAGCAGTGCAAAGTGATTTGGCAAATGTACTAGAATCCAGATTGCCTGGGATTGTAGATACCCTTGTCAGTGTCCAGCAACAAATCACAAAGCTTGAAAACCTCAATACTGAATCTGAACTGTCTCATTTTCATCACTTGATAGATGATATCCAAACAAAACTTGAAATTTTACAACAATCCACACCCTCTCAGGCAGATATAGCCCTGCTCCAAAATGCTATGCAAAATGTGGCCGATGCATCTGAATTAAACACTGTGAAATTGGCACTTGAATTTTTGCAAAATACAGTATCAAATTTGCCTACATCACAGGAACTTAAAAATATTAAGAGGGCAGTGAATAGGATATTGAAATCAGAAGATATCAAGAATATCCAGGCAGAGATCAAACATCTCACTCAGACAGTGGCCACTCTACCAACCAATCAACATATTAATGAATTGCATGCCCTGTTTGAGGATATCAGAAGACAGGTCCATGATCTTACAGCTCAAAATTCAAAATTGGCAGTTGTTGAAAATTTGCAACAAATTGTAGCTAATATCAAGCAACAGCTAGGGACCATGGAATCCAATCAAGCAAATGCTCTGTCTGTTTTTGCCACCCAGCTACAAGATATTGTGCAACAATACAAGAGACTTGCTGTGGACATAAAAATAAAGCCAGGCCATGATGATGTTGTTAGGACCATCAATGAGCACCTTGAATCTGTAACAAGTAGATTGCTCACAGCAGAAAAAGAAATAACAGGCATAATCGAGAATCCAAAACATTCAGTAATTCTTGAATTGTACAGCATCCCCAACAAAGAATATGATTCTCCATTTACACCAGGTGGCAAAATATATATGCTGTCCCCTGCACAATTTTATTACCAGTTTTTTGTTGGGGGCACATTGAGACCAATCAAGATCAAATATTGGCTTCAGCCAAAGGCACACCACTACCCCACCTTATCAATAACAAATGCTGATAACAAAGTGAAAATCACCAGTGTAGAATTAGAGGATTTTACAGCCCCCAATACATTGGAAACAGCCTATACTGAAGATGATGGCTCTTTGGAATTTAAAATACAAATAGGGGACAAATTATATTTAGAAAATCCTGCAGTCTCAGCTGCTGAACACCCCATAGTTGCAATATTCTTGTTTACATATTATGTCTAGAGAAATTATTGTTGATGAATTACACAGACAAGCCCGACATAATTTTAAGAGACTCCCAGTAGTCACAAAGGGCATAGATGATTTATGGCAGAGCGACTTGATTGAAATGGCAAGTGGACAGTTGAAAAACTTAGACAAAATCAACAAGGGCTACAAGTATCTACTCACTGTAATAGACACATTTTCAAAATTTGCCTGGGCTGTGCCACTCAAATCCAAGACTGGGGCATGTGTTACAGAAGCTTTTAGAACAATTATCAATCAGAGTGGAAGATCCCCGCGCTATTTGCAAACAGATAATGGCAAAGAATTTTATAATTCAGTGTTTCAACAATTTATTAAAAGCCAGGCAATAAAACATTACTCGAGTTACAGTGATCTCAAGGCCTCAATTGTAGAGAGATTCAACAGAACCTTAAAAAATCTTATGTATAAACAATTTACCCTCCAAGGTAATTATAAATGGATTAATATTCTTCCAGAACTTCTACATAAATATAACAATTCGATCCATTCCACAATCAACATGAAACCCTCTGAAGTAACTTCATCTGATGAGCAAAAATTGATCAGCACTGTTTATTATCCAAGATACCAGCCAACAAGAAGAAAGGCCAAATACAAGATTGGTGATCAAGTAAGAATCAGCAAATATAAGCACTTATTCAAGAGAGGCTTTACAAGAAACTGGAGCACTGAATTATTTACAGTGGTTCAGGTTAAACCTGGGACCCTTAACACATATATAATAAAGGATCACCGAGGAGAAATTCTCAAAGGCAGGTTCTATGAACAAGAGCTCAGCAAAACTAAACAGCCTGACACATATCTCATAGAAAAAATCATCCGCAGAAAAGGCAGCAAGTTACTTGTCAAATGGCTGGGACTTCCAGAACACAGCTGGATCGATGCAAACAAAATAATAATATGAGCACCTGGGATGTTATAAAGAGGCTGCCAGAACCTGAACAACAGAATAAGAGAAATGGCAACTTGTTACCTGATAATATTAGGTGTCTTATTGTTGGGCCATCTGCTTGTGGTAAAACTACACTAATGGTTGATAATTTTTTATTGGCACCCAACTGGTTAGACTGGAAAAACAGGCACTTGTATGTTTTTTCTAAGAGCTTGGAACAATTAAAATATCAGCAGCTGATGAAGCTATATGATGGATTGGATATAGCCACTTTTGAACCAGATGTTAAGCCACTTGATGAATGTCTCGATAATTCTGTTGTTGTGTTTGATGACATTATATTGGATAATCAAAACAAAGTTAGAAATTTCTTTACACAGGGCCGGCACAAAAATATTGATTGCTTCTACCTGGCACAGACTTTTTCAAAAATACCCAAGCAACTGATCCGGGACAACAGCAATTTTATATGTGTATTTCATCAAGACCATACCAACCTCAAACACATACATGATGAATATGTAGGTGGGGACCTGAGTTACAATGATTTTTCTAAATTTTGCAGCAAGTGCTGGAACCAGGACAGTTATGGGTTTGTCACAATTGATATGACAAGAAAACCCAATAGTGGCAAATACAGAAATAAAATCAACAATTTTCTAGACGTGGAGACGTATATAAATAACCATGAAAAGGCCAATAATTGATGATCTTAAATTAAGAGATTATCTTGTAAAAAGATTTAAGGGATGGAAATCAGAGAACCGTGGAATTTATGAAAAACACAAACAAACAGAACAGCCTGTAATTGATGCTATTAATAATTTAGGTAAGAATATCAAAACTGTTACAGAGCAAAATCAAAATTTGCTCACAGAGCTTGTACCTGTAGCTGCAAGGAACATATTAGATTATCCATTCACCCCACTTTCAAGTATTCATACACCTAGTCCTCCTCGAAGAATTGAGGCTAGTCAGGATCCTATTGAATTGGGTCTTCTTGCTCAAAAATATTTAACCACACCTAAAGACAATAAAGATGAGGTGTTTGGCTTATATGCTGACACAGAGCTTGATGGCAGCATTATTCATAGAATTGGCAATTTCAGAGTAACATTTATGGGAGATGATATAATTGTATATTCAGAATCTCGACTTGGAGAAAAAGGTGCTTTTGTTAAATATGCCGGAACACCTGGATTGTGGGAACTGATGACCAGGAAGAGACCTGGCAGCTATACAGATCAAGATTATGAGGATTACAAAGAAATATTAATAAAATCAGATGCTCTATACCAGAACAATGATCCCACACAAAATAGGGTTAAGTCGAGCAGTGGGGCAAAATACAACAATTTAATCAAGCCCATATGGTCTCAGATCAAGACTGGCAGTGGAATCAAACAATACAACACCCTGCCTAAAGAATTTGTGTGGGTTGATGATGTCAGGAAACTTGTAGATAGGTTATTGGTGATAGCTGGGGAGGAAAATGCTGGCAACAACAATTTTTACAATGAAAAGGTTGGAATTATGGACATGATAAGCACAAAATTGTCTAATTTTATAGTGAATGACACTAAGGGGATTGGATATCTTATAAAAATTATTAATACTCTACCACCTAAATTTTGGAATATTTCTGAGGGTCGGGGCCTTGTTAATGACATTATAAACAAGCTGCCATTTGAACTGCATATTCCAGGCTATCAATATTGTGGTCCCGGTACAAAATTGGATCATAGATTAAACAGAGGTGATCCTGGTGTTAATCCCTTAGATGCTGCTTGTAGAGACCATGATATTGCATACAACACACATTCTGATCTTGACAAGAGACATGTTGCAGACAAGAAATTAGAAGAGGCTGCATTTGGCAGATTTGTAAGCAAAGATGCTTCTTTGAGTGAAAAAATAGCAGCATTGGGAACCACCATAGCTATGAGCACGAAACAAAAATTGGGGTGGGGGTTGTGAATATGTATATAATAAACCTACAATGAAGGCCAAGGGTGTTATGTATCAAATACCTTATGCAGGTCTCAAATCTCTTGGGCCTATTAATAATCTTCTAACCAAAAAGCAGCGCAAGAAGAAAAATTCTTGTATTGCCAAGGGTCATGGTATGAAATTGTTACTTAGCACCCCCCAATTAAAAAAATTACAGCAATCAAGAAAAAAATCACATGTGGGGGGATTTATATTTACCATCCCTGCCATCTTAGCTGCTCTCGGGGCTGTGGGGAGCTTGGCTGGGGGTTCAGCCGCCATAGCAAAAACAGTAATAGATGCCAAGAAAAATAGGGCAGAATTAGATGAGCAGAAGCGCCATAACCTGGCCATGGAGAAACAAGGCAAAGGTGTTAAGAGAGCCATGAATAAGTTTAAAAAAAACAAGAGCCGCTTACAAACCAAGATATTGAAGCTTTAATCAAGCCACTGGGCATCAAACATTTTAGAGGTGTGTACATGTCTGATTCTTTACCAGAACAACCACTCAACAAAGAGTGTGGCATTGTTAATTTGGATGAGTACAAAAATCAGGGCACTCACTGGATTTGTTATCTTAAATATTTAAAAAATAAGGCATTTGTGTTTGATTCATTTGGGGGTGTTCCACCTGAAAATTTAATAAAATATCTAAATTCAGCTAATCTTTATTACAATAATACCCGTGTTCAAAATTTCAAAGATGTTAATTGCGGACATTTGTGTTTATCTGTTCTTAGATACATGTCCCAAATAAATAAACCATCAATTGAAGATTTTCAAAAAGCCTTGTGGTATCTGAAACATCATGGGGGTATTCCATCTCACCAGCCAAAATTCAATATTGAAACTCAAATTGCATGATGACATAGTGTATCCCAAAACAATAGCTCTCAGGGCATTTTATGGCATGTACTGACATGTCCTTCCCGGACGTATGAACAGTCTGCTGAAGTACATCATCCCGCCTGATAGATATGAATCTTGGAATAGAAGTTACGAGATTAATGGAAGTTCAGGTGATAATTTTTGTGCTGCTGTTACTATGATTTTGAGTGCATTTCGTTATGATGTAAAATGTTGTTCTTAATTGCATAATCAAGATAAATATATTCTGAACCTAGATGTTAACACGTAAGTCCTGAGTTTGTTAATTTACTGCAAATCTTAATGTTTTCCCGTGCCCTGGGAGGTATCACGTGTATACCGATATACAGTCTCATGTTACTCATTCTCAATTTGTATTGAGATAAATCTATTCTTATGGATATTAATATGCTATAGTTGAACCTGGCACGACCGTGTCAATAATTTGGCGGACAGAACGTGGGGCCACGAACACATTGTGCATTAGCTACGTTAATCTTTGGTAACGTGTTTTAGATTTGCAGTTGACTCAGAACTTTTGATGCGCAACAATGGAAAAGAAAATATTAAGAAGTGGAACCAAAGCTTCATGTGTTGATGAAAGCACAGTTCATGTGTTTTGCTGTGAGACTACATCAAGGCTTGATGATACGTTTGTTTGCACTGAGTGTCACAATACTTTTCATTTAAATTGTGCAAAGCTAAAGTCACCAAAGGAAAGTAATTCTCCTTGTGAATTAACATGTCTCGCATGCAAAGAAAAACTTGCAGTTCCTGTTGTTCCTGTTACTACTGATTTGCTTGCGTCATTGCAGCGAATGCTGGAGGCAAATTCCAGCAACCTGGAAACTAGAATCGAGAAAAAAATGGCCGAAAATTCTAGTAATCTAGAACTTAGAATCCAGGAAAGGATTACCGAAAATTCTAGTAATCTAGAACTTAGAATCCAGGAAAGGATTACCGAAAATTCTAGTAATCTAGAACTTAGAATCCAGGAAAGGATTACGGAAAATGCTAATAATCTAGAATCTAGAATGCGGGAACATTCTGATAGCTTGGAGGCTAAGTTACACGAGAACTCTAGGAGGTTAGAGGATAAACTCCAGGAAAATATGAATATATTGGAGCACAGTTTACAACTAAAACTAGAAGAAAGTAGTAGAACTCTTGAGTGCCGGCTAGAAGCAAGGATGGAGGAGAAACTGGCCCATAGTTGTTCACAACTCGCTGCGTCCAATTCAGAGATGGGACGGAGGATCGAACAACTGACTCTACAAATGTCTGAGGGACAGCAGAAATTGAACGAAAACCTTGAAATTGAGATGATGAGCTTACGTCAAGCGTGTCAGTCAAATTCTCAGCAGGTGGAATCTAAACTCCATGAAACAGTTGTTCTGTTGAGGGAAGAAGCTGAGCAGACCAAGGAGGACTTCCGAAAGGAAATCACTGAAACACAGAGTGGTTTCAGGGAAGAAATGTCCAGAGAGTTGGATAACCAGGTGACCAGTATGGCATATCAGCTGAGAGAGAACTTGAATTTGCGAGTGGTAGAGACGGTGGCAGAAAACCTTAAAAGCAGCACGGAGGGTCCTAGAGAGAATGCTGAAGAGTGGAAAAATGATATGGAATCCAAACAAGGGAAGCTTTCTTTAGACATGCGTAATCTTTGTGACGAAGTGGCTCAAATTTCAACCACTTTAAGCAAGTTGCCACTCTCCGGTGAACCAGAGTTACCGCGGATGGACCAGCTGGGCCCGCCTTTTCGAAGGTTGCTGTCTCCTAGTCGTTCTGAGGTCTCTTCGGGGCAACGAAACCGTACACATGTAAAGAAAAGACGCCACAGAGAGATCGTTTCCAGTTCTTCAGGCAGCGAGTCGACTTTATCGGAAAAGAGAAAAGAAAGAAAATCTCGAATCAATGCTACGCGTGGTGGGATGACTCCCCGGATGGCTGACCTGAATTCCATGCGGAAATTCGACGGAAATATTATAGCCACTTCGGCTGAGATTTATCTCAAAGAATTAGATACCAACCTTGAGATCCTTCAGATCCCGCATAGATACAGGCTGGAGATTATTCCTCGTTTGCTAACGGGCATGGCTTATCATTGGTTCTACTCTCATAAGAATGATTTCCACACATATTCAGATTTCCGTAGGGCGTTTAAGAGGCGTTTTGCGTCTTCAGAGGCAAAAGAAAGGGAGTTGGCATCTGTTAGGGCCAAACGGTACAATAAAAACAATGACAATAGTTTGGAAGAATATGTTTGGTCTGTATACTCTGCTTACAGAAACCTGAGTAGCCACTACACAGAGCAAGAGGTGGTAAACCTCATAATCGGCCAATTGCCTTATAGAGTGAAGCAATTGTGTATGGCCCACGCTCCCGTAACTGTTGATTTGCTTGCAGATTTTGTTAAGAGATACGAGCAAGCGGAAGAGCAGGATGCTTGGCGAACTGCGTGGAGGAAGGAGAATCCTACTCACCAGAACAACAGAGATATTCCAGGCAACTCGGCAAACAGAAACCCGAGGGTTCGTATGGTCCAGAGGCAGAATAATTACCATGAAAATCGCTCTGCAGGTCCATATAGAAACGGCAATCGTTATCGTCAACAAGGCCAAAATAGGCAAAGACGTGAGTATGCTGCTGCCAGATACGAACCTTGTGAGAGACCACGAACTGAGAACCGTTTATCTTCACCGGAGCACAGTGAACCTTTGAGGGAAGGTCGTAACTCTCCACGATTGCAAGCGGCGAGCAGTGGCTTACAAACAGATGCTGCAGTGTCGTACCCTAGTAACGAGCAGCAACAGAGCGTTGAGCTGACCAGAAATTTTTGCTGGGAGAATGGAGCAAATCTCGACCAGGTGCGGGATTTTACCCCACGCCTGGCATAGAAACGTCCCCTTCTGATGTCGGGCGGTCTCGGATAGAACTGGGGCCTGCAGAAAATAATTCCCAGTCTGTAAGTAATGATCTGAAGCTGGTGTTTGTTATTAATCATGAAGAGAGTGAGTTTCTTTACAATTTGTGTCAGGCTAGTCAGTCTAAAAATTTTGGAAGAGCGCCTGAGTTCAAGGCACGTGTAGCAAATGTTGATATCACTTGTATAGTGGACACTGCAGCTGAAATATCTGTTCTGAGTCTCGAGATTTGGAAGAAAATAAAGCAAAATTTGCCAGGGGCCATGTTACAAGCTACTCCAGAGGTACGACTTATTGATTTCGCTGGAAAAAGTCGATCTCGAGTTGTGGGAAAACGCATAATCGTGCTGGAAATTGCTGAGAGCACCATACCTTTAGAAATTTTTGTTGTGAAGGATTTGCCTTCAGACTTATTATTGGGTTATTCGTTCCTGCAGAAATATGAAGCAGAGATCAATCTCAAGCATAAGAAGTTGTATCTAATGGTGGATGGAGAGCCAATTGAGCAAAAGCTAGATGATGATGATTCCGTTGATAAGCAAATGAGCGTCTGGAGGATTGAAGCTAGCTACGATAAATGGGCTACACCGCTAGAGGATATAAGGGAGAAGATTGACTCCAGTGAATTATTGGCTAAGGAACAAAGAGCCGAATTGTTCGAAATATTTATTGCACATAGTAAGGTGTTTTCAGAGAGGCCTGGCACGGAAAATGGCTTAGTTTGTGACATTCGTCTGTCCAGTGACGTTCCAGTGAGTCAAGGACTTTATCTAGTTGAGTTGCAGAAATTCTTACGTTTTCTTCACGTGTATTGCCAGTGTGTCTACCTGATATTGTTCAAAAGGCTCTTCAACATTGCCTCATTGGTTGATAACAATTACAAATTGTTTTGTACATGCAGTTCTATCCAAGATTGTACTAAATTTCCAGCCCGAATCCGAAGAAGGCGAGAGAGACTGGCAGAGTAAGGTTGTTCAAGTGCAGTTAAGGGAACGATATTCTGTGCAGAGGCGGAAACTGAAGCAGAAGTGCCATGCTTTGCAGTTGAAAGAGGATGACCTGGTGCTGCTAAGAAGTCATCGTCCAAGTTCAGCTGTTAACCGAACCATTTCCAAGTTGTTTTATTTGTGGACAGGACCGTTCATAGCTACCCAAGTGAAATTCAACACGGCAGTGTTATCGGACACAAAAACTCGTAAGGAAGTGTGCAAGGTAAATTTCGACAATCTGAAGATTTTTAATTGTTCTCCAGACATGAGGAAAATACTTTTAGAAGGTTGAATCCAAAATCTCCTAGACTGTGAGTGCTTCCACGAGTCGTCGTCGATTTTGTTTCTCAATGGAGGGGGCGATTGACATGTCCTTCCCGGACGTATGAACAGTCTGCTGAAGTACATCATCCCGCCTGATAGATATGAATCTTGGAATAGAAGTTACGAGATTAATGGAAGTTCAGGTGATAATTTTTGTGCTGCTGTTACTATGATTTTGAGTGCATTTCGTTATGATGTAAAATGTTGTTCTTAATTGCATAATCAAGATAAATATATTCTGAACCTAGATGTTAACACGTAAGTCCTGAGTTTGTTAATTTACTGCAAATCTTAATGTTTTCCCGTGCCCTGGGAGGTATCACGTGTATACCGATATACAGTCTCATGTTACTCATTCTCAATTTGTATTGAGATAAATCTATTCTTATGGATATTAATATGCTATAGTTGAACCTGGCACGACCGTGTCAGTACCTAATCCCTAATATTACACACCACAACAACACAATTGCAGTAGGGGATGAAAAAATTGTCATCACTCCAGGGCAATATAATCTATCCACTCTAAATGCTCAATTACCCAGAGGTGTAGTGTTAAGTCAAAATTCTGTCACTCACAGAGTAGAAATTGTATCTGCCACAGAAACAGTGGATCTGGGTACTATAGGAGAGCTGTTAGGATTTGAGAACAACACAAAACTTGAACCAGGCATCAAACACACTGCTATGAATATACCTAAATTCTTAGCCATAGAAACTCTGAATATTCACTGTAATGTGGCTGAGGGTATGATCACCAAATCAAATGGCATAGGCACTCACAAACAAACAGGCATCATTGCAACATTCAAACCTAATTCTGAATTTATTGAGCCCATCATCTACAATCCATCCCCAACATTATATTTTCCTGTGTGCCATAATAGAATAGATTATATTGAATTGATGGTCACTAATGAAAAAGAAGAATTAGTTGATTTTGCTGGAGCCACAACAACTGCAATCATAGAGATTAACATTTAAATAAAAATACATACAATGGAAAATATTGAGAGTTATGAGCTACAATCATTCCCTCCAAACAGGAGGACATTTGCAAATTTAAATCAACCCAACACAGAGATTGAGGTTGATCTTGATGTAGGGGATGGATTTATACACCCTCACAGAGCAGATCTATACATCAAATTTGATGTTGTAAAGCTCGATGGTACAGATTACCCGGCAAATTCAAATATAAGATTGGTTGATAATTTTGTGCCGCATCTTTTCTCTGAAATTGAGATCAGAAAGCATGGCGTTGTTATAAACAGAGTGGATTATCCCGGCATTACCTCCACAGCTTTGGCCACATTAAAATTATCCAAAACCGAGGCTTCATACTACAAAATAGGTGGATTTGAGGCTGGTGATAAAATTATATCTAAGAACCACACAGTGCTGTTTCCTATGCGCCTATTGCCAGGATTCTTCTCAGATTACAAAGAAATTATGTGGAAGGGTGGGTTAAGAATTACATTTAGAAGAGCTGCCAATGATAACAATGCCTTGATGAGGTACAGTGCAATAAACTCTACAGGAGAAGCTCTGCCTGATACCCTACCTGTTGCAGGCAAATGCATTATTCAGACTATGGAGTTAAGAATCCCTGTTGTTGAATATGAGGCCAGTTATGCTCTTAAATACAAAGCAGATATAATAAAAAATCCACAGGTTCCTCTGCAATTTTATACATATCAATGCGTACAGAAGCCTGCAACTGGTACATATTATGAGTTTGATGCTACAAATTCATTCTCCAGCATACAATATGACATGCCTGATTTTGTGGTGGTGCTGTTTCAGACTGGGAGACACAATAATCAGGAAAAAAATTCAAGTAAATTTGATAGTTGCAACATCAAGAACATATATCTTAAAAATGGCAGAAATGAGGTATTTCCTAGAGAAAATTACAATTTAGACATGTCCAAGGATGATTTCCTTAAATTATATGAGGCATTTTCAGCATTCAAAAGAGTCACTACAGGCAATACTGACATGTATTACACACCAGATGAATTCAAAGCACAGAGACCCATGTTTGTAATAAACACTTCAAAAAGAAAACAAGTTGTGGTGAATGACAGGACAAACATTAAAATTATCTGTGAATTTCATGAGGCATTACCTGATGACACCATATGTAGTGTTATTCTCATAGGTGAAAAATCATATGTTTATGATGTAAGAAATGAGAGAGTCACGGAGCAATTCTAGAAGAATTGCATTGTTTTAATATTGGATAAACAAATTGAAGCTGGTATCCAATTGAACTTAAACCAGAAGTAACTATGTGTGTGTATGTAGGTGTGTATGTGTGTGTGTGTATGTATGTGTGTGTGTGTGTGTGTGTGGCCTAGTTTTAAGTATGGCCAAAAAAAATATCAAGAGGGGCATATTTTTGACAAGTTTATGGACAACAATCTCACAGACGTACCTTTTGTAAGTATGGGCAAATCAATCTGAGGGGGGTCATACTTTCTCATGGAATCCATGAGGGCTTTTTTACAAAAATCTTGGATTAGAGGGAGTACTACACTTGAGCAAAAAGCTCATATGGGCATGTTGAGCTAGGTTTAAGTGTAGACAATTCTGCTTGAGGGGGGTTCATACTTTCCTGAGCTGGTAATAGGTACTTTCCCACTACTACAGATATTTCAATAAGAGAGAAAATAAGCGGCAGTTTGTAAGAAGTTGAAAATGTCATTACTTGGTACAAACGTGTGCATTATCGCTGATGAAACGGGTGTCTATAGATTTTCGATTTTTTTATGTCATTGGAGAAAGAAGATATTTACTGCATTTTATTCTGTACTGCAGCGCTTTTCTTCTATACCTGTCACAAGCTGCACGTGTGAGAGAGCTTTCTCCAAGCTTACCCAAGTTAAAACTAAATTAAGAGCAACTCAGAAGCAGGATAGATTGGAAGCCCTGCTCTTGCTATTTGTGGAACAGGAAAAAGCTTAGTCGATTGATGTAAATGAAGATGAGTTTAAGAACATTGTACCGTTGACAGACGTCTCTTGTTATAGATGACGTGTATTTTGAGGTATTTGTTTGTAACATTTATGAACATTTTGTGTGTGTAATTTCTATGCAATTTGATTTTTTCTACTATGTATATTCAGAAATTTTCAACACTGTCCTTTAGTGAATTTATATTCCTTTACAAACATCAGTGCAGTTAAAGAGCCAAGTGATTGTGTTGCAAAATATACTATTTAAAAGGTACAAGACCTCATATTTTTCTTTGTGCACACCCAAATATAAAGTTCTAACTACGCCTATACAGAAGGTTGTTTCACGTTGATGGTAACGATTTCGATCACCAAGGAGCAGCACGTAGGCATAGCAGAGAGCAGTCAGAGCCAGTAGGACGAAAGTACTGTGTATTGACTTGCAAAAACGATGGTTGGTGTGTGAGTGAGTGTTTATATGGCACCAAAAATTCCAGTCTTTTGGGAGGGGTACATCTGTGCCCTTTCCGACGTTGGTTATAATTATAGCCAGATAATTCAACAGTGCCACATGAAAGAATTCCATGTGTCAAAGAAGGGCATCAATGCAGTGTTGAATCGCCATAGAGATTGCACCGTACCTGTTGCTGGAACCAGTCAAAGTGGGCCTCGGACATATCGGAAGCCCAAGCGTTCCTCCGATGTTGTGCGGAAAGTGAGATCCTTGGTGCGATGTGAAAACTCTGCAACGCAAAGAGTGATTGCACAGGCAGTGCAATGTTTCCCTGCAACTGTAAATCGCATCGTAGCCCAAGATTTACAACTTGTGTGGAAGCACAAGGCTCAAGTTCGTAAGTTGCGTGCCTCACATGTCCAAGAGAGGAAGACCAACAGTCGGAAGCTCTACGAACGCCATCTGGCAGGGGACCGCTGGAAGTATATGGTGTCCCTGGATGAAGCATGGGTGTATCTGTCGGGATGTGGTAAAAAAAGGGCCATCTACTATCGTCCACGTGATGCAAGAGGTCGATCAGAGTGGGTACATGAATGTGCTGAAAGTTTTCCACACGGGTTCATGGTTGGTGGTAGTTACTGCCATAACGGCAAACTTCCACCGCGCAGACTGGTAAAAAAGGCTAAAATAAATGCAGCCTATTACCAGACGAATATTTTGGAGCCACTTTACAGACATGATATTCCTTCTCTCTATGGCAGCGACACATCTCGTGTTGTCATCCACCAGGACAAGGCTTCCAGTCATACGGCAAAGTCCACGCAGGCATACATGGATCGGATGGCACGTGAAACGGGCATTCATGCAATCTCCTTTACAGACATCCCTGTGAAATCCCCCGATGCCTCTTCCATGGATTTTTGTGGGTTACCGTTGTTGAAACGAGCCTTGGGAAGCAGACGGCCCCTCACAATTGAGGGTCTTTGGAAAGCTTATCAGGAGGAATATGATCGTTTGGACCAATGTGTTCTTCAACGCAGTCTCCTCCAATGGAAACTCCGCTGCAGGGCCATTGCTGCAAGACAGGGGTATCACGTGGAGCACCACCGCTCGTGGCGTCATGGTTTTTCTTAGGGTCAGGTGGGTTCTAACTTTGTTACCATGGACATGAAACGACCTTCTGTACTGTTCTCGTACAAGAAGCTACACACTTCGTGTTATCAGGACCTCTCCGATGGCGTAGTGGTGACGTCGTCGCCTTGTAATCAAGGGACCCCGGATTCAATACTCGGTGGAGACGTAGTGGCTCCAGTGGGGTAGCAGCCACCCCGCAATCCCCGCAACGAGGGGGGGGGGGGCGAGGTGTAGGAGCCCCACAAAGAGCTCTTGAAGTTTTTATATAATCGCAGAAATTCCACATATAGTGTCGCTTATAAAAAATTGATTTACGAAACAGAAATCTGGTTCCCAGTAACATCATATACGACGTCTTCGATAACAAGCAGTGACGTATTATCTCAGCCAGAGGGACCCCAGTAACTTGTCATATGGGTCCCCCTCCGAAATGCAGAATTAACTTACTTGCTCGCAGATGTCCATCGATAGGAAAATATCCCTCATCTCATACCTTTGTATCTTCGCAGTTTGCCGTAAACATAGTGTAGCGTGTCAATTGTCTACAGTTATGAATCCAGTAGAAATATTCAGTTGCTCAACCAGTCTATCCTTATTTTACAAAAAACATCAAAATTGTTAATTCGTAACCTTTTAGTTTTACACGTGATATTTAAAATGTAACTTCCCACCTAATATTTTCAAGGGGGTTCCCAATTCTTTTCATATTGAATAAGAGCTGAAATGAATTTCCCATATTATCTACACTTGTTACGTTTTACTTCAAAGGGGCCGAAAACCTCAGTTAAAGGTGGGACCCATAGTAAATTATCCCTTTGCTGTAAAGACCATTATCCCATCCTCTGCCACGCAGGGTATACAACGTATGAGTTAAATGTGACCATTATTTTGTGTAGTTTTGTAAGTTCATTTTTCTCACAATTTGGCATTTTGTGGACATTTCTGTCGAACTAGTTCTTATTTTCCAATGTGTTACGATTTTTTGATCTGCAGTGTTCGAAGGGAAAATTCCTCGCTCCAAATTTCCTTGTTCGCGTTGGGGATAGAAAAAAGGAAAATTCGAGCACTGATGGTCTATTAATAAAAAGGTTCTTGTTTCATGAAAAAGTATTTAAGAAAGTATGATCACTGGTCTATCGAAAAAAGAATGGCAGCATTAAAATTATGAATAATGATGTTGAGGTCTACTAACCTGTGGCAACCTTATTTTATTTTGTTGGGTGCGGGGGGGGGGGGGTCAGTCCTTCCAAGCTGCATTTCATGGAGTGACAAATTTTCAGTGAATAGAGTTCCTTCGCAGCTTTATTATCTATCACTCAAGACTAGAGTCCGCAGTCATTTCTTCGTAGCAGATTGAAATTTACCTTCTGATAGGTTACTACCGACAATCTAGATATCCGGTTCAACCCCCTTTACTGAAGGATAAGTTTGTTGCTTGAGTATATTACTCACTCAGTATTAGAAGGCTAATATGAGCGACTCTTACGTTGAATCTTGGCCTGGAGGAACCAGGGGATGGCTTAGGGGCTGAAGGCATATTCACCTCAAAGTCCAAAAGAGGAGTGTTTACTATCTTTTTACAATTCCACCAAAACAGTATTTTTTAATATCTGTGTATTGTATGTAACTTCATTAAAGAAAATATTTCAAGCAAAAATACAAAGCAGCAGGAACAAAATATTTGGCAGCGGGAAGCTTCCCCCTTCTCCAAAAGTGATTCCTGGCTGTGTCCCTGCGTTGAAGTAGAGAAAATATTTCCAGATTCTTCTTCCAGTTATTTTTCAGATATTCAGACCATCCTGATTTAGTTTCAAGAAGGTACTACAGTGATATAAGTCGATAACAAAAAAATGGGAAGGCATAATATTTGAGGCAAAAGTTCATTTCTTGTACAACGAAGGGGGGAGGACAGATAACTATCTAACTATTGTACCTCCGTCCCACTCTGGCATCATAATTTTTTTTTGACACTAGGGGGGCCCCTCGATATTTTACTTGCGGGGGGGGGGCAAAGATCTGCGCTACCCCACTGAGTGGCTCGGATCCCACTTTAAAATATACGTCCAGTCCCGATTTGCCTTTCTGTGCATAAATTGGTCTTAAAACAAGTTTAACAAACAAACGTTTTGCTATCAGTTCACAATCATAATTGGCTGTGCTCTAATAGTTGGAGATATTGATAAGTGTCCAAAATGGATAGATGCAAGTAAAGAGTGAGGTATTTGCAAAATTTCCGGCAACTACTCTTGAAGCATCGATATATTATAAATTGTACATATATAGTCTCCCCACAATAACCAAATATTAGCAAGCAGATGGAGGACTTCCCCTTCCCTTTCAAATACCATTCTGTACATAACCACCGAACTCGGGACTTCTATTACTCAAGATTAGTCTGTCCGATACCCGGTGGAGGCAAATGGCACAGTGGTTTGGATCCCACTTTCAACTGTAGGTCCAGTCCCGATTAGACTTCCTGTGCATAAAGTGGACTTCAAACAACAAATCAATCAATCAATCAAGATTAGTCAAAAGCAGGCACGTATCAAGAAATATATTTCGGGGGGGGGGGAGAGTCCGAACCAAATCTCAGAAATAATAATAATATAAATGATGAAATTAAAGTATTCACATTAGATTAATGACATTAATTAAATATGTAAATTAATTAATAATGTATTATTTTTATTACTTGAATAGGCAAAAAGACGGTGTAAGAACAGGTAAGAACAGGGATATAACAACACATATTCTTTATCTAGCTTAGGTGTAAATAATATCGCAAAAAAATGAAATGAGAAATGAATGTCAAATAGATCAAGGATCGAATATTTACTGAATATGAATATGGTCCTATTAAATACACACACATGGCATTTAGACGATTAAGAACGTGTTATTTATGGAATCATGTCAGCCAAGACACATTTTCACCTCACTCAAGGTCAAGGATTATGTGAATTCAATTGAAATTGTACCAATATCTACAATTGAATGTGAATGCGGGTTCCGTGTCATGAATCTAACCTTTACTGAACAGAGGCAGATTAAATATTTGGTTGAATCATAGAATACATTGCCGTAAATCCATTTCAGTGTTGGTGTTTTATTTTCATTTGGTATGAGCTCAAATTACCATTTTAATCCTTCGTTTTAAAAGTAATTCAAACACAAGAATGGTTATGGGGGGTCATTTTGAGTTTTTTTCTACTTTATTACTACCTTCATTTGAATTTTTTATTTTCTAAAAATTTCGGGGGGGGCTGTAGCTCCTTTAGCACCCCCTCTGCGTATGGCAATGCCCTCTGGATCTCCCTCCCCTAAATAGTCCTCGGCTCAAAAGTGACAGAAAAGCCAAGGTGAATTCCTTTTTATAATCTCTAATTCTCCGAAACTTTTCTCTTTGGAATGAAAAAATAGAGATTAAAGTTGATTTCCAAAAAAAAAGAAGAAGAAGAAGTATTGAAGGACAATAACAGGGAAGTTTTCCCTTTGTAAAGTCGGCTGGGCGTCTCACTGGCCTGCTGGAAACTAAGATTAGGTTCCTGGGCGTGTTTTGTGAGGTCGGATTTTTGCGGCCTTCTCTCTTCATAAAGCGGCTCTGGGGTTCACCCATTCTCAAATAAACAGGTACCATTGAAGAACGACACCCCAAGGGGCGGGGGAGGCTAAAGGAGGCTGGAGCGTGATGCTTAAAAACCAAAGGATAGAGAATGAAAGTGAAAATAAAGATTGATTGATTGATTTGTGGTTTTAAGTCCACTTTATGCACAGAAAGGCTAATCTGGAGTGGACCTACAGGAAGAGGAAAACCAACCAAAACAGACTATAATAACAGAGTGAGGGGTGGATTGAGAGAAATTAAGATAAACATTTCTCACGATGGAGTGAGAAAAGGAACAAAGAAAAGAAACAGTACAGAACGATAAAGAGATAAAGGAAGGAAGAGAAACAAAAAGATAGGCATGCAGAAAAAACTATAGAAAGAGAGAATGAGAAACACAAGCAAAAGGTAGAAAGCGAAATAGAGAACGAGCAAGTGGAGGGAGAGAGAGAAAGAGAAGGGCAAGAAATCAAGGAAGCTCTATATCTGAAGAGCCAGGGGGAGAGAGCAAAGAACGCAGGAGGGAAAATGGAACAAGACCTAATCGTGAAAAAGATACTATGGTTTTACACACACAGAGATAAAAGAGTTATAAATAAAAGTTAGAGTTTTCTGTATTACAAGTTCTAGACTCTCCCAAGTATCATTCCAGCTCAAATGAGGCGAAAAAAAAGTCGCCCTAGTTTCGAGTGTAAACGAAATTTTAAAATTTTACTTGCTAAACTGCTGGAAAAGGAACACAATTCAATTGTTTTCAAATATTATGCATTACTAAGGAGGGCTTCCCAGGTGGCTTGAAAGTAACACCTTGTAATCAGAGGGCCCCGGGTTCAATAGCCGGTGAAGGCACGTCTCTCCCGAAGGAGTGGTTTGGATCCCACTTGTAACTAAATAAGATTTCACCAGATTTCTGACTGTGATGCACATCAAGTTCATAAGTCCTATATGCTCGAATGTCAGTTAATGAATGAATGCTTCCTTAGTTAATGTTACCAATGTCAAGTCACTGTTCAAACTAAAGGGGATTCCAGGTAAGTGTCTCCTGTCCCATTTTACCCAGCCTCTACATCTTCCAACTAGTAACATAAATTTTCCCCTTCGTAAATTTTCTGTTATTTTTGTGTAATTTGTCTTTTAATTTTTAGGTTCATTTAACGCCGACACGTCAGTCAAAATTGTCAATTTTTACATAATCTTACATTAATTTTTGTATTAAGTCCTATGTTATGTACAGATAGGCTAATTGGGATTGGACCTACAGTTTAAAGTGGGACCCTAACCCGGGAACCCTTGATTACAAGGTGATAACGTTACCACTATGCGATCGGGGAGATCATTAATTTCAGATGAAATTCATGGTTTGGAAATAAATTTATTAAAATTTTGTTACTCCACACCAAACTCACACAGAGCATTGTCGTCCTATTAAATTTTGCGCTTTACGTTTTATAATAATAATATGATGATGATGAACGTTAATTTAAATGTTTATTTTATTATTTAATTTGAGCCTCAATAAAGTAAAATAAGTCAGTTCTTGGGTCTCAGATTTAGTATAAGTATAATTATTGTATTAGGTAAAAACAAAAGTCAAAATGCGAAAATGGGAATCTCTGAACCACTCTCTTCCATCCTACATTTTCTTCAATTCCCATAATGATGCATATAACCTAGATATGTAAAAAAAATCGGAGAGCATCACAGAGTAAGTCAACGAAGTAACTGGCTTTCTTGTTTCGGATCAGACTTGTACGAACCGACGTAATTTGTGTAAACTAAGTGAAGGCGATTCACTTCCTCGACTTGCAAGACTGTCTGTCTTGTATTTTGAAAGTAGCCACCCACTGAAGGAATGAATGCACTTCCCTGAGTTTCCAAGGTCTTTGCGCGGACAAAACATAAACCAGATGTCAAAGCAAGATAAGTTTACAAATTGCGGTGTGAAACCCTCCCCCCCCCCCCACTCCTCCGCTCCGAGCGGCACATGACCGGTGCCGCAGATGGGAGAATACACATTCAGAGGGTTGCTTGCCCAGAAGCGACAGCAGCGCCATAAGCGGAAAATCCTCGAACTTCTAGAAGGCGTGGGAACTAAATACTTGTATTTTTTGTAATAAAATTATGTAATTTCTGTTGAAGATATTGTGCAAACGCTTGGAATTATCTATCTAAATTCACGACACTAAGATGCATAATGTTGAACCTAAATGGTAAGATGGTTTAAAATTCTTCAAACGCCCCATTTAAAGCTGCTTAATGCTGTATTAATTAATGCAATTAATGCTGCATTTCCAATTTTTTGTACGCTAAACTAGAATCCCAATTCGATTCTTTATTCGATACATCACTTCGTGTATCCTTCTAGAAAAGCCTTGCAGAGTATCACCGAAATTGGAGGCATATGTTAGGAGATTTCGTCAACAGAAGGAGAAGCAGTTTTCAGCTGTTGAGAGAAACATCCAGCCGAGGCTTAAGTCAGTCTCTCACGGCAGTTAGGTACGTCCTCACTTCGCCATCGACTTCTAGCTTCGTTACTTAACGATCGTGTGAGAGCTTTCTCTTATTCAGGTCCCGACAAATTAGAAACCGTCTCTAAATCCATCGTTAATACCATAGAACTACCAATCAGAATTGAGGAGCACACTGGCAGCTGAAGTAGGAAACATAACCAATCAGAAACGACCTCGAGGTCACGAGTGCAGTTGTAATAGCGGCCTGCGAGATGTAAACAATGTATCACTTCACATTTTTAAAAGGCGATTACTATTCAACCGAGAGGAATAACGTTTCGTGTAAAACGTTATTAGGTACAAAACAATGGCGCAGCTTAAATACATACTTTACAACGTTTACTGTACACGTATGAAAGAATACTTTCACTGTGCACTCAACATAGATGGTGTAACTCGAAGTGCCCTTCATGCTGTATATGTTATATATTGTAATCGCAAAAGCTAGCCGAAAAGTTACATGAAATGCTTGGGTGTTAAAGTACTATCTGCTATAAGATTTGTGAAAGATTTTACATAGCATTTATGCTAGCATAGATGCTAAAGGAAATGCTCTCGTCTAAAGCCGGCCTTAATGATTATGGCGAATATTTTATTTGTTGAGTGAAGAGTCTACTACAGAAGGTCGTTTCATGGCCATGGTAACAAAGTTAGAACCCACCTCACCATAAGAAAAACCATGACGCCACGAGCGGTGGTGCTCCACGTGATACCCCTGTCTTGCAGCAATGGCTCTGTAGCGAAGTTTTCATTGGAGGAGACTGCGTTGAAGAACACATTGGTCCAAACGATCATATTCCTCCTGACAAGCTTTCCAAAGACCCTCAACAATTGTGCGGAGCCGTCTGCTTCCCAAGGCTCGTTTCAACAACGGAAACCCACAAAAATTAATTGGAGAGGCATCGGGGGATTTCACAGGGATGTCTGTAAAGGGGATTGCATGAATGCCCGTTTTACGTGCCATCTGATCCATGTATACATGCGTGGACTTTGCCGTATGACTGGAAGCCTTGTCCTGGTGGATGACAACACGAGATGTGTCGCTGCCATAGAGAGAAGTAATTTCATGTCTGTAAAGTGGCTCCAAAATATTCGTCTGGTAATAGGCTGCATTTATTTTAGCCTTTTTTACCACTCTGCGCAGTGGAAGTTTGCCGTTATGGCAGTAACCACCAACAACCATGAACCCGCGTGGAAAACTTTCAGCACATTCACGTACCCACTCAGATCGACCTCTTGCATCACGTGGACGATAGTAGATGGTCCTTTTTTTTTTTACCACATCCCGACAGATACACCCATGCTTCATCCAGGGACACCACATACTTCCAGCGGTCCCCTGCCAGATGGCGTTCGTAGAGCTTCCGACTGTTGGTCTTCCTATCTTGGACATGTGAGGCACGCAACTTATGAACTTGAGCCTTGTGCTTCCGCACAAGTTGTAAATTTTGGGCTATGATGCGATTTACAGTTGCAGGGAAACATTGCACTGCCTGTGCAATCACTTTTTGCGTTGCAGGGTTTTCACATCGCACCAAGGATCTCACTTTCCGCACAACATCGGAGGAACGCTTGGGCTTCCGATATGTCCGATGCCCACTTTGACTGGTTCCAGCAACAGGTACGGTGCAAGCTTTATGGCGATTTAACACTGCATTGATGCCCTTCTTTGACACATGGAATGCTTTCATGTGGCACTGCTTAATTATCTGGCTATAACTATAACCAACGTCGGAAAGGGCACAGATGTACCCCTCCCAAAAGACTGGAATTTTTGGTGCCATATAAACACTCACTCACACACCAACCATCGTTTTTGCAAGTCAACACACAGTACTTTCGTCCTACTGGCTCTGGCTGCTCTGTGCTGTGCCTACGTGCTGCTCCTTGGAGATCGAAATCGTTACCATCAACGTGAAACAACCTAGTTCTTATGCCTAAATTTCCTACTGAGATACTGTTATTTTACTTTCACAACAGACGCGAATACTATTTTATTTTGAAGTAAAGTAAACACTGAACAGCCACATACGTATATATGTACTCTCTGGTTTGTTGGCTGGCTGTAACAAATAGACTGCTGTGTGTAGCATCGCAATAAATTAATCTGCTAGTGTTGTAATCATATATAAGTTATGGATTGTAATTATTAGTTCTTCATGGACTTCAAAGTAAATTTCACAATTAGTATTTTAGGAGCAAAGAAGTGTCAATTAAATATAAATATAATATGGTAGCTTAATGTAAACACCACAATTTTCGCACTTCGAATGTTGTGAAGTTTATGTAATTTAATTGACTACTTCGCATGGGGGGATCTCGTATTTCAAAACCGTACGAGAAGGGTAAAAAAAAAAAGGTAAAGTGTTCCCCTGTGCATAGCACCACGCCATGAAGGCGTATAGGGGGTGTGGGGGTAACGTACGAGAAGGGTTTCATTAGAATATGCAACTTCTATCGTAATATACGGGTAATGCAACTTTATGCTAGTGTATCCGTAACAGTGGCGTACGCAAGGGGGGTTACGGGATTTAAACCCCCATTGAGCTTGTAAAATATTGTGAAAAATGCTGTGGAAAAAATTCAAAATGGCCAATTTATCATAGTCAAAGATCTGCGACAATACAATTACTATTACTACTACTACTAATAATAATATTAATTTGAATTATTATTTCCATGCAGCACGGATAAAAGCACAGCATTCCAAACACACGCGTCTTTCAGAGTGAATGCCTTGAAAATAAACACCAATTCTTGAAAATAAAATATGAGGGCAACTATGATTTATAAGAGAAAAAAGTTGTTTTGTATCTCAGTTGCAACAATGTTCAATACACTGGCTTACGCAAGATTTCTTTTCGGGATGGGCTGGATCTAAATGTGTATAGTACATTTCTTCGTTTTGGAGGGCAGGATGCATAATAAAATATTTCGTATTTTAGAGCTTTTCAGTCTATTAAAATTGTATTCAAGGACAAGAATGGTAATCGGGACTCACTTTAAAAGAGGTTTCGCATTTACACATTTTGATTCTTTAAAGTTCTTAACGGACTTTTGTTTGGAAATTCTGATTTTCTCAAAATGTCGGTAGGGGCTGTAACCCCATCAGCCACCTCTCTACGTACGCCAGTGTTCAATGAACATGTATTTTTTTGTGTCAACAATGAGAATTAACTAAAGAAAGTTCTTGGTTCGTTGTAAGCGGCTAATGTATAGACAAAGGTTAGGCGGACAAGAATAGTCACATTGTTTACCGCAGCACATTTTAATGTCTCTCTTTAAAATGTGTCACCTTGTTGACTAGACAATTATTCAAACAACAATAAGCTTAACTATTGCAAAATGTTTTGTTGGTAAGAATAGCGATACAATCCAGATGTGAATTACCGGCGACATTTATGCGGGGAAGAAGCCGGAAAAATTCCAACCAATTCCGGGAATCGAACCCGGATCTCCCACGTGGTTGTCAGACACCCTAACGACCAGACCACCGCAGCTCCTTGGATGAGTTCCATACTTTGATTATTTCAATTTATTTTAATATATTTTCTTGTTTTTGTGGATTTTCTTAGCACTTAAAATGTCTCACCTCGTTGACCAGACAATTATTTTGTAACAATAGAAACAAAAAATGCTCCCAGAATTTGATAAAAATCGAATGACTAGAAAGTAATTTCGTTCTATTGCTTTCATAAATACTATATTTATGTAGGTATCTACTACTTAATAGTAGTGGTATTAGTAGTATTATTAGTAGTAATTCAGCTACTTAATTAATTATAAGTATTATTAATTAATTATGAGTATTATTATTTAATTAAAGTATAATAAAACAATGGTAGTGTGAATTTGGAGAAATAGACTGAAAAGCGTACGCTATTGGTCCGTAAAGTGGAATATCAACTTCAAATAACATGTCACTGCTACGGGCTACATGTGCTATATTTTTCAACAGTGCCAATGTTATTCTCTTATTCTTTTAAGAGAAAACATTATTTTCTCAAATCTTCAGCAGTTATTAGCATCTAAACTCAGGCACGTATCCAGGAATTCCTTTCGGGGGGGAGGCCGAACACCATTTTTTAATGGGGTATAGATAGAACCTCACAATTGTATGTTTAAGGTAGTGGTGGCAATTGGTTTCCAAAACGGGTGGGGGGGGGGGGTGCAAGGAAAGTTTACTTTATCTTGGTAGACAAGGCTTAGCATTAAGATGTCATAGTGATAGCTGGGAGGCAAAAATATGGTGAGCAACTATCACCTAAATTGTCGCCACTATTTAAGGCTGTCATTTTAATCGGAAGGTGAAATTGGAACATTTTTTTACCAATTGACCCCTCTGTTTCCATGCAATAACATTGTGTGTCGGAACCATCTCAGTATGTGTGTATGTCCATTTCTTCTCATCAGGCATCAAAACATCTATGTACGTACCAGAAGTGTTTTTACGAAGCTGTTACACATGCACGGGACAACGCGAGATTCAAACTGTGGGCTGCGAACTGGACGCAGACAGTTCTCGAATATTTCTCTCTGATTCGAACCTGAACATCACTAATGTGTCTTGTTTGCAGTTCTTATAACGGCCGAAACCCACCAAATTGTTCATATTCAGGCCTAAGCACTCGCAAGTGTTCAAAAATTGTCTGTCATATATCGGCACGAAACAAAGGAAGTTTTCTAGAATACAGCTGGATCGCGAAACTAATGCGTTCCCAACACATCTAATGTTTTGTCTCCCGATATGGATATGATCACATGCTTACTCGTTTATATCCAGTTATGTGCCCAAGGAGGGTTGGTTGGGTCATAACCCCATTTGACCCAGTATTCCTTAACAAAAAGCGTCAAAGACAGGAAAAGATGGCAAAATGGGGGCTGACCACCAAAAATAGTATGCGTAACCTCTCTCCCCTCCGAAAATCCTGGTCACGCCTCTCTTTATTTCGGACACATTTTTTAAAATCAACTCACCAGAAGTTTTTATCATTTCGTATTGGAGACTGAAGTAAGATGCGTTCTTTCTGCAGGTTTGGATATTATCCTTTAGGGTGCTGTCGCCTGCCTTTACACCTAACCTTAGCAAAGCCCTAATTTTCCATCCTTGCGACTAATCTTCAAGACTTAGGAAGATTTCAGACTGAAGGGACACGCGATACATGCCATTTGGATTGAGCCAATCAACAGCAACGTTTCACACCGTAGCGACACAAAGGGCCGCACAAACCTACTTTCGACTTGTTAAATCCTCAGGCGACACGGTGTGAAATTTCCCTTAGTAGGCTACTGTCATCGTCACCTAGAAGTGGTAGCTCTTGTTGACCACAGATGACAAAATTCTCCTCAACCGGTGGGAATGCTCCTCAATTTTCTTCTTTCTCCTTTATTATGTGTGCTTGTTCACTATACAGGCAACATCTTACGATTTGACATATTGTACACAGGACATGTACTATGTAGTCATTTTAACGAAAAATCAGTCGAAGTCAAGGGTGGCTCGGTGACACATAGACACTGACTGATCACTAATCGACTGTATGAACTGAAGTCTCATTAACCGATTCTATTAGCCGAGTATTTATATGCTCATTATATTCTAGAATGTTCCGCAGATAAAACGATTCGTAAATATTGCCAGTGGTTCGACTTCTTCTCTTATTCAAGAACGTTCCCTATAGTGCTTTCCAGAGATTAAAAATTACAACGAATCGTACGTGTGGCGCTATCTTTGTTGTGCAGCTTCCAAATGATGACAAGTCTCTACATAGTGCTCAAGTTCGCTGCGACAACACCGAAAGCGCAAGAAAAGTTTACGTGCCGTATTATCAACAACAGGGTTATAGAACATTCTGTCTTGCCTCGATAATTATTTCTCTCCTTAAATTATTATCATCACATTATTCAAGTAGCCAAAACCCCAATTTTATATAGTGTAAACTGAAAAATTTCCTTTGGGGGGCGGGCGGGCTCGAACCACCTCCACCACCTTGGATACGCTTATTAGAGTGCATCACACATAAATTTGCCGTTGCGTAGAAACGAATTTTCGTTTCGTCTCCCTCTCTCTTAGCATCACGTGTTCTACCCTGCTCGAAAACCTTCGCTATTGTTGCCATATTGTCATTCCATTCCTGGACACACTCGCGCAAACATCATTGAAAACAATTGAATAGCGCTGCAGCTCGAGGTTCCCACCGTTCAGCAGGAACGGTAATGTGGCAATATAGCACGGCGTAGTGGTTGCTTCTTTTATGCAGTGCATGTTCATTGGCTAGCTAGTAACTAGTGTTGCCAACTGTAATAATGAAGCACTATTTCTGTCACGGAAGGGGAAAGGCAGGTGAAGTGGCGGTGAGTTTTGTTGGATTGGAAGCACCATATTTTTATTTTATACTATTTGACCGGTTTGACGTTGTGTGCGTGTATTGCGTGTGTGTATGTAAAAGTGTGTGTTTGCTAATGAACGTTAAATTCCATAATGCCTCCAGTTCTGTCGAAGTTGAAATCAAAAACCTTGCATAGCCAAGCTCGGGAAATTCTAAGCAACGTGCACGAGTTCATGAAGGAGGAAGCCAGTCATGGTGTTAGCATCCCAATAAAGCATTTTGGCAAGAGAGCAGCGGCTGCGACTGGAGTTCCTGAAAGAACAATCAGGGCTATCATGAACGAAAGACAATCTCTTGAGATGTCAGAAGGCCCCGCCACATCATTCCACACTCGCGGGAAAGAACGACAAAGACCAGCGACCAAATCGTCAGTGGACGCTTTCGATGAAAACGTTATCCGTAGGCGCATATACGACTACGCTCTGCATGAAAATGAAGTGCCGACATTGAAAAAATTGCATGTCAAATTACAGGCGGACATAAATTTTGCGGGAAGTCAAGAGAGTTTGCGACGTTTGCTGCGAAAGATGGGATTTAGGTGAAGTATTGAAATAGCATAAGAAGTCTCATTATTTATTTTATATTTTGATGTTTTAGTTAGGAATATATTGATTTTCAATTTTCCGTTGCTGCGTAATGACCGGGGGGGGGGGGGGGGTCGAAATAGAGCGGCATCTGCCGCCACCTCCCAGGGAGGCAAAATGACTAGCGCCGGCCCTGGTTCATAACAAAAGAAAAAACCGCGCAGCTTATCGTCTAGTGGCAGTATATGTGCTTGTTATTGTTGTGGAAGCCGGCATCCTTTGTAAATGTACAACAAAGGCAACCGACTGTCGCCGATCTCAGAGAGGAAATAATAATACTGCTTGAGGAGGAGTGTTATGGTGCAATTGTAGCGGTTTAACACGTTGGCATGTTATTATCTGCCGTTGCAGTTCCATACCAGTGTATACGGGTTTTGGGAGTGAAAAGTTAGAACGCCACCAGTGCATTAATGCAATGAAAAATAATATATATATATTTTTTATTTTGTTTGAAATCACTCAAATAAGGAATCGTATGAAGAAGTCTTCTTTGCAGCATTTTTGGTAATTTTACTTATGTGTTAGTTCATATTTTGCGAATTTTTAGTCCATATGTATGTAGCTACATACAAAGCCACTTGTTAGTACATATTAATCCTAGTCCTGGTATAATGCATGACGTTTAAAACTCAACGTTAGATAGACCTGAATTCTCTAATTTCCTTGTTGTACGTAACAGCTGTGCATCGGCGCACTGCAGCGATTTTTCTATCTGCTCCATTAGGAACACTGCTTCTTTAGTTGTTTCGCGCATCGCACGGCAGAAATATCTGCGCTGGACTCTAACAATAACAGGGTTATAGAACATTCTCCGTCTTGTCTCGATAATTATTTATCTCCTTAAATTATCGTCACATTATTCAAGAAGCCAGAATCCTAAATTTATCTAGTGTAAACTGAAAAATTTCTTGGAGGGAGGGCTCGATTCCCCCGTACCTCACCTTGGATACGTGCTATTATCAATAACAGGGTTACAGAACATTCTTCGTCTTGCCTCGATAATTATTTATCTCCTTAAATTATCGTCACATTATTTTATTTCACGCCAAAAGAAACCACAAAACCTCATTTTATCTAGTGTAAACCGAAAACTTTCGGGGGGCGGGGCTCGAGCCCCCTAAGCTCCCCTTGGATACGTGCCTGTCTAAACTTGCGAAGTGTTATACCGCAGGGTGCGAAATCATCTAAGACTGGTGGGGGGAGAAAGATCTTAATCTACAAACCCCCTCCCCCAAAAATACATATAAATTATACGATATACATATTTATAATGTTATTAAAAGTAAAAATAAATTACTAAATTAAAAATATTCGTATTATTATTATTAATTACCCAAAAATGAATAAATTTATTACTTTTAAATATATCAGATATTATAAATTAGCAAACTATGTCCTTTACTAACTGGTTAAAGATGTTAATAAATTATGAAATAGGTGGTTTTATTATGTGTAAGTTTTTATTAAGTTTTTATTTGCTTTATATTAACATAAATCAATTACGTTTCATAGCTATTATTGTTTTGCATTCTTGTTTTACTCTTATTGTGCGTATTGATGTAATTTGTTAATGATCTCTTGAGAGAGAAAAAGCTTTAAACACTCACAACTACACTAATTTGTGTATGTATTCGATATTATTCTTAGTACAGTATATTTGAAATTAAAGGTAATCGTTTATCTTCTGTTTGTTGTAAGAAAAACTTTCCCCCCGAAAATTTTTGTTGGGAAGATTTTTGAGGCCAAGATTGTTGGTTGGGGGGATATCGCCCCCGTCCCCCCAGGATTTCGCATCCTGGTATACCGTGTTTGTGCAGTCGCCATTTTGAAAAATGCGATTTTAAGAATCGTGTGAGACCCGTTTTGCTGCCTTCGCGAACTGAAGACGAAAAAAATGTTATGGAAGTTTCGAGTCGGAGGTGGGTAGGGAAGTGGGGACCGACCTTGTTAACCACTGTGTGAGACTGGCTTTAGCGTCTGAACATCTTTAAAAAGCGTATTAGTACTACAACTTTGGGAAACAGAAAATTCCAGCACTGTGTACCTCTGCCAATTGTAAATTTCTACGTCGCATATTCTGATATTGTTGTTTTAAAAGAAAGAAAGAAGAAAAAGATTTGAATTGCTCCCCCTGTGAATAGCGCACTAGGCTTCAGCCCCCCCCCCTCCCCTAGCCTACCCCTCGCTAGGCCTGAAACATGTTGATGGACAGTTTGTTTGCTTGTACTTCTGCATCCTACACAGAGGCATATCGCGAGTAGGAAATGAAAGAACTCCACTAACGTTAAATATATATCTTGAGCATATCAGTACA
Organism: Lepisma saccharinum; assembly: GCF_977018435.1. Taxonomy (NCBI): domain Eukaryota; kingdom Metazoa; phylum Arthropoda; class Insecta; order Zygentoma; family Lepismatidae; genus Lepisma; species Lepisma saccharinum. The sequence goes on along the minus strand of NC_139235.1, from coordinate 66,903,881 downwards.
ATAAACTTCATGGGAGAAGTTGGAACTACAGAAAGCTGTTTTTATGCTACCACGAAAGCACGTTTAGTTTTCTGCTATCTTTTACATGCAAGCAAGGACGCGGTCTTTCTCGCATAAAGCGATAAGGAAAGATTTTTACAACTATTGTAATGGCAACAATGAACACGCGCCTTGAATAAGGTGGCTAGATTTTAAAGCATCAAAACCAGTGCCGGATCTACAAGCCGCAAAACCCCGCAGTGCTTGGGGGGGAGGGGGGGCGGAGAAAAGTAAGACTTTAGGGGGCCCTCAGCCATTGACATAGTAGAGGGTTCGCGTACGTAAAAAATAATCGTAGTTACTCAGGGGGTACAGAAACGAATACCATGCATACAGGTAAAGGTTAAGTTCCCTGTGCATATAGCACCGTGCCATCAGTGATGTGCCGTAGACTATAAGTTTACATCTACATGGGTTGTCTACGCGTAATCTACATGAAGATTACATTACATTGGCTCAGGGGCGCCGACTTGTCAAATTATTGGGGGGGGGGCTCTGATCACTGAAATAAATAAATGAATGACTCCCTCCCTCCCTTTTTTAAAAAATAAAAATTACGTCTTCGTATAGCAGTTTTTAAGCAGCTATTATATTCCTCATGCAAATGAAATGTAACATGAAAAACGTTTAGAAAATGTTTCTAAGTCTCTCTATGTCTTTTGTGTCTGTTCATTTGTTTTTTAGATAACAATTAACATTTTTATTGAGAAGTATGTATTTACATTAAGAGACCAACCTAACAGTTTTATGCCGGCCTCGGTAGCCGAGCGTGTTGGGTTGTCGACTCAACTCGCTTTGATCCAGAGGTCTCGGGTTCGAGTCCCGGTGAGGGCATGGGTGTGTTTTAATGTCCGCAACTAACATGTGATGGGTTGCAAATAACCTTAGTGTTGACGTACCCATAAAATAACGAATATTTAGCAGTTTTATTTAATTATTTACATAAATGTTAACACAAATCGCAGGAAAATAGTTTTACTTTTTTGTTCTTGCTACAATATTTTACTTTTTTAATTTAATTTTGCAATAATAAAAAAATAGCATGTACACTAAGATATAAAGTGACATACACAACAAAAACATATGAACATGATTTAAAAATAAAGCAAAGGTTGCTCTACGCGGTCGGTTATTTTTTTATGAACTCATTAACGAGCGGTCTCAGGTCCAAATTATCAAGCACAGTTTGATGTATGTGGAGTACCGCTAAGCTGCCTCTTCTCTTCTGCCTCATTGTAGATCTTAAATATGTCTTTAGTCGGCGAATAGCACTGAATGACCTTTCGGCTGTGGCTGTCGTTACTGGCACAGTGCGGAGGACCATTATGAATTTGGCAACTTCAGGCAGAAGCTCCTGGAGGGTGCTGTCTTCCAAAAGAAACTTCCTTATGTCACGCATGGCAGTTAGAAGCACTTTCTTCTGTTTGGCGATATCACCAACCATGGACATGTGCAAGGAGAGTCTATCGACATCCAAATCTTGGCGAAAGAATTCTCGCGTTTGCTGAAAATTTGTTGTGCAACTGTTCACAGTTGAGATTCATTCTGTCTCTACGGTGTTATTTTTTGTAGTCCTGTAGATTCATGTCCTTGTTTAACACATGATTTTGCTGTGTCACACACGTCAGTCTATAATGATTTATAATACTATTTTGTAGTGTAGAACTTGTGATGTTTGGCAACATCAGGATTTTCAAGTCTCTTAGGGACGTGACGTTGCCGGGGCAATTCTGGTTCATCAATGAGGCTCGGTTTGCCCTCTGTGCATTTCAGTCAGAACTGCTCAAAACACATTCGCTTTTCTTGAAAGATGTCAGTCAAGTATTTTAGTTTTGATTCCACTTCTGTAGCACCAATGCGTGGAGACTGAATCTTACAGTTTACCTCTTCTATTTGACCCATCACATGGCAGTAGAGGGAGAGAAAGAAAAATGTCTTGAAGTGAAGCATTGTCTCCAGGTATCCAGCACATTTTGATCCTGCGTAAGTAGAATCTTCTTCAGAAAATTTCTCAAGAAAATTTAGAAGGTTTTCATAGTTCTTTAAGATCTGTTGCACTGGAGGCTCTCAACGTCCACCGACGAGGGCAAAGTGGTCGCAGTCCAGTGTGGCCAGCCTTCTCATTCACATCAATAATATTCCTAAATATTTGCATTCTTTTAGGGGATTCCCAAACAGTCTTTAACAAGTCGTTGGCTAAATTCATTATGTCTCTGATTAATATATGTATAATAGTAAATAATAATTATATACTTAGTATATAGTAATAAGTCATGTGTTTTGCTGTCTCCGGTCATAGCCCCCACAAAGTTGATGGTTTAGCGGTCTCAGCCCCCCAAAGTTGATGGTCTAGAACATTTCTAATGTGTGTTTAAAGTTAAGTTCATGTGGCACAATTCGGAGTAAACTTTACAAGAAAAAAAAATACATTAGATCCTCTTAAGCAAAATTATTCGGGGGGCTCCGCCTCCACATCATTAACATTGGGGGGCTCGAGCCCTCCTAAGCCCCATGGAGTCGGCGCCTATGCATTAGCTTATAGTTTACATAGTCTACCGTAGACAATGCAAACAACAGGGAAGACAGAAATCCCAGTGTTCTTTTAAAGAGAAAGTATTGTTTTCTTCAAACATGTCGATAATCTGAGCCTACATATAACCAACTTAAGACCATCAGACGTAATCAAAATTATCGAATTCTCACTAACGAGGGGAAAAGAACTACCGGAAGAAAAACAAATGACAGCCATAGTGAAAACTGACATTATTATTTTGTACACTGACCAAAGGGGAAGGCTAAAAATATATTATTTGTCTGATTACTGCTTAGAAAAGTGCAGGTGTAATTAAAACACATTTTTCCACGTGTGAAATGCTGGAAATACAAATAAAATAAATCTTGTCATTCTACGGACATCGCATTTTTTTGGGTATGTCGCGGCAAGTTTATTTTGTAGTTCAGTTAATACCTAATGAATTGTTTGAACGTAAATAAATACTTACAACACTATTTCTGGACAGTGGAATACTTCACGCTTTCTATTTCCACCTGCTGATGCTTGTTGCTGCTTCTAGAACGATATGCGTGCCTTGCAAGGAGAACGCCGAGCGCCATGTTGTCTACGTTGATTACGTAGATTACATAGTTTACATAGTCTACATTGTCTACACGTAGAATGTAAACAATCGTTGTTTACGCGTAGACGCACATCACTGCGTGCCATGAAGGCATATTTAGGGTATGTGGGGATAAGGCCACACATATTTTCGATGTCGGACATTTTGGATGTGATGTGATCAGCACAACGATCCGGCTGCCTTTACTCTCCCACCGGATACCATTTGATTTGAGGCTGGTGGGCCCTGGAGCCGCTTTATGCGGGGACAAAGCCGGAAAAATTCCGACCTTAGATCACTCAACCCGAGTCTCGCACGTGGCAGTCCGACTAGAATCAAATCAGGCTAGAATTTCACGAGAAATACAGTGGTGAAGGTAGTATCTTCAACCTATCTTTAATCAGGAAAAAGTTACGACTGCATGATTGTAACAAATCCAGGTGTGAGAAAACAGTGTCATACGTAGGCATATATATCACATCACAACGGGCGCCAAAACCGTGGGTGGGGGACGGCAGGGGGGGGCAGGGGGGGGCAGGGCCCCTCCAGTTCTCGTTTGGCCCTGTAGGGGGCCCAATATATAACTTTCAACATATTATATAACTTTTGCACACAGAAACCTCGCACCATTAGGTGGGAAAATAAACAGGATTTTTCTCTGAAAAGAGCAGAATCAATAATGCGGGACTATTACTCAGTTTCATTGTCTTTCTTGTGCTCGTGCGCTTACTATTTTAGTATTTCCTTTTTCAAACTGAATACATGCGAGAATAGAGGAAGAGGCATGGGGATACTGTAGTCTTCATGCTCTTGAATGAGCCAGTCTTTTGCAAAAAAGGCACCTTTGTTTCCCTTTGGAAAAGTCAAGCAGAAGTTGAAAGTATTCTGTTTTCAATATGCCACTGTTTTATATATGTTTTTACATGTACCGGTAAACATATGTGTCCTACTTCATACTGCATTGCAGTGTTACATATTTACACCAATACTTAACCAACGTTCATAACAATACGTGTAATGTGTGTGTGGGTGGTTTAAGGGGCAGGCGACTCAAGTGATTGCTCGGGGCACCTTCCTCGACGGCGCCAGACCGGGACGTCCCGATTTCTGATTATATAAATGTGGATATTTGTTTTATAAAGATTTGGATTTGTGTAGAGAAAAATTAATTGATGTTACTCCTCAATGACAAATGTATATTGCAAAATGATGTAGCAATTTAAACTAAGAGACTACTGTTAATTTCATATCAACCTACAATATACACGTTCTTTGACATTAAGGCATTGAAAAAACAAGGCTATTATTTATCGTCGTTAAAACCGTAAATGTTATTTATTGGCCGAAGGTGGAAAGTAGTGGGCTCAGGGTAGAAAGTTGAGGCGGGGGGTGACAGTTGGGGTGCCAAAAATCGACCTCTCCTGGGTGATAGTTATAACCCTCTGGACACAAATGTACTAAATGTGCTGGTAACATTGCAACTGATGTCATGCCTGGATTTGATTGGCTGTTATGCTCAGAGCCGCCAGGAGGAAACGAGCACGTTTTTGTCTTGAGGCATCGGTCACGGGGGAAAGAGCAGTGTAGCTCTGATTAACAACGTGTATGGTAAGTGTGGCGATATGATGGGGAATTTACGTAGATTGTGGTTCCTTTAAATTCTATAGTTTATTTGTTCATTTATTTGTCCTATATTGGGTTTTTGTTATTCTAACTTCTAATTAAATTAATATTAGTTTGGGTATTGAGGAACCTATTCTTAGAATTCTCGGTCGTATGGCCTCATTCACTATACACGCATTGACCCCTAATTATTTATCAATTTAAGGTGCATATCATACGGTTGTCTGATTAAGGATAGAAGGGAATATATTCACTTGTTGATTGTTACCATTCTATAAAAGTACTCTTGCACTGTTAAAATAAAAAGGAAAAGATCTAAGTTTCTGGTTTTGAATTCGTAACTAATTTCCTAAAATAATGGACTCTGATAACAGCTTGCTTTCACTGTCCCTCTGTATGGTAGATCCTGCTTTATGCAGTTGAGGTTGAGCGTGGCGAATATGAGTAAATGGGCCTTTTTTACAGTTAAGTTGTAAAGTTTCTTTTTGGACCTTCCTTTTTTATGTAAATATATGTGAAGATATTAAACTCCTATAAAGGATTGTGGAATAAGTATTATAAACCGAATATGATAATCAAATTCTCAGTCACAATTTACATGTAAAGTATTATGCTGTATTCCATAATCACAGTAATACAGTGAATTTTTTGTCCAGCTAATAAAGTACGATGTAACATGATATATATGTTTTGTTGTCAAAGATAGTTATTGTAATTACAATTTTTCAAATGTTAACTCAAGTGTGTTAGGTTCCAACTTAAACCCCGCCCCCTCCCGCAAACAGAAACAAATAAGTATTTATGCTTTACTTAGCCTTGCCCCACCCATAAATCTCCGAAGAAATGGGCATCAATGCACGTCACCCCCTTCCCATTTAAAAATTTTGAGTTTAATTCAATATGACGAACATCCGCTTGGAACACACAAATATGGTTCATGATTCCCCGTAAGCCTGACCTGCCTCTATCATGACCAATTGTACCAAGCCTAACTCCTTTACTTTTTATAGGGGGTGTTATGGGACTTTTGAATCACCCTATATGCCCTTGTATGCGACTTTCTCAACATGAGATTACACACACATGCATTATATATATATTTATATATATATGGTGTGTTTGTAGATCGGCACTGATCAAAACGTGACATTTTTCATATTTTCCTGAATGCAAAACGAGACGGAAATATGTACAGATTTTAATATAAAAACTGTTTTGTCATAAATACTTATGTTTGAAAACTAATTAAATAAAAAAAATAATACCGTGTAAATAAATAACTTATGCAATATGGTGATATCCATTGCACTCCAACCAAGCAGTCCTTTAGAATTACAATGAATGGATCTTCTTCAGTACATTCTTCTTTTCAAATAACATTTTGTAAAAGTTTACACATGTGTGATTTTTCTTTACGGTGTGTACTAAATTGTTAATAATCTTTAATAGTTCATATTATATCATTAATATAAGCTTCGTCTCTACGTGGAGATGCATTGTTGTCGCGATAGAGCTTATCAGAGTACCATGGCCAGGGCCGATTTTTTTGGTGTTAATTTTTCAAGAATTTCGTGAAAAATATATAAAATATCGTGTTTATATTTAAAATGATGGCAATAATTACGTGAAAATTTCGTGGTAATTTTTAATGCCATGCACTTATACATAATGTTACTAAATCAATGAATAATTTTATACAAGGCATAATATTTGCAACATTTATGGGAAAATAAGCTTAAAAATAGGAAATAATAAATTTCACCTTCTGAAAATCAGCCTCAGTTATATTTATATTTTAGAAAAAGTGGAATGTAACTTTCGGGTGTAACTGTGCCTTTCCAAATGATTTCTCAGCCAACATCTTCAAATCGAATATATTTCTTAAAAAGAAATGTGTAAAAAAATGCAATTTTTTCGTTTCGTTGTTATTTTTTAATGCAATTCGGTGTTATTTTTACATGCATTTTAACTGGTCCTTCCATTCTTAAGATTTTCACATTGTTTTAGTTCTGGAAAATGTAGGCAAATTTTAGTTTTAATGACAAGAAAATATATACCGTACCTTTGTGAGAAATTTCCAAATTTCTTCCATTTAGAAAACTATTTCATCTCATCATCCACTAAATATGATATAGATGAATGATAACACCCAAATCTTTGAACACAATCATGCGCATCACATTTCCCTAAAATTGCCAAAAAATCCCTCTGCGACGTCAAAATACCGTTTTATGTACACACACACATATACACGTCCCTCCCCCCCCACCGGAAACACAACAGGTGCTTCTCCCTGAAAATTTTCCCGTTCCTACGAAATTTCCTTTCTGAGAAGATCCCCCCAAGCGAATTCTATTTCAGGACGAGGTTAAACATTGTCAGTCATGTCTGCGCCAAACTGCAATACATTCCCTTTTGAATCGAGCTATCACCAGCTAGACTACAAATGACAGATCTAATAGTGCTTTTGAATAGCAAAAGTGTTATCGCCAGTGTATATTGCACATTTCGCGGAGTTTTTCGTGTTAAAGTGCAAAATTCGGTGTTATTCTGAAAAATGGCATAATTCGTGTTATTTCGCGATTCCGAAGCACCTAAAACATGCCTCCTTTACCTACCCAAATACATTTCAAACACTTTACTTTGCTTTCCTCAACATTTCGGTGTTATCGTTAAATCGAAAACTTCGCGTCCCTAGAGTTGACGTGACGAGCTGTATCTTTGCGGGTGAACCCTGCCCAAGCCCGGCTGCGCAGTAGGAAGGGGGAGGAGCTACCGGCTGAGCGTCATTACCTTGCGTTCTGTCCTTGCTGTCGACCACCCAAAGATCGAGTAGGTGGTAACTACATAAACGTATCTCTCACTCTGCGCGGAGTAGCCAAGGCCACCCGCAAAGATACAGCTCGTCAACTCTAGATATAACGTATTACTACTGAAGTTTTGAAGTATAAATTCAATCCTTGATCATACGCAAAATAACAATATTTCATTTGCACACATTTATTCCCTTAATAAGCATTATTAAGACAAAGTATTAAGGATACGTATGTATATTGAATTTTAAAAAAAATCCCGGCTGGGCGAGCTTCAGTCTTTAAATTTTTAAAAAAAGGGGAAGATAATTCCAGAAGACTCGTGTCCAATTATTTTTATGTTTACGTAAATATTTTAATATTAACCATTATTAATTGTAATACAGGGCGTCATTTCACTAGTCGTTAATCTCGTCACTGTCAGAAGATAGAAGAAAGACATCTGTTGACTGTTAACGAAAATAAAGCGATCAGTTTCATGAAAATTTCCATTTCGAGTCCTGATATAATTGTAGACGTGCCTTGTGGTTATTCCTTGCAGAAATTCTAATTCTTTGTTCCTTTGCATTTCCAACAATGCCTTTCGAAGCGTGATTGCCAATAACACTGATAAACAATGAAATACACCTTTAAATAAAACTAAGTGATCTTTATGTATTCAGATGTGTTGCATCCGTTTTCCTGTATCACCTAAATTTCTTGCAGAACACCCACATTTTATAGTTTTTTGGTTTCAGGTCTCCGCACCCTGCTCCGCATCCGCCTTAAGGTTTGGTTCCTAACAAATGGATAAGAACCTTTTAGCGACCTTGTGTGTTTATGACTGGCACATACTATTTCGTGGAGGAAACATCGGGCAGTAGAGTAATTTCCTGTTTCTCTGTTAAAATTTGTTGTTTTGTGGGTTAGTCGAGTCTTAACTTCCTTTCCGATAACTTCGCGAGTAGCCGTATTTTATGTTTGTGTATGTTCGTGAAATTGTGAATGTAATATTGTGTGTAGTGAAGTGAAGTGTAAGTTGTATTTTAACAAAACGATAAGAGCATTCATATTTTTTTTTAAATAAATATATTATAACTCAATTAATGAGTTCGCCATGTCACGCAAATGTGTGAATAACCCGAACTTGTTTTGTTATGTTTGCGGGGAATTTACTCCGAAGTCACAGAGAAATACTATCACTCCTATAGTGAAAAAAGCATACGAGTTGTATTTTGGAAGTGAAGTAGACGAGGGAAAAAGCTGGGCACCAGGTAAAATTTGTTGTAATTGTTCGCGAACTTTACGTGGTTGGCTTAGTGGCACTCACAAATCAATGCCCTTCGGAAACCCTGTAATATGGACAGAACAGAAAGATCATACTACGGATTGTTACTTCTGTTTAACAAACATAGTGGGATATAGTTCTAAATCAAAATATTCTATATTTTATCCTGATGTTCTTTGAGCCAAGAAACCTATGAGTCATAATTTTATAGCAAATTCCTAAGCTTCCTAAAGAATGGACCGTGGATGAAACAGAACCAAGCAGTGCTTTTCCAGCTGGACCCTCATATTCAAACACCGATCCAAATTTTCCTGATCCAAATATACGTCACTTTATTTCCCAATCCGAACTAAATGATCTAGTCAGAGCCTCAACCTTTCTAAAGTTCAAGCGGAATTATTAGGTTCTCGTCTCCGAGGTTGGAATTTATTACAAGATGGTGTTAAGGTGTCATATCGGAAACGCCAACAATCATTGACACATTTTTATTCTGTTAGTAATGAGTTGACTTACTGCAATGATGTAGAAGGCCTTCTGTAAGAACTTGGAAGGAGTTTAAAAGTAGTATTGTTGCATAATGGGAATATATACCCATCAGTACCCCTTGACTATTCTTCCACCATGAAGGAAACATATGAAAATATGGATACAAAAGTGATAAATTATAACATATATGGTTGGCAGATATGCGGAGACCTCAAAATGATTGGTATACTGTTAGGCATGCAGTCTGGGTTTACAAAATGTTGTTGCTTTCTTTGCGAATGGGACAGCCGGGCAAAAGATAAACATTACAACATTGTGGATTGGCCCATACGAAAAAACTTAATTCCTGGAGAGAAGAGTCTTAGGAATCACCCTCTACTTGAGAAAGACAAGATTTTGTTACCACCGTTGCATATAAAGTTAGGGCTCGTGAAAATTTTTGTTAAGGCTTTGGATAAACACGGTGAGGGTCTTGGATACTTGAGAAAAAACATTTCCTAAACTCAGTGATAGTAAGTTAAATAATAACCCGCAGCTCTACAGCCCGTGAGGGCCTTGGCTTACCTACCGACTGCTGGTCTCCCTCCCACACTGTTCCTCCGTCACCTGTTGTAGCGTGGAGATCTTAGACCAGTATTGGGGTGACGGGTGGTCAGCCCGACGAACCCCCAGCCGTTGTAGGTCTTCTCGACCGGATTACCGCTCACTCATTCGGAGCTTCCCAATTTCCTCACGATGGTGGGTTGCCACCGGCCCTATACGTAGGCCGAATAAATTCCGACCAGAGTCGGATTCGAACCTACGCCGTCCCGCAGCGAACGATCTCAAGACGAGTGAACGCCTTAACCCGCTCGGCTACGGAGGAGGACAATAGTAAGTTAAAAGAAGGCATATTTATTGGGCCGCAAATCCGTGAGATCATTCATGATGACAACTTTGTGGAATTGCTAACAGAAAAAGAGAAATGCGCATGGTTAGCTTTCAGACAAGTTTGCTGTAATTTTCTTGGAAATGTGAAAGCTGACAACTACAAGGAACTTGTTAAGAACTTGTTGAAGTGTTGTTATCAGCGCATGGGGTGTCCTTGAAAATTCACTTTTTACATTCGCATTTGGACTTTTCCCCCCTAACTTGGGCGCGGTTAGTGACGAATGCGGCGAGAGATTTCACCAGGATATTTCTGTCATGGAGAAACGATATATTTAGGAAACTCGGTACAGAACATGTTAACAGACTACTGTTGGAACCTCAAGGAAGAGGTTTCTGGTGGCAGTTACAAACGGCAGAGTTCAAAAAAGAAATGTTGAAAATGTGAGTAAAAATATATATTTTTCATTTTTTCCCCATGGAATTTCTTCATTGAACAGTCAAAATCGGTCCTATATATATATTTTTTTGTTTTTTGATATTTCATAGTTATTCACTTCAATATTTAAATCTTATTTCATGAGTAAACAAACAAAAATAATTTCAAATTTCGATGTATTATTACAAAGGGAATTACATTTTTATAAAAACAAAAAATGAAAATCCAGGGAAAACGATAGGTGATACAGCATTTCTACTTTCAGATTTGGATTCAGCGGGGTCGAATTATAAATAATCACCTATTTTCGTTCAAAGGAGCAAGAAAAATTTTGAATTTGTTCATCAGTGTAATTCTTAACTGGTGCACACAATTAACGGGACAGGCTAGTTGCTTCTTATCTATAAAAGAGTAAACAAAAGGAGCAATGATAAGAATTACAATACCGCTATTTAGATTTATCTTCCCACAGGGGCTGCAAATCAGGTTGCCTTAATCTAAGTGGGAAAATAAAGCACTGGGGCAAAGGTGATATCTTAATGTGCTGTAAGGAAACAAAGTATTTTCCTTCATTTGAATTTTTGTAAATTATTTGGACTAAATATTAGTCCATGGTATATGAGTAGATGGGTGAAAGAAATATATTGTTTTCTTTCCTTGAAACAATGTGCAATTAAATTGAGGAGATGCTAGAGATTGACTATGAAAAGAATGCCCCGGTAGCCGCAGTGATCAAGACTCGAGGTTAGGCAATACAGGGTGAGGAAAAAGTTAGGTTACATTGGTGAATGGCCACTACGGTCGACAGACCTAACACCCCTGGATTTTTTTTACTTGTGGGGATATGTAAAGGTCATCGTGTATGGTAAGAAAATTAAGAGTCTAGACCACCTCGAAGAAAGGCTCACATGCGCCATCTTCCAGATCACCCCCAAGACATTAGCAGACGTCTGACGCAACTAGGAGCGTCGAATTGAAGCCTGCATTCAAGCAAACGGGGCCCGTATTGAACATGTACTGTAACTGTAACCATTACATATCAAGCGTGTGTATGTTTGTATGTACGTATTAGTTTTGCTATGTGACATGACTTGTACCTCACCCTGTACATTGCAAATATACCAAAATTTTATAAAATACGAATAACATTTTCTTATGGAAATTCTCTGATTTTGGAGATAATATGGACAAAAAACATATTTAATATTACTAATATTACTAAAATCTACTTTTACTACCTGTAACTATTTGCACCTGACAAAAGAGTTTTTCAGGACATACATTGTGAATTGATGGCTTCATGTGGATAATGTATCCCCATCTAAAAATACTGTACTGTTCCTGTGAAACTGGTTGAATGGTCCAATCATGATATCGCTTCATTAGGCTCCGGTGTTCGTATCTCGCCCTCAGATGAGTGTTTCTTTGTGAGTGTACCTTAATAAATTTCACCCAATCATCATTTATCAGCGTCGTCGCGATCAAAAGCGACGCAAAACAAAAAAAATAACAAGTAAAAAAAAATGTGAAAAAAGTAACTCGTCCGCATGGGGAAAAATAGTTTGTGGATATTTTAGGATGTGATCGTTGGGGGGGGGGTTCACCCCTTCCCCTTCTCGCACCCTGCCTTTTCACTTATCCTTGCATTCTCGACTTCACAGCAGAAATAAACGCAGCCCGTAGGAAGGTGTGGAAATTGCAGTTAGTTTTAGAAATCCACGATAGATGTCAGGACACAATATACATTTTCATGCTGCCACCTATCGGATTTCATATGAACTTCATGGACAGTAAGAACTACAGCAGAAATGCTAAAATGATAAGGAGTTTCGTTTTTATATGCATTAAGAATTAATACCCGTTTCATTATCATGATATCATCTTCATTTGCCCCATTTGCACAATTCTTCATATTGCTATTCAGATGTGGACATCTTTCATTTAGTAGGCTACTATTTTAAAAACATATATTCACAATACTCAGCAATCTATTTTGCATTTATTTACTAACCACAGCCCACCTCAGTGGGTTCTGGCCGGGTTTGAGTGTTCTTTTGTGAATGGCCCTTCCAGGTCGAACCCAGAGTGGGGCAAATCCAAACTTTCCTCCAGGAGAGGTCAAAGCAACACTTTCCCAAGTAAGGCAAAGAATGCACACAGTTTACAATACACCAACGTCAAACTTTTCACTCACAGATAAAACAGTTTTTGACGCCAGTTAACTGTTCGCTGTTCAAGTCAGCAGTCCATGAAACTTCCGGCTCTCACACTGATAGGAAGAGTCATTATTATTTTTATCTTCGGCCTTGAATATTTTATTCTTCCCACTAAGCGTAGCTAACAGCTGGCGATAGTTCTATTTGTCATTGAAGATTAATGTCCTGTACAAGGACGGCCGCAAGAGGAGGGGACAGTGGGGGCACTTGTCCCCTGATTTCTGGAAATGGTTAATGTAATTTGATTGGTGAATTGTAGCGATATTTTATAACAAAAATATTGTTTTCTGTTACAGGCTGCAAGTTACAGAAACAATTATTAATAATAATATTAATTTGCGGCGTTTCGGAGGGTCGTGGGGGTAGCTACCCCCACTCTTTGCCGCTTTTGTCCGCGCAATATGTTAAACCTTATCTACCAATGAAAAGTAAACTCTCCTTGCCCCCCCCCAGTTTTGGACTCCAATCGTCGCCATTGTCATTAACATTTGAAATAGGGTTACATTTAAGCTTACAGTCTATTTTACACTAATTACCTAATTATAGAAAGCAGCTTTCTGTCCGACATGAATTAAAGTTAAGTATACAGATATGCCAATTGTATATACGAGATAGATATACAGAATATGGAAATTACAAATGTGCGTAATTTAAAAACAAACAACATAACAGTAGTAGATACCGTAGAAATAAAAATTATAATATTAATAATAAAAAGGAATAATAATGCACTACTACTACTAATTATAACAGTAATAATAATAATAATAGCAATAATAATAATAGTAATAATAATAAAAGTTTCTATGACTCTGCCACCCTGAGAAAAATACTGCGGTTGCCCTTGGTCCTTGAGCGAAATAGGTGCAGGTCTTCGGCGTCCGAAGGGAGTCCGTCAACCCCGCACCCTGCGAATTGGCACCGTTTATTTCTAGTTAATAACATACATAAATTTAATGTAGTTAATATTAAAACAGAATAACTAAAGCAGAAACTACGCTAGAACCAAAATTTGAGTGTAAAATGTACACTTCGCAACATCTTATTTGACCTCCCTGAAAAATTTCAAAGTCCGGAATTCGTAAATTTGGCAGCATAGCGCTTCAGAGCCAACTAAGAGTAGCCAACTTTGCAACATTTCTTCTTCCTGAATGAAAACGCTCGTGATTTTTTTTTTCATTCTTTCACATTCCATAAAGTAAAGATACCCTAAAGCAGTAATAAAATATATGAGTAGACAAAAAAAAAATGTTAAGTAGAAATACGAATGTTGAAAATATTTCAAGATTCTTCGTTCTGAATTTGAAAATAGGAAAATGTATGTCCATTGTGAAACACTGAACAGGTTCTCATCCACCTGGAAAGAATTGCGGTCACATTTGAATGCAAGATGGCAAATTTATGGTGATTTTATGCGAAATGTTTAGTAAAGATACCTTGCACAACACCAAACGATTCTGCAAAGTGTGTCTTTTCCTTGGTTCTTGGCGAAAAATGGTTCGAAACTCCGGCGCAATGTTGCTTCAACGGAGATTAATGTGATTTAATGAGCTCTTTGTTAGTAATCTCCTGGAGTAGTTGGTTAGATGACAGCACTTTCGTTTTTTTACTGTTTTCGTCAAGATCGAAACATCGTAGGTTCAAATCCCACCCTTTCCTTATTATTTTTTCCTTTTTATTAACCGAGTACGAAGTGTTCTAATAACGTAATATAATATTATATGATATTACTGTCAATATTTATGCGATGCATGCTCAGTGGCGGCGATTGGGTTTCAAAACTGATGGGGCAAGGTGGGAGGGAGGGGGGAGGGCAAGGACGGTTTATTTCCCTTGGTAGATAATGTTTAGCATAGTGCTGGGTCATCTGCCCCTCCACACTCCATAATCGTTGCCGCTGTGCATGCCTCAAGTAATGCTTCTACTAATGTTTTTAATCTTTCAGTGATTGGCAGGATTTTAGGAAATACTTTTCCTTTCATTCAGCTGTTATAAGTTAACACATATTAAGAACTTCCATGTCAACTTTCTGCATCCGGAAATGCTTTACATAAATCGCATAAATATCAACGGAAATATCCAAGAAACGTAGATAAGCATTCTCGTCCAAAGCCGTTTACTTCCCGAAAATGATTTTGCAAAGAAGTAGGTTTGAACCCATGACCTTCCATTCCATAAGCAAACGATCCCCCTACACCACACGGTTCACGTTATTTTATGCACTCGGTTCGGATCCCACTTTAAACTGTAGGTCCAGTCCCGATTAGCCTTACTTTAAGTTGACTTAAAACACCAAATCAACCAATTCATCTCCTTTCAGAGTTTAAACTCTATGATACTGTAGTCGGCCAGCATCCGAAAATACAGTTCTGCTTCGCCTATAAAAGAGTGTAATTGCATTTAATATTGTGACTAATTTGACTTTAAAACTACAGATTAAAGCTTTAATATTGTCCAGAAAAAGAACCTCAAAGTAGATCTTCACACAAAGTATTTTAATCCATTGCCAAACATTTCAGTTAAGAAAAATATTATGCTTTTCCCTTGACCGTATTTTCGATTCATGGTGAATTTGCTAAAAGGACTATGTCAAGAAATCTAAATATGTAAGTTTTACTAGTAAATGCATTTAAAATGCACGAAACAACAGGAGAGAAGAAAAATAAACCTCAAAAATAAGTAAAAATGCAACAAAAACTGTTAAAAATACTGACAAATAAACTAAAAGCCAAAAAAGGCCGAAAAATGAAAAAAAAAAAGTAAAATAGAAAGTGTTTTCTGGCTCTAACTGAAGGGAAACGGACATGATATCAGGTTTAGCATTGTTTTTAATGGTCAGAAAAAAAGTTAATTTTTCATCAACTTCCGGACCCTAATTAGTAATTATGACCATTGAAAAAGTTGGAGGTAGCTTACTTAAAATTTTTCTTTCTGAGGGATCGTATAGTCCCATATCTCCACTTCATAATAAAGAAAAACATCAAGTTCATATTTCGAAAATGACTTGCAGTTTTCCACCACGAAAATATGTTTTTCATAGTTTGAAGTTCGTTAGTATTATCTTTCAAGGTTTCCATTGTTTTAATTTCACACATATTTTATATTTCATACGTTCCACTCTCTTTTCATACAGTCTTTGGAAAAGAGCTGAAGTTTCTTGTCAAACGAGGTCTGGTTCAAATGACTCCTTTTCGCTCTCCTGTTCCTACTTTAAACAAACAACAAAATACTTCGTAACTAAACGATTGCTTGTTCAAAACACGGAATTTTTACACAATTTACAAAATATGACAAAACGCCAATAGACATGTTCATCATTTTTCCCTTTCAGCGTTTCTCGATTTTATCTGAATTTGTTTCCTCATGAAAATTGCCATGAGGAAATTATTGATATGACATTATGTGTGAATTGGTTTCTTCTAACTGGTAGCAAATTTTAACATGAGCTACCTGGAGAAGAGGTAGCGTGCTTGATTCTTACGAGGGAAGTCGTAGGTTCGATTCTCCACCTAGGCAGGATTTTTTTCAGGAGTATATCGTTGGGTGTAAAGTTTATCCACCGTGCTAAGAAGTTAGCATTGGTCTCTGTATTTCACGAGAGGAAAGGAAATAGTAAGAGAAAGTTCTTTCGATGATAGGAGGAAGTCACATGCCACGTGGAATGCGCAGAATCAAGTTACGTAGGGCTAAGTCTGTAATGGTGGTTTCGAATATTGCAAAGTTAGTGCGGAAAGTTTGTTATATCTGATACTCGTACTTTCTGTTCAAAGAAGACGAACGTTTTAGATACGAAGCAGTGAGGAATTAACGATCATTATGAGGTTTTGAATTTTTTGTTTGTCACTCACTATATAAATACTTATTCGTAGTTTCTTATCGAATCGGCCTTCGTCGCAATAACAATTTATCTATGTTAATTAGCGATTTACTATTATTTTTAGACGCATAGTAAGATGGTGGTGAGGGGATTGACAACAGTCATTACGAAGGAACGGACATAAAATTACCAATCTTAGCAATTTGAACTCATTAAACGCTCTCCTTCGTTACAGTACTGCACTACATCACTACTTAACATAACTGTATATCTTTTTTTTAGTATATGGAAATCAAATAATCAATATTTTAGGTGTCAGTGCAGAACAAACACATTTTTGCATCCTGAATACATATATGTGATTTGTGAATTAATCATGATGTGTGTGTTAACACAACATATGAACAATAACTAAAAAGGAAAGTTTTAACTTTAAATCCTGGAAATTTCCAACTTCTAAGGGGAAATATGCGCAGAAGGGACGTCCCTCTAGTGTGCATCGGATTCATTTTTTAAATATTCTAACATCAACGGTATCTATTCAGCAAACAAAAAAAAAAAAGAAAAAGAAAGAGGAGAGGGTGGGATTTGAACCCGCGACCTTTCACGCTTGATGAAAAAGAAGGATATCAGGGCCTAACCAACTGCTCTATGTTAAATTACTAACATTATACCCTTAAAAACATGTTGACGTTTATGAAGACTCCCACCTTCCTGTGTTTCAAGCACATTTTCTCGACAAGTCGTGTAAAATATATGTTTTTGAGAACTGTTCGATATTATGCAAGGTATTGTCAATAAAATGTCGCATAAACTCCTCACAAATTTGCTTCTTTCTGCACAAACTTGATGGCAATTTCTTCCAGGTGGAGAAAAACTCTATTCAGTGTTTCAAACCCCCCAAATTTCAAGCCGAGCAAGCAGAATCGTAAATATCCTTCAAGGTTCTTTTTCCAATTTATTATTTCTGTTTGATTGTGTATTATAATAGCGGTTTATAGTTTCTAAGTTCATGGAAAGTGTTAAATTGAAAACCTATCACCGCAGCGTTTTTCGTCTAGTGGAAGGTCCTACTCAAAGTTGGCTACTCTCAGCTGGAGCTGAAGTGCAATGTTGCTAAGTTTACGATTTCGGGACTTAGAATTCTTTCGCGGCGGTCAAATAAGATGTTGCGAAGTGTACCATTCAGGACATAACTTGATGTTTTTTTCCTTATTCTACCATTTAATGAATAAATGTTTCCACAGTTTCAAAAATTCCAAAATTTAGAGTTTTATGTGAAGCATCACGCAACATATACTTCATGAGTTTCCCCCTTAACTTTCAAAGCTTTTCTTGATCGAAGTGACTCTATGGAATGTACAGTGTCTCTCAAAAGTTTTAGGACGACATTTTAAACTAGGAAACCCAATTTGTACAAGGAGTTGGTGGGTTGCCTGTAGAGTTAGGCTCAATTTCAGGGTTGCCATATGCACAATAGATATTTATGAAGTAAGCGAAAGAAATAAAAATATTTATTGTATAAAATTATAAAAATATCACTATTACATCGCAAATGACAAAATTCTTTCTGAAAGAAAAAAGAATAGGTTTTCTAGTATTTCATTGCTGATGAGTCTACAGAAAGGAAAAGAGGTGAGAGGAAACGAAAGGTGATAAAAGAGAGGAGAACAGAGAAAGGGGAAGAGGTAAAGTACATGTGGGAAGAAAATAGACGACAGAAGTGAATAGAAGAAGTAATGAGGAGAAAGGAAGAATATTCGAGGTTACATGAGGAAAATGGAGCAAGAGGAGATACAAGGAGAAAAACGAGATGAGAGAAGAGGAGGAGAGGAGAGAGGAGAGGAGGAGACTAGAAGAGGGGAGTGGAGATTAGAGCAAAAGAGACCAAAAGAGAGAAAAAGAGAAGAACGATAAGAAAAGTACAGTGGAGCCGAAAATCTAAGACAGGAGAGGAGATAAGAGGAGTGGAGAAGAGTGGGTGGAGAAAAGATGCGTGAACAGTAGGGAAGGTGATATGAGATAAAAGCAGAAGAGAAGGAGGGGGAGACAAGAACAGAAGGACCTGGAGACGAGAGGAGAGAAGAGGTAGTTGCAGAAAATATTGCCTCGGCGTCAAGAATTGATGCACTGATCAAATTATCGACATGAAACATTCAATAACATTTTGAAATGTATTGGAGAATGTATTAGATCGGTGCGAAATGAGTTTTGGCTGAGTTCAGAGCAAAATAAAATCTTCCACGTAAGATCTTTGATTTTACCTGCGATGATATCACTAAAAACATGAATGTAATTTATAAGAAATATGCATTTATTTTTTAATATTCCCCTCCCCCCCATCGTTAATTCCAAACTGATTCATTCCGTTTCACACGGTGTGGGAAATGAACACAATGGGATATGTCTAAAACTTACGAAAATTTTCTGCCACCGGAGGGGTTTGAACCTACGACCATCAGGTTGACAATCCTAAACGATAACCATTACCCAAAAGCTATCGCTCCTGAAAGCAGGTAGAAATTATTTCTCGAGGATATCTGCTATACTACAAGAAAGCAATTCAAAACTAAAGTAAAAGTTCAACTACATGTATACCCAACGAAGGGACAGAATACTTAAAACATGTTTTTTTACGGAAAGTAAAGGCGTGGTGTAGTGGTGTCGACCTCCGTGGCGGAGTGGTAGTCTGCCTGCAGCTCGTGCAGGTATCAGTTCGTAGCGAGCTCCGCTCGTCGCGTGAGAAGGCTTAGTGATCGAACTGTCCGAGTTAGCTAGGGCCGTATACGGTTGCTAGTGTTGTGTTAGTTCTTTTTTTTTCTTTTGGAGTGCAATCGAGGTTTTGGCTACCATTACCGTGAGCCAGTAAAGATACGATGAAATAGATCACGATGAAGACACAAAGAGAAAACACCTTGAAATTTGTTTTCATTGATGTCAAAACGCGACCTACGTCATTGGATTTTCATCGATGGTTTCATGATGTCTACCAAGTGCCTACGAACCAAGTGCTCAGTTTTGAAATAGATTACTTTCGTAAGTGTTTGTACGTGAAATTTGCGACAAAAGTGGTAGGAGAACGGTTACTAAATGATTTTGGTGCTGAGGTAATTTATAGTGACGTAGATGGTGACCATAAGGTTGAAGTAGAATGGGCCCACCAGCGACATGTACTAGTCAGAATCCATGTAGTCCCAATTGAATTAAGTGTAGAAGTGATAAGTCGTGTCATGAGGTCTTATGGGGAAGTGTTAAAAATTGAAGACGAGACATACTCTACAGACCACATTTACCCTACTCGAACTGGACGTGTATTGATTAAAATGATACTACGTAAACCCATACTTTCATATGTAATCATGAATGGAGACTCCTATTGGGTAACATACCCTGGGCAGGTTCGTACCTGCCTCGCGTGCTCCGGAGAGGGTCATGTAGTGGCTGAGTGTCCTAAGCGTCGTTCCACTGTCAACCAGCCCCGCAGGGGACCGGTTAATATACCCGCTGACAATGTACCGATGGTATATGAACCAACTGTGCTACCCGTACGGACTAAACCTAGAGATTCAGCTCCATCAGTTGCAGAAGTCCCTGTGTCACGAGATAACAATGGAGGGAACACGGATAGCCCCAGACTCACCGTCGAGGAGACAGGTACCAGACACGAAGGTAGTGAGAAGAATGCACCAACAGGAAGGGAAGAGATGGAGCAGCCAACATTGACCACTTCAGAGGAGATGCATCACATACCCCCGCCCCCACCCCCAAGTGCTTTGTTCGCGGAGGCAGAATTCCCCGTAGTTACCTCTCCTAGGAAATCACGGTCAAGATCTGTATCAAGGTTACGGTCAGTGGCGGAAGAGTCCATGGTGCTACGTAGAAAGAAGAAGAAAAATAATGAATGCGTAAGTTCCACAATAGTTCATAACGAATTTAGAGTAGAACCTGGTATCCCAAAACAAGATGTTTCAAAGGCTAGTTTAACAAGTAATTCAGCAAATGTAACTAAAGAGAAACCTTCGACGAGTAACAAACTTACCCCAGATTTATTTAGTGGAAAGCATAGTTAATGCATTATAGGCAGAAATTAGAGATCAGTAATGTTGAAGAATGTAAGTAAGTTTAGTTTTCTTTTGTGGACAGTTATAATCATGCAAACATTTACCTTGGCATCTATAAATTTGAATCAAATGCAAAGTAAGACCAAAATAATTGCTCTCAATGACTTTCTCATTAAATCGTCTATTGATGTGGCGCTCTTACAAGAGGTCGCCATAGACGATTTTTCTGTACTGAACATGTTTAAAGTATACAACAATTTTACTCCTGTTGCACAAGGGACTGCCATAGCATGTAGGCGACACTTGGATTTACGTAATGTAGTGCCCCATCCCACGGGCAGACAAATAAGTGCCAAATTAGGCTCAGTGTTTCTCTGTAATGTGTATGCTCCGTCAGGAACCCAAAACAGACGGGAAAGAGAAGATTTTTTTTCAACAGTTGTAGGGCCCGAGTTGACATCCCACACACTAGACACTATACTAGTGGGAGATTTTAATTGCGTAATTCGTTCACAAGATCAAAATCCAGGATACAACTTCTCACGTGCGCTCTATGAATTAACTCAGGGGTTACAACTGTGTGACGCTTGGATACACGCCAACGGCGAAAGTCAAGGTTACACACATATCACCTCCAATAGTGCGTCAAGGATCGATAGGTTTTATGTCGCACCAAGATTTCAGGAATATATAATTAGTGTACAAAATTTTCCAGTATGCTTTAGTGACCATAGTGTCCCAATTCTCAAAATAAATTTAGATTTGGTTAAACCCCGTCAAGGTAGCGGATACTGGCTTTTAAATAGCACATTATTACGCAATGGTAGTTATGTCCAGCTAATCAGGGAAACGTGGAACGAACTCAAGGCCTCTCGGCCAGTTCAAAAGACACTAATCGAGTGGTGGGAAACTCGAGTTAAGCCTAAATTTCGCCAGGTCAGTAAATTCTTCAGTGCAGAGGTTAGTCGAGATCAAAGAAACAAATATAATTTTTTGTATGCAGTCTTGAATGATCTCCATCGTTTAGCACTGCAAGGTAATTTCGATCGTCCCTATGCAAATGAAATAAAAGCGCAATTACTTGCTATACATAGGAAACGAAAATCTGCAACAATAATAAAGAGCAAGATTCTTCCTATAGACCCTGACGAGCAAGCCACACTAAGTCACATTCTTCAAGAACATAAAAACGCCACGAGTCACGTTATTCATAAATTAACTTTAGATTCCGGTGAAGTTGTCACCAGCCCTCATAGTATACACGACAGGTTTTTGCAATACTATAAAAATCTTCTAGGTCAAGCCTTTAATCCCACAGAAACGCAATGTAATTTTTTGAACTACCTCCCTGCATCACTGACGGAAAATGAAAGAACTGAGCTCACACAACCGTTTAGTAAAAAGGAGGTTCATGATGCAGTATTCAAAGCTCCTACGAATAAAACTACAGCCGAAGATGGACTACCATCAGAATTCTATCAATGTTTCTGGGATCTAATAGGAGACGAATTAACGGCATGGGTCAACGAAGTGTTGACAACAGGGACAATAGGGAAGACCAGTAACACGGGAGTTATAGTGTTAGTCCCCAAAAAGGCAAATCCAAAATTCGTAACAGATTTTAGGCCAATTTCCATATTGAGTAGTGATATCAAACTTATAAGTAGGTGCATAAATCAGCGTCTAAAAAAATATATGGTTAAACTTATTGGCAATTTACAGTTCGCTTGTAATAAGTCTCAAAGTATACATCACTTGCTGCAAACGATAAGAGACGTAATTATTACCAAACAAAATAAGAATGCATCAGAGGCAATTCTATCTTTAGACTTTTCACAAGCTTATGACAGAGTGAGTCACGAATATCTGTACAAAGTCTTAGAAGCATATGGCTTCGGAGACACTTTTATGAATTGGATAAAAACATTATATAATCCTATGCTGCTAAAACTCAAAATAAATGGTTTCTTGACAACAAGTTTTAAAATGCGACGGGGTGTACTACAAGGTAGTCCCTTGAGTAGCACATTGTACGTCCTCACAATAGCCCCCTTTTTGTTTAGTATCCAGCATCATTTACAGGGTATTTCTATGGCTTCCACCACAATACAAGTTGGCAGTTTCATGGACGACGTCGCGATTTTTCTCAAGGATGAAAGAGATCTGTACAGTGTTAAAAGCCAAATACATACTTTCGAGCTCACATCAGGAGCAAAACTAAACAATCGAAAGTCATTCCTGATGCCCCTTGGCAAGGAGAATCATTTCACAAACAATACGGAGATCCCTGTAGACAGGAAAATAAAAGTTTTAGGTATAAACTTCTATGCAAATATCGATGAAACGATCGAAGCTAATAGTAAACTTATGTGCGAGAGGGCAATCTACGTCCTCAGAGTGAACAAGATGCGCTCTCTGAGTTTAAAAGCACGAGTCAGATTTATTAACGTTTTTGCTCTCTCTAAACTTTGGTATGTAGCAAAAATCCTGCCTTTCAAACCACAGCACTTAGCCAAGGTCAACAAAGCTGTTGGCTGCTTTTTGTGGCACGATACAATTTTCCGGGTGGCAATAAATGAGGTCACGTTATCAGAGAAGACAGGTGGGTTGGGACTAATACACGTGAACACACAGGCAAGATCATTGTTTGTACAGACTGGCCTTCAAACAGCTTTCTCACTGCACGAGTCAACGACCCAAGCATGTATACAGACGAGAATACGAAACATTCCATTAGAAGCTCCCATTGATATCCAAAGTATCCCCAAAAGGTTTTTGTTTTATAAGGACATCGCTTTACAGGTATGATACCAGTTATTACGACATGAGACAATTACACCATCTGTTAAAATGTTATATAGCGAAATCAATAGTTTCAAGCACGCCGTACCACGAATAGTCAGGGATTTCAATACATATAATTGGCCACAAATATGGGAAAATGTCTCCGCCAAACACCTTTCAAAAGCGGGCCAATCAATATGGTACAAAGTGGTTCATCGTGTTATAGTGACAAGAGATAGGACATACCAATATGGAATCAGCGACTCTCCTAACTGTATATCATGCAACGTGCCTGACTCTTTAGCCCACAGGATAACCAAGTGTCGAAACTCCTCCACGGCATGGAACAAATTGCGAACAATGCTCAGTCGTATATGCAGCACCTCATTAACAAAGTTTACGGATACAGATATAGTTTTTCCTGATTTCAATTTTTTTCCACCAACAAAACAACGAGCAGTACAATGGTTGATAACAGAATACTTATTATATATATTTCACAATGACGAGAGCAGTTTTCAGAAACAATTCAGTATCTTCTTGCAAGAACAATACGAAAAAATTCCTCTCCAAGCAAGGAAGAAATGGTATGCAAATTTCTTACTAGTGCTTTATACTTAATTTAGGTCAAACAAAAATGTAAAGGTTAACCAGATAGAAATACAAACTGTAATAGCAATACACTTATGTAAAAACAATGTAATTCCATAACTTGTATATCAGAATGAGACAATAAAAAAAAAAAAAGAGTGGTTAGCAAAGCGCGTTACAACGCCAGGGGTTCTGGGTTCGAGTCCCGGGTAAGGCATGGATATTTGTATTCGTCCAGTTGATAAGAAACAAAGAAAATGTAAGAATTGAAAAGTGTAAAAGTGAGAAAAAGAGTGAATGGTGGGAGATACCTCCGTGTAGGGGGCATTTCCTTTGGAAAAAAAAAATAGTGGTAGAGTTCTCGATTAGGCTGCTAGCGGTCCCAGGTTCGATCCTCCTCACGAGGTTGTTTTTTTTTTCAATTATCCTTTTATTAATCAAGATCATTGTGGCATTTATTTGTAATAGCAGTGCATAGTGGCTACATCATTCTGCATCTGGAATTTATATTAAAAAAAACCAAATAAATTAATTGACACACGTTTAAGAGGATATTTTCATGTATAAGATCGTGAATTATGACGCCCTAACGATAATTGTGTACTGCTTCAAAGACATTGACAAATATTAATGAAATAACTATTTATATTTATGGCAATTCAGGAAATACTAATTTTACCCATTTTCCCACTCGAGTTCAATGTAAGGATACCTCCGCTAATATCTACTGAAAAGTTTTCATCATGTACAATTCTCCATTAAATGTTTTCGCCTATTCGTACTACCTTCTTTTCTTTGTTACAAACGAGTATTCTTTGCACATTACATGTAGGAGGAGAGTTACATCTACATTTCACGTTGGTCAGCTCCTTCTACTTGCTCTCAGGAGTGACAGCTTGTAGGGTAATGGTTATCTTTAAGGATTGTCAACCTGATGTTCGTAGGTTCAAACCCTTCGGTTACAAAAAATTTTCGTAAGTTTTAGACATATCCCATTGTGTTCATTGTCCACACCGTGTGAAACGGAATGATTCAGTTTGGAATTAACAATAGGGGGAGGGGAATATTAAATTACAAAATCTCCATTTCAACGAACCGAGTAGTGGAGAAAAATTGCATAATTCTTATAAATATTAAAATTACATTCATGTTTTTAGTGATGTCATCGCAAGTATTATCAAAGATCTTACGTGGAAGATTTTATTTTGCTCTGAACTCAGCCAAAACTCATTTCGCACCGATCTAATACATTCTCCAATACATTTCAAAATGATATTGAATCTTTCATGTCGATAATTTGATCAATGCATCAATTCTTGACGCCGAGACGATATTTTCTGCAACTGCCTCTTCTCTCCTCCCGTCTCCAGTTCCTTCTGTTCTTCTCTCATACTTCTTCTGTCCCCTGCTTCCTCTGCTTTTATCTCATATGGCCTTTCCTACTTTTCTCGCATCTTGTCTCCATCCCACTCTTCTCCACTCCTCTTATCTTCTTTCCTGTCTTAGATTTTCGACTCCACTACACTCTTCTCTCCTTCATTTCGTTCTTCTCTTTTTCTCTCTTTTTCTCTACTCTCCACTCCCCTCTTCTCGTCTTCTGCCCTCCTCTCCTCTCGTTTTCCTTATCTCTTCGCATCTTTGCTCCATTCTCCTCATCTATCCTCGAATCTTTTCCCTTTCTTCTCACTACTTCTTCTCTCATCGTCAATCCTCTCTTTGTTCTAATCTCTACTTTTCGTCTTCTCCTTTTGCTTTCTCTGCCTCCTCTCCTTTGTCACTTTTCGTTTCCTCTCACTTCTTTTCCTCTCTGTAGACTCTTTAGCGATGAAATACTAGAAAACCTATTTTTTTCCTTTCGAAAAGAATTTTGTCATTTGCGATGTAATAGTGATGTTTTTATAATTTTATACAATAATATTTATTGTTATTTCTTTTGCTTATTTCATAAATATCTATTGAGCATTTGGCAACCCTGAAATTGAGCCTAACTACACGCAACTCACCAACTCCTTGTGTAAGTTGGGTTGCCTAATTTAAAATGTCGTTGTCCTAAAACTTTTGAGAGACACTGTACAAGGATGAGATATGTAAATTTTATTCTTATTCCACGGGCATCATTTTGATTTGCATTGCATGACCATTGGGCTGACCATTACAGAGATTGCTACATAGCAATCAATCTTTAATTGTGGCTGTTCTACAAATGATAGCAACATTATATATGGCTGAAATGTTTTCACATAAACAAGCTTGAGTCATAAAAAAAATCATATTTTTACGACAGGCTTACAAGTTACACACCGAAAAATTCCATATATATAAAAAACACAAAAAAAATACACATTTACGAACATTTTTGTTTGTATAGAGAACAGACAGCGTTAGAATAATTTTGTCTTCCTTTAAACAGTCTCAAAGAAAACACTTCTGGCTTTCCAATGAGGTACGTATATTTGACTTTTTTCCACCCATGGAGTACAATTTACAAGCACTTAAGGCCGTACTAAAGGCAATTTTCTGGTAATTTTTCGATAACAGATGGCAGCACCGTTTGCCATGGCAACCGAGGGCCATGTTGCCAGATCTACGCATTATAATCCAAGTAGCTACATACAGGTTGGTCAATAAACGATAATGAAGCAACATTTACTGTCAATAAATGACGTCACGTTTGCGTTGTTATTTCTTAAGTTAAGATAACTGAAACGAGGGATATTGGAAGAAAACAATGTGCTAAATATTTGATTGCAGTCGTCTAAATACATCCTAAACAGAAGAGTTATTTATTTCACCGTTGTAAAATGACATTGAAATATCAAATATATGTATGTAACATAATAACATTTGGAGTTGATGAAGTTGCAGTAATTTGCAACATACATTAAATTTGCAATTGATGCGTCAAAGCAAATATTTGAGATTTTCCTGAGAGTGTTGCCTGTATTTGTTCGAAAGCAAATGTAAAGCACATATTAAATTATTCGTTCTCACGAAATTTTGCAACAAGCAATTATGAAAAAGACGGAACAAAATGCAATGGATTACATAAAAAATAATAGTGAAATGACTCTAATGATTATACATGTGAAGATGGCAATATTTGTGGCACATAGAAACGAAGAACGTAACTGTACCAAATAACAGCCTCCTCAAATATTGCGTTAGTCAATTGTAGTCAATGCATGAATCCATGTACGAAGTCATTTTGTACTGCATTATTGCTTGAAAACAGAACAAAACAGATTGTGAGGTTTTAGTACCATCCGTGTACATACGTAGGTTGTACCTTATAGTGGGTTCCAAAAGTACTTCTCAGATATACTTATCACGCAGGCATGTATATTTACTGCGGCAAATTGCTGACTTAGAGTAGCGTCGTCTTTACAGTTCCCAAGTTACAGAAAGCATTGTTGTTTAGTAACGTTATGACGATCTGACATTGGCAAGTGTTGTATAAAACAGCAATGGTTTTACACAAAGGGTTGAAAAATATCTTCTATATGTGAACAAACAACTGATAAAATAAGATTTCCCAGCTTCCCCAGTCTGGATTTCAATTCTGGTGGGAATTTAAAGGCGATAAATCTGCTGCACAATGAATATTGGATCATAAAGCCATAGTTTCGACAAGGAAATTTGACGTTCTGCCCTAATTGGGTCTTTTAAAAAATATACTCGTATGGAATTACATTTTAATAACTACGTTTAGAATGCAGTATCAAAAAGTAATTATCAAAATACATGTGAGATTATTAAGTGGCATAAATCATAAATAGGTGTAAAATTATTTAAATATGGCCAAAAAATTAATAATTAATTTCAACTCTTTCTAAGATGCCTGAAATCAAGAATAAATCAGAATGTTTTACAGAACGTAAGAAATATTTAGCAATCAAAATACAATATATGAGATATAGTAAAGAAATCCTTCTTATATGAACTGTAACAAAGGAACGTCGTAACATGTAATACATACACACACACACACACACACACACACACACAGATTCTCAGCATGTACCGTCAAGCAAACATGAATAATGAATACATGGGCAAGCAAATCGGAGCCTTATAAACATATAGGCCTACATGATAGATATGAATAAATGCACTAAACAATTATTACACTTGTATGTAATAAACAAAACATGCTAAATATACTCAGATCGCTAGAAAAAATAAACGCGAATATATTTAACCTAAAAAAAATAAAGCCTAACATGATAGTCTTGTCCATTACAATTTTAACTAACTAAAAATCCACATACTCAGTACATACATAACTTTTTACAGCACAGCACTGCCAAAATTATATATTTAATTTATGATACTCAAAGTTTTTGTAATTGAAAAGCCTATTTTACATTTTTATCTTATCTTCTATAGCCTTTAACACATGATCAGGTTCTCTAAGGGGCATACCCCTTGCTGCTCGTGAATCCACCAGTTCAGGTAGCACTGTCTCGTAATAGAAATTGTAGAGTTTGCGATAAAGATTTTCCCAAAATGGCTTATTCCGAAGAATTCTTATTGTCTGGGTATCGTTCGGGGACCATACAAACAAATCACACCAGTCTCTTTCTGTTATTTCCAACTGTCCTTGTATTTGATAATAATAGCGGTGTTCTTTCTAAGGTACAACTTGCCTTTTTCGTTTACTTTAAACCCGATATTGCTACGTCTAGCAACATCAACAAGTCTTATACATTCTCGGGCATTGTATGGACATTTCATCTCCAATAAACCGTCACTGTTCACCAATCCATCTGGACTAGTACATAAAAAGGGGTGCATTTTATGTACAAATAATCCACATTGTTGCACATTATAATTTGGGTGGAAACTTACATATTGCCTACGAGCTTCTGGTTCACAGCTGCTATTTTCATGGAGGTTCGTTATTCTTTTAACCAAACAAGAAGTACGTGTTGTTGGTCTTCGTGAAGCAACGTCTTTGAACAAAGAAGATGGTATTCTTTTACTTCTTTCTTCACGCCATCTCTCGCTATTGGCTTGGCCGCGTGTTAGTACTTCAAGCTCATCTGCCGTTGATACACCCAATCTTTTTACATATATTTCTTTTGAAAGATCTGGAACTCTTGGGTTAGTTCCATAATGATTATCGCCGCCAGCAGGAATTTGTTTACTAAACTTGCGTTGTTCTGAAACTTGACCGAATTGTGTTCTACGGCATCTTCTTTTCTCTCTGCGTTGTTCCCGCCTCCTAATAAATGACGTTACAGAAGAAGGAGGACTGACACCTGAGAGTTCTCTGTGTACAGCATCATGCCACCCTTGGTCTCGAGTTTGGTATGCCAATGCAGCTACACAAGCTCTACGTTGAATACTTCCAGCTCTAGAAAAATCCACCCTTTTACCTCCTACAGCTTTCGCAAACTGACTCATGTAGCTTTCGGCCGGATTGTTGGTAGCATTCCACAATAATGTATTTGCAATGGCTATTATAGTCCTGTCAAATTCTTGCTCAACTGCTCCTAAAACACCACTCTCTTTCATTTGAATGTAACAGTCACCATCAGGATCAAATTCCTTTCTCTTGCAAAATTCCCCACACTTTTGATGACGGCCAAATACATGACAAATGACATTCCTCGATTGTTTTCTGAAATTCTGAAGTCTAGTCTCCGTAATTTCTTTCATGTTCTTTATTGCACTGGATTTAATCACTGCCCGAACTCCAACAGCAAGTCGTGACAATCGTTTTTTCAAAGATTTCCTCGATTTGACACCTAAAGGGCCTGGAAAACGTTTGCTAGAAGAATAAATTTTGTCCAGAACACGACTAAATATTCTGACAGCATGATTGGCACATTCAATTTTTAGTATACGCGAACCATACGATACACATTCACGCACTTTGGTCATCGTGCTTTCATCACCGTCACCAATCAGTCTCGTGCAGCGCAAGCGGTGCACTTCTTCAATATAATTTAGGCCATCCGCAATGATGTCTGCTTCCATGGCAGTAGACGGCCCTTGCCAGTTTTTAAAATATATGTAGATTCTTGGTTTCATTTTTTCTTCATCAATAGCGCGACATATCAGACACACTTTATTTCTCACGCCAACAAACAGCAAGGACTGTGTTTCGGCTCCAATAATAACTGCCTGAAATAGAAAATCAAATTCATAATTAGCAAATCGTCAACAAAAAATGTCAACAACTGCCTTTTTACATCAATTTTATGACATAGACAAAATTCTAAAGCACAACCATTAATTTGGTCAGTGAGATGCAATGCCCTTGGTAATTTTCTAGCAGTTGTGATGTTTGCGTGCGCGTGTGTTTTTGGATGGGTGGATCTGTAAGTTGTTAGGTGAATGTAAACTACTCAACTAGTAACTTATCTTCATTGAAATTTATCATAATCCTCGATATTAGTGCCCCTTTATGGCCAATTGCTTTACGTTTCGATTGTAGTCATCACAAATAAAGCTAGCTATTTGTTACATTATTTTTTTACGAATATAAGTTGCTGTAACCCTACAGAATAAGTTAAATATTTTCTTCTTCAGAAAAGCAAATTGCATTTTAGGCAGCTTACATCCTATTTTGCAGACGCCACTTTTTTAATGATCGAATAGTGTATAGAACATTGGCAGATCTTGTGAATCAGATATGAATTCTAGTCAGGAGGAAGGAATGATGTTTTTATTTCTATAATTGTTCCTCCTCACTTTCATCAGTGGCAGCTAATATGAGGGACGGGCCATTCTATTTAATTTTTTCACTACAAAGAACACAAACACCTACTTCTCACCATTAGGTTTATCCACCTGATTTGGATATGTGATGCACTTGCACAATGAGGATAAATGATCAACTCAAAATCACTAAACGAGCTAGACTAACGTTTGAGTAGTTTGATTTTGAGTTTACTTTATGCACAAAAAGGCTAATCGGTACTGGACCCACAGCTCCAACTGGAATTCGAACCACTATGTTCCTCCACCGGGTACCGAACCCGGCACTCCTCGATTACAACGCGATGACGTTAACAATCGATTAACGAAATTGCTATTGAAACTATTAGTTTAGATACTTAGTACCGGTAGAGCCGCTGTGGTCTAGTCGATGGGGCGTCTTGACTGTCACGCGGAAGACCCGGGTTCGATTCCGGGGGTGGGTCATCTAAGTTGGAATTTTTCCGGCCTTGTTCCCAAGCATAAAGCGACTCTGGGGCACACCCTAGTTCAAATCAATGGGTACCTGGGGGCTATCCTGGGGGATAAATGGGTCATGAATGTGGATGGCCTTACCTCCACACCCCCATTTGTTTTCATGGCACGGTGCAATGCTCAGGCGATACCTGTACCTTCTATATTTACCATAGCTTCACTTACCACTCCTGACGATGCATTGTACCCATGACCGTAGCTTCTTTTGCACCAGCCGCCATCAACAATAGCTGTAATGTTATGGAAGTTTTCTGAATCGATGTCACCTCTGTTTTCTGCTACTTCTTCTCTTCGGCAATTGCTTCATTTAATGCTTCATTTGTACACTTCTTTAATATGTCGCCCAGAGATTTCTCATGATGAATAAACGTTGGTTGGCTCATATATTTAATATTCATGGACGAGAATTTCTCCTCTTCAAGAGAGTATGAACTGCCAGCTGATAGGGTTCCTAGAACGGTAACCATGCTTATAGAAATTGGATTATCCCCTGAAATGCTTGTAATTGTATGCCTATGAGAACATTCACTTTTGTTGCACTCATAGAAGCACTTACTCTCCAGTCCATTCTGTGATTTTTAACTAGAATCATGGAGCCCTCAAAATTGCATTTATACGAATGCGCCTCCAGTAATCGCCTGTTCAATTACGTGACCCATGTTACATATGGTAAAATTGTCTCCATAATGCACTCCCTTTTTAAGTCTCTCAAATGTGGTTGTGATTGGCGATAATGAACTTGAAGAACTATCTTCTCATGTATCACTTTTACATGCATTGAGTGGAGGTGTTTCTTGTAGTGCGCGTAGATAAGAGGACAATGTAGTCCCTCTCAAAGGCGTAGAGGGTACACATTCTGACGTCGAAGATGAATTATCACTATTATTCACATCCGAATCCAAAACTGCGGTGTGCTTCTCATTGTTGTGCGATAAGGGTGCATGTGGATTGTCTACTGCATACCTGCGAAAGAAATGCATGATTGACATCAGGTATAAGACTTCAGACATACAACACAAGACAAAATAATGCTCATATGATTCTTTAAGAAACATAAGAAAAGCAAATAAATGCCAAAAATGAATTGTGATTTTTACATCATTATAAGTAGCTATAAAAATAAGAGCAGCGTGTAATTGTGACGAAGCTCGACATTATCAAATCAGAGCTATTGGCACATGTTGTCACAAACATCTCATAAGCAAACAATGTCTGAAAAAGGTAAAGCCATAGACTTTACGATTAATTTATTGGCATATTTGGAGAATATGTTATGGAATATCAAGTTTATATGATTGATTTGCTTTATTTTACTTCGCCTTTTGTGCCACGTTTGGGTAATTTTCGAATATGGGGATGAATGATGATATGATAAAATTGATCGAACTCGAGTGCTAACCACTCCGCCACGGGGGCCGGCTCAAGTTTATATGTCCGTACCCTCTGCATACTGTGTGTGCGTGTATGTGTGTTTTTGCATATTAATTGGGAACATATTAGCTTGATTGATTGATTGATTTGGTGTTTTAAGTCCACTTTATGCACAGTAAGGCTAATCAGGACTGGGCCTACAGTTTAAAGTGGGATTCGAACCACTATGTGCCTCCACCGGGTATCGAACCCGGGACCCCATGATTACAAGGCGACGACGCTACCACTGCACCATCGGGGAGGCCGGAACATATTAGCTATTTTTATGATTAATTTGGGATATTTAAAATTATTGTTGTAATTTTTTCTCTTCATGAAAACCCTACAATTTGGAGCATATTCAAAACATTAAATACATGCAGCCTAACCTTTCTATAGCAGAAATATGCTGTGAAATGCTTATCCTTTAGAAGGATATCATAGAAACGTAAATGTTCATAGTTTTGCTATCCTACAGTTTAGCATATATATAAAATAATACAATGAAAAATAAATGATTTAGGTTCACAAAATGAGAAAAATGTAAATTGGAAGGTACGCCATTTAGGCTAATTTCGCAACCTTCCTCAGGTATACAATATGTGTTTATGTAACAGTTAGTAGACCTATAACATATCATTTTTGCATGTTGGCAGAGAAATGTATCATCCTCACAGCTATTTATTATTTGTATTGATCTTCAGACCTGTTTTGTGAATCATTGCCATATGATTCACACAATTATATCTCATATATCAATTAATCTTTTCAGTTTGGAACAAAGCAATTATGAATTGTACGAGTTATACAAAACAAATACAACTACATTTGTAACGTGATCGTGCCTCTTATTCTTGACTAATTACTAGTGTAGTATGCATTGTGTTTAACACAAAACATTTTTTTCTTCACTTTATATTTATTGTAAATCCTATCCTGTCTACTGTTGAATTGCCCTTGCACATAACGCAGAACGCTTAAAATCTGGGTACTGTTATGCACAGTATCAGCCATGTAAGCTATTGACATCAAAGTTCCTTGTTTTCAGTCGAATTTTACAAATTTATTTATGTTAAATATATAAAGTATTACCGTTAGGAGGAAATGGGTCACGATTAGTTGAAAGTTATGAGAGGAGGTTGGAGTTAAAAGCGTTACAGGAATACTGTTTTTGTGCTAATTCGAAGCTCGAAGTAAACTGTAAGTTGTAGGGCGTTGTGAAGAAGTTACTCAATCTGACCAGTGCTAACCTAACCAGCTTATTTTAGACAAATCTATCGTAATGTAATAGTGGATCATGAGCAACCTAACCAATGAATGTTAACTTGTTCAAATAATTACTATATCACATTGTATGGACAAAACAATAATCGATTTATTATTAGTCACAAATAATGGAACTCCGGTATTGAAGATCGTGCAAGGGCAAAGTGAATTCGTAAAGTGACTGGCTACTAAGAGTTTGCAAGCAGATATCCGTGTACCTCAAATAATCAACAATTATCCTTGACCTCGCGTTCTGTTTGTACGAAATAAGCGAACAGAAATCGTATGAATTGTGAATTTCAAAACTTCACTCACAAGGAAAACTGTAAACGTTTTTTTTTTCTTGTGTATGTATCTTTTACACCTCGCATGCAGACAATACGTTCATTTTGATTGAAAAAAAATGTGTAAAGAAACATAATAACAAATATGTATACTGTGTGAGAAATGTCCATCTGTATTATGCATATTGAATTTGTAGCACACTTGATATCTGTAACAGATACGAGCAAGCAATTAAATATAAACAAGACTTACCATTTAGTTCTTTCTTGCTTTTCACGTTCACGACGTATTCTTTGGGCCCATGCTTTTCTAGAGCGAAATGGATGTCTTTTACTTCCATACTTTTGTCTCACTTTCCCCATTTTCAACACACAATCAATCAAACATGACAATCAACGTATTGTAATAACATACGAAATGTAAACTTGGCAACAGCGTTTGATATAAATATCTTGAGGATGAAACGCCACTTCAAAAATTATTAATATAAGAACTAGTTTATGGACGCACAAACTGAGTTTATATTTACACACAGTGCTCCTAATACTTGAAACAAGAAACTTGTGAAGACCGTTTCGTAAAAATCATCCTTAATAGACTGGCAACTTTAAAAAAATGCATGGGTATTAACAAAACTACCACTTCAGCGCCATCTGTATGCAGCAGTTTGAACATGACGGAGGCCTTTTATTTTCTGTTATTTACTTAAATCCCTTCAATCGTAACAAAATTATAAGGTTCACATGTTCTAGTGAATAAAACAATCTTTTATGTCGGAAAATTTCTTCCGTACCAAATCTATATTAGTTGTATGGCTATCCTTAGAAATTTGGGTCTATGCTTTAGCACGGCTTTAGAACCCCCTTAAATCGAGGGCTCAATATTTTTGACGCGGATAGTAAAACCCTATCAGGCTTCTCATATATTGGAAACCTGTTTCAAAATAATGTTATAAACAATGTATAACCCCTGGGCTGGGTTATCTTCCCAGAGGCAGAGCTGTATGCCACCAGGCGCGTCCCCAGGTTGCGGATAGGGGAACGGCCAACAGATATGTTGGCTAGCTGGAAACAGTGGCGGACAAGCAGCAGCAGGATTGGAGGAAGCAGTGAGATGTGGAGTGGCAACTGCATCTCGGTAAATACTGCAATACTCCGATGAAAATCCTGCGATGTGGCGAGGAGAGCCGCCACTAAATAAGCTCAGCTACTGCTGCCTTGCAGTTAGGGGAGGGATCCCCAAAGGCTAAGGGAAGGAAAACCCTAACAGAAAACCAAGGGCGGGAGGAGCTCAATAGGCATAGAGAAGCCAATCTTCCTAAGGGAAACAACTCTAAAAAAAAAAATTCTGGTCCTCCAAGGTATGGGGGTTGGGCGCGAGGCCAGCACCCTAGCACCATAAAAATACAACCCGCTAAAAATTCTCAACAAGGAAAAGCCGGACAGATTCATGGATGCCGAAAAAAGCATGTGAAAAGGACTAGGAATACGTTAAACATAGGAACTTGGAATGTAATGACACTTCTGAAACCAGGAAAGATGCAAGAATTGTCTGAACAAATAAAGAAAACATAAATTGAAATAGTAGCTCTGCAAGAAACCAGATGGAGTGGATATGGTGTAATAAACAAAAAGGACTATACAGTATTCTATAGTGGTGCAAGAGATAAAAGAGGACTGGCTGGTACAGGTTTCATTGTACAAAAAAGAATACAAAATCACGTAATAGGATTTGTGCCTTACAACGAAATATTATGTAAACTGAGAATTAAGGGCAAGTATAACAATATAACCCTAATCAACACATATGCACCAACTGAAGATAAAGAAAATGAAATAAAAGAAAACTTTTATGAAAATATTCAAAATATGATAGACAGTGTTCCAAAAAGTGATATAATGATTATGTTAGGAGATTTTAATGCAAAGTTGGGAAAAGAACAAATATATAGTAAAATATCAGGTAGGCACACATTACATGATGTAACAAGTAAGAATGGTGAAATATTATGTGAATTTGCAGCTGCAAAGAACCTGATGGTTATGGGCACCCAATTCCAGCATAAACGAATACATAAAGGAACGTGGATATCACCTGACCAAAGTACTATTAATCAGATAGACCATGTCCTGATTAACAGCAGCAAAAAGGATTTGATAAATGATGTAAGATCTTTAAGAGGTCCAAATATTGACTCTGACCACATATTGGTGCGAGTAATCCTAAAACAGACTATCCCTGCAATGTATAAGATAAAATCTTCGCCAGAAAGCAAATGGAATAAATCAAACCTACAAAACCCGAAAAAAATGAAGGAATATCGAGCAGAATTACATGAAAAATTGAAAAATCTCCAGGGAAGCAAAGGTGTTAACGAAGATTGGGGTAACATACAGACTGCGATAAGTGAGGCAGCTAAAGAAGTTATACAAAAAGAAAGAAATACCCCCAAAAATGAATGGTGGGATGAAGATTGCAGAAGGATTATTCAAGAAAAGAACAAAGCAAGAAGGAGAGCAATGCAAATAAAGACCAGGGACAGCCAAGAAATATATAATATAAAAAGGAAAGAAGCTAATAAAATGTGTAGAGAGAAGAAGAAGAAATGGTCGAATGATAAAATAAGGCAAATTGAAATTAATTATAAGAAAAATGAGACAAGAAAATTTTTCAAAGAGATACAATCCTTTAAACAACAGCAAACAGTATCGCCAATGATGTGTAAAGATACAGAAGGTAACATCATCTAAGAAAAGCACTAGTCCTAAATAGATGGAAGGAATACTTTAAAAAGATTCTTAATAATAATGTAACAACAAGTATGCAGGCATCAATAGAACAGAATGACAATAATCAACAAGAACTACATCCTCCATCGTGGAACGAAATAACCCACATAATACAAAATCTAAAAACAAATAAAGCTGCAGGATCAGACAACATCCCTCCAGAATTAATTAAAAATGGAGGGAGAACATTGAAACAGAAGTTGCACAAGCTGATATTAAGTGTATGGAATGATGAAAAGTTACCAACTCAATGGAATGAAGGTATAGTGTGCCCAATTTTCAAAAAGGGAGATAGATTAAATTGTGATAATTACAGGCCAATTACACTCCTAAACATTGCATATAAAATACTTGCTATAATACTAAATAAAAGGCTATTGGAATGCACTGAATACAAACTTGACGAATATCAAATGGGATTCCGAGCCAACAGATCAACTATAGATAATATATTCATAGTAAGACAGACTTTTGAAAAAAGCTATGAATTTAATATTGGACTCTACAACTTGTTTATAGATTTTACCCAGGCATTTGACTCAGTGCACAGGAACAAAGTAATAGATGTTTTAAAATCATATGAAGTACCATCTAAACTAATCATACTTATTATGTTAACCTTAACCAACAATAAAGGAAGAGTCAAAATTAACAGGGAACTGAGTGAAGAATTCAAAATAGAAGGTGGAGTCAAGCAAGGTGATCCCTTATCGGCAACTCTGTTTAGTATAGTGATAGACTCTGTATTGAAACAGATGAAATTGAGAGGAAACATATCAACAAGATTAAAACAATGTATTGCATATGCCGATGACATCCTTATAACAGCAAGGACAAAAAAGACATTAATAGAAACATTTGAAGAACTAAAAAGTGAAGCTTTGAACATGGGGCTAGTAACTAATATGCAGAAAACTAAATAGCTCAGATGTGTAAAAGGTAAAAGCAGATTACAAGACCTAATTATAAACGACGAGAGAATAGAAGAAGTGAGATCTTTCAAATATCTTGGATCAGTTGTAAATGGCGACAACACAATTGAAGAAGAAATTAGAGAGAGGATTATTCTAGGTAATAAAGCATATTTTGCCAACTTAGCCCTATTTAAGAGCAAACTAATATCTAAATCTGCGAAACTGAGACTTTATTATAGCATAATAAGACCCATAACCACATATGCATGCGAAACTTGGACCCTCAAAGACTCCTGTAAACAGAAACTCTCAATATTTGAAAGGAAAATCTTAAGAAGAACTTATGGCCTTCTGAAAGAACCTGATGGAAATTGGAGAATACAAATCAACGAAGAACTCAACAAGTTAATCAGGAATGAAAATATCATACATTTCATTAAATCACAAAGACTAAGATGGTTTGGGCACGTAAATAGAATGTCTGATGAAAGATTAGTAAGAGAAATATATAAATGGAAACCACTTGGGATACGAGCCATAGGCAGGCCAAAGAAACGATGGGAAGATGAAATAATTCAAGATCTGAAAGACATGAAAGTAAAGAATTGGACGAAGAGCATCCAGGATAGGAAAAAATGGAGAGATGTTGTTGAGAAGGCCAAAACTTTCAATACATGAAGTTGTAGCGCCTCAAGAAGAAGAAGAAGAAGGAGTACAATTTTACAAGCACTTAAATCGAGGGCTCAATATTTTTGACGCGGATAGTAGAAGCCTATCAGGCTTCTCATATATTAGAAACCTGTTTCAAAATAATGTTATAAACAATGTATAACCCCTAAACTATGAAAGCACTATAGCAATACTCATTGAACAATGTAAATTGATAAAATGAGTCTGGAACACGTCAATATCTAGTTCGAACGTATCGCAATCGAATGAAAGCGGAGAGGTGGCCCGATATCTCCTTTGGACGTATTGCAACCGACCGGAAGTGGCCATAAGCTCGATATTTCCTTTGGACGTATTGCAATAATCGAACGAAAGCGGCTAGGAGGCCTGATATCTCCTTTGGACGTATTGCAACCGACCGAAAGTGGCCATAAGGCTCGATATTTCCTTTGGCCGTATTGCAATAATCGAACGAAAGCGGCTAGGAGGCCCGATATCTCCTTTGGACGTATTGCAACCGAGCGGAAGTGGCCATAAGGCTCGATATTTCCTTTGGCCGTATTGCAATAATCGAACGAATGCGGCCAGGAGGCCCGATATCTCCTTTGGACGTATTGCAACCGACCGGAAGTGGCCATAAGGCTCGATATTTCCTTTGGACGTATTGCAATAATCGAACGAAAGCGACCAGGAGGCCCGATATCTCCTTTGGACGTATTGCAACCGACCGGGAGTGGCCATAAGACTCGATATTTCCTTTGGACGTATTGGAATAATCGAACGAAAGCGGCCAGGAGGCCCGATATCTCCTTTGGACGTATTGCAATAATCGAACGAAAGCGGCTAGGAGGCCCGATATCTCCTTTGGACGTATTGCAACCGACCGGAAGTGGCTAAAGCTCGATATTTCCTTTGGACGTATTGCCATAATCGAACGAAAGCGGCCAGGAGGCCCGATATCTACTTTGGACGTGTTGCAGTCAGCTGAAAGTGGCGAAGATACCCTGTATTGTGTTTGGCTGTACGATTTGGTCCTGTATAGTTTACTGATTTTGTGTTACATGTATTTTTTATAATTCTAATTATACAATATATGATATATTTTTCTTTGTTTAAACTTCTGATACGATATTTACGTTAGCCGTATTGCACTAAAATTTCTTATTTTTTTCAGTACATGCTTTGATAGGTGTATTTTTCTGTTCCTTTTGGTAACAAGCAGAAATTTCTTTGATGCGTATAACTCTTGTCTATGGCAAATCCTTCATCCTTTGGACTTTTCATTTTCTTTACTTCTGACTTAAAATTTGACTTTTCCCTCTTTGTTCTTAACAACAATTCTGAATAAGTCTTGCTTATAACACTGGTGTGTGCTTCTGCCATCTAGTGGAAGAAATCTAAAAGTGTCAAAATCGAGAATAGGTTCTGAACTATAATATTGTGTAGTCTCTGTGGCGTCATGTTTATGAATTGCAGTATAAGTTTGATAAATTTGTTTGGCAGCTAAACATAAACAAGCGATTGAAACAAACAAACTATCAAACTATACAATGTACTACTTCTCACACTTTTGGTAAGCGAGCAGTGATGGCGCCAGCCTGAAATAGGTGGGGGGGGGGGGGAGTTACAGATTTCGGAATCAAATTCTTGGGGGCTAACTTATACCGGCAAAAAGATATTTACGTAATACTTTACTACGGTATAATTTTACCATGACATATTTTGCAGTCAGGCCCAAAGATAAATCACTGCATCTTGTTCCAGGCACGAAGTATTTTATGGGCCTCCCCGATGGCGCATTGGTAGCGTCGTCGTCTTGTAATCAAGGGGTCGCGGGTTCGAATTTGGCCACTATGATGGTAGTTAATGTAGAAATAATATTTTCTAACCTCACAAATGATGCGAGCAATAATATTACCCAAGCATGCTGATTTTCGCACAGTATTGCAATGATTAGTTGATGGAATTTGTATTAAGGTCCACTATATGCACACAAGCTAATCGGGACGGGGGCTACAGATTATAGTGGAATCCGAACCACTTACTGAAATGTTACCTCCAGCGGGGATCGAACCCGTGATCACTTGATATCAAGGCAGCAGTTTTATGGGGTGAGAGCCCAATTTTAATATTTCCAATTCTTAGCATTTAAGAAATAGGTTTGTGTACTCTCAATTCTTTAACATCGTATTTCTCCCTCTCAAATATTTGCAGCAATAAGGATAGATGAAAGGAAACCAATGAGGGAACATCATTTAATACTCGCGCAATTGTCGAATGAGGAACTAGGCCTAATAGAAAAGAAACGTGGCGTTCTTTAGATTTTACTGGTAGAAATTCATTTGTCACACCTGTTAGGCCTATTCCGAAATACAGTTATACGATTTGTAGAGGCTAATAATTGTAGCTACACGTTTAGTTGTATGTGTCAACAATGAAAGAACAATATCACAGCCACTGAATACGTCCACCTACCAGGCAGGAGATTTCGTAGAAAGTTTGGCCAATTACTTAGTATCAATTGATTATTGGCCACTGTTATCCAGGCATATCTGCAGCTGCCCTCCCTCCTATTGATTTTACAACACATCGTCATAAAGTAACCTTGAGATCTAACTGTACTAGAAAATGTACTTGAACATTGTACTTTCCCCAGTGGAAGTTTTATAATGGAAAATGTAAACTTCTACTTTTTAAGTTTTCAGTCGAAATGCGTCTAGCGTACTACAAAAATCTAAGGGACTACAGGGGGTTGAGTGCTGTTTTGGGGGGCTTCAGGGTCCCCCCCAGCCCCCCTGTAGCGCCGTCCCTGTAAGCGAGACGATGAAGATGAGGATGAGTATATGAAATTCATGTCATGAGGGGGCGGTCACTCACAAAAAACTCCCCCGCCCTCCGTGGTTAAGTGGTTAGCAGAGCGCGCTACAACGCCAGGGGTTCTGGGTTCGAGTCCCGGGTAAGGCATGGGTATTTGTGTTCGTCCAGTTGATAAGAAACAAAGAAAATGTAAGAATTGAAAAGTGTAAAAGTGAGAAAAAGAGTGAATGGTGGGGGATACCTCCGTGTAGGGGGTATTTCCTTTAAAAAAAAAAAAAGAGTGGTTAGCACAGCGCGCTACGACGCCAGGAGTCTCGGGTTCGAATCCTGGACTGAGCATGGGTGTTTGTAAATATATTTCTTATCAATTTCACTGTATCATCACTCATCCTCATCTTAGTAATTTGTCAAAAGTGGCACTTTTCATTTAAATGTTATGAATCCTACAAAACAGCATTTTCTGTCCTGTACAGGCCCGTACTCGGGAGGGGGCAAGGGGACCATTCCCGCCCCCCCCGAGCCATGAATTTTTTTTATGCAAACCTACAAAAATAACATGGATAATCTTTAAGGTTTTTCAAGACTTTAGATTTTCTTCTTGCATAAATGAATGGATTGTCTCTGGAGAGAGATTAATTAATTTTAGTCTCATAACCATTTATGCAAAGCTACTAAATGTTCCAATTTGGTCGGTACAGCTCATATTTACTCCCTGTTTTGACTTTTTTCAAACTTCAGTCTTGATGAGAAAATGTTCTCTTCTTGTGGTTAATTCACATCCAGACATGTTCTTCATTATAAGGATAATTCCACAGCGTTGGTGGTCACATTCAGGGTACGAATTCCCATGTCAGAAGGCGGATCTCCCACCTTCCCACCAACGATCTTGTTCTATTAAAAATTTTCCCCCATTAAAATTTTCCGAGGGTAAGAGTTTGTGTTATAGTCATAGGCGTAGCTATAACTTTATATTTGGGTGTGCACAAAGAAAAAAAAATGAGGTCTTGTACCTTTTTAATAGCCTACTTTGCAACACAATCACTTGGTTCTTTAACTGTTTGTAAAGGAATATAAATTCACTAAATGACAGTGTTGAAAATTTATGAATATATGTAGTAGAAAAAAAATCAAATTGCATAGAAATTACACACACACAAAATGTTCATAAATATTACACACAAATACATCAAAATACACGTCCTATATAACAAGAGACGTCTGTCAAAAGGTACAATGTTCTTAAACCCATCCATAACTTCATTTACATCAATAGACTAAGCTTTTTCCTGTTCCACAAATAGCAAGAGCAGGGCTTCCAATCTATCCTGCTTTTGAGTTGCTCTTAATTTAGTTTTAACTTGGGAAAGCTTGAAGAAAGCTGTCTCTCACACGTGCAGCTTGTGACAGGTATAGAAGAAGGGCCCTGCAGTACAGAGTAGAATGCAGTAAATATCTTCCTTCTCCAATGACATAAAAAAATCGAAAAACTACAGACACTCGTTTCATCAGCGATAATGCACACGTTTGTATACAAAATAATGAAAGACAGTCCTGCTGTATATTCACTAATCTAGTGCATCCAGTAGTAAAGTCCCCACATTTGTATAATAATAATAATAACAACAATAGTAATAATAATAATAATAATAATAATAATAATAATAAAGAAATTGTAAAATAATTATAACGATGTTAATAATAATCATTGTAACTATCTCTACTAATCAAGTTTTGGCGTTGGCCTGATCCCCCTTAACAAAAATTTCTGGCTACGCCCAAGGTGAACATACTTCAAGATGGCGTCGAAATCCCCTCCCCGTTTTTTTATTGCTTCAGGTTCTACTATCAAACCAGGTTTGATTCTATTAAGGAACGAAAAACTTATCAGGTTATAATAAAACAAATTTAGGTTTTCTGAGCTGAAATTCATGTAGCTACAATTTTCTGTCTACTGTAGGAAGAAAGTCATTGTAAACAAATACATGTGGCTTATGCCGAATGACAGCATGGGAATATATAGTGCACGCGAAAAAGCCGTAGAACTCAACGAGCTGCAATGTTGAAGTTGTAGGAACCTATATGTATTCATGGACAAAATAACACCAGAACTAACACACAGGAGAAGGGACTATTTCTAAGGAGTCACGTTGTTTTGCTTACATTAACTACATTCTTGCAGTGGTTGGTGAATAGTCATTGTTCAGTCCCGAGAAATCTGATCCCGTTCTCGTTTAGAATTTCTTGGTACTTCCTCGAACTTTAAGAGTTTATAGAACTGAGGAACACGAAGTTTCTGGAAAGGATAATTCCACACAATTCCCGAATAAGCTCTACGAGGAACTGACGTATGAAAATGGATACACTGTTACAAGATCGGTTGACAATTTGGCTAAAAAAAGAACTCTCCTGATTCTAAAAAAAGGGAAAGAAGCATATGAAATATCTTTCTCCTTGTATTTCGACGAGGAAAGCTTGAGTTAGGAATAAAGTAGAGAAATGTTCGTTCGCTTGCGTTAGTCGAACAAATTGAAAAGAGAAAAAAAAAATGTAAAAAAAAAAAGGAGCTGGGTTACAGAAACTGAAGATGAAGCTAGACAGGTGCACAGAATACAAATGAATCCCTGCCTCTCAGGAATGTTATTTTATCTTTTCATTTTTCCATTTTGACACTCAAGTTACACAGAAATAAAAGCGAACAACGAGAACGAAAAGGGGAAATGGGAGGGGGAAGAGAAGCGAGAAAAATGAAGGAAATATGAACATCAGTTTCTAGCACAGCTCATCTTAATCTTGGTAACTCTTAAATTTCCCACGAGATGGCAGAAGCTTACAAGCACATCGGAATGCTCCTGCATTTGAGAAGTTGATTTTCGTTCCTACCTTTGCCAACGAATCTTGCATGAAAATTTTTGAAAGGTTTGTGTTTTCTCCTGTTCAATCTTGTAGTCTATGCTCTTACGGGATGATAAATTATGTTGTAGTATGTAATACTCTTTCTAAAAGACTTGGCCTTAGATAACTTTATATATATATATATAAATATATAAGGTTTCATTTACAAACGCTTATAAAGCACATCCCATACCGTAGGGTGGGGCATTTACAATTCACGGCTCGCTTTTCGACCGAGTTCCTGGGACTACTCTGTAAGGCTTGCCGAAATCTAACCACTACCTTCACAAAACATGATAGGCGACCAGTGAGTGCTTTTGCCTTTGCACAAGCAACTTTTCTCCATGAACTGCGTATACCAACGCTTCATGGAGTCCTTAACGGGTGAATCATACCCAAACTGACGCCGAAAACTGCGTTGAACTCTGATCAG
This sequence comes from Lepisma saccharinum, assembly GCF_977018435.1. Taxonomy (NCBI): domain Eukaryota; kingdom Metazoa; phylum Arthropoda; class Insecta; order Zygentoma; family Lepismatidae; genus Lepisma; species Lepisma saccharinum. The sequence goes on along the minus strand of NC_139235.1, from coordinate 66,859,087 downwards.
GAACGTCGCATATTTTACAACATAAAACCTTTCTGTTGTTTTGTCAGCAACATTTTGCACAAACAATTCGCATTCGTACGGTGGGTGTTTGAAGTGAAACTTCTTCAGTCAAGTTACAATCACTGCTTGTTACACGTTTCTCTGCACACTTAGAACGCAATAGAAGAAATAGGTACAATCTTTTCCGGACATCCTGTATAATAGGTAAAATATATTTCAGTGGATTTTATGCATTCCTATGTTTGGAAACGTTTTCACAGAAGGAACACGAATAGTTAGAAGAATTATATTATTTTAGACAATGTGTTTTCTCCTTATTTTCTGCATGAATATTATTGCAACTATTGTGGCAACAGCCCTTTTAAGGCAAAAGCCCGCCAGGTTGGCTCTGGGTGACATGCGGGCAGAACATCCGAGTCCCATCGCCGTTGTTACCTGCCCTTCTAAACCGCAGCTCACTCCATCTATTCAAGCATCTCACCATTGTCGTCACCAATATCGAAATTTTGGTATCGGAATTCGAACCCGGGTCGCCCGTACAGTGGGATGCAACAATTATTGCTCGCCAAATTATCCATGACTATTTTCATTAATTTTTCTGTTGTTTCTGTTGTTTTTAAGGAATAAATTTTTAAGTATGCTGATGCAGAGAGATGTCAACAGCTTGTTTGTCGTTTTGTTTCAATTCCTGACGCTCTTATTGGGTAAATCAAAGTGCATGAACATAGTAATGGACAATTTGCTGGGTAATACTTATGCATCCCACTGTACAATGAAAAAAATAACATTGATCTCTCGAACCCTTTCTGTATTCTAGCATATTTTATGTTTCCAAAAGTAGTACTAACAATACGATTTAAGAATGTTCTTCAGACACTAAGGCATAATTGAAATGTTCTTAAATATGCTAAACTTTTTTTTAAATCAGAAAAGGAAACTACGATGCTTTAATAAATTTACATTATTTTCAAAATATTTTTTCTGTTTCCTTATTTGAAAATTTGTAGGCTGTAAATATCCCAAACCATGATAATAGAGAAAAAGCCTCCCCGATGGCGCAGCGGTAGCGTCTTCGCCTTGTAATCAAGGGGTCCCGGGTTCGATACCCGGTGGAGGCACAAGTGGTTCGGATCCCACTTTAAACTGTAGGTCCAGTCCCGATTAGCCTTACTGTGCATAAAGTGGACTTAAAACAACAAATAAATCAAATAAATCAAAAAGATAATAGAGAAAAATATCGAAGGACAAACCACAATCCTGCCTACGGCACCAAAATATCTACCGCGCTTTCCACATTTCACCGGGGCGCACCAAAGCTTTCACCAGGTTAAACCATGACGTCATCAATTTACACCGGCGTCAAGAGCTGCTGCGGCTGGTGAATCAAAATGGCGTCGTCTGCACTGAAGCTTCTTCTGATTCGTGATATGCGTTCTGTAGGCAATAGTACGGAATGTCACGCCGATTTTGTTGCACGGAGAGCGAATAAACTGGATGCAGACATAAACTGTCGACATTTTAAATGCTATTGCTCCTTCACTTGCACGCAAAGTGAAATAAAGTATGCCGATGCATCAAAACGTGCGTCCATCTTCTGCTGCAACATGCAGGAAAGCATCCATTTGCAATATCTTTACGAAAGAATACCACTTAAATTCGCAGTATACACATGCAAAATAAGACGTCGTTAAGTGAAAATAGAGGGTGTCTCAGAATCATTTCGTTTTTAAAACTATTAAAATAAATACTTAATTTTTTTGTATAAAGATACATTTATTATGAAAAGAAAGCTTAAACATTAAATTTTTATTTGTGGGAAAGAGTATTGGACAAATGGTAAGCGTTCATGTTTCACATTCAATTATGCGATCACTCACAGAAGCATTGAAGAGGACTAGCATTGATTTCATCTGTAAATCTCTACTTCCATTCTCTCACATTTTGTGGCATTGGGGTCTATACCTTACTCTAAAGGTAACCCCATAAGAAAAAAATGTGCTGGTGTCAAATCGGAACTTCTCGGTGGCCAGTTAATGTCCCCTCTGCGACTGATGACCGTTTCTGGGAATAACCGATGAATCATTGGTGACGTGAGAAGTGGCTGGAAAAACGTGTTTCTGTTGAAGCCATCATGGTTCCGAATTGCAAGAGTTAAAAAAGTCCTAATAATGAAATGAACTGTCGACTTATGCAAATTTAAAGAAGCTGCACGCTGTCTTAACGATTGGCGAGGATCCTCAGCCTGGTTCACACGGTCAACGTTTCTGTTCGATCTTCATGACCTTGGACGTCCGGGCATTTTACTCGTCATAGTGCTTCCAGTGTTTTCAAACTTTCTCACCCAATATTCAATTACATTTGAGCTTGGAACGTCTCTCATTCCTGTCAGGTTATAATGATGCCGGTACAAACGACACACAACAACATAAGAATAATTATTTTTATAAAACACACGAACACAAGAAAGACGTTGCTGCCCCGTAAAGCGCACCCTGGCAACTAAATATTAGCAATATTGCCAAGCGTTTGAGATCTATCTCATTTCTCCGTAATGTGCGAATTGCCACAGAGGGCGGATTAAAAGACGAAGATATTTCTGAGACACCCCTTATATAACATTCATGAAATATCTTCTGTGATTTAATCACTGATGGATAAACGCGGATATGCGTGCACATTCCGAATCTAACTTTCATTTGTTTCAGTATGAAGCTTTCTGAATTTCACCCAATTTGACTTCATTCTTGGTGTACAGTGGGATCCTTGAGTATTACCGTGCAAATTGTCCATGACTATTTTCATTATTTTTTCTCTAACATCCTATGTGTTTTCAAGCTATGGATATTTATGTATGCTAGTGCAGAAGTTGTCAACAGTTTGTTTTAAGCTTTCTTTTAATTCTTCAAGCTCTTATTGGGTCAAATAAAGTAGACGAACATGGTGATGGACAATTTGCACGGTAATACTCATAGATTCAACATAACCAGTCTGATACACGCTGGTGAATTCTGGGAAACGTAGCTAGATACGGGGCTGCCCCCCCCCCCCAACACCCATGTCCGTAACGACATAGAAACGATGGACAAAACAGAGCCGTTATACAAGTTAATTCAAGAGATATGCACGAGACTGCACAGCAAGTTACGAAAAAACCAAAAAGAAAGAAAAACATCGCGTTCCGTTTTTCAAAAAGCATCATTGGCAACTAATGAAAGGAGAGAGAGTGTGTTCTTCCAAAAGCACGACAGAAAAGCACAAAAACTGTTTGTTTTCCTCTGTTTGATCCTCAATATCGTTGCAAATGCTCGGCTCGCTTGAAAACATCAAGGGGAGAGGAAGTTACATGCACAGTGGCACATCGCATCGCTCGTCTCATTGCTCGTAATGTATATCGATGAAATCTTCTTTCTCTTTTTTCCCCCCTACCAAACGCTACGTTGCCATGGTACCATCCCCAGGGCAATCTGGCAAATGATGAACCAGGAAAGTTGTATTTTTCCTTTCTTCCGCAGTGTATTTAGTCCATGGATCACTCCTGGATGGAACTTGTTTACGTGAAGTGTGCCATGATTACGAAATAGGCAGTCGCGACAAACTTTCAGGTTTTTGTAAGGCCGCTTCAGACGAAAGCATTCTTACTTAACATTTATGCCATGACCAGAATATTACCGTGAAGAGTGGAAAATCATATGGCATTTCAGATGACGTGGCATATTTCATGGCATTTCTCAAGGACAGAATCGGTCCTATTTCCGTAGCATAACCAATCAAAAGCGAGCTCTAGGTCACGAGTGGAGCTGTTATGGCGGCCGAGTTAGATGTAAACAATGTATCACTTCAAATTTTTAAAACCCGATAACTATTTAACCGAGAGGAATAACGTTTCGTATAAAACGTTATTAGATGCAAGACAATGGCGCTGATTAAATACATACTTTACAACGTATACAGTAAACGTATAGAAGAATATTTTAGTTGTTTCAATTGTAAACACCGTGCACTCACCATAGATGGTGTAACTCGAGGTGCCTTTCGTGCTGTATATATTATCCACTGTAATCGCAAAAGCTAACCGAAATTTTACATGAAATGCTTCCGTGTAAAGTACTGTTATAAATTTTTTTGAAAGCATTTACATAGTATTTTTGCTAGAAAAAATGTAATAGGAAATGCTAAAGCGGGCCTAACAGTTAACGAACGAAATTCTCGGAAACGAGTTGAAGACTTGTCTGAACTCACTGTTGGTGTCACACGTGAATGCACAGAGCATAGAAGCGCACCTGGATAGCTTCAAAGCTATTTTCTCCCCCCCTGAATCTCCACTGCATTCTTGTATCGGAGACGAGGCTTAATCCCCTCACACCCTCCAGCATGGTCTCCTTGAGAGGCTACAACGTCTTCCGAAACGACAGGTTGGGGAAACGAGGTGGCGGGGTGATGGCACTGATAAGGGAGGATATTAACGCGGTGGTTGTAGCTAAATCTGACGGTAACTATGCACGAATCACAGAATATATTTTCCTGGAACTTACCATCAACAAACAGAAGCTACTGCTGGCTGTTGCGTACCGTCCACCTGGAACGTGCTTTGTAAATTGTGAGGAGGAACTGGCTAAACTCATTCCCATGTACTCGCATGTATTATTACTGGGCGATCTGAACTTTCATTTAGAAACTGACAAACCTGAAGTAAATAAATTCCGCGCTGCTATCTCTTCTTACAATCTAAATATTTTGAAGCTCGATCCTACCTTCTACACGGCCAACTCGCATTCTTGGCTAGACGTAATCTTAACAGGAGACTGCTCTCGAATCACCAAACATGGACAAACGAGCGCCTGCGGTCTCTCGTTCCACGACCTTATTTACGTTGCTTACTCGCTCAATGTTCCGAAATCCAAGCCAAACATAATTGAATACCGGGATTTAAAGAAAATTAATCTCGCTTCACTAAACGAAGATGCTACAAGAACACCATGGAATTCAATATACAGCTTCACTAATATTAACGATAAGCTCAATGAATTAAATAGTCTAATCTTACACCTTTTCGACAAACAAACGCGTCACGCGGCCTGCTTCCCCCTGAATGACCGACAGCATTCTCGCACTTATGGAGGAGCCCGATTCGGCTCACCGCAGGTTTAAATCTGACAAGCGCCTCAAATCTCCAAATACTTTAAATAGTTCTAATAACTACCGCGTGTTGAGAAATCGATGTAATCAGGCCGTGCGCAACGCAAAGAGGAGGCTTGCTTACGAATTATTAAATATGCAAGGCAACCCCCGAATGTTGTGGAATAACTTAAGAAATCTAGGGCTAGGAGAGAAACGTAACGTAGATCCTACTCGTGTTTCGTCCCTTGATGAATTAAATACACATTTCTCTCTCTCTAATTCAATGAATAACGATGCTAAAAATGTTACTATTAGAGCTATAGCAAACCACAAGACAGAAATGATAGAGTTCAATTTTAACCCAGTCTATGAGTTCCAAGTTGCAACCGCTATCGGTCGGATCAAATCTGGTTCTGAAGGAGCCGACAACCTCCCATTCCGACTAATAAAGATGATTTTACCTCATGTATTGCCATACATCACTGACATTTTTAATCTTTCTCTTCGCTCTGGTATTTTTCCAGATAAGTGGAAAATTGCACACGTTCTTCCTCTCGCCAAGACTGACCCCGCCACTTCCATTGACAATTTCCGACCCATCAGTATTCTTCCCGCTCTATCGAAAGCATTAGAATACATTGCTCACGACCAAATCAGCCGACACAGATGAAGTTCTGGCTCCGTTTCAGTCGGGATTTAGACCTAATCACAGCATTAGCACCGCCATGACTCACATAACCGACGACGTCAGACAAGCGATGGACTGCAGACAGGCATCAGTTTTAGTTTTATTGGACTACACGAAAGCTTTCCAGTCACTCGACCATGATATTCTCATTTGCAAGCTAAAGTCATTTTTTAATTTTACCACCTCTGCAACGGACTGGGTCAAATCCTACTTAACTGGACGTAAACAAAGGGTGGTTTGTGATGGCAAGTGCTCGGCGCTATCTGAGATCACTTGTGGCGTTCCGCAAGGAAGCGTACTCGGCCTTTATTAATTTCTTTATACATTAATGATCTGCCAAATATCTCAAAACACTGCCGTTATCACCTGTATGCCGATGACCTCCAGTTGTACTATTCTGCACCCCCAGTAATGTTAAGCGATGGTATTTCCAAGGTTAATGAAGATATAGAGAGGATTGTTAACTGTTCGCTAGACAATGGCATGTATATTAACCCTAATAAAACACAAGCGATTTTGATTGCTTCCGATAAACTGAAACGTTACGTAGATCTTAACATTCAGCCTTCCATTCTTGTAGATTCGACTCGCATTCCATTTAACCAAACTGTTAAAGATCTGGGAATTGTATTAGACGGAAATTTATCATGGTCACATCACACAAGTTCGGCGTGCAGAAAAGCCTTCGCATCTCTGTATTCTATAAGACGCATGGGCAAGTTCCTCCCCACCTCTATCAAGGCCAGGGGTTCGGGGTTCGATACCCGGTGGAGGCACATAGTGGTTCGGATTCCACTTTAAACTGTAGGCCCAGTCCCGATTAGCCTTACTGTGCATAAAGTGGACTTAAAACACCAAATCAACCAACCAATCTATCAAGGCCAAACTATGTCAGTCCCTAGTTTTATGCCATTTACATTATTGTGACGTAGCGTATTCCGGCTTAACAGGTGAGTCAGCTAGACGTCTGCAGAGTGTTCAAAATGCCTGCTTACGATACATTTTTAATTTAAAATATTGGGAAAACCTATTTTCACTTTATTTTCTCAAATTGGGGTGGCTACGTATGCAAGAAAAGCGAACGCTGCACACACTGATTTTACTTTACAAAGTTCTCAACCTCAAGTCACCTTCCTATCTTCTTTCTCGCTTCCAATTTCTTCACGAATTTCACGATCGCGACACCAGATCACGCAGCTCCTCATCTCTCTCTATCCCCGTCCACAGATCAAACTTCTTCTCCAACTCTTTCTCTGTATCGGCTGTAAGACTATGGAATCAGTTGCCAGAAAGCACTAGAACAGTAAGCTCCGTCGCTTCCTTTAGCAGACGTGTTCGCCACTATCTTCAGAATTCGCGTTAGGCTAGATCTTTCCCTGTCAAGCAGACCAAAGGGCATATGCAAGTGCATTAATTCTTAAAATACTTTGTAATTACTTCTATACAATTTTAAATTTTGCATTCCAATATCGTATTTTGTGTATTATATATTTTGTATTTTGTGTGTTATATTCAGGGCGTTAAGACTTGTGTGTATGAGTATAATGTGTGTGTGTGGACTTACGTGAAACGACTTAATGTACTTCGTGTATAATATAATAGCTAATGTATAATTTTATGTGTATGGTTGAGTGGAAGAAAAGGCTTTGTACGGCCTTAACTCCGCCATTTAAAACAAGGCGCAGTGGCGCCATCTGTTATCCTCTATAGACAGTGGAGTAACTTACATGGACCTGTAGAGCTCGAGTCCATCCAATAATTGGCCCGTTGTTATACAGGGTGATCATAAAGACTCTATACATTTTAGTGATATCGTGACAAAATATATTTCTTTTGCAGGTTAAGTGAAGCAACGGTAACAGTAGAAGATAGAACAGCCGTTGTTCGTGCTCGTCTGCTTGGAATGACATGTGAACAGGTGCGGACGGACTTCGCCCGGTAATTCAGAAAACCAGGTTCCACCAAGATCACACGTAGCCCCACCGCATTCTCCTGGAGACTCAGTATCCATAATCCCATCAGCTACCAACTGTGACTCATAACATGGTCGATTGGGGAACACCAAGCTCCCTACTGTGTACCAACAGGATGGGGCACCACTCCATTTTGTCACCTTCGTTCGGGGTCATCAAAACGAAGTTTTCCCGGTAGATGGATTGGTTGTGCCTCGCAAGGGGGAGTTTGCCCCTCCCCTCTCGAGGTGGTTTATGAAGTCTAAGGTGTACGATGTGAAGATCTACAGCACTGCCCAGCTGAAACAACGCATTACGGCCGCAGTTGCCGAGATTACACCAGCTATGTTGGAGAAGATGTTTCAGGCTGTGGTGGATCGCTGGCATCTGTGCCTAGATTTGAGGAATAGTCACATTGAATTATATTGATTTTATGTCCTACTGTGTATTTCAGTACATACTGTATTTTGTGAAAAAATCCTGTTTATGCAGAAATTCATAGTGACTTTATAATCACCCTGTATTTTATATTAGAAAAAAGTCCCCGCTCTTTAGTAATACAAAATTTTCATCATTAAGAATTGTCACAAGTTAATTACTGACTGACTGTTACAAAACTATTTTATAAAAAATGTTACATCTCTCATATGATACTTTTCAGTGTCTATATTATTTACACTGTCCGCTGTTACGTCGTTATTAGGAAACTAAGGGAGGATGAGGGCATATAACAAGGATGAGTATGACCGATGTACCAATTATCTTTTATCATTACCATCGGTCTTTCTATGCACTTCCCCAAGATCTCATTTTTCTGCTCTCTGAGAAAAGGACAGCCGTCTCATACGAACCAGTATTATTTCCCATGAAGCCCTGCATATATATTAGATCACAGCACCTACTTCGAGAGAAAGAAGCCAGTATGTTCCCGCAATAAACTCTGATATCCATCCAGTCCACATTCGGCTCATGTCACCATCAATTCACGTTCGGCTTGATGGTTGAAATTTAGAGAAGCAGGGGGCCAACAGTGAGATGCAGATAATCACGAAACTTCAAGCAATTTAAAATTTAAAACCCCCCAACGCGACTCTCGCCCTCGTCATGAACAACGACCCTCTGTTCTCAAGGGAGAATGCAGCTGTCCAGGCCTGGAATCAAAACAATAGTTCTGCACATAACAGACTCAAGCAGACGACATAACTTCTGCGAGCGCGCCAGTCAGTCTACAGTTTTGACATTTCCTGGTCAATGTGACAGATATGAAAATTTGAACTACAACCCTGCCCGAAAATATCTCTTCGCCTCAGTGAAGTTTAGACAGCCATAGAACGCATAACTTTAACTAACTTTAACGAACTGTCCGAGCTGTGAGCAGTTAAAATTAATTAGAGCGAGATACTTTTCGTCCTCCAAATCAACTCGCAAAGAAGGTGTTATTGTGTTTCCGTGATACGCGATTATCACTCTTCAGTGCAAACTTTAAGTCACGTGGGGTGGAGCTATGGCAGACTGACCAATAACGAAGAAGGCATTCCGCCCCGGTGGCAAGGTAGCCGGACAATCAAGAGTGAAACCAGGATACATCGGCAACAGTTCCAATACATCGCTCCAACTCTCTGGGAGAGAAAAACTTTGCTCGAACAGTTTTCGGTACATCGCTTGAACCTGTAAGAAGCTTCAACACAAGACTCCAAAGGAGATTTTCTGCTTCACTTCAGTGCGAACAGTCGTTTTCTCTCTGATCTAAAGTCAAACTTTATTGTTTACTAAGAAGTGCTTCAGTATTATAGTGTCTGTTTATACGTACGGCTAGCGACCGTCTCTTGTCTTCACCCAGTGCATGATGGGCCTGTCGACTCACTTCGACAGTCAGCTGTTATGGTAATGTATGTAATGTGATGAGATGATGTAAGTATTTGTATAGCTCATTAAATAATATATTTTCATATGTCTCAGTGTCCTAATTTCTTGTAACTAATAACAATAATTGATCACTGAACTTGGCTCGTGAATAAAGACCAGCGAATAAGGACTTGAATGGCCTTCTCCATTGGCCGAATTACTGGCCGTTAACAAAACATTCTGATATTGTACACATGCCATGAATTTGTATCGTGTATTTTCTTGCAGTACTATGGATTAGCAAACATCACATGCCAAAATTAACATTTCGAACCTACTTGCCATTTTCTTATTTATATGAGTATCGAGAAGCACAAAAAACTCTCAAAATAGGCAGGCAAAAAGGCACCGAAAAATATAAAACATGCTTCAAAAGCAATGGACTTCGTCAGATTGGTTATTATTTCCGGAATAGCCTCTCAAAAAAGCAGTTATTTTCGAAATAGGCACTTACTATTACTCAAACAGGCAACCACAGCTATTGTAAAATTCATGTATTTCAGTCAGAGATGGAATGAAACGGTTCTTAAATGAAAAAGCCTACATTTTCTAGACAAGGAAGAAGAAAAGGAAATCTTCAGCCTACATATGGCATACTAATTGACTGGCTGATTTGGTTTACATGTCTTCGCTTTTCTGCCACTATTGGCTAATCGCGAAGATGAGGATGAGTGACCATATGATGAAATTGCGAAACTCACAAACAACACCCATGCCCCGACCGGGATTCGAACTTGAAACCCTGACACCGTAGCGCGCTAGTCTAACAACTACATCACGAAGTTTGGCTTATGGTATACCGGGTTGTCACAATTAAAGGTACCCTACTAAGAGCAAATAGTTTAAATTTTCACAACCAGGTGCAATCGTGGCGTTTAGAATTAAAATTCTCCTACTCAGAGCACTCTGGAGCAAGTTCGAAGCAGCGGATTGCCCTGAAACATGGTATAGAGTCTATGGCGACGTTGAGGAAGCTAATGCTGACGAATAAAATATTTCAAACTTTCACCACCAGGTGAAATGTGGCGCTTAGAATTAAATTTCTCCTACTCAGAGCACTCTGGAGTCAGTTCGAAGCAGCGGATTGCGCTGAAACTTGGTATATAATCTATAGCGACCTTGGGGAAGCGAATGCTGACGAATAAAATAGTTCAAATTTTCACCACCAGGAGGAAATGTGGCGCTTAGAATTACATTTCTCCTACTCAGAGCACTCTCGAGTCAATTCCAAGCAGCGGACTGCGCTGCAACTTGGTATAGGGTCTATGGCGACCTTGGGGAAGCGAATACTAATCAAATTTTCAGCACAAGGTGCAAATGTTGCGGTGAAATCTGATGTACAATGAAAAATATCGTGCTGCTGGTGGTAAAAATTTGAACTATTTTCTTCGTCAGCATTTTCTTCCCCAAAGTCGCCATAGACTGTATCGCATATTGAAACTGCTGTGTCAACAAAAATTCAAATTACCGATTTTGTTACTTCAGCGCCACATTTCAATATTGTGGTCATAATTTGAACTAAGTTTTTCATCAGCATTCTCTTCCCCATTATCTACATTGCCTCTATACCATGTTTCAGTGGAATCTGTTGCTTCGAACGGGCTCCAGAGGGCTCTAAGTAGGAGAAATTTGATTATAAGCGCCACATTTGCACCTGGTGGGAAAATTTGAACTATTTTCTACGTTAGCATTCGCTTCCCGAAGGTGTACATAGCTTTTATACAAAGTTTCAGCGCAATCCGTTGCTTCAAACGGACTCCAGAGGCTCTCTAAAAGGGAGGGACATTTAGTTTTGATCGGCACATTTCCACCTGGTGGTGAAAATTTGAACTATTTATTTTTCTTCTGCATTCGCTTCCCCATGGTCTAAATACCCTATGTTCGAAGTTCCTACGCAATCCGTTGCTTTGAACAGGCTCTAGTCTAGAGGGTTCTGAGTTGGGCACCTTTAATTGTGGTCACCCGGTATATTATTGCACAAAATTATACAACAAATCTCCTAGCTCAGCCCACCCAAAAGTTGGCACCACTGTCTCTAAAGTTCTAGCAGTGTAAAAAACAATGAAGGAGACGAGTGACGCAGATGATTTACACATTCATCCACCGGGATGAAGAGGCTCTTCAGGAGTTGACGAAGATAGCTCGCTAGTTCAGGTACAGATAGCCATGTTGACACTTGTTCTTCTGTTTGGCCACGCACATTCCTCCACCCACATCCTAAAAATTGAAAATAATACGTGAATGCGCACCATACTGAATAAAATAACGTGACATTTCCTTTCAGTGCGCATCTCACATACGTATCATGTTTCTCCGCCAATCACATGCCTTCACAATTGGACGATAATGACACAAATATAAAGTAGAGGACGCCAGTGTGGCACACTTTGTTTCAGGACCAGTTTATTCATACACAGGATAACTTGGATAATACATTAAAGCATATAGCTTGAGCTTTACACAATGGCGGATCTACAAATCTTGGCCCTCCGCAAAATATTACCAAAGGCCCCCTTCTACCAAAATACCTTTACACACTCACACACACACATATTATATATATATATATTGATGAAGGAATTGGGAGCATAAAAGTCGAAACATTAATTTGCCTCCAACATCGCTCAGAAGCTCGCAAGTTGAACGCTCATTCACCCCACATTCCACCGGATGCAGAGCCGAGCAACAAGAATTTTCCACTCGGCTCTGCACAGTCAGCAAGGCAACGGCCCTCGCCAGCGGTGAGTGCACCTCCACTGTAAATTTCCATCTGCATCCAGGGATACCCCAGGTGCACAGTGGAGGTGCAAAGTCCACCAACCTATGACTCAAATCCAATGTATAAAACCGCTGGAGACAGTAAATCGATCTCTCACTTCGCTCCAATATCACCACCAAACTGATCGACGAGAAGAGGACGACGGCCTGCTGAGAGATCGCGACAGTACGAGGCGGCAACAAGCGAGAAGTCCATAGCAGTCCGGATTAAGCCAACCGAAGAATCTGCAAGAATAAAACATGTCGCCGAATTGCCTGCCGTCTCTTGTCGTCATCTTCGATCTCTACAGCGGACACCTGTCACCATCGCCGACGCCAGAAGCCGAGGGCCAGACCAACAGCAAGGGGTGAGTAGCGTTCAACAACACAGGCTCCCAACAATCCTTCATCAGCCTCCTTAAGGGTAGAGGTGGTTAGCCAAGTCAAACTTAAGACCTATTGTATTTATCTGAGCTACGTCCCGGCGTGACTCGATCCCGTACCTTACCCGACGTCACGCTACATGGTGGAGATAGCCGGCTCCACTCTGTGGATTTCCATAAAATTTTAATTTTTTTTTACGTCACTCAAAACCCCATAATCTAAAATCCCCGCCGCACACAGCAGCAACCCTAGAAGTTCTTCTTTTTCGATAATACACTTCGTATTATAAACTCCCCACTCGTAAATTTTCTCTTCCGCTCACTATCTTTTATTCCTTGTGAATAAGTGCATAAAAATTCCCCCTTCCTAAATTCGCATGAACGAATCCCAAATTATTCTTCACGAAGAGCTAGACCGTTCTCTTGACCAGATTCTCTCCTTAGCCTCCGCTATTAATTCGCCCGCTCCTTCCCCCCGAATAACCAGATCCAAGGCTCAACATCCCGATTATCCCCAGTTTCTAGGTGGTCTAGAAACACCCAAACGAAAAAAGAAACACCCAGAACCCCAAACCAGTACACCTAAAACTAACACCCCTACCATCAATCCATCCCCGTCAATAATGTCCGTAAATATACCCCATGGCTTATACCCCGCCCCCTTCACAGGAAAAAACCCTCAAGAAGTTGAGCAGTTTTTTGAAAAGTTCGATAGCATTGCGGGCGCTTTGGCGTGGGAGGAAAATAAAAAACGCGAAATGTTGCCATTGTTCCTCGCACATTTTTGAACGATCTCAAGAAGCAGCCAAACTTCAACACCCTCACCTTTCCGCAAATCAAAAAAGAATTAATTTCATTATTTAAAGGCAGTCACTTAGTCAGCATGCCCATCCAAATTTTATTAGAGACAAAACAGGAAATTAACCAGTCCATTCATGATTATGTCATTCGTAAGAAAAATCTCGTCCTTCAATTCTTCCCGCAAGCGACGAACCCTCAAATCCTTTCTTATGTTGTGTCGGGACTTCGATCTAAACACATCGCTGCGATAGGAGACAAAGAGTTCACCGACACAAGTTCTCTTATTGCACATCTGCAGAATCAAGAAAGGCAAGACATGCTGATTCAAGCTAGACGCAATGAGGAACAAAGTGAAGCGATGAAACTGATAGATGCCGCTAAGTACATGCATTCCATTTACGCAACAGCCTCCCCTCAGTTTACCAGCTGTACGCAACCTCAGGTCAGCAACACCCATCCTTTCCCCACACCTCAGCCTGCTTCGTCATTTGTGACGTATTCCCCCCCTACCCCCCTCCCGCAGATCTCTCAAGCTCCATACAACTTTCTTCCGCAGCAACCTTATCAAGCACCAGCAGCTCTTCCGACCAACTCCTGGCAGGTCCAAACCACGCCCACAGTCCCTCCTTCCCTCCCCTCAAGTCAAACTCCAAACAGGCAGTCTGCTAGTTCTCCCAGCGCGGCCGTTTCCCAGTCTTGCAACGCAATTCTGCCATCTGGCGGTTCAACAGCGAACCAACTAGATTCAGTCACGAACCAATTGCAAACCTTAACATTAGAAAATAAAGTTGAAGCGTTGTGTCACACTGTCCAGAACCTGGCAGATCAAATACAATCAAATAACAGTAATCAATTTCAGACCCGGCCTACTTTTTACGGCCAGGGGAATTGCAATCGCAGAGGTTCTACTCGCGGCATGCGACGTAATTTCAGGTCTCGAGGTGGAAATAACAATTCAGCCGGGGGGCGACAAAATTCACAGTTTTCACAATGCCAGATCTGTTTCCGGTCAAATCATTCTACCAGGGACTGTTTTTATAATCCAAACAATGAAAACAAGGGCGATTTAAACTGAAAAACCGTGTGAATCGATGGGACGGATCCACACGCAAGACAAAATTTGACACAGTTCCTATCCTTGAAAAAAACAACCTATTCTTCATTCACGCTCATGTAAATAATCACCCCCTAGAAATTATGATTGACAACGCAAGCCAGATTAGTATTTGTCCTCAGCATTTAATTCCACCTAATGCAAAGAAAATTCAAATGCACAGCATTATTAAAGGCGTCACTGGCAACAGACTTCCTATCTCAGAAATTGTAATACTCCCCCTTCACATAGGAAGATATAGGTACTCCCACCCTTTTAGGGTTGTGCAATCCAAAGAATTACCTCCTCTCCTTGGCAATGACTTCTTGAAGACACAAAATTGTGACATTTCACTTAGTACTAACCTGTTAACTCTTAGACGCTTAGGCCATATTCCAAACTATAACCTTCCCACAAAATCACACACCTACACCATCCCTGATGTAATTTTTTTTAAACTACACCCTACTAGCAACCAACACAGTTTAGTAACAATCCCAGAAAATGTAACCCTAAAACCTAGAACCCGAACATATGTTCCAGTTTCCATCACTCCCCCCCTCCCCTACAATATCCTACTCACACCCTCTCAGGAAACACTCCTTACATACAATATCCTCATACCCCATGCTCTCCTTAACACTTCTTCCCCTCTGTTACTAATTCATAACCCCTCAGAGAAACCAGTCACACTCAAATCCAACACCCCACTTGGCCAAGCAACCCCATGTGACATTCTAGTAGACATGACAGACACATCCAACACTGATATGACTACCACGACATACGCATGCACAGAAGACAATACAGACAACACAAGACTGAAGGAAAGTCAGAAAAAATTTGACCCATCTTGCATCAGTATTAACCCTGACTTATCAGAGGCAGACAAACAGAAAATCATACAGTTAGTATTTGATTATGCTGATGTTTTAGCTTGGAAAGGCGATAAACTCACCACAACCCCAATTTATGAGTACGACATTGACATTGGCAACAATCACCCTCCTTATATGAGACAATACCCCATCCCTTTGAATCTTAGAGAGCAAATGAAAATTGAGCTTAACAAGCTCTTACAAGATGGCATCATTCGCAGGTCAGAAGGTAGTCCATTCCGACACCCAGTTCTCTTAGTGCGCAAGCGAGACAATTCGTTCCGCGTGGTGTCTGACCTTCGGGCACTGAATAAAATTATTCAGCCCTCTTCTCTCCCAACACCTAACATTGACAACATTTTAGCAGACATGGCAGGCAAGAAATATTACACAACCCTTGACCTTAAATCGGCATTTTTTCAGGTAAAATTAACAGAAAGGTCAAAGAAAATGACCTCATTTGCAATTAGTAATTGTGGAAATTACGAGTATGAAGTACTGCCAATGGGATTGAAGACAAGTAGTCAGGTCATGAACAATGTAATGTCTATGGCTCTATCTGGCATAGATAGTTCCGAGATATCAGCATATACGGATGACATAATTTGCTACACAAACTCAGTTGACGCAATGCTACAAGTTTTACATAAAGTCTTTGCTAAATTACGTGCAGCCAATTTGAAACTAGGGCCAAATAAATGTAAATTTTGCTTTGAGGAAATTCCAGTCTTAGGCCATCTCGTGTCGCAAAAAGGATTTAAAATTTCTGATCACATCCTGCGTGCAATCAAAGAATTCCCTCCACCTAAATCTAAGAAGAATTTGAAATCTTTCCTAGGCATATGCAATTTCATCAGACGCTATGTACAAGGGTTTGCGGAACCCGCAGAATGTTTGTTCAAATTACTCAAAAAGAAAGTAAACTTTCATTGGCATGAAGAGCATCAGAAAAGCTTTGAGGCATTAAAAGACAAAATTATTTCCGCACCCATTCTTAGACCTTATGACCCAAAGCAGACTTCATGCGTATACATCGACGCGTCATACCAGGGTATAGGCGGTTGTCTTATGCAGAAGGATACTGATGGAGTACTACATCCGATAGCCTTCTGCAGCAGACACCTTACAGACACTGAGAAAAAAGCAGACGTCTTTTCTCTTGAAATTGCAGCTGCCTTTTATGTCCTGAAATCATTCAAATTCTTCTTAATCAACACACCTTTTATAGTTTTCACAGATAACCATGCATTGTCTTACCTTAGAACAACAAAACAGTTGTCCGGGGTCCTTGCTCGAAGATCACTCTTCTTCCAAGAGTTCGACTTCCAAATCCACCATATCCCATCGTCACAGAATGGTATTGCTGATGCATTATCGAGGAATCCTGTAGACCCAGCCCCTTCCTTGCCCAAAGACACAGCACAAGACACTTCCCTTGACACAGACGAGGAGGACATACTAAATCAAGTCTTCGTGTTACAATCCGATGACTTTGACATAGGTACGGCACAAAGAGAGGACCCATACTTACAAGCATTAATCAAAATTCATGAAAACCACCCAGATGCTGATCACAAATTAGAGAAAACAGCCTACTCATTTGTTCTTGACAACGGAATCCTTTATAGGAACACTAAATTTGCACCAGGCTATAGAAGACAGTTATGTATTCCCCAAAAACTAAGAAAAGAAGTGTTTCAATTAATTCACTGTAACAAAATGATGGCCGCACATCAAGGTGCTGCTAAAACATACTCCCATCTCTCTTTACGCTACTATTGGCCTAATCTAAAGAAATATGTGTACGCTGCAGTACGCAAATGCACTGAGTGTCAAGTAGCAAAAAGAGCTCACGGAGCCGTACAACATACACTGCAAACGAGCCCACCCGCTAGTCATCCCTTTAGCCAAATACATATTGACGTGTGTGGACCACTGACTTCAACCTCTGACACAGGACACAAATATTTTCTATCCGTTGTTGACAATTGTACCAGATTTGCCATAACTACAACCCTCCCCAACCATGATGCCAACTCAATAGCTAATGCTCTTGTCTCCCATGTTTTTCTCATTTTTGGTCTTCCAGAGACGATTATGCTTGACAGGAGCTCCCCGAACTGTAGCAAATTAATACAGGAATTATCCAAAATTACTGGTGTCACATTAAAATTTGTTGATACCGCTGCCCACTTCAGAAATGGTGTAGTCGAATCATCTTTTCACTACTTGAAATCCATCATGAAAACTTATGTGGTACAAAAACAAGGTAAATGGCATGAACTTTTGGCTAGCGCGACCCATGCCCACAATGTAAGTACACATCTTGGCATGAACAACTCCCCCTATTTTTTGCTATTTGGACAACACCCTAGGTTAATTGCAGATGCTGTTCTCCCTACTAATCCCAACACCACTATCCACTCTAATGAACAGAGAATAGAACAACTCCAAGCCGCTCGAGAACTAGCACACAAACATTTAGCAAAGCGATTTGAGCTGCAAAAACAATGTGCCGACAAAAAGACACAACAAACAACCTACTCCCCGGGACAATTAGTGTATATTTTGGACACTACCCCTCATCCCCACGTACCCAAGGCATTTTCCTCCTCCTACAAATTTCAAGGGAAAATAATTTCACAAAACGACGCCAATTCCTATTTGGTGGAATACACCGATGGTCGTGGCAAACTGAAAACCGATGCTATCACGATTCACCGTTTGAAAACAAGGCACCTTGACTCGGACGAGTCTGTCACTTAAATATTCAATTTTCCATTTTTCACCGTTGCACAGTCCATTCACACTTTATAACTATACTTTTCGCACCCACATGTCAATATAATACTTGTATTTTCGCATTTTTTTTTTTCGCAACGTGATTTTTTCACCAAGCCGCACACAAGAACGAGCACATGTAAAAACGGAAGTTCCGCCATTTTGATTCACATAGTACCCTCTTCTTCCTGTTCTCTCCTCCTCAATACTGTACACAGAAAAGAGTCGGGAATTAACTTTAAAAGCAAGTTCGAAGACTGAAATAAACTTTTAATATTCCAGAAAGTAATAATAATAAAGAAGTAGAAAGTAAAAACGGCCAATCAGGAACGTAGTCTCTCAACTGACTACTGGTTGAGTACGTGAATTTTCCACTCGCTAGCGACAACGCGATTTTTTTTTCTGTCTGCAGCAAGCAGATTGTACAAAAAAAAAACTCGCACAAGTATCTGCGCATGCGCGACCTACCCGTAGACGAATCTCGCACAGCTGACGATTTAGTAATCGCTTCGGCTCGAGCAAATACATCGCGGAGCGCAAAACTTAAACAAATGGTAATAAAATACAAACAAATAAAAATGCAGAAGTTTATATTATAAACTATTCAGTCTCGAGAATCTCTTGCATTACAATTTGTTAATCCTTCTCTTTTATAATTTTTCATTAGTGATCTTTTACCACTTTATTTGAGTAGCTTACTCGGAAAACAATTTTTTTTTCATCACAAATCTCATGCTTAATACATGATATTTTTTTTATGCAAACTCAGTTTTAAAATTGTATCTTTGTCCCTTTCAGGGTTCACTAACGACAATGGCAGTAATGTTACTACTTTCCCTTTTTCCCCTCATTTTTTCGGTCACCACGGCGACTGAACATGTGAAAATTATCTCGGGAATTTATCTGAAAGAACTACCAGGCACCATCCCTTATCATTATACCATCCCCATCTACTATAATGTGAAATTAGAAATGCCTAAACCCCAGCACTTCCCATCAACACTACATAATGCCATGTGCAACAAAGGCGAAGAAGATTCCAACCAATGTAAACTTGCGGTCCAACTCCAAAATTTTCATTCACACCTTTTTTCACACCTTTCCCTCTTCACACGCCCCACCCCCAACACTTCCGTAGTTAGACAAAAGCGTGCACTCCTTGGCTTTATCAGTAGCATTGCTAACTATTGCTGTGATTTTGCCACTACTAAGCAACTAGAACCCCTATTCCAAAATGCTCATGAAGTAAAACAAACGATATCTAACATTAAATTACAACTGCAAGCTAATCATATTTTTTATCAAAATTTAACTGGTGAAATTCACTCTTTCCAACATCAGATTGAGGATGTTTTTACTGAATATGCTAACCACTCTGATAGTCTGGCTCGAAATCAGGAAGCATTGATTAATAAACTCAAAAATTTAACAATCAAAGATGCGCATCAAGCACAGGCATATCTCATCGAATTTATGACCCTAACCTTGCAGCTTAGCCAATTTTTCACCCTTTTTGAATATGAGAATACCATTAGCAATTGTAAACATCATTTTCTCTCTGAACATGTAGTATCTAAAACAACACTGCACCGAGACTTGAAAAAGATTCAAAAAAATATTCTTCCTACTGGATTTGATATAGCGATTCCTCTCACACTTATTGACATGTATTATCAGATACCACTGTCCCAATGCAGAATTTCTGCTGATGCTGTCAGTATTGAGTTGAAAGTGCCTATCACTTCCACTCAGAAGAAATACAAACTTTATTTAGCAATCCCTGTACCCTTTTCGTATCAAAATTTAACGTGCGTAGTGTCGCATAATCCATCGTATATCGCCATTGATGATTCTCATAATGTTGTCACTATTAGTGGTACAGACCTTGAAAATTGTCAGGTCCATACACAGAAATTGTGCCTTCTGCCTTCTCACACAGGAAGACACGATGGGCTCAATTTCTGTTTTTCCAAATTGATTCAAGCAACAACCGTGGCTGATACGATGAATGGGTGTACCTACACATGTCACGAATCCCACCTCACTGATGTGGTCAAATTAGATTTAAATGTTTATGCAATAATTAATCCTCCTCCTACCATCACCTTTTTTTATGCTAATGGCTCCACTTTACATTATAATCTTACCACTTTTCATGAACCCGGTGCAGTATTGTTACACGTGGCTTGCCGTACAGATGTACTTATCACCCCCGATATCAAAATTTATGCTATCTTTCCTTGCGGTTTCGATCATTCAACAATCCACCGAACCATTCATATCCTTCCTGCTGCCTGGACTAACAATCCCAATTTTCTACTCGACACCCATTATAAAATTTCCCCACTTGTGAATGCAACGGCTCTTTATCATAAACAATGGACATTTCATATCCCTCACCTTAACCTCTCCCAATATAAAGTTCTTGACATCCCTCCCATAACTCCACTTTACAGACATGCGGATTTTCCCATCATTATAATTTTTGTCTGGCTCACATGTCTCACTCTAGGTGTCATATACCAATTTAAACTTCTCCACATTCCCCTTTTCTTATGTTTTACTTCTAAGGCTCGTGCACTTACCCCTCATGACCTTGTAAAATCTCCTGCACATACAACCTCCTATCTCTTCTTAATTTTCATAGCTCTCCTGCTTCTTTGTATTTGCATTACTTACATGTACTTACGTCTAAAACGTCACACTTCTTGCTGTTCATGTTGTCACCGGCGAACCCCATCTCCTCCTAAGACATGTTCCATCCCTATTATTAGTCCTCCTATTTCCGTAACTGCTATATCTCAACGTCCCGCACATTCCCCACCACCCCCTCCCACTCTTCGTCAACTTACAACTCCCACTCGCTTAGCTCCTCCTCTTCCCACACGTATCACCTTCGATGATGGCTACTGTCTACCCACCCCTGTCATTTCACTTATGTCACCTTCGCCTCCAACCTTTACTCTTCCGCACTTAGGCGAACACCTTTTATTATAACTTCCCCTTCCCTACGCTTGTCGGCTCCCCCTTGCACAACGTCACCATCTGGCCATACTACACTCACGGCGTTTCTCAAGCATCTCTTCGGCAGTTCCGCATAGAGCCAGTCACCCAGCAGTCGGTCAGCGAGGAATCATCATGGCGCAGCAGTCATCCTGGAGCAGCTGTACAAGCAGCCAGCCAGCAGCCATCTATTGCAGACACCATGCAGCCAGCCAACCAGCGGCCATCTATTGCAGACATCATGCAGCCAGCCAGCCAGCAGATATCTTATTTCAGCTCATCATGCAGCCCGCCAGTCGGCCAGTGGACATCATGCAGACACCATGCAGCCAGCCTACCAGCTGACATCTATTGCAGACATCATGCAGCCAGCAGGCATCCTATTGCAGCCAGCCAGACATCATGCAGCCAGCCAGCCAGGAGCCTTCCCATCGCAGCAGACATCATACAGCCAGGCAGCCTGCACATATTCTATTGCAGACATCCTATTGCAGCCAGCCAGACACCATGCAAACATCATGCAGCCAGCCAGCCAGGAGCCTTCCCATTGCAGCAGACATCATACAGCCTGCCAGCCAGCTCATATTCTATTGCAGACGTCATACAGCCAGCCAGCCAGCACATATTCTATTGCAGACATCCTGATGCAGACATCATGTAGCCAGCCAGCCAGGAGACCTCCTATTGCAGCAGACATCATGATGCAGACATCATGCAGCCGGCCAGCCAGCAGATAGCTTATTGCAGCACACCATGCAGACATCATGCAGCCAGCCAGACACCATGCCGCCATCCTGCAGCAAGCACATAAACATGTAGCCAGCAGACCACAGGCAGCCTGCAGCTCAGCATACCACCAGCGGTCAGCATTCCAGCTGGACATGCAGCCAGACCCGTGCAGTACCAGCTATACCGACAGCTCCAACTTTTTTTTTTATTTTTATTTTTACACATTATTATATACAGGGTTTTTATTTTTCTTTACTCAATGTACCTTCAATTATTATTTCAAATATACTCTCCATAACCATCTCTACTCTGCTTCGTAACCACTCACAGTGGATACATCTTGGCCAGGGGAATGATGAAGGAATTGGGAGCATAAAAGTCGAAACATTAATTTGCCTCCAACATCGCTCAGAAGCTCGCAAGTTGAACGCTCATTCACCCCACATTCCACCGGATGCAGAGCCGAGCAACAAGAATTTTCCACTCGGCTCTGCACAGTCAGCAAGGCAACGGCCCTCGCCAGCGGTGAGTGCACCTCCACTGTAAATTTCCATCTGCATCCAGGGATACCCCAGGTGCACAGTGGAGGTGCAAAGTCCACCAACCTATGACTCAAATCCAATGTATAAAACCGCTGGAGACAGTAAATCGATCTCTCACTTCGCTCCAATATCACCACCAAACTGATCGACGAGAAGAGGACGACGGCCTGCTGAGAGATCGCGACAGTACGAGGCGGCAACAAGCGAGAAGTCCATAGCAGTCCGGATTAAGCCAACCGAAGAATCTGCAAGAATAAAACAAGTCGCCGAATTGCCTGCCGTCTCTTGTCGTCATCTTCGATCTCTACAGCGGACACCTGTCACCATCGCCGACGCCAGAAGCCGAGGGCCAGACCAACAGCAAGGGGTGAGTAGCGTTCAACAACACAGGCTCCCAACAATCCTTCATCAGCCTCCTTAAGGGTAGAGGTGGTTAGCCAAGTCAAACTTAAGACCTATTGTATTTATCTGAGCTACGTCCCGGCGTGACTCGATCCCGTACCTTACCCGACGTCACGCTACAATATATATATATATATATATATATATATATATATATATATATATATATATATATATATATATATATATATGCAGGGTGACTGGTAATTAGATGTATTCCCTGAAAGGGTTTAAAGTAGAGACAATTTGCAATAAATTTGACCATATGATACCCCGTCCGAAAATTAGTAGTTTTCGAGATAATCGAATTTCTATTGTTTTTTTTAAAAAATGACAATTTTTCCACATGAAAAGATGAATTGAGAAAAAACTGCTCATTGTATGGAACTTATTTCAACGTTTTCTGAAAGCTAACAAATAAGTGGTTCGTAGAAAAAAAAGTTTTTTCCAAATAACAATCACATGTAAGTAACGGGTGGGTCTAAACTTACAAGTCGTGATAAAAAAATGCACTCTTAGTTTACTAGGCAACATATTAATAACAAAAATGGTATGACACGAAGCGTACAAATTACTTAAATTACTTCCTTGCGTAATCAGCTTTCCAACAAGGTACAAATGTTGCTAACATTCACATTTGTATACAAGAAATAATATTTCATTCATCTACATGTGAATGGAATCAATGAACAATACAATTAAAGAACATTACACGTCTTGCTCAAAGTGGGCACCTCCGTTACGAATGCAGGCACGGAGTTTTTTACGGACATTTCTTCTCTTCACTCGTGATGTGATGGTGTCCTTGATGTGTTGACCAGCTGTTAAGATCCTCTCCCTGAGCTTTTCTTGCGAGTTTACCGGTGTCTTGTCATGTGGCTCCAAATGTAAAAGTCGCAAGGCGACAAATCGGTGGATCGAGCTGGCCAGGGAATTGGGCAGCCTTGGCCAATCCATTGCTTTGGTTAATTTTCATCCAGCCACTGTCGCACGCCCAGGCAGAAGTATGGATGGGCGTCATCAACAATCATTTGATCGAGCCATTTTTCCTGCCCCAAATCTTAAATGGCATCACTTATGAACATTTTTTTGAGGAATGGGATGGCAATGTTGTTGGATGATGTGCCTCTAGCTACAAGACGTGACATGATTTATCAGCATAATGACTGCCCAGCTCGATCCCCCGATCGATTTGATGCCTTGCGACTTCTACATTTGGAGCCACATGACAAGACACCGGTAAACTCGCAAGAAGAGCTCAGGGAGAGGATCTTAACAGCTGGTCAACACATCAAGGACACCATCACATCACGAGTTAAGAGAAGAAATGTCCGTAAAAAACTCCGTGCCTGCATTCGTAACGGAGGTGCCCACTTTGATCAAGACGTGTAATGTTCTTTAATTGCATTGTTCATTGATTCCATTCACATGAAGATTAATGAAGTATTATTTCTTGTACACAAATGTGAATGTTAGCAACATTTGTACCTTGTTGGATAGCAGATTACACAAGGAAGTAATTTAAGTAATTTGTACGCTTCGTGTCATACCAGTTTTGTAATGAGAGACCTTTTTTTATCACCACTTGTAAGTTTAGACCCACCCGTTACTTACATGTGATTGTTATTTGGAAAAAAGACTTTTTTTTCTACGAACCACTTATTTGTTAGCTTTCAGAAAACGTTGAAATAAGTTCCATACAATGATCAGTTTTTTCTCAATTCATATTTTTATGTGGAAAATTGTCATTTTTTAAAAAAAACAATAGAAATTCGATTATCTCGAAAACTACTAATTTTCGGACGGGGTATCATATGGTCAAATTTATTGCAAATTGTCTCTACTTTAACCCCTTTCAGGGAATACATCTAATTACCAGTCACCCTGTATATATATTCACCTATATATGTACATACACACATACATATATAAATATATACACACACATACATGTATAATGTAGGCGTGTGTGTGTGTGTACATGTAATTCTTGATCTCATGTTGACAAAGTCACATATAAGGGCAAAAGAGGGCGATTCAAAAGTCCCTTAACACACCCTCCAAAAAGGAAAGGAGTTAGGCTGGGTACAATTGGTAGATAGAAACATGTTAGTCTTAGGGAGAACATTGATGTGTTTGAAACGGACATGTGCCATATTGCATTCAACTCTAACTTTTTAAATGGGTGATGTGATATAGGTTTACATATATCTTCACCACTTCATTTCTCGTGAAATTCCAGCCTGATTTGATTCTAGTCTGACTGCAACGGGGGAAACCCGGGGTAAGTGATTTAAGGTTGGAATTTTTTCAGCTTTGTCCCCACATAAAGCTACTCTAGGGCCACCCAGACTAAAATTAAATGGAACCCGGGGAAAGGGGGGTAAAAGCGGCCGCAGCATGGTGCTGATCACATCACCTCCAAGATGGCCGACATTGAAAATATGTGGGGTCCACATACCCTAAAAATGTGCCTTCACGGCACGGTGCTATATGCACCTTTACCTGTATATATTGCATTCGTCTCTATGCCCCTGAGTAACTACGTTAATTTTTTACATGCGCATTACGAACCCTCTACAACGTCAATGGCTGAGGACCCCCTAAAGGCTGAGTTGTGTCCCGTCCCCACCGCACTGCGGGGTTTTGCGACTTGGAGATCCGGCACTGGCTTTAAAATATATCAGAATCCCACGTGTGAGATTTGCGTGATGAATAAAAAATTGTCTAAAACAGAACACTTTCAAATCTGGCAAAAATACATAGACATCCTAGTATATGGTTATAGGGCTGTAAAGTAGTACACCATGCGCTGCATTTTTGCAGGCTGACAAGGCCTTGGCGCCTGAACCCACATCCTTTGTGGAGTTTGTGTTGTGTCATACATATGTGTTTGTGACTGTCTCTTCATTCACGTCATATTATCATCATTCATCCTCATCAGGAGGGGATTTGTTTTTAGCGCTGCAAGTCAAGGGGGGTAGCATAAAAATGAGGCGCTGAAAGGGCTGAAGTAACAAACACCCTCGACTATAAAACTTCCTTAATATTATGATAGCTAAATAAAACACGTCAAGCACTTTTACTTGCTTATGAAAGACGGCAGCTTATAAATAACTTCATACATCATAACAGTTCTCAAATATAAACAATTGTTCCTCCAAGAAACGAATGTAAAAATTTTGAATGCCAACAATTGAAAGTGAAGTGGAGGGATACTGACGGTTGAAATCAACATTCTTGTTCATCAGTTCGCAGCCTGTGTGGCTACCGTAATGTAGTGTTGGTTTAATTTCATTTGGTACGTGGCCGGTATTAGAGTTCTGTGGCGAAATGCAAAGTGTAAGTTTAATGAATAATTTTTAATCAGGTGTGTCTACATTTTAAAGTTTGCAAGTGTTATTAATACCGAGCATGGAATGGAAGTGAAGCACCTTGATAACAAAACTGTTATAATTATTATTAATAACAAAAATAATAATAATGTCGGCAGGATAGCCTAGGGGTCCAAATACATATTATAAATCCCCTCTGATCATCATCCTTGAGATTAATCAAGTTAAAGTGGGTAAAATTCCTCGTGCATATAACACCGTGTCATAAAGGCACATCTAGGGGATGTAGGGCCCCAGATATTCTCGATCTCGGCCATTTTGGAGGTGATGTGATCAGCACCACGCTCCGATCGCCTTTACCCCCTTAGGGTTGCCCCCTAGGCACTTATTGATTTGAATCTGGGCTAGCCCCGGAGCCGCTTTATGAGGCTACAAGCCCTGATAAGTTCTCCGACTTTAGATCTGCCACAACGGGAATCGAACCCGGGCAGTCCGACGCATTTTTTTTTTTTAGGAAGACCCCTAAGCGGCAGCTTTTCCCACACCAAACTCAATACATATATTTATCTGAAATCGCTTTTTCTTTCATGACAGACGAACACAAACATCCATGTCCGAGTCGGGATTCGAACCCGGGACCTCTGGCTTCATATCCACTCCGCCACGATGGCCGACTGACTGGACCACCGCGGCTCCTCGATTAGTCAAAAGTTAGAGAAAAGTGACGTAATGTAAACTGCATGAAATAAAAATCAGTATATGGTTGTGTGGGCCTACCCGATGGCGCCTTGTAATCAAGTTGCCCCCAGTTCGATACCCGTAGTGGTTCGGATCCCACTTTAAACTGTAGGTCCAGTCCCGATTAGCTTTACTGTGCATAAGTGGACTTAAAACACCAAATCAATCAAGAATATGGTTGTAATTTCCTTTGAAAGACACTCGCAGTATAGTAATTTCTCTTAATCACGATTCATGCAAGGATGTCACAAGATAATTAGCACCAGATGTGCGGATTGGAAGTTTACGAGCTGTTCGAATGTTGTGGATTAGCAGAAGTTTAGAGAACAAGAGTATCTCCGTCTGGTGCGGCTGTCTGTCTATTTTCACCCCCCCCCCCTCTACTATTGGCAGATGCATCTCTCCCTCATCCCAGATCGCCGAAACAGCAACAGGAAACTTCTTAATTAATTCTCGCAGTAGTGGTACTTTTCTCTTCGTTTTTTCTTGTGGTAGACTTTCAAATGGTATTCTCTTTCTCGTTAAGTCTCTCTGTAAATCGTATTAGGAACAAAGGGAAAGGGGGATGAGGGGGGGGGGTTCAGACTTCTTTGGCAGCAATC
This sequence comes from Lepisma saccharinum, assembly GCF_977018435.1. Classification (NCBI taxonomy): domain Eukaryota; kingdom Metazoa; phylum Arthropoda; class Insecta; order Zygentoma; family Lepismatidae; genus Lepisma; species Lepisma saccharinum. The sequence goes on along the minus strand of NC_139235.1, from coordinate 66,831,380 downwards.
TCCTTGCAGGGTACAATCTGCCAGAGAGCATCAAGAAGTAGAAAGAAGTGATGTAGCCAAAAAAGGGGCATTGAGAGATTTCCTATACTCTAAAAATTAGACACTTATGATCAAATATAGTTCCCCTTACATAACTTTCTTTCCTGTTATTTCATTAAATCTGCAGTGTATTGCAAAAAAAAAAAAAAAGAAAAAAAAAGATGAGTGGCTGATCGCCACTAGGCTATCCTAGGGTATATAAAAATGAGACGTTGAAGGGGCAGATGTGACAAATATCATCGACTATTAAAATTCCTTATATTGTGAAAATACGAGGGATGATCAAAAGAAAAGATTACAAAGCCTATTATGGCGTATGTGTTAGACATAGCTGGAAGATCAACACACCTGATGATGGAGGGCACTCAACACTAGTCCTCGATGTAATCACCTTTTTTGTTCAAGCACTTGTCACAACGGTAGATGAGGTTTTCCATACCGGTTGCACAGAAATCCGCGTCAAGTTCTCGTAGCCACCGTGAGGCAGCTCTTTTGACATCATCACATGTCACATAATGGTGGCCAGCCAACCAAATGGTAGTCCCAGCTCAGCTGATATTGAGCGTTATGTTCTTCTTCTGTCCTCACGAATACACTCATCCACAAGAGCACAGTTCACGTCAGTGGTTGAGGTACTGGGCCTACCGCTGTGTCCAGGGTTGTCATTAACAATACTCGTCCGTCCTTCTTTGAAGGCACGACACCACTTCGCTACATGTTGCCTTGAAATTGTCCCCTTCCCATACACCTCCACAATCTGCCTATGAATGTCAGCAGGTGAAGTGTTTTTGGCCCACAAGAACCGCACCACTGCCCTCACTTCTACTCTTGACCAATTTTCTAGACGAGTCACCATTTTAAATGTCCGCTTCTCGGGTATACATGGTCAGAATCCAAAGTCCTCAAACTCGCAACAAGACAAACATGTTATTAATTTACACATAAATTTTCGTTACGTTACAGTGAATAAAACAAAAGTTATATACTTTGTAATCTTTTTTTCCGATCATCCCTCGTAGCATAATAAAACATGCCAAGTCCTTTTACTTGCTTATTTCATGACAGAAGATAGAAGGAAGGAGTTTCTAGCCTTTAAATAACTTATTACATCATAACCCCATTTTCAGTACTGTATTATATAACCGGTGTGCAAGTCTGTATAGCACAATGCAAAGGAAGCCTCGCGAGGTCACGTAACAGTGATCGAATGTAAACAATTGTTCCTCGAAGAAACGAACGGAAACATTTTGAATGCCAACAATTGAAATATTAGAGTAAATAAACGATTTCACCCGGAAATAATTTTAATAAATGTTTCTTTGTGCCAAATTGTGCGGAATGGTATAGTGATTAATACACTTTCCATCTTGAGTATAATTTTGTCCTGCTACTCTTAGATTCTGCTAGCCTTGCTTTTCTGTACTTCAATGTTTGCCTCACCCACCATAGAATTAGTTTCCGTCCAAGGTTGGGAGGGCTATGCCGCTAATACCCCCCTGTGGTTGTGTCACTGTGCCACAGAACCACAGTATCACACTTGATCACTATAGGCAGTGTTGCAAACTACGATCATATTCCTCAAGAATCCATCAATGCGCACGGGGTTATTGACTCCAAATCTCGAATCGATTTCAGCATGCACACAAAGAACTCAAGAACGGAACAGCTTAGGTGATAAATACCAATTACTGGTAACAACACTGTTCGACGTTTATGTCATCTTGTTATTCAAAGCCGCAAGGAAACTTAAAGTCTCCGGTGGTGCCATCTGCCGGCACAATCCATTCTGCTTGCGTCCCTTCTTTGTGTTTGAGTTACGCGTATGAAGTCGTCCGTCTCCCTGGAAACGACATGCCGGGAGAAGCAGCCCCCCTTCCCCCCCTCGTGTTCTGTTTGCGATCAATCACGCGTGGAAGCTCTCAGATTCACTGAGAATCGAACCTGGAAGTGGGCGCCTTTGAAGCTCAGTGACGTGTTCCGACTCGCCTAAAGAAGTTTCTGACAAGTCTTTGTCGGCTGTGTCTTTTCTTCCGTGGACGCTAAGTGGAGTGGGTGCAACCTTGATAAGAAAGCCTGAGTCCCTCTTATCTTTGCTTTCTTCCTTGGCTTTCTTGGGCATGCAAATTTCCGCCGAAAGGGGAGACATAGAATAAAGGGATTTTTTAACGCGTCACCGAGCAACAGCGTCGAACCAACAGTGGCAGGTTTTCACCGTACTACGACCAGCAACCAGTAGCGGCTTCTGCCTATTCGCACATTCGCAAGTGCACACCCAAATAAATCTGTAATGCAATTAATTTTCATTATACTTATTCACTGAATACTATCTCCTTCAAACAAAACATCAAACGTTCCCACGCCCAATCGGCGACCATATCTTCGTGTTACGAGCGCCTGCAGACTGAAGTTCGTTCGTTTCGCACAAGTGGCAGTGCACTCAGATACCGCTGTTTGCAGCACGCAAGGATAGAGAAGGATTGGCGCCTGTAGCTTGCCGTATTATGGGCTCGACGAGCACCACCAGTGCTGTGTTCACGCAGTGTTGCAATCCCTAGATCGCATGGCGGAGTGGAGAGAGCCCACACATTATCGTAAATCGAGGGATTTTTTTTTGTAAAAGGGACATTTTTTATGGTATCTTGGCCCACACTGTTGTTCCGAGCAAGAAAGAAGGAGAGGAAGGAGGGGAGCAACTGAGAGCGAAACGCGTGTTTTTAAGCAATGTCTTGCATTCCCTTTGCTTAGTGCAGCAACTTGGTCAAAAAAACTGTCCTTATGGCGCTGTAGTCGATCAACGCGATCGTTGCAGTCAGCTGTTTTTATTGAGTCCCGTTCATGCGTTGTAAAAATTAATACACTGTCAAATGCTTGTTCCTGTGTCAGTGCAAAGTATTTGATTTCATGATGAAAGGGAAAACTCTACACAGCGAAATCATATACGTAATATTTAATGTTGTTGAATATTTGGAGGGAAGTTAACTATACATGTATAATGACATCAAAGTAACACTTATCTCTTAGCTTAAATTCCTACATGATTTTGCAATATGCTTCTTAAGTTATTCAGCAGTAACTTCAATTAATTCTTGATAACAAAATCCAACTCTTTTTAAAAACAAATAACCACACCCGGTGGAGGCGCATAGTGGTTCGGATCCCACTTTAAACTGTAGGTCGTATCTGCTTTTCTATGCATAAGGTGGATCTAAAAAATAAACTCAAACAAATATATAGCCAAGGCTGAAGTGCACACCCATAGAGCCAGACCACCAGCCGCCACTGCCAGCAACTGTGTTGACGAAGACGACGCTTAAGTGTAGACTGGTCACTTAGGTGATAGCAAACGAATTTAGGGTAGACAGGGCAAGTATGTGATGTTAGCAACAGGGCCTGCCCTAGGCCAGTGCGGGGCCTGGAGCATACAATATACGCTGGCTCCACAACCAAATGTTTTCAGAGGTCTGCAAAAATTAGTGACATTTGTTCCTTAATCCTTATAGGTGTCCTATATAATCAAAATATAAACATTATTACAATTAGTAAACAATTAATTTATATATTCCGTATTATTACCTGAAAGCAAACTAACCTTGGTCGTATGCGAGGCAGCATACGGAATGAAACAGCGTGACTCACATCAAAGACGGTGGAGAACAAGATGTCTCAACAAGCTTCGAGAAACATTGTATGTAACTGTCTAGTAATTTAGCAGCAGCCCAACAGATGGCTCTTATCTAAGGCGTTGTTCAAATACATTGTGATAGTGGGACCATAATCAAAATAACGTCAGCCGCGTGTCCTACGGATCGTATTCGGTTGGAGGAGTAGTGGGTTAGTCCGAGCTGAACGGGTGGAGGGGAAGATGCACGAGGCTTCTTGCCGAAGACTCTTCTGTTTATGATCCGTTTATAACAGTCTTTGGGAAGATCAGATGAATGAATTCGGTCCAGCATGGAAGTTCTGTTCTTGTTCGTTATTTGTTTCGAACCGTTATAAAACTGTTTTCAAGAATAAAAAAACGTAGAACGTAGATTGTGAATCTGTCTTACGTTATCTTGCATGTAAGCGCAGCTGTTATTTCGCAGTAACGGCAATCGTGACCCGACTCTCCCGTAGGCGCCATTTTGAAGAAAAAGTCATCAGCCAATCACATTCAACAGATTAGGACCAGTCAGGAGCAGACTTTCGCGTACTGCTTAGAAGTAGTTTCGAGATTGACCAGAGATGGCAGCACTGCACATGTGATACAATTCTACATATGGGGTTATCCGATAATCGAGGTGTCTTGTTCCCTCTATGGATTTTGATTCTTATCATCGTGAGTACAGAAGCAAAATTCTGTTAAAGATATGTATAGAGGAGAGCGAAAAGAACGGGGGGAAAGTTTATCTGGGAGATGCAATTGCTTCTATTTCGCCACACTTGAATATCGTTTTGAAAAATAACAGCCTACAGAAACAAATTTCCGTGTCAAGAGACACACTTTCCGGATTCGAGTCTCAACTAACAAGGCTGGGACTGCAGCACCATCTCGTTGGAAGCCGAGAAAACAAAAAGCTCACCCATTTCAGAGGGGTGGGTGATGGGAGTGAATGTGTACTGAAAAAATAAGCACTATTTTCGCCATAAAGAGGTTCCGACGGGGTACTTACAATACTCCCGGAAATAATTATCCTGGAAATCATATTCAACAAATAAATGGAGCGCAGATGGGAGTAGATAACAAGTGCTTTTCATCCAGGGCTGCTCTCACACTTGATGTAATTGCCTTCGCATGCTGTTAATTATCGCCATCTGGTGAACTAATTACGGATCCAGCGCTAAAGAGGGAAGGTTACCAGGTAGAAGCAAGACGCAAGTAAGCGTTCACTGATCCAACTGATCACTGAGTCATAGCTGACAACTTTTTGCTCAGCTTAAAGGTTCACGTTGAGATTCTGGACAAGAAATTGAAAAGGCTTTCGTCTTCGCGCTGAAACGTTTGACGTAATAATGTGCACGTGTCTCAAACATTCAATTTGCACTTACCTGCTTCAGAGACAGTGGCGTAGCAAGGGGTGGGCGAAGTGGGCGACTGCCCATTCTGTTTTATCTGGCTTTAAATTCTAGATATACGTTATATTCGTCCAATCAGGGGTGTAACATACAGTCAGGCGAGCCCTAAGCCTAAAGGAACCCGATATAAGTAAACAAATATTGTCGCATCTCATGTGAAACATTTACGCAAACATTCACCATAACTTGCTTGGACATTTTTATCCATTAATTTTTTTCTTGAATAAAAACACTTCTCCTTTCTCTTGACCTTACACTCCTGATTTAATATTTTTATTTTAATAATTTAGCACTAAAGCACCTCCAACTGCCACGAAACAAGTGTGAGACATTTAAATGTTTGCGTTGTTTTCAACCCAAGGAGGACATGGATAATATTAGCAGTTCTTCCTTTCTTCCTACAACATCATACGAGTATTTCATATTCCGGAAAACAAAGAAATACATTGTCAGGGTGAATGAAATTATTAAATATATTTTTCGTCAGCAATTTATCATTATTATTATGATTTAAATATGATAATTTGCTGACGTATCCCTGAAGATTTTGTATCGATTCACACTGAGATTTCAAATTTATAGAACGGTTTGGGGCTTCGCATACTAATCTCGCCCAGGACCTCGCGATACGTTGCTACGTCACTGTTCAGAGCTGCTATGAGATTGGTTCCGCTGCCGCGCTTGCTATTGGCAGGACTGAAGTCGAGGGTATACGGCGATATGCACCGTATGCCCTCTGGTTAATCTTCCTCATTAGCGTAGCTACACTTTCTACTTTTGTTACCTTTATGCTTATTTATGCAATTTAGTTTGTATTTCTGTCAGTTTATTACGGTTAAAATTCCTCTGGTGTATCGTGTCTCGAATCATACTGTTCAGAAGAAGAGATGGTATGAATACATAATGTACGTCAGCATTTTATCGCTTTCATTTGACTATACAGTAAAACCTCGTTAATCCGGACTAATGGGGGGATAAGTTGATAAGTCCGGTTTACTGGGGTTTGGATTAATGAGGTTTTACTGTAATTACAAAACTAACGTAGATGAACTTAACATGACTTGAGTTTTCGAAGTATCGAATAAACCCCATGCGAAAATCTCAACAATGTTCTTGTATGTCTTTTCCGCAACAATTGACGCAGACCATAAAGGCTGGTAACTTTAAACGCGACAATAAAGATCTTTGTATTTCAGTTTTAAACACGGAGCGTACGAGAAAAGGAGAATTGTTGCTTTTCACATTGCATAAAAGAGTATGTGGAATATAGGAAACGTCCCGACGGTATGGACAATCAGATGAGGGATTAGAACAGGCAACCCAGCGCATTCATTTACGGCCGTCTTGGGAGTAGCATAACACAGGCAGAAACTTCGCACGCATTTTGTGACGAGTGCAAGTAGTCCAAGTGGTAGAGTAACACCTCGTTAATCCGGATCCCGATAAGCCGGACTTAGCTTAATCCGGACAGGTAAAAAAAAACAGAATGCAAGGTTTTAAATGTGGCTAGAAGTCAAGAAGAGAAGTTCCCAAAGAAAAAACAGTCAACCACTGATGAAATTCTGCTTCCCGCAGACTTTGTACTGTAGTGTATAGTGTATTTTGGCCTATGCTCTTTTAATACACCATAAGAAACTTTTTTTGTTGCTATAAACGGAGTTTTTAATGCACTTTCTACTGTTCTTTTAGGTTATTTCAGTTAATCCGGACTATAGTTAAACCGGTCAACTTATCCCCCCATTAGTCAAGATTAACGAGGTTTTACTGTATTGCACGCAACCAAATTTTAAAATGACGTATCGGTCGGTTTGTTTGAATTTTCTTTTAAATGCAATTTTATGCACAGAAAGACTAATCAGGACTGGACTTACAGTTTAAAATGGATCCGAACCACTATGTACCTCCACCGGGTATCGAACCTGGGACCTCTTGATTATCACTAAGTTATTGGGGAGGATCGCAATCGTGTGTGTAACACATGAATCTCAGTATGTATAGTACTGTCACAGTTTTCGTTTCAAGTAGTAACATTCCTTTGTATTTCTTGTGATCGTTCTTTAGTTTCTTCGAAAGAATCAAAATTAAATAAAACTCTTCAAAACTTAGTTTCTTAAAGGGTTGGCCTTTTCAACAGTCACTTTGTGACAAATTGTTCCGTGCACGTAACTCAATAACCAACCCTCGTATGGATACTCGGTGGAAGCACATTGCAAAGTGGTTCGGATTCCACTTTAAACTGTAGGTCCAGTCTAGATTAGACTTTTGTGCATAAAGTGGACTTAAAAGCAACAATTCAATGAATCAAAAGATATGGATTTGAGGCTAACATTCTGCCTGTAACGTTAGTTCAGTACTGAATATTATGGCACTGTTCTTTCACCATTTGTTTGTACAGGATGACCCTGTATTGATGAGTACCAGGGAACGAATTTTTTGGGTGATTCTACAATGGTTAGTAATCTTGTAGAGTAATTCTAGAACTTTTCGTATATTCTAGGAATACACCCTTTATGAGTCACCAATCATAATGAAAAATTGTTAAAAAAATAAGAGATAAAAAATGTATATACATGCGATTTGTCATTAGCATGGACGTTCCTGGCATGGTGTATTAAAATTTAAGTGTATTTGTTCCCTAAATGTTATTTTTTATTCATGAAGTAAATATATTACTGCATGATAATTCATAACACCATGAAAATAAAAAGCAACCAACAATACAATAGAATGGGGATGCAAATTAACTTTCTCCCCCAGATCCTATGTCACCAGCATGGCCAAATTTTAGGGTGATTTTTGGAAGGCAGAGATATTATTTTTCTCTGGAGTAATTGTACAATGACAACACTATTTCAAGCTACAGTGAGTGACCTTAGAGAAATTTTGTTTGACTGGTTGGATTACAAATAACTTTCTTCTGAATCAAGTACAGTATATTAATTTGTTGTCATTAGCATGGACTAAGTATAATTCAGCAGACTAATAATAAAGATATAATAAAATTATAATTTAATTGTTGAATGATTTGAAATCAGAAATCCAAATCTAGGGATAATTCAACCCAACATCTTAAAGAGAAAAATAAAAAATGTCTGGTTTGTCACTAGCATGGACACGACTAGAGTCACTAGCGTGGATAAAATGTCATTTTTATGGCCAAAATGACATTAGCATGGAGCATGAAATTTTCAATAATTCCTGAGCTACCCTGGCCTTCGTAGAAGGTAAGATATACAGAAAATGTGTTTACGACAGCAGTATACATTTCCAGTATCATGAGTTGTAAAAAGGAAGTAGAGGAGAGAATAGAGGGGTAGAGAGCGAAGGAAGGAGATCGGAGGTGAGAGGTGAGGGGATTTGGAGTTTGGCTTCGAAAGGAGGAAGAGCTAATAGGAACGACTGGAGGGAGAAGAAAGGATAGTCATAGGAGTTCAGGAGATAGTAAAAGAGACTGTGTGAGTGGGAATAAACATAGGAGGACTTATTGAACTACTATTCAAGTACGAGAAAGGTAATTCCTTTCTCTAATTACGTCTTAAAGATCATAAAACCACAATTTGTGTGTCGCCATTCATTTCAAGAGTATTGATAGAGTCATGTACATTAAGGCACCTCTCAAGAGGAAGGCTAAATCTAAGCGAGTAGCTATGAGTTAACGCCACCCAGCTACGGTCCCAGCACCGTAGAGGCGGTGTCATACGAATTAAATAAAACGTTCTTTGTGAAAATTCAGTTCTGCTAACTATATAGCAACAAAATATTACACATCTAGTATCAAGAAGAAAAAAATCATAACTTTTCAATCTTGAAAAAAAAAAAATTTTCTGAGTCAAAAGTGTACCCTAATTGTACCCATATGTACTAGAAATGTTATGTATATCAATATATATTTAATTTATACATATATTTATACATATAATACATATTTAATTCAAATATGGAACTAATATGGATTTACAATTGTGAAAAATGTCAATATGTATTATGCAAGAGTCTCGCCTTGCTTAATAAAATGCATCAGACTTACAATATTAACTAATGTAAAATTCAAATATGCCTTGTGTTTTGTTACCGGTACAATGGACTATCAAAGTTTCATTTACATGCTAAAAAACTTGAATCTCCTCCTGTTTTTCCTAAAGACTGAAAACTGCCATGAAGTAATGGGAGTATATTTGAAATATGGAATGGATTTCAATGCGAAAGCTTGAGCTTGTATTCTTCATTGTTGGCAATAATGTTAGGTTAGCAAGTGAGTTGTCTGTTGACAAGATTTAAAATAAACAGAGAGTACAATATAATACAGAGAAAATCGTTGGTGTTTAACACAAGAAGGTAAAATATAGCTACAGCATGGATATGGAATATAGTGTCGGAAATATTCGAATAATTGGAAATTAAGTGTGAAAATGACTAAAATATGTAGAATATATGCTAAAAGCTAATACGTAAAAACATGAAAAATAAAAATATAATATTTCGAGTTTATATACATCAATTCGCAAAGAGAGTGCAAAATGACATTGATTTAATGAAGATACGTATTTACGTACAAACCAGTTCCCTGATGGTTACAATTTTCAATCATTTGGTAAGTGAATAGGTTAAAGGGAAGTTCGTGTGTGACTGTTCAAATACAGTAATGACCGTGTGCAATTTATTTTCAGAACCACATTAAATTTCACTTCATCGAACAGAGGGGGGATAATGTAATTGGACTAAAGCAAACAGGACAAAAAAATGAAGCGCATGAGGTTCCCAACGATTATTGTCAACTGAAATAGATATGAAAATACACTTTACAGATATTGGAAAGCAGGTACACACCAGGTTTGTTTACGATAGAAGTTTCTGCCCATTAAGTAATGAAATCTCTAACGACGACTAGTAATTCCGGAAGCTGTGTGAAACTTCTGTTGTTTCCTATCTTTTGGTAGAGGACTCCTGTTTCAAAAGAAAATGAAACAGCTTTTTTTTTAGCTTTTTTCGTTCTGCGAAGTAAGAACAGTGATTATAAAGTTAAAGCTCCATATATTCTCAGCTGAGGAATATTCTACATTTTAAATAACCTAATTAGGAACAGACTGAAGGTGACATTGGAACTGAAACGGATTTTTAAGCGCTTTTGTGTTCTGCGAAGCAAGAACTGTCTTATAGGCAATGCTTCATACATTTATTTAAGCAATTGAACGCGACAGGTATATTACCTATTTATAGCGTTCATTGTATAATAGTTGCATTTTAACTCAAATTAATGCAATATAGTATATATACATACATAAATAAACACATAGAAACAGACACACACACACACACATTTAATAAACATGCATTTCTCATATTCTATTGTTTTTCATGTGTTTTAAAATTGTCCTTTTCAGTTTTAAGGTCGAAGAAAAAAATAGATCCACATTGTTTTCACATTTAACAATCTCGTTAAATGCCATACACATATTCCAAATTGGCGATATTTTTAGTGCACTGGTTCTACTTTGTTAGAGGCTAAACTGTTGATTTCTTCATTATGGACCAAGGAACATTCCACACTTAAATAACCCAATTAGGAACAGGCTGAAGCTGAAATTGGAACTGAAACTGCCTTTTTGACGGTTTTTGTGTTCTGTGAAGCAAGAACAGAGAAAATAAAGTTAAATGCTCCATACATTCTCGACTAATGAATATTCTAAATTTTCAATAACCTAACTAGCAACGGATTCAAGCTGACATTGGAACTGAAACTGCTTTTTAACCGATTTTGTGTTCTGTGAAGCAAGAACAGCTCCTATAAAGGTAATGCTCCATGCATTATCGACCAAGGAATCTTCTACATTTTAAAGAAGACCTGGCTAGCAACGAGTTCAAGCTGACATTGAAACTGAAACTGCTTTTTAAGCGGTTATTTGGGTTCTGTGGAGCAAGATTATTCGATTATAAAAGGTTGGTCTCTATGAATTCTCGATCAAGGAGAACCGTATATGTAAATAAAGAAACAGAAGGCAGCAGGACGCGATGACAACGCTATGAATAGTAGTTTGCCGGCTCTTGGCTCTCAATGAGCTCATTCCATCACGGAGTTCGGTAGGTGCTTGCAACACTCTAGCGAAACATACTTGTTTGTTACACCCTCCAGCAGACCAAACCCACTTGAAAAGTAATTATCAGGTTTTTGTGCCTTCTGAAGCATCTCGTAGGACCACCGAAAAAAAACGAATTGGAATGCCAACGAACGAGAAATAAAAAAAATAAAAAAAACTTGGAGTGTGTGAAACAACGCCGCAAATCAGAGATTGTCTTTTTGTTCTGGAACACTCCACAGACATGTCATTCACGGACATCGTTGTAACAGAAGCACGCACGCTTGTGGAGTTGGTTTGAGAGTTATGGACGAGGCAGGACAAATACATGCTATGGGCTGAATCGATCGAAAGGGATTGCGTTAAATTAGCTTTCGCACCACGATTTAAAGATTAATCGTCACATACGGTGAAAGCGGACATAGAAGTCCCCGCTTTGGCAGTTGTAATGATCTCAAGGTAGAAGTGATACAAAGCAAACACTCTCAAATTTTCTTCACACTCAAACTTCTGGTTGTGAAAAACAAGGTTGTTAAAGTTCCAGGACCCATAAATTCCAATGGGTTCTATTTTGGACCGGATTTAAATTGAGGGGGGGAACGTTCCTGGACAGTATTTAAATTCATCCGGAAAAAAGGTTCCTGGATGGTACTTAAATTCATCCGGGAACAAGGTTCCTGGTCCTGGACTAAATTTAAATTGTTACGAAAAAAAGGTTCCTGGACCGTATTGAAATTCATCCGGAAAAAAGTTCCTGGACATTATTGAAACATTTTACAGATAAAAAGGTTATTTACGATCCAGAACCCATTTACTCTTGCTGAATTTATTCTGAATTCCTGGAACTTTAACAACCTTCATGAAAAGTTAGTAGGGTGTGCAACACTGCTCTAGTGTTTTTACATCAATCCTCTGACCAATCACTGCAAACTATCAGTTCTTAACGTTAAAGCAGCTGCGGTAGATATTGTCATCCTTTACAGAAGTCCCTGCAGTTGCGGAGGCAGTGGCAACAACCTCAATATGATTATCCCGCAACTAGTAACATTTATTGATATTCTGCGTTGCATTGTTGAAAAGCAATAAAAGAAATACTGACAAGTAACTCGTGAAACAATACAAATTGCAGAGATCAACAATGGTGAAGAAAATGTAGTTTGTAAAACAAAACTTAAGTTGGATCCGGACCACTATGTTCCTTCACCGGGTATCGAATTTGGTACATCTTAAATACAAGGCGACGACAAGGTTATGTTTTCCGACAATAGACAGTCATTTACATTTGGGGCCTCCCCGTTGGGGGTGATGGTAACGCTGTCACCTTTGTAGTCAAGGGGTCCCGTGTTTGATCCCAGACGGAGTGACGCAGCTGTCCGGATCGAACTTTCAACTGTAGTTTCAGTCCTGGTTAGCCTATATGTTCATAATATGTAGTTAAAATAAACTTTAACAACTGCAAATTTGTACACAGTAGTCACTGAACATTGTAAACACAGCTCATAATATAACAAGAAATATTTGAAAATGTCCCCAACAGATGGCGATGATATCTAAGTTACCTTAAATAGTCCTACATACGAGTACGTTCAACAATTTATTACTTACTCGTACTATATCGATGATGGTCAAGAGACACAATTATGGCTTGTCTGTCTGAATTGAAATGGAATGAGTCAGCAGCAACCATATTTGTGGGGGAAAATCGCCTGACAGATATGCAACCCAACTAGCTTTATTGCAGTGCGGGTTGCAGAGTAACTAGGCTTAAGGCTTCTCTTCGCGTCGTAGAACAACCGGGAAATTCGTGTGCTTTGCTTCTTATTCTTATACGAATAGTTCATCCCATGGCGTATGCTATGAGAAAACACAATTTGTTGTTTACAAATTTAAACTCTTGTTAACACATTTTAAAATTATTTTAGTCCCTCACTCACTTTCTAGCATTGTTAAACCCGAAGGTTTATGGCTGCAGCAACACAAGCCTTCCAGCTGCCCCTATCCTGGGCAAGATTAATGCAATATTTTCCATCCTTACCGCACATGTTGCTGACTCGTGACAGTACTTGTTTTTTACAGTGCAGAGTTGTCAGCTCTGCGCCTAACCCTCAATATGAATGAAGGACGCACCTGTCGTTGGTCAGCGGATCCTTCGGATATAGCTGGGAGGACCACATACTAGTCCACCAACCTACTCCACCTCTGCCAATTGTGGGACGCTCACAGATCCTTTACAGAACATCTCTATAAACCACAACAGAGCAAAATGTTGACAATTCCACTCTGTTGGTTGCATTTAGGCCCTAAGTGCATTTTATTTTGCATACCGTGGTGATTTCTAGATCATAAGAATCCAAGGCCTTATGATGATGAAGATGATAAAAATAATAATAATATTAATGTGCATATATGTACCTTCAAAAATGTAGTAAATTTTCTATTCACACTTAAATCTAGCAAAAATAAAGTAAAAAAAAACAACTTTAATTCAAATAATAATATGACTTTAATTGGAATTCAGAGAGGCGTACAATAGTTTCATAAGCATCAGATGACGCAATCCGCTTCTTCTCCGCCCGTTTCTGCCTCGAACTATTCACCGAGTCCGCGACAAAAGCATGAATGTGCTGAATCGGTTGAAAACAACCGGCGCGTGTTCCTTTGATGTTCCGCCGCTCGCCATTAGCAGGTGTCGCTGCGATGCATCTTCATGGGAGCTTCGTGCTCGTCCATTATTGATGAAAGCACAGCCCCTCCCCCCAGGCAACGGGTATTTTGACTTAATGGACGTCTGCTACCACTGATAACTGTAGGATGCAAAGCAGGATGATGGCTCCAAGGGCGATGCAGGTCACGAGGCAAAGCTGGATGATTTTGTCTGTTTAAGTGAGCGTTCAGAAGAAAAAAACTGACCTTTTCCCTTTGTCAGCTTCACGCCGGCCCAGGACAGAACTGCTGAACATGCTATTGTCTTGTTAAGTGTTTACCGTCGGTCATATAGAAGAACCGCTGAACATGCCGTTGGCTTGTTAAGTGTTTAAGGTTGGAAGAAGAATGTCTTGCTCATTTTGTTGATATTACTTACAGCAAATGGAAGAACTGCTGAACATGCCGTTCTTTTGTTAAGTGTTTAGGGTTGGTAGAAGATGCTTTGCATGTTCTGTTGATAGTCTCTAAATCGTATGGAAGAAGTGTTGAACATGCCGTTGTCCTCTTAAGTGTTTAAGGTTGGTAGAAGAATGCTTTGCACATTATGTTGATATTGTTTCAGCGCATGGAAGAACTGCTGAACATGTCGTTGTCTTGTTAAGTGTTTAGGGTTAGTAGAAGAATGCTTTGCACGTTCTGTTGATATTATTTACAGCGAATGGAAGAACTTCTGACCATGTCGTTGGTTTGTTAAGCGTTTAGCGTCGGTCGTACAGAAGAATCGCTGAACATGCAGTTTTGATGTTAAGTGTTTAGGGTTGGTAGAAGAATGCTTTGCACATTCTGTTGATATCATTTACAGCGAATGGAAGAAGTGTTGAACATGCCGTTGTTTTGTTAAGTGTTTAGAGTTGGTAGAAGATGCTTTGCATGTTCTGTTGATAGTCTCTAAATCGCATGGAAGAAGTGTTGAACATGCCGTTGTCTTGTTAAGTTATTGAGGTTGGTAGAAGAATGCTTTGCATGTTCTGTTGCAACGCCAAGGGGGCTTTGACGTCACTTGGGGTTATAGCTCAGGGTGGTTCATGGATACTCAATAATACATTTGTAATGTTTACTATCTCTCTAATTCACACAATGAAACGTCCTGTTCGAGGGAGGAAAGATGACCAATAGCTTAGTTAGCTAAGTGTTTCAAGTCTACCCATAATGCTAACCTTTTCTTCAGCGGTGGCATGAGACTCCATTTTACTCAGGGTTTGGGTGTATGTTGCGCTTAGTGAGCTATGACGTAGTTGACCAGTTAAGTTAATTGACAACTGAAAATTAACTAAAACATATAATGGTTTATTTTATCACAAACTTAAGCAAGAACTGAACTTAGACCCTTTTACAGTAGTTTTATACATTAAACTTATGGTTTTACAGATACAGATATATATTCATATTTGGGGCCTCTCTATATAGTTACGGCCTTTGGTAGTTGAACTATAAAAACTTTTAACCTTTAAAGAAAAGGGAACAGGTAAACCCATACAACCTCGTATATGACACCTAGTACTCTTGTTAGAAAAGCAATCACAAATGGTTTATAAACAAAGCATCTAAAAGAGAAAGATTAGTGTAACCTTGGAAACAGCTTTTTGTTTACATGTAGGAGTAACAGGCCAAAAAGTAAGCAATAGATTCTAAGAAGCGAATTTCCCAGCATCGAGGAGACGGGGTTTCGCTGTTACCATCCCCAACGTTGAGATGACGGGGTTTTATGAAAGAAAAAAGTACCTAAATATATCTCGCCCTAAAGCGGAGTGGGTTTCTCTCGCCCGAAAGCGGAGTGGGTCCTCTCACACTAAAGTGGAGTAAATTTCTCTCACCAGAAGGTGGAGTGGGATATATTTTTATCTCTCCTGTTAGGAGGAGTTTACCTCTTGCCCGTAGGCAGAGCCCTACTTCTCTCGTCCGCAGACGGAGTCAAACTGAGATGCTAGCCCCGCTCTCGCCTTTATATTGGGTCGGCGACGCTAGCGTAAGCAAGTGGAAGAAATATAAACTATTAAAAGTATATTCTTACATTAAATATTAAGTTAGTTTACCAAATTAGAGGTGTAACCTGTTTTTAAATTGACACATTTCTTATTACATATTTATATCAGAAAGGTCACAAAAATAGAGGTGCGACTCGTACAAATTGTGACGAGACGGGTTCGTTACAACAAGGTTCTTTAAGTTCGTATATATAAGTCCAGTAATGCACATATAGCATAATGTCCAACCTATAAGATACTATGTTCTGAGATATTAAGTCCAAGTCCTAAGAGCTAAGTTCTAATCCTATAAGTAACTGAATGGAGATAATCTAAGGCGCCATACTATAGAAGAATATAGTAAAGTCATTTTTACCTAAGATTGTCAGAAGCGACACCATCAGCGTCAGGTAGCAATTCCCCTAGTACAGGATGCTGTTTCCTAAAAGGTGTTTTTTTACCATTTCAGTCAGCGTGTCTGGATACTTGCCCTAACCTTCAAGCAACCTTCTCTATTCCAGTGGCCATTTTCGCCTAAGTCCATTTCCTACTGTCTTGCCCTTCAGAGGACAAGCTATCAGGGCGATCATTATCTCATGCACGTGGAGGATGAATGAACAAATGTGCATGT
The DNA here is from genome assembly GCF_977018435.1 of Lepisma saccharinum. Classification (NCBI taxonomy): domain Eukaryota; kingdom Metazoa; phylum Arthropoda; class Insecta; order Zygentoma; family Lepismatidae; genus Lepisma; species Lepisma saccharinum. The sequence continues at coordinate 66,814,911 of NC_139235.1, read as the reverse complement.
GGAGATCTTGGGTGAGTACACTAGCGATTGTAATCTGACCTCGTCTCCTCTAATGAGAGATTAACTCACACTTGCGTTTGCTAGGTCAGATCCTGTTATTCAACTGTGCTGTTTACCGAATGAAGGAAAGATTGTATCTTTCCTTTGACTTTTCCTAGATGAAGTATCGGACTCGCTACCTCTGTAGCTTGTTTGGTAGAAAGCCTGCACAATAAGGATTTTACTTAATGCAACTAAATGTTTGAGACTGGTGTCACTATTGCCAATACAATAGAGAATTTTGCCCATTACACTGTTGATAGTCTCTAAATCGTATGAAAGAAGTGTTGAACATGCCGTTGTCTTGTTAAGTGTTTAAGGTTGGTAGAAGAATGTTTTGCACATTCTGTTGATATCATTTACAGCGAATGGAAGAACTGCTGAACATGCCGTTGTTTTGTTAAGTGTTTAGGGTTGGTAGAAGATGCTTTGCATGTTCTGTGGATAGTCTCTAAATCGTATGGAAGAAGTGTTGAACATGCCATTGTCTTGTTAAGTGATTAAGGTTGGTAAAAGAATGCTTTGCACATTCTGTTGATATTATTTACAGCGGATGAAAGAACTTCTAAACATACCGTTGTCTTGTAAGTGTTTAGCATCGGTAGAAGGATATTTTTCACGTTCTTTTTTATATTGTTTACACTATATGGAATAACTACTGAACATATCATTGTCTTGTTAAGAGTTTTACGTTGGTAGAAAGACTGTTGATATCGTTCTGTTGATATTGTTCACAGACTATGGAAGAACTGCTAAACACGTCGTTGTTTTGTTGAGTGTTCAGTGTAGGTAGAAGAATGCTTTGCACATTCTGTTCTATTCTTAACAGCGTATAGAAGAACTGCTGTACAAACTATTTTCTTGTTAAGTGTTTGTAGATCAACATTGAAGGTTCTGCTGACATTGTTTTCAGCATTTGCCATTGTCTTGTTAAGTATTTAGTGCTAGCAGAAGGAAGACTTACATGTTCTCTTGCTAAGACAGTGTTTTATTAAGTGTTTCGGTTTACCACACAAAATGATTCTCGATACCCGGTTTCCACGTACTGTTGATGCTATTTAGAATATAGTGAATAGATACTGTATATTTTAAGGTAGTTTACAATGTCGTCATAAGATTAATGGGCCAATCTTATTTATAGAATGCGTGTTGGATAACTAGTAGTTGGATTATTAACACAGCCCTGCGTTTTTTAAAATTCGGATGTATTCAAATCAATAGGCAATTCTTTAAATATTTTGAATGCTGATCATGGAAATGACATCCATTTTCTCCCATCACGTCGGGGCTTTTCAAACGTTCACAATCAAAATTCGTATATTCGCCATTACATTACATTTATTAACTAACACAGCAAAATAAATTTATGAAATAGAAACTTCCGTGTTTTCCAATAAATATGTGATTCTGAAAGTATTTTTGATACTGTTCACGAAAATGAAATCCATTTTTTCCCATCACGTCAGGATATTTCAAAATTATTATATTCGACATTCCATTACGCCTATTACAGAAAGCAACAAAGGAACATTATACAAGGGAAATGTCCGTTGTTTACAAACCAATAGGACCAAGGACAAATGTATTCGTATGCGTAAGTATTTACACAGTATTACCTCTCCAGTTGAAATTTTCGATTCTTTCACACAAGGTAGAATAAACTGTGCTTCATACAATAGTGTAAAGGGGAAACATGTACATTATCTGGAGTAATTTCGCTCTTTTTCTACCAGGAGGAAAAATAAATATCTTTTTTTACCGTTAAGGTAAATTGTACACTTTACGCGATACTTCTCTTTTTATAGCTAAGTTAAAACATCGCTAAAGCCTCTGAACCAGTAACGATTAGCCTGTGTAACAGGAAAACAATTCATTCGGTACTAAAGAAACACTGCTAATAGTGAAACAAAGAACAGATATGTATGAAAAAAATTAATAACTTAAGAAGGAAACAAATAGTCCTATACCGAGATAACACTGTTTACGAGCAGTGGTAGACTTCGTGCTGACACAAGATTATGCCATTAACTGCGGCCATTGAAAGCATGAGGATAAAGGGGGCATGTACCAACAATATTTCAAAGATAACAACGGTTTGTTTTTGCTGTCTGGCCAGCCACTGCAAGTGAACAGAGATACTAAAGCTGACGACAATTCGAGAGAAGGGTACAGTCAGAGAAAGAATTACCTGGGCCACGGGACCTAGAATTTCGTAACGTCTTAAAGCCTGTTGTTTATGCAACCCAAATAACAAAATATTCGCTTAAGTTTGTCTGGTGGATCTGAGTTCTCGGGCAGGATTGAGCATTGATAGCATAAGTCACATAACTCATGCCCCAGCCACACCAGCTGGGTGCTACGAGGCCTCCAGAAGAAAATTTCAGGAACTGGTTTCTTAACATTAGCTACTCTTAAGGAAATATTATTTCCTGTACTATTAGAGTCATTGTAAATAAGATTCACTGAAATGATGGTTCTCATCACAGACCACATGGCACACGCTAATTGTTTAAGTCCCGTTTATGCACTGGGCCTACAGATTAATGTGGGAACCGAACCAAATGTCCCTCTATCTGTTATTTAATTCGAAAGCCTTTGATTACAATGGCGACGACGTTACCACTACGCCATCGGAGAGGCAATGGAACGCCTTGAAAAAGAGACTGAAACCATATTTGGTATAAATTTTAGAAATGACAATATTTTGTGGTCACAGGTTCGAACCGTGGGAGAGGCATAGATTTTTGTGCCATCGTCCATTTCACGAGTTTGTAATTCTTCCTCACCGACACGATTAACACGAATGGAAGAAGAAAAGCGAGGTAAAATAACTGAAACAGAAATAAAACGAAAAAGCGAAACAAATTTTATCCATAATATTCTGCAGTCACTTCAGTCGTATTCACGGAATGCCGTGGTCTCTAACTTGTCTTTTCCCCTTCCTTTGTACTCTCGATTCCCTCTGTCACGATTGGTCTAAACTAATTAATGCGACGTTAATTAAACAATCCAAACAACGAAACAATGCACAATCAACTGCACAAAACAACATTCCAATTGTTTTCGAATCCGAAAACAATTGAGATGCTGTAAAATGAAGCAAGATGCAGTAATATAGTGGGAATTTGGTACGGTGTAGAATTAAATCGGTGAAGATGTTCGATTTGATTGGATGTTTGTTATTTAGTGGCACTATTCTTTCACTTTTGGGAAATGGCAACGATGAAGATAAGTAATGAGTGATGATATGATGAAATTGATTAAGGGACACTCACCAAGAACACACATGGTCAAGCCGAGATTCGAACCAGGGGCCCATGCCGTCGTAGTCGTGCTAACAACTCCATCATGGAGGTCGGTTAGCAGTGGACATTATACCATATTTTGTGTGCGCAATTGGTATCAATCAATGGAATGACTAGGCATATTATATTCTTAATATATTCATATCATAATATCACGTCATATTATTCGGCACGAAGTAAAATCTGAGACATTCAATCTTACATTTTTGCCTTTCAACGAATTCTTCGACTTCAGGTTAATTACATCAATAAGATAAATTATGAAACAAATGATAATGAATGTGGGATATTGACAGTTATTACGAATTACCTGACACAAGCAACATTAAGCAGACTCGGTGGGCAAGCTCATGAAGTGGTCGACATTCGATCTCGTTACCAAAGTTCCCTGGTTTGAGTACCTTTCCTGTCACGAATGTTTGAGTATTTCGTCATTAATTTCATGTAATGGTCACTCGTCCGCGACTAGGAAGAAAAGTGACGTTACGTAACAAAAATAATAAAAATATACATGATCGAAGAGTACTTATTTCATCTCTCACAAAGTCTCCTACAAAACCAGGATGTATGAAATATATCTATCTTTATATACTTTTTCGATTTCTATATTTAACTAGTCGAGACCGAGAACGGGAGAGCAATTTTCAATTCGAGAAACCGAGAGACGGAGACACTGTCAAGTCTTGTTTCTTTCTTGACATCTTCCTAATTGAGTTGTTGTTCTGTTTGTTATTGGCTTTGTATTGGCAATTATTGTCATTATTCTTCCCCTGTACGACGATTTATGATTAAATAAAGCAGATAAAAGGGCAAGAACAAAAAAGGCATGCCTTCCCGAGAATTCAACCCAGAACCTTACGTAACGAGATTTGAAATTCTTGAGAAGGCATCTGTGTTTCGCTTGGCTTTCTGTTTCCTCTACTTCTGTTATTTTATCATACATGTATAATTAAAATGGATTTGAGAGAATATGTTGCGATCCATAACCTTGTTGGTTAGATACTACCGATGTGAACTCCAACAAGGAATAAATTATTATTTTTTGTTTCGTATGTGGTTGAACATGGAATTTTCTTACACTGTGACAATTAATTATCTTAGTTTTTGTTTTGTGCAAAGATAAGCTAATCGGGACTGGACCTTCAGTTTAACATGGGATACGACCACTACGTGACTTCACCGTGTATCGAACCCGGGATCCCTTGATTACAAGGTGACGACGTTATCATAACGCCATCGAGGAGGCTCCGTGACAAAAAGTTATTCACTCGATCTCTACAATAATTTATTTCAATATTTACATTTTCGTTTTCTTTTTCCTTTTTGTTAACTAATCTTAAACGGCTCTTTTTGCGTCTTGGATTTTTCTTATTTCAGGAAAAGAAAAATAATACATGCAGGCTGTATAAGAAATACCCGTGCAAATAGATAGAAAGCTCACTCTCGAGAACTAATTTATATATAACGTAACCATAAGAAACTATTCGAACGTTAACTGATATAACTGCAGATGAAACAATACTTACAGACTCTAACGAAATATCTATTCTTGTATAAGCTCACAGGAAACAGGTATCTGGTGAGTCATTCACTCTTGCTAACTACGAGCGAAGGTCACTGAACCAAAGGGTGGCAAACAGGCGTCTGCTCTGGGAAACTAGGGTTACAGACGAGGTCACGTGTTCCTGTTATCAGTGGCGTACGAAATAAGGAGGAACACAGCTTTCGTATCAAACTATTTTTTTAGACGTACATTTTGGTCCTGTCATTGCATGTAGAACAATTTCTCGTCGTGGCCTTGAAGGCCTACGTACGAGTAAAGGCTTCTCTGCAAGAAGGATAGCTTACCATTCAGCGTAGGAAACGTGTGTGTGTATGGAGGTCTTTCTACTTTCGTATTCTTCTTCACTTTAGAACGCGTTCTGCATCGACGAATTAATCCAATCTATCCGTTGTAGTTTTTAGGTTCTGTATCTGTTCGGTAATTTCACATTGTCTTCCTGCTTATGTTATTCGCGACGAAGGTTCTGGATTCGATAACCTGGACAACAACGGGATTGTGTTGTTTGGTCGATTTTGTGCCTTGAGTCCACTTTATGCACAGTAAGAGTAATCGGGAATGCACCTACAGTTTAAAGTGGGATCCGAACCACTATGTGCCTACACATTACTTTGCTACTAGATATTTGCATGCTAAGATGTAGGAAGTGCTACATTTTCAGTGTGTGGAATTGAGAGTTATTTTGGATACGAAGGATCGGACAATGGAGTAGTGGGAAAGGATCATCTCACATGTTTGAATTATAGCCCCACCCCACACACACAGGATATCGGCCGTGGTTTTTATAACGAAATATAACATGGATGAATTGTCTCAAGAAAAACTGGAGCCTATTAACATCCCTACGGATCTTGAAAGAAAGTCCACGTAAAGATTAGAGGAAGTGCTGTTCCGATCAAATCTGACTGAAAGAGCAAAGTTCTACCTCGTGCTTTGCACCAAGTCATGAAAGCGTGTATGGGGTGTGGAGTTTGGGTCACACACTTTCTTGTTACAGCCGAACGTTTAGATAATGTGGTCAGCACCACGCCCCTGGCCGCCTTTAACCCCCCCCTTGGAGTTTCCTGCAGGTACCCACTTTATACGACGCTGGGTGGCGCCGGAGCCACTTGAACAGGTGAACAAAATTCCAATCTCCCCAGTCGGGGATCGAACTCAGATCTCTCGCATGGTAATCAAACGCCCTAACGACCAAGCTACCGCGGCACATATAGCATAGTAGCCTTTGTGATTAAGGCAATAATTATTTTAGCGTTTCGTTCAACGCTTTTAGGCGAATCATTTTCGGACATGTAACGAATAGCTCTTTTCGGTTCTGCGACTTGACTTGAGAACAGGCGGTATTCTGACGAACAACATTTCACCTGACAAGTCACGTGACTCTCCTACATTTCCTGTGTCTGTTGGCTATTGCATGAAAGACGAGTTGCTCTTGAGACAGACAGAATCACCCGATCACATAAACGTGCAATGTGTGTTGCCTACCTTTCCGGCATTATTTACTGCTATTAAATTCTTATGGGGAAGAACTTTTTTCCACCACTGTACATCTTCTACAACTATTTCCATAACTAGAACCGTGGTATTTATGTAGAATTAATTCATAAAGATATGCACATAAATATGCATAAATATGGTGAGATATTTAGTTAAACAACGTCGTAAATAGTAACTTCAAAGAAACATTATTTTTCAAAATCCCACTCATATTCTAAATTTATTGCTAAAACTAAACGTATCAACAATAACTACAAATATAAAACCTTCTATATTTACAAGAATACAGAAATTTTGAACAGATATATACCATTTTATTGTAAATCATAAACAATGCACAAATGTTCAATAAACTGAAATAGAACAGTACCAGCACACAAATTTCGTGGTTGTTCGAAGCCTTAATCCTAGCTACTCTGTAACCCACACTGCAAAAAGTTATTTGGGTTGCATAACGTTCAGGCGGTGTTGACATTTCTAATGATTGTTGCTGCAGTAAATGTCATTCCATTTCAATTCAAGCTGGCAACCCATAATTGTGCTTGATCTACAGATCATCACCTTCGTCGCGATAATTTTAGGAGCAAGAGGCAAAACAGTAGCGTAAAAGAACCGAAATAGAAAAAGGAAGAAAAATCTTGACTAGAAGTATTTGATTGACTGATTGAATGATTAGGTTTCACATTTCCTCCACTTTTGGTGAACATTTGATAAATGATCAAAATTATGGAAGGGCACTCATAAAATGACAGCCATACCCAAGGCGTACTCTGAACCCGGGACTCCTGATGTCGTAACGATATGTGCTAACCACTTCACCACAGAGGTCAGTATTTGAAGGGCCATCTAAGCACGATTATTTTATTAACTTGGTTATGGAACCGCCAAGCTTCCACACATATATGGAGCTCTTATAGCCTATCTTGGGAACTTCAATGTGGATTTTCGCAGATGAACTGACAGTGTTACCGTCTGCAATGGGCCATACACGTACTAAATTTTTGCAAGTTGAAAAGTGGCGAAAATATTTATTACACTTAAAATGATTGATTTGCTTTATTTTACTTCTTTTGTGCCACTTTTGGCTAATTTGCAAAGATGGGTATGAGTGATGATATGATGAAATTGATGAATGGACACTCATAAACATTGATGCCCAAGCCTGGATTCGATCCTGGGATCCCTGGCGTCGTAGCGCGATGTGTTAACCACTCCGCCGGCCATTATTAGACTTAAAAGAAGTGGTATAGTGCTTCTTGGTTTTCACTAATGTTGTTAATTTTCTATCGCTACGAATGGAAACAATCCACGCCAAAGTTGCCTAGTGACAAAGTGCATTAGGTTGCAACATTGTAATTTGCAGATGTATGGTCAGGGTGAGATGCATGTAGGAGCACTGTGATATTTGATTGACCCCATGGCCTAGCCAAGGAAGAAATATTGCTCCTCGCAGACAGGAAGGGATGTTTTGGGAAATGTAATGATCTTCAAGGTCGAAAGTTTCAAAGCGAAAGTAAATTAGATCCCTAAAAGGCAACATTTTAAGCAAATTTTCGCATGCCAGACATTTCACCCATTCTTACTGTATTGTTTCAATACAAACTGCACGAATAAATCATAGTCCATGCGCAGAAAACCAAAAAATAATATTAATTCACGAAGTTCTACATAACCAAAACACTTCGTTTGCAACATATTGAACAAAACGTGTGTATTTATCAGTGAAGTGTGACGGGATTTGGAACCTACGTGTTGTTGTCAAGGCAACATGTATTATGCATCTATCCCCTGCACCAGAAGTGGCGCATCTAAAAAAGGAATTGCGTTTATTTCTTGGAATCTGAAATGGAGAGAATGTCACGTTCCATGACATCGCGTTGGTTACTTGATGTTCTGCTATTCTTTTTTCTGTAACCAACACGTCCCAACAGATGGCTTTGAGGAGGCGAGCGCTGTGATATACACTTATACACATTGGGTCACGTTACGAGTAAATATTATGACGAGATAACGGAGGAATGGAAGCGCAATGCGTCCCCCATTGGGAAACACTGTGTATTTAAAATACAGGATGAGGCAAAAGTAAGGTTACATAGCTCGTCTAGGTCCTACTGAATGGCCACTACTGTCGACAGACCTAGCACGCATGAAGTTTCACTGGTGGAGACACGTACAGGTCGTCATGTACGCTAAGAAAAAAATTGACCCTGGGGCACCTGAAGAAAGATCACAGGCGCTTTCTGCCAAATTACCTCCATCACACTAGCAGACATCTCACGCACCTCGGAGTGTCGAATTGAAGAATGGATTCAAGCAGATGGCGCGCACATTGAACACGTATGACTATTACGTGTCAGTCATGTGTATGTTTGTATTTGGTTTCCTATGTAACCTAACTAAGCGGTCCTCCGCGGCGGAGTGGTTATCACATCGCGCTACGACGTCAGGGGCACCGGGTTCGAATCCCGGCCTGGGCATGGGTGCTCTTCGTGAGTGTATCTTCATCAATGTGATCATATTATCCGTATCGACGCTATTAGCCAAAAGTGGCAGCAAAGCGACGCTAAATAACAAAAATAAAAATGTAACCTGGCTTTTGCCTCACCCTGTACAGCATAATACCTGCGCGACTAGAAGTTCCCGTAAGACGAACGAGAATGTTTATTCGTTCAACAATAGAACTTTTGGATGATTCTGGGAAAGAGTGTCCGCGTAGCCAAATGGCTAGCGCTCTCCTTGGGTTTTCCGATCTGGAAAGCCAGAAAGCAGTGGCGATGGAACTTCATGCGCTGACCGTCAGTCAATGAAAAAGCCGCCTGCCACACCATGGCCCTCACAGTACTGATGCACCGAGAAACGTTTAGTTCAGTTTCTGAGAAAACCCTGTTTTCAAGAAACAAGCATTGCAGTACGGGAGAACAGGAGAACTGCAAAGTTTTCCAATCAAACGATTAGATAAAACTTGTGGAAAGAGACCGGATTTTAAAGGAAATTCCTTCTATATTTTTCAACATGGATCATGGAATAAATAACAACAGTGTTGATAATTATCTTCCACCAAGATTACATGGTTTTGATTTCCCTTATGTCCCCCTCTTTCAGCCAACATTCTCTTTCTGGTCCCTTTATTGACTAGTTTTTGAGCCTACATTCCCATTTTTCCTTTTTCCTTGGTCACTTTATTGACAAGATATCAAATATTTTGTACGACTGTTTTTTTCTCTGAACAAAACATTAAACAACTGTCTATTTGGTGCAGCTTAGAAGAAAGAAAGAACAAGGACCTCCTACCATCCCTTCCCTCCACGAGTGTTGTGGGGACGTTGCAGCGATTGTTGAAACAATGCAAACTTTCAACTCAACAGACATGCCGCTTGCAAACGCATTGTAAGTGGCACGTCTGTTGAGTTGAAAGTTATCTGATAGATTTAGACTTTTATTGTGAAGTTTTTAGAATTGTTCTAACTTTACTGTATGACAGTGACGACAGTATTGAGTGTCAGTCAAGTGGCGAAGCCAGGTACAAGTGGTGGTAAGTTATTTGAAGAAAGATTTAATCGAAACGGATGGTAAGATTATTGGCTCTACTTTACCTTAAAAAATGACTATAGTTCATTTTTGCACTCCACTAAAAATGTTATTTTAAATAAAAGCACCATATTTACCATTCATGTATGAAAAGGGATACATTAAATTTCTTGAATTTTTTTACTTTACTTCATACATAATTTGATGTATCTCTTTTTACATATGTATGTTACATATTGTGCTTTCATTTAAAAAAAAATATTTTTAGTGGAGTGCAAATACAAACTATAGTCCTTTTGATTTCCATTTTTTGGCAATAATTTTCCCTTTATTGTCCTCTTCAGATAATGTAAAAGCTTGACTTGAGGTATGAATAGAATGTTTTGACTGCTTTTGAAAGCTTATGTTAAGTGCATTTCAGATCCTATTGATGCCACTCTGTCAACCTTGAGCAATTTCAGTAATTCAAGATGGCGTCCAATATGGCGGACTTTCCAGTTAATGACCTATATCTCAGTAATCAATGGTCGTAAACAGAAAATGTATTTTTAGTCTAGATCCTCATTAGAAGGACTAAGGAAAAGATTCTGTTTAGTTTTTCGATAGTCAGTAGTTTTAACGTAATTTAAAATATAATCCTTAAAATATATAATTTTTCTAATACTTCTTGAATGTTTTGCCTTGTAACTTTTGAATAAATTAAATGACAAGAAATTGTTTCGAATAGAAGTTGTAGTCGAATTCATACCCGTTACATCAATATAAGATTTAATGCATTTGAATGAAAACTACGCTTCTTTTGTATACATAGAAAGTGAAGGTTGTTCATGCGCTGCAGCGACAAGACAGACCACAACGAGAACAATTTGCTATTGAGATGCTGAACCGAATTGAGCAAAACCCAGACCACCCAAACTCCTTAGTGTTCGGAAACATGTCAGGAAAAGCAAAAAGGTGAATGTGTTTTGTGCGCTGACGAAAGACAAAATTGTTTTGACCGTTTTTCTTCATCAAGCAAACAGTAACCGGAAACTGTTATTTGGATATGCTTGAGCAATTTGCTGTCAATCAGCTCGTTACTCTGCAGCCAAATGTGATCTTCCAGCAGGATGGTGCACCACCGCATTGGAGTTTGGATGCTCGTGAATTTCTGGACAGAACGTTTCAACAGCGATGGACAGGACGTGGTGGCTACTGCGATTTCCGGACATAACTCTCTCTGGATTTCTTCTTGTGGGGTTATGCAAAACACGGTCTATGCTTCACCTGTATGTGAGCTTCTTATCTCTGCAGGAGAATTAAAAATGCCATCAACTACATCACCCCTGATATGCTGGTGCGCACATGAGTCGAGATCAAGTATCGGCTAGACATTTTGAGGGTTACGAAAGGAAGTTCACTATTTTTTTAAAAAAATTGCGTTGCTTTACGTAATGACACAAACAGCAAAGCTCTATATCGAAGAGTTTCTTCACAATTGTAATTTAAAATTAGGGATGCCTCATGTGGACACCCTGTACTTTATATAAATGTAAAGTATATGAAGACCTGAATCAAAGAAGGAAAAGATCCAAAGAGTGATTCATATCAATAGAATTCGGTAGACAAATATTACTAGTTTTGTTTCATGAATTACAATGAAGATGTGTTCTTTCTTTCAAATAATACAAAAATTTAATGCTGTATAAATTTCAATGATTCCTTTTTTCAGGAATTATGTTAACTTGTTTGTAAATTGTATTTCACTTAAAATGTTATTTAAGGTAAATTTATAAATCTAAAAAAATAGGGGTTCAGTTCATCTAAAGACTTCTAACAAACACTTCGTAATCTTACAAAATATACCAAAATACCATTGTTTGGTTCGAGAATTATTAAGACTTTCAACTCGCAGTTATTCTCATAAAGTGTTTTGATGTTTTTCTGCAAGACTTCTACTTATTATTTTTCAAAAGTAGATTTATTGATTTATTATGAAAGTTGGAACATTTCTGAGAAAACCGGACGTTGATAGGGGACACCGTTCCCGAGATATATCAAATCAAAAATATCCAATATGGCGGATTATTTTCAAGATGGCGGCCGTCGGAGCGCAGATATCGATTGGCTACTCGACTGCAAATATATTTAATGATAGAGAAATTAATCCTAGCAAGTCTCTTGCTTTATCAAAAAGTCAATGATTCGGGACTTCAAAGATGCACTTTTTTGGCACTTTCCTCCATTTTGGGACATATTAAATAGCGTACTTTTTCATTCAAGAGCATTAAATCTTATATTGTTTTAAAGGTTATGAATTGGGCTACCACTTTTATTCCAAACAATTTCCTGTCATTTATTTTATTCAAAAGTTACAAGGCAGAAACTTCAAAAGGTGCTAGCAAAATTATATATTTTAAGGATTATTTTCTAAATTATGGTAAAACTACTGAGTAGCGAAAAACTAAACAGAATCTTTTTCGTAGTCCTTCTAATGAGGATCAAGACAAAAAATACATTGTCTGTTTACGACCATTGATTACTGAGATATGGGTCATTAACTGGACGCCATCTTGAATTACTCAAATTGCTCAAGGTTGACAGAGTGGCATCAATCGGATCTGAAATGTACATAACATAGCCTAAGCTCTCAAAATCAGTCAAAACATTTTATTCATACCTCAAAACGAGGTTATGCCATTTTGGGCATTTGGTACCCTGACTAAGAGTAAAAGTTTTAACTTTAAAATCCGTTCTCCATTCAGAACAGCGAAATGATATACGTAGGGGCGAATTTCAGAAATGTGTGAAGAATGAGCATATCTCGCAGACGATCTTTATTCCTGGACCTCCACGACACTGTAGTATGTGGCACTGTAGGTCCAGCCCCGTTTAGCTATCCTAGCATAAAGTAAGCTTAAACCAATCTTTATCAAATATTTTGCCTTCGAAATTGGTTTCCATTCTCTGTCAAAACCAGATTCGTTCAATACTTTATAACATTTATTTCACATATCTGGTAGGACTTCTCGGCAACTAACCCCGGGCAGAAACTTACCAAATCTCTCTTTAAAGCAAAAATTCATAATATGCAACTTATACATGAATGCAAATACATACGTGGGTTTTAGGGGAAGGGGTTAAACGCAACACATTCTGCCTGCAAGAGTCAGCTGCCATAATGCCGTTCCCGTAGGATATTATTGCTTCTAGTACATTTTCCAGCAGATGAAACAAATGCTAGCGGCAATCTTGAATTTGTATCGCAAGGTTGCATGCATACAGCATGATGTGTGTATTATTCCAGAGAAATTGAACTGAAAAATATAAGATTTAATAATAATAATAACGAGTGACGCAAACAGCACGTGAAGTCCAGGGCCTACCTGCTGACTGCCGGCCTCGTTCCCATATGTTTGATTGGTTAAATTGGTGTTCTAGGTCCACTTTATGCACAGTAAGGGTAATCGGGACTGGATCTATAGTTTAAAGTGGGATCCGAACCATAGGGATGGCCAGATCCGGATCCTAGCGGATCCGAAATCCGGATCCGGTTGGTTCCGGATCCTAAGGATCCGGATCCTAAAATTTTTCGGATCCGGATCCGCGGATCCGGAATTTTCAGATCCGGATCCGGATCCGGTACTTTCGGATCCGGATCCAGAAGTTTCGGATCCGGATCCAGAATTTTCGGATCCGGATCCAGAATTTTCGGATCCGGATCCAGAATTTTCGGATCCGGATCCAGTACTATCGGATCCGGATCCAGAACTTTCGGATCCGGATCCAGAACTTTCGGATCCGGATCCAGAACTTTCGGATCCGGATCCAAAACTTTCGGATCCGGATCCGTTTTGCCATCCCACATGCGCTTCTTTGGAAAGTAACAATGTGCTTATAACATATTGTTACCAGCTAATATACATAATATACATATATATATAATATACATACACACACACACACACACACACACACACACACACATATATATATATATATATATATATATATATATATATATATATATATATAGTGTGTGCGCGCGTGCGCGATTTGTAATTAATTAATACACTTACAAGGGAGGTCTAAGTCTCCCCCTCCGATTTCCATGAAACTTGCAGGGCCCAAATGAAGAAATACGTGTTTTTTTGTTTCGGCAAAAAATTTGTTCTAGGGGGCAACCACCTCTCAAATGTCAAGATGAGGACAAATTGAAGTGGGGATCTGACCTCTGTGTTCCCCTCCTATTTCCATGAAACGTGGCAGGTGTATAGTAGGGATGGTCAGATCCGGATCCTAGCGGATCCAAAATCCAGATCTTTATTTTAATTTGTAGAACTGTAACTGTAGAACAATTGTATAATTTTTGTATAACATTTCTATCTTGTTATATGTGTTAAAGGTTTCATCCTGGAATGGAATTTCTCACATTTATGTGTGTTTTCATCCCCCCCCCCTCAAATGTCAAGATGAGGAGAAATTGAAGTGGGGATCTGACCCCGAAACCACGTAAATATGGCATAGGAAGAAACAAGGGGCATACGGACTCTCTATACACCTGTCAAATTTCATGAGAATCGGAGGGGGACACAGGGGTCAGATCATCCTCACGTCAATTTGTCCTCATCGTGACATTTGAGGCGGGTTTTCCCCCTAAAACAGTTTTTTTTAGCCGAAACAAAAAAAAACACGTATTTCTTCCTTTGGGCCCCTCTATATACCTGCCAAGTTTCATGAAAATCGGAGGGGGACACAGGGGTCAGATCCTTACTTCAATTTGTCCTCATCCTGACATTTGAGGGGATTTTGCCCCCTAAAACAGTTTTTAGCTGAAACAAAAAAACACGTATTTCTTCCTTTGGGCCCCACTATACACCTGCCAAGTTTCATGGAAATCGGAGGGGGACACATAAGTCAAATGCCCACTTAAATTTGTCCTCATATTGACATTTGAGGGGGGGGTTTGTCCCCTAAAACAGTTTTTTAGCCGAAACAAAAGAAAAAAACGAATTTCTTCATACACACACCTGCCAAGTATCATGGAAATCGGAGGGGGACACGGGTCCGATCCTCACTTCAATTTGTCCTCATCTTTACATTTGAGGGGGTTTTGCCCTCTAAACCCGTTTTTTAGCTGAAACAAAAAAACACGTATTTCTTCCATTGGGCCCCACTATACACCTGCCAAGTATCATGGAAATCGGAGAGGGACACAGGGGTCAGATCCTCACTTCAATTTGTCTTCATCTTGACATTTGAGGGGGTTTTGCCCCTTAAAACAGTTTTTTAAAACAGTTTTTTAGCTGAAACAAAAAAACACGTAATTCTGCCTTTGGGCCCCACTATACACCTGCCAAGTTTCATGGAAATCGGAGGTGGATACTTAGATAACCTCCCTTGTAATTATTTAACACTGCATATATTATAATGTTTTATTTTAATTTGTAGAACTGTAACTGTAGAACAATTGTATAATTTTTGTATAACATTTCTATCTTGTTATATGTGTTAAAGGTTTCATCCTGGAATGGAATGTCTCACATTTATGTGTGTTTTCATTTCCAATACATTCGAATGAATACATATTCGTTTCAATGGCATTTACAAAATCACCTCTGACATGTGTGCACGAGTGTGTTAGCCGATGCGTAGCAAAGTATTTTAGGAACAACACTTGAAAAAAATTCTTGTTGGACTAACGAAAAATTTCTTTGTAATAGA
The DNA here is from genome assembly GCF_977018435.1 of Lepisma saccharinum. Lineage (NCBI taxonomy): Eukaryota > Metazoa > Arthropoda > Insecta > Zygentoma > Lepismatidae > Lepisma > Lepisma saccharinum. Next base: position 66,799,278 of record NC_139235.1, on the reverse strand, counting down.
AGATCATAATACCTTTTAAGTTGTGGTAATATTATAATGGGATTGAGATACGAAACTCTCGGATCCGGATCCGGATTTTCGGACCCGGATCCGAAATTTTCGGATCCGGAACTTTCGGATCCGGATCCAGATCCGAAACTTTCAGACGCGGATCCGGAATTTTCGGATCCTGATCCAGATCCGAAACTTTCAGACCCGGATCCGGATCCGGAATTTTCGGATCCGGATCCAGATCCGGATCCGCGGATCCGAAACTCTCGGATCCGGATCCAGATCCGGAACTTTCGGATCCGGATCCAGATCCGAAACTTTCAGATCCGGATCCGGATCCGGATTTTTCGGATCCGGATCCGTTTGGCCATCCCTACATGTACCTCCACCGGGTATCGAACCGGGGACCCCTTGATTACAAGGCGACGACGCCACTCCCATATGGCTCAGCAGAAGCGGGTAATCAGCCAACCAGTTAACCCTTATCAGACACTGTGGCTTATATTTTTTGTCACATACTCCAAAGGATACTTCCTGCGAACATGATATTTTTTTGACTTTGTTTGTCTCTCTCTTTTTTTTTTATTTGAGAATATTTGACTTTGCTTGATAAAGAAGGACAAGCGTCAAAAAATATTTTCCATTTCACTTACGTAAACGGGCAAGCAGTGTCTGTCGGACACAGTGTACAATTGATATGTAACGAAGTCTACTTCAATATGTATTAACAAATATTTAATGAAAATAAAGTATATAATAAGACATAACAAAAATATTATTAACGCTAAAATAGAAAAAATGAAAAATATACGAGCAAATGAAACAATTTTCTCACACTACCATCCGGCCTAACATGCTGCAAAAATTACAACAACATGCAATTACGATGATGATGATGATGAATTCAAGAATTATGGACGTTAGGTTAAATATCATGTTACTCGCTTGTTTCCACAGCGATGAAACATAAAACTCTCGCATTAGAAGGGCAAGATCCATTTAAAACAATGCAGTTTCCGACAGACACTGCTTGCCCGGATACGTTACAAAAATAGCTTGTCCGGATAAGGGTTAAGGTGTGACGTGTGGTCAGCACGACGAGCCTTAGTCGTTGAAGATTTCCATACCTACGGTATTTTATGTGTGTGTGTGGCTGTTAAGAAAACTTATATTACAATATCCTTGACATCACGCGCATGCGCATACATACACACATAAAAAGACAAAGAGCTGCAGTACATATTAATATAATAGTTCATACCCATATGCAGTGAATACTCTCTTGGGACTGGATAGAGACGAGATGAACAATTGAAGAAAAAGTACTCTATTGAGATAATCCAACCATTTTCTTAGAACTGAAGTCGCTTATCATTTTTGGCCTCTTGCCACCACTAGTCAATATACCCTATTCAGATGGAATATACAGTCTTAGCTTTCATAACCTAGTTCCCCCAGCATCCGACATTAATAGAAGAGACCCTTTAGGGCGAGGCTGTTGTGTTGATGCAAAGTTAGCACAGGGAGAAAGATATATATATATATATATATATATATATATATATATATATATATATATATATATATAGAGAGAGAGAGAGAGAGAGAGAGAGAGAGAGAGAGAGAGAGATAGGGAAATGCTTCCTTCGCATTTAAGGAAATGCCACTCCGTTTCCAATTATAAATGTAATCGCAAACTCTCAGAAACTTTACTCTCGCCTGGTTTGGGGAGGGTATTATTTTGAAATAATGCATCAGTGCTATCTAATTACATGTCGGAATACATTTTGCAACAGACGCGTCTTGTTTCTGAAAGTTTCAATTAAATTTTGAGGGAGTAAAACGTGTCTCTTCTTCGAGAGGATTCGCTGCTGGTGCTGGAGGGATGCGCAAGTGCTATCGACACGAGAAGCAATAAAATGAAGGTAACTGTTTCGCTCCGAGGAAAGACGTGCTCCGTCTCCCGTGGGGATTCGCGTTCTGAGATGGAGGAGGAAGAAACCATTTTCACTCGCTTTGTATGTTTACTGGTTCCTGTGCGTCTGGTTGTCAGGACCTCCGCAGGCGAAAGCCTCTTTGGGAAATGCTACAACTGCAAGAGATCTGTCATCTGTTGCATTCCTAGTAGGGTGATGGTGACGGTGAAGTAAGAGTTATCAGGGATGTCCGACACGTTTGCTTGGGAACGACCCGCGGTAATCAAAGCAACCTTTTGAACCGAAGCGACACGACAAGCTGCACGTGTCGCTCACACTGAGCCATTTTCTTTGTATCTTGAGTCTGTTTACAAGTCCACTATATAGGAGTATAACGGATGACCCTTTGCGAAGACATCCAAATGTCAACATCACTTCTATGTAGTACACCCTATACTGCAATTTGCAGACTATCGAGGCTCTGGCGTCTTGACTCATGGCCAGTATAATCATCTATGGAACTTTTGTTGTGTGCTGTCCATATGTGTTTGTGACTGTCCATTCATCCGTTTCATCTGATCACCTTTCATCCTCATCTTTGCAATTCGTAACGTTCTCTGAGGAACGTGGGATCAAACCAAGAATCTTAACCATTGTGGTGGGTGATGTAGACTGCTTGATCATTCATCCTCATTGGTGAGCACTCGCCCTAGGCGAGAGGTTACTTTACACACTGTAATGATGCGATCATTACTGGATCCTTTTTTATGTTATAAATTGTGTATGTCTATGTATTCCTGTACGTTTGGGTTCTTGGCCGTTGGGGGAGCGGTAAGTTTCCATTAACGGTTTAGGTCATTAGCGGGGCCTATAAATAGGAAGGGCAGGGGAGCAGTGGGTCTCAGATGTTTGGCGGAGTACAGCAATGTAAGAGGTATCTTTTTCTCTGAGGGGAGCGGCTGGGCGAGCTTTCTTTCCTTACTATGTGAACCGACGGCGGGGATGTTAACTTTCTTTCTTTTAATACACACACTTGCTCTTTTCATATTATTCCAATAGTTTATTTCATGTGGGAAACCGGGTACACAACACACATACCTTCAGCCACCTGTTATGGTACTGAGGGTTATATATTTTTTTACTCGTGGAGCCAGTGGCTACGCGAGTCTACACACTCTCTTCGGGAAGGGGGGACAGGGTACACCGGAATGTAATTCTGTGAATAACGGCCAAGAATTAACTTCTGTAAATATAATATGAATAAACCTATATATATCTAAAAGGAAATGGGCGTTAAGCTGTAATTTGAAGAGGTACGTGTCTATTACCTTAACTAGCATCCACAGAACTTCAGGTACTGTAAGTTTTGAACCTCGGGACAAGGATTCAAAAATGTATGATTGTGTATATTGTGTATGTTGCTGAGAATCAGCTTAAAAGCACAAACTATACCGCTACAACACTTAGAAATGGCACAACACTAGCATTTGTATTTAAACCTTCAAGGCTAGATCAACATGGTTGAAAAAGGATAATACCTGTCTACTTCCGAAAGCGTGGTTCCTTGCAGACAGCTCTTTGAATCATCTCGTACTCCTCACTCAATCTCTTCAGTTCCTTCCTAATCCAAGATTCAAGATAAAAGACCCCACGTCGCCCGTTACTCTCTAATTTATGCCTTTCTTCGACCCCCTGGTTATTGCCCTCAAATAGAGTTGATCAGCAGCTTGATTCCAATAAACCAAGAGGATTGATTAACTACTGACAAGGCATTCTTTGAATGCCTAGAAAGAGCTACGGCAGGCGATAGAGGTTATTAGGCTTGCTACATTTCTCTGATTAGATGAGATCGATACGAATTAGCCAAAAGTGGCAGAGAAGCGAAGTAAAATAAGACAAATCAATCACTCATTCAATCAATGAAGTCCACTTTATTCACAGAAAGCGGGACTGGACCTACAGTTTAAAGTGGGATCCGAACTACTGTGCAATGTGCTTCAATCGGGTATCGAACTCGGAACCCCTTGATTACAAGATGACGACGTTACCACTATGCCATCGGAAGGCCATTTTTTTAAAATATCTTGCATCGTGTCGCCTTGGTCTGTTGATAGAGCATGCGAGGTAAATTCTTGCTTATAGATTGAAGCGGCTCGTACCACTTGTCACTTCGGTGCCAAACCCCTGTGTCGCTTGTCACCTGTCGCTTCAGTCTGAAGCTCGCTTGGAACATGGAACGCGTCACCTTGGTGCAGTAAAAAGAGGCCAACCAGCGGAACATTTTTAACCTCTAGTTTGATATAATAGTATGATAAAGCTTAAATATGTACAATGTTTCAAAATCTACCGGTAATTACGTTATTTTGACTTCATTATTTCTGTTTGAATTTCGGTTGAAATTCACCTTCGACAACATGAATTGGGTTCTGTCTTGATTATGCACAGTTCGTCTGTGTTAGTCGAGACCATGGACTCAAGTACGCATGCGCCTACTGGACGAGTCCAGTGGCAAACTAGAGGTTATGGCTGTAAGTGGAACGAAGTGGGGAAAGGCTTCCGAGAAAATTACCTGCTGCTGACGGAACACGGAAGATTGAAACGTGCTGTGGTAAACTGGGCGTCTTTTATTTATAATAATAAAAAAAACACATGCAAATGAAGTAATGATCTGAAACGTATTGCGCAATGTCACGCGTTTTCTACCGACTTCACCTTTAAGGAGTTTTCAAAGTAGTGTCATGTCTGGATTAAACACTAACCCGTGACGCAACAGCCGCGAGGGCTAGGGTCTGCCTACCGACTGCAGACCTCACTCCCACCCGATCCTACTCACTCACTCACCCGAGGTGGGAGATCATCCAATAAGTTACGGGGTGACGTGTGGTTAGCACAACGAACCCCAATTAGGTTTCCATCGGTGTGAAAAGTGTAACGTTAATTTCTGTAGAGTCTTGTACAAAATATATTTCTCCTTCTTACACTTTGGTCATTCCAATATTACATGTTGCACGTCTCCACTTTCCCTGCCATATTCACATCTCTTGCTGTCGTTCGTAATTACTAAATTACTATTTCCAATAAATGATATGCAATACAACATGTACATAAATGGCTCGATCTCAGTTTCTTAATTGTCACAATTACAGTTATTGTACTGACATAATGAAAGCATGATTTTCTTGAGCAAAGGTCCTATATGATTCATTAACTGTTACAAGTTCATGTCGGCACCAATCAAACCACTCATTAAATGAAAGCACGATCATATACACTTTTCAGAACTTTCTAGGTTTGTTATAAACAATGCTCCATTGTTGCTAGTCTTATGAGCTCATTGCTTAGTAGCGATTGAATTTTTAAGCCCGCCATTCTCTAAGAATACAGCACAATTCCATTTCTGATACTTAGATTACGCAACTTTAAATGAAATGCTTGCTCAGTATCAAGAATATAATCAATACGAAGAATCGACGCGTAAGGAAAGAAAGTAAGGAAAGAAAGTAAGGAAATATGAAACTATGGTATGAGGTAAGTATGCAAATAAGAAACTTTGGTATGAGGTAAGTAATCAAGTAAGAATCTTTGGTATGAGGTAAGCAAGCTAATAAGAAACTATGGGATGAGGTAAGCAGATAAGAAACTTTGGTATGAGGTAAGCAAGGGGATAAGAAACTTTAGTATGAGGTAAGCAAGCAAATAAAATACTTTGCGATGAGGTAAGTAAGCAAATAAGAAACTTTGCCGTGAGGTAAGTAAGCAAATAAGAAACTTTCGTATGAGGTAAGTAAGCAAATACGAAACTTTGGTAGGAGGTAAGTAAACAAATAAGAAACTTTGGTAGGAGGTAAGTAAGCAAATAAGATACTTTGGTAGGAGGTAAGTAATCAAGTAAGAATTTTTGGTATGAGGTAAGCAAGCAAATAAGAAACTTTGGGATGAGGTAAGCAGATAAGAAACTCTAGTATGACGTAAGCAAGCAAATAAAATACTTTGAGATGAGGTAAGTAAGCAAATGAGAAACTTTGGTATGAGGTAAGTAAGCAAATAAGAAACTTTGGGATAAGGTAAGCAAGGAAGTAAAAACTTTGGAAGAAAGTTTGTTAATAAAAGAAATGCATTTATTAATTACTAATAATAGCTCACAAGCAATCTATTAATAACAATAAGTTATTCCATATATATATGCCGTGTTGGTGACCGAACGGGTTGATTAGTCGTAAACGATCTCATCGTGGAAGATTCGATTTGGGTGTGGGTCTTTTCCTTTGTGAATGTCCATCAACGTCATCCTCATCGTCGCGATTTGACTAAAGAGGCAGAATTGCAATGTAGAATTAGAAAAATACAAATGATATAAATAAGTGGAGTATCACAGAAACATAGTTTGGGATGTGTCGCAACTATCACAAATTCTCAGAAGTGAATTTGAAACCTGAGTTAACATTTAGAGTTCCCACGGGGTGGGTGTTCAATGCGTTTTGATGCCAACAGTCTTGTAAAGATATGTATGTAGTGGTAATGCTATTGTGTAAAGCGTGCTACGGTGTTCTGGGCTCAATCTATGGTTCAGAACAAATAATTTTTTGTCATATACAGTACAGAATGTACACTTACAACTTTTCCCGCAAGTCAAAATATGGGCAAGTATTTTTTTTCACAAATATTGGCTCACAAACATTTTTAGTTTTGTACAAATGTTTTCGAAACTTGCTTACGTAACTGATTCATTATTTTGTTATGAGACTTACAGGTGTGCACATAGCGCTCTGACATAGATTGTTAATGAAGTATTGCATGGTTCGATTGTGGAGGTGGGAAGATGGGAGAAAGTGTGGATTGTTAAATGAGTCAAAGATTGAAGTTGGGCGTCAACCCACTGTCAAGTGTCAGTCATTTCTGGAGAAAACACAAAAAGCTTTGGAATGGTCTGTACAATGCATTTCCCCTTATTTTTTCTCGTTACGATATTCACCGAGGTACCCTATACCTGATGTACAAGTTGATTGGTTGTTTTGGTTTATCTTACTTCACATTTCTGCCACTTTGGCAAAGATGAGGATGAGTGATGATGTGAAGAAATTGATTAAGGGAACACCCGCATAGAATATCCATGGATATTCGAACCCTGGACCCCTGCCATCGGGGTTCAATGTGCTAACCTTGTCTCTATACGTGTGAGTACTTTGCCAGAGTTTCCTATTTACAATATTTATGAAAAGTTTGTTTGTTTAAATCTTTTTCAAGAAGTTTATGAACGTACTATTCGTTTTGATAATCTACAAATTGACATTTCAGAGTACACAAATTGTTAGTTTCAGAAGGAACGTTTTGGTTGTTTCTCTTTGATATGTTTTAAAAACCAACAAACGATATGACGTGATTTGGGAAAAGCTGTTACCCGATACCTTTTAAAATGATTAACAAGCATGGAGCCGTCTAGGAACAGTAAACATATAAGAGAACGATGCAGTTTGGAATGTAAGACTAGTAGTTTGAGTGAGTGGTTCACATTGTTGAAGGCAACTAGCGATAGTGAAGTGTGAAGAAGGAAGATTGAGGTCTCCAAGGATACCAACCAACTACTCCATAGCAACGAAGAGATATAGCTAGGTAAATAGACAAGACAATCCGGTCAAGAGAATATTACATCAACATAAAAAAAAGAGAAAAGTTGGACGCATTATAAGCTAAATAGTGAAAGTGAACACCGATGAGCTATCACATTATGTCCGCAATCCCATGCGCAGCAGTTTTAGATTAACCGTGTGCTGTGAAACATTGTCCTGGTCACCACTGTTGTACCTTTTGGCGATTTCTTGCACTGCGGTCGCTCCGAAAAATGCGTGACAGCCTCCGCTGGCCTCTGGCATCAATGAGCCGCTGCCGACACACGGCTGAATGACTGACGTGTCGTTGTTTACTCATCGATACGTGCTCACAAAAGCGGCACGAGAACAACCAACCAGACGCAGTTTCAGAGATGCTGGTACCAAGGTGCCTTGCCATCACAATTTGACCTCTATCAAACTGGGAGAAGATCGACCGTTTTTTTCATTCTGACGCCGGGTACACTATAGATCGACCACAAGGAAAAAAACCTTGGGACGAAAAGTCCCCGCGCAGCTTTACCTTCTTTCTTCCACCTCGGGCCATAAGAAAGCATGGTCCACTCTCCCCCTCCCCTACTCGCGGGGGTACGGTGCACAGGAGTCGCGGGTCTGCGCAGGTTATTTTTCTCGTGGTTCCACTATACTAACAGCGAGTCTGTAGACTTGCCCAATATATACCATGCTGCCAGCGTGTCACGTGTTACTCTCCGTGCTCTAGGCGCGCTTAATGTTCCCGCGTCGGGGTGGCCACAATGTAATGGCTCATCGATGTAAATCTCTTCTGAAGGTTTTTAATAAAGTTTCCTAACTTGATAAGATTTAGAGCAGCCACTTCGCTCCTTGCAAAGAGAGCCAGGATAAATATATTGCAACGTAGGAATGGAATGTTATATTGGGGAGAAATTTTCCATTTCGTAACAGACATCATTAAATGTAAGAGATGTTACCAACGCATTGGAGTTTAGATCACAGAGCGAACTAGACCAGAATTTCGTGTTGCAGAATCTACGCCTTGTTCTTTTTTAAATGAATATGCTTTATTTGTTTGTATTAATATTGTTGTTAGTGCTATCAAATTTATAATTTTTGGTTTTATGTGTGATTAAAAGTGATATCAGAAACGGAAGTCATTTCCGGTTTCTAGACATATGTAAAACTATCCACTCTGGCACAGATATATCTGTTGTTGAATAAGTTGCCATGACAACAGTGTACGATGAGACAGAACGTTGATTACGATGTGTAAAAAAATATTGTTTTAAGTAACTATTTTATGGAGAAGGTTTCTTTGAATTGTGATGGTGTATATAGTGGTGCCAAATAAGTGTAAGTGTTTTTTAATGATAGAACAACAATAAACTTTACTAAAGGTAGGAAAATTATCTAGTAATTCTTCCCTATCACGTCCTGAGAGGGATCGTTGTAGCCGCAACACAAGGGAGAGTCTCATAACTCTGCCGCGCACAGCGATTGGGCAACTACCGTGACGTGGTAATCCTGTGGCTCACACCAAAAAGAATGAATGAATGAGTTGTTTGATTATACTTCGCTTGTTGTGCCACTTTTGGATAATTTGAGAAGATGGGGATGAGTGATGATAAGATGAAATTGATGAATGGACACTCACAAACATCCATGCTGAAGCCAGGATTCGAACCCGGGACCCTGGCGTGGTAGAGTGATGTGCTATCCACTTTGCCACAGGGGCACAAAAAAGAACGTCACACAGATTTCTTCAAAGAAATGACGGGATGATAAGACAAAGGTCGAAAACTCGTGCGTGGAGCTATACAATATATTGGCTGCGCAGGTCACACAAAGGAAACGCATTACCCTTGCAAATTGCTTTGTAAAAGAGGACTCTGATGAAGTCAAATAAAACATAATAAAACTTTACGGATTATAGAAAATTTTCGAAAATAATTTCATCAGAGGGAAGTTGTTGGCCAGTCGTGTAATGAGTGATACTAAAGCGGTACATAAAATTACAAGGAATTCAATTCTGCCCATTTACTATTTTGCCGTGTCGTTAGCAACTATTTTATTCTACAGAAGAGGCTGCCTGGTAATGCAACGGTTATCATTGTAGCCTTCAGAGTAGTCATGGTTTCGATTCCCGCCGAGTCTAGATTTTAAACATTGAATCGGAAACGGGAAGACCACATATATTCACCGGTAGATACTAAGGGGGAGTGGGAATACGATGGTGTTGATTTGGCTAAACTAATCCTGAATAGAAGTAAACTTTAAAGCCTGTACTTTTTAACCAAACTCCAAAATCTATATATTTTGAACTACAAGCCTACAGTGTCTAAAGGGGGAGGGGAGGTGTTATCAAAATCAAAACCTTTGAATTAAGTGTGATATATTGATGTTATGTTTATATATTCTTGTTTTTGATATTAAGAAAAGACGGCACAGGGAAAGGTGTGATAGAAGCTATGTGAGACAAACATGCAAAGAATGAGTCAGATTGGGAGGAATAGCCTGAAAGTACTGAAAGTAAGGAATATATAAAAGTAGCAATGGAGGCGGACCTAGAGAGATAGGCAGAGAGATGAGAGAGAAAGAGACACTTGATTTGTGATTTTTATATAGCGTTGCTTATCTGCCACCTTTGGCTATAGCGACGATGAGGTTGAATGACATTATAATATTATTGAAGGGACACTGAAAAAGAACAGCTAAGCCCAGGCTGGAATTCGAACCCAGTGCACTTGGGGTCGTAGTGCGCAGTGGTAACCTCTACACCACGGAGGTCGACAAAAGACAGAGAGGGAGCAAGCCACACAGAGAAAGATGAAAAGAGAGAGAGAGAGAGAGAGAGAGAGAGAGAGAGAGAGAGAGAGAGATTATTAATTTAAATAGCGAGAGTAATAGGGACAAGAAGATAGTGAAATATAGAGAAACGGAGAGAGAGAGAGAGAGAGAGAGAGAGAGAGAGAGAGAGAGAGAGAGAGAGAGAGATAAGAGACACGGAAATAGAGAGAGAGAGAGAGAGATAAGAGACACGGAAATAGAGATAGAATGGCAGGGAATAAGAGAGGTGGAAGGGAGAGAGTTAAGAAGAAATCCAAACACAAAAACAGAGAGAAAAGGAAAATCATAATCTTAGAAAATTTGAATACGGTAGAAGAATGATACATTAATACTGATAATAGAAAATCAAAATGTTAAGAAGAAAATACAAGAAAATCAAAACAGTAAGGGGGATGGTTTGGTGAAAAAAGTATAAATAAAAGACAGGAGTAAAAAATAAGGAGAATTTTCCTTATTCCAGGGAGGTTAAATACCCCCCTCCCTCTTATCCCCCTCTCCGGTTGAAATATTTAGAACCTTCGAACAGCTATGACAAATAATAAAACCTTGTTTTCCAACAGCAATTTCAATCATGACTCAACACATCAACCATGCACAAGGTTGAATGCACTACGCAGATGATACAAACATATAACCCCTTACAGATAGGCAACCGTAATTACACTCAAACATACCGGGAAGCATATTATTTAAGGATGCGATCGTTAGCCATTCATTCTGGAGCCGATCTGAGTAAAAATAGCTTTTTTATGATTGCACAGGGAGTACAAACTAAGAGGGACAGGATACTAGAGGGTTTAGCCAGGCATAGGAAAGTCTGCAATTAACCCTTTCCATCGTAGCATAATTACAGTGGGCCGTAACAGGAATCGAGTTAGGGCAATTTTCTGCTTGTTCCTCGGCTATCCCATTCATTTATCTTCATCCAACGAGTGATTACGGCCTAATTAGACGGGCTATGTAAACTGGCGCTGTTTGATGATATTAAACGGCGCTTCCACTACTGGCTGCCGTGCGGTTCGTCGCTGGAACTGATCGCAGACCTGCTCGGCAATTTGAAGCTAAATTCCATCACCGAGAAATGAGCATTCGTTCTGTGTGCGGTTGTCTCTTAGGAGTTTTTTTTTAATTAGAGGGAACCACCTGTTCGGTTTTTGAGGTTTCTGTACGATGGTTTGCGCGTCAACTCTGATCCACCGAAGATATCTTAATTGGAGGTTTCTAGCTTAATCATGCGTGGCATCTGTTCCGGATTTTATTTTCCGCGAATTTGAGTACTTGAGCTTTACAGGAAGCATATTGTCTGATTAGAGGTCCTTATTTTGGATAAACATCGTTCACCCTCACGGCTCGACTTCGAACCGAGTTACACGGCTTCTTACTTTCACCTTCACTCTCACAGCTTGGACTGCAACTGATAAAGGAATACTCATACCCTAGGGAGGACTCCAATCTAGATCCCTCGCTATCATATTGTAATCAAGTGATCCGGTGCTCGGTCCTAGGTAGAGGTACAGTACACAGTGGTTCGGATCCCAATTTAAACTGTAGGTCTACTCCCTGTTAGGCTGTATGAGCACGAAGTGCAATTAAAATAAACGTTTGTCAAAATTCGTGCCACTTGAAAGCGAACTTTAACCGACAGAGATTCGTTGACGGTTGATGAATGATGTAAAATGACTTGACACTTTGGTGTGGAAAACTAAAGTGGCAAGTTACTTTGTGACAGAGGTTCCCTGCCATTCTCTTCTGAACCTGTTATGGCATTCATTCGTGATAAAATGCGGCCTCCGTAGGCTTCTAGTAAACGCTTCAAAGTGTTGGTTATTGCGTTCTCCAGTTTAACACAGACTTTGATGTAAACTACTATCTCTTCATCTTACCATCCATTGCCAACCAAAACCAGACAGAACTTCTGCAAACCTGTGAAATGGAGGCTTCCTGTTTCCAGAAGAAATAGAGGATAACACTTCAAGTGCTCCAGGGCCGTTTCTGGCATGTATCCCTCACAAATTGCCTGGAGAAACCGAATTCGTTCTGAAATTAATACGAAATCGACAAATCTTCCAAACACATCACGTTTGATGTAAAAAAAAAACGAAAGCCGCGAGTCAGTTTTTTTTCATCTTTCGAAAGATACGTGTAATTTGATCTGCTGGGAAACCTGATTCGTCTTCCATTCAAAGGAGCGAGGAAGACCATCAAGTACCTGGTAATATTGAAGAGATTGAGAGAGGAGGAAGAGGGGGGGGGGTAAAATGAAGGCAGTAAATGGCCGACGCCACCCTCTGGTTAGAGAAGGAAGTTACCTGCAGCCTTACAAAGCTTCATTCAATTTAGTCAAAAAAAAAAGATGCAGTGGAGGTCTGTTTGAAACATGATATCAGCGGGAAACCTTTTCTAGTTGAAGATGTTGTTTAGGAAGTACACGAAAGTACAGTGCAAAGGCTAATCCAGAGAATATGTTTAAGCTTTGCTTACGTATTTTTACTTGTCAGCTGTTCAAATTACCGTAGCTTATTTAGCCTAAATTCTTCGCCTAAACTACATATAGATTGATCGACGTCAATTCGACTTGGGATTTCCTTATTGATCATCCATAAATAGCACAATGGAGACATCTTGTCATCCATGTGGATTATTTACTAGTTTTTACCTTACCTTACCTAAGCCAACTTCAAGCGTCTGATATGATTTTTGTTATTTAGCTTCTCTTTTCAACCACTTTTGGCTAATCGCGACGAGGAGGATGAGAGATCATGTGGTGACATTTATGAAGGGACACTCATGAAGCTGTACTAACTACTCCCCCATGTAGTTCAGTGACCTCAAGGATCTAGCTAGAGAGACACTTTCTTTTCCTTCCTCTTCCTCTTTTCTTTTTTCCTCTCTCCTCTTCCTCTCTTTCAACACATTCTCTCTCTCTCTCTCTCTCTCTCTTTCTTTCTTCCGTTTCCTTTCCTCACCATTGTCTCCCTTTCCATTCCTCTTCCTTCTCTTTCACTGGGTACCAGGGGTGTCCGCCCCCCGTTGCTTCTTTTTTCTTCCTTTCTTTCCATTTCTTCTCTCTCTCTCTCCCTCTCTCTCTGGAAGAAAGAAGAAACCATGCCCACCCCCAAAGAGGAAGAGAGAGAGAGAGAGAGAGCGAAGAGAGACGTTCTCTTCCTTTCTCTTTCTTTCTGCCGCGGGGGGAGACGAAAAGGGGGGAATTCGTCCAAAAAGAAAAAGAAGATAGAAAAAAAGGGAAAAAGATGTTTGTGGTTCACTTCCCCGGAAGGAAGGAAGAGAGAATGGAAAGTGGAAGAGAGACGGAGTCCTCTTTCTTCTTCTCTCCTCTTTCTGTCTTGTCTTACAGAGAGAGAGAGGCATCCCCGATGGCGCAGTGGTAGCGTCCTCGCCTTGTAATCAAAGGGTCCCGGGTTCGATACCCGGTGGAGGAACATAGTGGTTCCGATCCCACTTGAAACTGTAGGCCCAGTCCCGATTAGCCTTACTGTGCATAAAGTGAACTTAAAACACCAAATCAATCAATCAACTATAGAGAGAGAAAGAGGGGAAAAGAAAGAGAAAAAGGGAGAGAGAGACGAGAGAGAGGACGAAGGAGAGAGAGAGTAAAGAAAGAGAGAGAGAGAACTCTCTCTCTCTTCCTCTTCATTCTCTCTCTCTCTTTCTCCTCCCAAAGATTTTCTCTCTCTCTCTCTCTCTCCGTCTCTTATCTCTCTCACACAGAGAGAGGAGAGAGAGAGAGAGAGAGAGAAATAGAGAAATTCCATCTCATTACCTCTCCATCCTCTCATTTTTCTCTCTTTTATCCCCCTTTCTCTCTCTCTCTCTCTCTCTCTCTCTCTTTGTCCCACCATCCTGGGGAAGGAAAAGCAGCAAGAAGAAGAAGAAGCCATGAAGAAGATGAAGCGAGCGAGAGCGAAGGGGCTAGCTGTTTAAGTTCCCGATATATCGATGAGTCAATTGTTTCAGTTTTTGCTTTAAGTCCACTTTTTGCACATATAGGCTAATCGGGACTGGACCTGTAGTTTAATGTGGGATTAGAACCACCATGTGCCTCAATGGGGTATCGAACCCGGGACCCCTTGATTACAAGCCCAAGTCAACAACGTTACTACTACGCAATCGGGGGAGGTTCTTGAAAATGTGGGCGAAAGAGGTTCTAATGTGCATAGACGAAAAAGGACTATTGAGCATTTTGCTTATTTTGCGCCACTTTACTGCTGCTTTATAATCGCGACGATGGAAATAAATTATGAGATGAAACCAATGAAGGGACCTCATAAAGAGATCCATGATCCCAGGACGGGATTTGAATTCCGGACTTTCGATGGCGAGGTCGGAAGTCTCTGGGAATAACTGTACCTAGGTAGACTGTATGGATTATTTGTATGCTCAACTTAGTGTTAAAGTCCTAATCAGCTAGAGATATGAGACTGATCTTCTATAAAATGATTCCCCTTCCAAAACTGATGAATTTGCCAGTAAGTTATTAAAAAAATGAACAGTATCCTACTTCAGGGGCGGCGCCAGGATTATTCATCTAGGGGTGCTGAGGAGGTGCGATTCTGAAAATAAGGAAAAGATGAAACAGACATGCAACCTTTCAAAATTGGGGGAGCAAGGTGCCAAAACTGGGGGGGGGGGGGGCAAGGACAGTTTACTTTCCCTTGGTAGATAAGGTTTAGCATAGTGCGGGGGCAAAAATAGCAAAAAGCGGGGGGCAACAACACCCCTAATCATCGCCACTGATTAATATAAATTACTGACTGAAATTAAAATATATATGTGATATATAACTTTAGATTGATATTCATTTTCCAGGGATGCTGCCCTCCCCCCTGGACGTCCATGATGATATGTATTAAGTCCTATACTCCAAGAAAGTGGTCGTACAGTGTAAACATTCAGATACACGTTGCAGTCTTATTGAACTATGTAGTGAAATACAAAATAAAATCATCCTGCCCTTAAAAACACAAATTTTAAACTTTTTCAATGTAGACAATGGAGATACAAAATAAATAGTACATTATACCTTCCGTGTGCCAGAAGACAAAACGCGAAGAGCACAGCAACTGTCATCTTTAAAATCCCTTCTGCCGCACTATCCCCAACAACACTGTAAAATTTCTTCGTGAACATTGGGCCTCTTCCTAACAGTTTTTGAAAAAGCTGAAATGGTACGTGTACTAGAAATGTTACGTGGAACAAATACATAGAACGTATTAAGAAGAAAACTACCCTTCATGTTACAACTCGCATTAAATAATTTCCCGAGCACGACCTGGTGATACCTTAAAAGCAGCTGAAATTCTTGCTCCAGTGTAAGGAAGAACAAGTAAGCGGAAAATAAACCGTTTATCAACAATGCAAAAAAGAAAAAAACATAACTCACATTAAGCTATAGGCAATTATCAAAAACCACGAACAGACCACTTGTAGAAACAAAAGAAGAAAAATTTCATAACAAGGCTGATGTTTACAGAGGCTGCCGCCAGTACAGAAAAGTATCGGCACCTCTTTCATTGCTTGCCCGATGCATACAATAAAAACGGTCTTACTTCAGTACCTATCATTGGGCGCTCAATATGACGACATGACATAATATTATATATTAATGCTAGTGTTTTCAGTTGATCGTATGGTGTGCTGAAGGGGGTGCGAAAGAAAATTAAGGGGCGCGCCAGCACCCCCTCGCGCCCCCCTGCCGCCGCCCTTGTGCTACTTCCTCTGTTATTAACTGAATTTGTTCCACTGATGTAAACAAGAATGATCATGTTTTATTTACATTCTGAATCAGATAAATGAAAATTTCTTACACGGATATAACTTTGTGGAACGATTCCATTCCATGGTCTGCTGCAATCTGTTTTAAGACGACAATGTTATCAAAGGGGCTTGAATCGTATCCATGGAAGCTATTACTGGTTGCAAGCATGCTTGAATCATACAACCCTGGCGTTTACTTTCCGAAATGTTTCCTTATCTCTCTTCCGGAGAAGAGCCATGCTTTTTTTCCACATAATAAACCTGTCCCAACAAACCAACTTCCGCGGACGCTAGAACCGGAAGTGATGGAGACGCCATGCCGCTCTCGGTTCTTTGGCGGCGGATCAATTTCCTGATAACAGCAACGCCACAACCATTACATTCCTGGTTCGACATATAATGCAGGTCATTTGATTGTGGCAACCCTGCAGTGCACGCGGAATGTCCGTGTTTTTTTTTCTGTCCCGCGCGACAATTGTGCGGTTAAGTGTTTCCAACCTCTGCAAACTGTGTCCAAATGTAAACACATGTATCTTTGACCTCTTGAAAACGCTTGTAAGTGGAAATTTGACCTTAATGCCTCCGAAAAATCGCTTGTTTTAAGGTTCATTGTTATGTACATATATGATAAGGGCGTACTGAAGGAGGGGCTGATGGGACTGCAACCTCCGCCAATGCACATGAAACAAAATAGAATATATTAGGGGGAACCGATGAGAATATATGTATCTTGTAGAGCACAAAACTGATACCTAAGATTTTCTGGAAGCAAAAAAAAAAAAAAAAGAAAAAAAAAGAGTCTTCAGATTTTAATATGTTCGTCTTTGATTCATTAAGTCTATAAGTTTCAGGTCAAGGCCGTTTAAAAGATTATCACTACACAATTCTAGAAGTTGGTTACAATATAATACATTCAAAATTAAATTACAAAATAAATATATTCATCACTCCACAAACTGTATACTAAGTAATGCCACACAACTCTGACAGCATTTCCTAAATTTGAAAGGCAGGATAATATGTGTAATATAAGATAGGGAAAAGTTATATTTTACCAAAGAATTTGATACATTCTCTATAAGATATACCAAGTTCCACAAATAAAATCACTGGTACCACAGTGGGATCCATGAGTATTACCGTGCAAATTGTCCATGTTTATTTTCATTAATTTGTCTCTTACATCCTATGTGTTTTTAAGCGATGGATTTTTATGTATGCTGGTTCAGAAGTTGTCAACAGCTTGTTTTGAGTTTTCTTTTAATTCTTGAAGCTTTTATTGGGTCAAATAAAGTGAACAAAGATGGTGATGGTCAATTTGCACGGTAATGCTCATGGATCCCACTGTACACTGGACAACTTGATAAAATGTTTTACCTCAATAGACAGTGGCGCTGATTTATCGAGTCATAGTCCTACTTTGATGCTACTTTGGTAGGAAAGCAGCAAAACCAAAATGTCAGATACTCTGAATGAGCTGGTAAAATTACTCTAAAACGAAGTCACAACTCCTGTATTATGATTTTACGTTCCTATACGAAAATCAAGGTTAAGTTACAACATTATTTCTAATAAAGATGCTGGGGGAGAAGGGGGCTCTCATGATGCCACGAAACTATTACAAATATTTAGACAACTGCAAATCAAACCACACGGAGAATTTCTTGAAAGCTCTGAAGGAATTGTAACAGACAATGCTTTTCAGAATGAGTAAAATCATATCAGTTTATCTAAAGTAGATAAACATTTTGACAACGACTTTGATGTTGCAGTCCAAGGCCCAGTGCGGCTGACAGTAATAACTCTCCGCCCAACACACACAAACACCCCCCCACACAAACACGCACACACACATAGAGAGAGAGAAAGAAAGAAAGAGAGAGGGAGACAGAGAAGAGGGGAGAGGATAGAGAGAGAGAGGGGGGATGGAGGGAGAGCGACAGACAGACAGAGAGAGAGAGAGAGACAGAGAGAGAGAGAGAGAGAGAGAGAAGAAAGAGGAAGATCCGATTTCCATTAAGTTTAAGCAGTGACAACAATGATACAATTGAAACTCGATATCCGTCCATTGTTTGAACTAAAACCTGGCCTGTCTAACCTATCCACGCACGTATATAATAGCATAAATAAGCATGTAAATAGGTTTGTCGATTTATAAATGACTTATTTAAACTCATATACATACGTGGATAGTCTAGGCAGGCCAGATTTGGTGCGGTTAGCATATATTTCCCAAGCTGCTAATGCTGTCCCTAGCCGCTCGTGCCACTTCAATCATACATGCATTGTATTATTGATCTGCTTGATCATTAATCTATGACATACATTGAACCCGAAACTTCTGGAAGAAAAATGCTTCAGTCTTAGATACAAAAATTAATATATTTGTAATCTGTTTTGGCATCAGTGAATTATTTTATGGAGGTATGTTAATTTCAAGTTCATCCATTTAATATAGAAATTGTAAACGTTAAAACTACATGCTGTAATGATGTAAATCCATAGAAACGATTTGGCCAGGTTGTCTAGGCATCTTGTAAACAAGCTTTTTGTATAAAAAGAGCCAAAATTATAAGCTCTTCAGCCTACTTTTACAGGTTTCCGTAAGGTTGGTATCTCAGGTCAATCAATAGGGAAGCACTACCATTACCTTCGGGTTTATTTGGTGCAAGCTAACGGGCGGTTCTTCGTAAACCTGTTGTCTTCCCAAGTGGTTCCTGAGATAAAGCACCCTGGTTTCGCTTTTGGAAGAATTACCCGTTGTAGATTTGTTCGCAGAGTTGCATTTGTTAACTTACTCCAGAATCGCCAGTAAAAAAGTTTTATTGTAATTGTGGGAAATACGAAATAAAACTACTTTTTTGGGGGAAATTATTCCATTCCATACCCATTTCATTCCACATAAGGAAATGTATAAATCCGACACCGGACGTGGTCATCTGTTACTCCATAAATCAAGCTGAGAAGTCCGATTTGGGGTAACCTAGCTGTGACAAGTTGAACACCCTATATGACCAATGAGGTGCATGTCACATGTATGAACCACCAATTGTAACTGACTGTATTGACTATAGTCGAAGCAGAAAGACTTGTCAAACATGGTTTCCCACTGACGTCAGATCTGATACTGACACAGTACATTGGCGTACTATTGTACCAGCTTTGATATTATTAATTCCATAAAACGAGATTAGATATTATGCAGTGAGAACTGAAATTGAACATGCACGTAAGAGACATAAAAATCTACTGTTATGTGTCGAAAAATGTTTGTTTTCCCTCTCCATTCTGAATCCGTCCAGTATAAGTATTACGTGTGTAGAAGGGTAATGCATTTTTAAACACATGTAGTGAACATGTGGGCAAAAGGAATTAAATAATTACATACAATCACTTACCATATTTAGTAAAATGCTGCGACACAGTCCTGGTAACTCTTTTTCAACTTTCAGCACCTATTATTTTCATTTGTAAGAGAATCATAAAGAAAATAGGATATTACAAGACATAATCAATTAGTTTAAATGTAAACATGACACATATAGCTAAATACAGTCTTTGGTTTCTTTCTTTCACTCAACCATTTTTATACTGTGGAAAAGGTAGATATCTTACAAGTAGTAATTATAAAATGTAAAAATGTTAAAATATAAGCGTGGACCAAGCATATTCGTAAATATCGTAGTCACACAAACGCACACACTCGTGTACATTTTATAATGCAAACATTAGATTGATTTGATTTATTTTACTTCGCTTCTTGTGCTACTTTTAGTTAATTTGCGAAGATGAGGATGAGTGATGATATGATGAAATTGATGAATAAACACTCGCAAACATCCATGCCCAGGCCGGCATTCGAACGCTAACCACTCCGCCACGGGGATCGGCTGCAAACTTTAGAAAATAATGAAATGCAAGAGAACAAAACTGTGGTTAGTACATACTAGAAAACCCACACACATATATTCACACACAAAAAAAGAACGAAACATATTCCAAGAATCAAACATGAACTCTTAATTGGAAAGAAAAAAACGTGAAAATACCTATGGAAATCAACAAAGTGAAGCTTCAATTACAAACTCATTAAATCAGTGTTGGCTGTTAGGTCCAAAATAAAGGAATTTTAGAGATATATATTTCCCAAGAATTGAGGTGTTTACTTCCTACAAGACTATTGAGCACTAATTATAATAACAGTTATATTCTCTTAAAAATAGTCTCTGCATCTGTCATCTTTATCTTGTACTCGAGCATATTGAAAAAAGGCAGAAAATAAACAAAAATACCTCAAGCAGACGGTCATAGTGTCACAATCATCTACAACCACAACGAAGATACGAGCCTTGGTTCGAGAAAACTTCCAATTGACATAGTAACTCAGAAAAGTTCAAAACATTTCCTTCCCTGAAAAGAAATTTTATTGCTAGTATATAGAATTTGTTAAAACGTAATCCCTTTACGTCAAAAAATTTACCGATAGCGGATAATTGATGGCTTGAAAGAGGCAGCAAAAATGCGAAAGAGAACAACAACACAAGGAAAATTACGCACAGTACCAATTCGCTGAAACAAGAAAATTTCTATCAGTTTTGTCAACTGACAATATATAAGACTATAACGGAGAACACTTAGAACACTCAATTAATTTGGAACAAAGAGCCGATTTTATGGCATGCTTTCTACAAGATAAAACTTTCTCGAAAAGACGAAGGAAGGGGGAAGAGACGTAACGTTCTGCAAAACAAAAGTGAATCGGAACAAACAAATGAGGGTTGTCACAAACTTGCCCTCAAGATATTCGTTTCAAGGCAAGGCGAGGACCTCTTTTCTAGACATCCATAGGTTTATATCTGATTGTGACATCATTTTTCTCTATCCCATTTGCTCAAAAGGAAAGGAATAAAAAAGGAGATAAAAGAGAAAGGCCACGAGGCTATTAGAGACCGACAAGAGATAAAGAAACGTTTCGAGAGTTTGGTCAATATCGTAACGAGAAAAGTTCCCCGAGGTGTCTTCTCCTTTAAGTATGGGTTATATAACAATTTTCCATTTTTATCCTCCCGAAAAATACAAGAGTGGTCTCCGAACACTGTTGTCTTTCAATCAAAATGATTGTCAGCCCCGCAGAGCTACAATCCATCATAACTGACAGTCCTTGGCTCATCCTCTCGCAAGCGAGAGACATACAGCTTCAGCTGCAGCGAATCAATTTGTACAATACCTAGAAAAGGGCACAGAGTTTTCCTCTACAATATCAGTGAATGCATCGTAATTTTGCCATAAGTGTGTTGGCAGGGACTATTTCGGAATTTTAAGCTTAAATCGAAAACGATCGAAGGGTGTGAAGAGTTGATGTTGTCCTAGGCACACCTACATTCAAGGAAATATCATTAACTTTTACTTTTGATCTGGATTACTTATTAGATGATTATAGTCAGTGGCGTGATCAGGATTTTCGAAAGGGGGAAGGGTTACGTATACATTTGTTTTAGGAATACTTGGCCAAAGGGGGCTATAAATTTAAAAAAGGGTCGTATAAAATGTTTATTACGATGTATATGTGCTTTTTGACTGCACTATTACCCTCTCACTTCGCATGGGACACGCCACTGCCCACATAATTACAAGATTTGAAGCAATTCACGCCTGTAGGTAGACCCATATTTCCGGCGTAGTTGGCTAATATACATGCTATTTTTGAGGGTAAAGACCACTTACAAAGCCGAAAATAACTAGATGTTGGGACTTATGTTAGGTTTTTATCCCAAATAACAGAATCATGCACTAGCAAAAATACCCTCCATTATATGCGACATTTGTAAAGGAAATTAACAAAGGTACACAGAAACCCACAAAACTAGTCTTACAACGTAAAAAAAAAGAAATGGGAGAAGCCCTGAAATCCTGACCCAAAACTCATAGGGCCAATTTCTTACTGTAATATTCTTATATATAGGGATTAAATACATGGACAAAAAGTGGTAATAGTCAAATAATTTTCAACGCTGACTTCGAATGCTGTGGTGTGTTCTGATTCGATCCCGAAAAAATTGCCAAAAATTCGAGGAATGATATAGTACCTTTCTGCGATAGAAAAGAACTGCAAATGTGTTCACAGCGGAATCGTGGCCATGGCGGATGGCGAGAAGTTGATGTGTTCGAAATTAACAGTGTAAATTTTCATGTGAACCACAAGAAAGTATTCTAGATACCTTAGATATTAAATTTAATACTTAAAAATGCTCAGAGTAGACTTGGCATTAAACCACTGTATCATCAGTGCCATCAACATCGACACTTCTACTAACTGTCGAAGCAATTTTTAGTTCTTCAGTATTACACATTTCTAACTATCGTCCGCCCACAGCAAGCATGGAGTGGATGTAAACAGATGCACATGACTAGAGAGAAACTCATGTTAGCTGTTCCAAAGTATAAGAATAAAGAGCAGTTGCCAAATGATTGCCGTTTACCTAAGCTTCTAAACTAAAACTGTATGGGGAGATTTAATTTGGCTTATCTAAAAACAAGCCGAAGTATTAAATCAAGGCAGAACTTCGCCACAAGTCATATGCGTTTTTTTACATTTACTTCGATCTTACAGTGGATGGAGCATAGCACACTTCAGTGTAGTACAGTATTTTAAATAGCTCCAGTTTGGAATGGGAGGTTCCAGTAAATTCTTTGGAAGCATAAGCATTCATATGTAGTACCCCCCCAAAAGATAAACAGTTGCAACCATGAGGAGAAATGTCTCCTTTATCTCCCCCAAAACAAGTAGACAGACGCACGGATTTACAAAGATAAAGAATCAAAATGTAACCAACAAATGATGCCACCATGCTTCTGTCACTGGAACTTAAACTAGTTTCTTCTTTATGTTGTTGGTGATTGGTGGGAGAATGGTTTCCTTGATTTTTACAACAATTGTAGTTTCCAGTTGCTGTAACCCAACTGGGGCGATATAAGTTACTCTTGCTACAAAGGATAATATAATTGAAGAGGAAAACTTGAAATAAACGATTACATTAAATTAATTCCAATACAGGGTGTCTCAAAAGTAATAGCGCAAACTGACACAGGTGAAAGTACACGATAACGGAAGCAAAAAAGTCTTCAAACGAGCCATTTTCGAGATAATCGCGAATGTGTGATTACAAGCCGCCACTGACTTCATTGTTTGTAAACGTCGTCCTAGTTGTGTGGGTACAAGCCGTACCACCTCTCGGAATTGTTCTGTTTGATTACAACGCCACCTCTTGGAAATGTTCTGTTTTGTAAACACAGAGCAAACCTCGGACCGCGCAAGGAGTAAAGCACTCGCTGTTTACAAAATTCAATCAATGACGGCTTGTAACCACACATTCGCGATTATCTCGAAAACGGCTCGTTTGCAGACCCATGTTTACTGAGACTTTTTTGCTTCTATTATCGTGTACTTTCACCTGTGTCAGTTTGCGCTATTACTTATGAGACACCCTGTATATGCAAGTAATATGCACACTAAGCTCAAATATGCACTAACACCTCAAATATGCATTTATATGCACTATAAAACTTTGCCAGAGCGTTCCAAATCAAGTGAATCGAAGGAATCCTTTGAAAGTATATGAGTTTTCCCAAAGGAGAAAAACATGAAAATATGCAATACTCCGCCCCTAGTTATGACCCACCACCAACCCCGCCTTTGGCACGCCACTGATTATAGTGAAAAAGAGAACTTAAAACGTTTGTATTGGACACTAGGGTAATATTTAAACTAATATTTCTAATTGTTACGTACGATATACGTTACTAGAATCTGTACATGACAACTAGTTTAACTACTGTAAAAATAAATGGGCTAAGACAACAGATAGGATAGATAATAGAAACGAGTAAATAGATAGGATTGTCCAACGTCATTTCGTTTGACCGCTAATTTTTTTCTTAAAGCTTAAATATACTCTCAGGAACCACCAAGATATTTTCGTCCGTCTGCTTACGGTTATGTGTTTGAGTTTCTTTGTAAGTTAACTTTATGCACAGAAAGACAAATCGGGTCTGGACCTATAGTTTAAAGTGGAAACCGATCCACTGTAAGCCTCCACCAGATATTGAACTCCGGACCAGCTAAAGGTTTTCTTAAATCTTAAAAAAAACTCTCATGAACTACCAGATAATTTCTTTGGTCGTTAAGAGTTTTCTTAAACCTTAAATGAACCCTTTAGCAATCAAAAGAAATAAGATAAGACAATCCTAACTATTTTCCTTTGTTATCAACATTGAAATTTATGCCCCGTTTTCAGCGAAGGGATTGATAAGTGTCTGGACTTGCCCAATGTAGATGGATTCAGGGAAGATATTCAAGGTTCAAGTAGTAACGCTGTCGATATGTGCCAAATCTCTGTAGAATAAATTCATTGGCGAGCATGAACATCCAAATAAACTTACTCTTGGTTTCTAGATGCCTCGGAACCCCTCGATTACAAGGCGACAATCTTCACAAGAACGATATGGACCCAGTGTTTATAGCATCACACTATTTTAAAGAACCACTTTGATAAGGAGGCTAGTTTCACTGGTTCATACTTCTTGTTTCGAGCCTTGTAGTCAAGAGTTTACGAGTTCGAGTTCCACGTTGTTAATGGCAAAAAATAAAACACCACAGAACAGAACAAGATCTTCAATATTACCTTTAAAATCAAAGCTCGATCTACAAGGCCACCCTTCGTGACGGAGTGAATAGCACACCACGCTGCTCTGCTAGGGGTCCCGGATTCGAATCCCAGGTCTGGGTATGGTTGTTCTGTCATCACTTTCATCCTAATAGCTGCGATTAGCCAAAAGTGACAGAAAAGCGACGCCAAATACCAAAAATCAAATCGATCTTAGGATGAATATCCTCATATAGTATGAAGCCCGGGATATTTATGTGAAATATTGGTTATTTACCAATAACGATAATGATAATGATACAGAACACTGCCTCCCGGATGGAAGTGAGAGGACCACATTTGTCAAAATTCTCATTACACCGTACATGCCTACTTATTAATCATTCACACAACGTTCAGCGTTGAGATGGAGAAGAATTTATGACCCTAAATTTTTGACTGTTTATTATTCCGACGGAACCACAGCTGGTCCACGTACATTCGAACCAGGATTGCGGTTCGTAGTTAGGGATCAACCACACAGCGGGGTTTTAATTAACGAAATGTAATGCATGGCAAGAACTCTACCCGTTATGGAAAGTTCAACGGTGTGTTAACAATTAGAGGACACGAAGCTTAACCAGAAAATAATACGTGTACCCGCAGAGGCGAGTATACCAGTAGTAGAACACTTCGAATATTAATGGACTAAAGTGGGAAGTCCGCTCCTTAATGTTGCAAAATACTCAATTCAATCATTACGTTTCTATCCATTTATGCTTTTATTTTAATCTCATCCATACAGTTGGAGTTCTTTTCCCGTTCCCCCTTTCTTTCTTTTTAATTTCTGTTTTTGTTCTTTCCCTTACTTTTTTCTCGAGGTGAAATAAAAGGAAAGAGTCCGAAATCGGATTAATTGCAAAACAATCGATACATAGAAAACAGTTCACAGAAGAATCATTAGAACATAATATTAAACAGCCACCAAAATCCACTGATGTAAAGTCCTGACAAATCCATAAAAACTCCCTAACAAAGTTCAAATTCAGGATTTTACAGGAAAAATAAGACTAAAATTAAACAGGAGAAAGCTTTACAACTTTCAAATATCAACTTCTGCTACAATAAGGTCAACTGGAAGTCCGTAACATTGAGATTTAACGAGCTGTTTTATCGTCTCACTCTTTTTTTGAGTTGCAGCTTCTTACCTATCTTCTTCCTGCTCTTTTATTTAACAACGTCTTTTGTTAGATGTATTCTCTTAATTCTTTTTGACTTATAGCCTCCTTTATGTTTAAAGTAGACAACGTATAGGAGAATATATACGTTTCCAATTAACTTTTCATTTACTGTGTCTTATTGGGGGTATACACCTTCAGTTTATCTGCGCAGTTTATCACGTGTGACGTCATGTCTGAACGATAAACTGTGTGAACTGCGCAGTTGAGGCCGGTATTTACGCAGATGAGAGAACTGCGCATTTGGACCCTCTTTTGCAACGATAAACTGCGCAGGTCACACAGTTTATCGTACAGTTTGCACAGTTACCGTCCGGTCTTCATCATGACCACCGCTAAAGATGCACTCTTGGCCTTTATTGAAGGCTACCGGTCTCTTTCCGAGCTTTGGAATTCCGAATGCGTTTCATATTCAAACCGTGAAAAAAAAGCGGCCGCGTACGATGTTTTGATTGAAAAACTCAAACCTCTAGAGCCACACGTGATAGTGTAGTGAAAAAAATAAACAACATAAAGTCCGCTTTTCGGAAGGATTTGAAAAAGGTGAACGAATCAAAGAAATCGGGAGCCTCAACTGATGATGTGTGTGTTCCGAGCCTGTGGTATTTCTCCGAACTGATGTTTTTGGTGGA
This sequence comes from Lepisma saccharinum, assembly GCF_977018435.1. Classification (NCBI taxonomy): domain Eukaryota; kingdom Metazoa; phylum Arthropoda; class Insecta; order Zygentoma; family Lepismatidae; genus Lepisma; species Lepisma saccharinum. The sequence continues at coordinate 66,772,655 of NC_139235.1, read as the reverse complement.
CCAGGAAACTCTTGATCCAAGTGATTCAACGACTGGGCTGGGCAATGACAACAATGAGGATTCGGTAAGTAAACGTGCAATATTTTATTAGTATATTATAATTACACTGTATGATTTTTGTATATCTCAAAACAAATTCGTGAATCTTCAAATCTCTTGCCACCCGACTTTTCCTTCATAATTAAAGTAACCACAGAAAGTGTCGCGAATCGCTTTGGCCGATCTAGAAGAGGCTGAACTGCTGCCGCTTCTCATACCAATTAGATGTCCACTATTGGAAGGTGTTGGAGACTCCATGTCGAGCGAATTGTCATAAGAAATCGGAGGTTGAATTTTGACATAACTACTGGAATGTCTTCTTAAAAAATTGTGCAAATAACAACACGCTAGAACTATGGCATTGGCATTATTTGGCGGTAGATTGATGGGTTTTTGAAAACCTGGAAACTACAATTCCAAAAAAAAAAAATAAAAAAAAATCAACAATTCTTCTTGCTCTAGAAAGTCGATAGTTATAAATGCGCCTTTCATGATTAAGCACAGAACAAGAATAGGGTTTCGTGAAATTCTCTTGTAACTAGAATGTCTCGACCCCAACAAAAACATATGGAGCTGTCTTGTTGCTTCCTGGAAGGTGCTCGGGAGGTGGAATGTTCAGTTCACCTTTTTTGAGTCTATAGTAGAAAGCGGTGTTTTTAATAACGCCACCATTAGAAATTATTCCGTTTGTTCCAACATCAGCCAACAAAACTTCGTAGTTTGTATCAACGATTGCCATCAATACGATGCTGAATGCTGAATGTTCCTTTATAGTTGAAGTAACGAGAGCCGTAATTCGCTGGTTTCTTGATCAACTGCACCAAGGCAGTGTGCGGAAATTGCCATTTATCTTTGAAGTAATAGGCGACTTGTTTCCACCCTTTTTCACTTTTAGGCAGCTGAAATCAGAAAGTAAAATAACCATTTATTGTTAACACCCAACTCAATTTTATTTGTAATTTTGACCAAATATATATATGTTTTTGTTATAGGTTCTCCCATCTTCTCCTTCGACGTCTTCAGGACCTACGTCTACAGCCTATTCGTTTGCACAACTTAGCAGAAAGAGAAAGTCGGCTCCTTCATCACATGATCTTCTTGCAAAGGCCACGCGGTATTTGGAAGCTGAAGACGATGACTGCTTGATAATGGCAAAGTGTTAAGCAGTTAAATTGAGGAAATGAACTCCACAACAGCTAAGTTTGCAGATAAATTGATCAATGACACATTGCTCGATGGTCAAATGGGCCTTTTAACCGGACACAGCTTTATGGTTCACCCATCAGGGCCTTGTCCCACTCCATCACCATCTCCCAGTTGGAGTTCGAATTCGTGCTCTCATCCTTCAGAACCTCAAACAGTAAGGAATTTGCTGGAGGGATTCTCTTACGATGATAACGCATCCAATTAATAATAACCTACTCACTTTGCAATTTTCATTTCGTAAATAATAAAGAACTATGGTTCCTATCTTATCAATATTTATTCAGTCACACCTCTGGTCTTATGAAATAATACAAGTACACTTACCTGAATGAAATTTCGCAGTGCTTTCCGTATTGCCACGCAAATTTCTATTATTATCTCTCCAAGTGCCTGAGGTGATACTCTCATAGAAAATTGCAAATCTTGAAAACTTATCCCAGTTTCCAGGAAACGAAGAGTAGCAATCAGTCTCACATGAGGTGTTATTGCTTCTCTCAAAACTGTGTCCTTTTTTGCAATGAGGGGAGCAACTTTGCTCAATATCATTTGCAATGCATTTTCGTCCGTTCTTAGGTAATTTCTAAAATCATTTATTTCCCCTCCTTCTTGTAACTCATTCAGTAAGTGGTAATCACTGGGCAAAACGCTTCTTTGCAGATACCAATCTTTGCACCATCGCTCACGGAGTTTTTTTCCTTTTTCCTTCTTCTTCTAGGAACACAGCTGCAATTACACAACAAACTGCGGCTCTCCTTTTCCTGACCCCCCCTTTGTTACTTCGCCAGAACTGATAGAACTGAAGAAAATATCGGACGGACCTGAGGCGGAAACTGAATGTAGCCTACACACCTTCAGTTCTGACAGCTGTACAGATTTTACACAGTCATTTCGGACAGATAGCTGCGGAGATAAACTGAAGGTTTGTATCCCCCATTAAGGTTTTACCTGTATGAAATTGTCTGTCGGTGCTACCGCAACGGGATTTGTTGCGTTTGAAACATTGATGACGTCAACGGCACCTAGTTTCTCCCAGCGTAGTGTTGGAAATTACCTTACTATTTGGCACACAAAGAAGATGCACTTTGTAGGAAAAGCAGCGACATCAAAAAATCAGGGTAAGCCAGGGCTGCCTCGGTATCTCAGTTGCTAGAGCAATGGCACGGTATGCCAGAGACCCAGGTTCGAGCTCTGGTCGAAATGTCTGCGTAGTGCATCTCCTGTATGTCACGGTATAGAAAACAGTTTCCGTGCATGCATAAACGGTACAATTAATATCACTACCATATTCCCGGAGGATCATTACGTCTCTATCATCACAAATGTTCGTAACAACGCTGTTTCTGTGCCACTTTAATCAACTGGCATAAGTTTTGAAAATAATTTTATTTTGCTTCATGAATGAAAATACTTGATCTAAACTCAGATCTGGCATCATATTCTCTCTATTACGTCAGATTCTTATGTAATGGACAAAAATAAATTACATAAAAACACAGACATTTTAAATTTCAATATACATATAGCAAGCCAAAAACACGTTTTATATGTGTTTAAATGCTTTATATTGATGCACGATACACTGAAAGGGTGTTGAATTTACATGCTAGCATCATTGACGTACGCAGAGAGAGCTCATGGGCATCTTCAAGAAATTTTGAGAAAAGCAGAATTTTAAAGTGAAAGCACAATGTGAATGACCCCCGATATCATTTTTTTTCGAAGAACTTTTTAAGCGAACGAAATATTTTACCACAAGACGCCTTCCTAGAACGCAGCCATGTAATATCACCCTTCACAATTCCAGCGTCCTCCGAAAAGAAATCCTGCTTTCGCTAGTGGCTAGCAAGGGTGCATAACCGCACCATTGGTATCTGGATCCCATTATTTTTGTATCCCTGTGAAAATGTTCACCTTGTTCCTTACTAACTTTGCTCAAACTTCCTGTAAGGTGATCAAATTAAATGAATTTTTACCTAATTCTGTATTCACATATTCTGAATAATTCCAGCATTTCGTTCAGTTTCTTCATGATTTGAAACCTTTTTTCTACCAGAGAAAGTTTGAGTAATCAGAAGATATTCAAAATCTTATTCTCCCTGGAACTAGGCGGCACTGGTAACTACTTAACAATAAAGCGAACAGAGCCTCCCCGATGGTGCAGTGGTAGCGTCGCCGCCTTGTAATCAAAGGGTCCTGGGTTCGATTCCCGGTGGAGGGGCATAGTGGTTCGGATCCCACTTTAAGCTGTAGGTCCAGTTCCGATTAGCCTTAAAACAGCAATTCAATCAATCAATAAAGCGAACACTTTCTCCTTCCCAAAAATGCATGGGGCAACATCATTTGGGGGACATTTACTTATGCCATGTATGTAACACAGCTCTAACGTTTCTGCTAGACATTACAGGCAGCCTTAGAGGAGACATGGCTGCAGATCAGGTTTCAAACATCCAGTTTCTCCTGTTCCCTGAGATCTTGATCATTGACAAATAACCACGAAGTTCGTTCGATGAGGATCCCTTACGGCGGTACACGCCTCATTAGTGTCCTCAGAACAGGCAGAATTGACTAACAAATTAGAGTTCTGCTTTCGCAAGGGTCACAGTCCAAATTACCTCTCTCTCTCTCTCTCTCTCTCTCTCCGTGTACGCGTGTGCGTTTGAAACCGCCGACGGGCAATATCTTTCCCGTCGAGTTCCGTTCGGACTCAACGCAGCTCCACGCAACCGCAACCTATCACCGTTCGGAATTTAATTTAGAATTCCGAACATGGAATAATCACAAAGCATCAACAATGCTCGAAAAAAAAAAATCCTTTCCTGCTCTGTCGCCGTGTCAACCGAGGCACACAATGGAAGCAATGTTGATTGACTTCTCTTGCCTCCGGGGGAAAAACAGGGAAAATGTTGACAAAGGTTTCTCGTGAATTGACCAAAAGTAATGATTCCGCATTCCTTCTTCGCTGTAACCGTGGAAACTATATTTAGGGCAGATCAGAAAATCAACTTTTTTTTGTACAATGATCTATAAATAGGGCAACGCATAAGGGATCTGTTCCGCTAGGAGAAGTGTCAAAGCTTGAAAAGAGAATTGATAGAACAAGTACAAATAAGCAACGGTTATAAATTAGGTTAATCGAAATTAGACCTGAATCCGAACCATGGGCGTCACCATAAATTTTTGTAGGGGGGGTGGTCAGGCCACTTATAAAACTTGAACAGTAGAAATAATAACAATAATAATTATTATAAGGACTATGATTATTATTATTATTATGTAATAAAAATACACCATATATGTTCCGAACTATTACTATTATTATTAATATACCTTGGGGAGACATCAACTAAACCCACCAGATGAGTGAATATGCAGCACATCTGATCTTTATTATGCTTTTACTCGTTCCTTTCATACAGTAAGTGTATTCACTGTTTTGTTATTAACTATTTAGTCATTACGTTAATGTGGTTTGATCTCTCATATAATTTTTTGAATTTGAAAACATAACCTGGTTCTTGTATTTTTCACTAAAATACTCGTATTTTGGTTCTAACGAATCATTTACGAGGGTCGTTCGGAAAGTCCAATCCGTTTGTTTTTAGGAAAAAAAAAGTTATGAGGAAAATATTTTTTCTGCCCTGCTATGGAATTCATCTGCTCATTTTTCTACATAGTCGCCACCACGATTCAGGTATTTGTCGTACCGTACGACAAGGTTTTGTATGCCTTCATCGTAGTAGTCTGCCGCCAGTCCATTGAACCAGTTCTTCAGAGCTTACTGGAAGTCCTTGTCACTGCGAAGTCTTTGTCCACCCAAAAATGACTTCAGAATAGAGATAATGTGGAAGTCACTCGGAAAGTGCTCCTTAAGGTCGTCAGGTGTAAAGCGTCTCTCGTTCTTTATGGACTCATCACTTCTCTGCTGTAAGTTCTCTGCAATGACAGATGGACGCTCAGACCGTCGTGAACACTTGTCCTTCCGTCGTTGAACATTCGACACAAAAGCCTTAAGATGATTCATCCAATATGCCTTCACCACACACAGTCAAAATCTCAGTGGGACGAATATTTTGTGCAATCGAATCACCGAAAGCACTTCACACTTAGCGGCAACTTCAATTGATTCCCGAAAGACCTAGGAACCACGCAACAACTGTTAAGACAGACCCGTTGGATGTTCCTCCCGACGCTCATGATCAGAACTGCTGTGCTTAATCGAGGATCGAATCCTGGAAACCTTGATTACAAGGTGACATCACCACTACGCCATCAACCAAGGCCTTCGTAGCGGTTATTTATTTGGTGATGTGTGTCCGATTGTTTAATTCTGATTTCATCATGGTTCACAGGCAATCTTTACATGGGTTGATTTCTATTTATGTCTTACTTAAGAGTTTTAGCCATTACTTACTACGTGTTTGATTTACAATTTTCTTTTCATATACTCCTGTATGATATTTTTCTTGCAACCAGCCATGTTTACTGTCGTCTTCGTTACCAACTGCTGATGCTATCTAGGTCACATGTCTGGGGTGCGAAGAGGTTTTGGGTTAGGCAGGGCAAGTTTAGGGCTCTTAGTATCCAAATAACGTCGTAGTTAGGTTAGTCTGGCCAGGTTTAGGGTTCTTAGCATTACAGTAATTTCCCTAAATGTTTTCAACGTCTCATCACGTTGTGTTACTCCCAAGTCCCACACCTCTTCGAACCTCACGGCCACACCACGAAGCACAGCTACTTTCTACGTATTGTTTTCGCCGGTATATTGCACTTTTCGGAGCTCCAAACAGACTTGATTGCTTTCAACAAGGTTCAAATTTACTGTAAGAATAATTTCTACAATTCTGCCACACTTCGTCTCTCTCCTATGAAACTTTAAAAAAAATCGTTAAACATTCGGAACCGTTACCCAACTGTCTGGGTGAAAACCCAAATTTTGCAGATTCCGGCTGGGATACCACAAACAAAAGTAAAGGGCTATAACCATCAGGCTGTCCGGGAAAACTAACCACTTAGCAAGACATACACAACAATATTTCCGAGGAGAGACAGAATTATATGCTCACATTATCCCCATCTTTACGTACGTCTTCAAAAGACTTCTCTTTGCTAAAATATTTGACGGTACTTCAGAAAAACCTTTCTTAACTTCACCTGTTATAAGCTCTGTCACGTTTCCACCGCTATTTTTCAGTGAAGTTGAATCAAATGGCACTTTCCTCACGATGTGACATTTTAAATTTCCCCTCAGAGGGAAAAAATGCTACTCTTCTCACCTTCGCCTCCTACAAACGAAGAAAAAATTTGACAGAAAGTAGAGATCAAGGAGGGGCCATATCTCTCAGGGAATTACACTATGTTTCACAAGAGGTGCTTATATTGCAAAATGAAAAGTGACGCATACGATTCTCGTTAAGTGGTTCCTTGACGTGTAGATTTCATTACGCCGTCGGCCGAAGCGTGATATTACGATTATTTCTCTCGTGCCTCATCTGTAATTGCCCTCAGTAGCTGAAAGGGGGTTGGTGCACCCTTCTAGACCTAATGTACGGCCGCAGAACGGTAACAGGATGATATTAACTTAACGACAAAACTTTTGTCTTTCCGACGTCACGAGAGGAGGAAGGTACGGGGAATGAATGTCGGAATATTGCATTATCCTCCCCTGGTGAGGGTAAATAATTGGACGACTCGAAACGACAGGATATGTGTGCAAATAACATTCATGTATTCAGGCACGTCATCCAGAAGGATAACTTTCAGTAAAGCTTGTTTCAATTCCACTTTATGCCCAGATAGGATGGCAGTGTCTGGTCCTAGTGTTTGAAGTGGGATACGAATCACCTAAATGTTCTCCCGTCGGGAATCGAACCCATTTTTACAATTGATTTATTGATTTGGTGTTTTAAGTTCACTTTGTGCGTAGTAAGGCTAATCGGGACTGGACCTACAGTTTAAAGTAGGATCCGAACCACTATGCACCGGGTATCGAACCTATTTTTACAAGTCAGCACTGTTAACTACTACGCTATTGTGAGTAGCCGAGGAAGCACAGTATGCATTGTACACCCATCGGCGAAAGAAATAGTAGGCAAATTTTCCATCACCATTTTCATTCAGTCTGTTTTCCACAATGTGATGATCGTGAATTGAAGTAAAAACGTCATTAGGCATAGGACAACATCTGCTTTGTATCAACAGAAATTCATTCCTTAAAACAACACAGGGCGTGGGATAAAGAGTAATGAAAAGAGTGATGGACAATTTGCCTACTATTATCTTTGCTGTTGACTTTACGAGGGATAGTCGGAAAAAAATGTTTCCCTAGTCTGCCATCTGCAGAGAGTTTTATTCTGAAGAAAGAACATGACATGAGCAGAAAGAGGCATCCCACTATTTTTCGCACGTAGTCCCCAGCGACATTCAGGCACTTGTCGTACAGCTTCACAAGTTTCAAGAAACCTTGTGCGTAATTCTGGGTGTCCTATTTACGAATGAAGAGACTTTGGTTCAATGTTGAGAAAAATCAAATATTTCTTCTTTATTTCATTTATTTGTCCATCACGTAACGTACTGGAAGTCCCGCCGTTCGTAGCAAACAACATCTCGCAATTCATAGTTTGTCCACGATTGCAACAAACCTCTGTTCTCCATACCGACTGGGCACACACTTCTCAACTCTTCCTATCTTCAACACAGGAGTACTCTGGCTCCCTCTGCAATAGAGAGGTCGTGCGACACACAACAAATAAAGAATAATGCCCATATAACCACAACATATATATTACTAACCCAAAAGTTTCCACGCTTTGCGGAAATACACATGAGGGAAACGTTTTCTTCGCATTCGTATTACCACATTCTTTATATCCGAAGACATATACTAGTTCTGACACCAACGGCCAGGTCTCCATACAATCTGATTCAGAGAGATAGAGCAGTTCAGATTTCTGATTTACGATCTTTTGTATTCACTGATTGCTTTCTATATTATGGGCATTTCAGCCCATAGGCTATTTTTGTCCGTCACGTAATACGGGGATAAACCAAGACCATCTTGAGGTTCAGATCGCAGCGCTCAGTCAAGACGTCATCATCTGGAAGCGATGGTCTTAACGGTCATGTAAACCCATTGTCGTATTTTTATCGTAGAGAATAGGTATAATTATTTCATTTATGATGTTAAATTTTGATATTTACCCTCCCGACGAATATAGTTAGAAGAAAATAGTAGAATATTGAATATTTACACTAAAATTTTCATTCAGGAAGTCACTATGACCATCACAAAAATTCCTACCATAGCACAGAGAAAGAGTTGAAAACCGTTAGAAACTTCCTGGCGGGAAAATTTAAACATTGCATTTCTTTGAAAAATATTATCCGGAATATTTGTCAGCTACAGTAAAACTCGTTACAGCGTTTGTATGAACTTTTGTATGTAACAATCAATGGGTAAAATCAAAACCCCGCATGTTAGGTTGACCGTAAACTTTCCAAGATACCTAATCAATTAAATTTTCTTTAACTTTACCGAAAATTAATCAACCAGATGATGCAGATATTCTGTGTAGATAAGCTATACATTCTTAATACAAAAACTTAATTTCTATAACCTCTCAGCAAATGCGAAATAAATTGGTACAAGTTCAATGTTACATTTAGGCCTATGTGAATAAAGAATAAACCTAAATCACTTGTCACATTTTAATTGCGACCCTTTTGACTTTATTGAACGAAAGATAATAAACAAATTGAATCTTTTCATTGTCGTTAGTAAGATGTGTTACAGTTTCAACATTTTCATTGGAAAAAGGAACAGATTAATATTTCTATCTTAGCGTTCATTTGGAAAATAAACATTTTGAATATTTCCTTACACTGTGTTTACACTCTGTTAATGAAATCGTGAAGAATGTTAGTGAATTGTGAAACATCATTACTGATTTCATAATCAAAATTACTAACATCGAAGCTTCACAAATACAAAAAATAAAATAACAGTTCACAAGAAACAATTTTATAAGATGTATTACACTTGTAGTTCATATTAACATAGCTAGGCAATAAAATGCTTTCTGTGTAAAGCATTTGTGTTTGAAACATAAGTAATATATTCTTGGATAATTTTACACACGAATATTTCATCGAAGTTCTTGTTACACATCGTACCTTTGTATTTGAATTCATAACATATCTTCCATTAGCCTCCGATTAGCCTAAAGAAGCATAAAAGCGGAGTAAAATAAGATTGTAAATGTACACATGTATCAATTTGACCAAATTGTATAGCTTTCTTTCATTAAGCACATTTTGAAACTGAAAATTTGTGTAAATTATATGAATATGTCACGAGCCGGAAATAAAATGCTGTGTAATCAGAAACGCCAGCAGTCTCCGGGTGACGAGTCTTGATTAGGGGAGTCGGGATCGAGAAGCGCAGTGGGAAGTGTGTTGCGAGTGACCATGTTAAGTTGGTCCATCTAAAAGGTTTGGGCGAACCCACTGAGGACAATTATAACTCCATTAAGCCTTGTTTCCATGATTATGAAAAACTAAATATGCTGACCAAGGCAGTAATTTATTTTATTAAAAACATAAACTAACGTAACGTTTCAACCTTCTAGCAAGGTCTTCTTCAGACTCTGTATCAAGTACAAAAGTAACCAGATACAACAAAAAGGGTAATATATATACACAAACATTACTCCCTCCAGACTATTTAGAAAGTTGTTTGGAACTTTCTAGCAGATGACTTTCCCTTTCCAACTTTACTTTCACCTAAAAGGCTAAACACAATTACTTCCATATAGAATGTGGTTGGACTTTTTAATCTCACACTCTTTTCCCTTCATTTTTCTTCCTTCTCCTCTCCTCTTTTTCTCTTGTCCTTTCCACTCTTTCCAACATCTTCTTCCATTCTTTGTTTAACTTCAGTCCCCCATTCCAGTTCATTGTGTCTTCTTCGCCTTTCTTCTCTATTTCCTTGGCTTCCTTCCATTTTCTCACTAGCATTCTCTTCTCCCTTCCTATCTGCTTAGCCTCATCCCACTCTATGTCATGTCCTGTTTCTCTCGTGTGTTTAAATATTGCATTTCTCTCTCTCTTAAGTCGTACATCATCCCTATGTTGTTTCAACCTGTCTTTCAGCCTTTTTTTCGTTTCTCCTATGTACACACTCTGACATTCTTTACATTTTACTTCGTAGATAATCCCTTCTTCTTCCTCTTCTCTGTTTTCCTTTTTCTTGTTAGCATTCCTCGCTATTCCTAAGATGCTTCTCCCTCCCTTCCTGTAAGTTTTAATTCCTGCTTTCCTAAGCACTTTGCATATCTTTTTTGTGGTCTTCCCCATACTCCTTATTCCAAACCTTCTCTCCTCTTTTTCTTTCTCTTCCAATTCTCCCCTGCCCGTTTTCTTACTTCTTCTGTTTATGTCCAGTCTATCCTGCTTCTCATAGCCATTCTTTTCCAGCTGTTTCCATAGGCTATTTATTTTCCCTTCTTTTTCACATTCTTTCATGCATATTTTCTTGATTCTGTCCTCCATATTCTTTATAAAATTTATTTTTGTCACCTCACTTACATCACTTCTTTTGTGGCAGAATACCCCTGCTGCACACTTCTTCTGATGCCAAGCGGTTTCAATTTCTTGTCCTCTTTTCCTTTTCATCAATATATCTAGATAGCTTAACTTGTCTTCTTCTTCTATTTCAAGTTCCAATAATATCCCTCTTTCTTCATCTTGAATTTCTTTGGCAAAAATGTCAAGCTGCCTCTTCGTTCCCTTCCATATGCCAAAACAGTCGTCCACATATCTGCAAAACAGAATCATTTTGTCACCTCCCTTTTCTATCACTTTCTTTTCCCATTCATTCATAACCAATTCAGCCAATGCTGGGCTTAGACTGGAACCTATATTTAGTCCTTCACTCATTAACATTATTTTATCTCCCATTATACTGTAACCGTTATTCCAAATGGTTTCCAGCGCCTTCACTACCCTTTCACTATCCCATTCTCCTATAATTTCTTGTCCCATTCTCTTTTTAATAGTGTCCAAAACGTGTCCCCTCTTGATGCTCGGGAACATACTTTTCACGTCTAAGCTAAACATTGTTGTCTTCATCTCATTTAACTTAACTCCTTTTATGAGGTCTACTACTTGTTCACTGTTCTTAACTGCTCTGCTTTCTTGCTGTGTTATTAACACGTCAATAACTTTCTTTAATTTCTTTTCTAAGGGTTCCAAAATATTGTTTCTGCAGTTCATTACTGGTCTTAACTTTATCTCCTCTTTGTGTATCTTTGGAAAGCCTTTCAAACTTGGTAGTCTCGATAGGAAGCCACATCGACATTTTTTGAAGGAAAATTCTGAAGAACTCCAAAAGCGCATTTCTGAATCTCGGAACAACTTCGACAAAACGAAGATCGACATCAACCCCAACGTCTGTGAAGAAGACCGAGATAAACTACTAGAACTGACACACGAGTTCGCTGATGTCTTTAGTTGGAAAGAGAACGATATAGGAAGTTGCACCCTGTATGAACTGGATATCGATACAGGAGATTCGCCTCCAGTGTACACTCGACCCCTCAGGATACCATCCCATACACTTCCAATCATGCAACAAGTAATCAAGACACTGCTACAACAGAGCGTCGTTTCTCCTATTTTAGCGGCACAGTGGAATTCTCCTATCCTGCTTGTAAAGAAACCAAATAACACGTACCGCGTCTGCTTCGACGCTCGTCGGATCAACGCCGCCACTAAGAACATAAGTTTTCCTGCACCTCATCTCATAGACATCGTAGAGAGGACGGCAGGTTTCAAATATTATTCATTTATGGACATCCTCTCGGCTTATTTTCAGATACGCCTCACACCAAGTAGCCGTGAAGAAGTGAGTTTTGAAGTGCCGCAGATGGAGACTTACACTTTTAATTATGCCCCACAAAAATTCGTCACATCGGGAACAGCGTTAGCGATAGCGCTGAATTTAGCTCTCAACGTCGTTGACAACCGCCATTTGTTCTTCTATGCAGATGATCTTCTGGCAGTCTCTGACGACGTACCCACTTCCTTGAAGATATTGCGTCACACTTTTGAAAGACTTAGGCTCGCTGGATTAAAATTGGCTCCTAAAAAGGCAAAATTCCTGTACGATGATATTGTCTATCTTGGACACGATTTATCCGAAAAAGGATGCGCTATGTCACCTAAGATGCTAGAAACTGTTAAGTCGTATCCGACACCTACAAGCAAGAAGACTTTACGCCAATTTTTGGGCCTGGCAAATTTTTCCCGTCGTTACTCTCCACATTTTTCCAAACACGCATCAGTTCTTACACAACTGCTGAAGAAGGAGAGAAAATTTCGATGGACAGAAGCACAAAACGAGGCATTTAATGCTTTAAAGCATTCACTAATCACGAGCCCAGTATTAGCCAGATACGATTCCTCTCTTCCTATTCACATATACACGGACAGTAGCAAAATAGCTCTAGGGGCTGTCATCATTGCTCACGAAGACCCCCAAGGAAATGTTAAGCCAATTGCATATGCAAGCAGGATACTAAATGATAAGGAAAGAGAACAAGACATAAACATGTTAGAATTCTCTGGCATAATTTTTGCTTTGAAAGCATTCCGACACTACATCCTTTTCAAAGGATTTATATTACACCGATTCCAAATGTATTCAAAATTTACGAGAATCAACTACCCTAAAAGGCCGCCTTTGGCGTTTTTCACAATTTCTGTCCGACTACGATTTCGTTATTCAACATCTAAAGGGAACAGACAACAGTGCCTCGGACGCCATTAGCCGTAACACGAGGATCCAAGATGAAACTTTTTCTCCTCTCCTGGAAGATGAAATTGTATCTGTTTTGAGAACACGTGAATTTGACCTTGCCAAAGACCAACAAGCAGACCCTTTTCTCAAAAATATTTACTTACATTTAATTGGAAGTAAAGAAGCCGACCCTAAATATGACAGAACCAGCCAGCAATTCCGTCTCCTAGATGAAATTATTTACAGAAGGACCCGAAGTTCAGACAAACAGGAAAGGCTACTCACTTGCATCCCACATGCATTACAAGATATATGGTTCGAACAAGTGCACTCTTATCCACACGCTCTCAACCATTTTGTTTAGTATAAAACATATGCCTATGCGAAGGACCGTTATTATTTTCCTTCTCAAAAATCCTTCATATACAAGAAATGCAAAGAATGTGAACAGTGTGCACGACTTAAGCATTCCCGCCAACCAAAGCACTTCGAACTACAAACAAGGACTTCTCCTTTCCAAATAATCGCCTTGGATCAATGTGGTCCATATGTCACATCAGGACCAGAGGGACATCGCTACGTGATCACGTGCACTGACGCAGCCACGCGTTACGTAGTAGCCGCAACAACACATTCTCTCACTGCTGAAGTTCTGGCGGATTTTCTGTACACGAAAATCATATTATCATTTGGCTTTCCAGAAAAAATCATCGTGGACCAACTTCCAGGTCAAACTTCAGATTTATTCAAAGAATTGGCCAACAAATTCCAAATTGAACTAAGCTTTGTGAGCCCAGGATTTCATCAGAGCCTCGACTTAGTTGAAAAAACGCAACAGACGCTGGAAGGAATGATCAAATTTTATGTCAATGCCAAACACAATAATTGGTCCAATTTCTTACCAACACCGGTCTTATCTATCAACAACACGCCGCATTCATCTGCTCGGTACTCACCTACCTATTTACTGATGGGTTATCATCCCCCCACCCCTGCGATTTTTCAAACCCCGCCTCAGCATGTGAGCAATTATGAACGGTTGGAACATATGAAGCTTTCGCGCCGATTTGCACAAGAAAATTTCCTCAAACGCCACTGAACGGACAAGGCACGGCTTGATCCTCACCATTCTCAAGCAGCGTTTAAATCTGGCGATCAAATACTTTTGTGGAACGATCGACGCTTATCAAAGACGTCCAAAGCGTTTTCAGGCAACTACGAAGGCTTCTTCACAGTAATCGAGCGACTTGACAAAAAAAATACAGAATTGAAGGGATCAAGAAAGGAAAACGGTTTGAACAAAGGGTAACATCTGTTAGGATGAAACTTTACACACCACAAACGGTAACTCTCTATCAACCAGGTACAGAGGAAGATAACGTGAATGCCTTAAAGTTACATTCAGGAGTGCAAACGGATATCCCTCGTACTCTAGAGGGACTTTATCTGGAAGAATTCACAACTAATGAACCTTATACATCAGAAGTTGACAACACTGCAAGAATCATTGAAACACTGGCAGCATAAAACAGCTACTTCCTTACGAAGACGATCATCATCATCATCCTTCATAGTTCTTCGCCGCGACGAAAATTCGAACAGTAATAGTAACAACTCATCAACTATATATTTTACAACGCTAAATAACTCGTATAAATTATGCTTCTTCTTATAAATTCTGCTCTTTTTTTCTCTGCACCTAACTCACAGAAAAAGAAGAAAATTAAATATAACTCGTGCACGCGACAGCACTCGCCGCAACTTTTTTTTTCTTTCTCATACAAGATTGTGCTGACCCTTTGTCACCGTGACGTCACTTTATGATGTGATTTCACACAGAGTAGGATGGAATTCTGAAGACGATACCGTAGCAACACGACCCTCTGGTTCGCTAGCATTTTGTGTACGTAAACAAAAAGCACGAACGAGATAAATATAGCTACTGCATATGGGAAGAGAGCTCACGTGTTCTCACTGTTGGCGGAGAAAATACGCTATGCACCATTCGCTGTAAAATTCTCATTCTGTGACTTTTCAATAATTCGTAACTACCTTCAGCACGCCAAAATGCCTTTACAGAGCATGTATGGGCCAACATCTTATCCACTCTTTCTCTTCATATTTCTTCAATTCATATAACTTCTTACATATGAACTGCAATATTACCAATATAATTAATATATGACAGCATGTTAACTTCTAAATTTTTATCGTGCAGATATGTCCCAGCTATCGATGAAGCGAACTGAGAGCGCTGCATCGTTAAAAACCGACCAAACTCTTACACAGAAACACATTTTTTATTTACTGATACGACACACAACTCACACGATTTGGACAGAAATACCAAATCAAGTCCCTACCTCTTCTTGTTACATCTGCCATTTTTATGACTTCATGCAATATTGCCATTCACACATATTTACATTAACTGTTATTACACATTGATACTCCCATTTCCATTTATTTTTTCTGAAGACTTTTAATCTTATTATTTACACCCTGATTAAATTTACCAATTGCTCTTGTTGACGCACAAAATTCTATTTTATGACGTACTAAACACTGATAGTGATCATCATTTGCTGTGTCATCACTAATGTACCTTCTCATAGATATACCATGAAGCCATTTCTCTAGAGTCCATCCAGAAGTCATCCATAAGTGGCAAGAACATCACGCATCGAATTTATATTGTTACTGAACTTTTCTTGCGAACATATTTTGTCTCCAATCAACTTATTTGTGCATTCTTTTCAACATTTGAGACGTACTAACTTATCTTCGGATTAGTGTTACCAGTGATATATTTATTCAAGTGTTTTCACAGTGTCACGTATATGTACGTCGTGCGATGAGATGCCGCTGAGACTACCATAATTGCCAATTTTAGTTCCATCCGCTTCGGAATACATGACAGAAAAGTGTTACACTTCAATTAGTGTATTATTATTTGTTACGTTCTACAGTGCACTACATACTTGCCTACTGCCCTACGACGAATTATGTTATATACGGGTTGCAATCATTTATTCAGGGACTGGTCATTGTACATATTTAATCATATATTAATATTCTTTTTTTGTAAATAAAGAAATGGGCTTGTCCCCTTGCCTACCCCATTTCTTTTTAGGGGGAGGTGGCATGTCACGAGCCTGAAATAAAATGCTGTGTAATCAGAAACGCCAGCAGTCCCGGATGACGAGTCTTGATGAGGGGAGTCGGGATCGAGAAGCGCAGTTCGAAGTGTGTTGCGAGTGACCATGTTAAGTTGGTCCATCTAAAAGGTTTGGGCGAACCCACTGAGGACACCTTCGATGGACCGACACAGTGCCATGTCGTGACTCAGCCGAGGAACCACGAAACAGGTACAGTGGTGACACTTTGGGTTTCTCATTATCAGTGTTTAGATATCTTGTTGGCTCGTGCGTGATCATCCTCTCTCGCTTGTGCGAATTCTGTTAAATATTGGTAAAGGGAAATGAGCGTAATTTATTCCATCCTCCATTCATTCATCCTCTCGCAGCCAAGCAGTTTAAGCCGGCGAACGGCCCAAACGTAACAAATATGTTATCGAATGCTTGCAAAACATGTACACTAACAAACTGCTTTGGTAGACATGACCGTAATATTTTAAACGTTGACTAAATCTTAAAACAAATTATTTTGCAATCATAAGCAACAACACATCTTAACGTTAATCTTAACGTTGTAATTCAGGGTAAATTATTTGATATTTCTAAAAAAAAATTGTTGACAAAAGATAAAACTTGACCAAATACAAGAGTATATTAGATGCCTATTCCGGACACATGAAATCTTTACATCATGAACTATTTCTGTTATTTATTTATGAGTATGAAACCTTTGTTACTTATCTTGTAGTTTGCCGGACCCTGTGGCTGAGTGGTGCCAGTCGAATGTCAGCCTTCGATGGAGCAACATCGCTGGTGAGCTCCTGTGTGTTGCGTGGACTGGTGCTCGGCCACGGTAGGTTGACGCAAGAAATCGAATAGATTGTGACGCACCATGGAAATTAAGCGAGTGAATACTTTGAAATTGTGTTTTACGACGGTATCTCGTGTACCGGCATCTATGAACATTCATCGTTTCATTAGTGACAAGCTGTTATTGACCCCTGATCAAGTGCTAAGTATTGAGATTGATTACTTTCGGAAAAGTGTGTATGTTAAACTGATTTCGCGAGTTCTGGGTGAACAGTTAATAGCTAAATGCGGTGCCACTCTGAAATATAGTGACGAATAGGGTTATCATGACGTGAAAATTAACTGGGCGGATAAAAACACTGTGCTGGTTTGATTACATGTAGTGCCTATGGAACTTTCGGACGACGCGATTCGGGCTGTGTTGATATCCTATGGTGAAATCAAATCTATCAATGATGAAGTTTATTCAGGTGAACACATATACCCCGTTCGTACTGGGAGGAAGCTAGTTGAAATGTCACTCGAGAAACCAATACCGTCTTATGTGACAATTCTAGGTATTCGTTATTGGACAACTTATCCGGGTCAACAGCCTACTTGTCGACTGCGTGGGGAAGTGTCCCATACAGCTATAATGTGCCCGAAAAGACGTTCATATACCCGTTCGGTAGTTGGGGTAGCTCGCCCTCCCGCAACGATTTCTGACAGTGTTTCCCATTCAACAGTGACTTATGCACAAAGTGTGCTTCGCTCTCCTATCCAGCTGCCTCTTGCGGAGGACACAATGGAATTTCGACCGACTGAATTACAATCTTCAGTTCACACCACGATGGGAGACGTACCGAAAGAGCCAGTGATACATAAGGATGAACCAGTGTGTGTACTAACAAATTCGCCACAAGAGGAAAATATCTCCTAAATCCGGAAGGATGAGAAATTCACGACGAGTAGTTCTTCGTGGATAAAGGAAGTTGAAGATAGTGAAATTGGTTCAAGTCTGATGTCTGATAATACCGAGACAAACGTGGAGAAGGTTCACTCCTCTTTGCAGCTGAACGGAAGTGATAGTTCTTGTATGGTGTTTGATCCGACTGGTGTTATGAAATTATCCAGTACAGAGCAATTACAAAACCCATTGCCTGAAAACATCCCCGATTGTTCCAATTCAAACATAAGTAAGAAACAGGTGGGCAAACACAAAAGGAAGAAAGGCCAGGCAAAGAATGAGGTGACTTCACTTTCTGAAAAAAAAAAAAAAACCCTGACGATCGACCTTCTCCGTATCCATCACCGGCACGTATCACCAGATCCCAGAGTAATCCAAATACTAATGTTTTCGCAACTGAAAGTGAGAAAAATTAGAATTTTTCAATATGATAAATTGGTGCTGGTTAGATTTTTGCGTTAGTATATGGTGTGTTTTGGTGTGGTGCGATAGGTTTTTCCAGGATGATGTGAGACATGCTGTATTCTTGGTAAGTAATAATATTAATTTTGTTGTGATGAACACCCACATTAAGAATCTTGGTGTGTAAGATAGACTTATAAACAGTAAGACAATGTATATATTTAACAGTATTGTAAAAGCAAGTGTTTACATATCCATCGTGATGCTTACCACCATTAGACTTGCTAGTATAAACATAAACAAACTACAAAACAAACCAAAACAAAGTGCATCGGGGGACTTTCTAATTCAGTCCGCTATAGATATTGCTCTCATTCAAGAAGTAGCAATAACTAATTATGAGTTACCCTCTAGTTATATTGTCTATAATAATTCCACATATTCAGCGCAAGGAACAGCTGTATTAGTTCGAGACAATATACCGGTATTAAATGTAGAATACCATCCGAGTGGTAGAATTACAACTGTACAAGTGGAAAACCTGTGGATATGTAATCTGTATGCGCCTTCTGGTAGTAATCAAAGGCAGCAACGCAATGAATTTTTCGCAACTGAAGTAGCGACGGAACTTCAAGGTAATAAGCAACATATTATTTGTGGAGGCGATTTTAATTGTGTTTTGTTGCCAAAAGACCAGCGCCCTGGATTTAATACATCCAATGCGCTGCAACAGTTGGTAACTGGGTTTCAATGGAAAGATGCATGGGATACCTTTCACCCAACAAGTGCAGGCTTCACATATGTAAAGGATGGGGGTGCTTCACGGTTAGATAGATTTTATGTTTCACCATCAATTATCCCTAACATCACTAATGTGAATATGGTGCCAACTTGCTTCTCAGATCATAGTGTAATTATAATGGCGGTAAATATGCAACTGCCAAATATACAATATGGGTATGGATATTGGAAAATGAATATATCTTTATTTGATGATCCACTTTTTGCTGACAAATTCCAAGAGAAATGGAAGTATTGGGAACGATTAAGAGCGAAACAAATAAATATAATTAAGTGGTGGGATGAATATCTAAAACCAGGTATCACACGATTTTGTAGACAATATAGTAGAGAACGTAACCAAGATTGGAATAATAAATACAATTTTTATTATAAAGTGTTGAGAGAGCTAACTGATGAAGGGGTAAGAGGGGGAAAAGTGCAACAGAACATTAAACAAGTACAGGCAATATTGTTGCAATTACAAAAGAAGTGGGTGCAAAATACGTAGTAAACTTTTACCTTTTGACCCTCTTGAAATGGCCAATATTAGTCATGTTCTAGATGAACGTAATCGTGGAAAACGCCAAACGATTCATAAGATAATAGACGAAGATAATGCGGAACATAGTAATGTGACGGACATAAAGGAAATCTTTTACCGCGCTTATCACTCTAGATTTCAAGGAACAAGTTATGATTCAGCTCAGGAATAAATATTTTTACAACAAGTTCCGGAAATTTTTTCTGTTAATGACAACTTGCGGATTGAAAAGACCTTTACAGCTGCTGAGGTGTACGAAGCGATTCTAGGAATGAAGAATAACTCATCGCCAGGAATAGATGGTATTCCCATAGAATTTTATAAAAGATTTTGGTCACTTGTAGGTAATATTGTGACAGACTGGATAAATGCAGCATATAATCAACACTGCTTGGGAAGGACGAGCAATACAGGTGTAATCGTCCTGGTTCCCAAAGTTCCTAATCCTACGATAGTAAAACACTATAGACCTATATCTTTGTTGTGCACGGATTATAAAATTTTTGCTAGATGTTTACTTCGTCGTCTTTTGCCTTATATGGAAAGAATTATCGGTGTCCATCAATACTGTTATGGTAATAATAGATCGATATTTACTGTTTAGAGACAATTCGTGATGTTATAACTAGTTATAGACATACGACCATACAAGGTCACCATGGTATAGTGGCATTGGATTTTCAAAATGCTTTTGATACGGTACAGCACGAATTTTTATATGCTGTATTTTTAAGGATGGGTTGTAGTCCAAAATTTGTAAATGCGATTTAGAGTTTATATACTGATGCCAAATCGTGTGTAAAAATTAATGGTTTTTAACTAAGACATTTCCTATACAAGGGGGTGTCAGACATGGTGATCCCATGTCTATGATAAGTCTTTGTGTAGCGTTAATGCCATTGTTAAAGGTACTTGAAATGCAATTGCAGGGGTTAAATATTCACTCAACAACGATAAAATTATTAGGTTATGCTGATGATGTCACTGTGTTTGTGAAATTGCCGACATATATGGAAATACTTGAAAATGTGATAGAAAAGTACAGCTCGGTGGCTGGTCTAAAGCTTAACTATAATAAAACTCATCGGATGCAATTAGATGCTACAAGCACTCGTATCAAAACGATAATATTCAAAAAGTAAATGCACTGAAAATACTTGGAATAATTTTTACCCACTTTTTACAAGAAATGATTGCTCAAAATTATTCAACATATATTGCTGGCCTGAAAAGTGTGCTGAAACAAAACAAACTTCATGCCCTTAGCTTGGTTGCCAGGGTAGCCTTTGTAAATATTTATGCGAGTTCAAAGCTCTGGTTTGTGGCATGAGTGCTTCCGATGAGGAAATTGGATTGTGTACAGATAAGGAGTGCGATAAACTGGTTTGTTTGGGCACACCAAATGCTTCGGGTGAGTCACGAGAATGTATGTCTACCGGTACGGTGCGGGGGACTTGACTTGAATTACGTGGAGTTAAAAAGCCAAGCTCTCCGTGTACAAGCAGATATGTCAATGTTAGTAAACTTCCCAGACAGTTTAACGGATGTGATACTTAAGCAGATTTTGGATACCATACCATTGCAGTCTCCGATCGCTATAGCAACGGTGCCACCGCATTATAAATATTTACAAGAATCAGTGCTAGAAATTTGTTATATACTACTTTCAGCGAAACCTCTTGAAATACCAAAAGTATCTCAATTATACAAGTCACGTTGTTTGGCAACACTGCCTAGCTGCAAGATAATGATTAATCAACCAACCCATCCCTGGCACAAAATATGGAACAATGTTCAAGCACCACATTTATCGCCCTTGGTAAAATCTGCGTGGTACTGTGTGGTACAGGATATAGTGGTGACGGAAGAGAAACTACATAAATTAAAACTGTTACAAGACCCACTATGTGGTAGGTGTAAACAAAATGGTTCGATTTCACACTGGCTAAGTGAATGCATACGGACACGTGAAACATGGAAATATCTATGTGTGTTATTAGGAAAAATTTGTCGCACCCATCCCAATGCGTTTACTGTGCATAACATAATGTTACCTACGTTTTCGTATTTTCCATGTACTAAATTGCGTAGTGTACAATGGTTGGTTGGACATTATATATTGTTTGTCTGCATATATAAAGGTATAGATTTTCATGATCAATTTTTAATATATGTTTAACAGGAATATTTTAAAAGGTGCTGATGGAATGTTAAAAGAACTATTGTTATCCAAAACCTGTAAAATTACTGTATGAAAGAAAAATTGTAAATAATAAAAAAAAGTGGTTATCTCATCGCGCTGCAACGCCAAGGGTCCGGGTTCGAATCCCGCTCGGGCATGGTTGTTTGTGAATGTCCATTCATCAATTTCATCATTTCATCACTCATCCCCATCTTCGCAAATTAGCTAAGAGGCACAAAACTCGAAGTAAAATAAAATAAATCAAATCAACTTGTATTTTTTCGTAGGGACCGAATCACATAGAATTCCCCTACATATTTCTCATTTTCAGCAACATCTTGAAGATATGTGAATTTTACTCTTACCTCTTCCATCATAATTGCCTCTGCAATTGAGCACACAACACTTATACACCATACCTTTTGTACATTCAAACATATTTACACGTCATGTAAACTCGAATATAGTTCATCAATTTTCATTGCAATTCCATATTCACTAAAAAGGTCCAACATTGATTCCCAATAAGCAAATCAAACATAGCGGCTATAGTTCAGTGTTCGGCCACTCGGCGGCGTGCAGCAGTTGCTATCCAGACCGCACACTTCAATATGTATGTTACTGTTGCTTCTAGCTACTGTACGTGAATACCCCTTACTTCTTCGACATTTCATTATTTTATTCAGTTTTTCGTGTCTCCTGAAAACTTTTATAATTTGGAGCTGTCTGGATCTTGCACCGGGGTCTTCAATTGCCAATTATACCAATGCTTAATAATATAGACACATTTCCTTCGACATGCGCACTTTGATAAAAAATTACACGCTGATCCATTAATTAATTTGTATACACTCCTGTATAGGATTGCCGACATTAGTCAAGAATGTTTTCTTTTAATATTTTTGTTATTTAGCGTCGCTCTTCCGGCACTTTGGCTAATCGGCACGACGAGGATGAGTGATGGTATGATGAAATTGATGAAGGGACACTCACAAAGATCACCCGGGATTCGAATCTTGGATCGCTAGCGTCGTGGGGCGCTGTGCTAACCACTCCGACACAGAGGTCGGTAGTGAAGAGAGAAGAGAATGGATGAATAGATGAGACTATAATGTAAAACACCTGTTGGAACAACCACACCAAATTTTCATATTCTTAAAGGTCAGAGGCTTTTGAATCACTCTGTAGTAATATTAGGTTCTTTGACCTTGGCCAATTCCCTTGTTGCAATAAATCTAAAGTGATATGATTCTGTTAACAATAAACAAATTAATCTGTCATGGTGTCGTTAGTCTGCGACGATAGTTAATGCTCCTGCACGCACTGTTAAGATGAATAGCCCCTATGCAGGGTGTACACGATTAACCTCCGGGATTTTGAAGTGATGGGAAATCAGAACGAACACACCTGCATATTTTTTGGTAATTTGATTGCAAACAGCAACTCAGAACGTTTCTCATAAAATATTACCACATTTCTATGTGAGCACCTTTAGTGACACGAATAATGTCCAGTCGATATTCCACTTCGTGCAGCAGCACGTCGTCAGGGATGGTAACAATGACAGCAACAATTCGGTCACGCAAGGCATTCACATTTGCCACCTTCGTCGAGTAAATTGCGTCCTTAACATGCCCCCAGAGGAAGAAGTGATATGGGCTACGTGGTGGCCAGGGGATAGGGCCACCTAGCTCGATCCAACGATCTGGAAAGTAACGTTCCTCCCCTGGCATCTTTAACACACTCCCCGTTTCCAAAAAACTTCTGTACCATGCCTTGATGCTCTTGTCCGTTGGAGCGTCTTGTTAAAGACACGCCGAAACTTAAGCTGCACCGTAACAATTGATTTTGACTCCGCAAACCATACCATAGCGTGTGCTTTTGTCTTGAGAAGAAGCCATTTTCACAAAAGCGACGACAGTGCTGCCAAGCATGACGCGCGCGAACTATCAAAAAAATACCACACAAACTTGAGCGTATATGGCACCAAATACAAAAGATTCGATTGTCGTAACTTCATTTTCTGATTTTTAACATTGCGTCGAAACCGCGAAGGTTCATCGTGCTTATCATTTACCAGGCTGTAGATTTTGAGGAACACAGATGGCAGTGGTGTTACTAGTATCACGCTCCAATTTCATACTAAACTGTAGGTGCAGTCCAAAGTACTGAACCAGTCTATCAAATGCACATTAAACAAGCGTATTTCCTAGATCAGTGTACATGAAAACAAAAAATTCAGAAGCCATGGGAAGGTGCGTGAACATTGAAAGATCTTCACAATAAATATTTATAATCAATATTTATATATTTGTTTTACTATAAAACTTGGTCAGCATTTTCATGTTTATCAGAATAAAGAAGTTGTTGGAGTCATTTGGCAGAATAGAAGACATCAGACTACAAAAAACATACAAACATGCAAAAATAACCTGTTATGTGGTAAACATGTGTATTTTAGGTCTCTTATTTGTACCATTAGGTTAGCAGTAGAAGAAATAAGAAAAGGAAGTGGAAAGCTCTTCGTTCAACGTCACATCTCGTATTCACCTGTCACAATGGTGTATCATTGGATTTGAATCCGTGACCTTTCATAATGTCGTATAATTTAGATTAATAAGAAGCATTAGAGAGTTGACAATACCCAGTTCAGATCCTCACACACATTCGACATATTTATAAAGCAATGAGGACCAGATTGTCACGTATGTAATTCATGTACGTAGCAATTCAGGTCATGCGACCGTTGCATATTTCCCATTGCCCGAGGCACTGTTGCATTCCTGAGCAATCAATATCGAAATGAATTGCATTACTCGGCAGTTCTTTGATAAAGGAACGCATACGTACATGTCAAATACGTGCATATATAATGCATATTTTATGTAATAGAGAACCTAATATGTACAGATATTTTCCATAAAAAATGTAGTCAATTATAAATTTATCAGAAATCATACCATGTGGATATGCGGAGAGAGCGTTGCATTGAGTACCCCGGACTCAGGATTTTCGTTGAGTTTTCGTTTTCGTTGTACGGGAATGCTAGGGTGATACTTTCGAATAAGGCCACGGACTATTTACCACATTTACTTGTCTCTTTCTTTCACTATCATCACGTTTTCTGTAAAATACCAATTTAACTATGCCAAAGTTAACTCGTAAACTCATTTAGACCAGGGAAATTACGACTCGCGTACTTAATATTCGGCAAGGACTTTGCTCTCCGGTTTGAAAGAACAACGTCGAATTTGTAATTTTCCAAAAATAGATTTGCTTCAATCCCATCCCCTCCCCTGGAGCATTGTGAAGAATCGTTGTTGTTCTTTACATTCTTACGCTTACAGCCCATTACAAAGATTTATATGATATGATATTTATTGCCATTTATGATACAAGCTCTTGGGCTGTTCGTATCACACAAGTATCACTGTCTTTGTAGTGCTGTCCTTATGGCAAAGATGCTATTGGTCATACGCAGTAACAACAGAAACATTTAAAAAAGTGCATAACTACTAACTCTTTAGTCTTGTTAAACCCAAAGATTTATGGCTGCAGCAACACAAGCCTTCCATCTGTCCCTATCCTAGGCAATATTAATCCAATCCTTTCCACATGAATATATGACAATATGTCCATCTCTTCTAATATTTAAAATTGTCCGCAATCGCTACCTTCAAAACTGAGCACCAAGCAACTACAATATTACAGGGTGCGGCAGAAATATTGAGACTATTTAAATATACCAAGTATATATTAAACTTCAGAATAACAATGAAAACACTTACATGACTGGAAAGTACATACAAAAAGCATTTCATGTAATGCCTATGTCTTGAAAATAATGTCACTCAGGTTGGCACCATTCTTCCTCAAACAAAACTTTGCACGTCGACGAACAACAGCCAGAACCTTGTGCAGTATCTCCAGTGAAATTTGCTGTATTGCAGCACGAATATACTCCTTTAAGTTATCCAACGTGTCAGGTTGGGTCATGTAGACCTTCTGCTTCAACAACCCCCACAAAAACTAATCACAGAGAGATAAGTCCGGCAAACGTGAAGGCCATGTGACATTTCCCTGACGTGACATGATCCTTCCTTGAAACATCCCACGAAGAAGCGTCATCGATGTCCCCGCTGTGTGCACTGTGGCACCATCTTGCTGGAACCATACACGGCGCCTATAAAGACCGAGCCTGTTCACATCTGGCTGTAGATAGTCTGTCAGCACGGTCACATATCGGTGAGACGTAACAGTTGCCTGCACAAGAAGGCACAGATCGTCGTTGGCATGCAAGACTGTAGTTACCGGAATGTACTATGTTGAAGTGAAATTTAAAGTTGGTGCCTTGTCAAAAGGTCATACCGTAAACCCCATTTAGAATATCAGCCTGACTCTTCATAAGGAGATGCACTTCCACAAATCCCGTTTTGCAGACAGGCCCAATGTTCACTGGAAGCTTTAATATAGGATGGAAACTTGATTTTAATATCCCGTGGTGTTCCCAGCATCTTTATAAGGTAGGAAGGGATGGAAGACATCACTTATATTTTTGGAGCAGAATTTCATTTGGTACCAATGCCTGGAGAACACAGTTTCTATCCAAGACACATCTCACACCGAGCTTAGCGTCGTGGGTAATGGGAAAAATTACACTAACGTGGACATCACAGCTACAATACCCAATCTTCGGATCCCATGGTCAAACTCAATACTCTTGAGGTTCGTTTCCCATGATCCACCAAGAACAAAGGAAAATCCCTCGAGACCTCCGACAATTCCCCCTCCCTCATCCCTCCTCTTCGTCCGAGGGACAGAGACCCTGCAGGCGGGGATCGATGCCTGGGTAACGAGGGGGGGCCCTCGTCTGACGCTCCATTCGATCTGGACGGAAGATTGGCTGTCAATCAAGAACGGCCGTGCTTGGAGGAGATTGGAGAAGCAAGGATGGGGAAAAGAGAAAAGAGAGATGATGACCCTTCTGGTAAGATTCGTTATTGTTCCTCCTCGGAGACAACGGAACGGGAAAAAGTTTTTCTCTGGGGATTCTGGAGGAAACACTGAATAATGGAAAGTTTAGGGTCCCGACGTGAAATAAGAAAAATGCGATTAACATGATCTTGTGCACTGAAAGAACAGATTAGTTGCAGGGGCAAAATATATTTTGCTGGAGAAAATTTCTTACGGTTAAACAAAGTTTTGTTACTCCTACAGTGCAACAGTTTACATAAACCATTTGGTTGAGTTCCCTTAACAAAACTATTTGTTTAACCTTATTTCGTTTCACCGAAACATGCATTGTGCACCGTGACAATCTCTTGTTACACTGAAACATATTTGTTGCTTATCGGAAACAAACCTGATGTTTGTACTGGCAAGTGTGACAAAAACAAACATGGCGGATCCCGAAAGAAAGGGATCGAAGATCTTCGATTTTATTTTAAAGTTGTGGGGATTTGAAACCGTGATATCTACATTTGCTGGTAAGTGTAACAGTATTGATGTTAAATGTTGTTAAATATGTTAAGTAGGAAGTGTAAATTATAGAAATGTATAAAAACAGGCGTATGCAAATTTTGAGGTGGTTTTGTCTTATGCAAATATGTAATATCTGATCATGCTGAATATAAAATACAATATATCACAAGTGGTGCAAGCGTGTTTTACGTTAACATACGCGCAATAGCTCAGTTGATATAGGCTAGCATCTTGACTACCATACGGACAACCTGGGTTCGATCCTCGGGTTAGGTGATCTGGGCCAAGCAGGCATTTCCCCAACAGTTAAGATAATTTGTATAACAATGTACCTTTTGATTGTAAGCTACTGGCGTAGCAGTGCAACGTGTACCGTGTTAGTTTCTATCACATACTGCATCTTGTTACATTATGGGGTTCGTTGTTCCACTGTACTCCCTCGAGAATTGCTTTGTTTTTTTAGAACAACAGAGTTCGATGTTTTACGTAATATAAAATTATTTCCAGCATGCGGAAAACACAAATAACGGATATATCTAATCCCAAAATATGGTCAGCATAAGTTCTTTTTCCCTCTAAATAGACGAACAAAATTTATATCCCCTGAAAGTACGTACCTTCTACTTCCATTTTCCGGTGTTACTTTTCCGATTACTATTATATTATTGTGCGTAAAAAATGTTTTTCCTGCTACTAAAAGCAATGCATTTCTCCATTCGTTCGCGTCCATGTTGTTTACGCACAGTTGCTGTCATTTGTTTCGGGGTCTTCCTCTCAGCACAAGAGTTTTCCTACCTTGTGTTCCAACGTCAGATGAGGAATGCCTGTTAGGTTAGGTTCCATTAGCATAAATACAATGAAAAATTATTCTTTGCGCTAAGAGAATTAAACCAAGCCAGCCTACAATATAAATGCTTTGTGCGATAAGTGAGACCCTTCGTTTCGCAGAATTCGAGTTTATTTCATTATTTCAGACGAGGAATGCTTACAAGGTTAGGTTAGGCCTGTTAGGTTGGGTTCCAATAGCATTGACAAATGTTTTTTCCTGCTACTAAGAGCAATGCATTTCTCTATATTCATTCTTGTCCAACCACGTTTCTCCTAAGCAGCCCATATTCTGCAGTCTTACTGTTTTGCTTCATGTTAAAGTAACAAGTAACACTTGTACTTTTCTTCACATTAACACATTTCTGCAGGCGGTAAGCAAGGGAACACAATCCTCATAAAGCATGAAGAATATTTCATTTCCTTGAGAGGGTTAACACATTATTGTGATGAAAAGGTCAAACAGCGTGAAATGAAATTTTTGAAATTTGTATTGCATTTTTATTCTTTCACTCAGCAACATTCCACAAAATAAGTATTTTAATCTTGTGCGCATAAAAATGGTGCATCATGGGTAGTATGTCATAATGTTCCCTGTGCCTACTCGGTTATTTCCAAGTTTTTACCACAAAAATGGTTGCCAGGTGCAAAGTAAATAGTAAGGTGATTAGAAATGTTCTCCCACCTCAGTATTTCCTTTGGTTTTCCTCAAGAAATATTTATTTCTTAAGTTTTGGTTCATATGTAATACAGTTACTTGTTTTGCATGAACATTCAATTTAGTGCTTGTTTGCTTTGATTGTTAGGTTCAGTGTCTCTCTTTATATATGTATTATCTGTGCAAAATCCCTATGCTTAGTATGTTAAGCAGTTAGATCGAATGGCTCTCTTCAAAAACTCTATTACGGTAATTTTATTTATGCTTAGTGCCATTGATTTTACCTACAAAACATTGGCAATGTGTGAAATATAGAAAGTACTTGATGAAATAAAATACTGGTGAAAGTAGTTACTCTGAAAATTTGTTGTGCCCCTTTATTTTGTTGGCCCCCACTCCACCAACATACCACACAAAGGTAAAGTGTTTTAATGGTGGTATCAGAAGATTTTAGAGTACAGAATCATGAAACATATGTTTAAGTAGTTATGGTAGTTAGAATGTATTCTGAAATGGTATGTTTCAAGCACAACGGGAATGCCATTTCACAATTGTACTTGAAATGTTTAAACATATATATCAAATCATAATAAAATCATGAAGATATATGTGAATTAAATGTAATTGAAAGAGGGAAGACTAAAACTAACTGCATAACCTACTCATGTGTGAATACTTCTCCCATAATTTTTAGACACACATTGGTAGGCTCAGTCTTGATTAGCCTACCGACAAACTTTCATTCAGAGAAATGATGAAGAATGAATATTGGCAGGAATCAATAGAAATTTGAGCGTAGCCTTTTTTTCTTTACTTTTATTCTCATTTAGAAAAATGACAATTTAGAATTTGTTTATGAATTCTCAAATAAGAACATTGTGTTTTTACATTTTTTTTTAACTCTTAATGTTGTTCTCATACCTGTGGTTGATAGTATACATATTTCACTATTATTTATATTGTTATTAAAGTTTAGAAATGTATCAGAGTGGAAAGTATAGTTTAATATTTCCTTTTTTTGTTTATCTTAAAGATGACTAGTGGCCAATAGCAGTGAACCATGAACATTAGAGCATTTTCACAATACCTGCTGGAGCATGAAGAAAAAGGAAATATCAAAAGTGGCAGAATTACACATGAAACATTGGCCTGTGCTACAGCACAAACTGAGATATACATTGGTAAGCATTTGTCTAATTGCTTTATGAATAAATAATTATAACATTTCTAAACTATTAAAAGTAATCAATACTTTGTACAAATTAAACATTTTTTGAGAATAAAGTTTAACAGTAGGAATTTATAACTCGCCAGGTAAAAATCCTCTCTGGATATGAGTAGGTTAACTGTGCATGTGTGGGTTTTGTTAAGATTTCTGTAGCATTAAATAGTATATTTTCCTCTTTCAAATGCACGGCGAATATTTCCAATCGTTACAAGGCACTTTATATTTTTCATTGTTGTTTATTTGAAGTCTCTCCTGAGATCAACAAACCTCGTATCAAGTGGTATATCACAGATCATTGTTAAGGTTTTTTTTACTTACTTTATGCACAAATAGGCTAATTGTAACTGGTCCTGCAGTTTAAAGAGAAAGTCAAACTATTGCCATGTGCCTCAAGGCAAATGCAACATGGTAGGCTCACACATGAGTGATGCACACATATATCTTTCCCAAGAGCTTCATTTCCATATTTTGTACTGGTGTATGCAGTATTTTCAATGTTATTTATACGTATTAACAGTATTGGCCAAAGGATATACCGTATTGTGACTGTACTTTTATGATATATTAGTTTCGTAATGTTATGATATTGGCAAGGGGTCCCGAGTTCAATACCTGGTGGAAGCACATAGTGGTTTGGATCCCACCCTAATCTGTAGGTCCAGTCCCGATTAGCATTACTCTGCATAAAGTGGATTAAAAACACCAAATCAATCGATTATCATAATATTGGCGAAATATATTATGTCTATAAAACACATTTATTCACTGATACCTCACAAATTGAATGTATCTCTGGTAATTGTTTAAATATACAATGCGTTAATGAAAATACAAGGAAGCAATTGTGTAGCCCAGAATAGTAAAAGTGCCTCTTTCTACCACCTCACCCTTTTCTGTGTTGCAAGTTGAAGATAAACAACCATATGCTCAAGTTGATTGGTGCATGAGGTCAGATTTTGTGGTGCCCTTAAAAGAGCATTTCATAAGATGTACAGGCAATATTATAAATATCCTAGTCATTCATCTTGCAGAACTTCACATGAAATAAGATATTTACGTATACCTGTTTTAAAAAATCCTGCTAATGATGTATTGTTAATATCACAACATGGAATGAAAGCACAGATATAGCTATATAGAAATAATATATCTACCTTTTTTCTGTCTTTTGGCTGTTAGTTAAGTTTATTACTTCTGCTTTCACTTTTATCTTTTCTAAATATTAAAGTCTCAAGAAAGCTGGAAAGTTAGAAAAAAAATGAAAATTTTAAATTTTTGCCAGTTGAGGCTAACCTATTTTACTTGCAGTATCAGATGTGAGTTTAGAGATTCATAATGTCTTAATTTGGAACAAGCTAAAATATTCTACATGGTGTAGCAGTCAAGAGACAGATTTTGGCCGTTGCTTCTTTTACTAATTTGTTTTTGCCATACGTTCATATGTGTGTGTGCATACCAGTGACATAATGGTAACACTTGTCTTGTAATTAAGGTGTAACAGGTTTGATTTTCAATGGAGACATATTGCACTGTGGTTGACATTCCATTTTAAAACTTTGAGTCCTTCTGAACATAAAATGAAATTAAAACAAACTTTCACGTGTTGGTGCTTCTTATGTATGTACAATAAAATTTCATTATAAAGAGCACCCATGCTAGGCCAGGATTCCAAACTCTCTAGACCTGGGGTTCTAGCCCACCGTGCCAACCACTCTGTGACAGAGATCAGTGTGCCAAATGTATAGTTTCATATGATAAAATTGCAAACGAATGTTATAATCAACTGCTTAGAGGTTTTTGGAAATTAAAAACTTTACTACTCTTACTTGTACACCTTTTACATTATAATGCATATGCACACTCCATTTAATAATGAAAGAAGATTTCATAATTATTGCAGCACATGATGTTCAAAATTTTAACTGGCTGGGAGGAGGAGGTGTTTAGTTGGGCCTGGGAGTCAGCTGGGGAATGCTTTGCAAGAATTTCTGCTAGCTGGGGGATACCCCCATATCTCCCTCTCACTTCAAGACTGTTTTAATGTGACCTGTTGATACCAGAATTACTTGCAATTGCGAGTATTGTTTTAGGAAAAAGACCAGCATATTGATGAAAGTTATGTGAAGGAATTGTACTCGTTGATGACAAGTAATGGCTTGTGCATCCTTGTAATCAAGGTGTTCCAGATTCAATCCCCAAGGAAGGCACAGTGTGGATTCAGACCCAATCTTCATGTCTGGGCATAAAGTGTACTTATACAATTTTTTTTTCTGAGAGAAGGCCAATTTGGACACGTTTCAAAAGTTACACAAGCTTAACGTGTTAAATGAGTTATGGTAACTGGCTGTCCCATAAGTTTCATTATGCTGTTCCAAAAGTCTCATTTCGTGCAAGAACGAGATTCACCAAACGTACGAGCCAGGAGGCTGGTTTGTTTGGTGAGAATCGTCTGCTGCTTACGGAAAACGTGCATGCTGATGGATTCAAACTGCACTAGTTTGGAAAATGTATTATAATTTTAACAGATAGCGATATGAAGCCACATGCACAAGATGAGTATACCTTAACTGTTCTTGGAATGCGATTAAAATGAGTAACAGTGTCCAAAGTAGAGTTTATTTTTGCCATAGGGACATTGCTTCCACTGGACTTCATGTGGAAACTTTCTCTAAATCAAAACGCTGCACCTGCGCTTCCGCCTAGAGTGTCCCATAAGTCTGTAAAATAACTGGTTTCACCAGATTCATGAGCCCAGTTATTTTCGTTGAATGCGTTAGTTTCGTTAAGACTTTTGGAACACACCTTATGTTTTATAGACCACTGTGCACTAGGCCAGTACTCTTCATTGCTGGCTGTAGCTGGGTATTAGGCCCTAACATAAATCGTACCAGGTAATAAGAGGTCCAGTGGTTACCAATTAATTTAATTCCAATTTTACTTTTGTCAACAAGCATAGACAGAACAAGCTTTTATTATTTACATTTATGCCATTATTTATTAATATTTCAAAAATCTAGGGTGCAAATGAATGTATAAATTTAAAAAATAGAAAGGGGTTAATTGTGTGGGCAGGATTTCAACTTTTATTAAAAGAGGCTGTTGTCTTACAAAGATTGAGAACCACTGCACTAGGTGGTGAAGATACATCACCACTTGCTTGGAATACTCTGAGTCACTGTGGTCCCTCCCTGACAAGGAGGGAAACTGAAGTTTCTATTTTTTTTAGGGGGTTGGGTGGAAAATATTAATAGTTTTGAACTTCCATAATCCGCAATGCAAGTTGAAGTTGGTCATAAGTGTTTAGAAGTGTCTACTAGAATTTGAAACATTGTTACATAGAATTTTGTAAACTGACCAACCAACCAGCAAACTATATTTTATGTTTTTTTTTTTTTCGTTTTAGATTTCTGGAAACATTCAAAGGCTGAGGGCCAAGAAGAATTTATGCTTTCTTTAAATCAAGTGGTACTCTGACTGCAATTATTTTGAAGTGTTTTTATCATCAATAATGTATCTGTGCCTACAAGCAACTTTTATATGTAATCATTTTTTAATAAGAGCTGTACAATAAATTTCTAATAAATTTGTCAGTGTTAATGTATGTGTTATGTTTGGAAGAAATAATTCCTTGTGTATAGCATTTAGTTTAAATTACTTTTGACAATTCTAGCCATATCATGTAAAATCAAAGTAAACCTCCCTGTGTTCATATATAATTTTGTGTACTTGTGCATTCGAGTAGTATAATGTAGGGTGAAAATCCATATTGGAAATTTCATGCCATTAAAGGAAGATTCATAATGTTTTTCCATTAACTTTTCTTTCTCTGCAACGTTCATTGAACATTACGCTGCATGTTAAAAAATACAGTGTCGTCTTACACAATCAACATCCCGCGTTACAAACATGTGCACACAGGTTAGAGCTATTGTAGTATATACATGTACCATATATAGTATAGTATATAGTATGCAAATTCATAGCATTTCCAACATTGGTGGTGTTCTTTATATTCCTTTGTCCTTGTGTTTCGAAATCTTGGGCCTCCCCGATGGCACAGTGGTTGTGTCCTTGCCTTGTAATCAAGGGGTCCCGAGTTGGATACCCGGTGGAGGCACATACTGGTTCGGATCCCATTTTAAACTGTAGGTCCAGTCCTGGTTAGCTATCTGTGCATCAAGTGGACTTAAAACAACAATTCAATCAATCAATCAAAGTGTTGGACCTGGTTCAGGAACAGAATCAGTTGATTTGGTATTCAATGCTGCTGCTCCAAACCCCATACATTCTTGATTGTGGTATATAAACAGAATATTACAATAATATATAAAATAAAACATGGAATATCAACAAGTATAAGTTCAGGTACAAATGACTAAACCAAACCACCCACCTTCCTGTCATTTAATAACTTCTGAACCACATGATAACCATCAGCATTCTGTCTGTGCGACAAAAGGTTGACCTGCATTTTATCTTTGCATAAGAGGACTGTGGTAAGTAATTAAATTTATTTTCCTAATTAAGATTTAGTTTAATATACTATAGCTATCAACAGTAGAGC
Organism: Lepisma saccharinum; assembly: GCF_977018435.1. Taxonomy (NCBI): domain Eukaryota; kingdom Metazoa; phylum Arthropoda; class Insecta; order Zygentoma; family Lepismatidae; genus Lepisma; species Lepisma saccharinum. The sequence goes on along the minus strand of NC_139235.1, from coordinate 66,738,059 downwards.
TAATTCCCCTCCTCTATTGAATGGTTTAATAATACTTCAAGATATTATTATTATTTATAATATCAATGTGACAAAATGGAGTACATCACATAGTTGTCTATATGGTGAAATATACTTCTATAAAGGTAATGCAAAAATGTGTAGTGAGATTGCAATGTGTGTCTGCAACATACACAAGACATTGCCTCAAAATAAAGTTTCACTGTTTGAGCTAAGTGAGCTCAACAAGTAGCTCTGCCACTCATCCAGCCAAAAATGAGTGGTGGTCTGGGGGAGAATGGAGGCTATAGCATGGCTCTGATCACATTTCCACTTTGTAAAATGGGAAAAAAAATATATTGGGTCTACTACTTTCATGTCCCCTTTGTACTGCAATTAACAGGAAATTGATGTACTCCAGGATGCGAAATCATTGAAGACTGGTGAGGGAGGAGGAAGAACTCCATTAACATGAATGCGTGTGAATTATTATGATATGTATATTATATTTATATATATCACAGTATATATTAGAAAGTAGTGTGTGAAATCCTGGAAGACAGGGGAGGATTTTCCCTCGCCAACAATTCTGTCCTACAATCCTTCAAAGATTCAGATGGTAAAGGAATTAATTTGATACTTTATATACTTCAATATATATATATATATATTGTATAGTGTGCGTAATATAAAATGAATGTATGTATGTACATAGACATTAGCACTGTATATTATGTATATAAATATATAACAAAATATACAATATTAAATATGTGTGTATATATTTATATATACATTAATTCATTCTGTATTTTATATACACCTATGTCAGGAATTAGAAAGTAGCAAACTAATTCATTTATCAATCGGATTTTTGTAGGACAAAATTCTTGGTGGGGGTAAATTCCCCCCTGTCCACCAGGATTCCATGCTTTTTAATAATAATAATTCCAACAAAAGATCCTTTACTGCCAACAAATTGATTTGTTTGATGGTACCAATTATTTTGTTCAGAGAACTACACCCGATTCGATACTCCATACAAGAGATTTGGTTGGATGAACAAAATTAAGTCAATCAAATAATTTTGTACAGGGAACCTCAACGTTTTGCTCGCGTATAACAAACAAGGGATTTGGTTGCTGTAACTAGGATTTGTTTCAGCCAACCAGACTTTTCTCTCAGTGTGTGATGCGTGTTCATATTTTTCCTCCGATGCAATTGCTACCTTCAATTCTTTTCAGTTTTTACATGTTGTTACTCAGTTTCTTATATTTTACTGTTCTTTTTCTTACTACATTCTGCGCTGCGAAGCCAGGGGTCCCGGGTTCGAATCCTGGCCTGGGCATGGATGTTTGCGAGTGTCTACTCATCAATTTTATCATGCCACCTCTCATCCCCATCTTCGCAAATTAGCCAAAAGTGGCACAAAAAGCGAAGTAAAATAAAGCAAATCAATCAACCTTACTATATTCCGCTCATATAGAGCTGTATAAATTTTCTGAGAATTAGTGTTCCTGCAAGCCTGACTATTCATGTCGGGATATTATTGGAATAATTAAATCAAGAAGACCTAGCTGGGCAGGGCATGTGGCAGGAATGGAAGAGGAAAGAAGAGTTTGCAGGATTCTTGTTGGGAAACCTGATGGTAAGATACCTGTAGGAAGGTCAAGACGAATATGGAGGTATAACGTTGAGATGGACCTAAAGGAAATCGGTAAGGATGGAAAAGATTGGATTGATCTTGCCCAGGATAGGGACATATGGAAGGCTTGTGTTACTGCAGCCATAAACCGTCGGGTTTAAGAAGTCTAGAGAGTTAGTTAGTTAGTTTGCTGAACTTACTAAAATTTTGGACATTTTTCTAATTCACTGCATTCAGCTGTTCTTTCTTTTACCAAGCACATATTATTGCGCTTACGGTTTAATCCAAGGAATAAACAAACATGATGTATGATTTGGTTTAACTCTCTGATAGTTGTGTCTTAAAAATGTATTTCACATTCCACTTCTTCTTTGCTCTTAATATTTGTGAAAACGTCTTCTAACCCCCCAAATCTCTGTAATTCTAATTTATTTATTTATTTATTATTTATTTATTAATGCCTTGTTTTAAATGGCGGAGTTAAGGCCGTACAAAGCCTTTTCTTCCACTCAACCATACATTTAAAATTATACATTATTATATTATACACAAAGTACACTAAGTCATTTCACATAGGTCCACACACACACATTATACTCATACACACAAGTCTTAAAGCCCTGAATATAACACACAAAATACAAAATATATAATACATAAAAAACTAAATATGGAATGAAAGAATGCAAAATTTAAAATTGTATTTAAATAACTGCAAGGTATTTTAAGAGTTCGTTCACTTGCACATGCTTTTTAGTCTGCTTGACAGTGGAAGATCTAACGACTACTCTGAAGAGAGTGGCGAACACGTCTGCTAAAGGAACCGACGGAGCTTACTGCTCTAGTGCTTTCTGGCAGCTGATTCCATAGTCTTACAGCCGATACGGAGAAAGAGTTGGAGAAGAAGTTTGATCTGTGGACGGGAATAGAGAGAACTGAGGAGCTGCGTGATCTGGTGTCGCGATCGTGAAATTCGTGAAGAAATTGGAAGCGAGAGAGGAGATAGGAAGGTGACTTGAGGTTGAGAACTTTGTAAAGTAAAATCAGAGTGTGCAGCGTTCGTCTTTCTTGCATACGTAGCCACCCCAATTTGAGAAAATAAGGTGATAGGTGGTCCCAATATTTTAAATTAAAAATGTATCGTACGCAGGCATTTTGAACACTCTGCAGACGTCTAGCTGACTCACCTGTTAAGCCGGAATACGCTACGTCACAATAATCTAAATGGCATAAAACTAGGGACTGACATAGTTTGGCCTTGATAGAGGTGGGGAGGAACTTGCCCATGCGTCTTATAGAATACAGAGATGCGAAAGCTTTTCTACACGCCGAACTTGTGTGATGTGACCATGATAAATTTCCGTCTAATACAATTCCCAGATCTTTAACAGTTTGGTTAAATGGAATGTGAGTCGAATCTACAAGAATGGAAGGCAGAATGTTAAGATCTACGTAACGTTTCAGTTTATCGGAAGCAATCAAAATTGCTTGTGTTTTATTAGGGTTAATATACATGCCATTGTCTAGCGACCAGTTAACAATCTTCTCTATATCTTCATTAACCTTGGAAATACCATCGTTTAACATTACTGGGGGTGCAGAATAGTACAACTGGAGGTCATCGGCATACAGGTGATAACGGCAGTGTTTCAAGATATTTGGTAGGTCGTTAATGTATAAAGAAAATAATAAAGGGCCGAGTACACTTCCTTGCGGAACGCCACAAGTAATCTCAGATAGCACCGAGCACTTGCCATCATAAACCACCCTTTGTTTACGTCCAGTTAAGTAGGATTTGACCCAGTCGGTTGCAGAGGTGGTGAAATTAAAAAATGATTTTAGCTTGGAAACGAGAATATCATGGTCGAGTGACTGGAAAGCTTTCGTGTAGTCCAATAAAACTAAAACTGTCGCCTGTCTGCAGTCCATAGCTTGTCTGACGTCGTCGGTTATGTGAGTCATGGCGGTGCTAGTGCTGTGATTAGGTCTAAATCCCGACTGAAACGGAGCCAGAACTTCATTTGTATGTCGGCTGATTTGGTCGTGAGCAATGTATTCTAATGCTTTCGATAGCGCGGGAAGAATACTGATAGGTCGGAAATTGTCAATGGAAGTGGCGGGGTCAGTCTTGGCGAGAGGAAGAACGTGTGCTATTTTCCACTTATCTGGAAAAATACCAGAGCGCAGAGAAAGATTAAAAATGTCAGTGATGTATGGCAATACATGAGGTAAAATCAGCTTTATTAGTCGCAATGGGAGGTTGTCGGCTCCTTCAGAACCAGATTTGATCCGACCGATTGCGGTTGCAACTTGGAATTCATAGACTGGGTTAAAATTGAATTCTATCATTTCTGTTTTGTGGTTTGCTATAGCTCTAATAGTAACATTTTTAGCATCGTTATTCATTGAATTAGAGAGAGAGAAATGTGAATTTAATTCATCAAGGGACGAAACACGAGTAGGATCTACGTTACGTTTCTCTCCTAGCCCTAGATTTCTTAAGTTATTCCACAACATTCGGGGGTTGCCTTGCATATTTAATAGTTCGTAAGAGAGCCTTCTCTTTGCGTTGCGCACGGCCTGATTACATCGATTTCTCAACACGCGGTAGTTATTAAAATTGTTTAAAGTATTTGGAGATTTGAGGCGCTTGTCAGATTTAAACCTGCGGTGAGCCGAATCGCGCTCCGCCATAAGTGCGAGAATGCTGTCGGTCATCCAGGGGGAAGCAGGCCGCGTGACGCGTTTTTTCTTGAGTGGAGCATGTTTGTCGAAAAGGTGTAAGATTAGACTATTTAATTCATTAAGCTTATCGTTAATATCAGTGAAGCTGTTTATTGAATTCCATGGGGTTCTTGTAGCATCTTCGTTTAGTGAAGCGGGGTTAATTTTCTTTAAATCGCGGTATTCAATTATGTTTGGTTTGGATTTCGGAACATTGAGCGAGTAAGCAACGTAAATAAGATCGTGGAACGAGAGACCGCAGGCGCTCGTTTGTCCATGTTTGGTGATTCGAGAGCAGTCTCCTGTTAAGATGACATCTAGCCAAGAATGCGATGTAGCCGTGTGGAAGGTAGGATCGAGCTTCAAAATATTTAGATTGTAAGAAGAGATAGCAGCTCGGAATTTATTTACTTCGGGTTTGTCAGTTTCTAAATGAAAGTTCAGATCGCCAAGTAATAATGCATGCGAGTACATGGGAATGAGTTTAGCCAGTTCCTCCTCACAATTTACAAAGCACGTTCCAGGTGGACGGTACGCAACAGCTAGCAGTAGCTTCTGTTTGTTGATGGTAAGTTCCAGGAAAAGATATTCTGTCATTCGTGCGTAGTTACCGTGAGATTTAGCCACAACCACCGCGGTAATATCTTCCCTTATCAGTGCCATCACCCCGCCACCTCGTTTCCCCAACCTGTCGTTTCGGAAGACGTTGTAGCCTCTCAAGGAGATCATGCTGGAGGGTGTGAGGGGATTAAGCCACGTCTCCGATACAAGAATGCAGTGGAGATTCAGGGGGGAGAAAATAGCTTTGAAGCTATCGAGGTGCGCTTCGATGCTCTGTGCATTCACGTGTGACACCAACAGTGAGTTCGGACAAGTCTTCAGCTCATTTCCGAGAATTTCGGCTGTGCTGACCGCGGGGGGCGGAGTGCCAGGGCAATTAGCAGAGCGACGACCCTCTTCAGAATTTCGTCCACTGTCACCGAGATGCGTTGTTGCCAGATTAGCCATTTTTAGAATTGAGGTTTAACGAACAGAAACAAGATGGGAGAAGAAACATTAGCATACCAAAATTAAATTTAGAATTATTACTTACCCTGTCAAGCAGAATAGCATGGAGGAAAGCATCAGGGAATGACACACACACACTCACATTAAAAAACGATAACATAAACAAGAACCCGGACAAAAAACTCACACTAAACACACATGATTTGAACACATCACACACACAATTATTCATACACAGCGTATCATAACGACGAAAGTCACATATGCTCTTCATTACACTTTGTACTAAGTTCGCGTTGCACCCCATCTCAAGGGAGAACGTCAAGATCCTCGGGGGAAGATATAAGGTAGCGACGACCTCCGTGAGATACGAAAATGCGCCCGTCTTGGCTCCAGGCATTGCGTGTCCCTACGCGATCCTTTGCCACCCGCAAAACCCTCTGTCTGTAGGGAGTTAGCGACTCTGTAATTAATAGGGACGAGTTCTTTAGCATCTTCTTTGATTTCCACACCTCGTTCCTGGAGCGGTAGCTTACAAATTTCACTATGATGGGGCGTTTTCCCGATCTCAAAACTTCCGCAGACGATCTTTTCGGAGGGCCAAGCCTGTGGCACCGGTCAACGTGCTCGAGCTTGATGTGCTGCAACTGAAGCTTATTTTGTAAAGTCTGGAGCACGATGCTGTCCACGTCTTCGTTGGTGGTTTCGGGGACCCCATGCAGCAAAATGCAGTTCCTCCTAGAGTACTGCGCTAGGTCATCTATTTCAATGGTGTTCGTGCGTATCTGCTTGTTCATGCTCTCTAGGTCGCGCCGCAGCTCTGTCATGGAGTCGCTCGTCGATCTCTTAAATTGCACAAACTCCTCTCTGAGGTTCAGGAGTGACTTGCGGAGGTCAGCATCTTCTTGCACCGATCCATGGCTGTCTAGCAACTCATCAAGCCGTTGCTGGAATGCTTCCATAGTTTTGCCTATTTCTTCCACTTTGGTCGAAACAACTGATAGTGTAGGCTTGGACATGATAACAACCCCGAAGATCCACACGGTGAAGCTATTGACCTGGCGGAAGATGTGGCAACGTACAGCGGTGGAGAATAGAATGCCAGGCTAGCTGAGGGGTGAAAGCGCGGAGCTCTATTCAAGCACGTCCATCCACTACAACTCACAAGCTAGACAGCTAGACAGGTTGTAGGTTGTAGGTTGTAGGTTGTAGGTTGTAGGTTGTAGGTTGTAGGTTATCTTCAGTACGAACAAAATATGAAGTAACTGTTGTCGGTTCTTGACATTGTTGAGGCATGGCCCCTGCTAAGACGTATCCCAACTCTGTTTTTTGATGTACATTGTCATCTCCTATTCTTGTTCTTCTATTTGAACGTAGCAACAAGAAAAATAATTCAGATCCAATCAATAAATCGATGCCACCTGGTTGTCAGAATGAAGGATCAGCGAGCTGAATGTTTCTTGAAAGATTCCAAGTAGTGTAATCTATTGCCTCTGTAGGCAAACTGCTTGTTATTTTTGAAAAAAAAAACAACAACAAAAAACAACAAGACACTTCACTGCTGTTGTATAATTAGATGTTCTAGATTGGATTACAACACTCACATTGTAATACATTACTACGTCTTCTGCTGTCAGAACTTGTTCAGCACACTGATTCAGTCATATAAAATGTCATTTAATTCATAATTGAGGGGTCTAGTGTGAGAGGGAGCTATGCCACTTTGACAAGAAAAGGATATAAATTGAGTTTTCTAAAGCATTGCGTTGAGTCATAATTTGTATAACAAAGGGTATTTTTTTTGCTGAACATATTGTTAGGTAAATTATTCAGAAGGAAAAATATGAATTTCAATATAAATACCATTTATTATGAACATGTATGGTATATTGTTGTAGTATACCCATGTGGGAAATCATTCTAGCACATCAAATACTTTGAACAAGGCTTAAATACTTTTGCCTGAGTGTAAATCATGTTCACAGGGTTACAAATGATCTACATAAAGACAACTTCATATGTCTTCTGGAGGATCTTCACTGTCCATTGTTTCTGTGGATTTTAGTTTCTTTTAAACACCATGAAAAACTGGAGGAATATAAGGCAATATTGCCATGAGATCTTATAACTTCAGGGCTGATATTAAATCTTGCACCGGTTACTGCAACACAACCTCTGCCACTCCTATTGCAGACACCATCAGTAAGTGGCATAGCTCCTTCTCTCACTCAAAATGCTGATGAGGAAGTATTCAAGAACTCAGAAAATCTGCTGCAGAACAAGCGGGAGCTATGCCACATGGTTGTAGTTCACATGATAGATGACAGATGGTAGGAGAAGACTGAAAATGGCAAAAAATAAAATTTTCAAGATTTGTGGCATAGTGTCAGAGTTCGTAAAACTTTGTTTGAAGTAATCTTTATGCACATTTAGGTTTCGGAGGAAAATAGAAAATTATCTAATATTAGGGATGTATATTTAGAGCAATGAAACAACGTAGTCCGTAAAGAGGTCACAAGATGGCAGCACATGGAATATTATAATGAATATTATTTCAATCAGTTATTCGAACATTGTTAAATGTAGAAACACAAGAGTATATTAACTAAAGAGATTATTCATTTAAAATTCTATCCAATTAGAAATAGAACTGAGTATCGTATACGGAAGCAGAGTTAAACGATCTTATTTGTGATCTTGATCTACCAAAGACGTCAGCAGAATTACTAGGTTCTAGACTAAAGGAAATAAATATGTTAGCGTCTGGAACGACCTTCATGTATCGGGACAGAGAGAGACATCTATTAAGATATTTTCAAAGGGACGAAGAACTTGTCTATTGTACAGATGTGAAGGGACTAATTGAAGCTATGGGATGTACGTATAATGCAGAAGAATGGAGGCTTTGCATTGATAGCTCGAAGAGGAGTTTGAAGTGTGTGTTGCTGCATAATGGCAATAAGTTAGCATCCATTCCTGTTGGCCACTCCGTACATTTGAAGGAAAGCTAAGAAACAACGAAAGAACTGCTTCGAAAGATAAAGTATGCAAATGACAGTTGGCTTTGTGCGGATATCTCAAGGTCATTTCAATGTTACTTGGTCAACAAGCAGGTTTCACGAAATATCCAGGCTTTTTGTGTTTATGGGACAGTCGAGCAAGGAACGAACATTGGGTACGAAGACTGTGGCCTACCAGGAAAAGCTTTGAAGTCGGGGCGAAAAACATCCAGAACAAGCCGCTTGTTGATCCTAAGAAAGTGTTACTTCCTCCACTGCACATTAAGTTGGGAATAATGAAGCAGTATGTAAAAGCTCTGGATAAGAATGGGGCTTGCTTTAAATACAATTGCTCATAATTTCCTGCATTGACGCATGAGAGAGTAAAAGCAGGTATTTTTGATGGTCCTCAGATGAGGATGCTAATGAAAGATGAAGAATTCTTACAAACAATGAACCGCACAGAGAAAGATGCATGGTGTACCTTTTCTGATGTCATTACAAACTTTCTTGGAAACTTCAGGGCGCACAACTACGAGGTTCTAGTTCAAAATTTGTTGGTGACTTTTCAAAAGTTACGAGTAAATATGAGTATCAAGCTTCACTTCCTGCACAACCACTTGTATCGATGTATCTCCGTCCAATCTTGGTGCCGTAAGTGAAGAACAGGGCGAACGCTTTCACCAAGACATAAAAACCATGGTGCACCGATATCAGGGGAGATGGAACGAAAACATGATGGCCGACTATTGCTGGTGCTTGCAGCGTGACGTTCCCGAAGCCACCTACTCCAGAAAATCAAAGAAACGAAAATTCTTGCCTAAGTAGGTATGCATGTTCTGCTATTCTGTGGTGTATGTTAAGTTTAGCATAAGTACAGGCATCAGGTGTTGACTGTATGTGCTCGTGAAAGAAATTGATCAATTTGCCGGAATTGCCTAAACTTTTTGTCCATTAAGAACTCCCTATTGAGAAAATAGAAACGTATGTTTGTTGAACACCGTGACGTGATACTCTGCATGGACATCTGACTACGTCGCATTCTTTTTGCAAGTGCTGTTGGAATGTAGCCGGATATAATTTTCTGAAATGGGACTTGTGAATGAATGCAACTTAATACCTGTTATCAGCTACGCCACCTATGTATAGTCCTATAATTTCATTATGTGCAGATATCTATATGGAAAATTGTTGGAGTTTAGCCCAGTATTATAATATTGTGAAAATTTTCAAATGTGATTTGTGAAAAATTGTGACGTGATACACTTTTTCTGACTACATATTTGGAATCAGCGACCTCAAATTGTATAGAATCAGTTAGAATATCTAAGTCAGCAGAAAAAAAATCATATGTATACGTAACATTAGTTAAGTTACGATAACCGTTACGAAGGATGTCGGTGCATGAAACAATATGAATGTTACTCGTGAATGATGGAAAGCTCACGAAAAGTCTTTCAGGTGGAATCACAGAAGTGCTTTTTTAAATTTTTTCAGTACTTTTGTAGGTTTAATTGTGTTGGACTGGATTGATTGATTGATTTAGTTTATTTTACGCGTTTTGTGCCTCTTGGCTAACTTGCGAAGATGGGGATGAGTGATGAAATGATGATATCGATGGATGAACATTCACAAACAACCAAGCCCGAGAGGGATTCGAACCCGGGACCCTTGTAGGTTTAATTGTGTTCTTATTATAGTTTTCTTAACTGCACTTTGCCCCTTCATGATCGTTTAGTGCATTTTAGTCCTATTTACATTTTTAAAAAAATCTAGAAGGGTAAATCCACATTTAACTTCTGTCAACGTGCCACACCCAAAGGTTTACTGGCAACACTGTAATTTTCACAAACAAGCGTCAGATGGTTTGTAAACAAGAGAACAGGAGCTACACAGTGAATAAACATGCCTTGAGTTCGTGGATTATATTGTTTGTTTACATAGCGCTGGCATCGACACGTTTTCAATGCTGCAATGTACACTGTGTACAATAACCGTTTCATGACAAGGAAAATGATCTTGCGAGATTTGGGCTCTAATTGTTGGCTACCAATTAGTTGTGAAAGCAAAATATTGCGATCTAAATTGACCAATAGGGATACCCTTTCAGTATTGTTGCGTTTTTATTGGTTTGATTAAGGGAAAAATCTACAGGGTGTATCAGAAGTCGCTTACCACCCCTTGTAAAATCCACAGTGATGTATTTTCATGGAATTTGATATGGGCGATACATAATAGGACTAGGGGGACACCTTCTGGAGTATGTCACGGGGACGGCCGCCATCTTGGTCCCGCCATCTTGAATACAACTTTTTTATTTAAAATGATAGGTGGGTGAAGTGATACATGACCATAGGTTAGAATTTCGTCAGGATGTCAAATCTGAAATCAGATTTCATGTAACGTCATTTTGTGAAAAGTTATTGGCAACTGAAAGTGATGTTTACCTGTTACAGAATGTGCTCCACATGTTGTACGTGCTGGGCAATGCACTGAACTGTGACTCATAGCACATTGCATTGCTGTACGACGTGTGCTTCGATGCGGTGACGTCGAGCTCTTGCTTCATCCGTGACTGTCCGCGGTCGTCCACTACGCGGTCTGTCCAAGACCGTGTCCATCTCCTCGAATTTGGTTAATAACTGTGCCACTGCAACATGTGACACAGGGTGACGTTGTGGATGACGCAGGTTGAAATCGGCAGCCACTGCACGGGAACTTCTCCTACCACACAGTTTGAAGATCTGGATGCGTTCCTCAGTTGTTAACGGCATGGTTCAGCACCTGTAACAAACAGGTAAACATCACTTTCAGTTGCCAATAACTTTTCACCAAATGAAGTTACATGAAATCTGATTTCAGATTTGACATCCTGACGAAATTCTAGCCTATGGTCATGTATCACATGATCCACCTATCATTTTAAATAAAAAAGTTGAATTCAAGATGGCGGAACCAAGATGGCGCCCGTCCACGTAACATACTCCAAAAGGTGTCCCCCTAGGCCTCTTATGTATCGCCCATATCAAATTCAATGAAAATACATCACTGCGGATTTTACAAGGGGTGGTAAGGGACTGCTGATACACCCTGTAGCAAAGATTGCATAAAGTTTGAATCCGAGCAGAATGTGACCGACCCCCGTGACGGAGTGGTTAGCGCAGTGGCTACGACGCCAGGGTTCCCTGTTTCGAATCCAGTCTGAGTATGGGTGTTCTTTGTGAGTTTCCCTTCATCAATTCCATCATCGTCATCTTCGCGATTAGCCAAAAGTGGCAGAAAAGCGAAGTAAAATAAACCAAATTAATCGATCGACCAGAATGGTATAAGGTGAGCGCGAGGGGTAGTGAGTACAAGATAGGATCAACAAATAAGGTAACAAGATTTGTAAAACCGAGAGTAAGATGAATGGCTTATGCATTTTATATGTGAATATTTCGTACTCTGTAGAACGTAACATATTTTCAAAGAACATTCATTATGGATAGGTAACTTTTACAGAGTATGTCTACCCCATTATGATATAAAAAGTAACAATTTATTACGTACAGTGGGATTCATGAGTATTACCGTGCAATTTGTCCATAACCATGTTCGTGCACTTTATTCAATCCAATAAGAGCTTCAAGAATTAAAATAAAACTCAAAACAAGCTGTTGACAACTTCTGCACCAGCATACATAAAAATCCATCGCTTAAAAACACATAGGATGCCAGAGAAAAATTAATGAAAATAGTCATGGAATTCCTCTACTCTCAACAACATATAAAATATTATCTAACATTTTTTTAACAAGACTAACCCCATATGCTAATTAAATTATAGATGATTATCAATGTGGATTTAAACGTAACAGATCAACCACAGATCAATTTTTTCACATCAGACACACACTTGAGGAAAAGTGGGAATATAATCAAAATGTCCATCAGCTATTCATTGATTTAAAAAAAGCATATGATTCGGTCAAAAGAGATAAATTATATAATATATTAGTAGAGTTTGGAATACCTAAGAAGCTTATTAGTTTGATAAAAGTATTCACCAGTGAAACAAAAAGTAAAATTCGTGTTGGTATTAATGTGTCTGACAAATTTACAATTCATGATGGGTTAAAACAAGGAGATGCATTATCTCCATTGCTCTTTAATATGCTGTGAGGGTAAAAGATACTAACGAAGGACTAAAACTAAACGGTGTGACTCAGTTGTTAGCATATGCAGATGATGTAGACTTATTAGGGTATGATATAAATACAATTAAGAATAATGCTAAAATATTTTTCAAAACTGCTAAAGAGATAGGTTTGGAAGTTAACAAAGAGAAAACTAATAATATGCTTACAGGCCGAAACCAAGCATTAGGTAATAATCAAAATCTAATTATTGATAACAACTCGTTTGAACCAGTTTCCAAATTCAAATACTTAGGAGTAATATTAACAAATGAAAATTATATTAAAGAGGAAATAAAAAGTAGGCTTAATTCAGGAAATGCATGTTACTTTTCTATTCATAAACCTTTGTCTTCTCGTTTAATATCTAAGAAACTAAAAGTTAAAATATACAAAACAGTAATTTTGCCTGTAGAATTATATGGGTGTGAAACTTGGTTCCTTATATTGAAAGAAGAACATAAATTGTGAGTATTTGAAAATAAGATCCTTAGGAAAATATTTGGACCTAAAAGGGATGAGGAGACAGGTGAGTGGAGAAAGTTACATAATTTAGAACCACATAATTTGTATTTATGTCCAGATATTATTAGAATAATTAAATCAAGAAGACTTAGGTGGGCAGGCCATGTGGCACGAATGGGAGAGGAAAGAAGAGTTTACAGGATTCTTGTTGGGAAACCTGATGGTAAGAGACCTGTAGGAAGGCCAAGACGAAGATGGAGGGACAAAGTTGAGATGGACCTAAAGGAAATCGGTTGGGATTGAAAAGAGTATATAGATCTTGCTCAGCATAGGGACAGATGGAAGGCCTGTGTTGCTGCAGCCATGAACCTTCGGGTTTAAGAAGGCTAGCGATTTAGTTAGTCATGGACAATTTGCCGAGCAATACTAGTAGATCCCACTGCTCAGGAATATATCTTCGCTCCTCATGTCGTTGTCAAAAGACTCCAGTAATCACAGGTTTTGGCAAACAAAACTTTCGGCTTCACCTAAAGAGAAATGTTTATTTTTGTATAAACGCGCTTAATAGTAATTTATAAACTTTAAACCACACTCGACATTTTATACCACTATATCCGTTGTTGCTATCGTATTTCTTAGCTTAATAAAACTCTCAGTTTGTTACATGTTGCCAGTTTGTCACATCAAGGTTAGTCGATTTGTCCATCTGACATTAGGTGTCTATGACATCATAGATATTTACAAAATTAAGAAACGAAGAAACACAATGTTTCAACTAAATAACAAAGAATTACAAGGCATTACAAATTCTTAACATAGATTTCAGGATTGCGCTAAAAAATCATGGAATCAGTGGTAAACTCGTAGTAAATGAATGATTGATTGATTTGGTGTTTTAAGTACACTTTATGCACAGTAAGGCTAATCGGGTCTGGACCTGCAGTTTAAAGTGGGATCCGAACCACTATGTACCTCCACCGGGTATCGAACCCGGGACCCCTTGATTAAAAGGCGGCGACGCTACCACTGCGCCACCTATGAGGCCCCATGGTGGTAAATGAATGATAACAAAACAAAGTCGAGCTCGTAACATATAACTAACTGAACACGCAATCCCAAGTTACCGGCTATAGCCACTACACCAATTTGTCACTTGGAGGGATTGCTTCACTATACGACAGATGTATCCAGTACGAGTTCACAAAACACAGTTTAGATACAATTGTCCTTTGTTTTACTTGTTACTAGTCACATGTAACATTTTACTGAATTATTCCTTGCTCAATCTGACTGAGAAATTGTCTCGTGGAGATCGGTCTTTTGATGAGGCAGCCATGTTGGGTTGGAACTGCCAGTTCCCTTCTTGACCTCCGGTTAAAGCATGGATTATGTTAACTGCCACTCAGTTCAGAAGCTTATAGCAGTTGGAAAAATTCAAAATTGCAGTTTGCTCTAGTTATTTTCAAACACGCACATTGAAAAACTAACCCTTAAGGTTATAACATAGAGTTTAACCGTCCTTGAAAATTTTTCTGCACAAGCCCATGTGAGTATCTACTTCATAAGGTATACTAGGTGTCTAACATATACATACACCAAAGACTGATGGATTGATTGATTGATTTGAAGTTTTAAGTCCACTTTATGCACAGTAAGGCTAATCGGGACTGGACCTACAGTTTTTAAAGTGGGCTGCGAACCACTATGTGCTTCCACCGGGTATCGACGCTACCACTGCGCCATCGAGGAGGCTCTACACACCTAAGAGAACAGCTTGTTAGATAGCAACACAAAATTGGAGAATCGCTCCTGTTATTTGAACAGTTTTTTTTTCCCATCGCCGATGTCTCCTTGCTTTCGAGACGGGACCCTTCTTTTCAAGCGGCTCCCCAATTGTCCTCACGACGCTGGTTTAACGCTGAAAGTTTGGAGGCTCCCATCAGGAATTGAAACCGGGACCGCCACCACCGTGCGCACACTGCTCGGAAATTCAAACGATCATGCCTTATGTTGTAGGCGAAACTATGAGAACACCCGATTGTATAACTTGCAAGTTTAAAAACAAGACGCTGCAAATAGCTGTTGCGCAGCTCACACCACATTTCCCCACTCCATTCTCCACAGCGACGTTGGTTCGCATTGTTGCAACCTGGAGGGAGCTGAATGGTCTGAGGATTTTCAACGAAATTTGTATTCGCTTTTTCCTGGGCTGTTATCTACCTGTCGGAGTACAGAACGTCAGCTCACCTTTCCCCAACGATTCTTTTCCATCTTTTAAAACTTGAACTCCCCGATGGCGCAGTGGTAGTGGTAGCATCGTCGCCATGTAATCAAGGGAACCCGGGTTCGATTCCCGGTGGAGGCACATAGTGGTTCGGATCTCACTTTAAACTGTACGTCCAGTCCCGATTAGCCTTACTGTGCATAAAGTGGACTTAAAACAACACATCAATCCAAACCAATAATTTTAAAACTTGAGAAACTATCCATTTAGATACTCCCGTGGCGGCGCTTGTGGACTCGACAACATTATACTTAAGTTTATGTAACTCCTTATATAACTCCTTCAAATATGTTGCAACATTGTAAACAATTTATCTGGCCTGTCCTCTAAGGGGCTTTCCAGAGCAGAATGTGGATTTCATTGGACCCGGCATGATTTGATTTTTGCATTTCAAAAAGATGCAGCCAAGAGTAAAGAGCAAGAACATTTCAATGCTTTTAAAAAGAACACAGGCAAGAGTCAAGAGTGTTATCAGATTGCCTTCTCGTAGTGATTGTTGTACGATAACCCCAACCCCACTCGGCATTTTTTTTTTTTTTAGAAAAAAAACAGGCCACTGCTCTATGTCGCATTCAGAAAATGAAGTCATTCGCCCAGTAGTTTCGCTTCGTTATGAACGTTAACGCGCGTGCGTAATACTACAGTTTACGATCCGCGCAGGGCACGCATTTTCAAAGACCGGATTAAATCAAATGAACCACTGATAAACTGATATGAGCCGGCACCGACAATCTACACAGTAAAAATAGTTTGTCATATTTGTTTTAGCTTAATTTTGCTGAGTTGGCATCACTTGTAATCTGAAGGCCAGACCAGTACGTAGAAGGATGACGCAATAGGAAGTGCTCTTCAGCGATCTGCGCATATCGGGACTTAACTTGTCAGGCTATAGTTGCTATACTATCGTCACTCGCCTGTCAGCTCGAATCATCTTCTCCAACCGTACCATCTCCTCTTACAATACTTGAGCACGATCGCCATTTTTAAACTGAGCTGCCCATGCATGCGTTTGCTATCTAGCAACTGCTTACTGAGTATCATCAAGCTGGATTGTGCTGCCACCTAATGACACCTTTAGAAATTACTCACTACTATTTTCAGCTTTCCCACATCAGTTTGTGACGAATTTACTGACTTCCCCTCGTAGTTCTGGCAGGTTTTATCAGACTTCAGTTCTTCCTCATATGTTTTGTCACGGGTAAACTTCTGAGGCTTGTTTCAAAGCCAATCTGCCTTCTCCGCAACGTCTCTTTGTAGATGGAAGCCCGGGCTTGAAACACTAAAAGTTTCACCTAAAGGTAGGAAGGGAGTAAAATGACACACGCGATTGTAAACATCGTGATTGCACTTTCTCACTGGTTTCCTTATTTACAATCGCGATGTGCATTTTCATGATTAAGATGGGATTGGTTTCTCCAAGAATCCTCCACTTTGTCAACAACACTTCCAATATTGCGCTGCGACGTGATACAATTAGGAAATAGAGCGGGGAATAAAAAATGCATATGTTACTTTTCCCGAAACCCATTACATTACGCAATATCTTCAAGAGACTCTGACCCGGACCCTGTACTTTTACATACTCCTGCGAGTTGAGATATTCAGAAAGGAACTTTTAATTACTAATTCGTGTAGGGAAAATAGAAACTCTAAAAATCAGTGGAGGGACCAGGCACAAGGAGCTAGCGTGCAATTCAAATTTGGGCACATTAAAACTAAAAGAAAAAACAAAACAAAAAAAAATAGTGTGCCACGCAGAGAGGGAGAGGGAACGGTACAAAGGGTGAGAGCGGCAATGCGAGGGAGAGAGAGAAATAGAGAGAGAGCAAAAAGAGACACAGAGAGAAGAGACAGGAGAAAAAGAGAGAGAAAGAGGGAAAGAGAGAGAGAGAGATAAAAGAGAGAGGAGAGAAAAAGAGGGAGAAAGAAGAGTCAGGATAGAGAATGAGAGAGAGAAAGAGATATAGGAGAGAGAAGGAGAGAGAGAAAAGAGGCAGGAGAGAAAAAGAGAGAGAGAGAGACAGAAGAGACAGGTTGAGTAAGAGAGAGAGAGAGAGAGAGAGAGAGAGAGAGAGAGAGAGAGAGAGAGAGAGAGAGAGAGAGAGAGAGAGAGAGAGAGAGAGAGAGAGAGAGAGACGAGACAGAGTGAGAGAGACAAAAAGAAAGGATAGAAAGAGAGAGAGACAAAGTGAGAGAAAAAGAGACAGGGAGAATGAAAAAGTGAGTGAGAGAGAGAAAATATACATGAGAGAGAAAGAGAGAGAGACAGAAGAGACAGAGAAAGATAGAAGGGAGGCAGAAGCGAGAAAGAGAGAGAGAGAGAAGAGAAAGGAAAGAGAGAGAGAAAAAGACATAGAAAGAGAAGAGACTGGAGAGAGGAAGAGAGAGAGGGAGAGCGAGAGAAGAGATAGAGTGAGAGAGAGAGAAAGAGAGAGAGACAGAGACAGAAGTGACAGAGAAAGAGAGATAGAAAAAGAGAGAATGAGAGAGAAAAAGAGATAGAGAGAGAGAGAAAGAGAGAGAGACAGAGAAAGATAGAGAGAGATAGAAGGGAGGCAGGAGCGAGAAAGAGAGAGAGAGAGAAGAGACAGGAAAGAGAATGAGAAAAAGAGATCTAAAGAGAAGAGACTGGAGAGAGAAAGAGAGAGAGGGAGAGCGAGAGAAGAGATAGAGAGAGAGAGAAATAGAGAGAGACTGAAGAGACAGAGATAGGGATAGAGAGATAGAAAGAGAGAGAAGGTGCAGAGAGATAGAGAGAGAGAAAGAGAGAGAGAGAAGGTGCAGAGAGATAGAGAGAGAGAAAGGGAGAGAGAAGGTGCAGATAGATAGAGAGGGAGAGAAGAGAGAGAGAGAGAGAGAGAGAGAGAGAGAAAGGGAGAGATAGAGAAAGAGAGAGAGGGAGAGCGAGAGAAGAGATAGAGAGAGAGAGAGAGAAATAGAGAGAGACTGAAGGGACAGAGAAAGAGAGAGAGAAAAAGAGAGAGTGAGAGAAAGAGAGATAGGGATAGAGAAAGAGAGATAGGGATAGAGAAAGAGAGAGAGGGAGAGCGAGAGAAGAGATAGAGAGAGAGAGAAATAGAGAGAGACTGAAGAGACAGAGATAGGGATAGAGAGATAGAAAGAGAGAGAAGGTGCAGAGAGATAGAGAGAGAGAAAGAGAGAGAGAGAAGGTGCAGAGAGATAGAGAGAGAGAAAGGGAGAGAGAAGGTGCAGATAGATAGAGAGGGAGAGAAGAGAGAGAGAGAGAGAGAGAGAAAGGGAGAGATAGAGAAAGAGAGAGAGGGAGAGCGAGAGAAGAGATAGAGAGAGAGAGAGAGAAATAGAGAGAGACTGAAGGGACAGAGAAAGAGAGAGAGAAAAAGAGAGAGTGAGAGAAAGAGAGATAGGGATAGAGAGAGAGAAAGAGAGAGAAGGTGCAGAGAGATAGAGAGAGAGAAAGAGAGAGAGAAGGTGCAGAGAGAAAGAGAGAGAGAGAAAGAGAGAGAGAAAGAAAGAGAGAGAGAAAGGGAGAGAGAAAGAGAGAGAGACAGACGAGACAGAGTGAGAGAGACAAAAAGAGAAAGGATAGAAAGAGAGAGAGAAAGAGACAGAGAGAATGAGAGAGAGAGAAAAGATACAGGAGAGAGAAAGAGAGAGAGAGACAGAAGTGACAGAGAAAGATTGAGAGAGATAGAAGGGAGGTAGGAGGGAGAAAGAGAGAGAGAGAGAGAAGAGACAGGAAAGAGAGAGAGAAAAAGAGATAGAAAGAAAAGAGACTGGAGAGAGAAAGAGATAAAGGGAGAGCGAGAGAAGAGATAAATAGAGAGAGACAGAAGAGACAGAGAGAGAGTGAAAATGTACAGGAGAGAGAAAGAGAGAGAGAAAAATAGATAGAGAGAGAGAGAGAAAGAGAGAGAGAAAGAGAGAGAGAGAAGGTGCAGAGAGATAGAGTCAGAGAGAAAAAGAAGAGACAGAGAGAACGAGAGAAAGAGAGAGAGAAGAGACAGGAGAGAGAAAGAGAGAGAGAAAAAGAGACAGGAGAGAAAGGAGAGAGAGGAAACAGGAGAGAGAAAGAAAGAAAAGAGACTGAGAGAGAACGAGAGAGAGAGAAAGGAGACAGGAGAGAAGGAGTCAGAGAGAAACAGAAGAGACAGAGAGAACGAGAGAAAGAGAAACAGAAGAGACAGAGAGAGAGAGAGAGAGAGAGAGAGAGAGAGAAATGGAGAGAGAAAGGGAGAGAAAGAAAGAGATAAAGGTAGAGAGGCAGAGGCAGTCGCATAGAGCAATATATTCAAAGAGTGGGAAATAGAAAATATCAGAGAGAGAGAAATTGGGAGAGGGAAAAAACCTAGACAGACAAGACACAAGGACAGATGGAGACAGAGAGAAAGAAAGTTTAATTATCAGCATCAGGTAGGCTAATCGGCACTGTATCTACAGTCTAAAGTGGAAACCGAATCACTATGCAACGTGACTCCACACGCGCGCACACACACAGAAGGAGGGAGGTAAATAATAGACCTTAGAACCGAGCCGTCCATTCCGTTTAAAGCTTTTCTGTAATAGAAAAGACAGAACAAGAAATCTGGAAAGTGAAGAAAATCTGTCAAAGTGCAAAAAAAGAAAAAGACAGGGGAAAAAGAAAAGAAAGCAAAACGGAAAAAGGAGAAGGAAAAAGGTACGTGCGATCGATGGGAAGGAAGGGGGATGAAGCGTAACAGCAGCACAGCACGTTGGAATGCGCTTTCACTAACAGTTATTCAATCAAGGGGAACCACAGACTGATTTCCACGTTTATTTCCCAGATGGCGCCTTTAAAAAGGAAAAAATGTTCTGGGAGCGCATGAGATGCGGATTAAGAAGAGACCAAGCTAGGATCTCAGCGGAGATGTCGTTATTTACGATTGAAATGACCGATTTCTGATTTCTTGGCAGTACAGGAGATATTGCTACACACAGATGGCGGTCGCAAAAGTAGGAAAACTAAATTATATTTTTGACTTTTGTTCTTACATTTATGCCAAGTTGACATAAATGTGTTAATTTACTGAACATGACGAGGTATAAGGTAAAGATATTTTAAAGCAGTGATTCTCAAACTTTGGTACGCGTTCCCCCAGGGGTACATGAATGACTTGAAGGGGGGTACGTGATCAGTTCGGAAGAGAAATGTCGAGAATTACCCGCACGACCACATTTTTTGCTTCGTTGTTTCAAACTTGATAGCTTTAACGCTCAACAGGAAAATAAGGATGATTACGTCAGTGACACTCTCTGTGTCATATGTTTTCAAATAAAATACTCGTTCGAAATCTCTACCTATTTCATTCTTCAACTCAAAAACCCACAAACATTTGTTAAAATGTAAAAAACTTGGATCAGCACCGAAATAGATTATATTTGTAGCCGCTTGAAAGTTTCAAGTGCATAACCAGACATCAAGAAACTGTATCAGGCTATGCAGGCACATCATTCTCACTGCAAACTCTGAGGATTTACAACAAAATTCCAAAATTATGCTTCACCAACTTATTTTTATTCTTAACTCTCTTCAATAACTCTAGAAAAAGGATGTGAAAATTAAAGTTTTTTTTACATATTTATTAGCATACATGTTATGCATTTTAATTTTTGTAAATAAGCATAAAGATTGTAAACATAGGAACTCCAAATAAAATAATAAACGTAGGATTCTAATGTTTATTTGTTTACTATCTTTTCACATACAGCCCGAATGCGATTTTGCTTTATTGCAGATCAGGCAACCAAAATTTTTTCAAAAACCCACTATTTAGTTACGACTAAAGGGTAATGAGAAAAAAGTTTGAGAACAGATGTTTTAAAGTACAGCGTGTCCACAAAGTCCTGCTACCATTACAATGAAACATAGCTCCTAAACTATATGAGATAAAGACATGCGGTTTTTTGCAACGTGTTCTACAACTCTCAAAGTTTTAGTAAGTAGTGGTATTTTATTACTATTATTTTAATTATTATTATTTTTTTTTGTTTTCTTGCAGATTATGTTTTGAGCGACAATGACGACAGCACAGAAGGCACAATGTGTGTGGTATGGTGAGTCTGGTAATTGTAAATAAAACTTTGAGAGCTGTAGAACACGTTGCATAAAACCGCATGTCTTTATCTCATATAGTTTAGGAGTTAAGTTTCATTGTAACGGTAGCAGGACTTTGTGGACATGCTGTATTTGTAAATTTATTCATAAAGAGGTCTGCATGAAGACAACAGGGTAAGTATCATGTGGAAAAAAGAACTGCACTGGATATGCAGTTCGTCTCACGATTAAGTTGTCTGTGGAGCGGCGATTAGCGCGTCTGCCGGCATTTAGACCCACAGCTGTACGCTGACCTTGGCACTGGACGCGTCAGTGCTTCAGTATTCAGATAACTGATGTCCAGTTTGCAGGGTTTGTGAAGTGTTAAGGTGTTAACAAGTATTTTAGATTGCTTTGTTTTAGTTTACGTATTACTCATGCTTTTCCGCAGCCTAATAAAGCCACTATACCTACAATTTAAAAGAACGAATTTTTATGTACGACTCTTAGGTCATTACGAATTCTTATATGCGAGTTAGAAAGCGTTTTCCAGGAGAATTCCCAGAATGTTCGTGTTCCACACAGAGACAGTGTTTGAAAACTTGAAAACTCAATATGCTGACCAAGGCAGAAATTTATTTTATTATAAAACATAAACTAAACGTAACGTTTCAACCTTCTAGCAAGGTCTTCTTCAGACTCTGCACCAAGTACAAATGTAACAAGGTACAAAACACAACGATATATATACACAAACATTACTGCCCTCCAGACTCTTAGAAAGGGAGCTGGAGTCACCAGCAGATTTAGCCTTTTAGGTGAAAGTACAGTTGACAAGTGAAAGCCACCTGCTAGAATGTTCCAGAACAAGTTTCTAATAATCTGGAGGGGAGTAATGTTTGTGTATATATATCGTCCTGTTTTGTACCTTGTTACATTTGTACTTGGTGCAGAGTCTGAAGAAGACCTTGCTAGAAGGTTGAAACGTTACGTTTAGTTTATGTTTTATAATAAAATAAATTTCTGCCTTGGCCAGCATATTGAGTTTTTCATATCATGGAAACAAGGCTTAATGGTGTTATAATTCGAAAACTTGTGAACAAATTCATGGAAACAGGGTCTGTTGTTGATAAGAAGTGAGGGTGAAACG
The DNA here is from genome assembly GCF_977018435.1 of Lepisma saccharinum. Classification (NCBI taxonomy): domain Eukaryota; kingdom Metazoa; phylum Arthropoda; class Insecta; order Zygentoma; family Lepismatidae; genus Lepisma; species Lepisma saccharinum. The sequence goes on along the minus strand of NC_139235.1, from coordinate 66,715,596 downwards.
GAGTGTGCTTACTGAGAAGAAACTTGGCGACGTTGGAGCACGATTGGAACATACTTCTCAATAATCCCTCCGGCGCCTTGCACAACAAACACATTTCCATTACGTCTGCGTGGCGAGCTAGCAAGCTTTTAAACCTGAAGCAATTCGTTAGAAGAATTGAAAGAAAACATCAGGAGAGAAATTGAAGTAATTTAGGAAGAGTATTAGTGTAATTGAAGACCCCTGTGCAAGAACCAGACAACTTCAAATTATAAAAGTTTTCAGGAGACACGAAAAACTGAATAAAAGAATGAGATGTCGAAGAAGTAAGGGGTATTCACGTGCAATAGCTAGAAGCAACAGTAACATACATATTGAAGTGTGCGGTCTCGATAGCAACTGCTGCACGCCGCAGAGTGACCGAACACTGAACTATAGCCGCTGCTCCAGGAGCTGTCTGCGATGATGCGCCGGCAGAAAAACGCCAGACAACTTCAATTCCTACTACGCAACAAATCTGTGGAGCTGTCTGATTCTTGCACCAGCAGATAGAGCATTTTTTCATGATAGATTTCAGCAAAAGAACAATTTTCACCAAAACGTGGAGCTGTCTGGTACTTGAACCGGGGTCTTCAATCTTCCTAAAAAGATGCCGTAAATGTGTGGATGCAGGAGGACAACATTTCCAACAACTCCTGTAACAAGGTACGTTTTAATTGTAACTGTCAATGTAAGTACATAAGCTTACTTAATTACATAGCTAGCGGTTCCAGTTACGCGGATGTTGCATCCAGTTTGCCGGCAGACGCGCACTCACTTCCCGGCGCTCCACGGATGACTCGACTGTGAAAGGCATTGTATCTTCTCATTGCTGTTCGAGCGCAACTCAACTTGATGTATTTCAGAGAACTTTGGTATAAATTCTAGTTCCACTCTTTCGAAGGACAGATTCATACGATAGTTTCTTCATTTCGGTGTGTCGACTTTCATAATCTATGTACTTTTGTTATAGGGAGCCCACTTCCGTGGACGATTTTTTGTCAACACAGAAAGAGTAGGTTTTCATCTGGACTCGAAAATCAAATCATCGAAATAAATCCCTCATAACTTCTAAATCCAGATTGAAATCAGATGTTATGATCAACATGAACCCCTTCTGAGTCATGAGCATCAGAAGAAATACTGTACCTGATCATGAGGTTAATATTGATGATGAGGATGATCAGAGGAAATATTCGTAAGAACAAAATAACGGAACATCCATACTATGGCTGGTACTCGAACTCTGGACCCTTGGAAGGAGAATGTGGTTGATTGATTGATTTGGTTTCGTTTAATTCGCTTTTCTGCCACTTTTTGGCTAATCGCGAAGATGAGGAGGAGTGATGATATGCAATTGATGAAGGGACACTCACGAAGAACACTCGGGGTGTAAGGGGTGATGCTTCCACGTAGTACACCCAATTGTCAACCTCCCTTCCACGTAGTACACCATGGACTGCAGACTAACGAGGCTCTGGCGTTTGGACTTGCTGCCAGTATAACCTTCGTAGGACTGTGTGTGTGTTGTCCTGTGTTTTGTCTTTGCTGAGTGCCTCTTTACAGCCTCAGCTTTTAACCAAGGTAAGAATATTTTAATCCTCAGAAACGTGTTTTTGTTTTTGTTATGATAAGGGACTGGGCCCCGTATAGGATGACGGGTACAAAATAGCCCAAGTTCTAACGCACTCAAAATAATTTTAAATTCAAATTCACAAAGAACACTCATTCCCAGGTCGGGATTCGAACCCTGAACCCCTTGCGTCGTAGCGTGATGTGCCAACCATTCCGCCACGGAGGTAGGTTAGGTTAGGTTAGGTTATGTGAGCTGAACACCAATCGAATGACGTTTTCGCAGCATGCTCGAGAATAAAGGCTTGATAGTTCCCATTCTTCGAGGAAGAAATATGTTTGTCGCTTGCATCTTAGGTGGAGTGGTCCTTAGATCAACATGTAACGAAGCGAGAAGTCCCGGGTTTGAACCTCTGGTGGCACAAGGACCGCGGTTCGCTCACTCTTAATCACTTTTCACAGGAAAACGGCGCGAGAGAAAACTAACAGGCTTCTAAAAATGCGGTTACAAGTTTTGTTCAAATAAACTCCCCTGAAGAGCTCTGTTTCGAGTCAGATAAAGATTTCTTCACTTCTAATCCTTAGCAGTAGGATGGAGTCATGTATCTCAAATTTACTCTTTTTAAGAGTCAGACATTATTTTCTCTTTCCTCCAAATTTGATAAATTGGAGTTACGTCACTCTCGCTCTCATGCGACGAATTGCCATTTGGCACACTATTTATGCATAGAGGCTTCTCATACATAATTAGTTTTATTAAGGTTCACATTAATTATCATTAGATTAACTGCAAAGAGGAGGCGTAATGAAAGTAAAAAGGAAGTGGAAGGAAGTAGCCACGGCATTTCGTTAAAAGTGCTTCCCCAGCAATCGTCCGGGTTAACATACGAAAGCAAAGGAATAACACAGTCAGGCTGGGATTTACGAGATTTGAACGTTTTAGTTTCTGATCAGAGGAGGCACCATTCTTTCGTTTTCATGATTTCCATTATTTTATACAGCTTCACTACACTCTTTAAAGAAGTGCAATGTTCATTATTTCAGGAGCTCATTTTCATAGCGTGACGCGGAATGTGAGGGAGGGGGAAAGAGAGGGAGAGAGAAAGGGAAAGCGATAGATAGAGACTGGAAGACAGAGAGAACTGGATAGAGAGAGAGAGAGAGAGAGAGAGAGAGAGAGAGACAGATATTTTGAGAAAAAGAGGAAAGAGGGAGACAAAGATATTTTTGACAAACAGAGAGAGGAAGGAGTAAGACACAGAGAGAACTAAAGAGAGCGAAAGAGACAAAACAGAAGAACCTGAAAAGAGAACCAGAGAGGGGGAGCAAGAGACAGACAAACGGAGAGAGAGAGAGAGAGAGAGAGAGAGAGAGAGAGAGAGAGAGAGAGAGAAAATAAGAAACAGGAAGAAAAGAGTTGGAGGAAGAAAGGTTGAGAGGAGGATGTGTAGAAGTGTGAGAGAGCAAGAAGAAGACGAATAGAAAAATAGGTGAGGAGAGAGTAATAGAGAATGAGGAACATGGAGTTACAAGGAAGGAGAGATAGAGGAAGAGAAGGAGAGGGTGAGTTAAATTGACAGTGAGGCAGTGAAGGAGAGGGTGAGTTAAATTGACAGTGAGGCAGTGAAGGATCCTGTGAAGGATTTATTTAAAGCTTTCTTTATTGTCAATCGACGGCCTTTCTTGTGAAATAATTCCCTTTCATATTTATTCGTTCATTTGAGTAACTATAGCATTGTAAACTGTATTAGACAATATCTCCAATTTTACCCGAAAAGCTTTACAAGGTATGACAGCAAGCATGATGCATGTGTGTTTAGAATTAGAAATATCTCTGCAAGAAACCTTAGATCAACTCTTCCCAACAGAGAAGTTACCAATGAAAAGAAAAAAAATCTCTATATTAGTGAAGCACACACTTGACATATATACGGAGTCCTGATTGGATTCTGAGAATGTTGGCAGGAGAGAGAGAAACTTTTCTCAAAGCACGTGCCAGGAAACGATAGCAAAAAGAGAAAAAAATGTTATTTTTCCAGAATCGAATTCTCTTTTCTTTACAGAAAAAAAAACAAAAGGAGACGAGGGTACTAATTGACCAACGCGATAAAAAGTAGAAGTATAACAGGTAATTGAAACAACCCAAGAACGAACTCGCAGACTGGGTGGAAAGGAATTATCTGCTTCCACAAGAAAGAAATTGGTCTCCCCCTTCCCGTGCCTCTCATCCCGGAGTAGTCTCCTCCCCAAAACCGCCCGCAGGGGAACAATCGTGTGGAAGGAAGAGAAACCAATTAGTCTCAAACCACTTTCGTTCAAATCCGTGAAAGGGATGCGAGCTAACAATCATCTGCGGTAAATACACTTCCTCTGCCTCGAGCAGAGAATTGGAGGAGGCCTCTTCAACACGTAACAAGTCCACTACAATTAACAGATTTGTTGCAACTATAGAGAGAAGTTTGTCGTAGAGACCTTGTATTTTTACTGTGTATGTTTAACCTAATTTGAATTTGTATTATCTTGTTTTTCCTCTCTCTTTTCCGCACACACACACACACACACACACACGGAGAGAGAGAGAGAGAGAGAGAGAGAGAGAGAGAAGCTGAAGATATTATAAATACAAATTTGCTTCAACATACCCAGAAATATACAACATAGGAAACAATTCGTTCCCAAAAATTTAGTTTAAGTACATTATGCTCAGATAAGTTATTCAGAACTGCATCTACAGAAAGTATTGTAGCATCCGGATCTCTTGCTTACAAAGCGACATCATTGCCACTACGTCATGGGGGGATCCCTTGTAGTTGTCAAAGCTATCCAGAATATTTGTGAGCTTTGTAATCGGTTGATTCCTCTAAGCCTCTATGTGGTGTCCCTTGTGCTAAAGTCCTATTTCATCTCTCTTTCATAGACCTCTGTGTCTTTATATCTGTCTCGCAGACTCCAACTTCTAAAAGTTATCTCTCTCTTTTCAACTCCTCTCTCCAATTTCTGCTCGCTCTCTCTGACTTATCTATGTTTTGCTTTAACCTCTCTATTCTTCTTCACTTTTCTCTCCTCCCATCTTTCCCCCTTTCTCTCTGTATCTTTCTTTAATCTTTTTCTCTTTCCAACTCCCTCCTCTTAAATTTCTTTTCGCTTTCTCTGACTTATCTGTGTTTCTGTCTTCGCGTCTACATATCTTATTCTCCATCCTCTAACTCATCTCTTCCTCCTTCTCCTTTCCTCTTTCAATTTCATCTCTCTCTCACTCTCTTCCTATTTCCTCTTCTCCAATTTATTCTTGTTCTCTCTTACCTCTCTGTCTTTCTTTCTTGGCCTTCATCCACCTACCTCTCCCATATCTTTCCCCTTTTCTCTCTCCATTACATTCTCAATGTCTCCCTCTGTCTGTTATCTCTCCTAAACCTCTGTTTCTTCCCTTTTTCCCTCTCACCCTTCTCCTCATCCCCCCTCTTCCTATCGACTCCTTCGATTCAGCTGATGCATGGTTCACGGATGTAAGATCAAGTCAAACACTGAAAGAAATAAACACGAATAGTAAAACACCCTGAAACAACGACACCAGTCAATCTCATGGATCACACGAGGAAAGCACCCCACCTGGCATAAAACGTAGCATCACCAGAGCACGATCTCGCAATAAGAGAAACCAAATTGGAATTCCAAGTTCATAAAAGCCATTTCCGAGACAAGATACGTCACGTCATCCCCTTTTCCTCATTGGCGCATCAGTCATCAAGCCCAATGGGAGAGACGTGAAGATTTTCGGAAATTAATGATCGCCCTACTGTGTCTCGCACAGGTGGCTGACAGCGAGACTTGTCAAGTAACCGAAACGAAGAGGCAGGTATTGTTTTCTACTCCCTGAAAACGTCAGCGGCAATGGCAGGCAAGCCTTTGAAGCCTCGGATACAAAGACGAGCAAAAGGAGAGGTAATAGCTGCACCCGTTTTCACGGTGTCACTTCAGGCAATTTCTTAAAGGCTCCGAAAGGGGGGAGGATGGATGTGATGAGGGCGTCACGGTTCTAGGGTGCTAAAAATGGAATCTGGAAGCAGATATTACTCGAATATCCTTTCAGACGGTTTCCATGGGGACCGGCTGGCACCACAGTGGAAGCAAGTGTTTCGGGACGTGAGGATCTTTCAAGAATTGTAACAGGAGACGTTCGACCCTTATTCTTCCTTCGCAGAACACAGGATCGTCACTGTATTGACTTACTGCGAACCGATATGAAGACATGTCACGCATTCTGTGTATCTGCTGCGAAGAAGTGTCGCGCACCCTGCGTCTGCCATCTGTTGGCTCTGCGCTGCGCTTTCCAGATTCCACCGGTGCACGGGCTGGTGTATTGCCGATTCACTCTTAGGCGTTCCGTACTTCACCGGTGTCCACCACAGCTTTCACCCAGGTTAAACCATGACGTCATCATTTTACACTGGCCTCCAGAGCTCTTGCAGCTGGTGAATCAAAAATGGCGTCGGTTGTTTTGTAACTTGTCGTGATTCATGATATACGATCTGAGTAGATATATTGCTTCGTTCTAGAACATTTATTTTGTATTAATTCATTTTCTCTGATTTCAACTAATTTTCCAAGGGGGAAATATCCAAAAAACCCAATTTTACTATTTTTACAGCATGAAAAATAATAATTATTTCTTATCAAAGCTCAACTCATAGGGAAAATATTCAAAAAATCTAAATTTTACTATTTTTATAGTATAAAAAATAATTATGTGTTTTTTTTATCAAATGATTACTCATTTTTATAGGGCAAAATTTACTTTTTGAGCCTAAATCACAATTATCTAGATTTTAAGAGAAATAGAAGTGTAGATATTGGTTTTAAGTTATTAGCAGTGCTTTGTAGTGCATATAATTATTTCTCAAAATGTGTATATTCTGATTAATTTTACGTCTGAAAATATACATGCGTGTATTTTTTAGAAAGAAAAAGGCTATATATAAAAATATATATGTAACTTGGTATGTAGAATATTAATAACATATAAATTTATGATTAATTTTTTATTAAGTATAAATTGTTCTAACATATTTTTGAAAAAAAAATTGAATATATAAAACCTAAGATTTTTTAAAAAATAAAATTAAATATATAAAACCTAAGAAATTTTATTTTTAAAATGTTTAATATATAACACCTAATATTTAAAAATATATATATATGTACACACATTATATAAAAATGAATAACAAAAGAATTAAATCCAAACAAAAACAAAAAAAATTGTATACAAAAACATATACCACATCAGACATAAATAATGAAGCTTCAGATATTCCAAATTTTCTAGCTAAACTGAAAGAAAAAATTAAAAATGCAATTCCAAATAAACTTGAAATGATTTCTCTCAAAATATATTTCAATCTGTGTTGTACGTTTATAAATTCTCATAGTGAAAAACAACAATATTTTCATCATACCTGTGTGAAAACTTTACACTGTAATAATATTAATTGTTTGCATAACATTTATGATAAAGCTTGTATAGAACTTATCTTAAAACATGAACAGTTCCAAGGAAGAGGTTCGGGTTGGTCACATTTTTCATCCAAAAATATAAAATTTAGTAATTATAAATCATTAGTAAAACATCCATTTGTAATTTACGCAGATTTTAAAACAATACAAGAACCAATAGCAACATGTATTCAGATTCGAATGTATCAAGTACAACAAATATAGCTAAACATAAAGCATGTGGCTTTGTACTAATATTAGTAAACACTTATGAAAAAATAATTCAGAACTATATTTTTATCGACGTGAAGATGCAGCCAAAAAATTATTCAAAAAACTTCGAGAGTGGGGTGAAAAATATGGTCCAATCTTATATAAAGAAATACCGATGAAGCCTCTTACACCAGAACAACAACAGGAATATGATAATGCTATACGATGTAAATACTGTAAACATAATTTTAATTATAATAGTGAAAAAAGGATGCACCACAAACATTTTAATTGAGAATATATCCATACAATTTGTAATTCATGTAATTTGCAAATACAGAAACCTAGCTTCATTCCAGTATTTATTCACAATTTGCAAAAGTTTGATGCACATTTATTTATCAAAGAATTAGGGTATGATGCAGAGATTATCAATATTATACCACGCAGTAAAGATAAATATATTGCCATAGAGAAAACTATCAAATTAGAAAATGGAAATATAGTTGTTCTTAGATTCCTGGATTTATATCAGTTTCTTTCTAGCAGTTTGGCTACTCTGGTGAGTCAATTAACCAACGAGGAATTTGTTCATACAAAAGAATATTTTGGTGAGGATAAGATAGAATTGCTGAAAAGTAAATGGGTCTTCCCATATGATCACATGGATGATTTTGAAAATTTCAATGAGACACAGTTACCATCAAAAGATAAATTTTATAACAAACTTCTGGATGAAGAATATAGTGAGGAATATTATCAAAATGCACATAGAGTCTGGACAATACTAGGTTACAAAACAATGGGGGATTATCATGAAAACTACTTGATTTTGGATAATTTTCAGTTGGCTGATGTGTTCGAAACTTTTCGAGAACGTTGTTTTAAATTATATGAACTAGATCCTGTATTCAAGTACACAACACCCGGTTTATCTTGGCAAGCTATGCTTTTAAATACAAAAGTTGAAATTGGTCCCATCAACGATATTGACCAGTTCATGTTTGTTGAATCTCCTAAACGTGGTGGTATAGTCCAGTGTCCTTTAAGATATGCAAAACCAAACAATAAATATTTACCTAACTATGATCCTAGCAAACCATCTAAATACATATCTTATGTTGATATGAACAATTTATATGGTCGTTCGATGACTCAATCATTACCAATTGGTAATTACGAAAGGATGAGTGAGAAAGAACTTGACATGGATTTCTTAAAATGGCCTGAAGAACATCCAAAAGGTTGTCTACTGGAAGTTGATTTAGAATATCCATCTGATCTCCTTGACAAACATCATGGATTAGCTATGGCACCAGTTTCTCAGGTACAGAGGAAACAAATTTGGTGTTATCGTTTGAAAAAAAAAAAATATGTGCTTCACTATCGACTGTTGCAATATTACTTGGAGCAAGGTATGAAGCTTACCATACTTGGAGCAAGGTATGAAGCTTACCAAAGTCCATCAAGGGTTAAAATTTGACCAAGAAAAATGGTTAGCTCAATATATTATGAAAAATACAAACAATCGAATACAAACAAATTCTAAAGTTGAAAAAAATCTTTTTAAATTAATGATTAACTCTACATTTGGAAAATGTATAGAGAACAAAAGAAATTGGGTAAGGTGTAATTTGGTGTCCGATCCAAAAAAACTCAAGAAACTCATTGCCGATCCCACATACAAAGCTTTTACAAGAATTACAGATGATCTGACTCTTATTAAAAGATCCAATAAGAAAGTAATGTGTAATGCACCAATAGCTGTGGGTGTTGCAGTTCTAGAATTAGCTAAATTAGAAATGTATAAATTTCATTATGATGTTATGAAACCTAGGTACAAAGAGAAAATTGAAATAGCGTACATGGATACTGATAGTTTTGTGTATGTGACAGAAACACTAGATTTGCACAGAGATTTGCTTTCTATGGATGAATATTTTGACTTTAGTAATTATTCAGAAAATAATCCATTTTGCAGTATTGAAAACCAGATGATTCATGGGAAAATGAAAGATGAGGCAGCAGGGTCTATAATAACAGAATTTGCTGGTCTAAGACCAAAAATGTATTGCCTCAATATTCAGGGGAAAATAGAAATTAAAAGAGCTAAGGGTGTATGTCGACCATGTACAAGGGAACTTACAATGGAAGATTTTAAAGAATGTTTATTTGAAATGAAAACAATAAACATGCCTTCATATCATCTTACTAGCAAATTGGATGGTGTGCATACTACATTTAAAAATAAAAAAGCTCTTGATGGTAATGATAATAAATTGCAAATATTAGATTGCAATGTCCATACTATGGAATGTGGACACTATAACACAAGTAAACATTGTGATGAATGTAAGTTGAGCATAAACAAAAGAACTTACAATGAAAGATTTTAAAGAATGTTTATTTAACTAGCAAATTATCTAGTGTCTATACTACAAAAATAAAGTAGCTCTTGATAGCAATAATAATAAATTGAAAATATTAGATTGGAATGTCCATACTAAAGAATATGGACATTATAACACAAGTAAACATTGTAATAAATGTTTATGAATTAAAAAATATTTTTTTATTTTTATTTATATTATATTAAATTGTTTTTATTTTTTATGTGCCTAATACCTGCTAGAAGTTCGCCCATGGTAGATAGGTCTACTGTTTCTTTGGTGGATACGATCTCCACTCGGTGTGTGCCAGAGCTTTGAGATAGCAATACAGTGATAGGAAGTTCAGATTGTAAAGTAGATAAGTTATATTGTCCAGGAGGAATAATAATTTTTTCATTACCTACAAATACAGAATTGTTGTCGTTAGTTACATTTGGAATCAGATACATGCTGTAGAAGGCTCTCGGAGCTATGGATTATGGATAGATAATATCATCGTGGAGATGCAGTTTCAAGACCGAAGTCTCGCTGGAGAGATGAAAAATTCCCATATTTAATATTCGACACAGCTTTTTGAAAATCTTGTAATTTGATGTTATGTATTTTATTTAATATTCTAAGCATCGTAATGCAAACATGACCACATATAATTTGATCGAAATCTTGAATACGTTCGTCGTTGTAATAAATCTTAACATGTTTTAAATAATGAATTAGTTTTGTAGGCGGTACCCCTCCGAAAGAATCGAAAATAAAAACATGCTTATTTAGTTTATAATAGCATATCCAGTGGGTACCAATATTTTCGGACTTATCCAAATTCACCACGCCACATTCTCGTGAATGAGGACTATCTTTAGGGAGAGAATCAGACATGAAAACCCCCCTAAAATGTCGAATTTTAAATATTTTAACTAAAGATTCAATGTCTTGGTTCGTGAGCGCTTCTTCTTTTTTTAATTTTCTGAGTGCTCTAGACTTCACGCCACTGCCTAATTTTCTTTCCATGGCAAGATTATGACGCTTCTGCTCTTCTAGTTCTGCATTATTCTTTTTAAAAATCAATTACAGTTTTGGCTATAGCCGCGCTACCCCCAGCTAAGCTCCCCACTGCCCCTAAAGCTGCTAAGATGGCTGGAATGCTGACTATGAATCCAAAACTATGTGTTTTATTCTTGTATTTTGCAAACATTTTAATTGTGGTGTACTAAGTAATAATTCCATTCCATTTCCTTTGGCTATACACTGTCTCTTCTTTTACTGTTGTTTTTTTGTTAAAATTGGATTAAGTTTTAAATTTTTAAGATCATGATATGGAATTTGGTACACAATTCCTTTAGGTTTCATGTTGTCTTTTATTATTTTTTTATTCTTATTTTTTCAGGGTATTTATTATATATATATATATATATATATATATATATATATATATATATATATATATATATTACAGACCCCACCCTAATTTTTGTTTTGTATTCATAGCAATGGTTGTACCCAATGCTGTTATTCGTTCACCCAAAGAAGAATCCAAAGAAGCATCTCTGCTGGTTAATCTTCCAAATGCAGTCTCTTCCAATTTTTTTATCAGCTACATGACGAGAATCTAGATCTTTGTGTGTGTTGTATGCAATGTCACGTTCTTTACAAGCTGCATCGAGAGGATTGATCCCCCTGTCCCCCTTTTTTAATCGTTTCTCAAGTTTTGTCCCAGGACCACAATATTGGTAACCAGGTACATGTAACTCGAATGGGAGCTTATGAATAATATCATTTACCAAACCTTGACCCCCTGCTACATTCCAGAATTTAGTGGGTAAAGTATTAATAATTTTAATTAAGTATCCTATACCTTTGGGATCATTTACAATAAAATGAGCTAGTTTATTGCTAATCATGTCTACAATACCCATTTTTCGTTGCAAAAGTTGTTGTTTCAAGCATTTTCCTCCCCTGCTAAAACCAGCAATCTATCTATGAGTTTTCTCACATCATACACCCACACAAATTCTTTAAGTAAAGTATTGTATTGTTTGATAACACTACCAGTTTTGAGTTGGTTCCAGATAGGTTTAATAAGATTCTTGTATTTATCCCCACTGCTTGATTTAGCTCTATTCTGACTGGCATCGTTATTTTGATATATGGCATCAGATAGTATCAAAATATCTGAGTAACTCTGATAATCTTCTTCTGTAAAATTCTTTGGTTGTTTCTTGGTGATGAGCTCCCATAATCCAGGAGTACCAGGATATCTAGACCAGCTATTTTTCCCACCTAAATTAATTTTTATGTTGTCCCCTTCAAATGTTACTCTAGAGTTCCCAATTTTCCAAACCACACCTTCATTTGTTTCCATGATCGGATACAAGCCAAACACTTCATCTTTTTCAAATTTCCCTGTACTCAGGTAATCCCTTGCCAGGGGACCCAACTCGATTTTCTCTGGTTCACTGATAGCTTTAGTAGGTGGATGTTGGAGGGTCAGAGGTATGTGGATACTAGATAAAGGTGTGGGTGGAAAATCTGCATATTTTTTAGCAGTAAGATGTACCAATTCATTTATGAGATTATAGTTTTGTTCTGTGACACCCTTAATCTCTTTACCGAGACCACTGGTTGCATCGATAATTGGTTCGTCCTGACGTTTGTGTTGTTCAGAGAATCCTAGATTCTCTGAATTCCAGCCTTTAAAACGTTTGGACAGGTAATCACGTAATTTCAAATTATCTTCAATTTTATGTTTTGACATATTTATTTTTTGATTAGAGGTTATTTTATATCGTTTCAACGTTCAAAAAGTCGTTGATTTTATTTCTAAATTTTCCATTGTTAGGTTTTCTAGTCATGTCGATGGTAACAAATCCAAAATCATCGCTGTTCCAACAAGATCAACAGAATTTTGAAAATTGGTTATAATTTAAGTCACCCCCACGTAATCTTTATATACATGTTTAAGGTTAGTGTGATCTTGACGAAACAAACAAATTAGGTTTGTATTATCTCTTAGTAACTGTTTAGGAATTTTGGAATAAGTTTGAGCTAAATAAAAGCAGTCTATTTCTTTATGACGACCCTGTGTAAAGAAATTTCGGATTTCGTTTTGATTTTCCAGAATCACGTCATCAAAAACTACAACAGAATTTTTCAAACAATCATTGAGAGGTTTTACTTTTGATGCAAATGTAGCTATGTTAAGTCCCTCGTACAGCTTCATGAGTTGCTTGTACTTTGGTTGTTCTAAACTTTTAGAGAATACATACAGGTGTCTATTTTCCCAATATAGCCAATTAGGAGCTAGCAGGAAATTATCTACCAGCAGAGTGGTTTTTCCACAACCTGAGGGACCTAGAATGAGGCATCTTATATTATCAGGTAACAACTCCCCATTTTTTTACTAGTTTCTACTAAATCTGGTAAACGCTGTACCACATTCCATGTTGGTGTCAAAGAATCACCTGATTTGCTTCTATCCAACTTCTTTCTGGCAATCCTAGCCATTTAACATACAATTTATTATTTTTCTTACGTAATATTTTCTCAATTAAATATGTATCTGGATATTTTGTTCCACTGAGCTCCTCTTCATAAAATCTCCCCTTCAATATTTTATTATAATTATCTTTTATGATATATGTATTTCTATTCCCTGGTAAAACTTGAACTACAGTGAATAACTCTGTACGCCAATTTTTGGTGAATCCCTTCTCAAATAAATGTTTAAATTTGCTGACTCTTACCTGTTCTTCTATTTTGTATTTTGGTTTCTTGGTACTGTATTTATATTTTTGACAATAAACAGTAGAAATCAATCGTTGCTCATCAGACTTGGTTACCTCAGCAGGTTTCATGTGAATAGTTCTGTGTACTGAATTATTATAATTATGAACTAGCTCGGGTAAAATTTGTACCTATTTATTTTTACCCTGTAGAGTAAATTGCCTCTATATGCGATTTTTAATGTTCTGTTGAATCGTTCCCCTATACTGGCTTTAAGATCACTGTATGTAGATTAATGTTAAATATTATGTTGATTCAATAACTTGGTAAATGTGGAATTGTAAAATTCTTTTCTTCTATCTGCTTGCAAATAATTTTGTATCCTACCCTCACTAAATATGACTTTAAAGCCTCGGTAACACAAGTACCTGTGTTGGATTTTAAAGGAATAGTCCACGCATATTTACTGAATCTATCAATAACTGTAAGCATATATTTGTAACCATGATTTAACTTATGTAAATTTTTGAAGTTCCTGTGCTCATTTCTATCAGATCAGCTTGAAAAAATCGTCTATACCTTTCGTTGCCACACTCAGTCGTTTGTAGTTACGACGAGCTGGTCTGTGTAATTCACTAACTATATCTTGTCTTGACATCGGGTTCTATAAGAAAATATGACATAAAATGGATTATTTTCAGGGTATAATTGTTTCACTTCAAATAATAATTGGTCACCAGCTTCCACATGAAAACCAGATAATTGCTCATCCACATGCATTTTATATTTCTCTACAGATTCATCCAAATATGCAATAGGTATCTGAAGTGCTCTATACACACACCATCTTTTCTCTGTATGGTGAAATTTGGTACTTCTATATGTTTATCCTTCTTTACATAGCCAAATATTAAAAACTTAATATTACCATCAAGAAAAAAAATCATGTGACTGAGTGTAGGGATACAATTTGTAAACATTACCTGCATTAACATAAGTCCAGTGCCCTCGTACATTTGCTACACTCTCGAGTCTAACTATCTCAACAGTGAATAATTCAAGATCATCTAATCTGCTTAATACTGTTTCTTGATATTCGTTTATGGTACGTACGACTTCATCGCAGCTGGGTTTGATTTTCACATCGACATACAAATGTTTAAATTGTTCTTTGAGATCATGAAGTTGCAAGGTAAAACCTGATAAAGCAGATTCTTGACTTGTTTCGAGGGTACTGGTTTGTAGGTTAATGTTAGAAATAATCTCCTGCAAATTTTCTACAAGTTTCAATTTAGTACTTTCGCTCGCAAGATCGTGTACCTGACTTCTGATTTCTTGAAACAATGCATGAAGTTCGTTCACTATCTGGTTGGTAGGTAAAGTAGTGATGGTGCCTTGAATTACAGCAATTTCCGCTTGAATGTTCTTGATGTCCTCTGACTTGAGTATTCGATTTACTGCTCTTTTTACACATCTTAACTCCTGGGAAGTGGGTAAATTAGCTACAGTATTTTGAAGTGTGGTCAAAGGTTGTCTGACAGTATTTAATTCCGTAGCATCTGCAACATTGCTCAAAGCATCTTTAAGTTGTTGTATATCATCTTGTGTAGGCGTAGATTTTGTAATATTTGCAATTTATTCTGAATGTCATCAATCAGATGATGAAAATGGGACAGTTCAGATTCGGTATTAAGGTTTTCAAGCTTGGTAATTTGTTCTTGAATTATGTTTAAAGATTCGGTTATGCTTGGCAACTTAAATTCCAGAGTTTCATGTACATTTGACAATTCATTTCTCATGGTTGTCAAAGTGTCTTCAATATGAGCTATGGTACCCTGTATCTTCCCAAAATCTTCATAAGTCTCTAACTGTAATTTGATACTGGCAATACTGCGTACGATTTCATTTAATTCGGAAGATGAAAGTAAATTATTGATAAAATCTTCCAACGTTTGCAGTTTGTCTTGAACTTCTGTTATGGCCCTGTGTAACTGATCAGTTTGCAATTCAATTTTAATATTTTCTAGTGTAGGAATTTCGAAAGTTAGAAATTGCTCTCGTAATTCGAGAATACTGGCATTAAGCTGTTCGTACTGCTCTTGGGTTTTGATATTTTGAATAATAGAAAGCAGTTCGGTACGAATAGTATTTGCTTGATTGTTTAATTCTTGTTTCAATTGTTCTGAAGTGGTTGTTTGTAGTTGTCGAAATTTATTAAGTTCATTTTTCAACTTTGCTATGCTATCTTCTAAGTTTTGGACATTGTCTATTGAGGCTAAGTTTGTATATTTTTGGAGAAGGGATATAAGTTCGCCATCAATTTTCACTATGGGGTTAATTAATTCAGTTTGGAGATTTGTAATCTCAGCTCGCAGCGACTGCAGTAATAAGACAGATAAGGCGGAAGAGAAAGACAAATTCTTAAGTACGAAGAAGGGTAGTGCGGACTGAGTGAGTACTGTCATTTTCTTTAATATTTTTTTATTTATTCTCTTGATTTCGCTTGAGTTTGTTGGTTTGGTTAGTCGGTCGTTAGAAATAAACAACTGCTAGATAGATTACAACTGATTTCCTGCATGTGGTCCTTGGATATTCTACGTTGCTTGCAGGAGTGGCTCAACATAAAATTTTCACCCGGGCGAGATGGATTTTGGCTCCCCCTATTTTCCACATTCCTCAAATATAAATCATAACCATGTTATATATTTACAGTTTTTATGACAACAATAATAGCCTTATTTTTATAATACTATAACGCTGTTGAAGAACACGTTTATTGTAGGTATGTGTTTATTTAAAACCTACATAATGACATCAAAACAACGATAATCTCTGAGCTTAGATGATTTTGCAATATACTTATTAAGTTATTCAGCAGTAGCTTCAATTAATTCTTGTCAGCAATAAATCCAATTCTTTATAAAACAAATGGCCACGAAGCCGGTAAAAGCACATAGCGGTTCGGACCCCTCTTTAAATTGTAGATCGTCTGTCTTTATTTGCTCTTCTGTGCATAAAGTTGACTTAAATAAACTCACGCTTAGGATTCGGATCTAATCAAGGAGGATGGCGCCCTGGGTAGTCGCCCGATCCTGCTTGTCATTTCTGCCGCTTTTGGCTAATTATTTGTTTGTACTTGATAATTTTACGACAATTTCTTTCACTTTTGGCTAATTGTTTGCTTGTACTTGGTGATTTTACGTCACTTTTTTCACCTTTGGCTAATTATTTGTTTGTACTTGGTGATTTTACGTCACTTTTTTCACCTTTGGCTAATTATTTGTTTGTACTTGATAATTTTACGACACTTTCTTTCGCTTTTGAGCCCGACCCTGTGGCCGAGTGGTTAGCACATCGCGCTGTGACGCCAAGGGTCCCGGGTTCGAATCCCGGTCGGGCTTGGTTGTTTGTGAATGTCCTATCATCAATTTCATCATTTCATCACTCATCCCCATCTTCGCAAATTAGCCAAGAGGCACAAAACGCGAAGTAAAATAAACTAAATCAAATCAAATCTTTCGCTTTTGGCTAATTGTTTGCTTGTACTTTGTGGTTTTACGTAACTTTTTTCACCTTTGGCTAATTATTCGTTTGTACTTAACAATTTTACGACACTATCTTTCACTTTTGGCTAATTCTTTGCTTGTACTTTGTGATTTTACGTCATTTCTGCCGCTTTTAGCTAATCATTTATTTGTACTTGATAATTTCACGTCACTTTCTTTCACTCTTGGCTAATTGTTTGCTTGTTCTTGGTGATTTTATGTCATTTTATGCCGCTTTTGCTTAATTGTTTGCTTGCACTTTGTGATTTTACGTCACTTCCTTTCACGTTTGGCTAATTGTTTGCTTGTACTTGGTGATTTTACGTCATTTTCTGCCGCTTTTGACTAATTATTTATTCGTAATTGTAATTTGACGTCACTTTCTTTTACTTTCGAGTTGTCCAAAATTTGCCACAATTTGTCAATTATTATGGGAGTAAATTATGATCGTTGCCCTAATGCCTAAAAGTAAGCGATCACCAGGAGACTTCTGAGACTAAAACTAGGTCCAAATTTAATATTAGAGATCTTTGATGTCTAAAATAGAGCAAACCTCTTCACAAAGTTAGAGATCAAACCCCGCTTGGATGTCCAGCAAAGAGAAAATAGCGATCCCCTCATTTGGCGTCTAAAATTAAGTGATCACCCCAGAGGCAACCTCTAAAACTGAACAAAGCTTCAATGAGTTTAGTTGGAGAGAACTGAAGAAAATGCCATCCCTTCCTCACAAAAGTCGTTAATTCACCACTCAATAAGCATTCCTAATTATGCAACTTAAACAACATGGGAGAAACCTAGACAGTGTTGCAAACTACATGACTCTTCTAACGAATAGTTTTCCAGAATAGATGAAATAGGGAGTGCTCTCTCCGGACGCAAACAGACTTGGTACGTAATGGATTCTGATGAACGGATATCGAATTACCTGTCATCAAAACGCAAATTCTCGCCATCGGATCCCTCGGTCTCCAAGTGACTAATTATGACGGAGCTAAGGGCCGGGGGTATATGGACTCATAAGCAGCTCAGTGAAAGCGACAGGAACTTGGAAGTTTGGAGCACAAGGGTAGGGGGTGCCATCCATGAAGATGGGTTACTGGGGATGCATAATTTAACCGGGGGACACTTGGCAGCCGATCGTTTTTCATTCGGACACGGAGTTAAGCAGTTTTCCGTCACCTGTGCGTCGAAATGGGGAATGATGGTTCTAATTAGTGACGTCAAGTGGAGAGTCTCGCGGTGGCGCTTGGGTAATTTCCGAGTCTTGGAGATTTTCTGGAAGGCGTTACTTTTTCGCGAGGCCGCTGTGGATTGTGGGGGATCAATCAGCTACGGAGGCGTATCTGAACCTTCTGACGGTCCGTGGACGTCCACGGATGAGAGCGTCTGCAAACTTTCACTAATTTGATCAATGCTGAAGTTCAGAACGGCGTCCCGAAAGAAAACTTCCACGCTATTGAAGTGAAGACGTCGTTTTCATTGTAAATTGGAACGTCAAGGGGTATAATTGAATCGGGAAGGCCAGAGGTCCGTTCCTATGGAGAAATCTATAGATCTGTGAGGAGTGAGAGAACGGAATGAGTTTCTACTGTAGGTTAAGGAGATTTCAGACCGAAGCGACACGTGCCTCGTGGAAACCAACCATCAGAAATAAATGGAACCTTTCGAACCGAAGCGAGATGAAAAGTTGCACGTGTGTACTTTGTTTCTGTGGAGCAATGCCACGCATAACGGAAGCGAATGGGAGAAAGCAAGTTTGTGGAGCAAAGCTTTGGACGCTGCTTCAAACGGCTGGCTGCTGCAGTCGCGTTGCCCCTCCATGCACTCACTTGCCCTCACGTGTTCTCTGGTCGAACCTTCTCGAGCCACTGCTCACATAGGACTTGTTTCCGTTCGCTCGCTTCATGGATTCCCTGGACAGAGTATAGATTTCGCTGGCGTGTCGCTAGGACTGGGTCGTTGTCTTAATATCATTTCGGTCTCTTGTTTGCGCATGCGCGGCGAATGCTGAAGGGACTTGAGTCACTTGCCGATTGTCACTTCGGTGTGAAACGCACGTGTCGCCTGTTTTCTCGGCCTGAGTGAGCTTTCACACCGAAGAGGCAAGCTACACGTGTCGCTTGGAGGCGAACCCTCAGTAATAAATGAACCTTTCAAACCAAAGCAACACGAAAAGCTGCACGTGTTTCTTTCGTTTGCGTCTCGCTCGGACTGGGCCATTTTCTCAATACTTGCATCGTGTCACCTCGGTTTGCTGTTCGTGCATATCCGGTGAATACTTGCTTATAGATCAGTGTCACTCAACCTTCACGAGCACGCGGCCCTTTAAATTTGTTTTCTTGAGAGTCGATGACCTGATTACAACAATTTTACTCGTAAATAGAATTCCAATTCTTAAAACTAACTAACTAACTAACTAACTCTCTAGCCTTCTTAAACCCGAAGGTTCATGGCTGCAGCAACACAGGCCTTCCATCTGTCCCTATCTTGAGTAAGATCTATATACTCTTTTCCATCCCTACCGATTTCCCTTAGGTCCATCTCGACGTTGTCCCTCCATCTTCGTATTGGCCTTCCTACTGGTCTCTTACCATCAGGTTTCCCAACAAGAATCCTGTAAACTCCTCTTTCCTCTCCCATTCGTGCCACATGGCCTGCCCACCTAAGTCTTCTTGATTTAATTATTCTAATAATATCTGGACATGAATACAAATTATGTAGTTCTAAATTATGTAACATTCTCCACTCACCTGTCTCCTCATCCCTTTTAGGTCCAAATATTTTCCTAAGGATCCTATTTTCAAATACTCTCAATTTATGTTCCTCTTTCAATGTAAGGGACCAAGTTTCACATCCATATAATACTACAGGCAAAATTACGGTTTTGTATATTTTAACTTTTAATTTCTTAGATATTAAACGAGAAGACAAAAGTTTATGAAGAGAGAAGTAACATGCATTTCCATAATTAAGCCTACTTTTTATTTCCTCTTTAATATAATTTTCATTTGTTAATATTACTCCTAAGTATTTGAATTTGGAAACTGTTTCAAACGAGTTGTTATCAATAATTAGATTTTGATTATTACCTAACACTTGGTTTCGGCCTGTAAGCATATATTTAGTCTTCTCTTTGTTAACTTCCAAACCTATCTCTTTAGCAGTTTTGAAAAATATTTTAGCATTATTCTTAATTGTATTCACATCATCCCCCAGTAAGTCTACATCATCTGCATATGCTAAAAACTGAGTCATACCATTTAATTTTAGTCCTTCTTTAGTTTCTTTTACCTTCCTAACAGCATATTCTAAGGCAAAATTAAAGAGCAATGGAGATAATTCATCTCCTTGTTTTAACCCATCATGAATTGTAAATTTGTCAGACATATTAATACCCACACGAATTTTACTTTCTATTTCACTGGTGCATATTTTTATCATACTAACAAGCTTCTTAGGTATTCCAAACTCTACTAATATATTATATAATTTATCTCTTTTGACCGAATCATATGCTTTTTTGAAATCAATGAATAGCTGATGGACATTTTGTTTATATTCCCACTTTTTTTCAAGTGTCTGTCTGATGTGAAAAATTTGATCTGTAGTTGATCTGTTACGTTTAAATCCACATTGATAATCACCTATAATTTCATTAGCATATGGGGTTAGTCTTGTTAAAAGAATGTTAGATAATATTTTATATGTTGTTGAGAGTAGAGAAATTCCACGGTAATTATTGCAGTTCATTTTATCACTTTTTAAACACAGGAACAATTATGGATTCTTTCCACTGTTGAGGGATTTCTTCTTTATTCCATATTAAACAAATTAATTTATGAATTTGACATATTAATGAATTTCCACCATATTTAATTAACTCAGCTGGTATTAAATCAATGCCAGGTGCTTTGTTATTCTTTAGCCTTTTAATAGCATCTTTAACTTCAGTCAAGTTAGGTTCTGGAACTAAAGGTTCTGCTGTGTGTACTTCATTTACTTCTGATTTATCTCCTACATGGACATTTAAAAGGTCATTAAAGTAGTTCTTCCATCTATTTAGAATATCGCTTGGGTCAGCAAGAAAATCACCGTCTTTATCTTTTATCAAGTTTACTTTAGGTTGTCACCCCTTTCTAAACTCATTTACACCTTTATATAAATTTCTGATATTTTTATTTTTGCTGTTTGTTTCAATTTCGTTAATTTTGCTTTTCAAGTAATCTCTTTTTTTACTTCTAAACGTGCGGTTAACTTCTCGCTTTATTCTATTATAATTGTTTAGATTTGTATCATCAGAGTTATTTAACCACCTAAGTCTAGCCTGATTTCTTATATCTATTAGATTATGACATTCATTATCAAACCATGGCTTACTTTCTCTCGGTTTATGGTATCCTATACTTTCTTTAGCTGCTGATTCTATTGCATTACGTATGTGCTCCCAATTCTTATTTACGTCTGTTTCATTTATATTTTCATCATCATTTAAATCCTGCAAAACATCAAATCTATTTGACAGTTTAATTTGGTAATCTTTCTTAATTCTTTCATCAGTAAACTTTCCTGTATCAAATTTTAGAACTTTTAGATTTTGTTGCTTATGATTTAACACTGAGAGTCTTTCTCTTAATTTAGCAATTACTAAATAATGGTCACTGGCACAGTCAGCACCTCTATGTGTACGAACGTCAATTATACTAGCATGCCTTCTCTTATCAATGAGAATATGATCTATCTGATTATGAGTTTTACCATCTGGAGAAGACCAGGTATATTTATGGATATCTTTATGTTTAAAAGTGGTACTTTTCACAATTAAATTCTTTGAGGATACCATTATCATTACTTAATTCATGAAGACATTCTTTACCAATTGTGGGTTTAAATGTCTCTTCTTTGCCAATCTGTGCATTACAGTCACCTAACAGAATTTTCATATCATACTGAGAAAATTTATCAAAGACCTGTTCTAACTCTGTATAAAAATCATCTTTAGTATTATCATCTTTATCTTCCGTTGGTGCATGTATGTTTATTAAAATAATTTTACACCACCTACCCTGTAAAACTGCATATGATATCCTATCATTAATAAATTCTACTGTTTTAAGAGCAGAGATAATTATATTATTTATGAAAAAGCCTGTTCCAAAATTATGATTTTCAGTACCACCATAGAAAAAAGTATAATTTTTAGTTTTACAATTCCCTTCTCCTGGCCACCTAACTTCCTGGACAGCTACTACATCTAATTTATACTTAACTATCTCATTAACTGTACACTGAAATGCCCCAGGCCGGTAAAGGCTCAGAACATTCCAGGTGCCTAATTTAATATCCTTATTCCAAACGTAGATCTTATCCTTAGTCCAGGGACCTCCCAAAGTAGTCCCCACCCGGAGATCCGAACGGGGGACTATTTTACCTCCGGAATATTTTACCTTGGGAACATCCATGGCCTTATATTGCTGATTCTTGACATGGCTTTTTTTACAGTGCAGAGTTGTCAGCTCTACGCCTAACCCCCAATATGAATGGAGGAACTACTACAGAAGACAAACACAAACACATTAGACAGCACAACTACTACACAAGACACACACAAACACATCACAACTATAACACAATATAAACACAAACACACCACAACTACTACACAAGACAAACACAAACAAATTAGACAGCACAACTACTACGCAAAACAAACATACTAGACAGCACAACTACTACACAAACATACTAGACAGCACAACTACAACACAAGACACATACATACACACCACCGATACTACACAAGACAAATAGAAACACATTAGACAGCATAACTACTACACAAGATAAACACAACCACACTAGACACCACAACTACTACACAAGACAAACCCAAGCACACTACCCAGCACAACTACTGCACAATACACCCAAACACATAACAACCTCTACACAAGAAAAAAAAAACATAAACGCACAACTACTACTACATTTTAGTGCTAAGCACAGGGGAGCAATCTAATTTTAGAACTTTTAGATTTTGTGCAATGATTTGGTTCATTCTTAAAAATGATTAAAAAGAGAAGGGTTTTAAAAAGATTGACGGGAAACATAGAGTTGAATGTCTGGGAAGCTTCGTTTATTGCAGAAGAACACTGGAATAAATTAAATAATGAAAATGGTAACATAGATCCAGTATGGAGTTTTCTTTTTCACAAATGGAGTAAGCCACCATCTTTAAAATTTAATGTAACAGAAAACATCAAGAGACTTTGTGAAAACAATGATGACTTTGAATTACGTGATGATATTTGGGATTCAAAATTTTAAATAAAACATAATGTGATCAATTTTTTTTTATCTGAAATAAAAATAAAACAGACTGCTTCTTTTCACAGTTAAGTTGCTTTATTACAACAATGTAACATTGACAACATGCATTATATAATGGATTCTTTTTGTTTAAAAAATTGCTAACCATTGTTATAAATGTATCTTTAGTCAAAATGAAAATAAATGTCTGATGAAGGGAGTGTGTGTTTTCCTGAAACGTCACAACGAAAAACTGTTTTCTTATGCTTGTAATAATGCAAATTAAAAATAATAATATAATTTCCATATTAATTCATTTTATTTACATGGAGTAGGACCACTTTTCGTGGAATGCCCCAAATATGTTTGTAATGCCAGTATAGGTTACAATAATATAATTTTATTAGACTAGTAATTTATTATGGTTGAAAGATGTGGTTGATTACATGCAGTTTGCAGAAAACTCAAAATATCACACCAGAGGATGATGCACTAGGAGTAGGGTGTAAGCAGGGTGGTATAAATGTATAGGTTGTGTAACATTTTTGTTTATTTCAAACACCTTTCTTCCAGGACATCCCAGAGATGCCTGAGAGAAAGATGACTGACCAGATCAATGAACCTATCATGTTGTGCCGGTTCCCTGTTGAGATTAAGTCTTTTTACATGTCTCGCTGTCCAGAAGATAGAAGACTAACTGAATCTGTGAGTAGATTGCCTTGCAGTGCAATGATTTAATTGTTATGTAGATCGGAGATGATATAAACTTAAAACTTTATACGTTAATTAATATTAATAAATAAATTATGGTATAATCATAGAGAAAATTAGTTTGATTTTGTCTAGGCTTGTGGACAAATACAAATTTGGTTTAAATTAAATTTGGGTCTAATGGAATCTGTTAGTTTCCTGTGGCCAATATCATTAAATTAATTATTAAGTGCTAGTTTTCATTGGCATGTTCCATTTCGGACACCGAAAAATTACAGTTAATCAGAATATTTCTACTTCAATATATTTGTTAATGAAAATTGCTGTGGTGCCCGTCCATCAACCTAACCCCCCTTTGTTAGATCGTTTGATGGCTCACCAGCACTGTAGCGAAACATTTCTGTTATTGCAGGGGACACACGAACAAAAGGCCATCTTTCCAGGTGGTTGCCAGATCGGGCTGCAAGTCGCAAACTTCAGGAGAATCTCTCGCGGTCAGGCAGTTGAGAAACACGGTTATAGGTTGAAGGAGCCCGTGTTGCTTGTCCCTTCGGTATGAACACCCGCTGTCGCGTGTCGCTTCGGTCTTAAATCTCCCTAAAGAGAGATCACAGTTTTAGAAGTGAAAACGGTGCGAGGGGAATTCCCCCTCTCTTTGTGCATTATCCCCCTGGTTACAAATTTCTCACTCTACGAATAATTATATGTTGATTGATTGACTTGCCTTATTTTACTTCGCCTTTTGTGTCACTTTTGGCTAATTTGCGAAGATGGGGATGAGTGATGATATGATGAAATTGATGAATGGACACTCACTCCATGTCCAGGCCGGGATTTGTACCCGGGACCCCTGGCGTCGTAGCGCGATGTGCTAACCACTTGCAAAGTGCCACCACAATCGCAACTCCAGGGTATGGAGCTACGAATTAGGCAACACACTGCTCCTGCACAAGACCATATTGAGGTTCAGGCCACAGCGCTCAGTCAAGACGTCATCATCTGGAGGCGATCGTCTTATCGCTGTAAATCCCTTATCGTATTTTTATCGTAGAGAATTAAGGTATATTTCTTTATTTTATGAAGTTAAATTTTGACATTTACCCTCCTGACGAATATAGTTAGAAGAAGAAAGTATAATATTTAATATTTACACCAACATTTTCATTCAGGAAGTCACTATGACCACCACAAAAATTCCTACCATAACACAAAGAAATACTTGAAAACCGTTAGAAACTTCCTGGTGGAAAATTTTAAACATTGTATGTCTTTGAAAAATATTATAGGGAATATTTGTCAGCTACAGTAAAACTCGGAACAGCTTTAGTATGAACTTTTGTATGTAAAAATCAATTGATTTAAATCAAAACATGTTAGGCTGACCGTAAACTTTCCAAGTTACCTAATCAATTAAATTGTCTTTAACTTTACCCAAATTAATCAACCAGATAATGCAGATATTCTGTGTAGCTATAGAATCTCAACACAAAAACTTAATTTCTATATCCTTGCAGCAAAAGCGAAACAAATTGGTACAAGGGCAATGTTACTTTTATGTGAATAAAGATTAAACCTAAATCATTTGTCACATTGTAATTTAGAACTTATTGAGTTTATTGAACGAAAGATAATAAACAAATTGGATCTTTCCGTTGTCGTTAGTAAGATCTGTTACAATAACTTAAGAGTTTCAACATTTTCATTGAAAAAAAAAGGCAGATTAATATTTTGATCTTAGCGTTCACTTGAGAAATAAACATTTGGAATATATCCTTACACTGTTTTTACAATCTGTTAATAATATCGTGAAGAATGTTAATAAATTATGAAACAGTAAAAATTATGACTGATTTAATAATTAAAGTTGCGAACATTGAAGCTTCACAAAGACAAAAAATAAAAAGCAGTTCATATGAAACAGTTTTATAAAATTTAATACATTTGTAGTTCATATTAACATAGCTAGGTAACAAAATGCTTTCTGTGTGAAAATATTTGTATTTGAAACATAAGTAATATATTCTTAGATAATTTTACACACGAATATTTCATCGAAGTTCTTGTTATACATCGTACCCTTGTATTTGAATGCATAACCTCCTATCTTCCATTAGCCTCCGATTAACCTAAAGAAGCATAAAAGCGGGGTAAAATAAGAATGTAAATGTACACAACTAACAACTTTGCTCAGTTGTATAGCTTTCTTTCATTAAGGATATTTTGAAACTGAAAATTTGTGTAAGTAATATGAATATGTTAACGGATGCTTGCATAAAATTTACACTAACAAACTGCTTTGGTAGACACGACCGTAATATTTTAAACGTTGACTAAATCTTGAAACAAATTATTTTGCAGTCGTAAGTAACAACGTATCTTAACGTTAACCAATGTTTGTAATTCAGGGTAAATTATTTGTTATTTCTAAAAAAAAGATTGTTGAGAAAAGATAAAACATGACTTATGTTAGATGCCTATTCCATACACATGAAATGTTTACATCATGAACTATTCCTCTTATTTATTTATGACTATAAAACCTTTGTTACTTAACTTGTATCTATCTTTCGGTAGGAACCGAATAACATGGAATTTCCCTAAACATTTCTCATTTTCAGCAACACCTTGAAGAAATGTTAACGTTACTCTTACCTTTTTCATCATAATTTCCTTTGAAATTGAGCACACAACACGTATACACCATACCTCTTGCACATTTAAGCATATTTACACGTCATGTACACTCGATTACAGTTCTTAAATTTGCATAACAATTCCATATTCACTAAAAAGGTCCAACATTGATTCCGAAGAAGCAAATCAAACATGGCGGCTATCTCGCCTCCAGTTGATGACGCTTAGTCACGTGACCGGAACAAGCCATTAGGCTTTCAAATAGAGAAGGTAATGTCCTGCACCGGACAGTTGGAAGCACCAGTTCTCACCCAGGGATCGGGATTAAGACCATCCCTATTCCTCCTGGAAGGTAACCACTACCGAATTGCAACACGTCACAGCAAATAAAATTCAACTATTTCAAAATTGAAATGTCCAAACAAATGTAATGCCTTATCGCGCGCGTTACATAATTATTCGCACAAATAAAACAAATGGTATGTTGGGTCCTGCTCGCTCGAAGCAGCGATTAGTAAAATTTGTCACGACAGAATCCGGGCACCGCCTTTACCGTTAACAGCAAAACCTCAACTCAGGAAGTGCTCGATCGGCGGCGCAGATCGTATGCGCAGTTGTCCGTCGATGCATTACGTCATCGTCGATACGGTCGGCACAGAAAAGGCTGGTTTTTTATACAAATATTGAGATATTTGACAACGAATATCTTCTAAAATATAGTAGCAGGGGAATACTTACAACTTTTACAGTTAATATTCATCCTTTCTAATCAATTTATCACAAAGTTGATTCAAATGTGTTAAATAGTTTTCAAGAAATCGTGTTACGAAGGAACCCCTGTTTTGTTCTCTCCAGGCTTCCAATGTAAGGGAGTTTTAACTTAAGCGCGTTGGATTTATTTTTGCTATATGTTTTAAAATAAGATTATTTTGTTCTTGTCAACTGAAATCATGCCTAAATGCTATGGAAAGCTGTGAAAACTATTATCAGAAAACTAACGGAAGAAATCTAAAATATCACAGCTTGATTGATATAAAGAATGCGGGATTGCCCATTTTTGTGAAAAAGGCACTGTGCGAGATCTAAAAGCAGAACTTTTTAATATTGTATGTAAATGTACGGGTGTAATAAACGTTAATGCTTCCCAGGCACGTATCCAAGAGGGGGGCTTAGGGGGCTCTAGCCCCCTTCAGAAAAGTTTCAGTTTGAGAGATATAATTATCTAGGCAAGACGGAGAATGTTCTATAAGCCTGTAATTGTTATTAGCGCGTATCCAAGGTGGGGATCAGGGGTTCGAGCCCTCCCCCTTTAGGAAATTGTTTTGTTTACACTAGATAAAATTATGTTGGTTTTTGTCTTCTTCAATAATGTGACGATAATTTAAGGAGATAAATAATTATCGAGGCAAGACGGAGAATGTTCTATAACCCTGTTATTGTTTAAAGCGCGTATCCAAGGTGGGGATCGTAACTCGTGCCCCCCCCACCAGGAAATTTTTCAGTTTACACTAGATAAAATTAGGTTTTTGTCTTCTTGAATAATATGACGATAATTTTAGGAGAGAAATACTTATCAAGGCAAGACGGAGAATGTTCTATAATCCTGTTGTTGATAATATTGCACGTAAACTTTTCTTACGCTTTCGGTGTTGTCGTAGCAAACTTGAACACTATGTAGAGACTTGTCAGCATTTGGAAGCTGCACAACAAAGGTAGCGCCACAGGTAGGGCGATTCGGATTCATTGTAATTTTTTAATCTCTGGAAAGCGCGAGAGGGAACGTTCTTGATAAAAAGAAGGAGTCGAACTACTGGCAATATTTACGAATCGTTTTATCTGCGGAACGTTATAGAATATAATGAGGATATTAATACGCGGCTTCAATTTCCCGGTTGATCTGTACAACAGAATAGGTGGAGACTTCAGAGGTAAGTGTGACAATTCATACAGTCGATTAGTAAATCAGTCAGTGTCCATTGGTTGGTTGCTTTATAAGATCTAGTGATTCGAAAATGAAATGTATTAGTGAAAGCGAGGGAGAATCACTGTGGCTTTAACGTTATACAATTAAACTAGCAAAACAAATAACGAAACTGATTATAGAAAATAATTAATATTTGCTCTTGCACATAAAATTATTGAATAAAGATTTAGTTTACGTATTTTACCGAAGACTAAATTACTTCAATCTTGTCTATTGTTGAACAAAAATCGATATTAAGAAGAAATCTATGTAATATGTGCTAAAACAACAACTTCTACGTGAAAGACAGAAATAATCCTTGCCATCTTGGATTTGATAAATAATGAAAACGTTTCATATACTATTTAGGATAATTATTAACCTATAAAATCTGAATTAATGTTGCAAACATACGCGAATAATATAACATAAGATAAAACATAAATATGTACATGAATTATGAAATCAATTAAGTATAAATAATTTTATGCAATTCTTCTTTGTAGCTAATCAGTGGTGATTTTTTCATTCTAGTGTTTTGGACTTTTAACCACTGTTAATTTTTACAAAAATGTACCTACGTTTCGGAGGCTGAATCTGCCTCCGTCTTCAGGGTAGCGTGTAGTCTGTTATATAGAGGTCCTTGTGACTACAGACGCGGTGGAGCCTAGGCCACCAAGAATAATCCTCCTAGGCAACCATTTATGTGACATAACAGACTGCACGCTACCCTGAAGACGGAGGCAGATTCATCCTCCGAAACGTAGGTAAATTTTTGTAAAAATTAACAGTGGTTAAAAGTCCAAAACACTAGAATTTTATGCAAGTTATTAACTTGAAAGTATACGAATAAGATAATTCCAATATACGAGTGCAATTTGGCTAGCATGCGGTCGTTACACAATCCGCCACGGGGCTCGACTAATTTATAATGTATTATATTATATTTATATATGTAATAGGTCTCTCCGCGTAGAACTGGGGAGGAAACCCGGTCAAAAATTGGGTGCGTTATACACCGATCTCTGGCGTACGTTAACCAGTCTTTAAGTTCTTTCAATAGTTTACTTAACATCTGGTTTTAAAGCTGGCAAAAAAAAGTAATCTTCCACATATGAGAGCTAAATTTGTACGAAAATATGTGAGAAAAGTTGGGTTACCGGGGGAATATGCCACTAGGATACATGCAAGAAGGGGCATCGAGCATCCTGTACAATAGCAAGAAAGCATTATCCTAAAATACGGATGGCCAGACCGTGCTGAAACGACGGCGGGACGAAGACGGTCTAACCTTTCTGGGAGCTGATGTATGTCGGGGATATATTTCTCCGTGTCCTACCATTGTGGTGAAGAGCTGAGTCGCATCGCCTCGTTTCCCCGGCATTATTCGCGTCGCCTCCCTCCTCCGGGGCCGGAGAAAAGAAGGCAGCGGCCCTTTTGGAAGGGGAAATTGGACATGAAACGAACTGCAGCGCCGCTAACAAAGTGTTGAAAGCCCCACTTGTTTGCACAGCACGATCTCTCGATGCCAGGTGCCTCTCTGTTTCTTCCCTCCTCCCGGCGGAACATCTGGGAAACACCTTTATGAAACACGGGACATGTGTGATTCCCACGGAAGGGAGGAGTGGGATGGGTGTGCTGAATAGCTGGAAAGGTATTACTGGTATTACATTTGGTGTTTTCTTCATGGTTTTAAAGGTTTGATTAAAAACTTAAACTCTTCTTCTTTCAACTAGATTTAGTGCGCCTTTAGGTTAATCGTAACGTTGAGTACGAATGATGATTACGTAGGGCTAGAATTTTGATGACTTTAAATTTGCCAAAAAATGACCTTTAAAAATGCATTTATGACCTAATACATGCAAGAAAATGCCTTATAAACTTAGAAAAATGACCTAAAAATTCTGGAAGATTTTTAAAACTAATTGATAAACTACTAAAAGAAATTCAAATTACAAATTAACGTTACAGTATCTATCACATGTTCATTGCGTATGGTAGTACAAGTAAGAAAGTTCACCTTCTGTCATCTTTTACACTTTAAGTACTGAGCTGCAGTACACAACGAAAATCATATGCAAATTTTCAAAAGTGACTGATTGTCGGTTGTCGGACAAGACAGCCTTCCTTCCTTGTATATAGAAAAAACTTCTCTCGACTTCCACTGACACAAAAGGAGCGTACTTGAAATGAACAATATCACTTGTTGTTAAGTCACTTTTAATTCCTTGTAGTGCAAATTGTTTCCCTGACATTGACAAAATGTCCGATACAGAGCACACAACTTTGTACCCCTTGTTTTTTTAACAATAATTCGTCTGGCGACAATGTATTTACTGATAGAGGGGGAAATCACATTGTTTGAGCTGAATTGTTACACAACAGCTTGTATCAACAATACTGCACAGCAAGGTAGATAGAGATTAGGTAAAGCCATCCGAAGATTGCCGATCTTGCACGAACGCGTGACGTCACCAGAGAGGGAGTGAGCTCGGCTCAAGCAGACGGCCCCTAGCATTTATATGGGAGATTAAGAGAGCGAAAGTATATTATTACTTTTAGGAGGGGAAAATTATTAATTGTCATCCTCCAAGATGGTATTGAGGCATCCTTTTAATGATTAGTAACATAATTGAAAACGCGCTACTTTTAAAAGGGGACAAATTACATGTGAAAAAATGTATTTTGAAAATCCATATTCCTGAAACTTTCTGACCGATGCGCTACAAAGAAAGTTGCGTGTTCTCCTTTAGAATTTTCATTTTACAAATCGTAATATAATTTTAACAAAAACGTGACATGCTAAAGAAGAATGAAAGAGTTTTAAAAAATAATTGATTAATTTACTTAGTTTATTTTACTTCGCTTATCTGTCACATATGGCTAATCGCAAAGATGAGGATGCGTGATGATATGATGAAATTGAAGAAAGGAAAGTAGACCCATGCCCGGGCGGGGATTCGAACCTGGGGGCCCTTGGCATCGTAAAGTGTTGTGCTAACCACTTCGCCACGGAGGTCAGCATTACAAGGAAATAAACAGAAAATGACGATCATATGGCATCTACGTTTTAATATGCGAGAAACATTTGCGAGGAGGTTATTGAAGTAACAAATAATTATTACTAGACGTTGTGATGAAAATTATTAATATATCTGAAATATCGAGAGTTGACCTTGCAGTCTCTAAATGTACTTTTAGGGTTACGTAAAACCTTTACTCAAAATTGCTAGTGTAAATTTATAAGGTATTAAAATTTAAAACTTATTACTGTTCGAAAAAAGAAACTGCCAAGTCAAATTAATATTTCGTATCAATACATATATTTTTCTTTCATGAGGCCAGGACAGTATTTGGAGGAGACTGTGGCTTG
The DNA here is from genome assembly GCF_977018435.1 of Lepisma saccharinum. Lineage (NCBI taxonomy): Eukaryota > Metazoa > Arthropoda > Insecta > Zygentoma > Lepismatidae > Lepisma > Lepisma saccharinum. The sequence continues at coordinate 66,683,658 of NC_139235.1, read as the reverse complement.
GGAAGGCTATAGCCCCGGATCTCGAACTGCAAAGGGGCTTCCAGTGGGAAAACATCGTCCAGAAGAAGGGGCGAAATGATTCTTTTTAAATGGCTCAAGAATACAAAGATATAAGTGGACATTTGAGAAGCTTAGTCTAAAACTTACAACTGAAAGCGTACATACGCGCCTGTGTGTGTGTGGGGGGGGGGGGGGGTGGCTACGTGAGGTAACACAGTGGAATATGGTTCACAATACTAAAATTAAAATAAATATGTGGGAACAATAGAAATCAAAATATGTTGTAGCTAGTGACTGCGCAATAGAAAAGATGGAGGGGTAAATCATATTTTCCCGGGGCAATCATGTTTATTATTCCGTTACATACGACACAAAAATGCATATTTTGGCTAAAAGAGCATTCATTCATTTATTTATTTTTGTCGTTATACTGGGGGCAGATAAGAGAGAGAGAGAGAGAGAGAGAGAGAGAGAGAGAGAGAGAGAGAGAAATTCTCCTGCCCCCCCCCCCCCTTGTAGTGTGGTCACTGTCTATAACTATGCTGGAGAAGATTGCACCAATTAATATGTTATTAAATAAAACAGATACTTTTAAAACTTTTAATCAAATTATTTGTGAACTATGTTTAAATTTAGAGAGAGCACATACCTATTTAATTTAATTTGGATGAGTTAACTTCTGAAGCCTGCCATTTCCGAGCCTTCTTCCGGTGTAACTGCACTGCCCTTTGAGCCCTAGCTGCTGCGTTCAGGTGGCGGAACGAGCAGAATACTAATTAAAACAAATATGTGACAAATATATATAAAAAAAACAACGTGTTGAAGCTATTGACGGCGCCAAAGAAAAGACAGAAGAGAAACGTGGAGAGTGCAGTGATATTTTACGGGAAGTAGTCACGTTTATTACACCCTTACATTTACATACAATATTAAAATGTTCTGCTTTTAGATCTCGCACAATGCCTTTTTCACAAAAATGGGCGATCCCGCATTTTTTATAACAATCTTGTCTTTTCGTTTACTTACGCAATTACCGACTGGAAAGGCTGTGATATTTTAGATTTCTTCCGTTAGTTTTCTGATAATAGTTTTCACAACTTTCCATAGCATTTAGGCATGAATTCAGTTGACAAGAACAAAATAATCTTATTTTAAAACATATAGCAAAAAGAAATCCAACGAGCTTAAGTTAAAACTCCCTTATATTGGAAGCCTGGAGAGAACAAAACAGGGGTTCCTTCGTAACACGATTTCTTGTAAACCATTTTACACATTTGAATCAACTTTGTGATAAATTGATTAGAAAGGATGAATCTTAACAGTAAAAGTTGTAACTTTTCCCCTGCTACTATATTTTAGAAGATATTCGTTGTCAAATATCTCAATATTTGCATAAGGAACCAGCCTTTTCCGCGCCGAGCTTCTCGATGATGACGTCATGTATCCACGGACAACTGCGCCGCCGAACGAGCACCCCCTGACTGCACAGAATGTCTTTGTTTCTTCAAACATGCGCTGAAGGCAATGAGACGAGAGTCGGGAACCTCTCTCCTTCAACGGGTTACATTTGCATGTACGTAAAATGCCCCATTTTTACCAAAAAGTAGAAAAATGCATAATGTGACTTTTAAAAGGCGAAAATGACTTAAACAGTTTAAAAAGTGTAAAAAATGACCTTTACTCCAAAAAAGGGTCAAAAAATGCAATAGAATACCCTAATAAAGGCATCCCAATTTATTCACTGACGTGTAAAACACGTTCCTATCTAGTTATGCAATGTTTCTGCCTTACCAAAAAAAATGCATTTGCATCAAAATCCTAGCTTTAATGATTGATCAGTAGAGCCCAGAAGTTTGGTAAAACAGGGCATCATAACGAAGCGTAAGCCTGTACATTTTCTAGAAGCTTCAAAGCTTCAAAGCTTCAACCTGACCAAGGGTCATTCACTTATTCTAGCAGCTAGCTTCTCTTCTTAGCTATGTTAAATATGCAAAGTGTTAACAGACTTCCTGGAGTATCGGTGTGGCAAACAAGCTCACAGGTAAACAGGGGGTTTTCTGCTAGCATAAAAGGAAGTCAAAACTTGACGAATCGGCACGGAGCAAGGCTCCACAGGTAGAGGAATAGAGGAGAAAGGTAGAATCACTCTTGGGTTTGATTTGGAATAGTCAACAGTTTTCTTCGCTTTTGTCGTCGAACAAAGTCAGTCTGCCTGACTTAGGCTGACAACCAACGAGAAGACTGCAGAAACGTAGCACAGGCTAACGGTTCGTTCTTCGGATTCATTCATCACCAGAGGTGGTCATTTTCATTCAACATCCCTCACCCTCACGGCTCGATCTCGCCCTCACCCTCACAACTCGTCCTCTCACACACTCTCACCCTCACGACTCGACTTTCGCCCTCACACTCACACATCCTCACCCTCACGACTCACCTTTTGCCCTTACCCTCACACACCCTCACCCTCACGGGTCGACTTCGCTCTCACCGTCACACGTCCCCACCCTCACGGATCGACTTCGACTTCACACACCCTCACCCTCACGACTCGCCTATCGCCCTCACCCTCACGGATCGACTTCGCTCACACCCTCACACACCCTCACCCTCATGACTCGACTTTCGCCCTCACCCACACACACCCTCATCCTCATCCTTAAGACTCGATTTCGCCCTCACCCTCACGACTCCAATTTCGCCCTCACCCACATACACCCTCACCCTCAAGACTCGATTTCGACCTCACCCACACACACCCTCACCCTCACCCTCAAGACTCGATTTCGCCCTCACCCTCACGACTCCAATTTCGACCTCCCCCACATACACCCCCACCCTCAAGACTCGATTTCGTCCTCACCCTCACACGCCCTCACCCTCACGACTCCTATTTCGCCCTCACACTCACACGCCCTCACCCTCACGACTCACCTTCTGCCCTTACCCTCACTCACCCTCACTCTCACGGGTCGACTTCGTTCTCACCCTCAAACGTTTCCACCCTCACGGATCGACTTCGACCTCACACACCCTCACCCTCAAGACTCCAATTTCGCCCTCACCCTCACACACCCTCACCCTCACAAGTCTTCGGAGGGTAAGAGTGAGGTCTGCCCTCATAAGGGTCGCCCTCCGGAGGGTGACCTGACCACCTCTGTTCATCACATTTCACGTTAGACAGGTAATTATCCTAACCACGCCATGTATGATTCAGGTTCGAAGTTTTTTTTTAAATTCAAGCATTAACTGTTTGTCATTTCTAGTTCTTTATTAGTGTAACTTGTTTGAGTAGTACCTGTTGAGCCATTACCACCAGGCCAGCTTTTAGCTAGTAAGACTCTCCTCTGAGGATGAAGGAGATTTTATTGTGCATTCCCGAATAAGTATAGCAGGGGTTGCTGATTCGATCCCTCATACCTAAGGGTATAATACGGTATTTTCAAAAACTGAGGCTGTACTTCAACAAGAGATTTAGACGAATTACACCGACCTGCATGGGTTTTGATGTCTCGCAGATGACTGTTGTCTCTGATTAATTTCAGCATGCAGATTCAAAACAATGCAATCCATTTTTACCCATCACATCTAGTTTTTTCAGAAAACAGCAATATATTAACTACCTTAATTTCACAATAAAATGTGTAGTTCCATCATTTCCACAATAGATGGCTCTGTTTAGATGATGGTAAAATATTAGTTTTCTACAATACAAATCCTCCAATTTGAACTGTAAATGCATACAGAATAGTAAGTATTTAAGTCACCTTCTACCTTCATAAGACTCATTGCCATGAAAATTGTATGGACTCTGATTATGTAAGTTTTATTTATGAAATCCCTCATAAAAATTGAACTTAGTGACGTTGAGAAAAATCCTCATCTCATGGAAAAAAATTACTTATATCATTCTCGTAATGAGCATTCAAAATACTTCCAGAATCACCTGTTGGTTTGTAAGAAACCGAAATTTCCCTTGTATAAATTTATTTTGTTGCGGTCTGTTTCTAGGCGTAATGGAATGTCGAATATGAGAATTTTGATTGGGAAAGTGTGAAAAATCTTGAAGTGCTGGAGAAATAAACGGCTGAAATTTGCTAGTTCATTTAATTTGAATATTCGTACTTACGTATTCTGCATTGAGAAACATTGCTGAAAGTGGCATTTTGCTTATTTCACGGAAATAAGCTCTATTTGCGACATATCGAGTAAGTTTTCTTCGTTTCTTTTTGCCTTCAGTAACACGCAAAATGGCGGTCACCGTTTCACTACCGTACTCGGCATGCAGTGTTTCCACCCCCACTGCACCCAAAAATACCTACGTAGTCCCACAAACCATTGACGCATAGCCCCACGAACCATTCATACATAGCCCCACGAACCATTTCCGGGAAGGTTAGGTTAGGTAGGGCCACTTATAGGTTACAATAGTTAAAAATTGGTTTCGAAATAAACATGCTTAGCCCCACACACCGTTCTCGCATAGCCCCACAAACCATTGACAGATAGCCCCACGAACCATTGACACATAGCCCCACAAACCATTGACACATAGCCCCACGAACCATTGACACATAGCCCCACAAACCATTTACGGAAACGTACCTTGTTCAGTTACAAAAACACGTGTTTGGAAACACTGACCGGGATTACGTCATCACACATAGGCTACATCCACCTGGAAGTAAATGGATGCAAGAGCTTTCGTGCATCGGCCACACATTTATATCGAAAAATAGATGATTTACCGGCAAAATTAAATGAACGATGCGAGAAAACACTTCTCCGAACTTCCTCAAGTATAAAGAAACTGCATTCGGTAAGTAATTTCTCCTGTAAATTTGAAGAAATCCGTTTGTCCGATACGAGAAATTTACCCAAAATACTTCCAGAATCAAATATTGGTTTATAAACAATAGAAACTTTCAGTTGTGTAAATTTATTTTGTTGCGTTCTGTAAGAGGCGTGATGGAATGGCGAATATGAGAATTTTGATTGTGAAAAATCCTAACGTGATGGAAAAGAAAATGGATTTCATTTTCGTGATCAGCACTCAAAATGCTTTCAGAATCACTTATTTATTTGGAAAGAATAGAAATTTCCCTTGCATAAACTTATTTTGTTGCGTTAGGTAATAGATGTAATATAATGACGAATATGAGAATTTTGATTATGAAATTGTGAAACATCCTGACATGATGGGAAGAAATGGATGTCATTTATGTGATGGGCATTCAAAACTCTTCCAGAATCACCTACCTATTCATTTGAAAACATCCGAATTTTTTTTCTATCAAAAATGCAGTACCGTGTTATTAATGCATGTAAAAATTGATGCTTCAGACTTCATTATGGATGGGGAATGACCACATTACTTTATTAAACATTTTTACAAAACTTCACGCATACAAGAATGTTATTCTTAAGAAACAAAGTGAAAGTTTGTCGACACCCTGTAAAATGCCGTTTTTTCTGATGCATTTATTGAAAAACATTTATTGACATACATTTCTTGTGTTGTTGTGAATGTTTTAGAAGCTTTTTCATTTTGCCTATTTTTCACCCTACTGTCTATTTTTAATTTTAATGCAGTTTTTGCCATTTTCAAAGAAATTGTAGATTTAAAACATTTATATAACTTATTTTTCTTTCACAAACGTTATTGATTAGCACATTATTGTGTTGCTAGAGACAATTACAAAAAGGGCGAAACTCTTAGCATCCATGAAAGTCTTCAAGGAATCGATGCAGCAGCTGGTTGAAGAGCTAGGGAGAAAAGGGGTAAGCTGTTGCAGAAAAGTGGAAATGTGGAATTGGAAAAATTGAAAACAATTTGTGATATTCTAGAAGTGTTACCGTATTCGCCAAATTTATCTTTGCTCATGCAGAAGCATTGCAACAAAATTTTATGTGAGTGATTAATAGCATTAGATATTTTATCACAGCAATTTTAATTTTTACAGGAGGTGTGTAGTAGAGTGCTGCAGAGAAAGGATTTCGCTCGAGCGCCAAATAGTTCGCATGAACGACTCTAGATAGCGCATAGAATAGAGCTTCTTCGATCAAGGGAATAACACTCGAACAGGCAGAACACGAAGTAAACACTCGAAGCCCAGTAGTACACTTATAACCATAATTTGTCGTGAAGTTAAAGACACAGTTAAAGTAAAACTTACGTACATATAGTCATCATATCTATGCTAAAATGCATTTTAGTCTATCTTACCAATACACAGAGATATATGAAAATGAAATAGATGATTGCGGGCTGAAACTACAAAGGCGGATATTTTTCATTCTATACGATTATTGTCATATTAAAATGATATTCCATTGTATACACTTGAGCGTAGTAGTACTCTAGTGTGTACGAACCGATTGTCAGTGACTCGATGGAATAATCTATCTTCTATATATATAAAAATGGATGTACGTGTGTGGGTATGTATGTTTGTTTGTTCCGGCATAACTCTCGAACGTCTGGAGCAATTTCAACCAAACTTGGCACACGTATCGATTGCAATCTGGAAATAATATTTTGGGATAAGACACCCCTGACACCGCTAGGGGTGGGGTGGGAAGGGGTGACATGTAAAACTTATCTAAAACGACCGATATTAAATTCCGCACAAACAGACATCCGTAACTCTATACAATCCCGCACAACGATAGTGTTTCTCGGGTTGTCTGGCATTCAGGCTGATGTTCAGGCTGTTATGACTTTGTGTTGCGAAAATGACCGATATTAGTGTGGAATCCATAGTTTACGTTGTCGCTAAGATGAATGCCGTTCAACTCCAAGTTCATTTTGCACTATAGTTAGAATTCATTATTTCGCTGTCTAATAGAAGATTTGGATAAATAAATAACCGGGTAATGCCGGGTAATCAGCTAGTAAAAAATAAAAAAAACGAAGAGATATCTACCTTAATTCTGTCAAATATTTATTTGACGCTTTGAAATTATAGCCTTCCATTTCCAATAGTATGACCCATTGGGAAGAAACTTGTGGCAAGGGATGTGCCAACTGCCATTGGGAACTTCCATTTAAAAGCACAGATCACAGTATTTGTCCGGCAAATAGGCTGCAGATCAGAGATCCATATGTGAACAATACTCACACATCACCAAGCCGCTAAAAAATCTAACACCCTGCAAGAACATTTATGTTTGATGACCATTAACATTTACATTACACTTTGAAACTTTCTTCAAATTCGAAAATGCTAAATGATAAGTTTATGAACGGAAAATCTTAAGGGGTGCAGAGAAAATGGTAAAGAAAGAATAAATGATAATAAGACCAGAAAAGAGCATAAGAAACATTGTTTTCTGAAATCCCCCAAGTGGTTTCCTTCTGTGTCATCCTGTGTTCAGTAGCGACGTCGTTCGTCGCCTTGTTATCAGGGATCCCGGATTCGATACCAGGCGAAGGAACATAGCGGTTCGATCCACTTTTAAACTGCAGGGCCAGTCTCGATTAGCCTACATGTGCATAAAGTAGACTTAAAACAAAAACTCGAACATCCTGTGTTCTACTGTCGCCATTAAGAATAATTCCCTGCTCTATTTGCTCTTCTGACATTGAATATAACTTCGAATGAGTGATTCAAATGCAGACTTCGGTTTAGGGTCCCGTTTTTACCGGGACAGTCCTGTTTAGGAGACGTGTCCCGGACGTCCCGTCTATATTTTAAAAATCCTCAATATGTCCCGTTTATTAAAATCTAGAAGTTAGCTCTAAAATTAGATCTAAATTTAAGACATGCTAAAATAAAGTCGATGGTTTTTAAACTAGTGTCATAGAAACACTGTTTCAAGTTATTCATAGAAATTTGTTATTTTTTATATTTAACGTCGCTTTTCTGCCACTTTTGGCTAATTACGCACAACAATCCAAATACTAAATTTTCGTAGCGAAGGTTCGAGCAGGCAGCAATTTACTGTTAAGTTTGCCCGCGTCGCGGTTTTTATTGTTTTGTATGGGTTCCGTCATTTCCAGAGCAGTGAATAAGTATGACCAAGAAGTGTACATGTTGTTCCAATACAAGCCTGCACGAAGAATTTAAATTCTGCGTATCGACACAAACTCAAAAGAAAATTCCTAATGAATTGTTGAATGCTGACATATTTTCTAGTGTATCTAATAATAATCATAATAATAGTTTATGATTGCCGATTTTTCAGGAGGGGGTAAACTGACTTCATTGAGACGTTCCGTTTTTGGGTCAAAATATTATGGTCACCCTACTTCGGTTAAAAGCTGAGGATCTGATGAGGCACAGCACACACAATCAAAAAAACACAGGACAACACACACACAGTCCTACGAAGATTATACTGGCCGTAGGTCCAGACGCCAGTGCCTTGTTGTCTGTAAAATGCAGTCCAGGGTGTACTACGTGGAAGTGAGGTTGACAATTGGGTATACTACGTGGAAGTGAGGTTGACAATTGGGTGTACTAAGTGGAAGTGAGGTTGACAATTGGGTGTACTACGTGAAAGTGAGGTTGGCAATTGGGTGTACTACGTGGAAGTGAGGTTGACAATTGGGTCTACTACGCGAAAGTGAGGTTGACAATTGGGTGTACTACGGGGAGGTGAGGTTGGCAATTGGGTGTACTACGTGGAAGTGAGGTTGACAATTGGGTCTACTACGCGAAAGTGAGGTTGGCAATTGGGTGTACTACGTGGAAGTGAGGTTGACAATTAGGTGTACTACGTGGAAGTGAGGTTGGCATTTGTGTGTACTAAGTGGAAGTGAGGTTGGCAATTGGGTGTACTACGTGGAATTGAGGTTGGCAATTGGGTGTACTACGTGGAAGTGAGGTTGGAAATTGGGTGTACTTCGTGGAAGTGAGGTTGACAATTAGGTGTACTACATGGAAGTGAGTTTGGCATTTGTGTGTACTAAGTGGAAGTGAGGTTGACAATTGGGTGTACTATATGGAAGTAAGGTTGGCAATTGGGTGTACTACGTGGAAGTGAGGTTGACAATTGGGTGTACTAAGTGGAAGTGAGGTTGACAATTGGGTGTACTATATGGAAGTGAGGTTGGCAATTTGGTGTACTACGTGGAAGTGAGGTTGACAATTGGGTATACTAAGTGGAAGTGAGGTTGACAATTGGGTGTACTACATGGAAGTGAGGTTGGCAATTGGGTGGACTACGTGGAGGTGAGGTTGACAATTCGGTGTACTACGTAAAAGTGAGGTTGACAATTGGGTGTACTACGTGGAAGATTACCCCTTACGCCACTCACTCTTGTCACGTTCGCCTATTTCGGAAACGGGTTTCTCTCTGCACAGCTCTTGTGGTGCTTCACGCGTTCTTTTCTCAAACATAAGAACACTGTTTAAAACAATACATTCACGAGAAACCATAGCACTCACTGGATAACACTCAGTGTATGGAAAATCTAGAGTTTCTGACGACGTCAAAGTCATATATCCAGGTACTCTAGGAAGATCCTTCTTCCTTCATTTCGAACAGTACGCTGACCCAATCGTGCAAACAATATCGAGCATGCCGCTGCAAAAAGAAGGAAATCCTTTCGCCAACACCCTTTTCGTCTTCTTGATAAAGATGAGCAGCTCGGTAGAGTAGAGAGTGAGAATATATATATAAGGCCTAAGGTTTTGCACAAGGATGGAGACTTCACAGCTTCCTCCCAAACATAAAAGAGCGACTATCGATGGACCATTTCCACCCCACATTTACTAACGGAACACGGTCCCTACGGTCAACACCTTCATAAACAAAACCTCAGACAGACTGATAAATGCCTAAAATGTAAAACCGAGACGGACACACCGGAACATAAATCCTTCTTTTGCCACACATCGAACAAACAAATCGACGATTTATGACAAAAGCTACCAAACTTCAACACGTACCAGTTAATAAGAAATCCCGAGCACTTTACATTACTAAACGACTTAACAACCCTGGTGTTGAAAGAGGAACTTCCCCTCTTCAAATCCGGCATCACTCACCTCCCCATTCAATAACAACAATAAGTTCATAAATTGATGTATTTTTTCTTTTCTTCTCTCTTGTTATTTATTCACAGTGTAATATGTTATACAGAATTGGGAAATGTATCCTCTACTGAACAAATAAATAATAATAATATCCCCTACTTCCGGAATGTAATATATCCCCCAGCAGATCACAATGAATCCACCTTCGACAAACTCAACAACAACAACAGGACATCCCTCCTTCGGACTAAGATCACCACAGAACCTCGCACAGAAACATCAAGAAGGAGACACTAATACACAAGACAGTGATACGACAGAAAGAAAAAAAGGTTACGTCTCCCCGGAGAAAGGCAAAGGATAACACTGCAAGGACTGGTCCCAGGAACCAACCGAATTTGAACCCAGATTTTTCTTTTTCGTTTCTTTCTTAAACTGTAATCTTACACCCCCTTCTTTATTCTCGTTACTAAACACTCTGCAAACTCCTCTCACTAATTCTTGACAATTCTCCATATTTCCACTACCCACTTTAGTACCCGATACTTCCCAGGAAATCCTTCCCTACTTCTTTCCTTCCTGATGATGTTCCGGGTTCCAACCGTCGTACCGATGTTCATCCCAGTCCGACCAACTCTTGCTGGTCACCTTGCATCAATCATTCATATCCCTTCCTAGTATTAATACTTACATCTCAAAGCTAATAATAATACCTCACTATCTCAAACATAACTTACTAGAACATAGACCCTGCTTAACATTCATATTCATGTATTCTTGTATTCATAAATAATATTAATGCCAATCACTAACACATATTTACTTCCTACTATTACTAACCTTTATCTTTATCTTCTTAACTAGCAGAATGATGTAAAACCAACTTTGTTCAGAATAACCGAACAAATTTGGTTCTTCACACTGGGGCATTCAAGCCAATGTCACAGAAAATGGAAAGTAAAGGATGAATCAAAGAAAAGCGGGGGAATTCGTAAAAAATCGCAGAACTGACGCCCTGGGTTAATTTTCAGGTACCAGGTCATAAGCGCATACCTCCGAAATTATTTTGACTACTTTTTGATCCATCCGTATACATAAAATAATAATCTTTCTATGTAATCATATTTTATATATTGTTCAGCCAGGAAAATAAAATTACTATAGTTGTTGATTCCAGCGTAAAAAAAGGTTTCTAATGGTATACAAAGCGAGAGAGATAAAACTAATTGCAAGAATCAAAAGAGGGAACATTTCTGAACGTTTACTGAAAATTGGAGCCAATTCCAAATAATAACATAGGTGCAGGTAAGATTTTATTAAAATGTTACATTTAGGCCATATTTGGAACATATGTACCCAATATGACCTAGTATTTTATTCTTTCGCATAAAAAACTGCAACAGAAATTGTGACATATGAGATTTGCACAAAGAAATGCCAGTGTTTACAAACCAATAAACAAAGGTGCAGCATGTCACAATTTTTCACCAGAAGAATATGTGTTACACATATGAGTCTGGACAAATGAAAGATTCACTATCATCCTAAGTGAGTCCCACATACTCTACGTGAACATAACAAATGTCACATTTGCGCATCTCCTTCACTATATATTCCCATGTAGGCCATATTGAGTCTAGCTTACCTAAGTCTAAACTAAGTACATTTTTGTAAAGTACAAATTATGAGCCATCATAATATGTACTAGAGATATTAATACCTATCACTTGAAAGATGTAGTAAGTAATAACATCCTTATAAAATATTAGATCATCTAGAACGCAATCACGACGTTCGGTTATTTCGCTTCTTTGTCTTCAAGTTACTGTAGTATAGGTACTGCCAACAGGTTCAATCACGTCATTAGGACAGTCTAAATAACATACTACCGTCATCTGTTGAATTAACAATGTAACTACTTGCAAATGGCAAATAGGCCATATTGGGTTTAGCTACCTTATATACCAGTATAATACCGACTGTTAGTGATAAAATAACTTCTCATAATGCAACTTCATAAGTTGTTTACCAGATTAAATCATAATTCATACTTCTTACACATTTTCTCCATTCGAGTCAGAGCCAAAATAACAAAACAACGTCATAATCCTTATAGAAACCGAGTTCTCAAGATGTACATACAGGGAGTTTCATAAGTAATAGCGCAAACTAACACAGGTGAAAGTACACGATAATAGAAGCAAAAGAGTCTCAGTAAACATGGGTCTGCAAACGAGCCGTTTTCGAGATAATTGCGAATTTGTGATTACAAGCTGCCACTGACTTCATTGTTTGTAAACGTCGTCCTAGTTGGTAAAATGCTAATAATGTGTGCTAATGTGTGGTTAGAAGCCGTCACTGATTGCATTTTGTAAACACCGAGTGCTTTACTCCTTGCGCGTTCCGAGGTTTGCTTTTTGTTGACAAAACAGAACATTTCCGAGAGGTGGCGTTGTAATCAAACAGGATGGATACAACAATCAGTACACAGTTTGAGTAGAATGTTCAATAAAAGCAATCAGATCTCCAGAGACTTTTATTACTGTATTATTAGAAACTTGGACGACGTTTACAAACAATGAAGTCAGTGGCGGCTTGTATAATCACACATTCGCAATTATCTCGAAAACGGGTCGTTTGCAGATCCATGTTTACTGAGATTTTCTTGCTTCTATTATCGTGTACTTTCACCTGTGTCAGTTTGCGCTTTACTTTTGAGATACCCTGTATACAGGCAAGTTACTAATCTGTGACATCATCAGAAATAGTCTAAAATATTGAAGACTAATTCCAGAGGTTACAGACTGAAGTTTAGAAGCAGTTTTATTAATACCGTATTTTATTTCTTTGTTTATAATTCATAAAACATTTAATGAAAAAATATAACCCACTAAATTTACAAGTAGTAGTAATTTCTTAAAGAGAAATTTTAGAGTTAGAAACAAATACATTCGCAATCTAAAGATGTTCCCCTTTTAAAAAATGTACAGCACATTGCTCTTCACTGATATATAACTGACCATCAAGGTTGACATTTTTCTATAATTGCTCACAAACAATAAATATTTGTCCAATGGGAAAGGACGTGTCACGCTCAATGTATGCACATTGGGTACCTGTTCTGATAAAAATTCCCAGGAATCCTGGCCTCGAACCGAGCCGACACGTATGCAATAAATAAGCATTGACGGCAATGCGTCAACATGTCACACGAAATGCATTCCTGTTGGTTGTGCATCCCCGCATCGCGTTAAAACAACAATGGTAATTATCGATGGCTCTCTAACTAGGAAACCACATCTGACAACCATAACTTTTCCCGCACCGGAAAAAATAAATAAAAACCAACCAAACCAATAATCTCGATTACCAGAATTCATTTTTAAAAAGTGATTTAACTGGTAATTGCCACCGGGTGAGGTCCATTACATAAACAAATCATATCCGATGATTGTTCACGATGCCTTTTCGCGCCAAATCGCAAGCCCCCCCTCAGGAAAGGCTTTGTAGGGATTCGGATGTGGAAATTTACCCCTCCCTCCTTTCTCTCTCACTCTATTCGAACCACCTATGAAAGCTTACAAAGCGGAAATGTACTACTAACCGGATGTTATTCAGGTGTGCAGCGTCAGGTCATTTGTGGTTTCGGCCTGGAACACGAATCCCGTGAACAAAGGAAAAGGGCCAGATACCGCCGGCGTGCAGAGATTGGTGATGCCACACGGTGATGATTGGTACAGAATGAAGTTAAAGGTGGTGTCACATTATCCGCTGTATTGAAAGTACAGTCAGATGATAGTGCAACATCATCTGTTGCTTACAGAGTATATTCGTGGATTACATAGATTATCTACATGATATTTTTACAGTGTATATTCGGACATCATACGTTGATTACAGAGGATATTGGAACACAACTCGCTGATTACAGTGCATATTGCAATATTTTCCGTTAAATGCAGAGAATACTGTAAAAATACTATTGATTACAGTGCATATTGTACATTAATCGTTAATTATAGAGGAGATTGGAACAATACTCGCTGATTACAGTGCATATTGGAATATTGTCCGTTAAATGTAGAGTATACAGGAACAATACTGTTCATTACAGTGCATATTGGAATATTATCCGTTAAATGCAGAGAATACTGAAAAGATACTGTTGATTACAGTGCATATTGTAACATTAATCGTTGATTATATAGATTGGAAGATATTGGAAGAATTAAGTGAATATTTACAGGGGAGATATTCCACTATAGCTCTTTTCCCGTCTTACGGCGAGCGCTCTCCAAGCTGGCAAGGGAAGTGGGGACCGGGGAAGCTACCAATCCAGCGCGATAAGAATCGCAGCAGCCTGCAGAACGAGGTGCGCGTAATACTTCCTCCAGCCACGTCGTATCTCTCGGCGCCACAGCTGTTGTCTGGTTGGTCTGCTGCGTATACCCCGCTCCCCACTACCCTTTCCAGCATATAGAGCGCCCGCCGTAAGAATAGAAAAGACCTATAGGCTATCTTAGTCTATAGCCGATTGGCCGCAAGTCCAAGGAGCTGCACAAAAATGAGACGCATAAGAATCTAAGTGTAATGTTTTATCGAAGTTTAATGAATAATTTGTAATCAAATAATTCTATAAATACTGTTTATTTGAATTCTTATATGTTCACATCAACCGACAGCCGCCTTGCTGCCTTGCCATTGATGGTTGGCAGGTTCGCTTTTCGACCTGAGCATATGCGTTCAATCAATTCAATTTAATCAAATCCATGTAATCATCATCATCGTCCCGATTGGCTGAAATAAGCAGAAAAGCCACGTTAAATACAAGTGCACCCTGGGTTTTATTTAGGATGCGGAAGAAACGAAAGAGTGAGAGAGAGGTAGATATTTAGAAAAAAAATACGGGGGGTTCGTTCATAATTGTATTATTTATTACTTTTTGATTTTAATTGATTGATTTAGTTCATATTGTTCCGCTTTTCTGCCACTTTTTACTAATCGCGAAGATGAGGATGAATGATGATATGGATGCAGCGACAATCAGAAATATACATGGACAGCACATAACACAAGTCCCCGAAACCTGCCCCACACCTCCAGCACGTAACAAACTCTGAGGTTCGTGGGATCAAACTAAGAACACTTAACCATTGATGTGGGTGACATAGCTCATTTAATCATTTATCCTCAACGGTGACCACTCACCCCTGGCAGATAACTTAATGGTAATGGGCAAGAGGTTACTTTTCACACTTGGAAATGGCAAAACACAAGCTAGTGGATTTATACCTTCAAGTCTAGATCAACATGTTTGGAAAGGAATACACCTGTCTGTCTCTGATGATAAAGTTCCGCTGATGGCTGATCGAATGTCTGTGTGTGTGTGTGTGTGTGTGTGTGTGTGTGTGTGATTGTGGGGGTGAGTGTGTGTGTGTGTGCAGTAGCGGCTATTAGGGAGGCAGTTGCCCCCACTTTTAGCTACTTTTACCCTTCACTATGATAAACCTTATGGATCAAGGGAAAGTAAACTGCCCCCCCCCCCCCCCCAGTTGTGGCACCTTACCTCCTTTGTTTCAGAACCCAATCGCCGCCACTGTGTGTGTGTGAGTGACCAGGCAGAATAAGTAATACATAATACATTTATGAACGCTCACCCAAATTTATTTCTCAAAATATCTTCTTTTTTTCACTAATGGGGGACCGAAACCCCATCAGCCCCCCTTGGCTACCTCTCATACACACTGGAAAGCATTGATTTTTCATTAGTGATTACAACATTGGAAACACATTGGGAAGTCTTCGAAATTACACATTTCTAAAGTGCGTATTTCATCCGGTTCACAGCATCCAAACCCCGACTGTTTTTTTCCCCATAATGAATCATGCAGAAAATTTACCCACGGTCAGATTGGTAACAATTTGTGTGAAACCGTATGGAAGATCTACATGATAGGTAATAGGAACAATGGGTATCAATACATCCAGCACTCTCTGAAGAATGATATAATCAGTTGTGCAAAACCAGTGTCTGAGAGTTGTGAAGCGGGATTGTTGTCAATGAAATACACAAGAATGAAATAACAAAAGGGTTAATACCATCTGTGTTTCACGCATGGGCGTATATATAGTTCACGTAACGGGTGGGGGGGGGGGGGTCAACTTTTTGTATGATTAGGGTTGCTATATTTCATAAGTGAAAATCTGGGACACAGCTGACCTGAAGCTTGTTAGGCAGCAGGGTGGAGGAAGGAGGTGCTGGACAAAGTTGTGTGTATGTACATATCCATTATCATAATCTTTACACTTCTTAAAAAGAAACAGAAATCTACTTCGAAGTATATCATTGACATAGGCGTGCGCAGACCCTCTGATTAGGGGCGACAAAAGCCTCGAAAGTTCAGTGTGGAAAGAAAAATCTTACTTCATCTCGCTCTTTTAGTTTTTTGCTTTGAGGGTGTGTGTGTCTGTAATATTATATATATATATATATATATATATATATATATATATATATATATATATATATATATATATATATATATATATATATATATATATATATATATATACTGTATAAATTTTTATCCATCAATTTTTCTCACATTTATAAACACTAATCTGCTACAATAGATGTGTCTATGTAAAAGGAATACATAAAAAATAAATAAAAACTGAAGTCTGCAACTAAAGTCAGTTCTTTTTTATGAACACTAAACTTATACTGTACACAAACTGAAAACATGTATAAACTGGCCAGGAAATTAATTTGAAAATACCTTTCAAAGTCAGGGAATTTGTTTTGCCAAATAAATGAGAACCCTGTTCTAATTTATTAAACTTTTTTTTTCTTACATAAATCACACATTATATCAGGAACAAAATACTTGTTACAAAATGCCAAGTAATGATTTGCACTGTAGTCATGTATACATGCTTTGAGAATTCAATTAAAATTCAACTGATGCCCAGTTCATCCAGCCTCTGTTAAAACATGTGCAATAGTTTACAGGCCAATAAAAATTAAAGATAACATTAAAAAAATTTTGTTTGCCCAACCTTGAAGATTTGATTTTAACATGGCATTAACTAATGCTCTGCTAGAGGCATTCTGTAATATTTGTAATATCATCATACCTCGACTCAACTCTTAACAAGCCAAATATTCCAGTCTTATAAATTTTTCTAAAATAAAAACTTATTTATTCAAAACTATGTTCGGTAAAGTTTTCATACCCGTCAAACGTATTTCTTCCATTTTACAGGAGAAAGTACTTACCGAAATGAGTTTCTGTATACTTTACGAACGTCTCGAAAGTGTTTTTTCTCCTCGCTTAATTTATTTTGCCGGTAAACCATGTATTTTTCAACATGAATGTCTCTCCGATGCACGAAAGCTGTTCCCTTGATGTCCTTCTACTACGTGAACCAAATGTTGCGTGCGTTTGATGATGTAACAAGCGGTCAGTGTTTCCAACCACGCAGTTATGCAACTGTGAAATGAATTATCTTCAATTTTTCTAATGTTAAATAACAATTTTAACTATGTTTGCCTTACCTAACCTAACCTTGCCTTGCATGGTTAGTGGGGCTATTTATGAATGGTTCGTGGGGCTATCCGTGCATGGTTCATGGGGTTTCCGAACCTGGAAAAAATACAAAATCAGGTATTTTTCGGTTAAGAAGGTTGGAAACACTACACAGCCACTGATCATCGACAACGATAGTCAAGATTTGCCCACCATATTGTGTGTAACGCAACCCAAAAACAAATGAACAATAATTACTCGATATAGAAAATAGTGTTATTTAAATTATTTTAATATTTTGAAGAAAAAATACTATAATTTTTTGAAGGATGCCCCTCACACACTACCCCTTTATCTGCCTATAACCAAAACTTGCTTTTCAGAGAAACATCAAAGGAGCTACAGCCTGATACATTGTAGTTTATTATGAAGAAATTGAAACAAATGAGACTACGTATCCCTATTAAAACAGTTAATGAACATCACATAACCTTTTCGCTACTCTGGAAAATCACATTGCCTCTATTAAGCCCGGAACACTTGAATTGCTAATACAATTATCATCATATGTCTTCAAAACCAGGTGTGAGTAATTGGAGGATTGAAATTTCCTCTTCTGGATGTGAGGCTGAGATGCACACCAATAGTCTCAAACCACTAGTCGCTGGTCTACATGGTCCTTAAAAGTGACATAAAAATTTGCAACACTTGCGTTTACATTAGTGGTTGATTCTGAAATTGCTTCACCCTCATAATTCTCTTCTACTTCTATAGTTAATTTGTGATGATGTGTAAATGAAATTGGTGAATTGAAGCTAACATCTGTGTTGGAGTGGTTTTGTGTAATGCTCTTCGAAGCCAGGAGGTCATAAGTTTGAATCTTGGTTAAGCCATAGATTTATCATTGTATCCTCATTTCATGACATCGTCATTCATCCCCATCATCACAATTAACCTAGACATGCTGAAAGTAATGTAAACTAATCCAAATCCAATAGAGATAAAATAGATATATCAGGATGAGTCATAAATTTGTAGCATTTTGTGGAACAGAGGCCGATGCTCCTCCAAACAGGTGTGAAATGTGTAGTAGAGTAAAGTGGGCACTGGTCATCATCTGTACACACCCAGGGGCTTAGCAATTGCGATTAAGATGTTTGAGGTCCTTTTGTTTGTGTACCACTGCTTATAAAGTAGAAATTTATAGCATAGCATCTGAAGGGATAGTGCATCCTACAAAAATAAATCTAACTCTTTTGGTCTAAAGATATCAGTCTTACAAGCCGTACATTTATTGTACGGACAAAGGTCTGGAGCATACGTCCGTACATCTACGATCAGGGCCATACGATTGGCAACGCTGCGCTTTCACCACTCGATTTCCCTCCTCCTCGTCTAGTCTGTCGCTATGCACGGTTAGCTGGGACAGGGTATAGTGGTGCTCATAGGGTGATCAGACACACACATTCAAAAAGGAGGACAGACCATGGCGAGAAATGAGGATTAAGTCATAAAAAAAGAGGACACCGAAAAAAATGGCAGCATTTGCTATTACTCATAATATTTTTTTTCTTCATAATCTTGTGTAGTAGTAGTTGTGCGTTTATGTTTTTTTCTTGTGTAGTGGTTGTTATGTGTTTGTGTGTCTTGTGCAGTAGTTGTGCTGTCTAGTGTGGTTGGGATTGTCTTGTGTAGTAGTTATGCTGTCTAATGTGTTTCTGTTTGTCTTGTGTAGTATCGGTGGTGTGTATGTATGTGTCTTGTGTTGTAATTGTGCTGTCTAGTATGTTTGTGTAGTAGTTGTGCTATCTAGTATGTTTATTTTGTGTTGCGTAGTAGTTGTGCTGTCTAATTTGTTTGTGTTTGTCTTTGTGTAGTAGTTCTGGTGTGTAGTTTGTTTATGTTTATATTGTGTAGTACTTGTGGTGTGTGTGTGTTTATATTGTGTTATAGTTGTGATGTGTTTGTGTGTGTCTTGTGTAGTAGTTGTGCTGTCTAATGTGTTTGTGTTCGTCTTGTGTAGTAATTGTGCTGTCTAATATGTTTGTGTTTGCCTTGTGTAGTAGTTCCTCCATTCATATTGGGGGTTAGGCGTAGAGCTGACAACTCTGCACTGTAAAAAAAATGTCAAGAAACAGCAATATAAGGCCATGGATGTTCCCAAGGTAAAATATTCCGGAGGTAAAATAGTCCCCCGTTCGGATCTCCGGGTGGGGACTACTTTGGGAGGTCCCTGGACTAAGGATAAGATCTACATTACGAATTAGGATATTAAATTAGGCACCTGGAATGTTCTGAGCCTCTACCGGCCTGGGACATTTCAGTGTACAGTTAATGAGATAGTTAAGTATAAATTAGATGTAGTAGCTGTCCAGGAAGTTAGGTGGCCAGAAGAAGGGAATTGTAAAACTAAAAATTATACTTTTTCTATGGTGGTACTGAAAATCATAATTTTGGAACAGGCTTTTTCATAAATAATAGAATTATCTCGGCTCTTAAAACAGTAAAATTTATTAATGATAGAATATCATATGCAGTTTTACAGGGTAGGTGGTGTAAAATTATTTTAATAAACATACATGTACCAACGGAAGATAAAGATGATAATACTAAAGATGATTTTTATACAGAGTTAGAACAGGTCTTTGATAAATTTTCTCAGTATGATATGAAAATTCTGTTAGGTGACTGTAATGCACAGATTGGCAAACAAGAGACATTTAAACCCACGATTGGTAAAGAAAGTCTTCATGAATTAAGTAATGATAATGGTATAAGATTGATTACTTTTGCAACCTCAAAGAATTTAATTGTGAAAAGTACCACTTTTAAACATAAAGATATCCATAAATATACCTGGTCTTCTCCAGATGGTAAAACTCATAATCAGATAGATCATATTCTCATTGATAAGAGAAGGCATACTAGTATAATTGAGGTTCGTACACATAGAGGTGCTGACTGTGCCAGTGACCATTATTTAGTAATTTCTAAATTAAGAGAAAGACTCTCAGTGATAAATCATAAGCAAAAAAATCTAAAAGTTCTAAAATTTGATACAGGAAAGTTTACTGATGAAAGAATTAAGAAAGATTACCAAATTAAACTGTCAAATAGATTTGATGTTTTGCAAGATTTAAATGATGATGAAAATATAAATGAAACAGACGTAAATAAGAATTGGGAGCACATACGTAATGCAATAGAATTAGCAGCTAAAGAAAGTATAGGATACCATAAACCGAGAAAAAGTAAGCCATGGTATGATAATGAATGTCATAATGTAATAGAAATAAGAAATCAGGCTAGACTTAGGTGGTTAAATAACTCTGATGATACAAATCTAAACAATTATAATAGAATAAAGCGAGAAGTTAACCGCACGTTTAGAAGTAAAAAAAGAGATTACTTGAAAAGCAAAATTAACGAAATTGAAACAAACAGCAAAAATAAAAATATCGGAGATTTATATAAAGGTGTAAATGAGTTTAGAAAGGGGTGGCAACCTAAAGTAAACTTGATAAAATATAAAGACGGTGATTATCTAGCTGACCCAAGCGATATTCTAAATAGATGGAAGAACTACTTTAATGACCTTTTAAATGTCCATGTAGGAGATAAATCAGAAGTCCACACAACAGAACCTTTAGTTCCAGAATCTAACTTGACTGAAGTTAAAGATGCTATTAAAAGGCTAAAGAATAACAAAGCACCTGGCATTGATTTAATACCAGCGGAGTTAATTAAATATGGTGGAAATTCATTAATATGTCAAATTCATAAATTAATTTGTTTAATATGGAATAAAGAAGAAATCCCTCAACAGTGAAAGAATCCATAATTGTTCCTGTGTTTAAAAAAGGTGATAAAATGAACTGCAATAATTACCGTGGAATTTCTCTACTCTCAACAACATATAAAATATTATCTAACATTTTTTTAACAAGACTAACCCCATATGCTAATGAAATTATAGGTGATTATCAATGTGAATTTAAACGTAACAGATCACCTACAGATCAAATTTTTCACTTCAGACAGACACTTGAAAAAAGTGGGAATATAATCAAAATGTCCATCAGCTATTCATTGATTTCAAAAAAGCATATGATTCTGTCAAAAGAGATAAAATATATAATATATTAGTAGAGTTTGGAATACCTAAGAAGCTTGTTAGTATGATAAAAATATGCACCAGTGAAACAGAAAGTAAAATTCGTGTGGGTATTAATATGTCTGACAAATTTACAATTCATGATGGGTTCAAACAAGGAGATGCATTATCTCCATTGCTCTTTAATTTTGCCTTAGAATATGCTGTTAGGAAGGTAAAAGAAACTAAAGAAGGACTAAAATTAAATGGTGTGACTCAGTTGTTAGATATGCAGATGATGTAGACTTACTGGGGGATGATGTGAATACAATTAAGAATAATGCTAAAATATTTTTTAAAACTGTTAAAGAGATAGGTTTGGAAGTTAACAAAGAGAAAACTAAATATATGCTTACAAGCCGAAACCAAGTGTTAAGTAATAATCAAAATCTAATTATTGATAACTCGTTTGAACCAGTTTCCAAATTCAAATACTTAGGAGTAATATTAACAAATGAAAATTATATTAAAGAGGAAATAAAAAGTAGGCTTAATTCAGGAAATGCATGTTACTTCTCTCTTCATAAACTTTTGTCTTCTCGTTTAATATCTAAGAAATAAAAGTTAAAATATACAAAACAGTAATTTTGCCTGTAGTATTATATGGATGTGAAACTTGGTCCCTTACATTGAAAGAGGAACATAAATTGAGAGTATTTGAAAATAAGATCCTTAGGAAAAGCTTTGGACCTAAAAGGGATGAGGAGACAGGTGAGTGGAGAAGGTTACATAATTTAGAACTACATAATTAGTATTCATGTCCAGATATTATTAGAATAATTAAATCAAGAAGACTTAGGTGGGCAGGCCATGTGGCACGAATGGGAGAGGAAAGAGGAGTTTACAGGATTCTTGTTGTTAAACCTGATGGTAAGAGACCTGTAGGAAGGCCAAGACGAAGATGGAGGGACAACGTTGAGATGGACCTAAGGGAAATCGGTAGGGATGGAAAAGAGTATATGGAACTTGCTCAAGATAGGGAAAGATGGAAGGTCTGTGTTGCTGCAGCCATGAACCTTCGGGTTTAAGAAGGCTAGGGAGTTAGTTAGTTAGTTATATATACTGTACATATATTTTATTATTTAAATGCATTACATAATCAATTCATCCTCCCCATAACAAATCAACAGCAAAAAATATATAAATTGTCTCTGAAATGTTCGCGGACCTTTACAATTGATTGATTGATTGATTTGTTTTATTTTACTTTGCTTTTTGTGCCACTTTTGGCTAATTTGCGAAGATGGGAATGAGTGATGATATGATGAAATTGACGAATGGACACTCACAAACATCTATACCCAGGCCAGGATTCGAACTCGGGATCCCTGGAGTCGTAGCGCGATGTGCTAACCACTCTGCCACGGGGGCGGCCTCCGAACAAATGTTCGACAAAACTGTTTAGCAGCAACAGTCTGAAGTTGTTAGTTGTTATTATTTCTCTCTCTCTCTCTCTCTCTTTCTAGTAATTTACAATGCAGTACAGATAAAAAGTAAATTGCAAGCGAAGAGAGGAAGAAAAATTTCTGATCCAAATTTTTGCAAACTGAAAACAATATTGATTTAATAGGGCACACAAAATTTCATGGGGCGCCGTGGCATTCTCTTTACATTTCTTTCATTTAGATTGTTTGGCGCCAAGGGTAAACTCCCGATAAAATTTGAAATTGAGTGAGCAATTACCCCTCTGTGCCCCACTGAAGGTCCTCTTGGCCGTCTGGAAGAAATAATGCAAGAAGGACGTAAAAAGTAATACCATCTTGAGTGTCCTTTGTCCTGACTACTCTTAGATTCGGCTAGCCTTGCTTTCTTTTACTTCAATATTTGCCCCCCCCCCGAATTGATTTCCGTCCAATGCACCCCTTACCTCGTAGTTGCTTTGAAATTTCATCAGCTTTAAAATGTGTATAATATTGTATAATAACGGCAATAAGATTCCTCTACACTAAATTTCTAGGTGAAGGTATAATATAAGGAAATGGACATCTGGAAGGGGGACAATGTCAATTTATAAGTTCATATTTCACAGGTATAATTTTATTTCAGTTACAGTATTTTACATTAATTATTATAATGGGGATGCGGGAATATGATAATTTCAAATTCAAGTGGTGTTTTTTGAGGGAGCAACACTATTATCGGGGTAATATGTCCCATGGAAAAATACATTGCTTGTCCCTCCGTTGAAAAAAATCTGCGGACGCCCATGATTAGGGGTGGCATTTTTTTTTAATATCTCGTATAGAATACTGACATGTTCACAGTCCCCCCTTTTGAGGTGCCCAACATAATCTTGCACTGCATGAAAACAATTTGGTTAGAACAAGTGACGTTGTTTCAAACTTTTCACAGGTTACACAGTGAAGAAACTGAAGAGCTTGCTGAAATATTTCTCTTCTACTAGTAAATTGTTAGGTCTGTAGTTTAATTACTGAATACAATTCCACAAGCCACACTACTTAGTATTGATGCTTTTCTGTTTATCTTGTGTCAAACAACTTGAGAATGTTACGGTGTTTGCCTGGTTTTCTTGCACTGCGTTTTTTTTAAAAAAAAATCCTTTTAGAAAACTCGATGGAAAAAATATAACTGATTTGACAGTCCCAACGCAGTTTCTTATCGCAGAAATTCCGAGACTATCAGCAAATTGCATACATTTGGTCTGCAGTCCCATCTAGTGTGTGAAATTACGTAATTCGTCTCGAATTTAGGAGAATAAAATAAGTCCGAAGAAATATTTATGAACAAGCGAATATACAGTAAAAACTGCATATCCCGGAACCTCTATAAGAAGGAATCCTGTAAATACGGAAAAAAGTCCCCAGAACGGACCGATTTTATACATGAAAATGACCTGCTTAAGGCGGAAACCTCCTTAACGAGGAAACGGAACACCATTTAAAGACCAACGAGATGTTTTTATACTCAGTAAGACGGAAATGTCTGCGCTTATTATTTTTCGCTTGCAAGAAAACAATGCAATACTGTAAGTGGAACACGCCTCTGTTGCCACTCGCTTATCGATAACATTGACGTTATGAAAGAATGCGCTACAATACTCATAGCTGTTACGATTCCGTTTCTTTCTTTGATCTCTTACCCTCTTTCTGCACCTTTCTTTGTCTATTTCTCCTCTGTTCTTTCGTCATCTTTCTATTTTTCTTCTTATCTCTCTTTGTTTCTTTCTTTTCCTTCACTTTTATCTCAATCTTTCTTCACCTCTCTTATTCAATCTTTCAATCTTTCTCTTTCCCTCTATGCACATCGCGCTACGACGCCAGGGGTCCCGGGTTCGAAAATATACATAAGTACGTACTGTACGTTCTTACGATACTGTAAAAAGTGTACAAACATGTTGTGTAGTTACATAATTGTAATCTCTGCTATGCTTATTACGACTGTATCGCATTTTTATTCATGTACCTACATGCATTAGTACTCTACATTATAAGTAATGCGAAATGTAAATCTGTCTTTTCATTATTTCCTGCAGCGCTCTATACTGTATTTAAAGTCAACCCTGTATAAGAAGGAAAACTATTAAGACGGAAAATTTTGCTCTGAACCATCATGTTCTGGGATAGACAGGTTTTACTGTAATAGGAAATCTGGTGATTTTATTGAACCATAAGGGGAGACCCGTTGAACCCCACTTAAATACGACCATGGTTTCACGGTTTGAATAATCGGAACAATGGAAATAACTGGGGAGAAATTTCAGCAAAAATGTAGTTCATTGTTGACGAATGAGTATTAGAAAGTGTGAAAGCCTGGTCTGTTGTTGACAATAGAGCTAGAGAGATTGGAATGGATTTAGGTGGTACTCTTCAAAAACAGACACAATCTCTTATTGTGGCAATGAAAAACAAATTTCAATGGAACCTAGCTCAGACCATTTTTCGCATGGGTGTGCATTTCATGTATGAGGTAAAGCCTGAATAGTGAGTTAATACTTTTTCACTCAATTTTACAAACATTTGAACAAGTTTTTTTTTCCACATTGAAAAACCGCAGCACGATGTTGTTAATTACACCCTCTAGATCATATTTGAACACAAGCGAGTAATGTTTAATTACTATCTCTACTTTCCATGACCTTTCAGCATTTCGTTTCGAATATTCACAGCCCGTTGCATCTGAAAGAGATCTGTATAATTTGGTTGCAGTCTTTCTGATGTTTATTACAGATTTTGCCTTCAATTTTCACAAGCAGTGTATGAGAGAAATCCATTGGAATGAGTGCAGTTGTATGATCCGATTTGCTGCAACCCTCCATTGAAATTGCTTTTTGAAAAAAAAAGTTACAACGTTTATCTACGGCTCCTTATCACTGAATATATAGTAACCGTGCCAGAATGATTTTGCCCCTTGCCCTCAAGCAATGTTCATACCAGGGTTATTAAAGGTCCATGAACCCATACATTCTAACGGGACCGGAACCTTTTTTCTCGCACAATTTAAATTCGGTCCAAGTTGCGTATTGTTACATTGAAAAAAGGTTCCGGGACCGTATTTCAATTGTTCCCGAAAAGGTTCCTGGACCGTATTTAAATTGATGCGGGGAAAAAGGTTCCTGGACCGAATTGAAATGATTTAAATATGGAAAGGTTATACACTGTCTAGAACTCATTTACGTTTGCTGATTTTCTCTCCCAGTCCGGGATTGAATTTATTTACAATTACAGACAAGGCTTGACCGATTAAAAGTTGCCTTCTAAAAATGTCCGCGAGTACGTCTTACATTGGAATGTCACACTGCGGTTGTAGAAAACGTAGCGCAGGGAATAAATCAAAAAGCTGTTGTTCTCTCGTGGGCCAGATTCAAAAAACTCCCTTGTCGAAGAGTTACTGTACATAATGCAATGGACTATATGGCGTCACATTGAATTCAAACAAACCCGTCACGTGTTGCTCCAGCATCCGATCCAGGAACCGCAGCCAATAGGAGCCGTCGACGAGGTAACGTGAGGCTGCTGCTGTGTTCCCAGCAGATATTACAACAGGGAACGGGAGTGTTGCTACAACCAAGTGAAGAAACGCGCGCGAGAGAATGGGACTACATGAAGAGGGGCAACGGAACTGCATCGTTTGCGTTTCGCCCATTTCTACTTTGTACAGTACCTTAGATTATCGAGACAGCCAGCACCTGGATTAGTCTTTCATGCTCAGAAGTGGATAATTGTTTATCGGCAGGTTCGTATTCGATCCAAGTTGCGTATTGTTTCATTTCAATAAGGGACTTGGACCCTATTTAAACTGATTCTGAAAAAAAGGTTCCTGGACCGTATTTAAATTGATCGGGAAATGAAGTTCCTGGACCGAATTGAAATACTTTACACATAAAAAGGTTCTTTACGGTCCCCATTTACGCTTGCTGATTTTCTCTTCTGGACCGGAATTGAATTTATTTAAAATTCATGGACCTTTAACAACCCTGGTTCATACTTTTAGGACAACTTTTAGGGCAACTTATTATTTTTCAAAGTTTCAATTCCAAACATGCTTTTAATGCGACTCAAAAGTACCGTATTTTACCAAAAGTCGCAGATTTTATGACAAATGTTTTGCAAAAAAATGGGGTGCGACCATCATGTGAAGCTTTTTTATTTTTTAAAAAAAATGTGCTGGAATTACCGGTACTAAAATACTATTTATTACTAGGTAAACTGTCTTTGGTGCAAGATTAGGATGCACAGAATATTGAATAATTCAGATCGACTGTCTTCGTTGACAGTTTAGAGAAGATTCTTTCGGTTTGAAAAAATATAACATATTGGTTGTTATTGATTTGTGCATTATAGTCGAAATATTACACTTGAGAAAATTTACTACAGTGTTACCAAGTACGGAATTACAAAATTTTATTTCCTGTGTCCGAAGATTCTGCGACGCTATCATTGGTTTCCTTATCTGACGCACCGATGCGACGATTAAGAGAAGGTTATAAACTAATTTTCGGACTGTAAAAACAGGGTGCGACGATTATGGATGAAATACGGTAATTCAAGGAAATAAAAACTAATAATTTATGAAATAGTTACAAATAAATATCATGGTAATAAATAGTTTCTGGACGTATACACCACATGCATGGCGTAATTATAAGCAATCATAGTAATACGTAACCCCACCATTGAACAGCTCCTGTCCAATGTATATTTAAGTTGTACTCAACTGTAATTGATAATCATTATCTGTCTTTATGGATGATTAAATATTCAAATTTAAATATAAAACGGTTGCATACAGCTTTTGTAAATTAACAGGCATACTGTTAAATTTTTACGCTACAATGTTGTAAATGTCTCGGTCACTTGTAACACTGTACTCAGTTGGCACTAGTTTTGATGGGGCCTCCCCGATGGCGTCGTGGTATCTTCATCGCCTTGTAATCAAGGGGAGCCGGGTTCGATACCAGATGGAGGCCCATAGTGGTTCATATCCAACTGTAAATTGTAGGTCCTGTCCCGATTAGCCTATCTGCGCATAAAGCGGACTTAAAAACTTGAACTTCTTTTGATGGAAACGTAGTACCATGTTTCGTAGAGTGTAGCTACGAATCTATGTGAATATTAGGTGGAATCAAATCATTTTCACAACCCTTATCGTAAAACCCAGAAAACCTTTTCTTCCAAGTTGTATTTTATTCATTTAACGCCCTTGTTCTAAATTTCTATATTTTTCGCAACGATGGGGATACATCGTTGAAGTGATTCATTGATTTCGTGTTTTAAGTCCACTTTATGCACAGTAAGGCTAATCGGGACTGGACCTACAGCTTAAAGTGGGATCTGAACCACTATGTGCCTCAACCGGGTATCGAACCCGGGACCCCTGATTACAAGGCGACGACACTGCGCCATCGCGTTGAAGTCAATGTTGGAGCAACCATAAAATGGAAAAAATAAGGAAATTCACCAAGTGTACGGAATTCAAACACAAACTGACAAACAGAATAGATTGGCAACAGTTACCAATATAATAAGAGACGTGTGAAATTTGTCCAACGCAACACAGAAAATTGGGAAGAGAAAAACCAACAAACCTTGGTATTTCACTTCTTTCCAAACGACAAATTTATTTTTTTGCCAATCTCGTCTAGTCTACTTGAAAATTCTATTATGGGTCGACGTTCTGTATCAGCCGCATCAATATTTCACTCCTCTATTTGTATCCAGGAGGCTTCTTGTAAGCGAAATATAAATATTGAAGATCTCACAATTGAGCAAATCATTTTATGCTCTGAAAAATAATTGTATTTTTGACGGATGATGAAGCGTGACTGAAATCTCACCAAAACTGAATTTGGATAGAATAACTCAGCAGAGAAAAGAAATAAGTAGTGAACTAAAACTTGTTTCAAACAAATAGAAGACAATACAACGCCTGTAGGTGATCCCATCTTAAGAGTGGGGTCTTACAGGCTTTTACTTTTGAGATCATCCCCCCCCCAAATGAAAGTGTTTTTATCAGAAAGGAAAATCCTTAACATTTGAAGAGAAAAGTATGAATATGCACCAAGGGTTATCATTTTCTACCCTCTCTCTTACAACCAACCCAGATCATCGCACAAAAACGTATTCGTTGTGGGCACGGGAGGAGTGGCACGGGAGGAGTGGGGCAAGAGGGGGCAGTTACCCCCCTCAATATTCTCATTTACAAATTTAGTGTTATTTTATTTTATTCTTTATTTTTCTTAATTTTGGGTGCGTCAGCACTTAGGCTATTTTTCACCCGTCACGTGATATGGGGTACAACCCCTTATCAGAACTAAGATAACATAACTATAATGTCGTGTAACTAATATATTAAAAATTCTGACATCGGTTAAAAGCTGAGGCTGTAAAGGGGCACTCAGTACACATAAGGATAAAACAGGACAACACACACACAGTCCTCCGAAGATTATAGTGACTGTAGGCCCAGACGCCAGAGCCTCGTTAGTCTGCAAAATCCAGTCCAGGGTGTACTACGTGGAAGGTCACTCCTTCCACTCCACAAATTTAGTGTACAGGAATTTTAGCACCGTTATTTAAAAATATTATGGTCTTAAAAAATTATGTATTTTCAAACCGACGAAAGTTTCAAGCAACTGCAGAGGGGAAGGGGAGTAGAATACATTATTTCCTATGTAATTTGACTATCAAATTTCTGTATATTAACACTCCCACATACTTTATTCGTTAGTTCTGTTATCTCTATGTAAGGGGTCCGGGTTCGATACCCGGTGGAGGCACATAGTGGTTCGGATCCCACTTTAAACTGTAGATCCAGTTCAGATTAGCCTTCCTGTACATAAACTGGACTTAAAACATCAAATCAATCAATCAATCTGTTATCTCTATGTGTCAAAATTACCCGCACATTGGAAATGAATAAATTATGTGTGGTTGTTCTGAATCTGTTGTACGAAAGCATATTTATTTGTAAATTCGTCCCTTAACTTCAGAGGGGAAATAAGGGGGGGCAGAGAACATTGGCTTGATTTTATTCGATTTGGTTTATTTTACTTCGCATTTCTGCGACTTTTGGAAGATGAGGGTGAGTGATCATATGATGAAATTGATGAAAGGACACTTACATAACAGACCATATTCAGGTCGGGATGCGAACCCGGGGCCTTTGGGGTCGTAGCGTACTGTAACAGCCATGGAGGCGGCTCAGA
Organism: Lepisma saccharinum; assembly: GCF_977018435.1. Taxonomy (NCBI): domain Eukaryota; kingdom Metazoa; phylum Arthropoda; class Insecta; order Zygentoma; family Lepismatidae; genus Lepisma; species Lepisma saccharinum. The sequence goes on along the minus strand of NC_139235.1, from coordinate 66,653,328 downwards.
GGATATTGGTGCTACGGAACATGGAATTCTTCAGATTTAGTGGTTTCTGGTGGACCCGGACACACACTATATACGCTACTGTTTTGTACCCATAAACACAATAAAACAGTGAGATGAGATGGAATGAGGCTTCTCTTCCCCTGATTGAACTTTTATCGAGACATTTGCCCCCCCCCCCCTCCCAATCAGATGGTCTGCGCACGCCTATGGTTGTTTGTATTTTCCACGATTTGGGAGTCTAAAAATAACAGTTTGCTGATTGTTACCACACGCTGCAAACATGTCACTAGACTTCCCTGAATGCCGATTTCAATGCACTCTTTTAATAAATGTTTATTTTCATTAGTTCGTTATAATCTATTTTGATAGTTATGTATTTGCAGTAATGCGGTTTCTCGACAATCATCTATTTTAATATAACATCACTCCCCTCGCAGTGTTTTTGTTGTATTTTTAACATTGTTCTGTATTAATACCTACAAAAAGTTATATTTAAAGTAAATAACGAGCATTACTGGCAGAAATAGCCCACAGGCACCGACAGGCACAGAGTGACCTGGCCGACTGCGACCTAATTACATGGCTATGTATTTTAAAAATAACATAATAACATAATAAATGTATTGCAAAATCATGTAGCACATACGTAAAATATTGATGTTCATTGTGCTCTTTAACGGTAACACCTAAAGTTTTTTTTAACATTAAGGCTATTATATTTCGTCACTAGAACAGTAAATATATAACATCGACATGTTTTTATTGGACGAAGATGGAAAAAGGAGTGCCGCCAAAAATCCACCTCGCTCCGGCAAAAAAAAATATCTTATCCGCCCCTGGTCATTGAATAGTCAGTCATTTCTGCTTTGAAGCCTCGAAAATGGTCGTTTCTGCAACAATGTGCCACCGAAGAACCATCATACATACCGACACCTACACACGTTGATTTCCACAACACACTAATGGAAACCTGGGTAATTCCCCCCAAAAAGTGAATAGCAGGATTTGACCATCACCCATCAAAGTACGCGTGCGATATAAAAACACTCCATCATAGATAACTACAAACCCAAATGGAACTGAGATTCAGAAAACCGCTTAATTAACATTGGAAATTGAATCAGGCAAGCTTATTATGGAACAAATATACATTTGATCATGGCAAATGTCCAGCGACACTAACTTCAATGACGGGGCAATGTCCAATCAACGCTAAACTAAATTTTAAAAGATTTAATGTGTTATTGTAGCGTTGCATACCGAACGACATTCATTACTAAGCACCGAGCAGGCTATTTAAAATGCTTTCATGCTCTGTGAAAGGTGTAACTATACCATTACAGAAATCAATATGGGAGTGGAAGGATGCGCATGTTTACCAAAAGGTTAAAATTACTTTATAATTGCTGCATTACGCTGAAATTAGCTTTGGAGAAAATCCATTAGGCTTCAGGGGACGTGTTTGTGCGTACACAAAATACGGAGGGCGACAGGGTGGAAAAGATATGGTGCAAAATGCACCATAAACAAGACGAGTATGAAGTTTATGTATTTTTGATGGTGTATTTAGTTTACTCGTTTAGTAGCATTACAATACGTGCTAAAAGTGAAATGGCAAAATATAATGGGTTGCTGCCGTCGGGAGGGTGAGCGTGAAACAGAAACCAAACTTTCTATTTATCCAATAGCTTACATGGCAGTTATTCCTAATAATTTATAGATAAATATCACATGCACTCAGAGGAGGAAGGATAATCATGGAAAACCAGGAAGAGGAAATTTAGTAATATGAAAGATGTCACTACTATCAAACAGTTAGCAATCAGCCCAGCCAGGAAATATTAATGGTATGCTAATGTCAGTTATTGCCGAGTTGGATTTACTGAGGCACCTAACCAGGAAATGTACTAGTAGGAGGATGACGCCTGAAGGACTGGGGATTGTTATGTGGAAAGAGAGGAGAAGAAAGAGTTGGGGAAAAAGAGTGAAAGGGAGATTCAATCGTGAGTCGTTGGTGAAGCAGGAATTGGGGATTATCTCGGCAGTTCCGAGGAGATTCACGTCTATCGCTGAGACGGAGTCTTTACTTTCATATCCAAATATGTGCCCGGCGCCTTCACCACTATATGCACAAATAGTCTAATCGAGACTGGATCTGCAGTGGAATCCGAACCACTGTGTAATGTGATCCTCCGTAGTGTATCGAACCCGGGACCACTTGATTACGAGGTGACAACGTTACAACCTCCACCATTGGGGAGGCCTAGCGAGAGAGAGTGAGAGAGAGAGAGATAGAGAGAGAGAAGAAGAAACAATGTGACAGAGATACAGCAAGATAAGGAGAGATAGAGAGATTGACTAACTTGGTTTATTTTACTTCACTTTTGTGCCACTTCGCATAATTGCGAAGATGAGGATGAGTAATGATATGATGAAGCTGATAAGGGAACGCTCATAAAAACACCCATGCCCAGGCCGGGATTCGAACCCGGAACCGCTGGCGTCGTAATGTGCTGTGGTAACCTCTTCCCAGATAAAGAAGAGAAAAGAAAATTTATTTAAATATATATATATATATTATATATATATATATATATATATATATATATATATATATATATATAAATGGATGTATGTATGTTTTGTTCCGGCATAACTCTCGAACGCCTGGAGCAATTTCAACCAAACTTGGTACACATATGACTTACAATCTGGAAAGAAATACTGTGGGGTAAGACACCCATGGCACCCTTAGGGTGGGGGGTGGGAAGGGGGTGGCATGTAAAAATACGACCGATATTAGTGGCGAATCCATAGCTTTCGGGGGTCGATAAGATGAATAGTTACATTCCCAAAGCCGTTCAATTTATTTATCCTTGCTCCTGGAGGAGAAACTACAAATGTTGTATAAAGAAGTTTTTGAGTTCAATTAATATTATAGTGAATTTGTAAAATATTTTAATTTATAATTTGTATACTGTACTTATACTTTTAAATACCTGTAAATTATATTACTTAATTACATTTTGCACTATAGTTAGAATTCATTATAGGCCTCCCCGATGGCGCAGTGTTAGCGTCGCCGCCTTGTAATCAAGGGGTCCCCGGGTTCGATTCCGGTGGAGGAACATAGTGGTTCGGATCCACCACTGTAGGTCCAGTCCCGACTAGCCTTACTAATGCAAAAAGTAGACTTTAAACACCAAATCAATCATCAAGAATTCATTATTTTCCTGTCTAATAGAAGATTGGGATACATAAATACCCGGGCAACGCCGGGCAATCAGCTAGTTGTCATAAAAAACAAACTAAAAAGACTAAGAAAGCAATCAAAAACAATTTAATATTCTGGAATGAAATACATAAATCAACATAATGCATTGATATGAACTTATTGCAAACGGTGCGGACACCAAATACACTATACTCTGTCCCCGGAAAATGTAGCGAAGGCCTCGCATAGCCGAAGAGAGGGAGAGAAAATCTAGTGGGCATAGCAAATCCAGTAAACGCTGCTGCGAAGCCTGGTAACCTCTCACGTGTACATTGGCGGAGCCGTCTAGCGTCACTGCTTGCGCGGAGACTTGTTTTCGTTCGCCTGCTCCAGATATAGCCGAGACAGAGTATACGTGACACCTCGCGAGAGTACTGAAGTTCCGTCCAATGAACACACACACAAAGATTGATGCATTGTAAAGTCCATAAAATGCATTTGATGAAGTCACTTTCCCGCTTGTACGTCCTTAGCACTTCCCCCCTGCGTCCACAGTCTCCACATATCTTGGCCTCGTTGTTATGACCGCAAGGGACTACGCCAAGTCGGAAAGAAAGTTTGCTCAGCGTAATTAAAAGAACACCAATAAACTCTACGCCAGTTTGCCCAAGTAATAAACCCGCGGCTGAGACGAATGGAGTATTTTCAGGACAAGTAAACACCGGGACTGCACCATCTTGAATCTAATCCAGCTTTATTGTAACCATTTCCCCATTAATTTCTTCTCTCGTAATGTTCTCCTCATCCTCATCTTTTTCTTCATTATTTATCTTCCGTAATTAGATATCTGCGCTTTAAAACATTAAATGAGCAGTAATGAAGGGAATGTACCTTTTAAGTAGTTAACTTTTGTTAATAAAGCTTCATCGCGTCTAGGCACTTAACGCTACTAACTCTAGCTATCATCTCGTTAAGACTTAACGTTCCGGAAAACTTGAATAATCAGTGGTGAAGAAGAAAGTTAGACACTGCACGAATTTTAGCAAAAAATGCGAGTGCAGTCGACTAGCCCAGAAAAATGTGAAAGTGTGCGCTCGTGGCACCTTTCATATATTATATACATCCAATTCTGCGTTGCCACATCTATGATTGTGTAATGGCTGGCCTGTGTAGAGGATAATTTAATTGCATAAAAAGTCAAATATCAAGAAATATTACACATGTTTATTATAACAAAACTTTCATGAATACAATGAAATGTATGTTTGTAACTTATTTGTTAACTCTGAACCGATACCCTATAACTTTAAGGAATCGTAGAATACAATTAATGTCTTTCTGCGATAAATTGAAGATATCCATGTGGTTAGGCTAGGTTAGGTTAGGCAAAAACAGTTGGCACAACTTGGCAACATCGCCATGAATTTTGTGCGCTCGTGCTATACATTTTTAACCACAAGCGAACGCAGCCTTTTCTTTGTGCGCTCGTGGTATACAATTTTAACTACAAGCACACGCAGCCTCTTGTTTGTGCGCTCGTGTTATGCATTTTTAACCACAAGCACACGTAGCCTTTTGTTTGTGCGCTCGTGCTATACATTTTAACCACAAGCGCACGCAGCCTTTCGTTTGTGCGCTCCCGGCCTACGGCCAAAAATGCATACAGAACAATCAATTCATGCATGTGTGTTCACGGAATATGAAGATTGGGGTAGGGGGTAAGGGTCCCCTCTCTTTCTTAAGAATGGTCTGCAGATTTTATATGTGAATAATGATGCTTGAACAATCTAAATGAACCTTCCAGTATTTCCATAGAACGATGAACTTATGCACTATTTTTTTCAAATATCTCACGAACTAATCTAGTTTAAAACGTGGAAAATCGGAATTTGTGGTTATGCCCACATTGGGTTAAGAGTAGGGTTGTCTTCCAAGGGTGGGATCCAAATCGCCATCACTGACTGCTAATGTTTGGTTTGATTGATTGAATTTGATTATTTTACTGCCACTTTTGGCCAATCGCGACGGGATGAGTGAAGATACATTGAAGGGACACTCACGTAGGCCTAACTTGGCGCGGGCAAGGGAGGGGGGACACTTTCTTCCCTCCAAATTTCCGGTTTATTAAAATTTACAAGCTATTGGACCTGAGGAGCAAGGTAATAAAGAGTAATATTTGTGATTTCGCAAACGTCACATTCATTTAACAAATAATCCGGGATGTTGTTATTATGGGATGGAAACCTTCTCGAGTCTCTTTCCCTAATGTTAAGCCTTAGGTTTGATTCTGCCTTCTCAAAATTAGGCCCAAGTTGTATTCTGCCCCATCAACAATTAGGTCTCAAGTTTTGCCCACGGACACTCACAAAGAACACTCATTCACGAGCCGGGATTCCAACCCAGGAGTCATGGTGTCGTAGCGCACTCTTCCACAGGGATCGGAGAAATTTTCAATGAAAAAAACCCCAGAAGTCAATAGTAGCAGGAAGAGTAGGTATTGTCCTACAAATACCTCAATAGATCCTCCAAGATGGGTCCGACTGCGAGCACACTGTGCTTCGACCAGTCAGGAACATTGATCGCTAAGAGCCCTAAACCTGGCCCTTCTCACCTAACCACATATGCATTTATTGCACAATTAGGCTAGGAGGCCCAGGTTTGGGGCTATTAGCATCAATCTAATCTAATATAAGATAGATGTATGTGTGTTTGTGTGTGTGTGTTCCAGCATAACTCTCGAACGCCTGGAGCGATTTCAACCAAACGTGGTACACATATCACTTACAATCTGGAAAAAATACTGTGGGGGTAAGACACCCCTAGGTGTGTGGGTGGGAAGGGGTGACATGTAAAAATAATCGAAAACGACCGATATTAGTGTGGAATCCATAGTTTTCGGGGTAGCTAGGATGAATAGTGACACTCCCAATGCAGCTCAACTCCAAGTTCATTTTACACTATAATTACAATTCATTATTTTCCTGTCTAATAGAAGATTGGGATAAATAAATACCCGGGCAACGCTGGGCAATCAGCTAGTTTTCTCATAAACGGACCCCTTCACTTCGGACTCTCTAAGCACATCTCAACCCTAACAGAACCTTCACATTTCTTATTCCATAGGATACATCATTGCAGTTCGATATTTACATGTTTTGTGGGGGATTGTGTAGTTCTTCCCAGCTTCCATCAAAATTCATTGTTATATTTTTCGACATAGCATTCCCTTCATCTAACTCTGCACAAAAGTTGTCACACGTATCGCAGATGAAAATTATAACAAGAACCATAGCTTTATGATGCCTGTGGCTCCATCTGTCTTTGTCAGGGAAAATTACGAACTTTAGAAGTAAAAGGCATTGTGATGCTAATGAATATGGTACCGTGTCGGGAACGAAACTCACGCAAGGGGTGAGATTAACAGGTAAAGCATGTGTCAACCCTCGTTTCGACCCAGAAAAAGAAAGAAAAGAGAAAGTATGGAAGGAGGAGGGGAATGTAATGTAAATGGCCACGAAACAAAAGTTGTGCTTCATAGAAATTCCTGCTTCCAGAGATTGATTAATGTCCACTTTAGTATTTAACGAGCGTCTGTGATGTGTTTGCATGGTGATAAGGGTTCGTGTAGCTTTCCTTCAAGTCTTTTAAGATTGAGGCAGTGTACATGAAGAGAGAGGAAAAAAACTTTTGTTCAGCAACAATGTATTGTCATCTTTTCTATAACACAAAGCAATGCTGTGCACATGCAGGAGGCTACAGATTAGTTTGCTGTTAAAGTTGTGTACCTCCAGAACTCAGTGGTTCAGTCTAGGCATGGTATCAAGCAGTAGCGCCAACTCTGCATAAATATTTGGTACAAGACTGACATAAACGATATTTTTAACACTAGAACGTATACGTGGGGTATACTGTACCCCAAGGATGACGTCATCGCTCTGCGCTAGCGTAGTTTGGCTGCTAGGGGGCGCATGGTCTATGACTTTTCATTTTAGTACCAACTCTCTCTGTGAACATACGCGCACATTTCTCTTTCTGTCCAGTCACATGATATACGGTGTTTGGGGTACCAGAAACTTTACGTCTACTGTTAAAGTGCAGTTTTTTTTTAAACAAAGTGGAATCATTGATACTGTTTTTTTAGAATGCTGCGCAGCAGGCCTTTATCGGATTCTGAACCTTGCAGATATTGTAGAAACCGTCTCCCAAAGTGATGATTCCGGGTTCTTAGACGAGGATTTCGTGTTTGAAGAAACACACCAAGACACATCAAGTGATAGTGATGCCTCGGACAGTAATGTCGATGATCAGCCTGCCACATCTCAGTCGAAGAAGCAGGTAAAAGGTCGCAATGGACACCTGTGGAGCACTGAAAAGCAGACAAGGATTGCAAGGAATCCTGCAAGGAATATTGTCAACTTTACTGCTAGGAACAAGCTCATGATTCAGAAAATTACCGTGCACACCAACGAAGAAATCGCTCGGCAATCGACAAAGTATAAAGCAAAGAACAGATTCACAGGGCAACATATGAAATTGAAATAAGAGCCTACATCGAAATTTTGTACATGGCTGGTGAGTTGAAAAGTGCTCACGTAAATCTGGATGAATTGTGGTGCAAGAAACCAATATGTCCAGCCCACCGTGCCATGGTGTGTATTGACTGCGACGAAGTTTGAACAATAACAAATAGTGTTGCCCACGGGACGAGACGGGACAGGCTTTTAAAAATTCGAGACGAGACGAGATTGATCATGTGTCCCGAGACAAACTAATATTTTCGAGACGAGACAGCATTTCACAGCATTTCCACGAGACGAGACAGGCCAAAATCTCGTCTCGTGTGCAACACTAATAACAAACATTGCTGAATGTTCAGTTAAGTTTTCATTTTGTACTTAATTTGTTGTTATTAAAAGATATTAACTAATTCCTTTTACATTTTATGTCGAAATAACATATAGAATTTCCTGGACCCCACGTATACGTTTGTGATCGTAATTTTAGCGTATACATTCTAGGGTTAAAAATATACCACATACATACAGCGTGTGCCGCTTATACGTATAATAAAAGAAAAATTCATAACTTCTAAACAAACTGTCAGAATGATGTCATTGTTGTTTCATTTTAAAGAATGACTCAAATTTTTTTTTAGCAACACATTCAGTGGTAGTTGCGCATGCGCAGTAGCCAGAATGTCTTGAAAACTGATATTTTCAGTTCCTCAGTAGCCAGCCATTCGTCATGTGGTCGCCACAAGAAAAGGTGTTTTGTGTTTCAACGTTGTCTGAAGTGAAGTCTGTGACACTTGTGCAGAGACGATTTCGTGCACGTTATGGTTTGGGTGCTAAAGAAGTAGTTCCATCGTACATTTCAATAAAGAAATGTGGAAAACATTTACGCGAAACCGGTTCATTTCTCAAATCTCGTTAGAGACTTCCTGGACGAGCATTTCAATGGAAAATGGATAGGAAGAGGTTAGAATTTTATTGAATGTCTCCCACGGTCACCAGACCTCACTGTGTGTGATTTTTTGTTGTGGTGGTGTGTTAAGGACAAAGTTTACTGTACACCGGTTAGAGATTTGCAAGACTTGCTTGAAAGAATTGTGGTTGCAATAAGCAACATTACCCCGCACATGCTTCAAAACGTGTGGCTTGAGGCTGACAACCGGTTTGACATTTGGCGTGCCACTAACGGTTCACATGTGGAAGTGCGCTAGTTTTCTTGATTTGTAAAAAAAAATCTTAGTTGTTACATGTTTGTACAAAGTTGGTACAAAAAATATTTGTAAATAAAAAAGTTGCGATTTTTTCTTTTATTATACGTATAAGCGGGACACGCTGTACTTCTTGAGGTGAGGAATTTAGGAGCAGGCGCAGAAAGCACGTTGACTCCCTAAACTGAACCCTTCAATCTGACGTGCCTCCAAGGGAGATTTCACACCGAAGCAACACACAACACATGTTGCTTGAGAATGAGCTTGTTACGTTCCCCGGAATATACTCAAAGGATCAACTTACGTTTATTCCTCCACGGAGATCGTGAGACTTATCAGCCTACTATGAAGCCCTCAGGTTGTGGGAAATCAGATAAGGATATGCTTACGTAAACTTTACTAACTCTCGCACACAAAACTATATTTAGAAGTCAGTTAATGTTAATATATTACACTTGAACTCACAATTAAACTTCTTATTACAAACAAAACTGTATTTAGATCATAATACTTCTTCATTACACAAATTAAAACATTCACATTTCCAAAATCGCTTGCATTATTTCAGCAACATCCATAATATCTCTCACCTCACAACCCACAATCAAAAGTTTTAAGGTTAGTTCATAACCATAAAAAACTACCCAATTGAACAAAACAAATTACGTCATAATAGACAATTAACATTTTAAATATATTAAACACCTAAAAGGATACAATAAGTGGGTGCGTATCATGGCATCCTCCCACAAACAAAAAAAAATTAACAAAATGAAAATGGAGTAAATTTTCTTTTTCAAACTCTAAGGCCATCCACTCAACTCTCCAACTGCTTCTCAATTTCTTGGAGTGTAGGACGGGGCAGACTTATTCCAAGTGATAACATCTAATTGTTTAACACTAGTTTCTCCACTATCGAAATATTCCGTCTGTGTAGCACTTTCTTTCTTCCTCCAATTGTAGTTACTACCTCTATACCGGTTATTGCGGTGTGAGGAGAAATTATTATTACCATACGAACTTCTTCTTCGGAATGGCGTTCTTCTTTCTTCTCCAGAAGATCGCTGTGATCCCTCGCAGTTCCTTCTTCTATTTTCTTCTCCTGAAGGATTGTTACTTTGTCGAGCGCTACCTCTGAAGTTCTCATTATCAGATCTTCCGTTACCTGCAGGCAGCTTTGCTGAATTGGGTTGATTACTGGAGAACGTCAATTGCCTAACTCTAGCTTGGTTGGCTCTTCTGTCCTCGAATCTCGGATTTTCTCTCCTCCATCCCTCAAGTTGCTCCGAGGCTTCATATCTTCCCAAGAAGCTGGTAAGTTGGTCCATGTTGCGTGGATCGCGAGTAAGTACCAACTGACGCACCCGCAGCGGAAGTTGACTAATAACCAAGTTCAGCGCTTCGCTTTGGTCAACACTATCCACAAGATTACAATAAGAGCCATATGTGTCCCAGCAATATTCTTCAAGGGAGAGGCCACAGCTCCTCGAATACCGTTTGTTTCTCAGTGTCTGCATTTCCCTTTGCTTGGCATCAGCAGAGGCATATTGTTTTCTAAAGGCAGCACAAAAATGTTCAAAAGTCTTCCACTTCTTCTCATTTGCAACAAACCACGCCTTAGCCTTTCCTACCATAAGAGAGGGCAATAACTTCAATCTAAAAATCATGGGGATATTCATTAGATCCAGGTATGTTATTAGCTCTTTTAAATACCTCTCAGCAGAGACAATATTAATCTCTCCAGCAAACTTTGAAAGAGCGTTAACATCAGGCATGCGAAAAGATTTGTAGGAACTATTCTTATAGGCATTGTCACGAGATATCTCATCCTGTCCCCATCTCTCAGACTTTCCATTATTATGTCTCTTCCTGGGCTTTGTAATTTTCCTAGTTTCAGTTTCCTCAGAACTAGAGGAAACTGCAGAGCAAGAACTTGACGAGTAACGATTTCTTTTCCTCATCTTCCCCTTGGAATCACCTCTCGTTGTTGAACCGTTCATTCCCGGTTGAAATACAGCTTCACCATTTTGAGAAGGTTCTAGAACCCGACAGCCTGCCATTAACATCTGTAGTTGATCGACCTGCCTATCTACAGATGCGACTTTCTCCGTAACTTCTTCAAGTTTCTTTTCTTGCCTTCTCTGATTTAGCTCTAAATTATCAAGTAATTCTGAGGAACCCTGTGTTGCTTCTGGCCTTGCAATTATTTCAACACTCTCTATTAGTCCCCTCAATTTCTCAATTTCATTTTCCATTTCCTTTTCTTTAGCTTCTCTAGATGTTTTCTCCTGTGTCAAGTCTAAGTTCCACTTTTCATAATTCTCCTTTTGTTTTTCTTCCAGCTTTAGTATTAATTCAGCTACTTGCTGCCTCTCACACGCAATTTCCTTCCTCAGAGTCTCCTTAATTTCTCTACATTCCTTTCGCCCCTCTTCTATTCTAAATAATAATTCTTCCTTATCTTGACTGAGCAGCTTCATCAATTCTCCTCTTTCTTCATTCCTTTTTCTTTCTTGTTCATTTCTTATCCTTTCCTGTTCCTCTTTATCTTCTCTTCTGATTCTTTCTTGTTCATTTCTTATCCTTTCCTGTTCCTCTTTATCTTCTCTTCTGATTCTTTCTTGTTCATTTCTTATCCTTTCCTGTTCCTCTTTATCTTCTCTTCTGATTCTTTCTTGTTCATTTCTTATTCTTTCCTGTTCCTCTTTATGTTATCTTTTGATTCGTTCCTGTTCCTCTTTATCTTCATTTCTTTTTCTATCTTGTTCATTTCTTATCCTTTCCTGTTCCTCTTTATCTTCTTTTCTTCCCATTTCCATTTTCTCCATCAGGGTTTGAAACAACTGTTCCAAACAAGGACTTCCTTTGTTACCCTTCTCTTTACAAATTAGACATGTCAATTCTTCCATCTTATACTGCGATTTTGGCTAAGGATAACCAGCACAACGTAAGTGGAAGCTTCTTTTACAATCGTTGCACTCGACCTCTTCATCATCAGCTTTCCCTTTATCGGAAGAGCAACTTAAAGTATCCATTTTTAACTTACGACGATCACTTCTTAAATTACGCTTCTGCATACCCTACTCAAACACATTTATCGAGTCCCGCGTTGCGGCGCCAAAAAGTTTACACCTGTTACGTTCCCCGGAATATACTCAAAGGATCAACTTACGTTTATTCCTCCACGGAGATCGTGAGACTTATCAGCCTACTATGAAGCCCTCAGGTTGTGGGAAATCAGATAAGGATATGCTTACGTAAACTTTACTAACTCTCGCACACAAAACTATATTTAGAAGTCAGTTAATGTTAATATATTACACTTGAACTCACAATTAAACTTCTTATTACAAACAAAACTGTATTTAGATCATAATACTTCTTCATTACACAAATTAAAACATTCACATTTCCAAAATCGCTTGCATTATTTCAGCAACATCCATAATATCTCTCACCTCACAACCCACAATCAAAAGTTTTAAGGTTAGTTCATAACCATAAAAAACTACCCAATTGAACAAAACAAGTTACGTCATAATAGACAATTAACATTTTAAACATATTAAACACCTAAAAGGATACAATAAGTGGGTGCGTATCAAGCTAATCAATGACAACATTTCATGCCGTAACGACATGACAAGCCGCACAAGCTTGTCGAATTCTCAAGCGATACATGTCGCGTGTCGTGTCCCTTGTTGCTTCGGTGTGAAATATCCCTAACGTTATTTTAGGTGTTTTGCATATTTTTATTAAATGTGCAGATTTTACTTTCCTTAGACAAACTTTTAATCTTCCCAAGTGTTTATCATCCATGATGACACTGATTTACCAATTTTGTATTAGCTTTTTGAGGAGATTGGACCTCTTACATTATTTCTGAGGAAGTTTTTAGTCCTTCCTTATCCTTTAATGCATTATGTATGTCCTGTGCAGATCTCTTTACAACCGCACACTTTTAAATGTTATCAAGGGGCTTTCGACACCCCATTTTTAACTTTTATGTAAGGGTTTTAGATAAGGAGATTTTTTCCGTGTATACTTTGATGCAAAATGGACATACGTGCCGACGCATCCCAAAATTTTAATTCATTCATGCATTGCAGACGAGACGAGACTAGTCCTTCTATTGTTCAAACTATATAGTCTTTAATCAGAGATTAAAACCATGTACTTGGTGGTTTTCAAAGTCATCACTAAAGTTGGGGATAAATGGTGGAGGATGGCAACACTGTGAATGCCCTTCTAGAACTGTTCAAGCCCACCTCCCGCCTGAGTTATCGTAGAAACGGAATTTATATATGGGACACGGGAGAGTACCGAATTCGGTTCCAATACGTGATCTTTTCCCCGCAGCGACGGTGGCTGTAAAATGGTGATAAGTTCGTAAGAACCAGCTTTATTATTCCCAAACTATCGCTAAAGACCGGGTTCCGATCATGTATGTAAATCCCCCGCCGTTTATAGCGTTGGAAGTCGTTTTATGATCCGAAGCTGCTCCCGATGAGGAGAAGTTTTGGTTCGTAAACTTGACCGGAAACATGTTCTCGATAACAGGTGCCTGGAGTCGATGAAATCCACTTTCGATTCCGCTCGAAGGAAGTGCAATAGTTGGTGCCATAATATCCCGCAAGATGGGGTTGATGGCTGTCTTCTTTCTTTGAAAATGGTGGTAGTAAAATTGCCCTATCGTTCGATACACTCACAAGAGTCTTCTTCAGTATTGTTCTGCTCAGAACGGCTGAAAATATTCACATTGCAATAGTCGTATCGATGTCGTAATAAATTTTATGCGGGTCTAATAGGCACAGACTGTTTCCCAAGAGAATGGACTTGTGTATAAAGAAACGAAGTGTAGTAAAAGTACAAGCGTTTCTGTGAATTCAGTTCGGAGTAAAAATGTTCTGCTTTTATTTACGACCAATATTTTTGAAAAGACATAAACTGCAGCACGTGTATGCAATGCCGGCATTTTCTGAAAAATTGTCCCATAGAGCAATAAGCTATATATGCTATAATATGTTAGCAATGATTGCAAAAGTTTAAGTATTGGGTGCATCCAGAATACACAACTGTTGGATCATTGGTTGAATAGTAAAGACAGAAGATGCGTTTGGTACTTACTACATCGTTGACAGGTAGACGTATTTTTTTTTCAGTGCTCATTCAAAAGTGTTGTCTGTTCTTGGGAAATATGTCTTGTCAACTGCCCTACTAATAAAAACCATTTGCTCTAGAACGGCACAATTAAAAGTAGAAATATGTCATGAACTACCGTATTTACGTCAGGGAACATTTCCTTGATTTATTTGGAACATTATTTTGGCACCCCCTTTTATTGACTCAATTGTATCATCAAGATAAGAACAAGAAGGCAAACTTTCAGAAACATTGGGCATGGAAGCATTTATTAATCACATATTAAAATACACCAGGCCCGTAAACGTATTTACAAACTCTATAATGCTGCAGAACCTTCATCGATATGTGCTTCCTGATTTGCTATCATTCCGGAAGTTCCTGGAGAAAACGCTAGAGGGCAGGGTTCCAATTTACAGTGTAGATTTCAGAAATAAATCTCAACATGATAAGAAACCCTTTAAACTCAGGTTAATTTTCAGTACATTTATAAAATTAATGTTTTGAAGGAAGAAAACCGAAAGTTTGGCAAGAAGTGCATTGTATTCTCTCTGCTCCAGGGGAATTACGTAATACATATGTTTCCGACACAGTTATAAGTGCTGGGTGTAAGGGGTGACCCACGTAGTACACCCAATTGTCAACCTCACTTCCACGTAGTACACCCCGGACTGCAGACTAAAGAGGCTCTGGCGACTGGCCCCTTGGCCAGTATAATTCTGTGTCGTCCGTGTTTTGTCCTTATTTGTGCTGAGCGCCCTTTTTAGCCTCAGCTTTCAACCAAGGTAAGGAAATTTCAGTTTTCAGACACACTTTTATTTTTGTTATGATAAGGGGCTGAACCGGGGCATCCGAGAGGCGTATACTTTGTGTATACTCCGTATACGGAGTATACACATTTAGGAATTTGTGAACAGAGCTGAATGGTAATATTAATTACATGAATGCCGACCTTGTAACTATAATATTCCTTTATTTAACACGAAAAAATGTTGATTGTTATTTATATGTCCGTATTATTGCTCATAAGTTGTCTGAAATTGTGCAGTTCAAAGTGCAAGAGTCACGTCTTTAACACATTTTACATTCTAGTCACAGTGGAGGATATTCACTTACTTCTTCATGCTATTTCCCAATTTACAAGAATTATGTGCTTCATGATATACATGAGGTGAAAGAAATATAATATACATCAATAGAATTTTACGACTTTGTTCAATTTTATTAACCTATTTCACAAATATATTGTGGAAGCGGCCCCGGCGCCCACCCAGCGTCGAATAACATTGGTACCTGGGGGAAATCCTGGGGGGTAAAGGCGGTCAGGGGCGTTATGCTGATCACATCACCCCCACTCACGACCGGATCAAGAAAGTGTGGGGCGTTACCCTCACACCCCCTATACGCCTTCATGGCGTGGTGCTAAGCACAGGGAAACACTTTACTTTACTTTTATTGTGGATAATTTTGTACCTTTTCACTCAGTAATCGATGTTATATTTTTCCTTTGTTTATTATTTCTGTCAAAAACGGGAAGATCGTTTTGATTATTGCGATGTAGTTAGCGAACTATATAAAGACGTGCACTTGTGTCACCAACATTTAAGGTTTTTGGAAATATAGACAAGTTGCAGAGAAGTTGCTAAAGTGAAAATTTACTATCCGAAAGAATAACGATTAGTACATTTGCATAGTCAGTCATTGTGATTTCATTTAACACATTTGCTTTATTTATATGTATGCTCTGTGAAAAAGTAGGAGAGCGAGATATTATCTCAACCTGTTTTAAATATCACAAGTACAAGGGGAAAATATAATAATCAACTTACATGTCAGCGAATATTCCATGACACGATTTCAGTACATGTTCAGGTACAGTTAGAAGTGAATTGTCGATGTTAGGGATGAATGAAACACACGCTGATATACAATTTGGGATTGGAGCTGTATATTAAAACTTACGCCTTATCCTGAAAAATAACTTGTCTCTTGGTGTTTACTATTATAAGGACTTTAGAATACGATGTTCTTTTAAAAATAATCTCCTGATAGAGCATGAGGTTTATTGTATTCTCTTGCTTTTTGCTTTGGGCTTCTTAATTAAAGTAAGTTGCTTGCATGTTGCATTAATATTCTCAACGAGTTTCATTTTCCGTGTTATCGAAACTCTCTTTTCATAGGCTTGAATTACTGTTAGGTTATTTAAGATTGGTATTCTTAGCATTTGGATATTGCGAATAGGTTAGGCTAGACGTTTGTTGCATTTGTACACTTTCTCTCTTTGCATGCATTTTAAGATTTTGATGCGAAAAATATTTTTTTAAAAAAATGTAACCTACAACCAAACCAGATTTATTGAAAATTAAACATTTATCAAATTAGACACGGGAATTGAGTTTCGAATGTTGGAAAGCTTATTTAATACGAAATTCTAATCTTACAAGCTCTTTCCTCAACCATCTGTACGTAAACGTTTACAAAGTTATCTTGCATACATACTTGGACAGTAAGTTCTCATTCCACAGCAATTTAATAGCAATTATATACTAACGACGATAATTCTTTACGATCTTACAGTAAGTTCCAAATGTAGGATGAAATTTTATCTATATCGCCTTTTTTCAATTGGTAATTTGTAAAATAAAGAAAGGTACTTTGTGCAGAACTGTAAAGATTAGATTTTACTTCTATCAATATTATTTACGTATTTTTCAATGTCATATAACGTTTGAAACGTTCTTCAGGTGAAAGCAACGTTCTGAACGAATAAGAGAGGACTATTCATTCAGAGAACTAAATATTATACTCTTACAATGCACTTTGTTAAATGTTGTAAATGGACCATGCTTGACTAATCCTGTGACATCACAGAAGCTGGTGTGAGGCCCGTACGTAAGTAAAAGTATCTCGGAGGCCCCGGCTGGACCCCGTATAGTGTGACGGGTGCAAAATAGCCTCAGTGCTGACATACCCAAAAAAATTTACTTCAAATTAAAAAAAACAGTTATAAGTGCAACTAATCTGACCAATTTTCTTATTATCACCATCAATTTTCATTTTGTTTGGTAATTATAATTTTTAACTGATCATTATAACCCGAGCCCAGTTGTAGGTATTTTATCGAAAAAAATTAGACTACGGTCTTTCACTTATAACATAAGTTGTTTGTGAATTATTATTATTATCTCTTCACACCCACCACAACAATATTGCTTGACGACAGAGGCCACTCGCTTAAAATTTCCAATAATTTCACACAATTTTTTTATTATCGCTTGATGAAGCACATTTACAGCATATTATGGAAAACTAACGATGTGAGTTGTTCTAAAGTCAATCCAAGATGCTATGTTCTGTATCTATTTATTTATTTATTTATTGAGAAAATCCCAGATACAGCACAGGTGGCCATTTTACACTGAAATTGTCAACAATGAAAAAGCAATAATAATACTAATAAGCAAAAAAATAATTAAGAGTAACAAAACAACGTAACAGTGAATAGCAAATGAACAAGAAAATAACATACAAGTGAATAGCAAATGAAAAAAAATAAGTAAAAGATGGCACTATGTCATATTAATTACAAGCATTTCTTCTGATAGAAGACCGAAAGGCAAACTCGGAGGAAAATATATATCAATACTTGAGGGGAGATCATTGTATTGTGCTGGAAGTCTGTAAGAGAGGGATCTTTTTTGAATTTGTAGTCTAGGTTTCTTTGTATAAAATAATCTTGTGTTGCGAGTTGTGCACATAGGTACTCGAAAGTGGAATTCCTCAAGAAGTGTGTTGCAGCGGATTTTGCCATTCACAATTTTGTATAAATAACTGAAATCATTCTGCAAACGTCGCTGATAAGCAGTTTGTAAGTTTAGAAAAGACAAGAGATGCGGAGATGAAAAATTGCGTAATGAGGGAACCCTGTGACGGACTATAGCTAAGAAGAAGTGAAAGACTGAATCGATTCTAGAGAGCTGAGTGGGACACGCCATGAACCAGACGGGAGACCAGTATTCTATTATTGGGGAAATGAATGATTTGAAGTACAAGGTGAGGGCTGAGATGTCACTAATTTCAGTGAAACGGCAGAGTAAACCTAAGAGACGCATGGCCTTTTTGTGGTGCATAAAATATGTTCCTCAAATGTGAGCTTTTTGGTCGAAAACAATGCATAGGTCTTTGTGAGAGGATACTGCTTTGATGTTATTGCCAGCGATGGAGTAAGATGACTTTAACAGATTCTTCTTGAGAGAGATAGGGAGAGTAGTACACTTGTCAGGATGTAATGTAAGGTCTCATGTCAGACACCAGGAAGTAAATGTTGTTATGTCATTCTGAAGAAGATGAGTTACGTCGGAGGTGGAGATTTCTCTGAAAATTTTACAGTCATCTGCGTAAAGAAGGTAATTACTAGAGGGAGCTGTGAAATGGTCGGCAAGGTCATCGACGAATAATATGAACAATAGATGTCCTAGAACACTACCCTGTGGAACTCCAGAGAGGACAGGAAGAAAGTTAGAAACAGTTCCTGGAAGAACGACACGTTGAGGCGATCGCTAAGGTAGTCTGCGAGAATTGTTAGAAATGTGCCATGAATGTTGAATTTATTGCATAATTTGTGAATCAGGAGACGATGACTAACAGTATCAAAGGCTTTGGCCAGATCAAAGCATATTACATCTAATTGTGAATTATTCGAAATGCATTTCATATCACGCGAGAGTAAAACAGACAGGTTTGTAAGACAGGAGCTACCAGGAAGAAAACCATATTGCTTTGAGCTTAAGTACGGAGAAACAAATGTGTACAGTCTGTCTTTGATAACTTTTTCACAGATGATGGGCAGAGGAGAGAGTAAGGAGTTTGGTCCGTAAGAAGAAACAAGATTTTTGTTACCACTTTTGTGAATCGGTGTGATGTTAGCTTGTTTCCAAGCGTGAGGAAAGATACCTTCCGATAAACATCTGTTCAAGAGAATGGAAAGGGGATAGCACAGGGATTGCACAGTTTTCTTGAGGAACATGGTGTTGATATCGTCCGGTCCTAGGGCACGGTGAGCTGAAAGAGACGACAATAGATTCTTCACCTCATCGGGTGTAGTGGCATGCGTTGTTAGAGAGGAGGAACAGACTGGTCTTACGTTTGGCAAGGGAAGACGGCGGGCAGAAGTTACCGTGAAAATAAGCGTTGAAGAGTACTGCCCTTCGGTCGCCTATCGCACTTTCACTATCATGCGTAATTTCAGCTGGAATCCTACTGTTATTTTTTCTTGAGTTTATTAGATTGAAAAAGTTTTTGGGTTTTTCGGGATTGTTGCAATGATATTGTCTATATGTTCCTTATATTTTATTTCGAAGAGGATACTTTGAGTGTCATCGCAGAGCAGCAAAGGTATTGTGCGTGTGTTCACTCGGGAAGCCCTTCCAAAGTTGCCATGCTCGTGTCTTGTTGGTCAGTAGTACATCCCGCACTTCGGAGTCGAACCAACACGGAAATCTACGAGAAGACAACATTTTCTACATTATTCAGCATTTTGTGATAGTTGTTCTTTAATTTGCATAATTTTATATACGTTTGGGTTCGTTCAACATACTTTCTGTTATATATTTCTTGCATTATAAAATCCCACCGACCCATTTAAGAGATCAGAATGTAAAATTTCAGAAAAATAATCATCACATAGGAAGAAGTAACCATTTCAAACATTCTTTCAAACTCCCCGCCCTTCCATTGTATATTTACCATGTCACGTCCACAGTTGATTACAGAAAGACACTTTAGTATATTTCAAAATGTGACTTTTTTCCCCTGTAATGTAGTAATCCCTTCATTATGTTTCAAGCTCTTTCAGAGATGTCCAACATTATTATTTTTCGATAGCTTCATATTGACATTTATCAAAGAAAACGATTGAATAGCATTTTTTTTGTATTTTTTTATACAAAAATATATTATTTTTTTATATAAAAATATACTTTTTCACATTCGACAATTTCATTACAAACCTTATTACTAAATAATTAGCACTTCCGATTTTTCCACCCTTTTCCTGTAATCAAACGAACAAGGAACGGTGGACACTGTGACGTCATAACACGAAACATAAACACTTCCGGTACGTACAGTGAACAAGAAAGTGTTACATCCCTTTGATTCTGCAGCGCTCTAGGGTTTGTAAATACGCTTAGCAGAGGTCTCCCAAAATAGTACGTCTTTAAACACGTTCTTCAGACACTAAGACAACTGAAATATTCTTAAATTTGCTAAACATTTTAAAATCAGATATGGAAACTACGAATATTTAAATATAAGCTATAAGCTACATTATTTTTCAATGAGTTTTCCTTGTTTCCTTATTTCAAAGTTTGTAGGATGTAAATATCACAAACCATGGCATCAGAAGAAAATACCGAAGGATGCACATGGATGTAAATATCACAAACCATGGCATAAGAAGAAAATACCGAAGGATGCACATGGATGTAAATATCACAAACCATGGCATAAGAAGAAAATACCGAAGGATGCACATGGATCTAAATATCACAAACCATGGCATAAGAAGAAAATACCGAAGGATGCACATAGATGTAAATATCACAAACCATGGCATAAGAAGAAAATACGAAAGGATGCACATGGATCTAAATATCACAAACCATGGCATACGAAGAAAATACCGAAGGATGCACATGGACGTAAATATCACAAATCATTGCATAAGAAGAAAATACCGAAGGATGCACATAGATTTAAATATCACAAACCATGGCATAAGAAGAAATTACGAAAGGATGCACATGGATCTAAATATCACAAACCATGGCATACGATGAAAATACCGAAGGCTGCACATGGATGTAAATATCACAAACCATGGCATAAGAAGAAAATACCGAAGGATGCACATAGATGTAAATATCACAAACCATGTCATGAGAAGAAAATACAGAAGGATGCACATAGATGTAAATATCACAAACCATGGCATAAGAAGAAAATACCGAAAGATGCACATGGATGTAAATATCACAAACCATTTCATAAGAAGAAAATACCGAAGGATGCACATAGATGTAAATATCACAAACCATGGCGTAAAAAGAAAATACCGAAGGATGCACATAGATACAAATATCACAAACCATGGCATAAGAAGAAAATACCGAAGGATGCACATAGATGTAAATATCACAAACATGGCATAAGAAGAAAATACCGAAGGATGCACATGGATGTAAATATCACAAACCATGGCATACGAAGAAAATATCGAAGGATGCACATGGATGTAAATATCACAAACCATGGCATAAGAAGAAAATACCGAAGGATGCACATAGATGTAAATATCACAATCCATGGCATAAGAAGAAAATACCGAAGGATGCACATGGATGTAAATATCACAAACCATTGCATAAGAAGAAAATACCGAAGGATGCACATGGATGTAAATATCACAAACCATGGCATAAGAAGAAAATACCGAAGGATGCACATAGATGTAAATATCACAAACCATGGCATAAGAAGAAAATACCGAAGGATGCACATAGATGTAAATATCACAAACCATGTCATGAGAAGAAAATACAGAAGGATGCACATAGATGTAAATATCACAAACCATGGCATAAGAAGAAAATACCGAAGGATGCACATAGATGTAAATATCACAATCCATGGCATAAGAAGAAAATACCGAAGGATGCACATGGATGTAAATATCACAAACCATTGCATAAGAAGAAAATACCGAAGGATGCACATAGATGTAAATATCACAAACCATTGCATAAGAAGATAATACCGAAGGATGCACATAGATTTAAATATCACAAACCATGGCATAAGAAGAAATTACGAAAGGATGCACATGGATCTAAATATCACAAACCATGGCATACGAAGAAAATACCGAAGGATGCACATGGATGTAAATATCACAAACCATTGCATAAGAAGAAAATACCGAAGGATGCACATAGATTTAAATATCACAAACCATGGCATAAGAAGAAATTACGAAAGGATGCACATGGATCTAAATATCACAAACCATGGCATACGAAGAAAATACCGAAGGATGCACATGGATGTAAATATCACAAACCATGGCATAAGAAGAAAATACCGAAGGATGCACATAGATGTAAATATCACAAACCATGTCATGAGAAGAAAATACAGAAGGATGCACATAGATGTAAATATCACAAACCATGGCATAAGAAGAAAATACCGAAAGATGCACATGAATGTAAATATCACAAACCATTGCATAAGAAGAAAATACCGAAGAATGCACATAGATGTAAATATCACAAACCATGGCATAAAAAGAAAATACCGAAGGATGCACACACAGGGAGTTTATTTCAGTCGTTCACCGCCAGCGTGTCGGCCGTTCGGCGGACTCTTCATGCAACAGGTCCCGGCAAATTGCATTACAGGAAGTCCGTAACAGAAACCGCTTGTTTTCTAATGTTTCCACTTTTCACAATTACAGTTACAATTACAATTGAAATAAGCACGTACCTTGTCGCAAGGATGCTGGAAAAGGTGTCCTCGCAATTACAAATATTTCTGGCACCTTATTTCTGACATCTAATCTTAGATTAGTCATCGCTACTTTATCCTCAGTTGTCGCGACAGCGCCGGCAGCTTATCGGGGGTTGGGTGAGTTGTCAGCCGCAAGAGGGCGCTTCATACTGAACGTGTCGGCAGTGATGCCAACCGTAGGGACATGTCCCTACGCATAGGGACTTTTCACTAAATTTCGCCCGCGTAGGAACGTAGGTACAGATTTGCCAAATGAGGGAAAACGTAGGTACTTTTTCCAATCTTGGTAAATGAGATTTTATGAATTAGTTTATCTGGATACTTTAGCGAGGAGGAGAAAAAAGAACTAACTAACAAATCTCCATCAGAATTTTGGAACATGTTATCGGTTACCAAAAACTTTCAAGGCAAGTTCCTTTTTGAAACATTTCCACTCCCGCGAAAATAGTGCTAACATTGCCGCATTCTAACGCGGAAACTGAAAGAATATTTTCGCGCGGAAACGGAAAGAACATTTTCAATGTTAAGTGATACAAAAACAATAAAGGGAAATAAAATGGGACCAAAATTGTTAAAGACTGCAGGAAATACAGCATATATCACCAACCAACATCTATCTCTTCACAGCAGCAACATGTATGACTTCAAATAACATAATCAACAGTAAACGACTCAACGTTATTCATTAGGGGTGTGCGGGATCCTTTACTTTAAAAAGTCGTTAATTCTCGACGTTTTCTGCCTTGTAAGTTTCTGGAACTTATCGAAAATTGTAAGTTTTTATTCTAGAAATGCAAAAACAATCACTTAAAGTGAAAATGACTTGTAAAATTCGAGATTTCTAGTGCTTCGGGAAATTTCGAACATTTCCCGTCCCGAAAATTTTCCGACTTGGTCGGGAAATTGCAAATTTTTCAGTCCCAAATGTCGGGATTTAAAAAAATTACCGTCCCTATCCCGTCCCGACCCAAAAAATTCTGTCCAGCACACCCCTATTATTCATTAAGGCAAGAATTTACAATACCGGACCATTCTGTAATTTCTATGCTACGTCTTATACTCACGAAATAATTATTCGTCATTATTTATCTCAAGTTAACATGTTGGGGTGAGGGGGAAAAAATGTTCATTAACGTGTAGAAGTTGTAAAATAAGCTTTTCAATTCTCGCAATGATTCTCCGTATACAAGTATGGTAGCCATATTTGTTGATATGAACAAATTAAAATTAGTTACGCTGTCTACAGCGTTGCCACACTGTTGATTTCATACTTGGAGAGCATGGATCGTGTAAGAATGGCGGAAGAGAACAGTAAAAAAGTTGTTAATGTTGTACAGATTGTTAGGTGGAGTGTGCAGGAGGATGGCTGTGGGCTAATTAATAAACTTATGGATTTCAGTATATTGCCCAAAGAACGTGCTTACATGTGACAGCGACAATCACGATGTAGAAGAACTGATTTGATTACAGGTAAATTTGGCAACAGTACATCAATCATAAAATTGCAGGATACGAAAATAGCGTCTTCGATGATGAACGTTTGCCGTTAAAGTGCTACGAAAATAATATTTTTTATCGGTTCGTAATCACAATTACCGCAAAACCATTCAGGAATAGCCCCACTGACCATTCTCGGTAAGTTTAGGTTAAGTTAGGTTAGGGAAACATAGTTAAAATTTGGGCTCGAAAAAAACATGCACGGGTAGCCCAACAAACCATTGACGGATAGCCCCACGAACCATTCAGGTACGGTTAGGTTAGGTTAGGATAGGCAAACATAGTTAAAATTTGGGGTCGTAGTAATAGCAGGAATGTATATTTCGTTTTTTAAGTATTGGAAACACAAAATCTTCCGGTAAATAATAAGCAATCGTGCCGATCGCGGACCACTCAATGTCACTTATTTTGCAATTTCTACACGTGACCCCCCAAATTTTAACTTCAAATTCGTGATTAGGAGGCCTCAATTAGTGAGTATGCGAAATATTACAAAAAATCGGGGAGAGGTCCTGTATTGTAAATTCGCTCCTTCATTAATTGTGGAAGCACCGAGCAGAAAGATTTGGTAAGTAAATGTGTATATTTTATCTTCTGTTTGCATGCTCATGAGGTGTTTTTTTTTTAGTCACTTTACTTGGGGTAGGGACATTTGGTCAGTTGTAGGGACATTTTGACTACGTCTGTAGGGACATTGCCGAAAAATGGTTAGCAACACTGTCGGCTACCAGACGTCAGTGTACGTTCATGTTCACTTCTGTTCATTTATCAGTACGCGTGTTGCTTATACTGTGTTATTGTAATGTGCTTACTCGTGGCCAGTGCTTTATTGTGTGTTAATTGTTATTCATTCATTACTTATGTCGTTAAACAAATATAGTCTTGAACATAGAGTTTTTATGTACGATAATTACGTGAAAACGAATTCTTGCAGAAAAGTGGTCAGGGAATTACGATAGACAGGATCTCTTGAACCTAAGAAACGTGTTGTATTGCTGTTGAAGGAAGTCATTTTCAACATCTCTTATAACACAGGAGATTAGTGATCATCATTATTATTACTTTTAAATATCATTTTACGCTTTCGGTTTGCTTTATGCGCCGGGATGCTGTCTTCCCTTTCTGTCAACTGAGGATAAAGTAGAGATGTCTAATCTAAGATTTTCTGTCAGAAATAAGGTGCCAGAAATATTTGTATTTGGGAGGACACCTTTTCCAGCATCCTTGCGACAAGGTACGTGCTTATTTCAATTGTAATTGTAACTGTAATTGTGAAAAGTGGAAACATTACAAAACAAGCGGTTTCTGTTACGGACATCCTGAACGCAATTTGCCGGGACCTGTTGCATGAAGAGCCCGCCGAACGGCCGACACGCTGGCGGTGAACGACTGAAATAACCTCCCTGTAGATACAAATATCACAAACCATGGCATAAGAAGAAAATACCGAAGGATGCACATAGATGTAAATATCACAAACCATGGCATAAGAAGAAAATACCGAAGGATGCACATGGATGTAAATATCACAAACCATGGCATACGAAGAAAATATCGAAGGATGCACATGGATGTAAATATCACAAACCATGGCATAAGAAGAAAATACGAAAGGATGCACATGGATCTAAATATCACAAACCATGGCATACGAAGAAAATACCGAAGGATGCACATGGATGTAAATATCACAAACCATGGCATACGAAGAAAATATCGAAGGATGCACATGGATGTAAATATCACAAACCATGGCATAAGAAGAAAATACCGAAGGATGCACATAGATGTAAATATCACAATCCATGGCATAAGAAGAAGATACCGAAGGATGCACATGGATGTAAATATCACAAACCATTGCATAAGAAGAAAATACCGAAGGATGCACATGGATCTAAATATCACAAACCATGGCATAAGAAGAAAATACCGAAGGATGCACATAGATGTAAATATCACAAACCATGGCATAAGAAGAAAATACGAAAGGATGCACATGGATCTAAATATCACAAACCATGGCATACGAAGAAAATACCGAAGGATGCACATGGATGTAAATATCACAAACCATTGCATAAGAAGATAATACCGAAGGATGCACATAGATTTAAATATCACAAACCATGGCATAAGAAGAAATTACGAAAAGATGCACATGGATCTAAATATCACAAACCATGGCATACGAAGAAAATATCGAAGGATGCACATGGATGTAAATATCACAAACCATTGCATAAGAAGAAAATACCGAAGGATGCACATAGATTTAAATATCACAAACCATGGCATAAGAAGAAATTACGAAAGGATGCACATGGATCTAAATATCACAAACCATGGCATACGAAGAAAATACCGAAGGATGCACATGGATGTAAATATCACAAACCATGGCATAAGAAGAAAATACCGAAGGATGCACATAAATGTAAATATCACAAACCATGTCAATAGAAGAAAATACAGAAGGATGCACATAGATGTAAATATCACAAACCATGGCATAAGAAGAAAATACCGAAAGATGCACATGGATGTAAATATCACAAACCATTGCATAAGAAGAAAATACCGAAGGATGCACATAGATGTAAATATCACAAACCATGGCATAAAAAGAAAATACCGAAGGATGCACATAGATACAAATATCACAAACCATGGCATAAGAAGAAAATACCGAAGGATGCACATAGATGTAAATATCACAATCCATGGCATAAGAAGAAAATACCGAAGGATGCACATGGATGTAAATATCACAAACCATGGCATACGAAGAAAATATCGAAGGATGCACATGGATGTAAATATCACAAACCATGGCATAAGAAGAAAATACCGAAGGATGCACATAGATGTAAATATCACAATCCATGGCATAAGAAGAAAATACCGAAGGATGCACATAATATGTCAGTGCTTGATAGTGCAAAACCACAATCCTGTCTTGGGCACCAAAATATCTGGCCACGAGGTTGCAGTATGTATTGTATTAAATCCTTACAGTCAAGTTCTTCTTGCTAGAAACGCAGATATGGTTTTTCATTGTCACAGACAGTTTGCGCTTTGATAGACCGATACAGAGCATTAACATGAGTGCATTATGAAACTTTGTTCTCGAGTTTTGCTGCATTCAAAATACAAACAAACGAGGTAGGTAGTTCTAAAAGAGATCTTGTAATATAAAGCAAGTATCTTGCACAGTAATTCTCTGCGATGATGCACGAAAGAGAAAACTCCAAAGAATGCCGCGTCAGAAGTGACAGTGAGGGTTGAGTTCCATGGAGTGGGTTGTCAAACAATGATTAACGAAGAAACATTCATGCACCGTATTCATCCATGCTCCACTTACGAAAATAGTACCTTACGAACCAGGTGATTAATGGTAGGCTTTTGAAAAACCATTTCTTTTATTTGGTCTTGTTAGGAATCTCCCCTCGTTTGAATAGTCCGAAATTCTAACCGGGGGTATTTCCAACAACGATGTGATGGATTATACCGCATGGAAGTATTAATCACTCTGCTACTGATGGGCAAATTGGAGAAGTAATCTCGAATCTCTGGAGATAAGATGTTGCAAATGCAGTGCTGCTTACGGTTTACAGTGTGGCATACAGTAGCCATACAGTAGCCTTGCTACATGATACAAAAGGGTGTTGTCAACTCGAAATACACTATTGGGGTGTATTTCTGTTAAGGGCACACAAAAGTCAATCTCACTGACACCCCTGTAACTGCTTCCAACAGATCAACGAGGCTCTGGCGCTTCGACCGCCGACAAGGATAATCCTTTGTGGGGTCATGTTGTCCTGTGTTTGTCCTTGTGAGTGTTGAATGTCCCTTCACAGCCTCAGCTTGTAACATAGATAAGGATAGTAGGGATGGCCAAATCCGGAATCCAGATAGTAAAAACGGAGAATCCGGATTTATGAGGGAATCCGGATTACGGAGGGAATCCGGATATTGGAGGAAATCCGGATTTCGGAGGGTATCCGGATTTTGGAGGGAATCCGGATTTCGGAGGGAATCCGGATTTTGGAGGGTATCTGGATTTCGGAGGGAATCCGGATATCGAAGGAAATCCGGATTTCCGAGGGTATCTGGATTTCTGAGGGAATCCGGATTTCTGAGGAAACCCGGATTTCGAAGGGAATCCGGATTTCGATGGGCATTTGTGATCAGTGTTGTTGCAGTAGTATTGTACGTACAACAGTTCTTTGTTTCGGTCAAACAAGCCCACATTGGTCGATGGCTTCTTATCTGCCGTAGCAGTTGCACAAGAGCGATAATTTGATAGATTGGACAAGTTCGCGCTTCAGTTTAATGCGCAAGCACTTTCTGACGCCGAAAGAATATAATCATTTGCATCTGCTTCCTGAGATTACATGCTTCGGAGCTCAAACAATGAAATCGTATACAACACAAAATGTCATATATATTTCTTTCTGCTTTCGCCCAAACTTTCCTTGCTCTCATGCATGTGTGGCGCGGGGATGAAGGTGCGAAGGTTTTTTTCAGCACCCCTTAATTTTCATCCGCATCTGCCATGTTACGTTATTTATGTATGACTTACTAAAACTTTGTGTTCACATTGGAGTAACACCGCTGTCATTGTAGACAACAGGCGTTGATCGTAATCTAAAAGTGAACCCGGATTTGCTTTCCTCTATTAGGGGGAGGGGGGAGTCTCTGCAATTATTAGTGGCTGTTGCCTTTCTTCCACCATTACTATATTTTTAGTTAAAAATGTATTTCCTTTTTAAGAGACAGTAAATGGTCATTGGCCTGCATAAACAAGCTTTGTTCGTTTCAAATTACAAAACATGCGCTTGTAGTGGCCAAAATAAACAAAACTGAAACAATCACTAGTAGTCTTCAGTTTCATTGTCATATTTTCATAAAAGCCTCTTAAATGTTGATTGGTATTTGATGTAATGGTTAAAGAATGCATGATTTTCAACATTACACCCCGAAAATTTCATTCGACGCCCCCTCAGCTCACCTACATGATTAATACTGGCGCCGACGCTGCTCTCGTATCATACGTACAAAAAAATATTCAGATTACATCTGATTGTTGCGGAACTGATCTCATGTATCAACTTTTTGTTAACCTGTACCAATTATTTTATGCTCAAAAATGAAAACATGAAGTAGTGCAATCATTTCATAAAAGAAGGGAAATCTACTATATTACTAAGCGCAATCGGCTTCTTTCATGAGCGGCGTCAGAAAATTTTGACTGGCTGGGCAGGAGCCAAATACTGATAAATTAGGATTGACAGATATAAAGTTTGAGTTTCACACACATATTCCCTCGCCCTCTCCCGAATTCCTTTGCATTTCTTTCACCTTTTCTCATTGCTATTGTACGTCTTATTATTCCCTTCCACCATTTTTCTCTGCTTGCATTACCCCATTCCCCCCTCTCTCTGTGTTTTAAAAGACACATCTGCATGAACGGGTAATCCGTTCACCAAAAATTCTGATTAAAATTCTCTCCATCCCCTCCAGTCTAGAAGAAAGTAGCGAAAGAAACAGATGTCGTCACCTGTTGTAAAGCCTCTTGGCTATCATTTCTGTCTTTCGATCACACTTTAAACTGTAGGTCCAGTCCCAATTAGCCTTACTGTGCATAAAGTGGACTTAAAACACCAACACCAATCTACCTTTCCAGTGTGAATCTTGATATGACCTCCCTACTTCTCTCATTTATGTGTCCCTTTTCTTATGCCCTTCAATTGTTCAGTATGTACTTCGCTTTGTACAGTCATAAACACTTCTGAGTTGTAACAATTCCATTGAAA
This sequence comes from Lepisma saccharinum, assembly GCF_977018435.1. NCBI lineage: Eukaryota > Metazoa > Arthropoda > Insecta > Zygentoma > Lepismatidae > Lepisma > Lepisma saccharinum. Next base: position 66,623,369 of record NC_139235.1, on the reverse strand, counting down.
GTTTATGGAATTGTTATAACCCAGAAGTGTCCATGACTGTACAGGGAATACTTTACATTATCCCTTTAATTTAAGAAGAAATTTATTATAGCACATACTTTATTAGTTGAACGACATATTACATTAATTGATTTGATTTATTTGTTGTATTTAACTTCGTTCTTCTTCCTCTTTTGGCTAATCGCGAAGACGAGGATGAAATGTGATGAACCAGACGAAGGGGCAATCACAAATACACATGGGCAGATCACAAAACCACAAAAAGCTCCACGTACGATTATACTGGCTGTGAGTCCAGACGCCATAGTCTCGTTAGTCTGATTAATACAGTCCAGGTTGTACTACGTAAGACAACGAGTTGATAGATTAGAGTATATTGTTAAATTCATGAGACAATTATTGAAAATATGGATCAAAATCAGTTTTCCTCCAAAATTCGCTTTCCCTCTGTAATCCGTTATCCTTCCAGAACATGTTTTGCCTCCATAATTCTTCACGCTCCGAAATCCGGATGCCCTCCGAAATCCGGGTAGTATATTTTCCAAATCCGGATTTCCAATTTTCCGGATTTTTTTGACCTCCTTAAAGGATAGTTTAGTCCTTACAGACAGTATACTTGTAGTTCTTGTTAACTTACGGCACTCGCGTTGTTGTAAAAAGTACAACAATGTATAATTTTTAAAAGTAAAATGAAAATCTTGGTAACCAACAATGGATTCCACCAACGTATTCGTTTGTTGGTCCTTCCTCATAGTTACTGCTAAATATGTGGTTTTATTAGTCACGCGTTTAGTTGCAACAGAAGAATGAAGCAGTGAATGTGTGTCTTTTGTACTTTTTACAACGCGTGAGTACTCTTGTGTTCTTTTTCAATTCCATCCCAAGAATAAATTGCTTGAGATACTATGTCATTAATGAATGAATTAGTCAATGAATTAGTGTAAAAAGCATTAATAAATATTAATAAAATAAAAAAAACTACTTTATTGAAGAATTACAATTGTATGACTCAAAATGGCGAGTGTTGTAAAAAATACAACTCGCGAGTACGCATGTGACAGAAATAACCGCGAGTGCCGGAATAATGATTGGAAGAATTGGTTTTCAACCAAGTTTTTAATATACATATTTTATTGAGGCACACAGACACCTCTCAGCCACAGGAATAGTGTTTAGGCACAGACTATTGTCAAGAAAAGAATAAATAGAAAAGTACACTATTGCTACAGAGAGTAGGAAATAATTTGTTACTGTATAATACAGCGCTAATGTAAGAAACCTGTTTACACAATTCTTCCCGAATGTAGCATTTCGCCCTTTCTGCATATGCTACCAGATTCAGAAGCCGGACGGCGTTTACTATGTAGTGTTCACTGAAGATATACAGGGTGTTTGAGAAGTCCCCGTACACATACTTGCATGTATCCTGTTGCGACCGTGTTGAAAACTGGCCGGTGTTCGCTAACTTGGAAATTATTTCGTTTTCGTGGTTGGCAACCCTTGCTCTGAAGGTCACTTTGTCAGTTGTTGCGCCATGGCTGATGTGAGCGGACATAATTACAGTGCTGAGGAACGGCCAGTGACGTGGGGGGGGGGGGGGTGCACGAACGACAGCGCACTGGGCAAACGATGTACTGCAACGTAATGTAAAGTTCTCAAGTACAATATAATGAAAATCAATAGATACATTTGTTATAATAAATAAATGTCACATACCTAGGTGCTATGTAATATTATCTAGGGGTACGGATACTTCTTGGGCATCCTGTACGGCAGTTACCTTTGAAATATGAGGTGGAGTGGCTGATGCATTATTATATATTACCTTGTGGCCACCGGATGGTTATAACACGGTTTAAGACCCGAAATACCTCCACGCAAGAGTTCTAACCACAAAATGCACGTATAAAATCGTAGGACCTCATTATCTAAGCTCATAATTCGCAAATTAACCAAGCCCTCTTCCTTTGTGTGCCCGCCGGCAAATTACACCCTGAGTTGTAATTTCGTATAAAACCTGAGCTCCATATAATGCTTTCTATGCTTTTAAGGGCAACCGATCCTCCTCTTTTCCAATTTGCCTTTCAAATAGATCTTACGGTTTAATGGTAAATGACTTAACTATTCGCCCCTAACTTTCACGCCAAGAAGTACTATGTTAAAATAATCGAGCCAATCTTTTGGATTCTGTTACTTGTAGTGTATTCTTGCCGGTGTGTCCTGGCGAAGTCCGTCTATTGATATGTACATTCTCAAGATAAATACAGATGAATCGGTTTTAAGTACTAAACATGCTCTAAACAAGAGTGACATCTACATAAGTTTCAGTCCAAGATTACATTAACAAACATAATTTATTACTGGATACAAAATTTTAATTTGATTTTTGTTATTTACCGTTGCTTTTCTGCCACTGTTCGCTAATCGCGACGTGGGGATGAGTAACGATATAATAAAACTGATATACGAATTCTCACAAAGAAACACCCATGCTTGGGATTCGAACCCGGGGGCCCCTGGCATCGTAGCGCGATGTGCTAACCACTACGCCTCGGACGTCGGCAGAACCTATATACAGCTAATTCTTGATAAGAAAAAGAAGTATGATAGAACATATGTACTTATAGGAGGGGGAGTGGAAAATTAGGAGTACAGAATTTGGGTAAAGAAATAAAGTTGGAGAAATTTCTTGTCTTCCGTTCTTTTACCAATTCCATCATAGACTAGTCAACTTTTGTACCCCACTTTTTGCTCAGATAGTTTAATCGAGACTGGACCTACAGTTTAATGTGTGATTCGAATCCACTAGGGATCGAACCTAGGACCTTACAGCGTTTCCTCTATGACATCGGGGAGATCCGACATCTATTAGCATCAGACAAATTTATTCAACGTTAACCGAAGACAAATTGTTGATTTAAGACATCTTCAGAGAAATAGAGTGGATGTACAATTGAAGGGTATGCTGGACACCTAGCCACTGACGCGAAATAATGGGAAAAGTTTCAAACTGATAATTTCTGAAATAGAAACGTTTGCTGAGATTCTCTTAAACATTTTCGAATGCCCATCTGCTTCTCCGAACCCTAACAATATTAAAACCCATTCTTCTCTGTCGCTCCTACCCGAATGCTTTCCAATCCATAAAACTTGACGCGAAATCCCATACGTTTCGATTCCACACACACACACACACACACACACACACACACACACACAAAAGCAAGTCCGTAACTTATTCCCTCCAATGTTTGTTCTCGAACAGAGCAGAGCAGCAGCATCTGTGCTGGAACCAGGGGTCTCTGCCAATCCGATAACGCTGACTAGACGCAAAGCACTCTGGGAGCTAAATCAGCCATCGCTCGTGGCTGGCCTGTAGGAAAGGGTGGTTTATCGCCGAAATCTGACGATAAATCGAGCCCATTGACCCGGGGGAGGTCAATATGAAACATGGGTTACATATTAGCGAGATTACGTGGCGACATCTGAAAACTATTAACGGCTCAGTCACATACATCCGCTGCTGGCACGACCTGCACTTTGTTTGCATGTAGTGCAAGCTGATCCCTCAGGGATGTATCAATTATAATTTAATCCTACTCTCTCACTCACTCCTCGGATGCACACATGCATTCATAACTACACGCACGCACATAACGAATTCTTTATTGACACGCATCTACTGCCTTTTGGGACTTCCTATTGGTTCAGAATCTTTCACTAATCCTTATCCCCCCCACGCATTCTGTATGAGAAATTTTAAGTGTCATTCATAGTAGACTCGACTTACATACTTACAGTGGGGTAAAGACGGGGAGGGAGAGTGAGAGACAGAGGAATGATGTAAGATGCAAATAGAGAGTAAGAATGGATGTAAGCCGGAAATAGAGATGAGAGAGAGAAAAATGATGTAAGACGGAAATAGAGATGAGAGAGAGAAAAATGATGTAAAGCGGAAATAAAGATGAGAGAAAAATTATGCAAGACGGAAATAGAGATGAGAGAGAAAAATGGTAAGCAGGAAATAGAGATGAGAGAAAAATGATGTAAGACGGAAATAGAGATGAGAGAGAAAAATGGTAAGACGAAAATAGAGATGAGAGAGAGAAAATGATGTAAGACGGAAATAGAAATGAGAGAGAGAAAAATGATGTAAAGCGGAAATAAAGATGAGAGAAAAATTATGCAAGACGGAAATAGAGATGAGAGAGAAAAATGGTAAGCCGGAAATAGAGATGAGAGAAAAATGATGTAAGACGGAAATAGAGATGAGAGAGAAAAATGGTAAGACGAAAATAGAGATGAGAGAGAGAAAATGATGTAAGACGGAAATAGAGATGAGAGAGAGAAAAATGATGTAAGACGGAAATAGAGATGAGAGGGAGAAATATAATGTAAGACGAAAATAGCGATGAGAGAGAGAAAAATGATATAAGACGGAAATAGAGATGAGAGAGAGAGAAAATTATGTAAGACGGAAATAGAGATGAGAGAGAGAAAAATGATGTAAGACGGAAATAGAGATTAGAGAGAGAAAAATGATGTAAGACGGAACTAGAGATGAGAGAGAGAAAAATGGTAAGACGGAAATAGAGATGAGAGAAAAAATATTTGAGCCGAAAATAGAGATGACAGAGAGAAAAATGATGTAAGACGGAAATAAACATGAGAGAGAGAGAGAGAGAGAGAGAGAGAGAGAGAGAGAGAGAGAGAGAGAATGGATATCAGACCAAGTAGAGATAGAGAGAGAGTGAGAGAAAGTAAGCATTGAGGAATGGATGTAAGGAGGAAGTATAGAGAGAGAGGGCATAGGGAGAAGGAAAGAAAGAACGGGGCAAATAAACAGGAAGAAGAGCTAGAAAGAATGAAATATACACAGAGGAAGAAAACAATGAAAGAGATAGAATAAGAGAACGGCAAATAGATAGAGCGAGCTAGAGACTCTTCCTATCTACGTCTAACGAAATAGAGCTCACTTAAAAATATTTCCACCCTTCAGCCAATAAGAACAGAATTCTCTGGCTAATCCACTGAAATACTTGACTCTGATAAACAGATAAATAAACCAAGGGCGATAATTTATATTTCTTTGGACAAGTAGACCCTGATATATCAATTATTGACGGACGAAGTAGTCAAATAAGAGTACTTTAACATGACTCTAAGGGAGCTTTAAGACCGAAACGACACGTGCCACTTGGAAACCAACCTTCAGGAAAAAAAAATGCAACTTTTCATACCGGAGTGACACGACAAGCTGCACGTGTCGCTCGGACCGGGCCTTTTTCTCCATGTCGCCTAGGTGTGTTCGTACCGTATGTGTAGTGAATACTTTACTACAGACGGGATGGGACTTGTGTCGCCTGTAGCATATCGCTTCGGTCTGAAAGCTCCTAAAAACGAATATGTCTGTTTCGGGAGAACGATTCTACACGCTAAAGAACCGACAAACAGAATGAAAATGAACTTTATGTTATACAGGGTGTTCCATAAGTGTGGACCTATAGGAGGATAAACGTAGAATTATAGAGTTGGTCCAAAGTTTCCGCCATTGTAACGCATACACAGTTGAAGACGAAATCTTCACTCCTGCAACACTTCACTCCACAATCGCTGACACACCTGCACAGTGCGTTCCTTAAGAAGGAGAATGCTCAGAATTTTGACATTGTGGCTCCACAAATCCAAATTGAGCGGAGTAAGAGCTGGGTTTCTTGAGAACGATTTCATTCATCCTAGGCGTACAGTCCAATATGCAGGAAACTGTGTGTTACAGTAACGTCGCACTTTAAGCAGGTAATGCGGAGGGGCGCCATCATGTTGAAAACTCCTATCGGTCCAGACTTACGGGACACCTTATAAACTAGGAAATGTGCTGAAGAAAAAGAGAAGTTTATAAAGCAATAACGCAAACAAGGAAAGCAAAACTGTTCCTTTACGAGGACAAACAGCTGGAAACTCGGTCCCAGTTTATCACTCTCCTTCTATTTCTCCATTTTCTCCCTCAGTCGAGGAAATAATGACCAACGAATGCACTTTGTCATCAGGCACCACGTTCGTAGCAATTTAATTACTCCCATGGTCAGCTAAATGGGGACTCGAAAGCGCGTTTCGCATGCTTTGCGACCCGTTAAGATGCTTCGCAAATCACCTCGAGTTATTCCACGGGAAGGAACGAGCACGTTGTTGACGTCACTCGGTCTCCACGCAAAGCCACAGCGATCGAGAGTCGCGCCAAGTACGAGGAAGTAAACCCAGGCACCTTCTTCCAAAAGCCCTGTTTCTAGTTTTAGTAACCATCGCCAGAGGACTCTGCACGCCACTGACATTCTCTTGTTGATAATAATCTGCACACAACGCCACGTAACCACAGACAGGCACATCCTGCCCGTTATATCGAACGTTTCTCGCCTTTGGGTTAGACTGCCACGCAATACACATTTGTTGTGAACGTTGCGTCACTGCAGGATAACTGTGCACGTTTAGAAATAAACCTTTATTTCGAAATCTTTCTCACTCATGCGCATCACTGAAAAAAATAGCTACGCAATGATTTAGGGAGTGCTCTATCGGCACGTATTGTTTTCATGGTTACGTTGAATGAGAACTGAATGCCCTAAACGGTACTTGAACATTGTTATTGAGAATTTGTTTCCATTTACAGCCATGATTTCTTTGGGATCACTTTTCGCATGGTGCTGAATATGTCTTTCACACATCAGCTGCGCCATCTGTTCTTTAGAGAAGTAATCTGTTCGTTAAGTGTAAAGTATTGGCCGATACAATACTGAACTACAGCGCCTTGAATAACGTAGTGTGGAAAACGACCCAAGAAACTGGTTCCCCGAGACGATGACAAGTAGATGGCAGTGCGATCGACACAGCGGCTAATTTTGTTATGAAAGTAATGCGGCTTAGTTAGTTTTTGGAATATATTGCGTAGATTTGTTTCTCTAGAAAGGCGGTAAGTGAATTGATGGAAACAGTTATATTTGTGGAGTGATTTGCAGTCACGAAATGGCATTAATTTACACAGAAAAGTAACATAAATACGTTTTATGTGCAACGCAACACGAGCATCAACATATCGCATGTGAGGCTGGACGTCAAACGTTGGATTGTGTACACAAGTTTATTTTTGTATACTAATAAAATTGAAATAGTGTCATGAAGGAGAAAAAATGTTTCGTGGCGTACATATTATGAAGTCATTTTCCCGAAATGCAGATATTCGAAAGAATTTAATTTCATATTCCATGGAGTTCAAATAGCCGATTAGGCTGTACCTTGTCATCTCTATCAACAAATTGCTTTACATTCGTGTCGATTGGTAAGTAGAACTTTGGTGTTAAGGACTGTGCATTTTTACTCGTGACTTGGCTGTAAAATGTCTACCTTGTACTTGATGAAAATAAACCGCAAATTAATTAAATTAATTAATAATAAAATTAATTAATTAATTAATTAAAATAAACGAGTATTGTCTGTGTGAATTTCCATAAAAATATTATTTGTGACAATGACAATATTAATGAACCTTTCAGGATAATGCATACATAATGCATGCCAACCGGCTAAGGGGTAACGAGTGATCAGCACGACGAACCCCCAGTCGTTTTAGGTTTCCGTGACCGGGTTACGCTACTCATTCGTAGCTCCCCAATTTCCACACGGTGTGGTGGAAAGTTTAGTCTTGGGTAAGTGGGTAAGTGATATTTTTCAAAACAGCTAAAGAGATAGGTTTGGAAGTTAGCAAGGAGAAAACTAAATATATGCTTACAGGCCGAAACCAAGTGTTAGGTAATAATCAAAATCTAACTATTGATAACAACTCGTTTGAACCAGTTTCCAAATTCAAGTACTTAGGAGTAATACTAACAAATGAAAATGATATTAAAGATAAATTAAAAAGCAGGCTTAATTCTTGTATAATATCTAAGAAACTAAAAGTTAAAACATACAAAACAGTAATTTTGCCTGAAATATTATATGGATGCGAAACTTGGTCCCTTGCGTATCGTACCCAAGGTATTGGGTAAGAAGTATAAAGTCTTAGCATAGCAGTTAGCAGAGATAGGAATGCTGAATAAGTAATCAGACAAAGGTCGGGTGATTGACTTGGAAGGCGTATGTGCCATGAGTGTTGGAATTGTCAGGAGGTGTGATCAGTTGGCGAGAATACGAGAGAGAGAGAGTAAGATCTGCGGATTGTGAGAGAGAAGCAAAGTGGAGAACGATTATTGGACGATGGTGTGTGATTGAATCGATGTCTGACAGGGAGGTCAGACAAGTGACATTTGAGAGGACAAGTGTAGGAACAATCTTCATCTATTTGTAAGGCAAGTAATATCCTTTTCTAAACCAATCCATATCGGTTCAGTCATGGAGAGTATAAAGCCCATATCTAACCTAAGTTAATTTCTATCGCCATTCCTTTAAATGTAACCTCTTGCATTTATCACATTTAGGCCAAGCGAGTGATAACCATCTGAGAGATGAAGGAGAAATAATTACATCACCCAATTCAATCTAGAGGTTCTTGGTTCCATCCCAAACGCAGCATGGGAGTTGCGTTACGTGGTGGAGTCTGCTTAGGGCTTCTCATCCATTTTTCGCAAATTCGATGAGAAAACACTGCAGTACGTGAAATACTGCGATTTTCATCTATTTCATCCCGAAATATGATGAAAATAATAGAGTCTTCTAGCTTTTCAAATTATGTACGTGCAATATGGCGCCGGAATTTTCACTTGTTAGCGCTTCATGTTGTGTTAATTATCAATTATTACCAAATATCAAGAAAAGAAAGCAAGAGGCAGGCCTAGCAATACGCAACGCGGTAAGGCGCAAATAAATAAGAGTAGAGTTTCAACTAGGTTATTCGGCGATTGGTTTGTGGAAAAAATGAGAGCATTAGGATGTTGCATAAAGGTTGGTTAAATATTTTAAAGATGTGTTCGGTACTGTCGTCACTCTGTTACGCGATTGTTGAACCTAACTTATCAAATTTCCGGGAGAGTAAACAATTGAATTGCTAATAATGTCCTGTCAAAGCCACGGGGGGATGAGAAAAGAAAACAAGCAACTTAGTGCTAATTTTAAGCTAATCAAGCATTTTTCCTGCGCATAGAATCATGGCGCAATCTAGATTTATCCACCCCGACATTCTCGAAACTATCCAGTTTCAAGGTAACATTCACGAGGATGTATTAAAATTCATTGACAAATTTGAAAGTTTAGCCATTCTTAATGAGTGGAATGACTTAAAGAAAAGGCAAATGCTACCGGCATGTGTGTGATTCAGCATTGGCATGGCACAATATTTGGAGTCGAACCCAGGAAGCACAGGATATAGATTTTGCTACTTTAAAAACTAAAATTGTTGAAGAATTTACGGGACCGGGTGACACTTTTCAATTAGAAGAACAAATCAGATTACGCTTCCATCAGGAAAATGAACCTGTTTCAAAATATGTGAGAGAAAAACAGTTATTGTTATTAAAATTAGATCCTTCCATGGACATTAGTGAGCAAATAAAGCAAATAAGCGGGTGTTTACAACCTAACTTTATGAAAGAAGTTTATAACAGGGAATATGATTCAGTGCATGAAATGTTACGAGACCTGAAAAATGTGGAACAATTCAAATATCTTGTGCAAAAACGTAAAATTCTAGAAACTGAATGTAAGACAATGAAAGCTCTGTCATGTTCTGAATCGAATCGAGCACACATGCCGACTCAGCAAGCTATCACGTTGCAGCGCACGGTCAATGGTCATGTTGACATAACATATTCTCAGGCTAATCGGGAGATCGAGGAAAGATTAAATGCACTGCAACAAGACCTTGATCAATTACAGTCGAACCCGGGACTCCAGTCTCATGAGTCAGATTTAGTTTTGCAATTTCAGAATCTTGAGGCTAAAGTAAATTCACTTGCAGAACATCGGAAAACACATTCATTCACTGAGTCATCATTCTCATATCCAGTTAGAGAAAATGAACATAGAGATAGAAACAATAGGATAACCTATTATCATAATAGTAATCATAGAGCTCAGAATAGAAATACTTGGCATAACAACCACAATAATAATTTCGACACACAGTCGCAACGTTCGCCTAGGGGGCGATGGCGCAATGGCAGTAACCCTCGATTTCAGCGTTCGCACATTTCATCTTCATCGCAGCGAACATTTTTGGAGCAAAAACAGGGGCGCGAAGATCCAAATAACCATACTAATCAGGTTGTTAATGCAAATCACTCTACTTTTCGGAAGAACAGAAGCAATTTTAAACGAGTAAGACCTGCATATGACGGGGACCTAGGTGCAGCGCCTTCGGGGAAAACTCTAACGGTCTCTACTTTTCCTTCTGAAGATCTGATTTACATCAATGTGAAAGTAGATGGGGAAATTCGACAGTTCATCACGGATAGTGGAAGTCAAATTTCGGTAACGGGAGATAAGAACATACCAGTCAATGCCAAGCGATTTAATATAAATACTGCGATTAGAGGGGTCACTAATAGTAAACTGACGGTTAAGGAAATTGTGTTACTACCATTTTCTATACATAACCAAACATTTGTTCATCCATTTAGAATCGTTAAGGATTTTAATAAAGTTACTATATTAGGAAATGATTTCTTGAAGGGACAGAAGGCTAAGTTAGATTTTGAGGAAAATAAGCTTACATTGCATAGATTTGGCACACCTCCTAGAAACCAAATTAAAAATGAGAATAAGAAAGCTTTTGACGTGTCAATCAAAGTTTCCCATTTGTTACAGCATGTTTTGCAACCAGAATTTGTAGCTGCTAAAAATATAAAAGTTAAACCCAGGACACATTTGTGCATTCCATTGAAATTGGCTAATTCATATGACAAAGATAGGACACTCTTGGAACCGGACCTACAGTTTCAAGAGAAAACGGGATTGATGGTTGCCAGAGCAATTATTAATCCGGATTCGAATCTTATTTGGATCACAAATCCTTTAAATTATAATGTTACAATTAAGAGAGGCACTATTATCGGGAAAGCTGAAACATGGGATAGGCCAATCATGAGTAACAATAATGATGAGAATAAGGATGAGATTGGTGAACAGGCACAGGTTTTCGCGACGGAAGAGTCAGGGAACGTCAGTGACGCACGGGCGGACCCTAGTCGGTTTGATGTGAATCCGAATTTAGAACCCCAGCAAAAGGAGCAACTTTTGGCTGTTTTAATGAAATATTCACATGTTTTTGCGTGGTCAAAGGATGATATAGGTAGAGCCACGAATTATAAACATAGAATTCACCTAAAAAGATGACACAGAATTTCACTTAAAATCCTACCCGATTCCAGTTCACCTTCGTGATGAAATTAAAGATCAGATTGAGACTTTATTAAAGCAAGGGGTTATTTCTCCTACACAATCACCCTTCAACTCTCCAGTTATTCTTGTAAAGAAGGAAAAGGGGGGTTATAGATTATGCCAGGATTATCGCAGATTGAATGTATCGTCTGTATTTGACGCTCGGGGTGTGAATAACAACAATGGAATATTATACAATATGGGGGGTAAGAAATACTACTGTACGGCAGACTTGAAGAGCGGATTCTTTAATATTCCTCTCACCGGGGACAGTAAGAAATATACAGCATTTACAATACCAGGAATGTCACAGTATCAAATGAACGTCGTGCCACAGGGCCACGTCAGTTCATCAAGTGCAATGACTCGTTGCGTTCACCTAGCGTGCTCAAATTTGGATCCCAATCACTTTGCCCATTATGTGGATGATTTATTATGCTTTGGAAATACATTTGAAGAAATGCTCGTAACTCTAGAGAAAATGTTACAATGTTTACAGGCCGCGGGATTGAAACTTGCAATCGAAAAATGTCACTTCGGCTACACTGAGATCATTGCTTTAGGACATAAAATTTCAAAATTTGGCTATCGGATCAACGACAAAATCATTTATTCTATCAAGAAATATAAGACACCGACAACTGTGAAACAAGTTCGCACATTTCTCGGATTAACATCTTATGTCAGGAAGTTTTTAAAATCATATTCCGAGATGGCACTTCCCTTGCAAAAATTGATAGGAAAAAAGAAGAAATTTCTCTGGGGGGAAGAACAGCAAACTGCGTTTGAGAGGTTGAAGGAAGCTTTACTTACAGCTCCTGTATTGATGGCATATGATCCATCCAAAGAAGTAAGGGTATGTACGGATGCAAGCAGTAAGGCTATTGGCGCGGTGATTTTACAACCGAATGCGAACGGTACGCAGCATGGGAGTTGCGTTACGCTTACATTGAAAGAAGAACATAAATTGAGAGTATTTGAAAATAAGATCCTTAGGAAAATATTTGGGCCTAAAAGGGATGAGGAGACAGGTGAGTGGAGAAGGTTACATAATTTAGAACTACATAATTTGCATTCCTGTCCAGATATTATTAGAACGATTAAATCAAGAAGACTTAGGTGGGCAGGCCATGTGGCACGAATGGGAGAGGAAAGAAGAGCTTTCAGGATTCCTGTTGGGAAGCCTTATAATAACAGACCTGTAGGAAGACCAAGACAAAGATGGAGGGATAATGTTGAGATGGACCTAAAGGAAATCGGTATGGATGGAAAAGAGTGTATAGATCTTGCTCAGGATAGGAACAGATGGAAGGCCTGTGTTGCTGCAGCCATGAACCTTCGGGTTAAAGAAGGCTAGAGAGTTAGTTAGTTAAGTTAGCCCCCTTCCAGTTTTTAATTCGAAACTTTCGTTGGTTGGACACGTGTGAGTTGGAATAACACTCACTTTACGTGAGATACATGTTTAATAAACATTCACAAATGACTGGTTACATAAACACGTTCCTTGTCGAAGATATGAAAAGGGATAATGATGCACAAACCCAACGACGTCTAGCAGCCACGAATGCTGCTAACACGAAGACAGTGTTGCCAACACCTTTTTGGCAATAATAGTTCACAAAAAAAATGTCTTAGCTGCCATATTGTATCCAAAGACATGGTGGAACCAACAGTAAGAGTTTAGTCTTCAGACACGTGTTAACTTTGGTTATGGTAAGGGACCAAATTTTTAATTTCAGTCAAAAAATCAACGGAATCTTAGCATGGATGAGATTCGAACACGTTGCGTCTTGAATACTTCTCTGACCTACAAGACCGTACTTCAACCGAAGTTACTTCAAGAATGGTCTCGCAGTAGTCTTGAAGTCTTGGACCGGAAGTGAAAGTCTTCCGAATCGCACTTTGACTGCAGCGCCTAAAACGGTCAGTAGATAAAACTAAGACCACATTGTTTTTCCCGCATTATAAAAACTTACTTTTCACAATAGAAATCGCATAGTATTTTGAGAAGTTCTTGTACTTATATTTCCACACAATGGAAGAACTACCGGGTGATCCGTTTGAGATGTTTGAAACGTAAACCGTTGTGTACAATGGGTTAATGTACGTATCTCTGAGCAGTTTGTTGTAATATATGCAGAAAGGATGTAAGTTTTAAGTGAGTGCAGGTTTACAGAGTTCAGCCATGTGGCTGTACTAGTGTGCATATAACACTCGAAAATTTAACATCCCATACGAGACATTGTGCGCTGTTGTGGCGTGACCACTATCTTTATCTACCACGAACGCTAGCGCCACGCGGCTGAAGTCTGTAAACCTCCACTCACTCGAAACTTACATCCTTTCTGCATATATTACAACAAACTGCTCAGAGATGCGTACATTAACCTATTGTACACAACGGTTTACTTTTCTGACATCTCAAACGGATCACCCTATACAACCATCATCTGCCTGACTTTTGACTTCTATGATTTCTAATAAGGGAACGAGTGTGCACTGTCGCGTACTGTATGCTGCACTCTCGATTGCTCATTTTTTGATTGATTTATTGAAATAAAATTGTTGGGGTGCTTCAACACCGGGGTTATTTGAACCTGTCATATTATACAGGGCTCAGCTCCTTACTGTAACTGAAAGTACCACGTTTTTCTTGTTATAAACAGTATATGTATCTTTTTTGTGTTTATGTATGATTCTGCATGCTTTAGAGCCAATAAGATTTGAGCTTTCAGCCCTCCCTCATGCGACTAGGGAGGAAGTATAAATATGGCCTCTGACAAAGGACAGGACAGAGCGTGTTTATGAACCGGATAGCAGAAGGGAGAGTGATCTTCGGTCTCCAGTGGCCTCCCATGAGAAAGAGCATCCCAAGGCAGTTCTGCCGATGCTTAGCTTCCACTTGGCAGTTCTGCCGTGGGGCTCAAGTTAGAGAAATGTAAATGATGTAAATTAGAGAATTATTGGAAGAATCCGAGCCTTGTTTGTTGAATTGTAAATAAATGTATAAAGCCCATTTCTGCGAGTTTTCAGCAATCACCCTTTCCCCCCTTAGAAAATTAGCTGAAATCAAGGTAAAATAAATGAATAGCATATAAATGGCCGGAAACGAACCACTATATCTACTCTTAGGTACTTCCAAAGAGGAGGAATTTTTTTTTAATGAAAGCCTTTGGTGAGGTCAAGGCCAAGGACCATTACGCTTGCAATTTACCCGAGGTTATCCTCGCGCTATGCTAAATAGAAGACTCGAGTCCAACAAAAAAGGGTACGCGAAGGTACGCACTCAGAACACTTCATAAGATGCCGCTGGAATAATTAAGCATGCCGCCTCTTAGAGAAGCGAAGCGGGCGCTGCAAATTTATGCCTCGGTTGGTAGCACTGGCAATCCATCCTACGGGATGAGAGCTCAGCCATCTCCGGAGCTTAATAAATCTTCTTTCTCCGAGCTAAGAAGACGAAGCTAAAGTCTCCTTCAAGAACACGACGTCAGCGAAGGTGGGAAGCGCGTCTCCCGTTCGCTCCGAATCTCATATTCCGGGAGGATTGAGCCAGCCCGCCGTGTTACTGGGTTCTTATTGAAAGGGAATGCATTTAGAGGTGAAATGGTCCATCCCTTCCAGAGTGGATCCGGCAATCTCCCGCGCTTGTGCCCGTAATCGGGCAGGCACGTCTTGTCGGCTGAGGACCTTTTTCCTGTTATCATGTCTTGGTTTATCTCCGGCATCGCTGCTGCACTATCTGTTGCAGAAAAGGGATGAGATGAAAAAGATCTAAGAGAGGGCAGTTTTCTTGACACTACTTAATCTCGGATCTTATCAGCGTTGCCATCTCTGAACAATTCAAAATCGCGTAAGTATGACAAGTGACTCGAAGTTTTGTAGCCTGAACCGTATTTCAGAGAATCTGTACATGTGTGTGTAAGAAATAGGGAGAGAGGGAAGGGAAATAGAGAGAAGAGAAAAATAGATAGATATATAGGGAGAACTAGAAAGAGATAGAGAAAAGAAAGTAAATGAGATAGAGAAATGAAGAAGGAAAGAAGAGAGAGTTATGAAGGGAAAGTGAGAGATGGAGTAAACGAAAGAAAAAGAAAAAAGAAAGAAATTATGTGATAGGTCGATCGATTGATCGAATTGGTGTTTTAAGTCCACTTTATGCACAGTAAGGCTAATCGGGACTGGACCTACAGTTTAAAATGGGATCCGAACCACTATGTGCCTCCACCGAGAATCGAACCCCGGACCCCTTGATTGCAAGGCGATTACGCTACCACTGCGCCTAATGTGATAGTGAAAGAGAAAGATTAGGAGAGAGGGAGAGGAAGAGGAGAGAGAAAAAGAAAGATAGAGAAAGATGAAAGAGAAAAGAAGAGAAGAGAGAGAGAGAGTAAGGTAGAGATATAGGAAGGGTTATAATTAGAGCCCGGAAGTTCAGGCATTTATTTTCGTTAAAATAGGCAGGCAAAAAGGCATTTATAATGTGGTAAATAGGCACTAAAAATGAAAAAAAAGGCAAAATAAACCGAAAAAAGGCACATTTAGAAGTCGCTTACTTTTATCTATAATTTCTGGCAAAATGTTAAAATCTAAATTGGGAAGAGCATTTCAATTTTCTCCGTCTTGATTGCACATAACTACAAGGTGCTTTTTAAGTTCTCAACATTCATTGATAGTCGTCTGTCAGAGAGAATGTTTTTCATAATAGAAAATGATATTTCTACTTCGACAGAAGTTATTGGAGCATACATATAACAAGCTAATGTAGCTGGACTCATTTTGGTAACAGCATTTTCACCTTTTAGAATATCACAAATTGTTTTCAATTGTTTCAAGTCCTCATTTGCACTCACTATCCGTTAGCACTTTTCCGCAACAGCTGACCCCTTTTCTCCTGGCACTTCCATCATCTGCTGCATAGATTCCTCGAAGATTTTCATGGATGCTATAATTGTAATTGTCTCTGGCAATGCACCATAATGTGCAAAAGTAAACTTGAATAGCACAGGAGTTTTTTTACTTCACGAATTGAAGCCGCTTCATTTTCTGGAAGAGCATCGATCACCTCACTGATTTTTTGAAGGTTGTTAGCATAATATATAGCTGCTGATATCCAGGTTCCCTATCTCGTCAAGACTGCTTGCTGAGGTAAACTAAGCTCAATCGCAACTTCCTGAAATTTTCGGGTTCGAGAGGGAGATTTCAGAAATATTTTCTTTGTGTTCGAAATCAACCTGTTCACTTCAGCAGTCAATCATGCGCAAGAAATGTTAACCGAAAGGCAATATCCTGACTCAGCATGAAATACTTTTTTCTCACATTTTTCTCCTTCAGCAATGTTGAAACATGCGTGAGTTCAATATTACTTAAATAAGGCGAAAATTATTCACATAATAAACGGAAGAAAAATAAATGCCAACAAGGTTTTTTGGGAGAAAAATAATTTATATACACATTTTTTTAAAAAAATGTCAAATTTCATTGAAAAAGGCAAAAAAAGGCATTATAATTTATAACGGTCAAATATTGAGTGACAAGTAATTAATTTAATTGCCCGTTAGTAGGAATTAATTGCAATTGGTAATATTAATATCCGTCGCGAATACAGGTGTCTAGCGAACTGTCTTAGCCAGCACTAGCTTGCTCAACCACCGTTTTTCGCCCGAATTCGGATTTACATGCATTCTTATGGGAATAGCAAGAAAAATGCAACTTCTTAACCAATGGACCGAATTGGATGAGATTTTAACCAGCGGTAGAACACATCTTGAAAGTACTGATTTCAAGATTTGAGCCTAATCAGAACAGAACTACGGGAGTTATGAATTATTAAAGATTCATCGCTGAATTGAAAGGGAGAAGCTACCCTACTGAGATGTCCTTGCTTTTCGTGACTGAATACAAAAGAGGAAGAGTTAGCCTAATCTCTGCGCGAGGGGCTGCTACCAGGGGTTAAGGACCGGAGTGAGCATTGACCAGGATAGGAGGACAACGGTCAAAGCACCAGAAACAATAAACAAGCACCTGATCATAGAGGGTAGCGCGTCACTACGTTCAAATCTGGAATAAAAGGGATGATTTGGAATAGCGAGACACAGTTTTGCAACAGTTTGCCTACAATCGCCACCGAAGTGTGAGCTACGCGCGACCTAGCTGCGAGGTCTGGATTTGTTTTCCTCGAGTGAGTGTTTCAGAGCCATGGAGTAGAGCAGAATAGAACCAGGGGGTCCTTCCCCCTTCACCGTCAACGCATCCGTGCACATACGTGTGGTTATGTGAGAATAACGCCAGACACGTCCACCTGTGTCAATCGTCCGAAACAACGTCCTAAGTAGTGAAAGTTAATAACATTTGATATCCATGTGAAACCGCGAATGGCTCATCGCGTATGTTCGTCTCATCGCCCAAGTCACGTATCTGTACTTACGAGTGACCGCGAAGAACTGACCTATTATTGCGCAAGTTGTCGTATGGAGTCGACAGTGAACGAGTGAAGCCAGGATCCGATGATGCCAGATGGAGCTGCCGACTGATCCACTTTCGCCAACCAGGATAACCGTGAAGTGCAACACTGGAGTGCAGATGTCTTCCAGAACTGTAGGACCACTTCCGCCCAACCCAGGTCAGAGGGAATGCAGCGCAGGTAAGATCCAACCATGTGCGTGTGTGAGAAAGATGACGACTATCTACCGCGAATCTGCGTGAATCAAATCATTGCATAACTTAAATCAGTGCTATGGCAACCCTAGACATCTGTTTTCCGGCGGAGTAATCAAATGTTAAAGATGAGAGTTTATGTTAACAGCAAACAATAGTTCATTGAAATATATTTATACCTTCAGAAAAGATAGAAGGGGTTCGCACGAGGAACAATTATTCACTTTATACTTAAAATCCTAAACGATAAATTGTAAAAGGCAATGTAGCCAAGACATAGCAAGAGTATGGTCAAAGTAGTAAATAATCTAACCTTTGTATTTGTCATATTGTCGCAATATGCCATAGAATGAGAGAATGAATGTGAGATCGAGTGAATGAGGGCAAGATGTAATGTCTATTTATATGTGCTTTAATATATGTGTATATTCAGAAACACCGTAGTCTTATGTAACGTCATTTCAGGTATTTAAAATCAAATCCTCCTAGGTTTATTCTTGGTAACTCCGACTGTTAGGCACTTATCCTGACCGTATTATATTTCATGTAATGTTTAATTCGCCCAGCAGGTGAGGCGAGAGATTCTTCGATGTTGCGTTGCTAAGCTCAGTTCAGTTGAGTTAATTGAGTTAATTAGTTAGTTATTAAATTAGCAGCCCGTGACAAAATATGGCGCCCGAACATTCGACGAGTAGGCAAAAAAGTAGGCAAGTAAAAAAGTTGCCCGAACATTCGACGAGTAGGCGAATAAATATGTAGGCATATAAGAGGTTGCCCAAACAAGCGACGAGTAGGCAAATAAAATAAGTAGGCAAGTAAAAAAGTACGCCGAATAATCGACGAGTATGTGAATAGACAAGTAGGGGTGTAAAAAGTAGGCCCGAATAATCGACGAATAGGCAAATTGAAGAGTAGGCAAATAGGAAGCAAATAGGAATTAGGCTCGTAGAACGATGTTACAGGCAGGCTAGTAAGGAACCTGGAGGTCACGAGTATTCTAATTAGTTGCTTATCTACTCAATGTGAATTTTATTAAGTTTGATTGTAATGGTTAACAATCAGTTATGTCTATTACCCAAGGGGATTTAATACTTGTTTTTAAAGAGAGAGTCTTCAGCCTACGCATGTCTACGACAGGGTACCAGAATTTAACGCTAAGGGGGAACTAAGATTTTTTTTGTTGAAAATTAAATAATTGCAACCTGTAACTGAAAATCCTGATAAGAATCTATAAAGACGTGTTCATTTAAAGTATTAATGTGTAATTTGTACGGTGATTTTAATTAACTGAATATGCAATCGATGTGTAGCTAGAACCATTTTGTGTATTTTTTATGGTGTAATAGTGAAAATAATTTGTCGCGACTATAGCATTTTTCCATAGCAGAATTATTAGAGAATCTTATTATTTTATTAACAATGGGCGTTATTAACTTCGGACGATAAAGGACAAAAGGACACGCGTTATGACACACGGAAGCAGGTGAGGGGTGCGATCCCCGGGATCTGAAACCAGAAACCAGGAAAAGAATTTTGATATCTTTACCTTCGGCGATAGCCAGCCACGAGAAGAAGAAGAAGAAGAAGAAGATTGGCATGCAAAGGACCACTCGTCTCCGCAAGAGATTAGCCAACAACAATACCATGGACCGCCCTGGGTTTGAGCATTCTACAGATGCAGGTGCTTCGTCAGCCGGAAACGTTGATAAGGATCTAGGGAAAGATCAGTCGGTAACAGGGTTGCCAGTTCCAGACAATATGGACCTGCAGGCCATGTTCTCTCAGCTAATCAGTTATCTCCAAGCCAGAGATGAAGAAAGAGATCAGAAGAGGAAGAGAGAAGAAGAAGAAAGGCGGAAGATAGAGGCTGCCGAAAGGAGAGAGCAGGAAGAAAGGAAGGAAGAAATGGAAGAAAGAAGAAGAAAAGAGTGGGAAGAAAGATGGGACCGCCGTTTCCAAGCACTGCTA
Source organism: Lepisma saccharinum (assembly GCF_977018435.1). Classification (NCBI taxonomy): domain Eukaryota; kingdom Metazoa; phylum Arthropoda; class Insecta; order Zygentoma; family Lepismatidae; genus Lepisma; species Lepisma saccharinum. The sequence goes on along the minus strand of NC_139235.1, from coordinate 66,603,380 downwards.
TCCGAAAATGACCGAATGAAGGAGAAAGTACTTCAGTCGGAGAAAGAATGCGAAAAGAGGCATCAAGAGACTAGCAACAATGTAGTCACAATGGAGAAAGATCTGCGTATAGAGTTACGTCAAGTTCAAGAAGCTATGGTAACGTTGGACGCAAGAACGACCGAGAATCAGACGGGCATAACCAGCCGATTAGAACGACTGGAAGAGGCGACACGGGAATTAAAGAAGGGTTTCCAAATCACGCAACGGAGAAGAAACGAGGACGATGAGATTCGCCGATTGGAGACAACGTCCAGGGATGCGAACCCAACTCCTTTGCTCGTCGCAGCAGACGTGACCAACCACCTGACCTGTCAATCAGCACCAACTTCCTTAGATCGCCAAGCAGCGCGTGACGTCATCGGCCGGAGCGGGAGCTCGCCGAGCTTGAACGCTTTCGCCCAGCAGGAGACACGCAGTGTGTCCAACCCGGAGTCGAATACTCGCGGAATCTTCTCAAAAGTCAGCCTAGATCATTTTCAAACGTACAACCCCGATCACGACGAGACTTTACCGTCAATGTTCATAAGGGACTTCCAGGAAGATTGTTTGTTGTACGGTGTCGATAGCCCAGACTGCTTGAGGCTAATGCGAAAATTACTCAAAGGGAGTGCGAGGATCTGGCTAGAGCAGCGGAATCCACAATTCAATAGCTTTGAAGAATTTGAACAAGCATTTCTGCAACAGTTTCAAGGTCGCCAGCTAGTAGAACGCAAAATCACTTTGCTTAGAAATCGCAGGTTTGATGAGAGCCAGAAAATCACCTATAAACAATTCTTTTGGCAGCGAGTGAGTGATTTCCACGCCCTGAAGCCCGGAATTGAGCCAGTTGAAATGTTAGCCGCAATACGCGCAATGTTTCCGCATTATGTGCAACGTCAGCTAACCGGAGACGCACTTTCCAACCTGGACACGATGTCGATGATTCTTTGCGATTTGGACGCGCTGGAGCAAGAGAAACGAGCATCCTGGGAAAACAAGAATCAGAGAAGAAAGTTTGGAGATTTTGATGAAGGAAGGCAAGGGGGATTCCCGAAAGTAAACTTGGCGACAAACAATAGTCGGAAACAGAACTCTGGGAGGAACAGTAGAGAAGCTTATCCCCAGCGAGGCCAGTACAGCAATCACCGCCCACAACAACAACACTTCAGAGATGATAGGGATGGAGAAAACGCGAGATGGCAACACTGCAGGGGTCAAAACAACCCGAGACAAGTTGAGAGGAATCGTGCTGTGAATGCGGTTAGAACAGTCGTGTCCCCACAGACTACTGCTAATTTACCCGACTGGAATAGACCGTCTACTAGCCGTAACTTGGACCCAATCTCCCCGGATTACCAACCTAGACGAAGTGGACTGAGTCATGAACAGCGATGTCTGGAGCAGATAACCGATATTCAAGGTCCGACGGGAGACTAGAAGACTCCTTTGCCAGTCCGGCTCATGTCAAAGGAGACACTGAAGAAAATATTGCACTAGAGCCACCCCGATTGTAAAGTAAACAATAGGAAAATTAGAGATTATTTTTATATATTAAAAGGCAAAAATGTAGACCTTTCTTATAATTAATGCAAGAAGTATGCAAACATATGTGTGAGAGGGAACAAATTGCAAATCAAATATTTACTTATATCTTATTTAGCTTATTATTCAGTATTCATTTATTATGTAGAAAACTACAGGGTGTATCCAAAGTTAGTAGGTATGTGGTAATATACGTTGAGATTTCGATGTCAAAATGTACTTTATATTGTATTCTTGTATAATGTATCATATTCGTTTATATTTTCATAATTATAGTACAATTGCAGAAAGTATAACTTCATTCTAATGTTGAGTTAAAAGTTATACAGTCCAGGGTTCGAGTCCCTATTCAGACGCCTATGTGTGCGATCACTAATAAATATCATTAATATGTGGTATGAATTTTTTCCTGTCACTCGCAAGTTCACTCTGAAAAAAATTCATAATTAAAAGGAGGGGAATGTTATAACGGTCAAATATTGAGTGACAAGTAATTAATCTAATTGCCCGTTAGTAGGAATTAATTGCAATTGGTAATATTAATATCCGTCGCGAATACAGGTGTCTAGCGAACTGTCTTAGCCAGCACTAGCTTGCTCAACCACCGTTTTTCGCCCGAATTCGGATTTACATGCATTCTTATGGGAATAGCAAGAAAAATGCAACTTCTTAACCAATGGACCGAATTAGATGAGATTTTAACCAGCGGTAGAACACATCTTGAAAGTACTGATTTCAAGATTTGAGCCTAATCAGAACAGAACTACGGGAGTTATGAATTATTAAAGATTCATCGCTGAATTGAAAGGGAGAAGCTACCCTACTGAGATGTCCTTGCTTTTCGTGACTGAATACAAAAGAGGAAGAGTTAGCCTAATCTCTGCGCGAGGGGCTGCTACCAGGGGTTAAGGACCGGAGTGAGCATTGACCAGGATAGGAGGACAACGGTCAAAGCACCAGAAACAATAAACAAGCACCTGATCATAGAGGGTAGCGCGTCACTACGTTCAAATCTGGAATAAAAGGGATGATTTGGAATAGCGAGACACAGTATTGCAACAGTTTGCCTACAATCGCCACCGAAGTGTGAGCTACGCGCGACCTAGCTGCGAGGTCTGGATTTGTTTTCCTCGAGTGAGTGTTTCAGAGCCATGGAGTAGAGCAGAATAGAACCAGGGGGTCCTTCCCCCTTCACCGTCAACGCATCCGTGCACATACGTGTGGTTATGTGAGAATAACGCCAGACACGTCCACCTGTGTCAATCGTCCGAAACAACGTCCTAAGTAGTGAAAGTTAATAACATTTGATATCCATGTGAAACCGCGAATGGCTCATCGCGTATGTTCGTCTCATCGCCCAAGTCACGTATCTGTACTTACGAGTGACCGCGAAGAACTGACCTATTATTGCGCAAGTTGTCGTATGGAGTCGACAGTGAACGAGTGAAGCCAGGATCCGATGATGCCAGATGGAGCTGCCGACTGATCCACTTTCGCCAACCAGGATAACCGTGAAGTGCAACACTGGAGTGCAGATGTCTTCCAGAACTGTAGGACCACTTCCGCCCAACCCAGGTCAGAGGGAATGCAGCGCAGGTAAGATCCAACCATGTGCGTGTGTGAGAAAGATGACGACTATCTACCGCGAATCTGCGTGAATCAAATCATTGCATAACTTAAATCAGTGCTATGGCAACCCTAGACATCTGTTTTCCGGCGGAGTAATCAAATGTTAAAGATGAGAGTTTATGTTAACAGCAAACAATAGTTCATTGAAATATATTTATACCTTCAGAAAAGATAGAAGGGGTTCGCACGAGGAACAATTATTCACTTTATACTTAAAATCCTAAACGATAAATTGTAAAAGGCAATGCAGCCAAGACATAGCAAGAGTATGGTCAAAGTAGTAAATAATCTAACCTTTGTATTTGTCATATTGTCGCAATATGCCATAGAATGAGAGAATGAATGTGAGATCGAGTGAATGAGGGCAAGATGTAATGTCTATTTATATGTGCTTTAATATATGTGTATATTCAGAAACACCGTAGTCTTATGTAACGTCATTTCAGGTATTTAAAATCAAATCCTCCTAGGTTTATTCTTGGTAACTCCGACTGTTAGGCACTTATCCTGACCGTATTATATTTCATGTAATGTTTAATTCGCCCAGCAGGTGAGGCGAGAGATTCTTCGATGTTGCGTTGCTAAGCTCAGTTCAGTTGAGTTAATTGAGTTAATTAGTTAGTTATTAAATTAGCAGCCTGTGACAAATTAAAAATAGGCAGTAGGGTCCCAAATAGGCAAAATAGGCAAAATGAAAAGGCTTCCAAAACATTCGAAACAACATAAGAAACGTATATCCGAAAAAAATTTATCAATACATGCAGTAGATAAAAAGAGGCATTTTGCCAAACTTCCGGGCTCTAGTTATAATGAAAAGGAGAGAGAGGGAAAGGATGAAAGAGAGAGAGAGAGAGAATAAAACAAGGTAATAGATGAAGATAGAGAGATGGGAAGAGTGAATGAAATAGAGAAAACAAGAGAGAAAAAGAAAGATACATGGAGATAGAGTGAGAGGAAAACAGGAAGATATAGAAGAAGAGGAGGGAGAAAATTAAAGATAAAGAAAGAGAGTGAGGGAGAGAGGAGAGAGAGAGAAAGAGACAGAGAGTAGAGGCGAATTTGAATGACTCAGAGCAGAACATAAATTAAATCCCTGCATCGAACTAAACTATCAACCTTGCAATTCAATTGTAAGGTATTGTTACCAAACTAATTTACAAAATATAAAGATAAAATGCGTTTTTTAAAATTAAAATTAAAAACCGTAAATTGTTGTATCTCACTGACCAATTGTCCGATTTTTCTGAAACCTGCTGCATTTAAAAGCTAATATTTAGTACTTATATTTCGTGAATTGAATATTCTTAAACGTAAAGTCGATAACTATAAAGTCAATAATAATACAAACAACAGTAAACAAATGAAACATAATAGCCAGAAAATAGACAAGGAATAACAAACTGCAACAGTAATAAAACGTTGCCCTCACAATTTTATAGTTCATGTGAAATATCTTAGCTTTAATTCACAGCAATATATTGATACCCAGTTAGAGTTCAAATAACAGTTACTGAACAACGATAAACACTAAACAGGTTATGTAACATGTTTCAATAAGCGTTGTTTGAGAGTGTTTTATAGTTACTTCGGTTTACAATTTCATATTTGGCATACAGAATAACTCGATATTATTATTACGCTTTTCTGTGGCATTGAACAGCAAACTCATTCACCATACAGGTAACCTTTGAATAATGTCTGTTCATGCTCTATTCACATAAAAGGTTTCACGTGTCTTGTTGTTTGGAACGTGTAATTTGAACTGAGTGATACACAATACCGATCGAAGCTTCTCATTAAATATTTTGCAAAGCAGCGGAATGTTACGTATCGGTCTTCTGCCATTAAGTCTGTGTACACACAACGTGTCTATTAGATTATTCTACGAGCCCAATCTGGGGTTCACATCTTCCATTGAATCCGTTTGTTTTACTTCACTTTTCCGCCACTTTGGCTAATAGCGAAGATGAGTGAGTATGTGATTAAGTTGATGAAGGGACACTCAGAAAGAACACCCATGCGCAGGCCGGGATTCGAACCCAGAACCCCTGGTGTGGTAGCGCTCTGTGATAACCATGTACACACATGTAAGGTAAGGTAAGTTAAAGTTTCCCGTGCATACAGCACCTTATCATACAGCACCCCACATATTTTGAATTTCGGCCATTCTGGGTGTGATGTGATCAACACCACGCTCCGGCCACGTTTACCCCCCCCCCCGGGGGAGGTTGCCTCCAGATACCTATTGAGGCTGGGTGAGCTCCAGAGCCGCTTTATACGGGGACAAGGCCGGGAAATTTCCGACCTTAAATCACCCACCCCGGGAATCGAATCCGGGTCTCCCGCGTGACAGTCAGACACTCTACCGTGGCTCAGTACCACATGTAGGGGAACATTTTTTATTGTACTTGTTCTAGATTTGTAGTCTGGTTTAGACTACTGTATTCCATACTAGAGACACAAATTCAAGTCTTGTTCGTATTAAGGAGAAATAGAGAATCTTTAATGCCTAAATATTTTTAAAGTCACTACAAATTTCTAATAATAAACCCAATAAGTTTGTAGCATCACTTATTATTTTGTCAATATAGTGACAACGTTAATTTGGAGTCAAAATAATTTTTAGGTCTGATATGATCCTCCCGAACTATATCAAAGATTCGGTCATATTTAATATTATTCTTAATTATTTTACTTTTTATATTCACTATAAAAACGTTATGAAAGATGAGATATTTAATAGTTAAACTAATGACCTAATTCTGCCATTCGAGAAGTTTAGAATTTGTTATTTGCAAGCTTCTTGAAAGCAAAATCTTTCATTATTGACAATTAGTCAAAAATATGTGTTCTCAGTTTTAGAATCAAACTATTATGAAAGCCATAAGAGCTAAATTTCAGTTGGAGTTATTAGTAATATAAGCCTTATGGACATTGGGAAGAAGTTTTTAAGAATGTGACAACTTTATAGTAGAGAATATTATAGAAACTTTAAGGATCATAACTGTTGTTTTAGACATAGAAAAATGAACCTTATGGAACATACTGTTTAATCTTTAGAATATTGCCATTATACACAAATTAGTTCTGCATATCACAGCTGTAGCTATGTTTATCTTTTGTGTCACGGGAGGCGCTCTGCTTGACATGCGAGGGTATAAATACAGCTTCGGAACCTAATTCTGGGGCATTTTCATCACCGACTCCGATGGATTAACATCTTAAATACCCAGCTCCCTTTATGGGAGGGTTCAAGAACTCAGTCTTCGTTCCCAAATTAGCTTAGAGACATAGTTATTCTGTCGTATGGGTAGGTTCGCCCTGTGGGCATGCTAACATGCCATCATACGGAAGAATAAGTTCAGATTATTTCGTCTCCATGATTATTATTTATTGATCAGGTTATTCATTATTGATATCTGGCATGGTTAGGTTTCGCCCTGTGAACATGCTAACATGTTGCCATACCCGATATCAAGTCGATGTCTCTAATATTTTACGAATTATAGCCGTTTGTATTTCTGCATATATTTTTTGAAGCCAGACCATAATGTCCGATTTATATTAAGATCGGAGTCAATACTTAAAACCTTCGCCAGTCACGTCAAAGTCATGCTTCATTACGTCAAGGAGCGTTCATAAAGTTCCAAGCAAGCGCCTGGTCGTCTTTATATAACTGATATGACAGCTTGATCCATATTATGTAAATAAACTGCAAAAGTCGTGTAGATTTAATTATAAGAAGGAAATCTGTTCTGTCCTTCATTTATGGAGATCTGTAACTAAGATGTAAATTTATAAAAGTATCTTGAAAATAAACCATCTTCAGGAAAATAATTGCCCATAAAGAAGCCTACTGAAGACGCAGACCTTTCTTCGGAAACAGATGTTATTCATTTATAAAATCTCCCTTTTCCATAGCCTGTCAAATGATTTAGTACATAACAGTCGAAGCTTCATATCCCACGTATTTCTACTACTATACCCGTACCTGAGAGGGGTCAGAGTATCCCATTAGCCCACTGAGTTTTAGCCGAGGTGAAGAAATAGATGACATAGGATATTGAAAGGTGATTGAAGGAAAGAGGAAGGTAAAGATGAGGATGGACGCTTTGTCTTTTTGATTTTTTTTAAATGTAATAGCTGCGATTGTATAGTTTTTCGAAGGCGATTTATGCTCGAGGACGCTGACGACAGAGGGTGGCCTAAAGGTTCGAGAGAGGAACCGCCACGAAGCCTAGTTCAGTATGAGAGCAGCCCAAAGTGTCGCGATGGATGTTTCCGCTCACTTTCTTCGTCTCCTTCGAAGTTTAGAGCTGGCGATCGAGCGCAGGTCTCTCCCCAGCCATGCAGCTAAGCAATAATGATTTCAAAAGGATGGCATTTGTTTTATTTTGATTTTGAGCGTTTTCCCTCATCAGTTGTTATGTTCTCCTTCCTAATTTTGCGTAACGCTATGCGTCGCTCTTCATAGTCATTCACCTGTTGATATGTGCTGATAGGAATATTGGCGTCCCTGAAAGGACTCCCCTTGGAATTGGAGGGAGAGATAGTGGGTGATCACGGCACCTTTCAGGTCTATCATTGTTTAATTTTTTTTAAATGGTGCTATTTATTATATACTGAAATTCTACAGCTGTTTATTAGAATAAATAACAGAATAGCGTTTCTTTTATATTTAGAGAGAGACGGTTGCACAAACATCACGCACGCAGTTCATGTCTACTTGTAGGAAAACACAATCTTCAATATATTTTATTCTCATGTTGAATGTTAGGTCGTAACAGTCAAATAACAGTTTATTAGAAGAGACCCTATATTGGATCCGTGAGGAACTCCATTACGTACTAAACATTCATTAGACGTGTAGACTTTGTACGAAGCATACCTGTTTATTAAGATGCCATGAATTTCCTTACGGGAACGGAGAAATTGAAAGCACTTAGCTGGGTTAATACAGTAGTATCGTGATTTACTGCTTCGAAAGCTCTTGGTAAATCAGTGTTCATTACATCAGCTTGTCCCCTGTAATCTAATCCTGTGCTTATGTCATGAAGCTTTTCTCCAAAGTTTGTTTCTGTTGAGTTATTGGGCAGAAAGCCATGCTGGAATTCCTTCACAGGTTATAAATTTGACAATGCAATATTTGTTGAAGTAGAGGCATAGAGAAATGCTAGAGGACGATAATTTCGTGTATACCTTTGTTATATTCCATCTGTCTGGGAACTGTATAGAGAATGCAATTGTGTTGTAATCAAAAGTCAATCCTTAAAATATCAATACAAACTTTCAAAATGTAGGGAGGGGTGTTTTCTGTTCCGGCTGACTACATTGATTTAAGCTTTTAGAATTTTGAATATACGTAGAACATGTTTGAATATTAAGTGTGTTCTGCCATGAAGTAACTTTTGTTATTTAAAGGTAGGGAAACACGACACACAAAGGCGAGTTTTCTTCTTTAACACATTATTTGATTGATTTTGTGTAGTTTACATCGCTTTCCTGCCACTTTTGGTTAATCGCGAAGATGTGGATGATTGATGGATGATGATAAATGGACACTCACAAGGAATTCCATGCCCAGGCCTGTATTCGAACCCGGGACCCCTGCCCGTAGGGCGCTGTGCTAACCACATCTAATCGGAATGATTATTTTGAGATCAGGATTGATTCCCAGTGGCAGCAAATATTGATTTGTATTGGAGGTAATAGTCCCGATTAACTAAAGACCGAATCACATGGAACTGGATTTCCAGTAGGCGCCGGACTGTCTACCTGACTGGAAATGATGGCTGCCAGGCTGGGTGCTAGACTGGTTTTGATTAGTCCGTGTTCTAATTGCAACTCGCTTGTCTGCTAGATTCTGTGGAACAGCAAATCAGTGTGAAAGTTTGGTCATGTGAAGATAATCTGTGGGTTTCACGAAGAAAAGGCGTTATTTTTCTGTGGTTTCCGAGTGTTGGTTGTTTTTGATAGAGATGATGTGCATTCGTTTTCACTAATATTTAGGAATTTATCCACAGCAATGAGATTTCTACACGACATATGTGATTAGGCGATAAAAATCCTTATAATTACCAATGTATTATTACACGTGTATAAATATACTCGTACACATATGATTTCATTAAAACACTTCTTGAGTATGCCTTCATTACCGTATTCTCTTTCGAGTAAATTTCTAACCAATGCTAACAGCAGTAGCTATTATCCTACGACGTTTTCGCTCAAGTTGCTCTCCATATTTTTAGCCTGTCTACCTGCCCAATACCTTGTGGGAACAAAGTATACAGTACGGTAACGAGCATCATGTGAGGCAAAAACTATCAGATGAGCAAGTATCACACAACTAGCACAAGTCCAACTGGAAAATCCAGCAGGAGATCTAGCCTTGTGTGATTCAGGCAAAAACTTTACCAAAGGCTAGAGAAAAACAGTCCGAGAAAATTGTTCGCCACTACTTTCCAAGAAAAGTTATTCGGAGACATCAAAAACCAGCAGAGCTTCGACCGTATATAAACACAATGTTCAACAATGATTTCAGTAAGGAACAATTCCTATCTGGCTGCACAGAAAATCAACAATGAACACAGTTCGCTATTGGGCCTCGAGCATAAACAATGCATCGAGAAATTTCGAATTCACAGAAAACCGTTGGCATTCAGTTCACGACACTGCAACCTCAAATGAAGCAGCAAATGCCACAGCAATGGAGAGGGTTGTCGCTCTCCGGATCGATGGAAATTTATGCAAACAAATAGTCGAAAGTAAAAACTGCAGGACACTACAAACAAGAGAGTGAATGGTAAATATCATAGCTTCAAAGTTGTGAGCGCTTTGTGTGCGGATGTGGAATAGTGTCCACAAGGAGATGGTAAAATGTAAAACTTCTGTGAATGTATATTTGTGTGTGAGAGAATAAGACATACAGAGAGAAAGCGAGAGAGAGAAGGCAGAGGGAAAGTCAGAAAGGAGGAGAAAGATAAATAGGAGAATGAAAGAGAGAGTAGTGTGAAGAGAATAGAATAAAAGGCAGAGAATGAGAAGGTGAAAGGTAAAAGAGAAGTAGAGATAGAGGAGAGATAATACAGTGCAGCGGAGAGAGAGAGAGAAAGAGAGAGAGAGAGAAAGAGAGAGAGAGAGAAGGAGGTTGCGTATTTGAAATATAAAGAGAGGGAGAGAGAGAAAGGTAGAGACTGATAGAGACAGAGAGAGAAAGGAGATGCAGAGGCAGAGATAGAGAGAAAGAGAGACATAAAGAGATAGACGGATAGATGGAGACAGAGAAGGAGAGAGAAAGAGACCGAGAGAGAGAAAGAGGGAGAGATAGAGACAGAGAGAGGCAGAGACAGAGAGGCAGAGAGAAAGAGAGAATACAAGCTGTCGCAATGTGAAAGGAACAAAACTCAGAACTACAACTACAGAGTGCACAGAAGAAAAATACAGAAGAAACATGTACGGTTTCCTTTGAAATATCAATAACATGTGGTAATAGAGAAATTTCGAGCAATCCTGATATTTGTTCGACCCATTTTACAACTTCCTTAATCGTGAAACCAAAGGACTAAAATAAAGAACTGGAGTTTGATGATAAAGAATGAAGCTAAAATTCATAGTACCACAACCGCCTGGTTACCAAATGATGAACCGTAAATATATCAGAGGTGCCCTTAGGCAATTTCAATTGGTTTCTCATCTTAATTGTTAACTAAATTTTGTGCTTCGGAATGGAATTAAATTCAGTTTAGATTAGCCTATCTGTGCATAAAGTGAACTTATATAGACTTTACCAAATCTTATAGTGAGGGGAAGTGTACCAAATGTGGGCCTCCATTTTGTTTTTGGCGCATATCAAGGAAACCATGAAGCAAAAATAAGTGGTACTTAGGCCTGAAATAGTACATTATGTACTTATATAGCATGCCTCCTCCCGTAAGGAGAAAATGGCTTCATTGTGAAAATCCAATTTTTGGCGAAGAGATGCAATTTTGAAGATTGGAAAAAGAAAGTTCCTACAGTGGGCCCCCTTATATTTAGTACAATTAAAAGCAGCAACAGCATCAATTATAATGAGGTAAGCTTAAATACGATACGCAAAAGGCTGTTGAATAAAACAAAACGTTTTCTGAAATCTTAATCAGACAGTATTACAAGCTTGCTTCGAGATCGTCGTTTTCCTTCGTGTAGAATCTATATGGCCATCTTATCTTGATTCCACGTTCTTCGTTTCTCTTCTGTTCTCGTCATATCTACTCTCTTGGAACCTGTACCAGAATTCCACAATGAGAATGTGGGCGAAAACGCATTCTGTGCTTGTTACACAACAACACAAGAGGCCCCACTTTAGAACCAGTAGGGATTATTTTTTCATGATAAATATTTGTTAACAGTTTCATACAACGGAGCCACATTTCTTCACTTTTACACAAGAAACTACTTACGGAAATGAGTTTCTCCAAGGTTTACAACGTTCGTCGAGGTACTTTCTTTGTTCGTGGAATATATTTGACCGGGAAATCATGTATTTTTCAAGAGAAATATCTCACCGACGCACAATTGCCATTGCTTTCATTTGCTTGCCCTACGACAACCCCCCCTATTTTTACTATGCTTGCCTAACGTAACCAAACCTAATCTAACTTTATCGGAAATGGTTCGTGTGGCTATCCGTCAGCTACCTGGGATATACGTCAGCTACCCGTGCATAATGTATAATTTCCACCGGTGACAAACACGGTAGTAGGTATTTCTCGGTGCAGAAGGTTGAAACACTGCATACCCACAACGTCAGTCAAGATGTGCCCGCCATATCGTGTGTTCCGGAAGCGAAGAAAGGAATAAAAGAAGCACTTAGAATGTGAAAAATTGCGTTTGTTTTTGTGTAAAAAGCATAATGAACTATGTTCCGCAATACACAATTGGTAAGTACGAACCATGCGAAACACAAAATGTCCGATTTTAATGTGTATCCGATCTATGAAACTGGTACCAAATATTTTTCACGTATTCCCATCCATTACTTACAAATTGCATACAAAGGTAGCACCTATACTTAGCATTAAGTATATACGTAGAGAAGTAGAACCATTTTCTTCTGAAATGACGGAATACAGCAATTGAACGTGGGAGTAATAACACTTTCGACTTGCACAAAATCACTCACGAGCTAATTGGAGAACAATAGACGCAGCAATCAACATGGACGTAAGCGCTGCATTCGATAATAACGTAAACCACCAGCTCCATGTATTTCCGCGAGGCTACGGCATCATCATGGGCAGAAATGCATTTGGTACACTTCCTCTACCCTTGAAGTTTATACAGAATAGATGAAGTCGTTGATTAAGTGTTCTGCAAAATTTGAGACCAGGGGGTCATGGAATAACACTATTTCCTGAACAAAGTGTCGTTCACCTAATGTCCGAAGCAGTGGGTGATTAGGCGTGATTGAGAGCGAGTACTCGCGATTGATATCGGATCGGGCACTCACTGGGGGCCACAGTGGGGGTGTTGCAACCGGATACTTTATGACGTCACAGAACGATTTGTCTTCTTGCTGCGTTTATGCCACTAGGATTTCCCGTGCAAGTTTAATGTAAGACCTTTAGTTTCCGGTATCGTCCAACCACCGTAATATTAACGGCTATTACCTAGTTATTCTAATATATGTAATTTGAATGATTCGGTTTTCAAAATAGATTTTATGGTGTACAGAACTGCAAATGTTTTAGTTACAATCTCACCTCATGCATGCTAAAATTTTAAATTACTAGCTGATTGGCCGGCGTTGCCCGGGTATTTATTTATCCCAATCTTCTATTAGACAGGAAAATAATGAATTCTAACTATAGTGTAAAATGAACTTGGGAGTTGAACGGCATTGGGAGTGTCACTATGCATCTTAGCGACTCTGAAAACTATGTATTCCACACGAATATCGGTCATTTTACATGTCACCCCTTCCCACCCCACCCCTAGGGTTGCCCGGGGTGTCTTAACCCAACAGTACTTTTTTCCTGATTGCAAGTAATATGTGTACCAAGTTTGGATGAAATCGCTCCAGACGTTCGAGAGTTTTGCCGGAACAAACACACACATACACATACACACATACTTCCATGTTTATATATATAGGTTCATTCCATGTCAAATCGACCAATTTCAGAAACGTTTCCAGGTCATGTTTCTTTGATTTGGATGAAATTTGGCATGAAGGTTCAATCATGTCCGGAAGGCTTGTATTCCAAATATTAGGATCCTCCGAGAAATAGTTCTAGAGTTATAGCCTGTAGAAGAAGATGTGACCCAAGTCTGTCAAATCAGAGCTAACTTGATGACTCAATAACTTTGGAACTATTGATCACAGCCTTATATATATACACACACCAAACAATCCTCTCACCAAGGAACACTTGTATTGCATCAAAATGCCCTCAGCCTGTTTACGTTAGCAAATAAATACCCCAAAATATGCCTTAAAATGCCTTACGCGTCAAAAAATGTATATTTTGTGTGCGACACCGACTCAAGTTGCGCACACTGCATAAATAAACCTTCCTCTAATGTGTGTCAAAATTTCAACTTGTTATTTGAAGGCGCTAGTGCACAGTAAAGGTAGACCCTTAAACGCCCAGCGCGATTTCAGTGGGAAGTTTAAAATTGCGCAAGGTATTAAACTAGGATTTATATCTCCGTAACTACGAACGCTGGAGTTACAAATTATAGCTTGTTTATTTCAATACAGTCTCAGCTACACGCCTATTTTTGAAATACTCCAATTTTCACTAACCAAATAGATGAAGAAGAAGACGAAAATTAATAATTTTATTTTTTCATTGCAAAATTTCAATTTCGTCGGGTCGACACGTAGGCAACGCCATGACGTAAGGGTCAAAACAGTTCCTGCAATTGCCTCATATGTATTTCATTCTCGTAGAAAGAATTGTGCACTTACTAATGATACTTTTGTAGAAAAATATTTTCTGATATAAAAGCCGTGTCTTTTAACGGGAAATTCAAAATTCCAAAAATTGTTATCTCGGAAATTATGAATCCTAGAGTTAAAACTTATAACTCGTTTTCTTCCGTACACACTAGACAATACGCCCATGGTCGAATAAACTTCATTTTCATTTATCAAGTAGAAGAACAAGGCAGACGTAAGTTAAATAAAACTATATTTTTACGAAATTTAAATTTCATCAGGCCCCCACGTAGGCAACACCGGAACCTGATGGTTTTAAACGGAACCTGCATATTGCTGGATATGTGTTTCATTCTCGTGGCAAGAATTGCGGACTTGCTTCTGATACTTTCGGAGAAAAAAATATATTTTTTAATGAAAAAACAGTAATTTTTTTTCGGGGGAAGTTGCAACCACTACCCCACCCCCAAATATATTCAATCATATTGAACTTTACTAAATACTCCCTCTGTGCAATAATTATTGTCCGGTACACCTTTGTATGTTGTCTCATAATAATTGCCCGATATTCAAACTGTGACAATGGTTTGATTGATTGATTTGATTGATTTGTTATATTAAGTCCACTTTATGCACAGTAAGGCTAATCGGGACTGGACCTACAGTTTAAAGTGGGATCCGAACCACTTGTGCCTCCACCGGGTATTGAACCGGGATCCCTTGATTACAAGGCGACGACGCTACCACTGCGCCATCGGGGAGGCCCGCTGTGATATTGGTGTATACAGAAGATGAACATGAAACAAGGGAATGAGTCGTACAACTTTACTACTCAAGGATCAGTATAAATTGTGCTTTCCATCTGCCTCTTCGTATGTCATTCCTGTACTACCATTTTGGCATACCAAACTATAATTGTGGGACAGAGGGAGTACTGATAGGAAGCTTAAGGTTCTTTGTGTAGCACTCAAGATATGTACCTCTTAACATTGCCCGAGTCGCAGTATGCTCCAAAAGTCGAAAAAACCGAATGGGACATATTTCACGTCTCTGCGTTCATGGTTTAAAAACTAGTATTGGAAAAGATGACCACTTTTTTTTGTAACAACCCCAAAATTGGGCTTTAACCTCGCAAAAATCACTGGAAAGGAAGTAGACGATTATTTACAGTTCTTTAGACATACATTAACAGGGTGAATTGAAAATCATATAGTTTTATTTAACTTACGTCTGCCTTGTTCTTCTACTTGATAAATGAAAATTAAGTTTATTCGACCATGGGCGTATTGTCTAGTGTGTACGGAAGAAAACGAGTTGTACGTTTTAACTCTAGGATTCATAGTTTTCGAGATAACAATTTTTGGGATTTTGAATTTCCCATTAAAAAGCGCAGCTTTTATATTAGAAAATATTATATATTATATAAAATATCATTAGTATGTGCACAATTCTTGTTACGAGAATGAAATACATATGAGGCAATACGCAGGAACTGTTTTTGACCCTCACGTCCTGGCGTTGCCTATGTGGGGACCCGACGAAATTGAAATTTTGTATTGAAAAAATAAGATTTTTAACTCTCGTCTTCTTCTCCTTCTATTTGGTTAGTGAAAATTGGATTATTTCAACAATAGGCGTGTAGCTGAGACTGTACTGAAAGAAACAAGCTATAATTTGTAACTCCAGCATTCGTAGTTACGGAGATATAAATCCTAGTTTAATACCTTGCGCAATTTTAAACTTCCCACGGGAAATCGCGCTGGGCGTTTAAGGGTCTACCTTTACTGTGCACTAGCGCCTTGCAATAACAAGTTGAAATTTTGACACACATTAGAGGAAGGTCTAGTTATGTAGTGTATGCAAATTGGCTTGAATATCTCTTGTCCCTTTTGTGCTACACCATTTCCAAAATCCACCATTTTCCGGTGATTTTTTAATTTCTTGCATATTCAACCATATATAATATGGATTGGGTGATATATATGGAGACGACATAATGTGTGCATACTGAGCTCACATCAGGGTTACTAGAAAAATTAATGCCACCTTCCTGGTTGGATTACAGTTGTAAGAGCAGGCAAACAAAATATGCATTTTTTGACGCGTAAGGCTTTTTGAGGCATATTTTGGGGTATTTTATTTGCTAACGTAAACAGGTTGAGTGTATTTTGATACAATACACGTGTTCCTTTGTGAGAGGATTGTTTTGTTTGTGTATATATAAGGCTGTGATCAATAGTTCCAAAGTTATTGAGTCATGAAGTTAGTTCTGAGACTCATTTCCTTGATTTTGGTCATATTTTCTGTTGCGCACCACCTTCTTCCACAGGCTATAACTCTAGAAGTATTTCTCGGAGGAACCTAATATTTGGAATACAAGCCTTCCAGACATGATTGAACCTTCATGACAAATTTCATCCAAATCACAAAATCATGACCTGGATGCTCTGGTCGCTCTGACGTGGAATGACCCTATAGATAAATTCGAAAGTTTTCCCCTCATATGTCAATGCTATATTGTACGCCTATACAGAGTGTCCCAGAAGTTCCCTTAACCCAAGATTATATTATATAGTACATGTCATTCTTTCTGAGGGGGTGGAGGAGAGGGACAGTGAGCTCTCTCTCCCTCATTGACGTACATAAACATAACTTTTTTGAGTTCCTAAACATGGTTGAAAAAGACTGTGCTCGCATTTTACTTATTTCATTTGCTACGATTTTTCAAAACTCCGGAGTTGTTTTGTAGATAAAATGGTCATATCCGCCAATCCCTGCTGTTCAATGCGCCACCTACCTCCACCGAGAAAACACACTGCAATACTTCAAAAAGGGATTAGAAACTCCACAACGAGAGCCTTCAGAACTTGTGTAGGCGTTACAAGAAGCAGGAAATCTACCAAGAACCCCAGAATAGAAACTAGAAAGTACAACTTGTGCGAATGCAATTCAGACCGCCCCGCTATACCCCCTATACCCCCGCTGCTAAGGAACTTCTATCGGCTCAGTTGATCTGCTTACATCTTGTTTGCCGAGTAACCGAATTATTGACAAGTCACGTTAAAAGGGGGTGGGAGCAAGCTCGCATAAAGCTTGTTTCGCAAATTAGTTTCCAGACAGTTCAATCTGTGTTTCTCTTTCATTCTCCTTGAAACTGGTACCTTCGGGCTAATTGAATCGGGCCCTTCCCTTATTCCTCCTTAATTGGTTCCCCCCTCTCTCTGAATGCTAATTGGAGAATAATTGCAATAAACATTGACGACGTTTTCATCAGGAAGGTATGCAGGCAATCCTTAGAATTGCTTGCTGTGCGTCACTTTAGATGAAGCTCCCAAACGATCAACTTACTTCTGGAATTTGCCGCTTGTTTATTTCTTCCATGAAAGAACGGATTACTGGAAATACCCGTTTCTATTACTATTTGCTCACAGAGGGATCTACATTTTTACGTCATCAAGTATGTGAATTGCGGTACGTCATTAGTAGACAGCGGATTTTTATGTAATTGCAAAATACAAAATATGACCATAAATATGTAACAATAATTTTTAAAATATGTACCAAAATATGTATTATCAAAAGGATATGTAGCTAAATATGTAGTATCAACGAATATGTAATATTAATAATAATCGAGTTTCCAAGCAATTTCAAGAATTCTGCTAGATATTTATTTTATTTGAACATATTCAATATAAATTTAATGACATAAGTTGTTCAAATTAAAATTTGTATCAAATTTATAAACTCAAAAAAGCGCAACAGTGTGTACATATTTAAGAAACAAATTTTGTCAAGTATTAACTACTTTTCACCTCACAAATTATTGGAGACCATGTAAATATTTAAGAGAGCTCTTTGTAACTTTTGAAACAATTAAAAAAAAAGCATCTACAGAAAGAACAATCGAATGAAAATTCATAGCTACTTGGTACTTTTGTACAAGGGAACATATTGTCCAAGTCTCTACGTAGTCTTCCCCACCGATGCCATGTTTCTAGGTGCTTCGCCTACACCTAAAAGCGAAAAGAGAATATGTAACCAGAAAAGAGAGAGTGAGATGGGGTTGGGGTGGGGGGGACTCCAGCATCTTTCGATAAATAACAGTTGCAGTATTGTTTTTTGTCTTCAGCCTGCCTTTCGGCTTGCCAGTCAATGTTAGGTGACCGTAAGCACTATGCATCTCATTGATTAGAAAATAAGACATCACATGAGCTACAAATTTTCTTCATCATGTTTCGGTTATCAAAAATATAGGAAGAAACGATCAAGATAGGAAAAAATTACCGAAATATGTTGTTTTATGTCAAGTAAATTAGCAAATATGTAAAATATGTAATATCCTGGCAAATATGTAACATAAAACTTATGCAAGATCATGTCAGTTATATAATTCGTTGACATTTTCCTGTTCAAAGCAGTGGCGGCTGGTGGTCTGGGTATATGGGTGTGCACCTCGGCCTCGCGTCCAGAAGGAGTGTTGTTACCCCCACCCAATTTTTCGCGCCCCTTTATGCAAATCGTATTAGCAATCCAAGTTATGACTGATAATGAGACGATAGCAGAGCTATATTTCATGAAAATTTATAAAAATAAGGTTTATTACAAATTCGAAACATTTGATTTCTTTAATCGATCACGAGAGATGTGTTGTTTGGTCTATTTCGTGACCTGTAGAGAATTCAGCATTCGACGACCTGACAAACTCACTCACAACACTATACCGATAAACTGCTATGGTTTGTAAGGGATAATAATATCGCCAGTATTTTGTGTAATTACCGTGTTTTAATAACATCATGTAACAACAATTTGTTTAAGTGAAATATTTTCCTGTTTCCGATGCAGTTTACTACAAAACACTAGAAAAACACAATTTTACATGTGGGAAATTGTTTTTAATGAAATGACAACGATTTTCTGATTTTTTAGTAAATGCATGTATTTGGGACAATGAGAGCTGGTTTACATTGATAAACAAGTTTGAACACATGTCAAAATGGAGTGAGGAAATATAAAGAAAGGGCTACAGTACATGAAGACCTGTACGTTCCATGTAAATATAATAAGATCTCTAAAAATGTGTTGTTTTCCTACTTTTCCTATTGAGATGTCCATCAGCTTCCCTGATCAGTCCCCAGATGTAATCGCCTAGCATCCGCTCATTATACTGTCCCTGGTACCTTCTTTCAAACAATTGTAAGTCCTGATGAAACCTTTCGCCCTGTTCCTCTGAGTATGCACCCATAAGAGATTTGAAGACATCTAGATGTGAGTGGAGTACATGCACCTTTAGAGACATTCTGCATCCCATTGCTTTGTAGTTATTCAGAAGACCCTGTACTACATAACCCAGGAAACTATTCACTATGTCCCTGAAGCTATTCCAGGCATTTCTTTCAACAGGTCGAAGCTTTCTGATGAAGTCGTCAGCTTTAAGAAGTTTCTTCACTTGAGGGATCACAAAAATTCCACCCTTTATCTTAGCCTCGAATAGTTTGGGGAAAACAGTCTGGAGGTACTTGAAAGCTTCC
The DNA here is from genome assembly GCF_977018435.1 of Lepisma saccharinum. Taxonomy (NCBI): domain Eukaryota; kingdom Metazoa; phylum Arthropoda; class Insecta; order Zygentoma; family Lepismatidae; genus Lepisma; species Lepisma saccharinum. The sequence goes on along the minus strand of NC_139235.1, from coordinate 66,583,730 downwards.
TCATTTATATGTAATAATTTTTTAGGTGATCCGTAGCTTCTCGCCAAATTCTAGTACGCCAAATTTCATTTTCCTGTTTTCTCTACCAGGCTTTGAGAGTGGATCTACAGCACCCGCACACAACATGTGGTGCACATTTTTTGTCTTGGTTTCCCACAGACATACCGAAATAAGATTTGAACGCTGAGCAGAAGTTGTTGCCCTCCTTTATCCTATGTTTTAGTGCCTTTGAACAAAGGAAGACGCCACACACATAGCAAAAACTGTCTGTATCATGCTTACAACGACGGGAAGATGCCATCCTTACATACTGCGACCCTCCAAAACAAAAACAAAACAGATTTTAGAATACTAGGTTGCACAGTTTTATCTTATAATGAATTTTCCTATGATTAATTCATGTTAACCAATACATTTCATATAATTGACCACCATTACCAGAAAAATAATTACATGAAGGTAGAAATACCGCATACATATTAGTTTTGACCTAATTTATCATAAACAAAACAAAAATTCACTTAAACGAAAAAAAAAACCTTTTTTTTGTTAGATGGTGTAATGTATTTTATCTTTCTTCAATGTACATATGTCCCATAAGAAATCCAAGTTTAATGCCACACAAACATTTCATCGTACACTTAAGTTAATTACCATTTTTAATGTAGCCTACTTATTCAATTTAGGCATTGTCATGAGGATCCTTGAAACCATAATCAAATGCAACTAGTTCTTGCTAGCACCTTTACAAAAAATATATCAAATCTGTGACATAATAGTACAAGTTACAGATTCTCATATGCACTGAATAACAAACTGGATTGAATGTTCTGTGAAAAAATACAAGATTAAACTCTGATTATTTAAAATTTTCGTTGAACTTCCAAATACAAGTCAGAGTGTCTAAATGACACCAATTCCTACGACATTGTGAATGTTTTTAATTCAAACCGCTGACATTTTTTAAAACTATTTTTCCAGCACCTGTATCAGCGTATTCCACTCATCGCATCTGTCCTTGCATGGTTGAATACGCTCGTCACTACACGCCCCGCCCTCTCCCCTTCCTTTCCCGCCCTTCCTTATTCGGATTTCGATGCTATCCTTGGAACCGCGTGAGGTGAGAGAGATCGAAATTTCCCTTTCTCAAAAAGAAATCCCTCATTTGCAATGATGCATAGGTTGTTCTCGACTCCGTCACACGGCAAGGAATGGAAAGATTGCAACACTACATGAGGAACAAGGAACAGCGCATGCCCGTAGGTACTACGAGCATGTCTCGGTGCGAAGCGAGTCCGAAAGCCTTTGATCCAAGCCAAAAGGCTGCCTCTACCCACCGTCGAACACAGCGCCACTTCGGTGTGAACCTGTGTGCACTTTCCAATTTTGTTCATGCACATTCGACGCACGTTACTCAGGTAGAAGAGCTGACGTAGGGAAGAAAATGGAAGGTGATGTGGTCCGGGAACATTTGATGTTTTTTAGAAATGGCGTTCAATGAATAAATATAATAAAAATTAATTACATTACACATTTATTTGGGTGTGCACGTTCGAGTGCACAAATAGGCAGCAGCCGCTACTGGTTCACGGTATGTATCTAGAAAGGAATAGAAAATGTAATTACATACAAATCCGAGCTGTAGTCATTAGTCAGTGAGTCAATTTTTGTGTTTTAATTTAGAATTTACATAGTTCACTGATCTCATCGGTAGCGTAGTGCACACAGAACCTAAAGCGTGTCGATTGACACAAAAATAAAAACTTTTTTAGATTTCAATCACATGTTCAAATGCATAAGATCCCATTGATGTACAGCAAAAAATGCATCTTATAAGATGCTACAAAAGACAGTCATCACAGTAGATATTCCATTTTATACAGGAAGATTTTTCAAACATCAGGTCGATTTTAAACAAACAGAAATTGAAGACTAAAATTGGTAAACGCTGTAAGTGCCATAATAATTCAAACACCGTTTTCCACGTTAAACTGTGAAATGTGCCATGCTTTATAATGTGGTAAACGTGAAATGTTCAAAGGGCGTGTAAAGAGGCACTAGTGTGAACGTTCTTACGGGCTGATGTGCGGAACGATGCGATTTCCCAACACTTTCGCTTTTGGCACTTACAACGTTTACCAATTTTTGTCCTCAATTGCACATGTGTAAGCATCATTTAATGCAGCAGAGTGAATCAAATTTACTTTGATGCGTTTACGGTTCTGTGTGTGGTTAACCCCGTTGACGTGCAATCAAAAGGATCAAGGTTTCGATTCCTAGCGGAGGTACAGAAGCACGTATCTAGAAAGAAAAATTCGGGTGGGGGGGGTCCGACCAAGTGTCTCACTAATAATAATAATAGGTCCTCCCCGATGGCGTGGTGGTAACGTCGTCACGTTGTAATCAAGGAGTCCGGGTTCGATACCCAGTGGAGGCACAGAGTGGTTCCGACCCCACTTTAAACTGTAGGTCCAGTCCCAATTAGCCTTACTGTGCATAAAGTGGAGTTAAAACCAAAACTAAATATAATTAGACAGTAATAATATTTAATTAAATTAAAATAATATTAATTAAATATGTAAATTAATTAATTAAGACTGGCAGGCTGCTCTCCTTCTCTCCTTCCCAAAGTGCTCTTGCCCGTCTCTAATCAAATCGAAAAGTGAGTCACCTGCCAGTCTGTCCGCTCCTCTAAACCCCTGTCTCAGGAAACTTCCTATACGCTGATACTTGAGTTTTTACCTTCCTATTATTGTCAGCTGCTTACTCCTTGTTTACCTGTTGTAAACCTTGTAGCCTCAATATATCAGGAATTGGAAGTCTGCTTAACATTCGAGTGTGCATAATTCAAATACTTGAGAAGACTGGACAGAGAAAGTTAAAATAAAATAAAGAATAATCCTATGGGTTGATACGTTATTATTACATGTATAGGTAAAAATACGGTATAACACCACGGATTCATTATCCAGCTGACGTGTACCGCCCTGGAAAGGTAATTAATGTCAAATAGATAAAGAATAGAATAGTTTAGTTGTTGAATAACAAAAAAGAAGTTAGATCCAAATGACGAAAAAACTTCCTGATTAATATTTTATGCATATTATCATAAGTGGTAGAGTGCATACATCTTTGGAAATGTCCTTCAAAGCCATGTGATCCCAATTCCTTGCCTTCTAATAAGTTCGGTGGAAACAAATAACAAATGCTAAAACAATTATATTTTCAGTAATTAATCTTAGTACTTGGTAAGTGTTCTGGAAGGAGGGGGTCTGCACCACCTGTACTCCCCTAAATACGTCCTTGGAGGTGCAGTAGTTCGAATCCACTTCAAACTATGTGTCCAGTCTCTATTAGCCTTCTGAGCATAAATAGACTTTGTAAAATGTTGATCTGTTTTTCTCTTCCTACACAGAGAAAACTAAATACAACTAAAGAACAAAAAAAACTAAATACTAAATCTATTTGATGCACCAGAAACGTATCCATTGATGCACTAAAGTGTGTTTTTTGGGCCTTTTCCAAGAATCAGGTTTACAGTTTCATGCATTTTTGTCTATCGTTTGTAAAGTTGGCGGCAAAATGCAACAAATGATGAAAGTGAATATTTCTTTCTATGCCGACCTATACTTTAACGCATCAAAGTTTTCTGATGCACCCTCCTGCATCTTTCTCGATGACGCACTTAAAATATTTCATCTGAGCTGCAGACCTTATGAATTTTTTATGTGAAAATGCATTCACTTTTCTGTGTGTACGTGCTGAACGGCGAATCAGAAAATTTGGTTTCGTTACGCTATACAATACACCACGGAGGATAAAAGAAAAACTCCTTTGATGCTTATGTTGACGTACATTTTTGGCATTTTGATTATATAAATTATTTTTTTCGTCATTAAATTAATCGCCAAGATGACAGACAGATTAGAACCTAGACCCTTCGGTGTCGAGATTTTGAGTTGACTGGGTTGACGTTATTGTGTACTGTCATGGGCGCCCGCAGGGGGGCAGGGGGGGCAATTGCCTCCCCCGAGATTCCTGGAAAGAGTAATGTAATTGGAATGGTGAAATTGTAGAGATATTTTATAACAAAAAGTATTGTTTTCTGTGACTTACTGACTATAAGTTACAGCAACTATTATTATTATTATTATTATTTGAAGTACGATTACATTTAACCTTACAGTCTATTTGACACTGATCATCTTCCTATAAAAACAGCTTTTTGTCCTACATGAATTAATGTTAAGTATTCAGTTATGTAAATTGTATATATATATATATAAAGAATATGGAAATTACAAATGTATGTAATTTAAAAAAATCATAAGTTGTAGTAGTAGTAGTAGTAATACTAATGTAATAATAATAAGGGAAAGGACCAGAATATCGTCCCTTTTTTTAAACATAAAAATTTCAGTTCAAAAAGCTAAGTGCAAAAATGTAAAACAACACGATTCAGTAGAATGTTATATATATTTCTTATATATGTTGGCTGTATATAAATAATATACAAAATACCTGCGAAAAAAAGTTTCCTAAAAGTGCTCAAATGCACGAAAGTAAGGGATGGGTTGCCTAATATCGTTCCCTGCAACCATAATGAGAAAAACATAAGCTGATGGACGTTGGACTGAAAAAAACAAACGCAAACGTTTATCTAGGCACTTAAGTAAACTGAACAGGTCAAGTGAATAGGTGGCTTCTGTCCTCCAGCACAGTCCTCGTGGCACCACTTTTTACAAGTTGATCATTGCACTCATTTTTCATCATTCCTGTCGGCAGAAAATAAACCATCACAATACAAGCACACGGCATCTTCTTCACTGTCTTCATAATCCTCGTCTCCGTATGGATAATCGTCATCCCTGTCGTCATCATCTGTGCTTACAAGTTCAGGATCTTCCTCATCGTCCGATGACAAACTTGGATATTTGATGTTCTTCTTTCTGTTCTTTCTTCAGGCTCATTTCTTTCTTGCGAACTGCTTCCACGGCTCGAACCATAGCTTCTTTATCCCACTGTTTTCTTCGTTTTGTAGGACCAGGAGGCATCTGAAACGATGAAAGCGCAATGTAACTGGGAGCCTAATATCGTCCCGAGCACGGTATTTAGCAAACATAGGGGGACGATATTCGGATCTATCCTATATGCACTATGGCGTCGTGATTGAGCATGACGTGGTACGAGAAACGACCAATCAAATACATTTAACTATACTTCACAACCTCTATTTTGACGTACTAGATTAAGATAAAGTGAAACACCTACCTTTCTGTGGTGCGGTGGTAATGAATACAGCACTCATAAACTTTTAGAAACAGCAAAACACTTATTTTCCACAACACAATCGCTAGCGTGCACACAGCAACCTTTGCTCTCTCACTGCATACTAAACAGGCCACGTTCAAATAGTTCTGCCTGTTTTCCGTAGTTGGCAGCACGTTACAACGCCAATACCATGGAGGACGGTATTGGGAGAGTGGACGATAATCGGGTCCTTTTCCTTAAATAGTAATAATTAGAGCCCGGGACTTTATGTCCTATAAAACTGTAAAATATGTATGTAATTATGTCATATAAATTGGAAAATATGTCATGAAAAATTACAAGTATATCAGAAAAATGCAGAAATATTCCCAGTAAAGCCAAAAATATGCACAACAGTACTCTCGAATTTCTCCCATAGCCGTTAGAGTAGAGTAGGGGCTGTAATGTACCGAGCGTTATTTTTACTTTTGACTGATTTTTGTGAAAAGCGAGAAAGGCAAAGAAATGAGAACGAAACTTCTTTACTTCCCGTGCAACAATGAGAGAGAACATTTTGCCTCAAAAATGTTTGCATGGCTATCAATTGTCGGAAGGATAAAAAAGTGGGGTATTATATTATTCTGTACTACGAAAAGACGGCACCTTTCTTCCTCCGTAATTTCCATATCCTGCCATCGACAATATGAACTATCCGTTGTGCTAAAGCTACGAAGAAAAAAAATGAAATAACCGATTATGTGCGACAGAATTACGAAATTATACAGAAATATATCTTATTACAACAAAATTGAAGAAATATGTTGTAAAAACGCGAAATTGGTGAAATATATCAAAATATGCTGTGTCAAGTTTGTCTATTTCGGCTGATTTTCATCAGATATGTAAAGATCTCACCCCAATAATAGATCCGAAGCCAATTGAAAAATATGTTATAAAGTCCCTGCCCCTAGTAATAATAATAATAATAATAACAAAAAATATTAAAAAATAATATTAGCAGTAATAATAGCAAGAATAATATTATTAATAATAATAGTAACAATAATAGTAATAATAATAATAATAATAATAAAAGTTTCTGTGGCTGCCCCCCTGAGAAAAAAAAATACGAGCGCCCTTGTGTACTGTACTTGTTAAATATAGTTACAAAGTCGTAATTTATAATATAATGGAAGCAAAAGTAATACACTTATGTGCGTTAGGAGGCGAATACAAACCTTGTTTTTTTGCTCTCAACCGTGGATTAACTCTTTGAATACGAGTATGAGAAAAGTAATAAGACCCAGCAAAGAAATGCAGATGAAGTAAATTAGGAACTTATATATGTGGTTCCAGTTCCGGGAAAGGAAGCTATTACGGAGCTTCAACTAAAAAATGATACCCTATTAATGCGAATGATGCCCCTCATTTTTTTTTTTACGGAATAATGGTTTCTGAAAGGTTAAGTCTTTCTCCCCCTTACTGTTTTCCTTCTTCAATTTCGTTCGTGGAAGGATTACGGCAATCACATTCTCTCTTTTGTTCTGCTTTATCTCGGCTTTTCTCCTTTTTTTTCTTTCTATTTCTCTACCTCACTCGCTTCCACGTTTTCACTCGCTCCCTCTGGGGTGTAAGAGGTGAACCTTTCTCAAGACACCCAGATGTCAACATAACTTCCACTTAGTACACTCTGGACTGCGTTTTGCGGACTAGCGAGGCTCTGGCGTCTGAACCCATGGCCAGTATAATCCTCCATGTGAGTTTGTGATTCTATCTTCAGCTTATCGCCACTCATTTTCATCTTCGCATTTAGCGAAAAGTAGCAGAAACAGCAAAGTAAATCAAATAATTCACTCACTCACTCTCTCTCTCCCTCTCTCTCTCCTTACCTTCTGCCCTTTTCCTTCCTCTCTGTTTCTCACTCTTTCATCCTGTCTTACTTTAATATCTTCTTCGAGCCTCCCCGGTAGTGCAGTGGTAGCGTCGTCGCCTTGTAATCAAGGGGCTCCGGGTTCGATACGCGGTGGAGGGATCGTTCTTTAAAGTGTAGGCCTGTCCCGATTAGCCTTTCTGTGCAAAAAGTGGACTTAAAAACAAAAAAAAATAAACTAATTTCTATCTTCCTGTCATTTATGTCTCTTTCTATCGACCAATCTCTCTTTTTCTCTTCCGTCATTTATACTTTTCATCTTGCTTCTCTCTCTCTCTCTATCTAAACTTGAAATCATTATAATTTATCTCTTACTTTCTCTCTGTTATACGTTTTCTGCGTATCTCTACTATTACACCCCTTTTCTTTCTCTATCATTCTCCACTTCACCTTTAATCTCTGCATGTTCCTCCCTCTCTCAATTTCTCTACATTTCAATCTCTTTTCTCTCTGCGTGTTACAAAACCCGCGCTTAGTGTAGATACAAGTCAAACTTTATTTCATCAGATTTTTAGCACCAAGGGAGGTAGGTATACAGAGAAACGTTCGTAAACAAAGCTATCCGCAACAGAGTTTTAACTACGTAAATATTTGCCGTGTTCAGCGTTCCTCTCCGCCTGTTCTCTGTCTGCTATTTTGCCCAGCGATTCCGCAATCTTTACCTTGAACTGTTTCCCCCTCTCCTTCGCGTGAGATTAATTCGCTCGATAAACACAGAGTTGTGCGATTCGAATTTGTTTCCTGGCACTTCCTTTCTCTCGATCCGGTGAGTTTCGACTCATGGTGAAGGCAACGCAAGCATTAAGTGAATGCGGCTGCGACTATGCAACCAAAGAGTAAATTTTCTCTAGAGTCACATTAACTCGTTGCGATGTTAGTTTAACTTCCGTTTGTAACATGTCTGTGCGCGCGTCCGTTCAGGACTTGCACTACTGTACGTGAAGCGAGCAACCTTCGAGACTACTATCCGCGACAAAAATATTGAGCCCTCTGTTTGCGTGCTTGTAAAATTGTACTCCGTGGGTGGAAAAAAGTCAAATATACCTCATTGAAAAGTTTCAAGTATCTAGTTTTTAATAAGCGTCATCTAAAAATTAATCTTCGTTGCATTTTCGTATTATAATGAAAAATTCACTAAAAAGTGTAGTTTTTTCTTCCAGTTAACATCATACAGTTCATAATCCACAATTGATATAATATTGAGATTTTTTGTACGTGAGGACGGATTGCTTTTGCATCTCTGTGGAAGACGTCAAATGCAGTGACTAGATGCTTCAAAAATCGAAATTTTAGGGAAACGTGCAATCTTGAAATGCGTAATTACAAATTCAATTAAATTGTAAAAAGCCGTTCATATGACACATTTGATCCAAATCCAGAAGTTTAACGTGTGCATCTCAAGTATGACCACAGATATAAATTATTATTGACCACTCCTAATATGGTAAACGCGCGGATCACGTATGGCGAGATGCGGCCAATCTCAGACTCCGCGACCTGCAGGTGACTTGCACAGTGTTGCCGCTTCGCTGCAGCTACACGGTCTACGCTGCGGGAATACTGGAAGTGAGTTCCGTTGGTCCGATGCAAAACATTGTGGCAGTGTAAAACAATGAATAAACAATTTATCATATTATGAATGAAATACATTTTCTTTGTATACTTTAGTTATTGTTATATTTTCTAGCTTTTATCCAATCTTTATACGAACGTCATTTTCTCCGCATCATTTTATTTCGCTCATTTAAAAAGATTATGTGCAACGATGAGCTTGATTTGATGAAGGCAATGAGCAACTCATTTTACATGCAATAGCCAACTCGCACAGGAAATGTAGGAAAGTCACGTGACTTGTCAGGTGGAATGTTGCTCGTCAGAAAATAGCTTTTTCTCAAGCCAAGTTGCAGGACCGACAAGAGCTACCTACACGTTATATGTCCGAAAATGATTCGCCTAAATACATTGAACGAAACGCTAAAATAATTCTTGCCTTAATTACATAGGCTACTATATTGTATGTGCCGCGGTAGCTGAGACGTTAGGGCGTTTTATTACCATACGAAAGATCTGGGTTCGATCACCGACGGCGGAGAATCTTAATTTCGTCCATCTGTTCAAGCAACTCCGGCGCCCACCCAGCCTCACATCATCCCTATCTTCGGCCTGATCAAGAAAGCGTGAGGCCTTAACTCCACACCACCTACACGCTTTCATGGCTTGGTGCAAAGCACAAGGTAGCACCAGAGATAAAGATATCTTTATCTGTGATAGCACTTTGCTTTTAAATTTACTATACATCCCGATTTTGTCGGAACAGAACTTTCCAATCTCTACGTGGAGTTTCTTCCAAGTTCCATAGGGATGTGAATAGGCTCCAATTTATCTTGACATAATTCATACATGTTATATTCGTTATAAGAACAACGGCCGATATCCTGTGTGTGCGTGTATGTGTGTGGGTGGAGGGTATAATTCAAACATGTGAGATGATCCTTTTCCCATTACTCCATTCTCCGATTCTTCGTATCAGAAATAAATCTCAATTCCACATACTGAAAATGTAGCACATTCTACATCTTGGCATGTAAATATCTAGTAGCAAAGTAATGTGTGGAAAGATAAAAATTAACGCTTTGTAACTCACTCTGGAAATTTCGTAGGTTTTTTTTTTAAAAAATTGAACTGACATTCATAATATTCATTAACAATCCCAATGTTGACTAAATAATAGCTTAGTAGTTCTGTTACTTTCCATTCTTCATTAGCGTAGTCACCGTAACTCTTTCTCTCTTAGCCTCCCCGATGGCGCAGTGGTAGCGGCGTCACCTTGTAATCAAGGAGTCCCAGGTTCGATACCCGGTAGACGCAAACTTTAGACTGTAGGTGCATTCCCGATTAGCCTTACTGTGCATAAAGTGGACTTAAAACACCAAATAAAAATAAAAATAGAAATCACCGTAAGTCTCTACAAAGCCAGAGAATCCAGGTTCGAAACCTGTTGAGGCTTAGATGTAGCATTGCATTCGTATAATTACCCATTGTCTTCATCGTCGCGATTATCGCAAAAGGTAAAACTGCGACGCAAAATAGCCCAAACAGAAGCTTTGAATCAATCTGAATATTGGTTACGTTGGATACGTGCTAGAATTGTCTTAAAAATCACCTCCTGCAATGTAAAACGATCTTTGATTAGAGACCATTTGTAATCTGATAAATACGTCTTCTGCGATGCATATCTGTAATGACTGTAATACATATCGTTGTTGCATACAATAAGTAGTTTCACGTTCACCACACTCTTCGGTTGTTTAGAAATCGTAAGGAAGAAGGATTTCTAAATGTCCGCCTTCACATGTTAATGAAACTTTAACATAAGTTCAGTGTAGGTTACAAAAGATATTTATATATTGTCATGATATATTTTGAACGTCACGAAATCTAATTCCAATAGAACACGATACTACTCCTTACGTTCCTGTAAATGTTCAACATTAGTCTGGCGAAAAAAAAGAGAGTAACGAACATGTCCGTGTTTCCTTGAGCAGAGATAAGGCGCACCAACTCCTTCGATCAGTGACCTTCACTAGCAGAGTGACTCACAGCAGGTCTGCGCTCGTTCCAGTGTGAGTATAAAACAGGTAAAACAGGTATTTTTTTTTTCGTTTGCTGATTGTATTGTTCCGATCCACAGTTATATCAAGCTAACATTCTAATATTTTCGTAACATATGTAGGGAAGACGTTGTATACATTATGGTCTTTCTCCAGAGTGGTATTGCCTACTTTTTACACGCGGGAGATGGGAGTGTTGTAAATATTTCTGAACCCAAAGGTCGAGCACGAATAAAAAGTCGTGTAAGCATTGGAGGTAATAACAAGTTGAAGGAAATGCTGGAATAAATGATATTAGAAATTGAGTAAAAACAGTTTTCCTCACACATAGAGCTATCAGTTCACTCTTCAGCAAAACGTAGGACATATTGTCTCAAAATGTTGAACATAACGCATTTGCAGTAAATATATTAGGTTACTAGGATATATTAGATGTGGTCTTACCATATAACGAGAATATGACACACCTTCAGCTCAAAAATGAATGTTCAAGTGAACTGTTGAGTTCAAAATTCCCCAACTGCTAATTAATAGCACGGCCGTATGTGGTTTCAACTTGTATATGCAAGACGAAACGTTTTTCATCGAGACGGGGTCAGGAAGGGAAAACAATCCATGAATTCGGAATGGAAAATGTTCAAAATTTCGTAAACAAAGTCGGGAAGTTCTTGCTTATTGAAATGTAAAGGGCTACTATACACTGGGAGAAACCAGAATTGTGTGCCTTATTTCTCAAAGGACTGTTTATGTAATTTCTGGAATGAAACTTGTTACTTCGAACAAATTACCAACACATAGTATCTATAAAACTTCACAAAGTAAGCATTTTTATACATATATCCGGACTTTTCCGGATCTAGAAAATCGGGAAGTAATTTCTGAGCTGGGATTGGATTTTCTTTTCCAAACATCCGAGAGCAATCGTGCACAGTCTTTGTTTTAAGCATACTTCTCCGAGGAACCACGTTAGCTCACACTTCCCTCAGATTTTCTGTTTCTCCGTCTACTTTAAAGTTACGCGATGCCCAAAATATAAGGCATTTGTGATTTATTTCCAATTCCTTCTGGAGGCCAGACACAACTCTAAAATTACGACACGTCCGGAAATAAGAACAGTTCTTGTAGCCCCTTTTTATTTTCTTATTTAGAGCCGTTTTTCTGTCGCCTTTTACTAATCGCGACGACAAGGATTATTGATATGATCAAATTGATGAAGAGGCACTCATAAAGAACACCCATACCCATGGCGGTATTCGAACCGAGGATATCAGACATCGCAGCGCACTGTGCTAACCCGTCCGTCACTGTCGGAATACTTATAGCCCAAATCATTCCACAAGAATTTCTCCAATCTTTAACTACACACGAAACTCATGCCCCTGCAACAAAAACTAGAACTCATTGATGACGATTGAAAATGCTTGCAAGGTCCTATCCAGGATAGTTGCGTGCAATGATGATATAGAGGGAACAGAGAGGGTGGATGCCCCGCACTCAATTGTATAGTCTTCCGAAAAATTTAATGGTTGCCCTTTGCTAATGCTTGAAATGCATTATTGGTACCACCCACACACGTTAATGTGATGACCTCTAATGAAGGACTGAATCAGTAGACTACAGCAGTAATATGTCTAAACAATTAGACATGTTGTTCTACTACTACACAAACACGCATTTGTTTTCTTTCCTTGGGAGCAGTCTAGTTTTGTTTAATGTTCCTTGCATGCTACGAGTATTAATGTACTGATGGAATTCGAACTTAAAAATTCTCTCTTACTTATTTAGCGAGACAGTTGGAAATACACGAAGAAAACACACAAATAAGAAACAATAATACTTACCACTATATTCGTTCTCAAGGCGTTTAGCGGTGTTAACGTTTTCGACACTGAACAGGTATTCGGATGAATTTCCACTTCGTAGACATTTGATAGATTCGTATTCCGATACACACTGAAAATAATGCAGAGAAGACACTAAATCAAATACTTCATGACTTGTCATACACAAAACAAATGATAAGCACATGGATTGTGGACACATTTTCTAATTAGTAAACAGAATGAAACATCAAATATTTCAATAATTACCAGTGATGTGCCGTAAACTATAAGTTTACGTCTACATGCGTTGTCTACACGTAATCTACGCGTAGATTACATTGGGTTGTAGTTTACACAGACTACGTAGACAATCTAAAGTGCATTAAAATTAATTTTCAAGGGTTTCAGGAAATGAAAGTGACATTTTCAACTATATTGGTTCCTAACGAAATGAAAAGAACCCTATTTACAACAAAATTTCTCTTCTCTTCTATTATCAACTATGGAAGAAGATAAATAGTATGCAAAAAACAACAACAGATGGCAGTCGTGAGGCAAGAGTGGTCTTTTCCCCATAAAGCACTAGAATATTTCCTATATTCGGTTTCTTCCTAGATGAGAAATTGTTCGAATTTGGAAGAAAGAGTATGAAACGTTCTCCCCACACATCAGCAACTGATACGCAGTATAATTTTCTTTTAATTCCATTGCGCTCTTTGCTAAGTTATCACCTTTCGCCATGTTGTGTACATAGATTACGTAATTACGTGTATAACATAGTCTACGTGTAGAATGTAGACTATCGTTGTTTACGCGTAGACGGACATCGCTGATAATCACTAGCAACTGTGGAGTAGAGGAATGTTATATAGCAACAAATGAAAAACATCCCTACAAATTCACACTACACAATATTTATGAACGTGTACAAGTTCTGAAGTTCAGAAATCTGAATGTTTTTCATGGCTTGATCTGCGACATATACTGTCCTTTATATTGTAATCTATCTATATTTTCGTAATTATTGTAGGAATGAGATTGCAATATTGTTAAATCCACTCATAATTCTTGTGACTAATGTGGTGCGACCCTCACAACAGCTACAGGGGTAAGGATAAGGGTGTGCCTTCCACGTAGTACAACCAATTGTCAACCTCACTTACACCCTGGACTGCATTTTGCGGACTATAGAGGCTCTGGCGTCTGGACCTATGGCCAGCATAATCATCTATAGGACTGTGTACTGTAACTTCGACAGGTTTTCAGAGCTTTTCGTCCTGTGGAGCCCATGCAGTGGACGTTACAGAAGTGATGTTTAGTAGTTTCACCAATCAGTATTTTGTGAACATTTTCATTGGTCAGCAATAGGGTTGCCAAAAATGCCATTATGTACATGTCGATGTTACCCCTGTTGCCAAGGTAACTTCGACACCCCCTGAAAAACAATCTGTTGTTGAAGTTGACGCCTCATGGGGTGAACTTCGACAACAGAAAATCGTAGGGGCAAGCGTTATTGTGATTCTTTGACAAAAGTGGAGTACCAAGGTTGCCAAAAAAACTTCCATTACTACAAACGTAAGTCGTACATATCCAGGAATAATAAACGAAAACAAAACAGAACCAAATGAAAAGAAACACTGTCGCAAAGTTCCTTTTCTCTGCGGTAGAACAGTTCTAATCCTCCAAGCGTACCTCGCACTGGAAGTACGGGTTCGCGGTTCCCTAATTGCAGACACCACAGATCCACTTGTTGCAGGTGATGCACCGGATCCAGTCTGGGCCGCGGTAGTGCTCATAGTCTCATTTGCAAATGAAGCATATGTTGCCATCCTCTCCAGTTGTTAATGGCTCCTCCGGGATCAATGTCCCGATGTTCCTTTCTGCTGGTCACTGCTGGCTTCTGCAATGTTACGCCAAGGAATCGTCACCTTCTTTCCTCGCTTCCGCTGGTAGGTACGACCTTCCACTACCTTTTTGTACTTCCTAGGCATGGTACCTTCTGCTTCACCTGCAAGACAAGATATTATGACTAGGGAGCGGATGTTGATGACCTAAAAAATATAGGTATATGGCCTATAGAATGTCCTAAAAAATGGGGAAAAAATGACGAAAAGAATGCAAAAAATGACCAATAAATTTATTACTTTCAGGTTAAAAATTGAAATGAAAAGGAAATTAACAAAATGCGATCTTGCTTTAAAGAAAAAAGACATCAAATGATACCACATGCACATTCAATTAAATTTGCAACGAGGATTGCCAATGGAAACAACCGAATAATTTTAAAACAATTGAATGAAAAGGTCGTATACACTGAATGAATTGGTGTAAAATGCATTAATCTTTGCCTGGTGTTGTAGTGTAGTGTGTTTCTGTGGCACTGTAAAGAAGAAGAAATTATCACGATCCACGTAAGACCATTTTTGTTTAGAAATTTAACAGATTGTTAAATTGCCCCAGACGGATACCTGGTGATTTTCCCCGACACAACAAAGACTGTCACCAGTTCAGCATTTCTTTTGCTTGTAAATTGCAATCCTATATATAGAGGCCTATGTTCACCTTTGTGAAAAGATTCAAGAATATTACCAAAATGAAAGAAGTGACAAACAAATACCACGAATATTGCGAAAAATGACGGGAAAATGCCGAAAATCGGGGAAAATGACCTAAAACCTGAAAATTGGCAACAAATGCAAAACAAATGCACTTTAAAATTACCTTTTTATGGGTTCTAGACGAAGTGTTATATTGTGTATAGGGCATCGTGTCAGATGTGTCAGAAAAAAATATGACATTTCATCAGCTTCCGCTCCCTACTTATGTACATTAGAAGCGTGTCTTTGTTTCAAACGCAGCTGCGAATGGGATATCACTCTACCCTGTCGAAGTTACCTTTTTTTACAGTATGTGCTGTCCTCTGTTTTATCTTTGTGTGTGCTGAGTGTTCCTTTACAGCCTCAGCTTATAACCCAAGTAAGAATATGTTAGTCCGGCATTACACTTATGTTATATTAGTTATATTCTAGTTATGGTAAGGGGCTGGACACCGTATAACGTGGCGGGTGAATAATAGCCTAAGTGCTGACGCACCCAAAATTACAAGTTCAAACGATCAATCAACAACAGCTACAGACAGGTTACACTCAGGATTCGATCCAAGGAACCGTCAATTTCGAAGCGCGTTATTCTAACCCCTACACTAGGCGAGCAGGCTCAAGATTTATCGCACGAAATTGGACGTCCCGGTAAACTATAAATCTCCATGCTCCGCAAGCACGTGATCGTCAACTGAACGCGACTTGGCTCCGTGTTATGACCGAAAAGTTCCTGCCTCAACTTTTTAAACCCCGTCTCGTACCTTCAGGAATTACTTTGAATAACAGGAACATGAAGTAGCAATATATTACCCTGAACGATTGGATCCCTGAGATACCTCAGCGGAGGACGCCCGGGCGCGAATTTTCCATCGTAAAGCTCCAATTTTGGCAAACTTTTGGACGGCGGAATATGAGAAGTTACCCCAGCTGGCAGTCCTTCCCGTTTCGCTCGCAAAAGTCCCAGGAAACTTCGCCCTTTAGATAAATGAAGCCAATGAACGTCGACTGAAGTGTCTCCGAAATCAATGTGTCCTCTTGTCTTCGGGGAAACTTGGCTGGTGGCCAGTGTTGTCACATGAAGGGAAATTTCCCTTTTCTCAGAAAAATGTCCCTTTCTTCAGGAAAATTTCCCTTCTTTCAGGAAAATTTCTCTATTTCATGGAAATAGCTATATCTTTTTCAAGAAAATTTTCTTTTCATGGAAGTCTATCTTTCTTCAGGAACACTTCCCTTTTTCATGGAAATATATTTTTCTTCAGAAAACTTTCCCTTTTTTCAGGGAAATTTCCCTTTCTTCAGGGAAATTCGGACCGAATTTTAAGCGATTAAAAATACCACAAATTTAAGGGAAATTTGAAGATTCTAGACTCAATATTAGTATATTTTTTTATGTTCCTTCTCATTTCTACTCCTTTGAATTGTGCTTCATTTATTGCACGTCGCTTTTATGCTACTTCGGATAATAGCAACGATGAGGATGAACGATTAGTGGTTGTTTTGTTTTGTTGGGACATCTGGAGAAGAAGCGATGAGGCTAACACGTATGTAAATAATTTATTTAAACATTTTCCATTCATACGAAAATGGTCCAACGGAAATACATCTACTACAACTACTACCACCAATAATAACAATAATATATTATTATTATTATTATTGTTAATAATAACAAATCTTTAGGTGAAGGGAAAAATTGGTCCAAAAGGGAAATTTTGCCGCTTGGAAAGATAAATTATGCCCTCAGATCGTGGCAACACTGCTGGTGGCGCAGAGGAAGGCTATAAATTTGGCGAAGTGTGCCCTCTACCCTTTCGGGGCGGCGCAAGAAGTAGCGAAATTGTCGCGGAGCTCGCTTGGATTGATTGAAATTGAAATTTGACGCCGTCCCGTGCATGCGATTGCCGAAAGCACCGTCGCAACTTTGGCACCGATGGTTTCTTTCGGGTCCTCGGCGTCGTTTCATGCAAAGTGAGCATCTTTTTCTGCTCGCTTATCGCTCCTATTCTTTCAATTGTTTGCCGCACCTGTAACTTGAAACTTAGTCTCTATGGCTCCAAGTGAGGGAGGACCCAGCCTTGCTGTCTCTGTTGCTTTTAGCCAAGTCTTCAAAGAATTACCTGATCTGCCCTTTCCGTACAACCAAGAAGTTGGGGAAGGCCAGAATGATCCAAAAGGTACATGGCAAAATTGTGTGCGTTTATCGATATTAATGTAAAATTTGGCACACTTCTCAACTATATCAATGTCCTGGATAATGCAATGTCGTGGGTATGCATATAGTTTTATACACTGCTAGTTTTATTGACTTTGTTATTTCCTTTAGATTGAGAAAGTTTCTCTTCAACGCATTAAAACCCTAGCATACACTCAGAGAACTAAATGCATTATAATATGGATTGATGCACCAGAATGTATCGATTGATGCACTAAAGTGTGTTTTATGGCTTCTTCAAAGAATCAGATTCACATTTGATGCATTTGGGTGCATTTTTTTGTTTGTCGTGAAAGAAACACCAAAGTGCATCATTTGATTCAAGTGAGGATTTCTTTCAGTCGAGATGTACTTCAATACATCAGTTGATGCGTTTTGATGCACCTTCCTGCATCTTTTTAGATGATGCACTTAAATGTTTGGTCTGAGCTACAGAGTTCTTGTAGCTCAGACGAAACGTTTAAATGCATCATCAAAAAAGATGCGTTCTGGACCGGAACCTTTTTTCTCGCACAATTTAAATTCAGTACAAATTGCGTATTGTTTCATGGCAAAAAAGGTTCCTGGACCTTATTTAAATTGATCCGGTAAAATAGGTTCCTAGATCGTATTTAAATTTATCCGGAAAGAAAGTTACCTGGACCGAATTTAAATTATTTAAAATTCCTGTACCTTTAACAACCCTGGTTCCAAATGTTAGATAGGCCTATACATTCTGACTTGGACGCCACGGAAAAATCTCTAAACACAAAGGGCGCCGTGAAACGAAACAGTTTGGGAACTCCTGGCACTATTCGATTTCATTATCTCCGGAGATACATTTAATTGAGAATGCTCTCTCGTCCCCTGCCGATGTCAATAACTATAAGGCATAGAAATGTGATGTTATATGAGTTCAGTTGAATATGAAGGAAGTGTATTTATGTAGCCGGAGAGGTACAAAACAGATTGAGGTAAAACCATCTTCAATCGAACATTGTTTCCTCTACGAAAAGAACACGACACTATAGCAGAGCAGGAGGAACATTACCTTCAACTCTAACATTTCCCACTCCATCTGGAATCCGGCCAAATCGGGATTTCGTGAAATGGCAAACTCAGCTCAACAGAAATGTCAGATGATTTGCGTATGGGACAATGTTAGCTATCGAGTAATTCGTGTCCATATTTACGAGACAAGTAATTGATGGTATTAACGCGACCATAGATAACTCGTAGCTGTGGTTCTGTAATACGGGCGTCCTGTGTACGATCCTGGGGCAAGAGTTCGATGCTAGTTGCACAGATGAGAAGCGCGGGGCCTCTTCAATAGTGTTCGTTTTGTAATCACGGAGTCCCGGATTCGACACCCTATGGAGGTATATAACAGAGTTGTTATAAATTTCCGGTCCAGAAGAGAAAATCAGCAAGCATATCGTTTCTATCTGTGAAGTATTTCAATTCGGTCCAGGAACATTTTTCCAAGATGGATTTAAATACGGTCCAGGAACTTTTTCCGGTTGAATTTGAATACGGTCCAGGAACCTTTTTTCCGGATGAATTTAAATACGGTCCAGGGACTTTTTCTCTGATCAAATTAATACGGTCCAGGAACTTCTTCCGGATCAATTTAAATACGGTCCAGGAACCTTTTTATCTGTAACGTATTTCAATCCGGTCCAGTAACCTATTTTCCGAACGAATTTAAATAAGGTCCAGTAATATTTTTTCCGGATCGATTTAAAAACGGTCCAGGAACCTTTTTTCCCAGATCAATTTGAATACGGTCCACGAACCTTTTTTCAATGAAACAATACGCAACTTGGACCAAATTTAAATTGTGCGAGAAAAAAGGTTGCGGTCATGTCATGTTGCGGAACCCAATAGAACCCATTAGAAATTATGGGTTCCTGGACTTTTAACAACCCTGGTATATAGTGGTTCGAATTTCACGTAAAAACTGTAGGTCCAAGTCCCGATTAGGCTCGCTGTGTATTAAGTGGATTTAAAAAACAAGAATTCAAACTCTAGAAATCAAGAAGAGAAAGGTGTCGTGCCACGGCAATACAAACACTGTATGAGTGAATTGTTGTTTTACCACTTTATGCACAGATACGTAGGGTAGTCGGGACTGCACCCACAGTTTAAAGTGGAATACAAACCACTATGTAATGTGCCACCACCGGGTATCGAACCTGGGACCCCTTGATTACAAGGCGGCGATTTTACCACTATTTTTTTTATTTCCATTTTAAATCAAACAATTACAGTAAATCTTTACAATTCTTACAGGTATGTTATTCAATTATTACATTTAAAAAGTTGACATAATGTAATTTTCTATAATTGAAAGACATTTGTTCATATTCTTGTATTAGAGTTAGTCCAAAATCCAAGTAATTATAATTTTTCCCACAGGAAATAAAAACATTAGGTATTGTGCTATTAACCACTGAACTGAGTTTTGGTTTGTATTTGGGAACAAATGAAACTCTGGTAAGATAATGTCTTTTGCTGATACTTGGTTTGGTGTAGTGCGACAAATTCTACTGAGCATTGTTCTTAATTTTGACCAAGCTGTGGCTGCTTTCTTACATTCTGTTATCTTATGAATATTCGAATCTGGAACATGACAATTATAACAATTTGGAGAATTACTGAAACCATACTTATGACATCTATCTGCCGTTATAATTACTTGTTGAATCACTTTGTACCATATAGATAATGCCTTGTTCGTTAGATGTTTCGCCGTTACATTGTTCCATATTTGTTTCCAATTCCATTTGGGATTTTCTCTTTCGATTCGAACGGTTATTATATTTGCGTTAAGTTGCTCTCTGTAAATCTGTCTGACAGAAGGACTGTCATAAGTATGTTGCACAGTTCTATAAAATGTATGAATAGCGATCTCGGTATAAAACATTAATTCTCTGGGAATAATTTTTATATCCATTGGTGCTGTTAATGGTACATCTTTTAACAATGTAGTTATTATTTGTTGCGTAGTGGAGTCAATTGGAGAATATATCGCTGAAAGGCCGCTTTGAATAAATAAAGCTCTTGATTGTATCGCCACACTCTTTAAGTTCATACCTCTCCTCTTTTCCGGGAGATATAGCTCGTTCATGGGCACGCGGAACACCGAGTCATGCCAGAGAAATTTGCCAACCTGTTGCTTTACCCTAGCTATTTGCTTCGCTGACAAGGTCAATGTCTTGGATAGGTACCAAAGCTTCGATAAAGCGTAGATGTTTACGTATCTCACTCGCGATTTCAAACAAAGAAACCTGAGTTGATTTGCACGTAAAGTATATATCACTTTTTCGGTCACTAACCGACTATTATGTTTTATGGTATCTCTGTTATTAGGTGACTTTTAACTTGTCTATGCTCTTGTAAAATATGATATAAGTTTGCCTCTTCATCATTATCCAGAGGTAACTTTTTGCTTTTAATTTTTACGATGTAGAGAGAGTAATTTTGATTTCATCTCGTTAATGTAAGGCATATTTACATTACCTTGTAATGCTAGACTTTATAAATCGTGTAACACGGCATAATAGAAATTATACATGTTATTAAAATCTCTACTTTTTTCTATACTATACATTTTACTTATATAACGACATTTTGGGTTTACAATGAATTTCCACCAGTCTGTTAGGGTCTTAATGGGTGATCTACGCCTAACTAGCTCTAGCCAAGTGTATTTTATTAGCAGTTCATAATTTTTATCCGCCAATACTGAACAATTTAGCATCCAGTATCCTCTTCCCATACATGATTTGTTATGTTCCAATTTTATTTTTAAAATTAAGGCACTATGATCACTGAAACAAACGGGAAACACACTTACACTATGTACATTTTCTTTATAACCCTTCACTATATAAAATCGGTCAATGCGTGAAGAACTTTGAGTTGTAAAATGTGTAAATCCTGGTTGGTCTCTATGTTTACAACTCCATGCATCTTGTAACTGCAAACCTTTTGTTAATTCATAGAGTGCCCGGGAAAAATTATAACCAGGTTGTTGGTCTTGCCTATCTAGGACGGAATTGAAGTCACCTGCCACTAACGCATTTAATGAATGCGATGTTAATTCTGGACTTAGGATTGTAGAAAAAATATGTTCTCGTTCATGCTTATTATGACTTCCTGAAGGCGCGTATACATTGCATAAAAACAAAGGACCTAATTCCGCACTTATTAGTCTTCCTGATGGGTGGAGGGTAACATTATGTACATCAATTCTTTGATGCACCGCTATTGCTGTGCCTTGATATGTGGCAGTGAAATTATTATGAACATTGTACCTTGCCAAAGATGAAAAATTGTCAATGCCTACCTCTTGTAGGAAGGCTATATCAATATCCGACTGTGTCAAAAAATCATTTAACGCCATTAGTTTATTCTGACTTTGTAATTTGTTAAGGTTAATCGTTGCTAATGTGAATATATACATTATGGATGTCAGGATATGATTTAAGCAATGCATTAATAAGTGTTAGTACTTTACGCTTTGCAATTGTTCCACTTTTGACGCTGGGCAGACTCACTCATATCTCTTCGTCACTACCTGAGACAAGAACTGTACGCATTACTGTATCACTTGGTTTATGTGTCCATGCCCCTATTAGTTCTAAACGTTTTTCTTCTTTTCCTAAAAAAGGGGTCGGTTGAATAGGGCTTTCACTCTTGGACTTAAGCTGTACTTCTACTGCTGTACTTACCACGTAATCCTTTTTTTGTTTCTTCGGACGTAAGGTCATATGGTCTGTAGCATTTTTCCTCGCTTTCCTGGCGGATCGTGAGCGGGGGTTTTTGGGGGTAGGTTCTGGAAATTCTGCTTCTGCGAACATCGAACTTGTAGGGATTTGGGGGTCTTGATTCGGGAATTCGAATAGAGTCATTGGAACTATAGATTCGTTCCCACTTACACTTTCACTTGCACTTTCGTGCACACTTTCCTTGTTACCATCACTTGCATTATCTTCTACTGATTTATCTATGGGGGTTTGGGACTCGTAGTACTTGCCTTGGGCTCGTTGTCTTCAGTGACTACCATCTGCTCCTGTTGTTCCTTGTGGTCCTCTGGTGTAGCCTGTCGATATGCCGGTACTGGTAAAATGGTTCTGGTATTCTGGTCTTGAGCAGTTGATTCCGTATGAGGGTGTGAAGAACTGGGGAGTGTATTAACCACCGCTGCAGCGTATCCTGTAGTACGTGTCGACCTTGCCACCCTATGCTGGCACTCATGATGTAAGTGGTCCTGCGCATTACATCTAAAACAGAGTTTGGGTTGCCCTTCATACGTAGTCCAATAACGCTCCTCATTTAACATAATATACGATGGCGCCGGTTTTTGTAGAATGATACGGACTATCTTCCTGCCCGTTCTGACTGGATAGGGGAGGGAGGTGGAATACACTTCATCTCGTACTGTTTGTACTATTCCGTATTTAGACATTTCAGTTGTTATGGCACTTTCTGGTAATTCCATGGGAACTAGATGAATACGAACGATTGTAACAGGTTTGTCTGCTCTGTGTACTGGAATATCATATTCTCCCGTGTCGTCTGAGAATAAGAAAGTTCCCGTACTACGTGCTATTATTTCCTTGCAAAATTGTTTAGTGCTTACTTTAACAAACACTTGGTGTTTTACGAAGTCTACTTCAATACTCAAAACATCCGCAACGCGCAATTTCACTACATCTCTCAGCCATTCGTGAATGGCAAGCGTGGTCGGCCTTTGCTGCACTCTTGCAAAAGAAAATTGCAAAGTGTTTAACCTTTTGACCGGCATGTCTGAAAAATTACATACGTTCACTTAACTTCACTGCTACAGAGCTTCTGGCTCTGCTGTTAATATAATATTCACCTGTCTGTAGAAACTAAATTCCGCGTGTTGATTCTACTCTACTTGACGAATGTTCGGGGAGCGCTCGCTAAACACGTCTGCTCTCTACCTCACCTCGTCGCGGAATGCACTAAGCCAACGGCTATGCCTTATAAACACTGTATCATATTGAGTAGTGGTAACTAGAAAAGGGCTGAAAATTACTGACTTAATTGACCAAAATGACAAAAACTGATCCAACTGATAAATAACCATTTTAAAGGTAAAACTTAAATTTTTACAATTTTTTTCAGTGTTTTCATTATTGTACTGTATGTTTTTTTTCACTAACAAATAATAATATGAATGCAAGAGAGTGCCTCTTGAAATGAGTATTTAGTTAAAACATTTTTTATTTGGCACAAATACGGTAGTTAGCACATTAGTGCAAGCTTATACGTTACTGACAAATTGAATACAGTTAATTGCAGAAAAATATTGAAAACCCTTATTCTCTTAACATTTCAAATCCCTGACTACTGTCGTGAATATGTGAGTGTGTGTGTGTTTTGTGAGCATATTTTAGACTTTTATTTCCGTATGTACTTTCTTCTTTTCCTTTTCTTGTAATTTTTCTTTGTAATTTTATATTTCTCTTTCTTTGTCTTCAATATTTACCTTTTTATGTAATGGTTTAAATGTTTTCTAATTTGCACATGCTAAAATATCGATGTAAACATGGTTATGTGGTTGAAATTGCTACAAAGCCTTAACTTAGCCAACAAGACGTAATAAATAAATAAATGAGTATAGTTTAAAGCACTAGACGATGGAAATGTACACTTAACTAGCCTTGGTAATATTGATTGATTGATTTTACTTCGCTTCTTGTGCCATTTTTGGCTAAATTGCTAAGATGGGGATGAGTGATGATATGATGAAATTGATAAATGGACACTCACAAATATCCATGCTCAGGCCGGGATTCAAACCCGGGACCCCTGGCGTCGTAGCGCGATGTGCTAACCACTCTTTTTTTTTTTAAAAAAAAAAAAAAAGGAAATACCCCCTTCACGAAGGTATCTCCCACCATTCACTCTTTTTCTCACTTTTACACTTTTCAATTCTTAGATTTTCTTTGTTTCTTATCAACTGGACGAACACAAATACCCATGCCTTACCCGGGACTCGAACCCGGGACCCCTGGAGTCGTAGCGCGATGTGCTAACCACTCCGCCACGGGGGGGGGGGGCGGCCATTGTTACTAATATTCAGAGAATTATTGGACATGGTCATTCGCAACGGAATTCAAGCACCTCGCCTTTAAAGAGCTTTCAGCATCATTTTGCAGCAACAGATGTTACCGTCTCTACACGTGACAACGAAGATGCCGCTTGAATCCTAGTCATCATTCAGATACATACTTTTGTATAGTATGTGGCATTGAACAGTCAAAGTTATGAACACGTCAAACTTATGTTTTCACTGCTCTTGCCTAGCGTATTGGATTATAAAAAAGAGGAAACAGATGTAGTTCATGTGTGACTCGACATGAGGGTACAAATCCCTCAAAATGTTATCGTCTGATAACTGGGTTGACGACCAGTTCGTCGAAACGAGTACCAACCGCCAGGTATCACTTCCAAGCGACTAATTCTATTTGCCGGCGGATCCGTGCGACAGTATTAATCCCCACTTATCTCCCCGTGTCAAAGTAGGGAGCGTCGGGTGACAATGATGTGCAGGAAATCTCCCGGATGGCTAAATTAAGGGAGATGTGTTTAATCCATTTCATTCGAACGCGTTTCGACCTGAAATGGGATTTATGGAGAATGGTTTGACATTTGCGCTTTGTACTTTAGTTATCTATATGCTTCCGTTCCAGGTTGATGCAGATGGTGAGCATGAGTGATGAAGAAAACGACGAGAACAAAGAAATGCTCGGTTCTTACTCAGGACATCTTACCTTCACGCCGTAGCACAGAGCGCCACGATGCCAGTGTCCCGTGTTCGAATCCTGGTTAAAACATGGATGTTTGTGTTTGTCCTGAAGGAGAAAGATAAAGAAAATGATTATCACAGCGCGCTACAACGTCAGGGGTACAGAGTTCTATTCTCGGCCTCGTCATGAATGTACTTTACGAGTGTTCCTTCATAAATTTTGATCATATCATCCTCAGCCAAAAGTGGTAGAAAAACGAAGTAAAATACAGGATGTCTCATAAGTAAGAGCGCAAACTGACACAGGCGAAAGTACACGATAATAGAAGCAACAAAGTCTCAGTAAACATAGGTCTGTAAACGAGCCAATTTCGAGATAATCGAGAATGTGTGATTACTAGGGAACGGAACTTTATGTGCTAAAAAACTCAGAAATATTTATTCTTTTATGTGTCATAAATGTTGAAAATATGTGATAAAAACAAGAAAATATGTGACAAAAATAAACAAAAACATTTCGTAACCAAAACAAAATATTACATGCATTTTAAACACCTGAAATCAGTTTCTAAATGCTTACGTCTTAGTGAGCTATTTCTTGGAAGAGTTGCAGTGGATCACCATCGTTTTTTTTCAAATTCTCTGTTGTAAATCTGTGACGATTATCTCTAAAAAGCATGTTATATTGCGAGAAAGATCGCTCCACGTCACAAGCAACCATTCTTGCATATTTGAAGCACGAATGCCAGTAACGCTGAAGTTTTCCAAAGCTTCTTCTTCCTCTACTTCACCTTCCAAAACACGTGCAATTTGGCACAAAGTTTGAAAACCTTGATTTTTCCCAAACATTTTTGTACATTTAGACATTAGCACTTGAGGGTTAGATCCAGTGGGGGTAATATTTTCCCCCAATAGGATCGTAGGCAAGGTGAAAGAAGTCTGCCAGCGAGCGTGTTCAAAGACAAAACAAACCTAACACTCTCGATATGAAAGAGGTGAGGAGAATAAACATTTTTCCTTCGAGGATTTCGAGGTAGCTGAAGTCAATGAGCGATTTTATGTATTTAAAATGAAAATTCGCAAAATATGTATTTACATATGGAAAACTGGAAAATATGTGCTTTTATGTAAAATAAAATTTGCTGTGTTGACATATAAGGCTATGACCAGAATTTTGGCAAAAACGAAGGTCTCTCTTATCGCAGAAAAAACATTTATTTATCTAAAGTTTCGTTCCCTAGTGATTACAAGCCGCCTCTGACTTCATTGTTTGTAAACGTCGTCCCAGTTGGTAAAAATGCTAATAATGTGTGCGAATGTGTGGTTACAAGCAGTCACTGATTGCATTTTGTAAACACCGAGTGCTTTACTCCTTGCGCGGTCCGAGGTATGCTCTTCGTTTACAAAACAGAACATTTCCGAGAGGTGGCGTTGTAATCAAACAGGATGGATGCAATCAGTACAGAGAATTGTACATGCTTGTGACCAATTCCGAAATGAATCGGGGGTGTTTGAAAGCATTTTACAAACTGGGACGACGTTTACAAACAATGAAGTCAGTGGTGTCTTGTAATCAAACATTCGCGATAATCTCGAAAACGGCTCGTTTGCAGACCCATTTTTACTGTGACTTTTTTGCTTCTATTATCGTGTACTTTCCCGTGTGTCAGTTTGCGCTATTAATTTTGAGGCACCCTGTATACCAAAACAATCAAATCAAAACTATTTATAGGGGCCTCCCCCATGGCGCAGTGTAGCGTCATTGCCTTGTAATCAAGGGGTCCCGGGTTCGATTCCCGGTGGAGGCACAAGTGGTTCGGATCCCACTTTAAACTGTAGGTCCAGTCCCGATTAGCTTTACTGTGCATAAAGTGGACTTAAAACACCAACTCAAACCAAACCAAAACTCTTTATTTACAACTTTTTACGTTAAACTCTGTTGCTGGCTGTCTTTTTCATTGTTTTGTGGCTCTTCTGCATGTTTCTAGATCATTCATTATTTCTCAAATTTGTACACAAGCCGGCCCCCGTGGCGGAGTGGTTAGCAGGGGTCCCGGGTTCGAATCCTGGCCTGAGTATGGATATTTGTGAGTGTCCATTCATCAATTTCATCATATCACCGCTCATACCCATGTTTGCAAATTAGCCAAAAGTGGCACAAGAAGCGAAGTAAAATAAAGCAAATCAATCAATCAAATTTGCATACAAGACGCACTATTTAAAAAAATGAAATCCATAAATGATTAGTAAATCACAGTAACATGCAACATGTCAATATATTCCATTTTAGTGGTGACAAATGAATGTAGAATACGAGATGTGAAAAAAAGAGACCATATTTTCAAACCATTTTTTTAAAATTAAAATATTAAACTTTGCGGGAGATCGCACGTTCAATGTCAGGCTGGTTACTCTCAAGTTTGCCTATAGCTTTCCTCAGTTATTTCAGGCGAATGATGCGATGCTGCTTCAATGAAAAACCAAGCTTCCCTCTTTCTTTATACGTATATTCTCCGCTGCGGCTGACATAACAACCAGAAACAAAAAAACCAAATACCTTTGGTGAACACTGACCTTTAGATCACGGAGGCTCGCTCGGTACAATTTAGTCTCTATGTGTACCGTAAGGATGATAAAATTAATAACACCGACATAACGTTCTCGTTGTGTAATGTGCATACAAAAACATGGAATCCATACATATTGTGTGTTCCTTTCAGCTCATACAAATACTTGAACTTTTTGTCACCATCTTACTGGGAACATGAGATTTTATAGACACAATAGAA
Source organism: Lepisma saccharinum (assembly GCF_977018435.1). Taxonomy (NCBI): domain Eukaryota; kingdom Metazoa; phylum Arthropoda; class Insecta; order Zygentoma; family Lepismatidae; genus Lepisma; species Lepisma saccharinum. Next base: position 66,555,750 of record NC_139235.1, on the reverse strand, counting down.
TTTAAGAAATAGCCCTTACTCAGCAAGAACATCCACCTTGTTATCTAAGATTGTTTACATGATTGATTTTCATCCCGTGCATCGGAGTTTCTCTTCCTGAGACGTATTTTATGTTTCCTGAATTGCTTTAAGTGTCATCTGGCGGAATATTGATTTCTACCGAGACAATTTTGGAAGTCTTTGAGTACAAGATTTACATAACTCTTAGCCAATCCATTTGTCAAAGGTGTTACATTTTCCCTCCATTTGTGGAACTAGTTTGAGCGTTGAGTTTTTGTTTAAGTGTTTTAAGTTCACTTTATGCACATAAGGCTAATCGGGACTGGATTTAAAGTGGGCTCCTAACCACTATGTGTCTCCACCACCCGGGACACCAGTTTTGAACTGTAAAGTTAGTGTGACTTACTTTTCTTTCCCAATAGGTGTGTTTCACCTACGTCACAAACTGTTGCATTGTGGAATCGAGCAGCCATGATTGAGACCAGTTTTTGTAAGCATATGGAATTCAAGCTGGCTGCCGGGAGATTTGAACCTTATTTACGATGGTATATTGTGCAGTATTCGGTGATTCAAACAAAAGCTCACATTATTTCACGACATTTCCTTGCACGTGACAAACAAAATTGGCCGCAAACATGGCGGCTGTGCAAAAGAAAACCCACCTATTGTAACAGAAGCAGAAGTAGTACATCAATAACTTTCTGCAGCCAAACTCACATGAACTGAAATAAAACCTTGTTAGAGAAATTGAAGGAAATATGCTGTCACAGTTGTTACCGAATTTGTGAACTGTTTTTCCAGATGGAAAGCTTGAAATAAAAACACTCTGGTCCCTGAATAAACCTTATGCATTGAAATTTAAAATTGTGTTATGTATGAAGAACAAAGACGAAGATGGAGAGATAATGTTGAGATGGACTTAAAGGAAATCGGTAACGATGGAAAAGATTGGATTGTTCTTGCCCAGGATATGGACAGATGGATGGCTTGAGTTGCTGCAGCCATAAATCTTCGGGTTCAAGAAGGCTAGAGAGTGAACAAAGTACATCCTCAACGTTTATATTGTTGAAAATATTCTAAAATTCAGTATTAAAAACGAATCCTGTGTTAGAAGTGTTACACTTGTTTCGTCACGGGTGTTATCAATGATCTATAAATTCAAGTTCAGTTCCAAACTGGCATGCTAGAAACAAAAGTGAAACAATAAACTTGTTGGATTTATATACAGTAAAACCTCGTTAATCCGGACTAATGGGGGCGATAAGTTGACCGGTTTAACGAAAGTCCAGATTAACTGAAATAACCTAAAAGAAGAGTAGAAAGTGCATTAAAACTCCGTTTATAGCAACAAAACACGTTTATTATGGTGTATTTAAAGGGCATAGGCCTAATACACTATACAGTGTAGTAAAATGTAAAGGAATACTGTACGTACATACAATGCAGTACGTACATACGCGATACACATATTATGATGATGTGCCCGACGGACCTTGCTCTGCATCACTCGAAACTCTTACTGTGGAGGGCCTCCCCGATGGCGCAGTGGTAGCGTCATCGCCTTGTAGTCAAGGAATCCCGGGTTCGATACCCGGTGGAGGCACATGGCACAGTGGTTCGGATCCCACTTTAAACCGTAGGTCCAGTCACGATTAGCCTTACTGTGCATAAAGTGGACTTAAAACACCAACTAAAATAAAAAATCTTACTGTGGAAAAACCTTGGATTCTGCTTTTTTTTGCCTTTTGCCTAAGTTCGGCTAAGTTCGGCTTATCGGGGTCCGGATTAACGAGGTTTTACTGTAATTTGATATCTTCTAAATTTGTTAAACTACAACATTCAAATCCCCTCCCAATATTCCCACTTTTCATGGTTTTGCTCCTTCACGGCTCTGGCGTGCAAACAGTCCACAACATTCTCGACTGTTGTGACAGTTTCGGCCCATATTATCCGGCAACGGGGTTTCTGTTTGTTCTCACTTTAGCCCATGTCCTGCTAGCATTGTTGGGGGACTTTACACCCTTTTCCGTCGTTGTCTTTCTCCGTGCGTTTCAACTTCCTTTACCCCCTTTCCTGTGGGGGCGCCATTCATCGGCCAGCCTCTGTTTTCGCGACCCAATCTCTCTCTCTCTCTCTCTCTCGCACACACACACACACACATACATATATTTGCCACCAGAACGTCCGATTCCCGTGCCAGGAGCGTATATTTGCGAGGAACCGTGAGACAAACTCATTCATTTGTTTTCGTTAGACGGGGTTTTACCGGAAACGTCACTTCCCGGAATTTTCCGGACGAAATGTCGCGTTGGTTGGATGAGAACGGGATGCTGGGGATCTTCTCGTTTCTGTCCTCTTGAGATCCACTAGAATTGACTTTCTCTTTCTCTACCTATTTCAGCCATTTTATGTACTTTTCTACTACTTGGTTTCGTGTGGATGAGGATGAAATAGATGATAGGTGTAATGACCTGAACATTACATTACTAAAACTTAACTTTGGAATTTAGAGTTCGTTCATTTTTGTATATTGTCAACTGTCTAGTGTGTCACATACAACCAGTATCAGAAGAACAAGCTGTTAGACTAATCTGAACATGTCAATCTCGCAACGAGATTCACATTCTCAATGTGTTAATACAATGTAATTACAATAACTGATTGAAAATATCGCCATATGTGATTAATTGTATACGTGGAACTAATAATTTAAATAACAATGGAAAAACAGTTCATTATGCATGGGTAAAATCGGATACGAATATTAATGGAAATGAACAAACAGACAGATATGCAAAAGAAGAAAGAAACAACCCAGTCACCATTGCACTACACGAATCTTTTGCCGAGGGTTAAGAAGAAACATTTTGAAGAATGGAAAATATGGTGTTAACAGTTCATTAGAAAATGTTGGTGAAATCTGTAGGCCTTATGCTGAACACACGAAGAAAAACCTTGAACAATTGTAAATGACCAATAAAAGCAATTGCCTTAATAAACTAAGAAGTTGCCATGCGGTAACTTATCATCATTTTTTTAAAAAAAATAAACATTTTAAAGTCTCCCAATTGTGACTGTGGTAATTTAGGGGGTGATGCTCATCATATTATTTTGGAATGTACTATTCGCGGAGAGAAAGGGATGATTTTGAAAAAGTCACAGGGTGTGCGGTCAGGACTTCTGGCAGGCCATTCTCGTCGTCTTAGCCAACGTCCAGCAAAATTGTGTTCCAACCAGGCGGTAAGGGAAAATTGTGATGGTGGGAAATGAAAACAAGCTCGCTAATGTTTCCTTAGCGAGATACGATGGGCCAAACATGCCCTTGCAACATTGTCAGTTACCGTTCGCCATTCATGCTGTCATGCAGAAAATATGGACCTACGGCCTTAACGGCTATCATATTGTGAAATTTGTATGCACATATGTCATCCTATTCCATAATGTACAGGGTGTTTCACTCGCTCTCGGCCACCGATTTTCGTTTATAAAATTCAAACTATTGGTCATAATGTAATGAAATTTGATATGGACATACCTTGGTTTATGAGATACATGGTCACATGGTCACCATTAGCATCAATGCATGCCTGCACTCGCCTCTCCATGTTACAGAAGGTAGCCACCAACATATCAGGAGTCACAGAGTCAATTTCCCGCCGAATGCTGTCTTGCAGTTCCATAATAGTCCGTGGCTTGTTTCGATAGTTCTTTCCTTTCAGCATGCCCCATAGGAAGAAATCACACTCTGTTCCACTGAGTACCGACTCATACTCTACTGCTTTGTTACTACACTGTAATCACGAACCCGAACAAACACGAACCAGTATCAGGTGCGTCACAACAACAAGGCCAAGGATTCAGACTGAAAGCACACGTCCGTAAGGTTGGGATTTAGCGGCAAAATCGCCCAGACGCACGCGCATGCCCACGTAAGGACTAGACAGACTGTGGCGCCATCTCCAATGAAGTCACCATGCTTCTCATACACCAAGGTATGGCCGTAGCTAATTTCATTACAGTATGACAAACAGTTTGATTTTCATAAGCGAAAATCAGGGACCGAGAGCGAGTGAAACTCCCTATATGTACAGAAAGTCTAATTGAGATTGCGGGCCCGTACATCGCGCTACGACAGCAGGGGTCCCTTGTCGGAATACCGGCCTGTGCATGGATGTTTGTGAGTGTCCATTCATCAATTTCATCATATCACCACTCATTCCCATCTTCGAAATTAGCCAAAAGTGGCGAAGTTAAATAAAGCAAATCAATCAATCACTCAATAAAACTGAGATTGGTTAAAAATTATCAAAAACTACAGCAAATTTTCAATGCCTAGTTACTTGTTACCCACCTTGTACAACCACTATGCAACCTACCTCCGACGGGATTCGGACCCGGAATCCTTTGATGACAAGGCAAAGGTGTTGACCCCAGCGCCATTGACCATCCCTGAATATTATCACGAAATGTTGCAAGAGCATCTGACGAATGTTATTCGGAGCTGATCCCTGAACCCAAGACCAACTCCAAAAGCGATATTTCACGGGAGAGCAGGCCGAAAGTAAACAAGGGATGTCCCAGGTCCCTAGGGAGGCTGTGACACGTGGAGATCCCGAGGGAACATTCCTTCTCCTTCAAGGAAGAAGCAACGGTCCGGGCGACAACTCCCGCAGTGGCTGGACCGCAGTAAATCTTCGTACAAAGTTCCTCCTTTCTGGAGGGCGAAATGGTTCTCTGCTTAATAAAAAACGAGGTGGCAGCATCTTCGAACGGACCGGGAATAACCGTTGTCAATACGTAATAAGATTTTGGTAGGCGGTTGCACGTTTCTTGAATGCCACGCTTGAAGTCCGCAGATTTCAGGGTAGTGACATTTCAATTCATACAAAACAAAGAGAAAACTTTGGACAGTAACAAGCAAAAGTTGGTACTGACGTCACCAGAGAATTTACATCTCGTCGGCCATGGCTACTAAAACTTTTTTCTCTCTCTCTACAATTTATCCATTTTCTCTCTTTGACTATACTTTTACTTGTGCTTTTCTCTATTCTTTTCTACTGTCTATTTCCCTCTCCTTTTCTTCTTCTGTTTACTTATGTCTTTTTTTCTCATTCTTCTCCGTTCCTCTATCTCTCTAACTTCATCTTTTCCATTCTTCTCTTTTTTCATACTTATTTCTTTCACTCTCAGTGCTTCTTTCTCTTTTGTTTTCATTTTACATCTTATATTTCGTTTTCTTCCTTTCTCTGTTTCTTTCTGTATCTTTCCTCACGTTCTCTCACTTCATGGCTTCTCAATTCGTTCTCTCTTTATCTGACTCATTTTCTCCCATTTTTCTCTCTCTTCCTGGCTACACTTTTCTCGTGTTTCCGTTCTATTTTCTGCCTTTCTTTTTTCTTCCTTCCTCTGTATCTCTATATCTTTCACTCTTTTACATTCTCCTTTAATTCTCGATCACTTTATATTTTTGTTTTTTCCTGCTTCCCTTTTTTTCATATTCCTTTCTTTGTCAAGTTTTCTCTCTTTCATTCTCCATTATTCTTAGCATCTTCCTCTCTCATTTGTCTTCTTCTGTTTGACTTTTCCTTTCTCTCTTTATTTCTCCTTCCTTTTCAATCTTATTTCAGCTCTCACTCTCAATTCATGTCGTCCCACCCCGTTTTCTTTATATGTATTTTTGTGTGTAATTTTCATTGTACTACGTTTATAAATTATTCTGAGCATTCCTTATGGATGGCCAGTTCTTTGGGCGGCCTAAGGCAATTTCACAGTAGCGCTCCAACTCTTGTAAATATGTGGGTTACTAGATTTTCAGGATATGGCTGCTGACTCAAAGTCCACTTTTCCCTTTCCTTATTGTAAAATATACCAAATCAATCCATATAGAACGTGAGAACAAGGGACAAATAAAAATCTTATAAGTCCAACAGGCAGTTTAAGTTTACATGAGGTATCAAGTATTACTTACATAACAACCCCAGGGCTGCAACACTAATCAAGTGAGCCTCACAACAGCATTTTTGTCATTTTAAAGATGCCGCCTCCTCCACACACTTGCACCAGTGAAGAGCAGAAATTCTCTGCCAAATGAAAGTTCAGTATCTTTATGAATTGAGGCTGAAAGACAGGTTGAAACAACATAGGGATGATGTACGACTTAAGAGAGAGATAAATGCGATATTTAAACACACGAGAGAAACAGGACATGGCATACAGTGTGAAGAGGCTAAGCAGATAGGAAGGGAGAAGAGAGTACTAGTGAGAAAATGGAAGGAGGCCAAGAAAATAGAGAAGAAAGGAGAAGAAGACACAATGAACTGGAATGGGGGACTGAACATAAACAAAGAATGGAAGAAGGTGTTAGAAAGAGTGGAAAGAACAAGAGCGAAAGAGGAGAGAAGAAGGAAGAGGAATGATGAAATAAAGAAAAAAGAGCGTGAGATAAAGGGTCCAACCACTTTCCAGATGATAGGAAATGTTTAGCTAAATCGCCTGTCAGGTGAAAGTACAGTTGACAAGGGAAGGCCACCTGCTAGAATGTTCCAGAAAAAACAACTTTCTAATAACCCTGTGTCTAGAGGGGAGTAATTTTTGTGTATATATATCGTCCTGTTTTGTACCTCGTTTTATTTGTACTTGGTACAGAGTCTGAAGAAGACCTTGCTAGAAGGTTGAAACGTTACGTTCAGTCTATGTTTTAAAATAAAATAAATTTCTGCCTTGGTCAGCATATTGAGTTTTTCATATCATGGAAACAAGGCTTAATATTGTTATAACTCTATGAAATCTTACCACACCAATAGTTTACGAATGGAAGAGGAAGTTCGACAATGACCTCTGTTTGCAAACAGATGAGTGGAAGGACCTTCGCAGTGGCTCGTAAGTGACTGCACGTTCATCCCAAAGATTGAGGTATACAGGTACTATAGGTCTTTTCCACTCTTACGGCGGCTGGTCCTAGTTCTGGCAAGGGAGGTGGGGAGCAGGGCTTATGCAGCAGGCCAACCAGACAACATCAGTGGCACCGAGAGACACGACGCGTCGGGAAGAAGTCTTACGTGAACCTCGTTCTACTAGCTGCTGCGTTTCTTATCGCGCTGGAATGGTCGCTTCCCCGCTCCTCACTTCCGTTACCAGCATGAGGATCGTCCGTCGTAACAGTAGAAAAGACCTTTAACTCAGGTTTGAAAATGTAGATAGAAGTAGAAATATACAGAGCACCCGGTCACCATGGCGCCTGAATTTTAAAATCGATCATATATACAGGGTGACTGGTAATTAGATGTATTCCCTGAAAGGGGTTAAAGTAGAGACAATTTGCAATAAATTTGACCATATGATACCCCGTCCGAAAATTAGTAGTTTTCGAGATAATCGAATTTCAATTGTTTTTTTTTTTTAAAAAATGACATTTTTCCACATAAAAAGATGAATTGAGAAAAAACTGCTCATTGTATGGAACTTATTTCAGCGTTTTTTGATAGCTAACTGATAAGTGGTTCGTTAAAAGAAAAGTTTTCCCCAAATAACAATCACATGTAAGTAACGGGTGGGTCTAAACTTACAAGTGATGAAAAAAAATGCACTCTTAGTTTACTTGGCAACGTATTAATAACAAAAATGGCCCGACCCTGTGGCCGAGTGGTTAGCACATCGCGCTGCGACGCCAAGGGTCCCGGGTTCGAATCCCGGTCGGGCTTGGTTGTTTGTGAATGTCCATTCATCAATTTCATCATTTCATCACTCATCCCCATCTTCGCAAATTAGCCAAGAGGCACAAAACGCGAAGTAAAATAAACTAAATCAATCAATCAATCAAATAATAACAAAAATGGTATGACACGAAGCGTACAAATTACTTGAATTACTTCCTTGAGTCATCAGCTATCCAACAAGGTACAAATGTTGCTAACATTCACATTTGTGTACAAGAAATAATACTTCATTCACCTTCATGTGAATGGAATCAATGAACAATACAATAAAAGAACATTACACGTCTTGCTCAAAGAGGGCACCTCCATTACGAATGCAGGGACGCAGGTTTTTACGGACATTTGGTCTGTTAACTCGTGATGTGATGATATCCTTGATGTGTTGACCAGCTGTTAAGATCCTCTCCCTGAGCTCTTCTTGCGAGTTTACCGGTGTCTTGTCATGTGGCTCCAAATGTAAAAGTCGCAAGGCGTCAAAGCGATCGGGGGATCGAGCCGGCCAGGGAATCGGGCCGGCTCAGCCAATCCATTTCTTTGGGTAATTTTCATAGCCACTGTAGCACGCCCAGGCAGCAGTATGGAAGTATGATCAACAATCATTTGATCGAACCATTTTTTCAGCCCCAAATCTTAAGTGGCATCACTTATGAACATTTTTTGAGGAACGGGATGGCAATGTTGTTGGAGGATGTGCCTTTAGTTACAAGACGTGACATGATTTATCAGCATGATGACTGCCCAGCTCGATCCCCCGATTGCTTTGACGCCTTGCGACTTTTACATTTGGAGCCACATGACAAGACACCGGTAAACTCGCAAGAAGAGCTCAGGGAGAGGATCTTAACAGCTGGTCAACACATCAAGGATATCATCACATCACGAGTTAACAGACCAAATGTCCGTAAAAACCTGCGTCCCTGCATTCGTAATGGAGGTGCCCTCTTTGAGCAAGACGTGTAATGTTCTTTTATTGTATTGTTCATTGATTCCATTCACATGAAGATGAATGAAGTATTATTTCTTGTACACAAATGTGAATGTTAGCAACATTTGTACCTTGTTGGATAGCTGATGACTCAAGGAAGTAATTTAAGTAATTTGTACGCTTCGTGTCATACCATTTTTGTTATTAATACGTTGCCAAGTAAACTAAGAGTGCATTTTTTTATCATCACTTGTAAGTTTAGACCCACCCGTTACTTACATGTGATTGTTATTTGGGAAACCTTTTTTTTAACGAACCAGTTATTTGTTAGCTATCAGAAAACGCTGAAATAAGTTCCATACAATGAGCAGTTTTTTCTCAATTCATCTTTTTATGTGGAAAAATGTCATTTTTAAAAAAAAAAAACAATTGAAATTCGATTATCTCGAAAACTACTAATTTTCGGACGGGGTATCATATGGTCAAATTTATTGCAAATTGTCTCTACTTTAACCCCTTTCAGGGAATACATCTAATTACCATTCACCCTGTATATATATATATACAGGTTGTCTCAAAAGTAATAGCGCGAACTTACATAGGTGAAAGTACACGACAATAGAAGCAAAAAAAGTCTCAGTAAACATGGGTCTGCAAACGAGCCGTTTTCGATATAATCGCGAATTTTTTGATTACAAGCCGCCACTGACTTCATTGTTTGTAAACGTCATCCTAGTTGGTAAAATGCTAATAATGTGTGCGAATGTGTCCTTAGAAGCAGTCACTGATTGCATTTATAAACACCGAGAGCTTTGCTCCTTGCGCATTCCGAGGTTTGCTAATTGTTTACATAACAGAACATTTCCGACAGGTGGGTGGCATTGTAATCAAACAGGATGGATACAATCAGTACAGAGAATTAATTGTACATGCTTGTGACCAATTCCGAAATGAACCGGGGGTGTTCGAAAGCATTTTACCAACTAGGATGACGTTTACAAACAATGAAGTCAGTGGTGGCTTGTAATCACACATTCGCGATTATCTCGAAAACGGCTCGTTTGCAGAACCATGTTTACTGAGACTTATTTGCTTCTATTATCGTGAACTTTCACCTGTGTCAGTTTGCACTATTTGAGACACCCTGTACACACACACACACACACACACACACACACACACACACACACACACACACACACACACACACACACACACACGTTCGCTTCGGAAATTTCCATTACCACTTTTTTAAAGAAATAACGAGTACATTGTGTTTTTTGTATCACGTGTACAATTAAATAACAAAAATAAACATGCTATTATAAACTTTTGCACTGTTGCTAACCAATTTAAAAAAATCTGCAGGGATATGGTAGAGGCAGCCATATTTTGGAATGTATTGCATAGTTATTCATGCGGTTACCAGTTTAGCTTTATTTAGGAATGCCACTCTCGTGCAAGAATTAATTACTTATATTAACCAAATCTTATATTAATTAAATACTTTAAGATCATTTTTCAAAATGTGTAACTTAATTGGATTCTTTATTTTACCATATTTGCCAAAAAAAAGAATGGGTTGGCGGTTGAATCATTTCGATTTTTTGCTACCCTCTATTTAGATCAGCAATGCAGTAAAGTTCTGCAACCCTACATGCAGAAATCTACTAGATAGAGAAATAAAAGCAAATTGCTGTTACTATTTGACCTTCCTTCGTATATTGCCCCAGGGTGGAAAAAAATCATTTTTGATTTAAATTGGATTTTTTAAATTTAGATCAATATCCTCTGTTTTTTTTTAAAAAAGTGCTTAAAATTGGTGGTATGGTTTTCAGCACAATATATGTAGATATGTTTTTATAGCAAGGCTTTTTCTAGTAAACGGCTCTGTACAATATTTGAACAGTTCGATTAAAGCAAATATTTGTTGAGTCTGTTAACGAAACTATAATACAAAATTTCACTAACTTTTCATTCAGTAAAATCTGTATGTACTCTATAATTATAACTTAAAATACTTTTAATAGTTTGTGTACCTGACTTTTCGCAATCCTTTTAATCATAGGTTGCAAAATTTCAGCTGCCATGTTTATTTAAAGTTTAATGATAATGACACTATTCACGGTTTAACATGATTAGTATTTTGTACATTTCTTAACACAAAATGTTTGCTATTTTTGCTATAAAAATTATCGAATTTTTAATCAAGAGAATTTAAGTGTGTTTACATTTTACATATTATATTTCCTTGGTGCTTCACACCATCAGTGGATATATTTTGTTTCCTTTCTTCGAGCCTAATACACACCATTAAATGATTACAATATTGATGTAATTTCACCAAGAGTGATTCTGATATCTACAAAATTCTTATGTACATTTTCTAATATATAAAAATGGATGTATGTGTGTGTGTTTGTTCCGGCATAACTCTGGAACGCCTGGAGCGATTTCAATCAAACTTGGTACACGTATCACTTGCAATGCGGAAGGAAATAATGTAGGAATAAGACACCCCTGGCACCATTAGGGAAGGGTGGGACGGGTGACATGTAAAAATAATAAAAAACGACCGATATTAGTGTGGAATCCATAGTTTTCGTGGTCGCTAAGATGAATAGTGACACTCCCAATGCCGTTCAACTTCAAGACACCCCTGGCACCATTAGGGGAGGGTGGGAGGGGTGACATGTAAAAATAATAAAAAACGACCGATATTAGTGTGGAATCCATAGTTTTCGGGGTCGCTAAGATGAATAGTGACACTCCCAATGCCGTTCAACTTCAAGACACCCCTGGCACCATTAGGGGAGGGTGGGAGGGGTGACATGTAAAAATAATAAAAAACGACCGATATTAGTGTGGAATCCATAGTTTTCGGGGTCGCTATGATGAATAGTGACACTCCCAATGCCGTTCAACTTCAAGACACCCCTGGCACCATTAGGGGAGGGTGGGAGGGGTGACATGTAAAAATAATAAAAAACGACCGATATTAGTGTGGAATCCATAGTTTTCGGGGTCGCTAAGATGAATAGTGACACTCCCAATGCCGTTCAACTTCAAGACACCCCTGGCACCATTAGGGGAGGGTGGGAGGGGTGACATGTAAAAATAATAAAAAACGACCGATATTAGAGTTCATTCTATATGTTTCGGAGTCGCTAAATGAATAGTGACACTCCCAATGCCGTTCAACTCCAAGTTCATTTTACACTATAGTTAGAATTCATTATTTTCCTATCTAATAGAAGATTGGGATAATTAAATACCCGGGCAACGCCGAGCAATCAGCTACTTATCCTATAAAGTTCTTATTAAAAGTGATTTAAATCAGTGATTTTTTCAAAGAAATCACCTGATTTAAATCATTCCACCTTGATTGTCCCTTATTGAAACTTCATGAGATTCTGACAAGAGTAAGTGGAAAGAGTAATTACTTCCATTACGTCCACAGTAGAAATATTCCTCTGCGGACTAGCGCTAGTGCAGACCTGGTTTCATCTACAGCTTGAATCTAGCAAAGAGTTCGAGAAGAAGATGCGACGCAGAAACCTTAATAGTACCTGCGAAACCGTAGAGACGTCATATCTGTGTTAATTACAGAAATTGACATGTACAAACGCCCGATGGCTAGTGGAAAATTTTCCGAATAACTGCCATGCTTCAACCTGCCGTTTCCATGGCAACAAACCGCAGGACACCATCGTCCGGCAGAGATCTTTTCCATGCAAAATATTAAATGTGCAGCACCGCGAGAGAGCTGAACGGGAAGGTGAAACACTGAACAATGCGAGGAGGTAAGGGGTGAGAAGGTGAGGAATGTGTATCGACATATAGTCAGTCGCAGAACGTGTTGGGAGCCTTTTGGTTCTCGACGTAGTTAAACAGAGATTGGATTACCAAGCTCTGGTACAGTTACTTCCAGCAGGAGCGATACAGTGAGAGACGGAGAGACACAGAGAGGGTGGGAGAATAGAGAGAGACAAACACAGTAAGAGATAGGGGGATGGAGAGAGAGAGAGAGAGGGGGAGACTAAGAAAGAGGGAGGATGGAGAGAAAAGACATAGAGAAAAGGATAGATTAAGAGAGAGATACAGAAAGAGTAACAGAAGAGGATGGAGAATGAAAGACACAGAGAGAGAGAGTAAGAGAGAGGGAAGGTGGAGAAAGAAAGAGAGAGAGAGAGTAAGAGAGAGGGAAGGTGGAGAAAGAAAGAGAGAGGGAAGGTGTAGAAAATAAAAGAGAGAATAAGAGAGAATAAGAGAGAGGGAGGGTGGAGAAAGAAAGAGAGAGAGAGGATGGAGAAATAAAGAAATAGAGAGAGTTAGAGAGAGGGAGGGTGGAGAAAGAAAGAAAGAAACAGAGAGAAAGAGAGAGAGTTAGAGAGAGGGATGGTGGAGAAAGAAAGAAAGAGAGAGAGAGAGAGGGAGGGTTGAGAAAGAAAGAAAGAGAGAGAGTACTAGAGAGGGAGGATGGAGAAAGAAAAAGAGAGAGTACTAGAGAGGGAGGGTGGAGAAAGAAAGAGAGAGTACTAGAGAGGGACGATGGAGAAAGAAAGAAACAGAGAGAGAGAGTAAAAGAGAGGAAGGATGGAGAAGGAAAGAGAGAGAGTAAGAGAGAGGAAGGGTAGAGAAAGAAAGAGAGAGTACTAGAGAGGGAGGGTAGAGAAACAAGGAGAGAGAGTACTAGAGAGGGAGGATGGAGAAAGAAAGAGAGAGTACTAGAGAGGGAGGATAGAGAAAGAAAGAGAGAGTACTAGAGAGGGAGGATGGAGAAAGAAAGAAACAGAGAGAGAGTAAGAGAGAGGGAGGATGGCGAAAGAAAGAGACAGAGAGATAGTAAAGAGAGAGTGAGGATGGAGAAATAAAGAAAGAGAGAAAGATAGAGAGAGGGATGGTGGAGAAAGAAAGAAAAACAGAGAGTAAGAGAGAGGGAAGGTGGAGAAAGAAAGACAGAGAATTAGAGAGAGAGAGGGTGGAGAAAGAAAGAGAGAGTACTAGAGAGGGAGGATAGAGAAAGAAAGAAACAGAGAGAGAGGAAGAGAGAGAGGATGGAGAAATAAAGAAAGAGAGAGAGTTAGAGAGAGGGAGGGTGGAGAAAGAAAGAAAGAGAGAGAGTACTAGAGAGGGAGGATGGAGAAAGAAAAAGAGAGAGTACTAGCGAGGAAGGGTGGAGAAAGAAAGAAAGAGAGAGAGTACTAGAGAGGGAGGATGGAGAAAGAAAAAGAGAGAGTACTAGCGAGGGAGGGTGGAGAAAGAAAGAGACAGAGAGATAGTAAGAGAGAGGGAGGATGGAGAAATAAAGAAAGAGAGAGAGTAAGAGAGAGGGAGGGTGGAGAAAGAAAAAAACAGAGAGAGAGTAAGAGAGAGGGAAGGTGGGGAAGGAAAGAGAGAGTACTAGAGAGGGAGGATGGAGAAAGAAAGAAATAGAGAGAGAGAGTAAAAGAGAGGAAGGATGGAGAAGGAAAGAAAGAGAGAGAGTAAGAGAGAGGGAGGGTACAGAAAAAAAGAGAGAGTACTGGAGAGGGAGGGTAGAGAAACAAGGAGAGAGAGTACTACAGAGGGAGGGTGAAGAAAGAAAGAGAGAGTACTAGAGAGGGAGGATGGAGAAAGAAAGAAACAGAGAGAGAGAGAGGGAGTAAGAGAGAGTGAGGAAGAAGAAAGAAATAAAGAGAAAGACTAAGAGAGAGGGAGGGGGAGAAAGAAAGAAACAGAGAGAGAGTAAGAGAGAGGGAGAATGGAGAAAGAGAGAAAGAGAGAGAGTAGGAGAGAGGGAGGATGGAGAAAGAAAGAGACAGAGAGATAGTAAGAGAGAGTGAGGATGGAGAAATAAAGAAAGAGAGAAAGCTAGAGAGAGGGATGGTGGAGAAAGAAAGAAAAACAGAGAGTAAGAGAGAGGGAAGGTGGAGAAAGAAAGACAGAGAATTAGAGAGAGTGAGGGTGGAGAAAGAAAGAGAGAGTACTAGAGAGGGAGGATGGAGAAAGAAAGAAAGAGAGAGAGGAAGAGAGAGAGAGAGAGGATGGAGAAATAAAGAAAGAGAGAATTAGAGAGAGAGAGAGAGAGTTAGAGAGAGGGAGGGTGGAGAAAGAAAGAAAGAGAGAGAGTACTAGAGAGGGAAAATGGAGAAAGAAAAAGAGAGAGTACCAGAGAGGGAGGGTGGAGAATGAAAGAGAGAGTACTAGAGAGGGAGGATGGAGAAAGAAAGAAACAGAGAGAGAGTAAGAGAGAGGGAGGATGGAGAAAGAAAGAGACAGAGAGATAGTAAGAGAGAGGGAGGATGGAGAAATAAAGAAAGAGAGAGTAAGAGAGAGGGAGGGTGGAGAAAGAAAAAACAGAGAGAGAGTAAGAGAGAGGGAAGGTGGGGAAGAAAAGAGAGAGTACTAGAGAGGGAAGATGGAGAAAGAAAGAAACAGAGAGAGAGTAAGAGAGAGTGGGATGGAGAGAAAAGACATAGACAGATAAAAGGAGAGATTAAGAGTTGGGTTTGAGTTGGTGTTTTAAGTCCACTTTATGCACAGTAAGGCTAATCGGGACTGGACCTACAGTTTAAAGTGGGATCCGAACCACTTGTGCCTCCACCGGGTATCGAACCCGGAACCCCTTGATTACAAGGCAATGACGCTACCACTGCGCCATGGGGGAGGCCCGAGAGATTAAGAGAGAGATACAGAAAGAGTAACAGAAGAGGGTGGAGAAAGTAAGATACAGAGAGGGAGAGAGAGAGAGAGAGAGAGAGAGAGAGAGAGAGAGAGAGAGAGAGAAGAGGGAGAGAAGAGATAGAGAGACAGAGAGAGAGAGAGTTAATGAGTTAAAATTATTGTTTGTGCCGGCACTTCAGGCCATTCTGCACCCTTCAATATATTCGGGGAAATACCCCCTTACCTAAAATTCTCACTTGAGTGATTAAAACAAGGGGTGTAAAAAACCTTTTTGGAAAATTAAAAATGCAAGGTTGTGTAAAGAATTGCAGAAGACAAACACAACACATTAAAAAGTCAGATAAAGACTAAAAGTCTCCTTAGAGACGGTGGAAGAGTCCAGCTCTGACGGAGTTAAGCAAGATCAGCACATTCTACAAGAATATGGCGAATACTTAAAACAATATTACAAACACGACACAACAGAGGAGAGAAAGAGAGAGAGAGAGAAAGAGAGAGAGAGAGAAGAGAGAGTGAAGAGAGAGAGGAGAGAGAAGAGAGAGATAAGAGAGATGAGAGAGAGAAGAGAGAGAGAAGAGAGAGAGGAGAGAGAGAAGAGAGAGAAGAGAGAGAGAGGAGAGAGAGAAGAGAGAGAAGATAGAGAGAAGAGAGAGAAGATAGAGAGAAGAGAGAGAGAGGAGAGAGAGAAGAGAGAGAAGAGAGAGGGGGAGAGAGATAAGAGAAAGAGAAGAGAGAGAGAGAAGAGAGAGAGAGAGAGAGAAGAGTGAGAGAGAAGAGTGAGAGACGAGAGAGAGTGTAGAGAGTGAAGAGAGAGATGAGAGATAGAGAAGAGAGATAGGAGAGAGAGAGAAGAGAGAGATAAGAGAGAGAGAGGAGAGAGAGAAGAGAGAGTGGAGAGAGAGAGAAGAGAGAGGTAAGAAAGAGAGAGGAGAGAGAGAAGAGAGAGAGGGGATAGAGAGAAGAGAGAGAATAGAGAGAGAGAAGATAGAGAGATAAGAATGAGAGAGAAGAGGGAGAGAAGAGACAGAGAGAGAAAGAGAGAGAGAGAGAGAAGAGAGAGAGAGAGTAAATGGAGAGAGAAATAGACACTTAAAGTACACTTCGCCAACAGAAAATTAATCATTCGCGTTCAAATATTATATCTTGCGCAGTGTGTTAACGAATGTCTTGTTTCGTTTTATTTACATACCTACCAATTTGCTTAGTAGAAGAAAAATTCGTTTGACTACATCTTTAAATATTTTGTTTATTTTGTGTCGGTTTTCCATCTCTCTAAGCCAATAACGACGATGAAGCTGAATTATTAAATGGATGAAGGAACGAACGCAATTAAACGTCCAAACCAAATAGTTCAGCCTGATTTTTATGATTCCCAAATAACAATTATTCAGAGAGAGAGAGAGAGAGAGAGAGAGAGAGAGAGAGAGAGAGAGAGAGAGAGATGTGTGTACGTCTCTGTTTCTAAATGCAAAAGGTTGAGAGTTATATATATATATACAGGGTGTCATTTCAATGGCGCCACGGACCACAGAAAGGTATAGAGCAGTGGTGCCAAAATGGGCGCCGTGGCTCGCTTACAGGGCCGCCGCGAAATATTCCAATATACTGTATATTGGATATGTAATTTTTACATGTAAAATCTTTCAGAATTTGAAATATGTGTTTATTTTATAACTTTAGGCAAGCAACTTAACCACACTAACAGAGCGTTTCAAGTGTTAGAGAGGCCTACATTCTTACTTGGGCTCAGCGGGAAAATCTTGAAACGCTAAGGGTTTGGGAACCTCTGGTATAGAGAACATCAAAATAAACAACTCCTCCCAGTAACATTTTTCTCGTTGGTGCGTCGTTTCGGCGCTACAGTCGTTCAAGAAAGTCTGTTTGGCCACCTTAATGCTGGCAACCCAACCCAACATTTGATCGCATTTGTTATATCATTTCCTACCGTGAAGCGGTGCGTGCCAGAGTTGCCAGAAACACACATATTCTTTGAAAACTGACGTACCTACAACAATTCACATCATGTGCCGTAAAACAAAGGGACAAAAACGCGTTGAATAAGCCAACGAGAAGTTGACCAACGAAAAAACAACGTTCAAACTTCAAAAGGAAGTGGTAACATCAGATTTTGTCTCTTAGCCTACATGTCAAATATTTTCAAACCTCGTTGCAAAGTTGATATCTATAGTTTAGTATATCCAGTTCGTCCATCTGATACTGGTTGTCTGTGACACACTAAAACAGTTGAAATTAACTCAAAATTCCAAAGGTAAGTAACACATAATGTAATTATATTCAGGACATTATGAGTAAAGGGGCAAAAATAGTTGAAAATAAAGGGATATAAGTAGTAGTAAAACAAGCTCTCCGACGACTGTGTTTATGTACGCACCGGATACACATGTAATAGTTTGTAACATTACTGTGAATATGACAGTATATTAACAGCCGATTCGTGATTAGGTTGTTACTGTGCTTGCACGTGTTTTAACCATAGGGTAACAATGTGAAATTTGGATACTTCCGTTATCAATACCACAATACCACAGCGCAAGTATCAGGACACAAACCTGTATGTACCAACCTTGCAACGAGATTTACAAATATTTGAGATGTAGCTGGGAGTAAGCAGCCACACGTAAGCTATAAGTCCAATAAAATTTGTTGTTGGTGATGATAATATTTGACATGTAGGCTGAGACAAAATCCGATATTAAAAATTAATCTTGAATAAGCTGTTTTTCTACCATTTTTCATATAGTTGGTTCGCTTCCCTTTTCCCCTGGGATGACAGCTGGTCTTCTGGCTGGTAGCCCCTTTTACCCTTGATGTTCGGTCTACTGGATGCGTTCCTATCTTCGTTTAACAACTCATAATGTGGGTGGTAGTCACACCATTTGTGTGTTCCTTGCAACACTGCCGTGAGCTGTTTCACCGCAGGATATGACATCACAAATGCTATCAAATGTTGTGTTGGGTTGCCAGCATCCAGGCGGCAAAACAGGCTTTCTTGAACGACTGTTGCGCCGGAACGACACACCAACGAGAAAAAAATGTTACTGAGAAAAGTTGTTTGTTTTGATGTCCTCTATATGTTTCCGTTGTCCGTGGGCACCATTAAAATGACACCCTGTATATTAGGGGTATTACAAGTAACAACTTCTCCACGAGGCGGCCTCAAAGAAGGCTGCTAAAGTCTTGTATTCTCCGTGAAAGGAGTTAAGGTATATTTTTACAGTGATAAAACCGTGAAACATAACATTCTCAAATTATTATGTCGGGTGTCCCACTTAAAAGTGGTACGACTCACTGACTGCTTTTCATACTAGTTGAATTGTTTTTTCATATGTAAATACTGCAGAGTCTCAAGACATGTGTCATCATATAATTACATTTTCACATCTTATGTTAGGTTAGGTACACTTACTGTGTAAAACTGTCTGGTTTATAAGAAATGCTGAAAGTGCCATCCACCAGCATCCAGGCATCGCTGCGCTCGCAGTACAATGTTCTGAGAAACACGTCGTAATTCTTCAGGGGAGATGTTAGTTATCTCGTTTGCGATGTTCTCTTTCAGTTGGTCTATCGTATGAGGGTTATTAGCGTACAATTTTCCTTTCAGAGCTGCTCATAAATAAAAATCACAAGATGTTAAGTCCGGCGATCGCGGAGGCCAAAGGTTTTTGCTGACAAGTCTGTTTTCGGGAAACACTTCACTTATACGGGTCATACTCTGGTTGGAGGTGTGGGCAGTGGCACCATCTTGTTGAAAGACGCCGTGTCTTTTTTCATTTTCTGTTAACTGTGCATAGAAAGCCTCAAATATCTGCAGATATCTTTCGCTGTTGATAGTCTCTTCAAAGAAAATTGGTCCGATAATGTTTGTTCCCGACACTGCACACCAAACGCCTATCTTCTCTGGGTGAAGAGGTTCCTCATACACGACGTGTGGGTTATCCTGTGACCAAAATCTACAATCCTCTGAGTTGATGTAACCAGAAAGATGAAAGCAAGCTTCAGCTGTCATGAAGAAGAGCATAGGATCCAAGTAACCATCAGCAATCGAAGATAACATCCAGTTGCAATAAGTAACTCGTTTAGCTTTGTCTGGTTCTTTCAATTCATGTAGTACGGTCACACGAAATGGTCGGAAATGGAGCTCTTTTAGTACACGATGGCATGTTGTGCGGGATACACCAACTTGTTGAGATAATCTTCGTATCGATTTCTTGGGGATTCTCAATATGTTACTGCGAATTCTGTCCATTACCACCGGGGTCTTCACTGTGGGACGCTTCTTCTTCAAAACATTACTAACGGATCCTGTAGTCCTCCATTTGTTATACATCTTTTGAATTGCATTGGTTGTGGGAGGCTACATACCGACGTATTTCGCCACAAACATTTCTTTAGTCTCTTTAATGGACCCTGTCTTTATGTAAAATTCAACAATATCTATCCGGTGTTCAATTGCAAACTGCACCATTTCTCCGCAAACTTTTGCACAACAATCTCCGCAAACAATCACTTTTAAACTGTCGAACGCAACTCAACAATATTCAACAATTACGTGTGATTTCAAGTAATGCGATATTTCAGTGTAGGCAACTACATTAATCTGATTCCGCCCATTTATTTGTGAACGCCAGAATGAATGTTAGGCGTACCACTTTTAAGTGGGACACCCAGTAGAAGTTTGAATTTTAGCCATATTCACAATGGACAAAAAGCGAACTAGTATAAGATCAGAGAAAAAAACTGATCTGATCGTGACCCTAGGTGCGAGGCTACTTTGGAAAAGGATTAAGCAAAATCCTCTTACGTTTTAAAATACTGTTCACTACATTTTGTTTTAAATAATGAGAAATCTGATGCACCATAAGGCTGTAGGTGCGACGAAAGACTGACGAACAAAAAATCGCACGTCAGTATCGAACGCATCGCCTTGATGCGTATCGCAATCGGATTAAAAACCGTTGTAGGCCGTCGGACTAATCTGGCCAAAGCAAATTACTTTTTAACGCGTTTTTTTCCTCGCTTGCCTTGTTTGTTCCCCTGTTATTATCTATGGGAGAGGGAGTCCGGGAGGGGGAGGGAGACGATGGCTATCGTTCTGTCTAGGATGAATTATGTTACCGCAGCAAGATTCAATCAATATGGTTTTATGCTAATATTTAAAGCCTTCCAGTTAGAACTGCAGTTCTGCCTCTTTTCCTACAGGCGTCCGAATTCCCATGCTTGATACTGAACAATCTTTCAATTGTGGAATGGTTATTTGAATAAGCGGAATCTTCTATAATATATAAAAATGGATGTATGTGTGTGTGTTTGTTCCGGCATAACTCTCGAACGCCTGGAGTGATTTCAACCAAACTTGGTACACATATCACTTGCAATATTGAAAGAAATACTGTGTGGGTATGACACCCCCGGAACCCCTAGAGGTGGGGGTGAGAGGGGGTGACATGTAAAAATAATAAAAAACGACCGATATCAGTGTGGTATCCATAGTTTCGGGGTCGCTAAGATGAATATTGACACTCCCAATGCTGTTCAACTTCAAGACACCCCTGGCACCCCCAGAGGGTTGGGGTGGTAAGGGAATGACATGTAAAAATAATCGAAAACGACCGATATTAATATGGAATCCATAGTTTTCTGTGTCGCTGAGATGTATAGTAACACTCCCAATGCCGTTCAATTCCAAAGTTCATTTTACACTATAGTTAGAATTCATAATTTTCCTGTCTAATAGAAGATTGGGATAAATAAATATCCGGGCAACGCCGGGTAATCAGCTAGTTTAGAAAATAATAACGGTCAGTTGTTTGAACGCCTCTTTTTACAACCATACACTGCATACACATTAGAGAGAAAGAGGATTTCTCTCGAACGCCAAGTAGTCCGCACGGACGACGCTAACTTGCAACGTTCATCCACGTCCACAACAACACAGCACAGGAGTACAAGCACTGGCTGCATTCGACACACTAAACCCTGCAATTAGGTGGGTGGCAAAAGTCTACCCTTACGTGCTAACTTCCTATCAGTCGTAGAACAAGGACTCAGAACACACACTCACATGCATACATACATACATACATACATACATACATACATACATACATACATACATATATATATATATATATATATATATATATATATGTATGTATGTATGTATGTATGTATGAACTACTTTAATAACCTTTTAAATGTCCATGTAGGAGATAAATCAGAAGTAAGTGAAGTCCACACAGCAGAACCTTTAGTTCCAGAACCTAACTTGATTGATTGATTGATTGATTGATTTAGTTTATTTTACTTCGCGTTTTGTGCCTCTTGGCTAATTTGCGAAGATGGGGATGAGTGATGAAATGATGAAATTGATGAATGGACATTCACAAACAACCAAGCCCGAGCGGGATTCGAACCCGGGACCCTTGGCGTCGCAGCGCGATGTGCTAACCGCTCGGCCACAGGGTCCGGCAGAACCTAACTTGACTGAAGTTAAAGATGCTATTAAAACGCTAAAGAATAACAAAGCACCTGGCATTGATTTAATACAAGCTGAGTTAATTAAATATGGTGGAAATTCATTAATATGTCAAATTCATAAATTAATTTGTTTAATATGGAATAAAGAAGAAATCCCTCAACAGTGGAAAGAATCCATAATTGTTCCTGTGTTTAAAAAAGGTGATAAAATGAACTGCAATAATTATCGTGGAATTTCTCTACTCTCAACAACATATAAAATATTATCGAACATTATCTTAACAAGACTAACCCCATATGCTAATGAAATTATAGGTGATTATCAATGTGGATTTAAACGTAACAGATCAACTACAGATCAAACTTTTCACATCAGACAGACACTTGAAAAAAAAGTGGGAATATAATCAAAATGTCCATCAGCTATTCATTGATTTCAAAAAAGCATATGATTCGGTCAAAAGAGATAAATTGTATAATATATTAGTAGAGTTTGGAATACCTAAGAAGCTTGTTAGTATGATAAAAATATGCACCAGTGAAACAGAAAGTAAAATTCGTGGGTATTAATATGTCTGACAAATTTACAATTCATGATGGGTTAAAACAAGGAGATGCATTATCTCCCTTGCTCTTTAATTTTGACTTAGAATTTGCTGTAGAAAGGTAAAAGAAACTAAAGAAGGACTAAAATTAAATGGTGTGACTCAGTTGTTAGCATATGCAGATGATGTAGACTTACTGGGGGATGATGTGAATACAATTAAGAATAATGCTAAAATATTTTTCAAAACTGCTAAAGAGATAGGTTTGGAAGTTAACAGAGAGAAAACTAAATATATGCTTACAGGCCAAAACCAAGTGTTAGGTAATAATCAAAATCTAATTATTGATAACAACTCATTTGAACCAGTTTCCAAATTCAAATACTTAGGAGTAATATTAACAAATGAAAATTATATTAAAGAGGAAATAAAAAGTAGGCTTAATTCAGGAAATGCATGTTACTTCTCTCTTCATAAACTTTTGTCTTCTCGTTTAATATCTAAGAAACTAAAAGTTAAAATATACAAAACAGTAATTTTGCCTGTAGTATTATATGGATGCGAAACTTGGTCCCTTACATTGAAAGAGGAACATAAATTGAGAGTATTTGAAAATAAGATCCTTAGGAAAATCTTTGGACCTAAAAGGGATGAGGAGACAGGTGAGTGGAGAAGGTTACATAATTTAGAACTACATAATTTGTATTCATGTCCAGATATTATTAGAATAATTAAATCAAGAAGACTTAGGTGGGCAGGCCATGTGGCACGAATGGGAGAGGAAAGAGGAGTTTACAGGATTCTTGTTGGGAAACCTGATGGTAAGAGACCTGTAGGAAGACCAAGACGAAGATGGAGGGACAACGTTGAGATGGACCTAAAGGAAATCGGTAGGGATGGAAAAGAGTGTATAGAACTTGCTCAAGATGGGGAAAGATGGAAGGCCTGTAATATGTATACAGGGTGTCGCAAAACTCTTTCAACAACGATTGGGTGCTGGTAGATATCATAAAAACAAGTAACTTTTCCCTATAAAGTTTACCTCGAAAGCGCTTAGTTTCTGCGCTATAAGCGCTTAAAATCTATCCTGTACGTATGCAACCCAACACAGCAAACGCTTGCTCTGACATAACTACCAGGGGCGCCTGGCAGGGTTGCCACTGGCGTTCCTCGTTAAGAAGGACGACTTCAAAACAACAACTTGGGAGTCTTGCCTGAGCAAGATCCAAAACATTAATGATACTTGCGATGTTGTAATAAACATTGACAGTATTTATAAACTGATGAAGACAAATAATGGGCAGACTGAAATTCAAGATTACTCATTCTAAAATATCTCCATAATTGATTGATTGATTGATTTGGTTTATTTTAATTCGCTTGTCTGCCAATTTGACTAATCGCGAAGATGAGGATGATATGATGAAATAACAAATGACACCAATGTCTAGGCCAGGATTTAAACCCGAGACACCTGGCACCGTAGCGAGCTGTGCTAACCACATCACCACGGAGTGTTTCGTGTATCATGCAATATCAACAATTGCAAGGGACACATGAGATAGGGGAAATGCACGAACGAACAAATGTAAACATGGTGTGTTTGCTGCCTCGTTTCGAACACGCAGACTGTAATATTATTGCAATTTATTTATTAGAAAATTGTGAACTAGCTCTATGCCGAATCGAGTTTGTTATAAAAAGCAGGCAAACCTCTATACTGAAGAGAAACAAAAATCTCCGGCAGATGAATATTCTTGAGCCACTTCGGTGACAGTACGTTTAGTAATCAACACATGATCTCTCTACCGCATGTTCCGGAAACGAGTTCAGACCTGGACAAAGGTGTCACTGAATTTTTCTTCCTCGTATTTACTATTTGCCTGAAAGTGCAGCAAAATTACGTACAATGAGAAGAATAGAAATTCACAAGAATTATCCCGGCAATTCATCTAGATGTCAGAATCTCGGTTGTTTGCTACAAAACGTTGTTTCCAGGGTGAACTAAAAGTTGATATTTTGGTGCTTTCCGAAAATGTTACTCTTACATTTCAATGTTGATATCAAGTTGCCACAATGAATGATAAATATGTACAATTTATGACGTGTACTCAATGGTTTCCTTTTGATTATACAGGGTGTCCCACTAGCTTTCGAACCCGAAAAAAACGTTATAATTTTCGAACAAACATACATAGGAAAATGAAATTCACAATACACGTACCTTGTTTCATGCTGAATACATGATCGTCACAGCAGGTGCTGCAAGTGTCTTCCCTGGACGTCCAGACATGTTTATACACGGCATTCCATTTTGTGAAAAGTCCGATGTAGAGTCTTCGGTGTAATCTCGTGAATCGCATTCTCGATGTTGTTTCGCAACTCTTTCAGTGATCGTAGTTTGTTACTGTAGGCACAACCTCTAAGGAAACCCCATAAAAAGAAATCCGGAGGTAACAAATCTGGGGATCTTGGCGGCCACAATCCTTTGGAGATGATTCTGTCACCAAAAAAGGACTCAATTTCTGCCATAGACACGTTTGAAGTATGGAATGTCGCTCCGTCTTGTTGGAAATAACAGCGTCGCAGTTATTCATCATCCAGCTGATTCACAAATGCACTGAAGATGTGTAAGTAAACTTGTGAGTTTACTGTATCTTCAAAGATGATGGGTCCAATGATACGCTGTCGGGAAATTGCACACCAAACTCCCACCTTCAATGGTCCTTTACGGCCTCCAAATTCACATTGAACGGTCTGATACAATCCCGATATCCAATATTTATTTACAATGAACACGCGTTCTGGTACGGGTACCGATCAATCCTCGCGATGCAGGGACTCGCGCATTACACTAACCCACTAACCCACACGCATCACTTCCCCTGGCGCCACCTACCGTCTTTGTTTTGACGAGTGCGTTTATTTTCAATCCTGCCTCGTGTTCAGCATGAAACAAGGTACGTGTATTGTGAATTTCATTTTCCTATGTATGTTTGTTCGGAAATTATAACGTTTCTTTCGGGTTCGAAAGCTAGTGGGACACCCTGTATAATCAAAAGGAAACCATTGAGTACACGTCATAAATTGTACATATTTATCATTCATTGTGGCAACTTGATATCAACATTGAAATGTAAGAGTAACATTTTCGGAAAGCACCAAAATATCAACTTTTAGTTCACCCTGGAAACAACGTTTTGTAGCAAACAACCGAGATTCTGACATCTAGATGAATTGCCGGGATAATTCTTGTGAATTTCTATTCTTCTCATTGTACGTAATTTTGCTGCACTTTCAGGCAAATAGTAAATACGAGGAAGAAAAATTCAGTGACACCTTTGTCCAGGTCTGAACTCGTTTCCGGAACATGCGGTAGAGAGATCATGTGTTGATTACTAAACGTACTGTCACCGAAGTGGCTCAAGAATATTCATCTGCCGGAGATTTTTGTTTCTCTTCAGTATAGAGGTTTGCCTGCTTTTTATAACAAACTCGATTCGGCATAGAGCTAGTTCACAATTTTCTAATAAATAAATTGCAATAATATTACAGTCTGCGTGTTCGAAACGAGGCAGCAAACACACCATGTTTACATTTGTTCGTTCGTGCATTTCCCCTATCTCATGTGTCCCTTGCAATTGTTGATATTGCATGATACACGAAACACTCCGTGGTGATGTGGTTAGCACAGCTCGCTACGGTGCCAGGTGTCTCGGGTTTAAATCCTGGCCTAGACATTGGTGTCATTTGTTATTTCATCATATCATCCTCATCTTCGCGATTAGTCAAATTGGCAGACAAGCGAATTAAAATAAACCAAATCAATCAATCAATCAATTATGGAGATATTTTAGAATGAGTAATCTTGAATTTCAGTCTGCCCATTATTTGTCTTCATCAGTTTATAAATACTGTCAATGTTTATTACAACATCGCAAGTATCATTAATGTTTTGGATCTTGCTCAGGCAAGACTCCCAAGTTGTTGTTTTGAAGTCGTCCTTCTTAACGAGGAACGCCAGTGGCAACCCTGCCAGGCGCCCCTGGTAGTTATGTCAGAGCAAGCGTTTGCTGTGTTGGGTTGCATACGTACAGGATAGATTTTAAGCGCTTATAGCGCAGAAACTAAGCGCTTTCGAGGTAAACTTTATAGGGAAAAGTTACTTGTTTTTATGATATCTACCAGCACCCAATCGTTGTTGAAAGAGTTTTGCGACACCCTGTGTATATATATATATATATATATATATATATATATATATATATATGCATGTGACACACATATATGTATCCCTTCTCTCTTTCACTCCCGACTTCCCTTCACTTCTTTTTCCCTTTCCTTTTCATCTTTTCTGTTTTACTCCCTAATGCCTTCTTATATCTTTCTTTCTCAGCTTGTTACCTCTTTCTCCCTTTCGCTTTCTCGTCCCATTTTTAACTGCCATGGACACACACATCACATGTATGTGTGTGCGTGTGTTTGATTTCTTTCCTATTTCTTTTCTAATCTATTCTTGCATCTTACTTCACTTCTTTGTCTCCGATGGACACAATTATTTCAAGGAAGTGTTTGTGTGTGCGTAGGCATACGTTCTAATCACTTTCTTTCCTTCATGTCAATGTAGTGAAATAAATATGAATTGGTTGCATCACATTTTGTCCTTCAAGTGCAAAAATACAAGGCACGTGCCTACTCCACTTTATATACTAGGCGACAGAGATAGAAATTGTGATGGTAGACAATGGTGAAGGATTAAATTACTTTTCGTAATTTAAATGCATGTTCCTGATCGTATTATTTTCATCATATGAGTTTTTGACTGAAACTTATGGGTTAATGATAACTTTTCTTGGCTTACAAGGTTATTACAACTGACAAATAAACGTATCTGAATGTTTGTAGTAACGGCTATCGGGTGCGAAAACTTGGGAGAAAGGACAGTTTACTTTTTTGGTAGAAAAGTCTTAGCATTAAAAGGTCATAGTGCGGGTGCAACAAGTGACAAAATGTGGCGGGGGCGGGGAACTCTCCTCCTGCCTAATCGCCGCCACTGGATATTTGGATTAAAATTAATGTCTTATTGAGAATATAAACATACACCCACGGAAAAACCAAACCTTTGTTCATTCTGCATAAAGTATCCCCAGGTTTATGAAAGGCTATTTGACAAAATATCGCCCAAAAGTAATAATCAACTAACATTGAAGAATCTGTGAACTAAGTTGTTATTCGTTTTCTGAAGTAAGTCTTCGTTTCTCATGCGGGAGAAGTGATACACGTATGGTTAGGTAAACATATGCACTGAGGCAACAAATAGTTTACATTTTGTAGAATGTGATTTTCGACACAAGGAATTCATCGAAATTGATCACGATACCCGGTAATTCATATCTTTTTCACAGAAGACTTGGGTTGGATGGCGTGACCTTTTCGAAAGCGCTCAAATATCAACCTCTATCCTGCCCAGCATACCCTGGAATAATCTTGCAGGCGAACGAGTCTCTGACGCCTGGAACCACAGTCAAAATAATAATTTGTGGGAGGTTGTATTTCCAATTGCTGCGTGCATTTGTTTTCCCCCGTTCGTCACTTTCATCTCATCACCATTGAACCTCATTGTCGCCATTAGCCACAATTAGCAGAAAAGTGACTTCACATATAACAAATCAGTCGAATCAGCAACAACTTACTCTCCCAGAAGTGGAGTTTCATTTCATACCACTTCGAAAGTTGAGGTGATAGTTTCAATTTCACAGTGTTTCATTGTTCGATCAAGGCAGCTAGTTACGTGAACAATAACGTTTTCAGAAAGTCTCAAATATTTGTCTCTGGCAATACACCCTCTTAAATGAACGCATCTTTTATGGTGATAATATAATACGTTCCCTGCGAGTTCTTTCTGTATATTTTTTTCTCCAATGGCAAAACGTGGTCGACTTATAATGAAGAGGTTCTGGTTTCTACTGCCCCCTCCCCTGGTGGAAGCACAATGCACACTGGTTCGGACTCCACTTTAAACTGTAGGTTTAGTCCCGATTAGCCTATCTGAGCATAACATTCGACTTGAAAACAAATAAACAAAATTTTCTTATGGATACTTCGTGACATACCTTTTCTCCTTCACTTCATCTGCATCTGCACATGCATCTACCTAATTGAAACGTCGAAATAATTTATTGTGTTGCTGGAGGAAGGAATGCTGAGGTTTTTATTTGTTTATTTAGCGATTACTTTAATCATACGCAGGCCGGGATTTATATATGTGAAGACCCGGAGCTTACAACATTACTTTCATTATGTGGTACATTTCAAAGCAGTTCTTTCCCCAGTGAAGGTCCGGAGCTGCAGCCCTTAAGCTCACCCTAAATCCTGATCTCATTTTGACCATACCCTGCATAATGTTGCGCCTCCTGAGCCCACTTGCTGCTTCTAATCATAGAAGTATTCAATTGGTCACAGTGTTCTTGCTTCAAGATCTCTAGTAATTTCTTTTGCTTTCTAATGACAAAGTAAAATCAGCTTTTTATAGAATGAAGATATGTGAACATTTCTAGTATAGATAATATTCATCAGTAAAATAGACATGTAATGAACACCAGAATACACTTATTTATTGCGGGTTAAAGTTACAGTGGTGCAAGTCCTTTAAAAAAAAGACTTAGACGCAGAAACCAGATCGAGATAAGTCGATCTGTTAACGGAAAACGTGAAGTAAATCAGAGATTCATTCAACTGTCAGCAGATGACAGTTTAACTGTAACTTTAACCCTTCCATATCTCTAATTATATGTACTTATAGTGAATTTGATTGGGTGGGAAATCGCGTGGGCACAGGAATTTTTGGGTGGGGGCTTGCCCACCTGTGACCACCCCTGTCTCCGTCCCTGGTTTTAACCTTTCTGAGGGGGCTCTTTACACTCTCTATCTTAATTCTCAGGTCTTGATTTTAGATTAGGGGATATTTCGCCGTGTACATTGAAGGTTGCAAAATAGCCATATGTTTTGACGTACCGAAACTTTTCATTCATTCATTCAGATTTGTTCCGGCCCCTTTGTAAGCTTCTGGTTACAAAAATCACCGTTGAATTATCATAAGCACGGCGCTATGGTTATACACAGAAGAAGGAAGAGTTTATAGGTTGTTGTTGGGAAACCTGATGGTAAGAGACCTGTAGGAAGGCCAAGACGAAGATGAAGGGATAACGCTGTTGAGATGGACCTAAAGGAAATCGGTAAGGATGGAAAAGATTGGATTGATCTTGCACAGGATAGGGACAGATCGAAGATTTGTATTGCTGCAGTCATAAACCTTCGGGTTTAAGAATGCTCCTAGTTAGTTAGCTATGGTAATGTGGCACAGTACGCTGTTAGGTAGTGATATTACTTGTCAGATGCACAGCGCAACGATATTTTTTCTCCGAACGGGAGAGTCCCTGAAGAAAAATCGTAACTGATGAAACATTAAATATTACTTGACAGATCTACCGATTAACTAATACCATGGGGATACGAATACAACCGGCAATTATGAACACCAGCTTTGGGTACTTTATCTGAAAATCCCACTCTATCCTTTGATGTGCCCGATAGAGTGTAAGCAGACTGTGCATTTTTTAAATTTCAACGCTCCAAACTGAAAGAAATGCTCAGAGCTTAACTGGATTTTCCAATTTTAAAGATACAAATGTAACCATTTCCCAAAATCCACCATTCGGAAACAACCTTAAGCCCAAGTGGGTTTATATTGGGAAGGGAATTTTTACCTGAGGGAAATAAGGAACCATAGAAGCATGGAGAAAAGGGATTAAGGAGTCGGTAGGTTTAGCATAACCGGAAAAGAACTTGGAGAGATATTTGAGGAAGCTGGAAAAAACAGAAGAAATTTGGCCGAGGATGGAACGGAACGTAAAAGAAAAAAAAGAGATGGAATTGAAAAGCCAGCAAATATTTCAATTGGTGATTTATAACGACAGGGTCCTTTGTAGTTGCAAGACCTGGAAAGAATTGCGAAGGGGAAAATCGGTGATTCGAGACCCATTTCTTCTGGAAGACCGGGCCTTTTTATTCATTCGTCTTGTATCGGAACGCCGAGCCTTGCCTGCCTCTTTCCTGATTTTCTTTCTTCATTGTGAATCCAGGACGCCGATCAAGAGTAATAATAGAGTGACGACTGACGTAACAGATTTTACCTTCAAATTGTTGTTTGCTTTAAGTTCCGAGATTGTCCGAAGCTACCGAATCGTCAGTGAAGATATTATACAAGGGCTGGATAAGAAGTAATGGCAACACTTCTATGATTGTGATATGGCTTTATTACCAAAGGCAGGTTTAACAGGTATTCTTTAACAGTTTTGAATTTATTTTGTGAATATTGATTTTTCATTTATTTGCAGCACAATCTTATGATTGATTGATTGATTTGGTATATTTTACTTCGCTTCTTGTGACACTTGTGGCTAATTTGCGAAGATGAATGATGATATGATGAAACTGATGAATGGACACTCACAAACATCCATTCCCAGGCCAGGAATCGAACCCGGGACCCCTGGCATCGGAGCACGATGTGCTAACCACTCCGCCACGGAGGCCATAACAATCTTATGAAAATTTAGTTTAAATAATTCAGAGCTATGTGGCCTGTTTTAAGCTGGAATGGCTCGTGTTTATATTTGCATACACCAATACTCAAACACACCCCCTTCCACGTAGTACACCCTGGACTGAATTTTGCAGACTATCGAGGCTGTGGCGTCTGGACTCACAGCCAATATAATCCTCTATGGGGCTCGTGTTGTGACGTCCCTATATGTTGGTGATTATATCTTCACCTGGATGAACCTGCATTTAGACAACAGGTGACAAAAGGCTTGAACGTTCATTCCAAAGTTCTAACCACTGACCACCCGATTACAAGTCCATTTTCCTATACCCGCACGTAACTCATACCCTGGGACAGCCTACCACTTACGTTAGCAGCAACTTTTAATATAAATGCAACAGCGAAACACAGGGGGGCTCATAAGTAATAGCCCAAACTTACACAGGTGAAAGTACACGATAATAGAAGCAAAAAAATCTCAGTAAACATGGGTCCGCAAACGAGCCGTTTTCGAGATAATCGCGAATGTGTGGTTACAAGCTGCCACTGATTTCATTGTTTGTAAACGTCGTCCTAGTTGGTAAAATGCTAATAATGTGTGCAAATGTGTGGTTACAAGTCGTCATTGATTGCATTTTGTAAACACCGAGTGCTTTACTCCTTGCGCGTTCCGAGGTTTGCTCTTTGTTTACAAAACAGAACATTTTCGAGAGGTGGTACGGCTTGTACCCACACATTACCAACTAGGACGACGTTTACAATCAATGAAGTCAGTGGCAGCTTGTAATCACACATTCGCGATTATCTCGAAAACGGCTCGTTTGCAGACCCATGTTTACTGAGACTTTTTTGCTTCTATTATCGTGTACTTTCACCTGTGTCAGTATGCGCTATTACTTTTGAGACACCTTGTACACAGACTACAGCAGACGCTGCCACTTTCAACCTATTATCAACTGGGACCAAGTTATAAATTCCGATCTTATGGCGGATGCCATAAATTATCAAGTACCGGAGAGGTCCGCTGTATAATAGATGCGATGGTTATGCATTACCCATCGGGCTTCAGAAGCCAGGCAAATCCTTCCACGAATATCCGCTCGTATAAAAGTCTGTGTTAGGCGACGGCAATCCTATCGTGAGCGTAAAATATTCGTCTTTGTGTGTGTGAAGAAAAAGTTCAATATACGAGGTGTTATCGGTAAGTAAGTACACTTAGATTTTTTTCTGCTGCAGTCTGAGATCCCACATTCATTGTCCAGCTAGATATACCATTGTAAGAACGCCAGACAGTGCTTGCGTACTGTTCTGTGTATAGGTGGTACTGAAACGATACGAGAATGTATGCCAGTTGAAAAGTTCGTCGAAATCAAAACTACAGCATGACCAAGATGCGGAGAATCAAGGCAAATTCACCAACTAAAATGAACAGTCATTTGTTGTTACCTCTCGCATCCCCGTCGCTTGTGCCTGAGTGTCTCTCCCTTAACCCAGTCAAAACATTCAACAACGTTGAATATTACATCTACTTTCGATGTGTACGGGTTTCCATTTCATGATATAACAAAACTTGACACTCAATAAGGGCGACAACGATGCATTGAAGAGCACCACACATTCCGGTAACGGAGTTTCATTCCATGCCAAATCAACACAGATATGTGCAATTTCCAACCTGAGCATCTCCGATTTTCATGAAATTTTGGGAGTTGAAATTATGCATAGAACTTAGTAACTATGAAAATTTTTAGTTTCGTGCGTCTTGTAATTGTTAAATTATTCAAGTTTAAAGTTTGCATAAATTGCCCTTTTTGAGTCTGCTTAGCTATACTAAATGTGCTGTAAATCCGCCCCTATTTCGCCTAGGAAGCTCAAATAAAACTTATTGTACAGGGAATTGAACAAGCTTTCCAGTGATATATAACAAGCCTATCTCTGGATAAAAATATAATTTTTGCACGTGACCTTGGCCTTTGACTTTGAATATCTCAAAACATGTAATCACCAAAAATCGTGAAAAAAATATATTTGGTCCCTCATGCCATACTCTAAAACATGTCAAAAATCATTCTGGGACTGCAATGGGATCAGAAGATACAAAATAATATGTATAGCTATGTGACTGATAAAAGCCTCATTACATGAACTATGGCGGGTCAAATGTCCCTTAATACCCCCCCCCCTACAAAATGTAAAGGAGTTATCCTGGGTAACTTTGGTCATGAAAGATATAGGTTAGGCACAGGGAGATCCCTAGCTGTGTGTGTTGAGTACAGGTCCGGCATATTGTTGGCCGCCATATTGGATTCAAAGCAAAAATTTCAAAGGAAAGGGGGTGATGTGAAATATCAAAGCAGGCTACAATTTCACTAGAAATGAGGTGACGAAAGTTTTTCCAACGGTATCTTTAGCCAGCAAAAAGTTATACGCATATCTTTCATTTACGATATTTAATGCACATTATCTGTGAGCACACTCGTTGACGTCTCTCACACTTACATAGAACATTTGGCAATGTAGCAGGTGCAACATCATCGGAAGCAGCAACTATGCCTTCTCCCAGATGGTCAATATCACGGACTTTTAGTGCATACACCATTCCCTTCAAATGTTTCTGAATGTAAAAGTCCTACTAAGATGTTAGATCTGGGGAATGTGCAGGCCTTAATAGATCCCTGTCTGCCCATCAATCTACCTAGAAAGTTACCATGAAGGAATTGCCACAATGTCCACATAGTGTGGTCACACACTGTCCTGTTTCAAAACTCTGGAAAACTGCCATATCCCGTAAGCAAGGATGAAAAACCTGTTCACTTAACAAATTCAAGAAGCCCTCACTATTTAGGGTTCCGTTGTTGAATATGGACCAACTATTTACGTTCTCCATACACTATACCATATCATTAGCTTACCAGCAACAACCATTCGACTGGAATCTGTCTATTGTAGATTATCAAATCACAGGTATTGCATATTATTTTTATTAACTTCACCGTGAACATAAAAGTTATCCTCGTCACTGAAGATTTTTCATTCCAAATCAAGTGTTTGTTTGAGATACTTTCCCCAATATCTTCACTATTCAACTATTTGGTGAATGTCGAATCATATGCAATAGTGGTTATACTTCTTTCTCTCCCGAGATGTCAGCGTGATCTCGATGAGTTCCTAACACGTTAGGAGCATTCAAATGCTTTGTTTTTAACACCTCGAAAAGAAGAAAATGGTTACAAGAATGCAGTAATAACTTTTTGCTGTTTAAATATATGTTGGAAAAACATTCGTCACTTCGTTTCTAGTGAAATTGTAGCCTGCTTTGATATTTCACATCACCCCCTTTGCTTTGAAAGTTTTGCTTTGAATTCAATATGGCGGCCAACAATATGCCGGACCTGCAACTGACACACACAGCTAGGGATCTCCTATTTCTTACATGACCAGGATAACTCCTTTACATTTTGTAGTGGGTGTTAAAAGACTTTTGACTCGTCATAGTTCATGTAATGAGGCTTTTATCAGTCACATAGCTATGCATATTATTTTGTATCTTCTGATCCCATTGCAGTCCCAGAACGATTTTTTGACATGTTTTAGAGTATGGCATGAGGGACCAAATATATTTTTTTTCACGATTTTTGGTGATCACATGTTTTGAGATATTCAAGATCAAATGTCAAGGTCACGTGCAAAAATTATATTTTTATCCAGAGGTAGGCTTCTTATATATCACTGGAAAGCTTGTTCAATTCCCTGTACAATAAGTTTTATTGGAGCTTCCTAGGCGAAATAGGGGCGGAGTTACAGCACATTTAGTATAGCTAAGCAGACTCAAAAAGGGCAATTTTTGCTAACTTTGACCTTGAATAATTTAACAATTACAAGACAAACGAGACTCAAAATTTTCGTAGTTACCGAGTTCCATGCATACTTTCAACTTTCCAAATTTCATGAAAATCGGAGGTGGTGAGGTTGTGGGCTGTGTTGATTTCATGTGGAATGACTCAGAGGCAGGTTTACTTGGCAAACAATAGAGAGACCGACTATGCTCCTTTCGATCGCTTACGGTTGAAAATGCGCTGATAGCGCCCCAGCGGTTTTCACTTCTTGGCCAATCTATATTTTCCTGTCCGACTTGTTTAAACATACCACATGGACACACACAGCCATACTCAGGGTCTCCGAGAAGTGTCCGCAGCTCTAGATTTCATACATAGTTCATATTGTCCCAAGATATCTATGACGTATATATACACTGTAACATATGCATCTACAGGGTGTACCAAAATAACAAATCCAAAATTCTTGACCTTTAATGACTTTTTCTTGACCTCTCTTCCCTTTTTCTTAACATTTATTTAATAGTTACAAAATTAAGAAGAATAGATATTTTTATTCAATGAAAAATCCCTTCCACAAGATGAAAACGGAAGCTTTACTTTAATAAGAGATTTAGACTATTTTACATTATTAATGCATGTAAAAAATAATGCTTCAGACTTCATCCTGGGTGGGAAATGACCACATTACTTTATTCAATATTTTTACAAAACTTCAAGCACATAAGAATACAACTCTTAATAAACAAAGTGGAGAAATCTTAACCACAACTCCATAAAATTTTAGATTTTCAAATATTCAATTTTACCAAATCCCAGTACAGATATACAGGGTGGCTCAATAAGTCACTTAACACCCCCAGTACAACGCCACTGCGGCATGGAACGTGAAAATGGCGATGACCAATCGTTGCCTGGCCAAGGGGGAACCACATTGACGTCACCTGCATGGTCGGCAGCCATCTTGATGCCCGCCATCTTGAATTCAACTTCAGAAATTTAAATGGGAAGGGGGTCGTGCGACATATCAAAATGGGCTAGAATTTCACCAGGAAAACAACTGTGACATTTGTTTTCACCTAACTTTAATTGTTGCAGAGTTAACAATACCACAAAGTTATGGCTCAATAAGTCACTTAACACCCCCAGTACTAGGCCACTGCGGCATGGAACGTGAAAATGGTGATGAACAATCGTTGCCTGGCCAAGGATGAACCACACTGACGTCACCCGTATGGTCGGCAGCCATCTTGATGCCCGCCATCTTGAATTCAACTTCAGAAATTTAAGTGGGAAGGGGGTCGTACGACATATCAAAATGGGCTAGAATTTCACCAGGAAAACAACTGTGACATTTGTTTTCACCTAACTTTAAATTTAAGGGCGATTTCCGCATGGGAGAGTGACACGTCCTTTCCTTTTTGCTTAAATGTTTATTGTTCAAATAATCGTTAGTATGTGATTATGTGGTATTTATTGTTAGACCAATCACTGAAAATGTCCGGATATTGACTTACCGGTATGTACATATCTTGTAGTATTGGTTGGCATGGGAATTACGATTGTGTTTTGTCTTTACATAAAAGTTTAAAAGAGTGATGATGTGAATTGATCGTGTCAAGAGTAGCATATTTCCTTTTTCACTGATCTGAACGAAAATGCCACTAACACGTGAGGAACGGATTGCCATCATATTGATGTCAGGGGAGAGAAGTACGCGTGACATTGCCGCAGACTTCAATAACCGGAATCCTACAAGACAACCGGTGTCACATTTGGCCGTCAGCCAGTTGCTGGCAAAGTTTCAAGATACTGGATCTGTGGATGACAAGCCGCGACATGGACGTCCGAAAACAGCCACGGATGAGGGTACTGCTGTAGCGGTGTTGGCATCATTTGCAAAGTCCCCAACCCGTAGCACACGGAGACTGGCGCTGGAAAGCGGTGTCAGCAGATGTTCAATTCAAAGGATTGTACGTGACCACCACTGGCATCCGTATAAGATACAGCTGCAGCAGCACCTTAGTGAGGACGATCCAGACAGGCGTTTGCAGTTTTGTGAGTGGGCTATAGCACAACTGCAACGTGACCCTGCCGTCGGTAGCAAGATTCTGTTCAGTGATGAGGCTAATTTTTATGTGTCGGGAGAGGTGAATAAGCAAAATCTGCGATACTGGTCACCCGAAAATCCACATTGGACAGATCCCAGCAAGGTGACGGAAGGCGGGAAGCTAATGGTGTGGGTTGGGCTTGGGGTTCCCGACTTGTTGGTACATTTTTCATTGAGGGCAACTTAAATGCAGAGGGCTACTTGCTTCTGCTACGGGAGCAGATCTTACCATCCTTACTGTCCGAGGATGGGAGCTATCCTGAATGGTTCCAGCAAGATGGTGCTCCACCGCACTATGGGATGATAGTCCGTCAGTACCTGGATCAACAATTCCCTCACCACTGGTTAGGTCGCCGAGGGACTGTGGAATGGCCTGCACTCTCACCTGACCTGACACCATTGGACTTTTACCTCTGGGGACACCTGAAAGCCATGGTGTATGCTTCGAAAATCAGGGATCTGGCCCACTTGCGCACACGCATTGTGGATGCCTGTACTGCAATAACTCCTGAGGTTCTTCAGAATGTGGTAAGGTCATGGGAGAGACGATTACACGTGTGTGTTGCGCAAGAGGGACGTCATATTGAGCATGTGTTATAACTTTGTGGTATTGTTAACTCTGCAACAATTAAAGTTAGGTGAAAACAAATGTCACAGTTGTTTTCCTGGTGAAATTCTAGCCCATTTTGATATGTCGCACGACCCTCTTCCCATTTAAATTTCTGAAGTTGAATTCAAGATGGCGGACATCAAGATGGCTGCCGACCATACGGGTGACGTCAATGTGGTTCCCCCTTGGCCAGGCAACGATTGGTCATCGCCATTTTCACGTTCCATGCCGCAGTGGCGTTGTACTGGGGGTGTTAAGTGACTTATTGAGCCATAACTTTGTGGTATTGGTAACTCTGCAACAATTAAAGTTAGTTGAAAAAAAATGTCACAGTTGTTTTCCTGGTGAAATTCTAGCCCATTTTGATATGTCGCACGACCCCCTTCCCATTTAAATTTCTGAAGTTGAATTCAAGATGGCGGGCATCAAGATGGCTGCCGACCATGCGGGTGACGTCAATGTGGTTCCCCCTTGGCCTGATAACGATTGGTCATCGCCATTTTCACGTCCCATGCCGCAGTGGCGTTGTACTGGGGGTGTTAAGTGACTTATTGAGCCACCCTGTATAACAATGTAAATTCATTATATTGCAAAAAAGCAAACATTCTTGACCACAAGCATTTTCTCTTGCAGTACAGATAAAGGGTGTTCCGTATAGGACGCCGAATTTGAATCGAGTGCTATTGTTTTGTTTCGAGGTTTGCAGACCTGTTGTTACCAATGTTGGCATCTGTTGTCGCCGATTAATGCAGCCTCAATTGTTTTGACTCGTTTGTTGTGGTTTCCTTCCGAAAATCCTCGAATAATCCAGGAGCGTGAAATCCATCCACCGCTGAGAACGACTGTGTGGTGTGGGTGAAGACAGGTGGAGTGTGATCTTACACCCTGTGATTTCTTCTTATGGGGCTTTGTGAAATCACAGGTGTATGCCAACAAACCACGAACCCTTTTGGAACTGAAGCGGAAATTGTACGGGTGATTGGAGGCATCGGGACAGACATCTGCGAGAGCATTATCAATAATTTTGTGGAGCGTATAAATGCATGCAGACTCAGTAGGGGTGGACATATGCCCGACATTGTCTTTCATACGTAAATGGGAGATGTTACTGCTTACATATACGTATGTAAAATATAACTATTTTCATGATATTTTCCCTATTTTCATTAAAATTTTCTAATGTAATCAGTTTAATCAAACTACCAACACAATAAGCAAACAAATTAGAATGTAATCTCCTGATGCTCTTAGGGAGAGTTAAGGGGATCATGCCATTACATGCATAATCCTCAGCCTGGGATAGTTCCCTCTGCGATTCTAAAATTCCATTCCGTAGAAAGGGGGATGAGAAGACGCCAAGAAATAGCCAGAGGGAAGAGAAAAAACGCAGAGATTCCTTCAGAGGATAAAAAAATGAATGATTTATTGAGATTATGTCTGATTTATGAACGGCGGATCAGATCAAATGGATGATTGAAGATGCTGCCCTCCCTGTATATACACAAGCACACAAATGTTTGATTCGGTGTCTGGGAGTGACCTTGTGCGATGGAAGCCTCAGGAAGCGGATTTCTTTTGCATCTTCGCCGCCGGACTGACAACATATTTTGACATTAATGATGATCCATGACTCCCGCCGGGAGCACTTAGTCATATAGTTCCACGGGAGAAGAAAGAGTTGGGAAGGGCTGATGCTACGTGTAATCAAGTTTTCTCAAGAGAATTGCTTCCTGGACAGGTGATATGGGGTCTGCCTGGTCTGGAAAAGTGCATCTGTGTTTCTTCAACACGTTTCAACCAGTGTATATTTTCCTAAGACGAATAAGATGATACATTAGATTCCATTGAAGTTTGTTGCAAGAGTAAATACGATTCAAGGCCTCTGTCAGTGTTCGGAAGTAACTTGTTACAAGTCACAGTTACGTACTTATTTGAGGAATTCAAGCTGTAATTATAGCTTTTGTCTAGTCTTGCGGCTGGCGGCCTACATGCTGACAAGGGAAGTAGGGAGTGGGGAAGCAACCAATCCAGCGCCGTGAGAAACACAGCACCCTGTAGAACGAGGTGCGCGCAGCATCTTCTCCCGCTAAGTTGTAACTCTCGGCGCCACCGCTGTTGCCTGGTTGGTCTGCTGCGTATTACCCGCTCCCCACTTCCCTTGCTAGCATGTAGGCCGCCCTTCGTAAAACTAGACAAGTATAGCTATAATTAAAACAGTTACTTTTGCAATAAAATAACGTTATCAACAGTCACTTTAGAACAATTGATTTGTTATCTTGAAAATGTGTAACGTGGAAAAACATTTAGATTTGGTAACTCTGTTTCCAACTATGCATCTTCTCTGGATGCTAAGGTGAAACGATTTTCGTGCAATGCCTAAAGCAAGGAAGCTAGGCTTAGTTGCATGCTAAATTTAGAACATCCACGCTTTGTTGCAATTCGTCATATCTAATTGCACTTGAATAATTCAGTCTTTGGTTCCATCTTATTTTTGTTTGCAAACACTTGCTTGCTATATTCAGTACTCGATACTGACAGTGCAGAACCAACCTTATTTACCCCACACGAAGCAAGCCAGTGTCCATCCCCCAAACTTGAACCAGGCTAATCTTCCTCCATTCCACAGAATTCCCTTGACGCAAATTAGCAAGGGAGTACCACATTTAAGAAGTAGAATGGGGATCTCTTTCCCTATCATGGCGGCATCCGATAATGTAAACAGTACTGGAGGCACAATGGTAAATGGATCGTGACATCATGACCTTTGCAAGCCTCAGGGGACGATGTAAATCAAACTAACGTTCACCGCTGGGAAACTATTTTGACAGTAAGCAGCATCGATCGATTATCGGTCTTTTGTCGGCCTTCGAAGTCAGCAAGCGCTCATGGGAAATCAATCCCAACCGGCGGCTGGAATAGCAGATGTATCTGGGCTGCTTCTCCTCTTTCCCACGCCGTTCTCCTTGGTTCTATTCCCCTTCTGGCGTCATTACTGTTTCCTTCTGCAAGTGTCCGTTGTGGTCTTCTATTGACGCGTCGTCGGAGTGCAAGGAACAGGCCTGCTTTAAACAATGGCTGTGGCGCCAGGCTTGCTTTTGCAAGGCGGTGAATTCTCAATGATATTCCTAATTGGACCTCGTGCAGTAGAAATTGGCAGATCTGAACGAAAATGGATCATAACATATCGGCTGTGGTACGGCGTGTTTTACTCGCTCTCGGCTTGTGATTCTCTCTTATAAAAATTTAACTATTGGTCATAATGTAATGAAATTTGCTACGGACATACTTTGGTGTATGAGAAGCATGGTGACGTCAGAGCGTGTGTTGGAAGTGGACTCCATTAGCACCAATGCACGCCTGCACGATGTCTCCAGTTTCCTCACCATATATTGCATGGAAGACTTTGCAGGCGGTTTCCGGACTCCAAACTGTGCAATAAATTGTTGCGGGAACGCCTTTACGGACTCCATTTTCCCGTACGTGCGAACGATAAACACACCCTGTTCCACTGAGTACAGACTCATAACTGTATTGCTTTGTTACTGTACTGTAATCATGAACCACGATTGTAAGCACGAACTTTCAACAGAACCCGAACAAACACAAACCACTATCAGGTGCGTCACAACAATAAGGCCAAGAACTCAGACTGAAAGCACACGTCCGTACGATTGGAATTTAACGGTAGAATCGCCCATACGCACGAGCATGCCCACGCAAGGACTAGAGAGACTGTGGCACCATCTCCAAAGACGTCACCATGCCTCTCATACACCAAGGTGTGTCCGTAGCAGATTTCATTACATTATGACCAATAGTTAAATTTTTATTATCGAAAATCATGAGCCGAGAGCGAGTTAAACTCCCTGTAATTCTGTCTCTGTTTTCCTATTCTTACTTCTTCCCTTTTTCTCCGAAGGAACTCTTCCCTTATGTTCTATCACAATCTCTCCTGCCCACCAGTGTTGAATTCAGCCACTCTTCTCCGGATGGGGGGATATCAAACTTCACGAGGAGATATCATAGGTATCACCCAATAAAACAATACCAGTATTTTTCAATTTTCCCTTGCTTCTGATAAGTACACAAGTAATTAAATTAGGTATAATATATATATATATATATATATAAATGGATGTATGCATATAAATTTGTTCCGGTATAACTCTCGAACGCCTGGAGCAATTTCAACCAAACTTTTTACACGTATCACTTCCAATCTGGAAATAAATACTGTGAGGGTAAGACACCCCTGGCATCCCTAGGGGGGTGAGAAGGGGATGACATGTAAAAACAATCAAAAACGACCGATATTAGTGTGGAACCCATAGCTTTCGGGGTCGCTAAGATGAATAGTGACACTCCCAATGCCGTTCAATTTATTTATTCTTGCTCCTGGAGGTGAAACTACAAATGTTGTTTATAATCAACTTTTCAGTTAAATTAATATTATAGTGAATTTGTAAAAGATTTTACTTTGTAATTTGTATACTGTAGGGTAGATCGGGGCAAGTTGAGACGGAGGAAAGTTGATAAATTGCCATTTACGAGGGAACGCGCATGCGCTGGGTAATGTCCGTTAAACAGAAGACGCCGTTCACCAGTCCCTATTGTCTGAGCGTGTACATGGCTAACGAACAATTTTGTGGACGAAGTTATCCGACCAAGTGTATTTTTCAGGGTGTAAAGTAACTTCTTTGGATGTTGTTTGAAATCTCCTGGTGGACTTACATGAACTGTGAATTATTTTGTCTTGGTGGATGTGTGTCGTGCCACTAAAAGGTAAGAAAACTCGGTTATTGTTGTTTGTTTTTCTGTTGTCTGTAGTACATTATAGTTCGTTAATCGAAATGGAGCCGGTTGGGGAAAGTTGATACGGCTGAATTGGGGCGGTTTGATACGGTGTATGAACTTACCCCAGCTGCTTCTAATTTTTTTTTTGTTTGCTTGTTTACAGAAAATGGTCCGGCATTCGAGGAGAAATACCAATTGAAACATTTAAGAAAGCTTAATCCGATGTCAAGAATGCTACCTTGTCACTGAAAGAAGTCGCAAAGACAT
Source organism: Lepisma saccharinum (assembly GCF_977018435.1). Taxonomy (NCBI): domain Eukaryota; kingdom Metazoa; phylum Arthropoda; class Insecta; order Zygentoma; family Lepismatidae; genus Lepisma; species Lepisma saccharinum. Next base: position 66,513,179 of record NC_139235.1, on the reverse strand, counting down.
ATGGGATCGACAAAATGACTCTTATGAGGTATAATAAGAAAAAAGAAGTACCAAAATACGAATGGGTTACTCCAAACATCGTCAAGTCTTCATTGAAGATTTAGAACTTCAACAAAAGGCATACATTGTCCACTGTTCAAGTATCTACTATGGTCTGACAGTTACGGTAACTGGCTGTCCCATGAGTGCTTACGTGCGTTTCGTGAGATTCATTATGCTGTCCCAAAAGTAAGCATTCCCCGGGTTTCGTGCAAGAACGAGATTCACCAAATCACGGACCAGGAGGCTGGTTTGTTCTGTGAGAATCGTCTGCTGCTTGCATGATGGATTCAAACTGCACTAGTTCGGAAATTGTATTATAATTTTAACAGAGAGCTATATGAAGCAACATGCACAAGATGAGTGTGCCTTAACTGTTCTTAGAATGTGTTTAAAATGCGTAACAGTGTCCACAGTAGAGTTTATTTTTGTCATATTGACATTCTTTCCTCTGGACGCCATTTGGAAACTTTCTCTAAACCAAACGCTACGCTTTCGTCTAGAGCGTCCCATAAGTCTGTAAAATAACTGGTTTCACCAGATTCGCGAGCCCAGTTATTTTCATTGAATGCGTTCGTTTCGTTAAGACTTTCGGCACGCACCCACAAAATATATACTTTTGAAAAAATGGTCAAGCAACCATTGTTGTACTTGTACCAATTGATATGGATTGACACATTACACCATCATCCTCCGTAAACATGCACCCTGAGAATCTTTCTGAGAAGCACTGGCGTACGTAGAGGGGGCTGAAGGGGCTAAAGCCTGATTGAAAGTTTGAGAAAATAAATATTTGCAAACAAAAGCAGTGAAAAACTTGGAAAAAAACTGAGTAGTAAATACGAACTTGCACTAAAATGACCACTCCATTGTCATTTTTGAGAGTGGAAAGTTTTAACATATGAAATATCTTATTGTGTATACCGTCCCCCAGAAAGCAGTTATGCAAGATCCACCTTTACAATTCCAATCCTTCCCGTACGCCAGTGCTGAGAAGTGGGAATTTTCTGAAGCAGACAATTGTGGAGAAATAAGAGGGGACAGTGACCCCCACAGCTTTCTCTGCAACCCTATAAAACCACAAGAACATCACTATACTGAAAATGCACACGCATTGTGATCGCTGTGTGTGCATTTTCCCATCCAATCAAAGAATCGAAGCGAGACAAGACACGTCTGTCGTTCATTCCTCGCAACCTTTAATGATCTGCGAATGGAATTCTCCCGCGTGACGTAGACAAGAAAATTACCCTTGGCACCAGGCGTCTTATTCTTCCTGAGGCACAGAAAGCTGCTGACATTTCCTTTCTGCGTAAAATTAATGCTTGCTCACCGTGAACGCATTGTTGTGACAGGATTTACAATGGACTTCTTCCAATCAACGTCATTCAAACGAGTTTAACATGCAAATGGGGTTGGTATTCTGTGCTTTATAATCTGAAGGCGCACAATTCCGTCAGTTCCCCTTCGAAGCTCGCAAAATACGTGAGGAGGTACCAGAATATAGTTATTTAAATGCCACAGTCGAACAAGGATTCTGCACTCGCGAAAATTTATTCGTTCTTACGGAACTGTTTAAACACACTCCCAATACTCACACACAACCATGGGCGTAGGCTATTCAACTCTTGAAAATCTGGGATGCTGCTGACCAGGAGCTTTTTGAGAATGGGGGGGGGGGGGGGCGACATGAACCCCAAAAAGTAGTATGTATGCACATCATAATTATTACGTACAGTCCCATTATTATATTCTTTACACTTCGGGATTATCGAACGGTTGAGAAATTTATTTATTTATTTATTGAGAAAATTTCATATAGTACAGCACGTAGCCATTTTACACTGAAATCAGTAACAATGAAAAGAACAAAAATAAAAATAACAAAATAAGACAAAATATTAATATAAATAAGTCAAGATAGCACAATTAAATATTTTTTAGCAACACATGTTCTGATGGTTGACCGAAAGGCGTACTCTGTGGAAAATACGTCAGCACTTGATGGGAGGTCGTTATATTGAGTGGGAAGTCTGTGGAAGAGTGATCTTTTTTTAATTTCCAGTCTAGGCTTTTTTGTGTAAAATAGATTTGTGTTGCGTGTTGAGCGCATAGGCACTCGAAAGTGGAATTCCAGGAGGAGCGTGTTGCAACGGATTTTGCCATTGACAATTTTGTAAAGATACCTAAAATCATTCAGTAAATGGCGCTGGTAGGGAGTCTGTAGGTTTAGAAAGGACAGGAGATGTGGTGTTGGAAAGTTGCGTAATGAGGGAACCATGTAACGAACTATAGGCAGGAAAAAGTTAAGAAGAGAATCCATTCTGGAGAGCTCAGTGGGAATGCCATGGACCAGACGGGAGAGCATTATTCTATTATTGGGGAGATGAATGATTTGAAGTACAAGGTGAGAGCTGAGACGTCACTAATTTCGGTGAAACGATACAGTAAACCTAAGAGACGCATAGCCTTTTTTGTCGTGCCTGTAATATGTTCTTCAAATGTGAGTTTTTGGTCGAAAACAATGCCTAGGTCTTTATGAGGGGATACTGCTTTGATGTTATTGCCAAAGATGGAGTAAGATGACTCTAACAGGTTCTTTTTTAGAGACATGGTGAGAGTAGTACATTTTTCAGGATTTAATGTAAGTTTCCATGTCAGGCACCATGAAAAAAAACGTTGTTATGTCATTCTGGAGAAGATGAGTATCGTTTGAAGTGGAGATTTCTCTGAAAATCTTAGTCATTTGCGAAAAGAAGGCAATTACTAGAGGCGGCTGTGACATGGTCGGTAATATGAATAATATGAACAAGAGGGGTCCTAGAACACTGCCCTGTGGTACTCCAGAAAGAACGGGAAGAAAGTTAGATAGAGTTCCTGGAAGGACTACACGTTGTTGGCGATCGCTAAGGTAATCTGTGAGCAAGTTAAGAAAGTTACCATGGATGTTGAATCTATTGCATAATTTGGGAATCACAAGACGATGACTGACATGGCGCAGTGGTAGCGTCATTGCCTTGTAATCAAGGGGTCCCGGGTTCGATACCCGGTGGAGGCACAAGTGGTTCGGATCCCACTTTAAACTGTAGGTCCAGTCCCGATTAGCCTTTCTGTGCATAAAGTGGACTTAAAACTGCAACTCAAACCTGCAACTCAAACAAGACGATGACTGACTGTATCGAAAGCTTTGGCTAGATCAAAATATATAACGTCCAGTTGTGAATTGTTTGAAATACATTTCATAGCATGTGATAGAAAAACAGACAGGTTCGTAAGATAGGAACTACCAGAAAGAAAACAATGTTGATTTGAGCTAAGGTACGGAGAAACAAATTTATATAGCCTGTCTTTGATGATTTTTTCAAAAATGATGGACAGAGGAGAGAGTAACGAGATTGGCCTATAGGAAGAAGCAAGGTTTTTGTTGCCATTTATGTGAATGGGAGTGATGTTAGCTTGCTTCCAAGCGTGAGGAAAGATGCCCTCCGAGAAACATCTATTCAGAAGAATGCAGAAGGGATAAGAAAGGGATTCCCCAGTTTTCTTCAGGAACATGGTGTTGATATTGTCCGGCGCTAGAGCACGGTGAGCTGGGAGAGACGACAATAGACTTTTCACTTCATCGATTGTAGTGGCAAGCTTTGTTAGAGAGGAAGAACAGACTGATCTTACGTTTGGCAACGTTGCAAGGGGGGCAGGTGGACAGAAGTTACCGTGGAAATAGCATTTAAGAGTTCAGCCCTTCGGTCACCTTTCGCACTTTCACTATTGTGTATAATTTCAAGAGGAATTCCGCTGTTGTTTCTTCTCGAGTTTATTAGACTGAAGAAGTTCTTTGGATTTTCCTGTATTGTTGCATTGATACTGTTTATGTATTCTTTGTATTTGTTTCGGAGAAGGTACTTTGAGTGCCGTCGAAGAACAGCGAAAGTATTATAAGTGTGATCACTCGGGAAGTCCTTCCAAACTTGCCAGGCTCGATTCTTGCTAGCCAGTACATCGCACACTTCTGAGTCGAACCAACTTGGAAATCGGCGAGATGCTATTCTTTCCGAAGGGACAAGGTCGTTCACCGTTGCATGAATGGCAGCTGTAAATAGCTCACCTGCATCGTTGACTGTTCCATCTTCCAAAAGCTCCCAGGGGAAGCAGTCGAGGGTACGTCTTATCTCCTCCCACGGTGCTCGGTTCCACAGGTGGCGCTTCTTCTGGATCGAGGGGCGATGAACTCTTTTAGTAGGTGGGGGGATGGAAATGGACACGTCCAAACTATCGTGGTCACAACTGAGGAGGTAATCGTATGTCATTAGTTCACACGCAAAAGCAGCACAGTCAGTAAGCTTGTTCTTAATGCTCTGTGTACGTATGTTGGTAATACACACATACATTTGCCAACGTTTTCACAGGTCCCGGATTCACTTGCATGTCCCCACAGATTAAAGCCATGCATAGGAAGTGAAAGTACCGGGCTGGGGTCCCCTTACCTGCCGAGCGCTGCTCCCTGCTGCTGGGTGAAGCCATGGCGGAGACACGCATACCTGTTGCCGCGAGTGCCGAAAATGAAAAGTCTCTCTCAGCACATCTCCATCGCAATAGATCATGAAAATCCTTTGACATCGGGGAGGAAACACTATTGCGGAGACACGAGTACACCAGGATTAAAGATAAACTCGGAAATAACACTGAGAATTCTCGAAAAGCGGGACGACGATCAGCGCAGCTTCTACTAGTTGCCGCCATCTTGGTTGTCAAAGAATTAAAACTTGAGGAATACTTAATTCTTGAATGGTAACACACCATATCTGGAACTTATAATATATTCGTGCAAAAGTTCACAAGCAACTGCTTCGGGCAGAAATTGCATGTAAGATTCCAGAATTTGCGAAATATCAGGAATCTTCTCAGCATTTTCCAGAGAAATTTCGAAAGTATCAGGAAATTGCACAGCAGACAGTTTCCACCAAGAGTGTCTGGATTTAATGTCCTTCTCATCATATACTCCTCTAATTTAGGAGAATAAAATAAGCCACTAAAATTTTACGAACAAGATTCTGCGCATAGCGGATAGAACAGGTAATCTGGATAATTTTATTGAACGGGGGGGGGGGGAGAGTTGAACCCGTTGACCCCCCCTTAAATACGTCCATGCACACAACCTTGCACTATATTCGCCTTTGATCTTTACCAATTATGAGTTTTCATCAGTGACTTTGACAAAAATGTTGTTCTGGCATTGCGGTTAGCCAATCAGCGACTGCAATATGAGACGGAAGGAACGCCTATCGCATAGAGCGACCAGAAGGAAAACAACCTTAGACGAAAAGTCTGCACGCACCTTTCCCTTCCTCTGTTCAGCTCAGACCATAAAAAAGCATGATCCACTTTGCCACTCCCCTCCACGCGGGAGTATGATGCACAGGAGTCGCGGGTCTGCGCAGTTTCTTTCTGCTTGGGGTTCCACTATAATACAGGAAAATTAAAATTAATATGTCAAAAATAAGCCATGCCTGTGACTGCTATTATTAATGTAATTCACAATTACAGATACAACATGAAAGATCAACTCATCAAGTTACTTGGTACACATACTACACGCTTCTTGGGACATTCACAGATGTTCCATGTGGGCGAAATGTCTCTGAACAACGGTTACAGATTAAGTTTTTGCACATTCTGGCACACAATAAGCCTTTTCTTTCGCCGTCATTTAGAATGACGAGAGTGTTTTGTTTCAGTGTTGCCAGATGAAAACTGGAAAGGTAAACTATCATGTTATGTCGACAATTGTGGATTAAATTCATTACAGCAGTCACAGGTATGGTTTCTTTTTGTACCATTCATTTTGAATTACCCTGTATATGGGTAATGCAATTGTATATGTGGCGTCAGTGCGGTAGTCCCAAAGTTTCGTGAAATGTTATGGCGAGACCATGTTTCATTAATTTTGGTTTATATTTCCATTAAATATATGGATGAAATCATTTAACGTCTGCATAAAAATATAATTGATAATGCTGATGATGATATACCCATAATTGGCATAAATGAGGCATAATACAATAGAGAAGACATTTTTAAAATATGAAACGCGTGCTTAATCGATTGCATTTGAACGTAACAGCATGTTATATTATATAGGGTGTCATTTTAATGGTGACCACGGACCACGAAAACGTATGGAGGACATCAAAACAAACAACTTTTCTCAGTAACATTTTTCTCGTTGATGCATCGTTTCGGCGCTAAAGTCGTTCAAAAAAAATCCCGTTTTGCCGCCTGAATGCTGGCAACCACACACAACATTTGATTGCATTTGTGACGTCATATCCCATGGTGAAGCGATGCGTTCCAGGGTTGCCTGGAACACACATATTCTGTGAATAATGACATAGCTACAATCAGCCACATTATGTACGGTAAAACAAAACAAGAAAACACGTTCTGTAACCCAACAGGAAGTATACAGACGATACGAAAAATGGGAGAAAGAAAATAGAATTCAAGTGGAAGTGATCATATCGAATTTTGTCTCAGCTTACATGTCAAATATTTGCAAATCTAGTTACCAAGTTGGAATCTACAATTTAGTCTATCCACTTCGTCCTTCTGATACTAGTTGTCTGTGAAACACTGAACAGATGACAAAATAGAAATGAAAGAACTCAAAATTCCAAAGGTAAGCAACGCATAATTAATATATTCAGGGCATTATGAGGCAAGTGGCAAAAATGGTTCAAAATACAGGGATATAAGTAGTAGGAATACAAGCTCTCCGACGACTGTGTTTATCTATGCACCGGATACACAAGTAATAGTTTACAACTATGAACAGAGCAGTATATTCACTACTGATTCATCTTCATCATTAGATTGTTACTGTGGTTGTACGTGTTTTAGCCGTAATGTAACAACGTGAACCTCTAATACTGGCGTTATCAGCACAAAAGTACAGTGGGATCCACTAGTATTGCTCGGCAAATTGTCCATGACTACTTTCATTAATTTTTCTCTTACATCGTATGTGTTTTTAAACGATAGTTTTTTATGTATGCTGGTTCAGAAGTTGTCAACAGCTTGTTTTGAGTTTTCTCTTAATTATTGAAGCTCTTGTTGGATCAAATAAGGTGCACGAACATGATGATGGACAATTTGCACGGTAATACTCATGGATCCCACTGTACCGCAAGGCATCTGGACACAAACCTGTAGATATCAACCTTGCAACGAGATTTGCAAATATAATTGACATGTAGCTGGGCGTAAACAGCCACATATAAGCTGTAAGTCTATTAAAATTTATTGTTGTTGATATTTGACATGTAGGCTGAGACAAAATCCGATATTGACACTTCATTTTGAATACGTTTTTACCATTTCTTATATCGTTGGTTTACTTCCCCCTTCCCCTGAGATGACTTCTCATCTTCTGCCTGGTAGTCTATGATGTTTCTCGTTTCGTTTTAAAGCTAATTATGTGGTTGGTAGTTTGTAATTTTTCACGAAATGTGTGTGTTCCTTGCAACACTGCCGTGCGCTGTTTCGCCACAGGAAATGACGTCACAGATAAGATCAAATGTTGTATTGGGTTGCCAACATCCAGGCGGCAAAACGGTCTTTTTCGAACGGCTGTATCGTCGAATCGACGCACCAACGAGAAAAATGTTACCGAGAAAAGTTGTTTGTTTTGATGTCCTCTATACGAATCTGTGGTCCGTGGGCGCCATTAAAATGACACCCTGTATAATTTTCGTAATGATATTGTTTTTTGAATTGTCAGTCTGTATATTGTTAATAACTTTATTAATAATGTTAATAATATTAAAAAAAACTTGAGAATTTCTTTTTTTGGAGGATACTTTACTAATACTGAGCAATATAGTCTTCTGAAGCTGTTTCCACCTCTTTTGCTCGTCACGAACGTTTTACACAAGCTCTTAAATTAATGTCATTTACAGCACTGTGGCTTTGCCGCCTTATATTTTCATCTATTTCTGAGGCTTAAGCTGATCAGCTGGTTGCTCTTAACATTGTTTTCCCGATCACATGAAGTAATGGCCAAATTACTTAAGTAAGTATAAACAAAACGAAGGTAGAAGCTATACACATTGTAGCAGAGGTATAAGCTACTGACAAGGACTTATTTAGAGGGGTTCAGGGGGTCCGAACCCCCCCGAAAGACTTACTAAGTACAAAAATGAAATAAACTAATGAAGAAATAAAATCACTAAAATTAAATAATGAAAATATATTTATTGTTTAATTGAGGGTTATTCATTTCCGCCAAATTCATTAGAATGCAAGGATTATATTGGGGTCATACGACTTTGAATGACGGTACCAAAGAAGATTTATGCGAGATTTATTAGTAACATTCATATAATATCACCAGAAACTTTGTTTTTCCTCAACTGGATCGAACATCCTTTTTCTCTATATTAAAAAAAATATTAAAATTTTCATTTATTTCACATTAATTTCCTTGTCAGGGCAGATTTTATAATTTAATTTTTTTGTACAAATTTTGCCGACCTTAACTGCACGTAAGCTAGATAATGAATACGTGCTGTTATATCGCTATTCTTATACCGTCTACTAATATTTTAATTAGAACTATTTTAATTTAATATAATTATAATTATTTTAGTTTAGACATAATTATTATTACTATTATATTATTATCATTAATAACAATAATAATATTTTGAGACACTTTCTTAGGACCCCCGAAACATATTTCTAGATACGTGTCTGGCTACTGAGTAAGGTGTACCAGAGAGTATACGACGTATACTAACGTATACACTCGCTTACAGCCCTGCGTGGCTTACAGCTTGTTCTTTTCTTTGATAGTTACGAGGAAGAGTCAAACGAAACCTTAAATGTCCGACAAATGTTGCAGGACAGACTGTAAACAAGTTTACATGAGGTGTCGACTGTTATTCACGAAACGATCTCAAGGCTGCAACACTGATCAAGTGAGCTTCACAACGCCATTTTTGTGATTTTAAAGATAGCGCCTCCTGCATACACATGCACTAGCGAAGAGAAGTGGTATCTTGCCCTCTGGAAGCCTAAAAACTTAGTCATTCTACGGCAAATGAAAATCCAATGCATCTATGCACACTTACCAGGCCAGCAAATTTACAGAGGAGGAATTTCGACAATGGTCTCAGTCTGCACGCAGATGGGTAGAAAGACCTTCGCAGTGGCTCATAAGTGACTGCACATAGATTTCAAATCGTAACAATCTGTAAGATCATTGAAAATATTAAGTACAAAGAACTCCAAATATAAGACATTAGCCCTCACTTTTCCAGACAGTAAATATCTAGAAGCATCTGAGGAATGCCTTGTCAGACATTGCCGAGCTTCCTTGATCGCCATTGTTGCAAACAGGTGTAAACAATTGCAATCAAGGAAGACAGTACAGGTAACTGAGTCGGCATTGTCAGTAAATTCGACCGGAATAAATGTCTGGAAGCAGAGAGGTGATTGGTCAGCCAGTGAGTTAGTTACGAGCAGTCAGTCTTAGAGAACATTGAGAGGGGCAGAACAATGATTGAGCGAGGAAAATATTGGAGCGAGTTCCAAGACAAACTCGCCTCCATCGTACAGTCACGATCATAATTATTCACCGTGGGAAGTCCATCTCCAGGCAGAGACAGGTATAACTTTCCATTAGCCATGCTGATCCAGTCTTTAGGGGTTTAAAACTCAAGTGTTGTGTTTTGCCATTCATATGTGTGAAATTCGTACCTCTCGTACCTTACCATCAAGCTTACCATGAATAGCGAGTTGCTCCATAAACGAGGATGAATGATCAGTGAGCTACATCAACCCAGTTCGATCCCACATACCTAGGTATGTTACGAAATATTCTTCTTCTTGTCTTTTTGAAGTAAACAGGCACTAACGCAGACTTGAAAGTGTATGTGGATCAACAATGGGCCTGCGCAAAAATGCAGCAACTTTACATGCAGAAATATACTATATATATATATATATATATATAATATATATATATATATATATATATATATATATATATATATAAAGTAAAGTGTTGCCCTGTGCTTAGCACCACGCCATGAAGGCGTATATATATATATATATAAATGTTTTCATTTTACTGTCCCTTGTATTTGAATCTAAACTTCTGAAGTGATATATCGTGCTTGTGCAGTCGCCATTTTTAAGGTTGCATTTTGAAGGTCTGTGTGAGAACTCTGTTGCTGCCATCCAGATCTAAGGAGATAAAAATCCCTCATAGAAGTTTATATCTGGAAGTGAGGACGTACATAAGCATGGGCGTAACTTGACACCCAACTTTGAGGTGGCAGAGTTAAAGTGGTATAAATTTTGAGGGGGCAGAATAAAGCTGGGCCTAATTTTGAGGGGGCATAATTAAACTGGACCTAATTTTGAGGGGCAGAATTAAACTGGCCCAATTTTTAAACGGCAGTATTAAGTTGGGCCTAATTACGAGGGAGCAGAATTAAACTGGGTGTAATTTTGAGGGGCAGAATTAAACTGGGCCTAATTTTGAGGCGCAGAATTAAACTGGGCCTAGTTTCGAGGGGGCAGAATTAAACGGCCTTATTTGAGGGGCAGAATTAAACTGGGCCTAATTTTGAGGAGAAGAATTAAACTGGCCCAATTTTTAAAGGGCAGTATTAAGTTGGGCCTAATTTTGAGGGGGCATAATTAAACTGGGCCTAATTTCGAGGGAGCAGAATTAAACTGGGCGTAATTTTGAGGGGAAGAATTAAACTGGGCCTAATTTTGAAGGACAGAAATAAACTGGGCCTAATTTTGATGGGGCAGAATTAAACTGGGCGTAATTTTGAGGGGGCAGAATTAAACTGGGCCCAATTTTGAGGAGAAGAATTAAACTGGCCCAATTTTTAAAGGGCAGTATTAAGTTGGGCCTAATTTCGAGGGAGCAGAATTAAACTGGGCCTAATGTCGATTTGGCAGAATTAAACTGGGCATAATTTTGAAGGGAAGAATTAAACTGGGCCTAATTTTGAAAGACAGAATAAAACTTGGCCTAGTTTCGAGAGGGCAGAATTAAACTGGGCCTAATTTTGAGGCGCAGAATTAAACTGGGCCTAATTACGAGGGAGCAGAATTAAACTGGGCCTAATTTTGAAGGACAGAATTAAACTGGGCCAAATTTTGAGGCGCAGAATTAAACTGGGCCTAACTTTGAAGGACAAAATTAAACTGGGCCTAATTTTGAAGGACAGAATTAAACTGGGCCTAATTTTGAGGGGCAGAATTAAACTGGCCCAATTTTTAAAGGGCAGTATTAAGTTGGGCCTAATTTCGAGGGAGCAGAATTAAACTGGGCCTAATGTCGATTTGGGAGAATTAAACTGGGCCTAATTTTGAAGGGAAGAATTAAACTGGGCCTAATTTTGAAAGACAGAATAAAACTTGGCCTAGTTTCGAGAGGGCAGAATTAAACTGGGCCTAATTTTGAAGGACAGAATTAAACTGGGCCTAATTTTGAAGGACAGAATTAGACTGGGCCTAATTTCGATGGGGCAGAATTAAACTGGGCCTAATTTTGAAGGACAGAATTAAACTGGGCCTAATTTTGAGGGGCAGAATTAAACTGGCCCAATTTTTAAAGGGCAGTATTAAGTTGGGCCTAATTACGAGGGAGCAGAATTAAACTGGGCGTAATTTTGAGGGGCAGAATTAAACTGGCCCAATTTTTAAAGGGCAGTATTAAGTTGGGCCTAATTTCGAGGGAGCAGAATTAAACTGGGTCTAATTTCGATGGGCCAGAATTAAACTAAGCCTAATTTTGAGGCGCAGAATTAAACTGGGCCTAATTTTGAAGGACAGAATTAAACTGGGCCTAATTTCGATGGGGCAGAATTAAACTGGGCCTAATTTCGATGGGGCAGAATTAAATTGGGCCTAATTTTCAGGGGGCAGAATTAAACTGGGCCTAATTTTGAGGGGCAGAATTAAACTGGCCCAATTTTTAAAGGGCAGTATTAAGTTGGTCTAATTTCGAGGGAGCAGAATTAAACTGTTCCTAATTTCGATGGGGCAGAATTAAACTGGGCCTAATTTTGAGGGGCAGAATTAAACTGGCCCAATTTTTAAAGGGCAGTATTAAGTTGGGCCTAATTACGAGGGAGCAGAATTAAACTGGGCGTAATTTTGAAAGGCAGAATTAAACTGGCCCAATTTTTAAAGTGTAGTATTAAGTTGGGCCTAATTTCGAGGGAGCAGAATTAAACTGGGCCTAATGTCGATTTGGGAGAATTAAACTGGGCCTAATTTTGAGGGGAAGAATTAAACTGGGCCTAATTTTGAAGGACAGAATTAAACTGGGCCTAATTTCGATGGGGCAGAATTAAACTGGGCCTAATTTTGAGGGGGCAGAATTAAACTGTGCCTAATTTTGAGGGGCAGAATTAAACTGGCCCAATTTTTAAAGGGCAGTATTAAGTTGGGCCTAATTTCGAGGGAGCAGAATTAAACTGTTCCTAATTTCGATGGGGCAGAATTAAACTGGGCCTAATTTTGAGGCGCAGAATTAAACTGGGCCTAATTTTGAAGGACAGAATTAAACTGGGCCTAATTTCGATGGGGCAGAATTAAACTGGGCGTAATTTTGAGGGGGCAGAATTAAACTGGGCCTAATTTTGAGGGACAGAATTAAACTGGCCCAATTTTTAAAGGGCAGTATTAAGTTGGGTCTAATTTCGAGGGAGCAGAATTAAACTGTTCCTAATTTCGATCGGGCAGAATTAAACTGGGCCTAATTTTGAGGTGCAGAATTAAACTGGCCCAATTTTTAAAGGGCAGTATTAAGTTGGGTCTAATTTCGAGGGAGCAGAATTAAAGTGTGCCTAATTTCGATGGGGCAGAATTAAATTGGGCCTAATTTTCAGGGGGCAGAATTAAACTGGGCCTAATTTTGAGGGGCAGAATTAAACTGGCCCAATTTTTAAAGGGCAGTATTAAATTGGGTCTAATTTCGAGGGAGCAGAATTAAACTGGGCCTAATTTCGATGGGGCAGAATTAAACTGGGCCTAATTTTGAGGGGGCAGAATTAAACTGGGCCTAATTTGAGGGGCAGAATTAAACTGGCCCAATTTTTAAAGGACAGAATTAAACTGGGCCTAATTTCGAGGGGGCAGAATTAAATTGGGCCTAATTTGAGGGGCAGAATTTAACTGGGCCTAAATTTGGGGGGCAGAATTAAGCTTGGGTCTAATTTTGAGGGGCAGAATCAGATTTGGGGCTTAATTATGAGGGGCTAATATCCAACCAGGGAAGGAACTCGAAAAGTTATAAAAATAGCGTTCAGGATTATTTGCTGAATAACTGTGAGCTGTGACATGTGCGAAATTGCAAATATTACTCTTTATTACGTTGCTCCTCAGGACCCCTAACTTGTAAATTTAAATAGACCCTATTTTTTTGGGCGGGGCAAGTGTCCTTCATTACCCTCGCCAAGTTACGCCTATGTACTACATAAGTACCGCGTGAGAGCGGTATTAGTTGCAAACTAAGCTTTTATAAACACTATTACTCTTCGCCAAAGTAACGCAAAATCACCTAAATGAATTTACAAGTTTAAAAAATTGGGAATCTGCATCAAGTAAAATAATAACATACATTTTCTAAACCGTTCTGTTCCTAATTATTAATATTATTATGGCCATGAGCTTTAATCAGAGCTAAATCCGTAATCAGTAGTGACTTGGATGTAATCCGATTGTGATGCTAAGAACTATTTACGATGGAATTAAGCACCAGAGGATAAATAATCTTTTAATCGGGTAATTTAAGTTTAGAGAACATTTTCCCCAAGGTACGGCGCATTAACGTAATTAAAAAAAAGAAGAAAAAGAGGCGCGGGAGAACAAATAGATTTTTTGACGAACCGATCCAATCGGCGGTTACCATAGAGACGGATTTTAAGACAGGGATTTTGCTGTTCTTTCTGAGCGAGCAAAGTTTCTCTTCTCGTGCTTACCTTTCCGTCTTTAGAGTTTCTGGAATATTATAATTAATCAACGAAAGCAGTGTTTTCACCTGCACAGAAATGTTACTGCGCCTCGACGATTGCTTATACAGGGTGTCTCAAAAGCAACGACCTATTTCTGTGACATTCGATGTTCCTTTTTAAAAATGCTATTTCTAGGAACACTGATGGTCACCATGTGAAACAGTAATATTTTCATAATTCCAATCACTTTTCATAACAGATAGTGGCTTATGAGACACCATGTACAGTCAACAGCAAATATAGTAGGCAAATTGTCCATCGCTATTTTCATTCGTTTCTATTCTACATCCTCTGGTATTTTTAAAAAAATGGAATTATGTTGATGCGAAGTAGACGATGTCCTCTGCGTATTGACGTTTTTTATTTCAATTTAAGAGCATCACATTGTGGATAACATATACCTTTTTTTGCCGTTGGGTGTACAACCAGCAGACTGATTGGTATGTTTATTTTACATTTCTGCAATTTTTGGCTAATCGTGAAGATGAGGATGAGTGACGTTATGATGACATTGATGAAGGGACGGTGATAAAGAACAGGCATGCCCAGGCCGGGATTCGAACCCGAGACACCTGGCGTAGTAGCGAGCTGTGCTAACCACTCCGCCACGGAGGTTGGCACACATGGATAGATAGATACAGCGAAAGAGAGAGAGAGAGAGGGGGTAGAGACAGAGACAGACGAAATATATCGGATTTTCGCAGTTAAAAGCTCGAGAAATCTCGCTGCGAAATATTAATAATATTACAACTGTAAGAAAATGCCGTCAGCAATATATGTACGAGGGTAAGCTGGAAAGTTTCTGACCTGACCCAGAAGGAAGCATTTTTGGTTCGTGAAATTTTTGTATGTTAGAGAGTAGTCCCTATATGGATACCCTACGAGGTTACATGTTCTAATGTTGAGCCGTTCCTTTTCAGCAGGTGGAATTGTGAGCCAGGATGGAGCCATCTGTGACTGAGCAGCGATGCGTATGGCATCTTGAAGTTGTGCCACATCATCCTGGATGGGCGTCGATCGCTGCAGTGTTTCCAACTTGTTCTGTAATCGTCTATCAGGTGATGGAAATGCGAGAGTTCGGATTCGGTGTTCAGACTTTCCAGCTTTGAGATCTGCTGTTCAACGGTGGACAGAGTTTCGGCGATGCCGAGCAATTTCGATTCTAGATCTTCCTGAACGCTTGAGAGATAGCTTTTCATGGTTGCCAAGGTATCCTCGATGTGGGCTACGGTGTCTTGAATTTTCCCGAAATCCTAGTAAGTCTCGAGCTGGAGTTTGATGTTGGCTACTCTGCGAGCGATAGCGTTTAGTTCGCCAGACGAAGGCAGGTTGTGTATGAAGATTTCCAGAGTTTGGAGTTTGGCTTGGACCTCGGCGATGGCGGCGTGCAAGGCATCCGTTTCAAGTTACATCTTGATGTTTTCCAAGTGGGAATTTCCAAGGATTGAAACTGTTCGCGTAAACCTGCGTAATCATCCTGAGTTTTTATACTCTGAACAATATATTGCAGTTCGGTCTGGATGCTACTTGTTTGATCCTCCAATCGCTGTTTCAGTTGTTCTACGTCCTTGGTCCGTGCCTTGGGTCCGTGTTCCAACTTGTCAACACTCACCTCCAAGTTTCCGAGGTTGTCGATGGACGCGAGGTTGGTGTACTTTTGCAGCAGGGATTTGATTTCGGCATCGAGCTTGAGTATGGGGTCCAGGTACTGAGACTGCAGGTTAGCTATCTCGGTCTGGAGGCTGGAGTTGAGTGTGGACTGGAGGGCATGCAGGTCGCTCCGCAACTTCTTGACCCTAACATCGAGCATGAGAAGCTGTCGCCGTGAACATCGTGGCTTGTGTGGCCGAAGATGTCGTTAGATATTGCTTGCTACTATGCTTATTTATTATAGGATAGGTGATTCGCAACACGATGAAGAGAGGGATGAGTTTGTCGTAATCACCCCAAAGCTCGACATACAGGCAATCGTCGGCAGACACTTCGTACGAGTGGCACTGTCCATCCTATCGTGCTTGATGCGATAAATATTCTTGCCAAAAGAAAACTTGACTTCACCTACATTCTCCGGATTCACAATTATCTGAAGTTTGCCGCTGATCGAAATTTTGTAGAAATGTAGGTTGTTGTGGAAGATGTAGAATGTTTAGCTCACATCGTTATCGTATTTCGTCCAAATGCTGTTGAGGTGAATGATTAACAGGCCACTTAGTTTGACCAACATGGACTGCAACAGGTCGAAGCTTGGCGGTGCAGTCTGACTCGGTGCTTCCATGACAGTTTGCTTCCTGAACCCGAAGAATCCATAGGCATGATTATTTTTATGCACGGATGTTGAAACACTTTGACAGTAAGTTAGCAACGCTGTGGTTGGGAGTACATGCAGATTTTCGCCAACTGCTAAACATCCGATAAGTTAGAGACGAGGCACATCGCGATAAGGTTAGATGCCATCCATTTTAGGTTAGATTGGGTCGTAGGCAACAACAACACACTGATTCGGTTGCTAGAGTAACATGAGCAGGCAGGTTGCCAGTGTAATGTAGTTCAAGTTGTAATAAAGTAAGATGCCATCCATTTAGGTTAGATAGAGACATAATAGAGTACGATGTTAGTTTAGATTAGGGTATAAAACATTGCATAACTCGCCAACAGCTACAAGTTGGCAACACTGCCAGTGAGGTTATACACCGTAAACAGCTGTGGGCCCTCAAAATATACATCGTAAACGGCTATAAGTTGGCATCACTGCCAGTGAAGTTAACATACATCGTAAACGGCAATAGCTTTTTAAAATGTACACCGTGAAAGGCTATGCCGAATTTGCAACATTGCCATTGATTTTAACATACATTGTAAACGGCTACGAGTTGGCAATACAGCCAACACCACTGAGCTCCATTTTTGGTTGCACAATCGGCTTTGTACACCTACTACTACAAATGTGGGTCTACAGCCTAAGCGGTAAGACAGCCAAAATATGTTTGCGAATTTATAATGTACACCTATATGTGAGTAAAAGTCTCAATACAACCTATGCTCGGAAATCCAAAATGGCGACAGGAAGTGGCTCTATCTCGGAATCCATTAGACTTAGCTGAAATCTGTTTACGGATATATAATATATTCTCGGTTATGAGTACATGTCTCAATACAACCCATGCCCGGAAATCCAAAATGGGGGCAGGATGTGAGTCTGGAGCCTAAGCGGTAAGACTTAGCCAAAATCTGTTTGAGAATTTATAATATACACCTATATGTGAGCAAAAATGTCAATACAACCCATGCTCGGAAATCCAAAATGGCGACAGGAAGTGGGTCTACAACCTAAGCGGTAAGACAGACAAAATTTGTGCTAATTTATAATATATACTCGGATATGAGTAAAAGTCTCAATACAACCTATGCTCGAAAATCCAAAATACCGACAGGAAGTGGGTCTACCTCGGAAACCGTTGGTTGTACAGCTTTTCGAGTTTTCTGCATTAGCATTGCCTTGGTGTCCAAGTTTGGTGTTTCTAAGTTCAAAAGGGATGGGTTTGGTCCAATTGTCGAAACTATAGGTTCGTTGATGACAATGCAGTTTGACTCGGGGCCTCCATGATAGCCTGCTTCCTGAACCCGAACACATTCATAGACATGGTTATTTTTTATGCACGCGAGTTGAAATACCACGACAATAAGTTACCAATGTTACAAATAGGGATTTTCGCTAAATGCTATACATCCGAGAAGTTAGCCACATCACAGTAAGGTAAGGTATCATCCACTTTTGTTAGATTAGGTTGTAATATAGTACGATGTTAGTTTAGATTAGGGTGTGAAATAGTAACATGAGTCGGTAACACTGCGAGCCTCACCGAGGAGCCCCATTTTCGAAACAGCGTAAAAGGCTACAATAAGCTAGCAATACTGTTAAATGCACATCGTAAAAGGCTATGAGTTGGTTACAGTGTAAAATATACATCGTAAAAAGCTACAAGTTAGCAGCACTGCGAGCACCACTGAGCCCCATTTTCGGTTTCAGAATCGGCCCAACTACACTACTTAAGCCTGTTTGTTGAGACCTATAGCGATTGTATTCGCTTGTTTAACAGATGTATGAGGGTCGGCTGCAGAGTTTCTGTCCTGAGGGGGAACGAGATGTGGTAGCGAGCTGAAATTTTATGTGCGTTCTACATAGTCCCCTTCTACTTGAATGCACCTTTTCCAGCGTTGCTCCAGTTTCTCTAACTCACTGGAAAAAAAGTTTCGTTCTAGGTATGTAACCAGTCATCAGCGACTGTTGTTTTATCTCTGGGTCGAAATGTAAACATAGTGTATGTAAATGTAAACAAGGGAAGGATTGTAAACATAGGTATGTGAATGTAAACAAAGGAAGGGTTGTAAACATGATGTATGTGAATATAAACAAAGGAAGGAGTGTCAACATAGTGTATGTGAATGTAAACAAAAGATGGAGTATAAACATAATGGCTGGATGTACATAAAAACAAGAAAATACACATAGAGTTGAAATAAATAAAACAACAATGGAATGTGAATAAAACGGGGGGTATCGGGACTGAAACTCGTGGGAGACGTCTGCTCTCGCAAAATAATTATAACTACCACTGGTTCATTGTAAAACGTTTCAACTGTCCTCAACTATTTCCTCGCCATTGCTCACCACACAATATGTTCCCTGAGACACCTATAAAACATATAGAGTGGATTCCTCAAAATCGGATAGGCCTGCTAACCGAATCGCCCTAATGTTTACTGTCTCCAGCGCTGAACATATGGCGTGCAGATGCATTTTACCATTCTCACTGAGTGACACCATGCCTCGTGCAGACAGTAGCGGACGGGTACAGTGTTCACTCTGTATTCATTGTGACAAAGCGATTCGAAACATACCTTTGACCTGAGCCATATTGTGTGTAGACTGCTGTGAAATATTTCTTCAGTACTTAGTTAAGCTCATAAGGTAAGCATTGTTGTAATGGGTGTTGATGTTTGTGTGTTATAAATAGGAGGAATACTACACAAATACGATTTCATTGACTTTTTCATGGAGATTGTTGCTGTTGCTCGTGTAAGCGGTACTTTGCGGTTCGTAGACTAATCCTTTAAATCACATCATAAAAAGTAGTGCAAATCGGATCACCACATAATACCACAATATGTAAACAGAATGTATGATTAGATGTTAGAAAACAGGGAAATACGGATACATAACACATTAATCAATCTAATACATAAAAATGGATGTATGTGTGTGTGTGTGTGTGCGCGCGCGCGCGCGCGTTTGTTCCGGCATAACTCTTGAACGCCTGGAGCGATTTCAACCAAATTTGGAACACGTATCACTTGCAACCTGGAAAGATATACTGTGGCGGTAAGACACCCCTAGCACTCCTGGGGGTGGTGGTGGGAGGGGGTGACATGTAAAAAATAATCGAAAACGAACGATATTAGTGTGGAATCCACAGTTTTCGGGGATGCTAAGATGATTAGTGACACTTCCAATGCTGTTCGACTCCAAGTTCGTCACCTATCGGGATGAGGGGTGAGCGGGGGGTGAAAATTAAAATGTCAAAAATGACCAAGATTACTGTCGAATCCATAGTTTTTGGAGTCGCTAAGCTAATTGGTGACATTCACGATGACCAAACTTGGTACACATATGACTTGCAACCTGGAAAGAAATACTGTGGTGGTAAGACACCCCTGGCACCCCTGGGGGTGGTGGTGGGAGGGGGTGACATGCAAGAATAATCGAAAACGACCATTATTAGTGTGGAATCCACAGTTTTCTGGGTCGCTAAGATGAATAGTGACACTCCCAATGCTATTCAACTCCAAGATACCCTTGGCACCCCTAGGGGTGGGGTAGGAAGGGGGTGACATGTAAATATAATCGAAAACAACCGATATTGGTGTGGAATCCATAGTTTTCGAGGTCGATAAGATGAATAGTGACACTCCCAATGCCGTTCAATTTATTTATTCTTGCTCCTGGAGGTGCAACAACTAAAAATATTGTTAAATTTATATTATAGTGAATTTGTAAAATATATTACTTTTTAATTTGTATACTGTACTTATACTTTTAAATACCTGTAAATAAAATTAGTTACATATTACGCTATAGCTAGAATTTATTAAACTCCCGGGGAAAGCAAGGTAATCAGCTAGTAACATATAAAAGATAGATCTATAACTAGTAAAGTCGGGAATAGAAATAATAGCATTCGTGGAATTCAAATACGTACAATAGTTAGATATTGAAAATAACAGTAAAAATTTTGAGCACACTAAGGTATTGTCTTCTTTTTTTTTTTTTGCAGGCAATCAAGGAAAGGAGAAAGAGCAAACCACACATCCCTAGGCCTACAAAACAGTAGTCTGAAGTTGCAATTGGTTAGGCAGTATATGCATACAAGGAGGAGGACTTGTCGCTCCGAAAGCCTGTTAGTTTGTACGGTGTCCCTTATACAACACATCAACGATAAATCTCTTCAGAGGAAGTGAAGGATTAGGGGCATCAGTAGTATAGAAATTAGATAACGTCAATCGCTATTTAATATTCGCAATTAATTTGCGCGTACTTATAACTAATTTGCAAGGGTTTTAATTAATTCGCATGTACTTAGAATTCATTTGCAAGTACTTAGAGTACTTTACATTTATGTATTTGCATGTTTATAACTTTTATGAATATATATTTATTTATTTTATGAAAAATATGTATATAGAAGGTAATTAGAGGTAGTAAACGGTATGCATATGGTTTTATATTCATTACTGCAAAGTATGTAATGTATAAAATGTTAATATTAATGTTTATAATATTGAAAATAAGTTTTCTATGGTTTATGAACCGCTATGAACGGTAGTAATGGGTGTAGGTACAGGTCCAATTACGATTGGGGACGGTCCCGGTATTCGAACCCGCGATATGTAATGTTATTAATTAGTACTATGAAATAATTTCTTTATGTTATGAAACACGGTGGTTTCACACGCTAGACAGAATACTGTCTCCGAATCTCAACTCCGCTCTGATGCCAGACAGAGAGAATGAATTAATATTCAGCGCAGGTAGAGGAGAAAGGAATTTGGGAGATGTGCGTTCAAGGTCAAATGACGTCAGAACGTCAGAACAAGAAAGAACCTGATTCACCAATCAGAGAACGCGTCGGTAGATTTTCAGAACCGGTTTTTCCAAGGTTAACCAGTACGCAATAACAGGGGAAAGCTATGCAATACTGTAGGGCAGGGGAGGGATTCAACCAGACAACAAAGGATGTCTGGAATGCGCAGCAAGGGTCAAATCTCTGAAGCTATGCGTCGCTTGTAGAACTGGTTTCCGCCGCCAATTAATATTCCGCTCAGGGTTGCCCCAAGGCACAGGACGCTTTAGCGCAGGGTTTTTTTTATCTGTACTATGAAGAAGGGAGAGCTATCAGGGACGGGGCCTACAGTTTTCACCATTTGCTTTTATCACGGGGTAACGAACCTAGGACCCTTTGATTATTGATTTAGGTAGTAAATGTATGTTACTGTGTGCTATTTAACTTAATTTTGAGTTTGAATTTATGTCAAACATTTTCACAGCTTATTCTTATTTTTACAAAAATAACACTATTTGTACTATTCAGGCAACATTTTTTATTAAATTTTGGACTCGCAAAGACATTTTTTCAAGTTTTAACTTATTATTTTACAATTTTATGTTAATTTTTTTTACCAAAATAACACTATTTATACTATTCAGGCAACATTTTTTATTAAATCTTGGACTCGCAAAGATATTTTTTCAACTGTTAACTTATTATTTTACAATTTTATGTTAATTTTTTTTACCAA